>NC_057391.1:14916726-16208537 GCF_019320065.1 Cervus canadensis
CAACCAGTCCATCCTAAAGGAAATCAGTCCTGAATATTCATTGGAAGGACTGATACTGAAGCTGAAACTCCAATACTTTGGCCACCTGATGCGAAGAATTGACTCATTTGAAAAGACTCTGATGCTGGGAATGATTAAAGGCAGTTAGGAGAAGGGGACGACAGAGGATGAGATGGTTAGATGACATCACAGACTCAATGGACATGAGTTTGAGTAAGCTCCAGGAGTTGGTGATGGACAGGGAAGCCAGGCGTGCTGCAGTCCATGGGGTTGCAAATAGTCACATACGACTGAGCGACTGAACTGAACTGAACTGAATCAATGTATGAATTAGTTGTACCAGTTGAAACTCCTGTACCATAGGCAAAACACTACCTCCCTTTACCCCCTAAGCATAACTTCAAGGACTTACATTCTGTGGCCATACAACATAACTAAACTGACAGCCAACAAAATATGACACCCTTGTCCTTGGTTTTGCTTGTGCTGACCACTCTTGCCTATGTCAGGACCTGGCCCTATCAACCCTCTGCAGAAACACACAGTTTTCCAGAATGGGTAAAAGTTCTCAGCAGACCTTATAATCTCTTCATTGTGAAGTCAAACTTGATAAGAACAAATGGCCATACTAGAAACAGAAGGACTCATTTTAATTTTTAAAGAGTATAATTAGATTTGAATCACACATGGTATATTGGAGTTAGGGAGAAAATATTTCATGACAAGCTGCCACTATATTTGTTGCATCTCATTTTTAAACAAATAGGAATGGGGGTTGAAGGCTGCAGACAGGGATACAGATTGGCAATGCCATTCCATTAGGCAGAGTTATTTTGATCTGAGTTGATGAATCCAACTGATCATTTGTTTAGAAAAATTTTTTTAATGGGAACCGTCCTCTATAGTGAGAAATAGCAACTTCTGGAGGTGCTATGGCCCAGGCCCTTTTTGGATGGTGTGTGAAAACAGAAGCTCTGACCACTGGCCACTTGGAGGATATGTGGAAGAAAACTGGTCATTCCCACGGTGACCCGGCTGCTGGTTGGAGAAGAGCGGCCAGCAGTTGAGCATTGATCTTTGTTCCATCTGTCTCCCACCTTGGACTGTGGGTTACTTGGGAGCAGGAACCATCAATGTACCTCTGCCCACAGCCCAGCACAGGCCCTGGGTACAGATCCTTTCTGTCCTCCTGATGCGCTCACCACTGAGACAGTCTCATCCAACTTTATGACTTTAAATATCATCCATTTGCTTTTGACTCAAAAACTTGTGCCTCTGGCCTAGAACGTGCCTCTTAATCCTAGTATTTATTTCCATTTGCCTATCTGGCATCTCCATTTGGATGCCTAACAATCATCTCAAGCTTAAGATGTTCAAAACTGAACTTGTGGTCTATAGTTGCCTCTGAATCTGGTCCGCCTGCAGCCTTTTCAGTCTCAATCAATGGCAACTCCATCATTGCATTTGCTCAGCCAAAAACCGTGGAGTCATTCTTGACTCCTCATTCTCTTACTCCTCAAATCCTGTTGGCTCTATCTTCAAAATTTATCAATAATTTTTCCCAGGACCTTCACTGTTATCATCTTGGTTCTAAGCTCCTGTAGTAGACTGAATTATGGGCCCCCAAATGGCATGTCCAAATCCTAACCTTTGGAGCCAGTGAATATGTCCTTGTTTGGAAAGAGGGTTTCCTTATAGGTGTAATTAAGAATCTTAAGATGAGACTGTCTCAGATTCGGGGTGGGCTCTAAATCCAGTGATGAGTGTCCTTATTAGAGAAGGGCAGAGGGGGATCAGAGACACATGGACACATGGAGAAATCCATGAGAAGATGGAGACAGACCTCAGAGTGTTGTAATCCCAAACCAAGGGATACCTGGAGCTACCAGAAGCTGCAGAAGGCAAGGAAGGGTTCTCTTCTGCAGGCTTTGTAGAGAGCGCAGTCCTGTTGACACCTTGACTGGGGATTTCTAGCCTCCAGAACTGTGAGATAAGACATTTTTATTTATTTTAAGTCACCTAGCTTGTGGTAATTTGTTATGACAGCCCTAGGACACAAATGCAGTCACTGTAATCTCTCACCTGGATGATTGTAATAGCTTCCTAATTCATCTTCCCATTTCCATCATTACCTCCCCATGGACCTTTCTCAATACACAAGCTAGAGCAATCCTTTAAGATATGTCAGTTCACGCTACTCAAAACTGCCAGTGGTTCCAATTTAACTAAAAATAAAAGCCCCCCCGCCACCGGTTTTTTCACCATGACCTTAAAGGCTCTATCTGATCTTCCACTTCCCTGCGCTTATTCTCTCTCCTACTTCTCTCTGTCTTGTTTATCCACTCCAGCCACAAAAGCCTCCTCTCTGTTCCCTGAATATGCAAGTACCTTCCTGCTTAGAGTCTTGCCCTGTCCGTTCCCTCTGCCTGAAAGGTTCTTTCCCAGATGTCTGCTGCTCACTCCTGGGACTCCCAGAAGTCCATTGCAACTTGACTGAGATAGGAGATTGATGGGCCCCTCGGAGCAAACAGTTGGGGTTTGTTCTCTGTGGACTGGTACTCCAAGACAAAAATAGCAGGACAACTGGGGAGGAGGCCGGGCCCTGCCCAGATAGGAGATAAGAGGCCACTTATTTCTCTTTCTCGAAGTCAAGACATCTCCTCATCTACACAGGCACAGAAAGGCTCCTCGGAGGTCAAAAGGGGAGAGATGCTAAGTGAAGCTAACTACCCGTTGGCCTCTTCAGTAGACTCCATCTTGGCTAAGAGATGTGTACATGGGAGGATCCTGAGATAAACCAAATATGGACTCTGAACTAGGAAAATCAAAATCAAAGGAAACCAGGAAGAAATGCCCCATATAAGTGATTTAAATTGCCACGAGGCTCAACTCCAAGTCCACTTGTGTGTCTGTCCACATATACTATACTGCTTTTCCTCCTAATGACACTTCCCTTGTTTTACTACTTTCCGTCTTTGTGGGAATTCTTTTCTGCAAAGCCAAAAATCCAGGGCCTTGTCACTGACCACTGGTCCAGTGGCTAGGATTTGGTGCACTCATTGCCACGACTCGACCTCCATCTCTGGCTAAAAACCCAAGCCCTGCTTCAAGCCACTGCAGGTCATCTCCACACCAGAGAGGCCTACCGTGACCACTGTTTTAAAAATGAAGCCCTCTGCATTCCTGCTTTGCTTCCTCTGCTTGACATCCCTTCATAGCGTCTGTTACTTTCTAGCATGCTCTATCCTTCCTTCACTTATGACATCTGTTGCTTCTCTCTCACTAGAATATAAGTGCTCAAGGACAGGCATTCTTGTCCGTGTGTTTCTTTCTTTTTTCCTAACTTCTGTTTTGTATTGGGGTATAGCCAATTTCCTGGTGGCTCAGTGGTAAAGAATCTGCTTGCCAGTGCAGGAGATGCAGGTTAGATTCCTGGGTTGGGATGATCCCCTGGAAAGGAAATAGCAACCCACTCCAGTATTCTTGCCTGGGAAATCCCATGGACAGAGGAGCCTGGTGGGCTACAGTCCATGGGGTCACAAAAGAGTCAACATGACTTAGTGACTAAACAACAACAGTATCTGATTAACAAACGATGTTGTGATAGTTTCAGGTGAACAGCAGAGGGACTCAGCCAAACATGTGCATATTCCTTTCTCCCTCAAAACCCCCTTCCATCCAGGCTGCTCCATAACACTGAGCAGAGTTCCCTGTGCTATACAGTAGGACCTTGTTGGTTATCCATTTTAATAAAGCAGTGTGTACATGTCCATCCTAAACTCCCTAACAATCCCTCCCTGCCCTGACCCCAGCAACCATAAGTTCATTCTCCGAGTCTATGGCTTTCTTTCTGTTCTGTAAGTAAGTTTATTTGTATCATTTCTTTTTAGATTCCGCATATAAGCGATATCATACGATACTTCTCCTTCTGTCTGACTTACTTCGCTCAGTGTGACAGTCTCTAGGTCCATCCATGCTGCTGCAAATGGGACTATTTCATTCTCCTTAATTTGCCTGCATGTTCATTATTGAGTCCTTAGCACTTAGAAGAGGGCCTGGCATACAGCAGGGATTCAGCAAACATTTGTTTTGTGAATGAATAAATAAATAGCTATTAGTACACTTTTTCTAATTATTATTAATTTTCTCAATATGTCATACATTCATATCATTCAAAATTCTGGGCTGGCCATCTTGTTGTCCCTGCTTCCTGCTTCTCTTGGTCTCATTCTGGGTGGGGTTCATGTTCAGAGCCAGCTAAGGGTAACAGCTGCAGTTCATTGGATGTTTACTGGACTAGGTATTATATACAGTACCTAATCCCACTTAATCCTCTACTAGGGAGGGACCAACAGCCCATTTACCATTGAAGAAACTGAAGTCAGAGTGGTTAAGTAATTTACTTGCCCAAGGTTACACAGTAAGAATCAAAAGCAAGATTCTTTTGCAGGTTTCTTACCAGAATCTGGGCTTGTAATAACTGAATACTTAACCTCTCTGTTCCTCAGTTTCCTCAATCAGAGAATAAGATAATAATAGGAATTATTTCATGAAGTTGTTTTGAGGGTGAAGAGAAACAAGGAGTAGAATGGATCAAAAAAAAGTTGGGAAAAGAGTTTGAGGAAGGTCACAGTGAATGTTTAGGGACGCAAAGTGTTTCTCGAAGTGTCATTAAGAGCCACCCAGATTAGCATCACTCTAGGTGCTTTTCTCTGGAGAAGGCAATGGCAACCCACTCCAGTACTCTTGCCTGGAAAATTCTATGGATGGAGGAGCCTGGTGGGTTGCAGTCCATGGGGTCTCGAAGAGTCGGACATGACTGAATGACTTCATTTTCACTTTTCGCTTTCATGCATTGGAGAAGGAAATGGCAACCCACTCCAGTGTTCTTGCCTGGAGAATCCCAGGGACGGCGGAGCCTGGTGGGCTGCCGTCTATGGGGTCACACAGAGTCGGACACGACTGAAGCGACTTAGCAGCAGCAGCAGCAGCAGCAGTAGGTGCTTTTCTCAGGGCTTCCTAGGTGGCTCAGTGGTAAAAGAATCCACCTGCCGATGCAGGAGATGCCGGTTTGATCCCTGGGAAGATCCCTCCACAGGAAGATCCCTGGAGAAGGAAATGGCAACCCACTCCCATATTCTTGCCTGGAGAATCCCATGGACAGAGGAGCCTGGCGGGCTACAGTCCATGGAGTCTCAAAGAATCAGACACAACTGAACGCGCATACAGGTGCTTATTTCACATGCGGATTTTAGGACACCTTCCTGTGTCCTCAAGAGTAGAGTCTTGGAATCAACACTTTAAATTAGCATCCAGGTGATTCTGATGCACACTGAGATTTGAGAATTTCAGGTCCTAGGAGGGGTGTGTGTGTGTGTGTGTGTGTGTTTAGTCATAGCTCTATTCAGATAGCAATACTGTGGCTCTATTCTAAACTTCTCTTCACCTTGCCTCTGTGCTCCCCCCACACAAGTCATGTTTCTCTCATTATCAACATAGCCAGTAGTCCATCCAAAAGAGATGCTGAGATTCCAAACCCAGAAATCTGTGTTTCTGATTTCTTTTTGCTGAGGAAAAAAGTAGGGCTAGATGGCCCATGAATGATGTGAAGCTGTGGTCTGATGTCTTAAAGATATAGGAACCCCATCTTGATCTTGGTATGAAAATCACCCCAGTGCCCTTGGGACCAGTCTGCTGGTCCCCTGAATGTGGGGGGTGGCTCTGATTTCCCAATACCTTCAATGGACTAAGTAGGTGATGAAAATTCAAGTAAACAATACTCATTAATGTTATGATCATGTATGGCATTTTCTATTACTAAATGATTCCCATACACAGATATTATTCACTTAAGTAATCAATCACTGTCAACAAATTACAGGATGCAGAGAATCAAATTAGCAAAATGAACTATGGATGTAAAATTCATTTGAAATTCAATTTAGTCACAACATTAGCTTTCAACTAGTCTGCCCAATGGTTTGAGTACCTTCCTTTGGCAGAGTTTTGTGTGTTTTTTTTTAAATAAGTGCAATTAACCTTTTTACTGTTCAATTGCTGTTGGCTGCCACGATGTTATTACATGACATCTATGATCTAGGCATGAAATAATTAAAGAATGACATGAGATGAGGACATCAGGGCAGTCTTATGACTTAGGGGTGGGACATGACTTAGGGGTGGGACAACAAGAAGGGTCTGGGAGGTGGGGATGGGTGTGCCTTTGCACTGAGCCTTCCCCAGGGAGCATCTGATATTGCTGCATCATCCCTAGATTTGCAGGGAAACCTTCTCAAGACCCATCTCCCACTCCGGATTCCTCATTGCCTATTCCACACACCGCAGTGTGCATTCTACATTTCCTGCTGATTCCCCTGAAAAGCCAGCCCCTCCCCCACTACCGCCTTTCGTTTTATTCAGACACTCTAGCTGGAGAGTGGGAGTCACCTCAGACTCCCGTCTCTCCCTCCACTCCCACAGGGCAGTGAGCCACATCACCCCTTCATGCCTTCTTCCCTTGGAACCCGCCTCTCTCCCCTGCTGCCTGCGCCTGTGGCCTCCACGAGCAACCTGGGTCCTGATCTCCACTCCCTTCTCACCTCTGCGGCTACATCCTTGTTGCCACGTCATGGTCCACCCTGCACGCTTCCGCCAGGCTGGACAGATCACCCTCAGACTCAAGATCCTGCAACTTCTCTCCACTGTCCACAGGATCAAGCCTGAGCCTCCCATCCATCAGTCCCCGGCCATCCTCACCACCCTCAATGGCCTGGCAGGCAGTTTCCCCAACATCTCCTGCCTCTGTTTCTGCTTATGCCCAGATTGCCCTTCAAATTGTGTCCTCCTCCTCGTCTCCACACCTGCTCTTCACTTTCCTGCTCTCATAACTTTGCTCTTGCTAGCCACTCCATCTGAAAACAAAAACAAAAACCTTTTCCATTTCTCTCTCTGAAAAATCCTTCTTACCTAAGGCCCAGCCCCAGTCCCACATCTGTCATTAAGCCTTATCAACAGCATCCTGGTCTCCAGAGATGGGTCTTCTTCCAATAGCTCAAATGCTTATTGTCTGGGGTGCTTCTTTTGATCCTTAATAACTTGCATTGTGGTTTCTTTCCATGCTCTCTGCTGTGTAATACAGTCTTTGAAAGCAAGGACAGGTCTTATGGTCCCTGCTTGTTGCTAAATGGGCGAAGCAATTTCTGAGCCTTCCTTGGAAAAGGACAACACCAGTTTCTTTTGTGGTCTGTGTTCAGGGATGTCTTGAGGTGGGCAACTCAGGTGTGCTGAGAGCAGGAAGCCCTGCCTCGGAGGGGAGTGTGGTCGATGGGCTGATGGGATTTTCCGGACATGGACTGAGGACATGCCCATCTGTGGGTTCGGAACTGCATCCCTGGCTATTCCAGATCACCCCATTATCACAACAGAGCTTCCTCCCTGCTGGGGGAGCTACAAACGGTGGCAGACTTCCATTCTCCCTTCATGAGGAGCCATGGGGAAATAAGTCACATTTAGACATTAGGAGACCGCTATCCTTTTTTTAAAATATACAATTTTATTTACTTATTTATGTTTGGCTGTGCTGGCCTTTGTTGCTGTTTGGGCTTTTCTCTGGTTGGGGAGTTCAGGGGCTACTCTCCAGTTGCAGTGCGCAGGCTTATCAGTGCAGTGGCTTCTCTTGTTGCAGAGAACAGGCTCCAGGCACTCAGGCTTCGGTAGTTGTGGCTTCCAGGCTCTAGAGCACAGGCTCAATAGTTGTGGCACACAGGCTTATTTGCTCTGCCATAGGTGAGATCTTCCCAGATCAGGGGTTGAACCCATGTTTAGGACACCTCTATCCTTTAGCAACTGGGAACAGAATTCTTCAGGGGTCTGTGGAGCATCTCCACAAATTCTTGGGATTCTTCTCCCAGATGCTCAGCTTGTCTTGCTCCGGTCTGAGGGTCAGAAGAAACAGTCTCACTTATCTCCTTTCTTCCAAAATTCAAACCACTTCTGTGGCATCTGGTGCTCATCCTGACATGTGTGGTTATGAGGTGTGTGGATTTGGTGATCAGGGTGCCACATTCCCGTAGGCTGGCCCAGCATCTGGGCTGGAGTCAGGTTGTCCATCTCCAAGGGATGAGACATGAAACAACAGTCTAAGGGGGTTACAGGTCACTTTGGCCACTGAGCCACCATCTCCGCCAGCCCACCAATTCTTTGGGATACTCTGAGAAAAAGCCAGCAAGGCAGGTTCCTCCTAGGCTCTTTCCTGGTTTGAAGTTTTGGCTCAACATGTCTCAAGTGCCTCTATCAAGAACTTTAATCACTCTGTCCCTCTTTAAAAGAAGACATCCTGTCCTGTGACATTGTTTAATGCATAAATGAAACAAAGTATGTTCAACACTTGGCACAGTGTCTAGGATATTGTGGGTTTTCTGTAAATGTTGGTTTCTTTCAGATCCCAAATAAATAACCCAGGGTATAACTGTGCTTGGGAAAATATGGTCTGAAAAATGACTACATCTCAGGCAGCTCTGGCCTGACCTCCAGTGAGCAGGACCTAGGCTCTGACCTCAGCTCTTAGCCTCCGTTCCCTACCACTCCCATCCTCCCTAGCCATCTGCAGCCCTCATCTGCCCTAGCCTCAACGCAGGCCTTCCTGGAGTGGCAGAGAGAGAAATGCGAAAAGGAAGACAGGATTAACCTCCCCACCAGCACCTTGGAGGACACGAAGCCCCCCAGTCCAGAGGATGTTCCCGTGCCACCCCACAGCTCATCTCACACACTTCTCACATTGATACAAACAAGTCTATGCTCTTCAGAGAAACGGAAGTAATCAGAGGGTGCAGTGGGGTCAAGGGAGGGTTTTTTTAAAAGATGGGAAGTACGATTTTACAGTTACTGATGGAAATGATCAAATAGAGAAGAACTATTTGGAAGAGACAGTCTTCCACTGCATCTGGTTTTGCAGTACTATCTGGTTTCCTTCATCCCCCTTAAATTTTAGTTTAAATTTCCCTTTTTCGTGTCAGTTACCTGCTTATACTCAATAGAGGTAAGCATAGTCCAGTAGGAAGAACTTTGGAATTTGAGTTCAAATCTTGCTTCTGCCACTTATTGCTTGAGTGGCCTCTCTAGGCCTCCATTTCCTCTTTTCTAAAATGCCAATAATAATAATAATATTAGGTTGGTGCAAATCTAATAGTGGTTTCAGATCATGAAATTTAAAGCATTATAACTAGGCTCAAACACATCTTTATTAATCAAAATAGGAACCAGTATAACCAACACACACATTTTTGCCAGCGAGAAAGAAGTTTGTTTATTCCTGTAACATAAATATTTGTGCTTTGGGATTTGACGAACTCCTGGAAGGCATTTTATGCCTCTTGCTGATTGTGGAAGCATTTTCCTTACAAAAAGTTGCTGAGATGCTTGAAGAAGTGGTAGTTGGTTGGTGAGCAGTCAGGTGAATACAGTAGATGATATATAACATAACCATATTTATTAAGAATATCAAATGTCAAATTCAACAATGTAAAAACCATGATTACTTTTACACCAACCAAATATTTACCTCTTGACTTTGTTGTAAGGATTAAAGGAGTAGTATTTGACCTGGACAGTTCTTAGCTAGGAACTCAAAAGTAGTCAGAGAAGGAAATGGCACCCCACTCCAGTACTCTCGCCTGGAAAATCCCATGGACAGAGGAGCCTGGTAGGCTGCAGTCCATGAGGTCGCTAAGAGTCGGACACGACTGAGTGACTTCACTTTCACTTTTCACTTTCATGCATTGGAGAAGGAAATGGCAACCCACTCCAGTGTTCTTGCCTGGAGGATCCCAGGGACGGGGGAGCTTGGTGGGCTGCCGTCTATGGGGTCGCACAGAGTTGGACACAACTGAAGTGACTTAGCAGCAGCAGCAAAAGTAGTCATTGCTGTTGTTACCATTCATTCTCTTACCAAAAAGGTCCTTCCACATCTTCCTGAGATGCACTGAGTTCCTTGCTAGGAGGCAACCATTCCTTTGGCATCAGTCATGGGTCAGAGTACCAGATCCCAAGATCTGACTGTATAATTGTTTGTGCGTGGAGAGAGCTAAAGATAAATCTATATCTGGAGTTACATTCTCACCCTATGTATTTATTCAGCTGTTCCCTTCTCACAACCACTTTTCTCATCTGAAATTTCAGCCTTCAGCTGGAAGAAGTCACAAAAGCATAACTGGTATTCACAAGACTTTAATTTTATTTTTTAAAGATTTTTTTTTTTATGTGGGCCATTTTAAAAAGTCTTTATTGAATTTCTTACAATATTGCTTCTGTTTTGTTTTGATCTTTTGGCCTGGAGTCATGCGAGATCTTAGTTCCCCAACCAGGAATCTATACCCCCTGCATTGGAAGGTGAAGTCTTAACAACTGGACCACCAGAGAAGACTCCCAGGCCTTTAAAACTCCTCTGCTTGAAAATTCAGACTCACCAGGGGCCCATTCTAGTTTTCCTTGAAACTTGGCTCATTTGATGGGAAACAGGAACAAGCAATGGGTGAGAGCCTGAGAAGCTCTATTGGAGGACCCATCTAGAACAGTGGCTGTCAAACTCTGCTACATACTGATATCACCCGGGGAGTCCCTGTCCCCAGATTCTGATTGATTGGGATGGGCCAGGGCATAGGACCTTTTAGAACCTCTCCAGATGATTCCATTGTGCAACAGAGTTGAGAACCACTGGACAAAGAAGCTCTCCAGCCTCCTCGGTGGGATAGTCTGCCCTCAACTGTACTGCATCCAGATTAAGCCAGCCCTTCACTGGGAGTCAGGAGACTAACACCTTCATTCGTTTGTTCATGTATTACTGCTGTTAACAACGTCTCCAGGGCCCTGTCCCTGCCCATGTGGGTGAGCTGCCCTCATCTAACACCCTCAGTCCTTGCATTTTTATACTTGCTCTTCATAGCATTTATCCCTTTGTGAATCACTTGCTTTTCTTCTCCACATCTGTGAATTTCTTGAGTGTAAAGACTAGGTCTTCCTTATTCTCAGTGCCTAAAATGTTTAAGTGAGTGAATGCATATATTAATATGAATGAATGAATCCAATGGTGGGAATCCAACCTCAGAAGGGAGGCAGTGTAACAGAGCATGACATCTAGAGAAGACAGGTTGCAACTCAGATCCCAGCTCTGCTACTTAGTAGCCACATGCTGTGGCTTCCCCAGTTACTCAGCAAGTAAAGAATCCGCCTGCAATGCAGGGAGACGCAGGTTCAATTCCTGAGTCAGGAAGAGCTCCTGGAGGAGGAAATGGCAATCCACTCCAGTATTCTTGCCTGAAAAATCCCATGGACAGAGGAGCCTGGCAGGCTACAGTCCAAAGGGTCGCAAAGAATTAGACTCTACCGAGAACACACACAAACACACGCACGCTGTGACAAAGACCCAGCGCAACCCCCAAAAATGTTAGCTCTTATTAGAATGAGCGAGGGCTGCTATTTGCACTTTTATGGGCGTTTAGATGCTGCCCTCATTCCTTAACTCATCTTGATCCTGGGATTCCTGCCCCAGTAAGGAGAGTGTTTCTGGGGCAGCCTGGGTGAGCAGGCTCCTTCCTCCACCCTCTAGGTGTCAGCTCCCTCAGCCATGGGTGGGAATCCCCGAGGGGAGCAGTTAAAAGGAGCCTTTTAACCTCCTTGCTGCTTTGTGTTGATTACAGGGCAGGTGGAGACAGCTGTTGTGACTGGGCGGCATCTGCTGTGGCCTGTCAGCACCCGTCAGACTCACCCTGAGGGCAAATAGGGCTCCAGCTGATGAAAAGCTTAGCCGCAGTCTCTGAAACAGCCTGCAGCTGCTGTCCTGCCCTTTCCTCTTAATTCTCACGTGCTCGGGCAGTTCCAGCCCTCAGCGCAGCCAAGGCTAGAGACCAGGCACCCGAGTGCCTTTCTCCAAAGATCATGTTACTGAGCGCGCTCTCTGGCTCCACCTTGAAGCACATCAAAGACTTGAGCAAAAGCAGGCTGGCCAGGGATGCGGAAGCAGCTGTCTACTTGATGCGTTTCCAGGGTCACTGGAAAAAGCCCTGGAGCCCCACATATTTTCCTGCTAGAAGGTTGAAACTCTACCATTAGATACCGAATCTTATGATTTAAAGCAGCGGTTCTCAAAGTGTGGTTTCCCTGCAGCCCAGCAGCAGCAGCAGCAGCACTTGAGAGCTCATTAGAAAATGGAAACTTTGGGACTTCCCTGGTGGTCCAGTGGTTAAGATTCTGCACTTGCAGTGCTTCCACTGCAGGGGGTACAGGTTTGATCCCAGGTTGGTGAACTAGGAGTCCACACTCAGCAGCGGCCAAAATTCTTAAAAACATAAACCAACCCCCTACCCCGAGAAAAAATCACAGAAATGCAAATTCTCAGGTTCCACCCACACTCTGAAATCAGGATCTGGGAAAGAGAGTGTGTTTAACATGCCCTGACAGTGATTCTGATGCACTGGTGACCCTGCTGAAAGGAGGCTGTTATCCAGAAGGGCTAAAACTCAGCAAGGTGATAGCTTGGAGCCTGGGACAGGAACCTGGAGAGGGGTTGGAAGGTCTTGTCTGGACAATGCAGTCAGACAGACTCAGAACAAGACTGTTTAGCACTGCTTTCTAGCTCTGGGGACAAATTGCTTAATCTCTTTGGCTCTCATTTGTATTATGAAATTCAAATTGTACAGCCAGTTCAAAGGCAAAAATGAAACAAGATATATAAAGTACTTGCACATACTAAGTGCTTAGTGAGGGCTCATATCCTCTCCCTACCCCATCCTCACCTCATTTCCCATAGAGAAGTCTAGGTCAAGTGCCATGGTAGGGGAGGGGGTCACACAGATGGGAACTTGTGAATTGCAATAGCGTGGACCAGAGAGAAAGACCATAGAGGTGGATGGGATGCTGAGACAGAGGAGGAGGAGCAGAAAGGAGAATAAGCAGTTCCCCTCAGACTCCCCCTCTGGTGCCCTCTGTTTTGCAGGGGCTGACCCTGAGGGGCGGGGTCCACCTCCAGTGGCCCAGTCTCATCACCATACTTCCCAGATGCTGGGTGGGGCTGGTTCTTTGCTTATCTTTCTCCTACTACATTCTAACCTCTTTCAGGTGCATGACTTACAGATCTAAAGCTTTCCTGAAGGGAGATGACTGGTGGAATTATAGATGTGGGGAGCTTTCCTGTAACTCTGGGTCCTCGGGGTTGAGAAGAAGGCCAGCAATTGATGCAAAGGCCACCCGGAAGACTGGACTCCGTTGCAGATACTTCCAGGGATTCCCAAGGAGCCAATAGGCAGGCAGCTGAGAGCATCTGAAGAGAGGCAGATGTGGCCCTGGAGAAGCAGATGCAGGTGCCCCAGAGAAGCCTGCTTCCCTTTCTTTTAAAGACTTCACATCGCATCCTGAGCCTTTGATGGGAAGACAAATTAAGATCTCAGTCTCACTAAGCAGTCTCATGTGATGTGGTTCTGGGGTAATGATACCTCAATTTCCCTAACTCCCCATTGCCAGGAATTCCAGAGTCAATGTTTCATCATTAATTTAAGGCATCTCTTTTAGAGCTCACATCTCCATTAAGCTATGTTCTGGGCTTTTGAGTCAGCTTATATTCAAACCCCAGCTCTACCATTTATTAGTGATTATGTTCAGGGTTAAATATTTAACCTCTTCAAGCCTCATTTCCTGCCTTTGTGAAATGCGAACAGTGATTATATACATAAGTGTATGTATATACCTATAATTATTTCAAGGGTTAAAAATATGCAGCACTGTTTGGGTTTCTCATGCATGTATTACAAAAAGAGAGGAGGGAGTAAGGGCTGAAGAGAATGGTTGAGATCAGAGAGGGCTAGCAGGTCTCCCTCCCATGGGTGGACTTGCGTTATCAGGGCTGCGAAAGATTCCCAGTCTCTGCAGACAGAATGCATGACTGAATGAAAATGTCTGCTCCAATCTGGGCAGGGATTTGGTAGCACATGCAACCCACATTTGCCATCTCTGCTCTAGATGGCTCCTCCCTGAAGCAAAAAGACAGGCTGTGACTCTTGCAGTTACCTGCAGTAGAGTTATAGAAACCATTACCTGGCATCTTCAAAGGCTCACACAAAAAGAGTAACTCAGCTTCTTAATTGAACGCCATCTCCCAGTATCATTTTGGAACAGGGAAGCTGTCCCTGGTCACAGTGCACCTCCACTTGATCTTCGTGATGAAAGTCCTTGATGCCGACTCACCAGGACAGAAAGAGGAGTGCTTGCTCCGTAGTGGCAGGAAACAGATGTTTGGTGAAGCTGGTTTCATCAGGGTGGGCTGTGGAGGTGGGGACTAAGAGGTGGGTGAGCATCCCAGGGGAAACCCAGCTCCAGCCCCTTGGCTATTTGTCAGGTCAACTGTGGCTTTTGTGTGTTTCCCAGCTGGAAGTCTGTAAGGCACACAGGTGTTTTACATTATTAATCAACTAGATCTTTTTTCCTTCCTAATAATCTCATCTCCCTCCACTGCTGTGGAAATGCTTTGAAAATCAGGCCTCGGTGTATCTGTGCAGAGCATTCAATGCAAGGTGGCAGGGTGGGCCCCTGGTCCCTTGGGACAGCAGGCACTGTCTGGGGCCCTTGGGACTTTGAAGTGAAGTGAAAGTCGCTCCATTTTCAACCCCATGGACTATACAATCCATGGAACTCTCCAGGCCAGAATACTGGAGTGGGTAGCCTTAGGGGCCATAAAAAGGTTTTGATTTTAAAATCAGAAGAAATAAGGAATATAGAATAATGAATCCAGCTAGGATTATATTTGTCTTTATACCAATGCAATCATAAAGTATCTTTTTTTTTACAAGATTGATTTATTAAGTATGATACATATCATATAAGGCCTTTTCCCATTCCCATTGAGACAAATCCAATACTTTGTAGCTAATACATGGTTTTAAAAAACAAAATCAATCAAAATGCCTCAGTCAGAGATGCCTCAGCCTTAGTTGATGGCTGACCAGATTGGAGCCCATGACGTGTTTAAAAAATTAAAGTCTGGAAATCCACCAAACATTCCTAATATCAACTAGAAGATGTCCTGGTTAAAGTCCCTAAAATACAAAGAAATGATTATTATACTTTCTTTGTTCATTTTAAATATTTTTTATGGTAGGAGCCTACAAAAACGTAAGTGTCTAGGGCCCAGGGAAATTATAACCTGGCCCTGAGCGTGGGATATAGAAGAGATGTGAATCGGTTCTGGAATCAAAGCTGCAATCCTACCTCAGGTCTGCTGACCCCATGACCTTGAGCAAGCCATTCACCTGGGATTTCAGTTTTCTTGGGGTTCAGTGCCCATCAGCACAGGAGAGGGCCGGGAGCCCCTCTTCTCTGCTTTCTCTCGGCCCCAGCTCTAGACGATAACTGAATTGTGGGAGAATGTGAAAAGACATATGGTATATAAAAGGTATATAAAATTCTCATTACCTGGAAGGAAGCTGGGCATCCCCCACTTGGTCCAGGAATGAACAGCTCCGGAGGACAGGTGAGCGTGTTCACAACACCTTGGCACCCTAACATCCACCAGGCAGTCACCATCTGTCCCGGTGCTGAGAAAAAAGGAAGCTAGGGAGATGCTGGGTGAGTAGGCTGGGTCTTTCAGTGGTGTGGGGACTCCAAGAAACCACACAGCTCTGGGCAGAGTGCGGAACCAACTTCTGGAATAAGCCAGGGTGCAGCGGGGAATGGAGAGGAAGGCAGGAGGGCCTCCAGGTGTGAGAGGCTTGACCAACCTACAGACCAAGGGTTGGTCATCCTGCTCGTGTTCCATAGGGTACCTGAGCTGAGATGAAGATCTGGAAATTAAAGGGATTTTTTTCAAAAATAGGCTTTGGGAGAGTAATGGGAGAGGAAAACAGGAAAGTTTGATGAGGGCCTGCTGTGCTGGGATGTGACACAATGCATTCCTCCTCCCCAGGGAATTACCATAAATCCACATTACGCTTCCCAGCCCTAGGAGTTGAGTTGTAGGTTTTGACGATGTCACTAACCGCCAGATAAACCCGGCGTGTGTTCCCATGACCCATATGCCTCATTGGGCTTCCTCCTTCCTTCCTCTCTCCTTCATAGCTTTCTTTGCTTTTTCTCCCTTCCCCTCTGGCTTGATACTGCTCTCCCTTCTCCCCCTTTCCTCTGCTTTCTCCCCATGCTCCTGAAAGCAGAGAGAAGTATGCCCAGTGGAGACCTCCCCACTGTGGGGACCCCAAGCAGGAGGTTCAGGAAGCCTCCCTGAGAGCACTGGTATCTGTCTTCCTTCTGGTAGGTGGAGCTCTAAATAGCTTGGTCTGACTGCAAAGTTAACCTGAGTTCTGTCGGTGGCATTACTAAATACCATTTCTTTTCTTCTCCTTGAGCACCTTGGCAGAATGGAGTGGGGAAACGGAGACAGCATTTTTCCTTATCTGAGAACGGACGGCTCCCCTTTAGCTATGGAGAGGTCAGACAGCTGGACCCCATCCCACCGCCCCACAGGACAGGGTCAGCGCCCTGGGAGCCAGTGATGCCAGCGCCTTCATCTGGCAGAGGCAAACCAAGCCTGGTGTCGAGAAGGAAACCCCTTACTCTTCCTCTGCCTGTGCCCTAGGGAAAGAAGAGCAGGGTATAGCTTAGAAGCAGAGGCAGTCCAGTCCTTCCCAAGGGCTCTTTGGGGTGGAGATGGTGGGCTGGGCAAAAGTGTAGGTTGGCAGAGCCCTCTCTGTCTCTGAGACCTCCCCACCCAGGGCTGCTCATAAACATGGTTTCAAGGCTGCTGTAATTAAGAATCAAAGAGATGAGTGTTCAAACAATCAAAGGTCATTTTGAAAGCTTATCAGATGGGCAACATGGTAAAAGTTTTTGAAGAGCTTGCCTACTAAGCAGGAGTTCTCAGATCCTCCTGGAAATAAGCATGCAAGATATCTAGAGACACAATTTGGAAATGTGCCACTCAAAATATACCCTTTGACCCAGTTATCTCACTCCTGAATTTATTTTTTATTTTTATTTTTTTGAATTTAAGAAATCCATAAATGTCATAAAGAATTATAAAAATGGCCATTGTAATTTTTAGTATAGTAGTGAAAAATTTGAGATTTAGAGGAGTGGCTAGCTAAGTTGTGGTATATTTACTCATTGAAATTCTGAATATCCATTAAAATGTAGATATGGATTTATTGACTTGGAAGGTGTTCATGATATACTATTTAAAGGAAAAAGTTGTTTTCTAAGCAGGATGGATATTATGATCTTATCTTTTAAAGAAAAAATATAGCATTTAAAGTGTATTAACTGTCTGTTGATACATATCAAATTACTCCCCAAACTTTGTGCTTTAAAGTAATAAGCATGTATTGCCTCACACTTTCTGTGAGTTAGGAATTCAGAAGTGACTTCTGGTTCATAGTCCCTCATGAGGGTATAGTTGAAATGTTAGCTGGGGCTATGATCACCTGTGTCTAAAGACATCCCCATAAATGGGGAAAGAGGACACTTCCAAGACGGCTCCTTCATGAAGCTGCTGGCTGGAGGCCTCAGTTTCTTCCCTGCACATCTATGCATGGGACAGCTCTTGTATCCTCGTGGCATGGCAGCTGGGTTCCCCTGGAGCAGGGGATCCTAGAGAACAAGGTAAAGATCACAACACCTTCACACTTCCCTCAGTAATCCTACTTTGTCGCTTCTGCAATACTCTATTGACTTTGCAGATTTACCCTGGGCAATGTGGGATCGAGCTACACAACAGCATGAATACTAGGAGGGATCACCGGGTCATCTGAGAGGCCGTCTACCACGATGTTTGTGCGCATTCAATACATCGTTCTCGGGTGCCTGCTGAGCAAAAGACCCTACTGCCTCTTCAGTGAGGGTACACATAAAAGGAGGGACAGGTTCCTGTTCTTCTGGAGATGACATTCTAGGGGCGGGAGAGGGAAGAGACCATAAGGAAGTAAACAAGGTCACAGTAAACAGTGATCAGTGAGTGACGGGGACACTGGGGGAGAGGATGTCAGAGAAGTAGGCAGGGGCAGGTGAGAAAGAATCTGTCTTGTAGGTCGTGTAAGAATTTAGCTTTTCTTATAAGTGTGATATAAAGGAGGGTTTTAAGTAGAGCAAATCATGACCTGATTTATATTTAAGAATATCACTCTGGCTTGGTGCAAAGAATGACTTGAAGGGCAAAAGTGAAAGCAGAGAGACCAGTTAGGAGTTTGTAAGAGTAGTCTGGTGATGGTGGCTTGGCTAGTGACACAAGCGATCCCATGGTACAGTGAACTGTGGAGGGTTGAAGAGTAAGATGGGGAGGTACAGAGACAAAGACAGTGAGATGGAGCTGCTTTGAATAAGCGTCACAGGGGAGAGAAATGGAGATGGAGTAGACACAGGAGGGATGTGGTGGTGTGCAGGTTGAATCGCGTCCCTCTGAAAGTTATGTAGAAGTCCTAACCCCTAATACCTGTGACTGTTGTTTTGAAATTTACATCTTATGATGTGAATTAAGATGAGGTCATACTGGAGGAGGGTGGTCCCTTAATACAAAATGATTGGTGTCCTTATGAGAGAGGAGAAGAAACACCCAGGGAGAGTGCCGCGTGAGGACAGAGGTGGAACTTGGAGAGGCAGTTGCAAGCCAAGAAGCATAAAGGATTGGTAGCCACCACCAGAAGCTGGAGAGAGTCAACGAAGGAGCCTCACCACAGATTTTGGGTGGATCACGGTCCTGCCAACATCTCGGTTCTGGTGTTCCACAATTGTGAACAACTTCACACAATTTCACACAAATGCCACACAATTTGGTGTGGATTCCAGGTTCCACAATTGTGAGGTAATACAGTTTTGTTGTTTTAAGCCCCTCAGTCTGTGGTACTTTGTTATAGTAGCCATAGAAAATGAATACAGTGGTCCAAGAGGTGATATTTATATTTATTTTTATTGAAGTATAGTTGATTTACAATGTCAAGTTAGTTTCTGGTTATAGCAAAGTGATTCAGTTTATATTATTTTATATATATATATATATATATATATATATATATATATTCTTTTTCAGATTCTTTTCCATTATGGTTTATTGTAAGATATTTAATATAGTTCCCTGTGCTATACAGTAGGACCTTATTTTTTAATCTGTTTTATGTACAGTAGTTTGTATCTAAACAGCTAATCTCAAACTCCTAATTTATCCCTTCCCCTTTCCCCTCTTACCTTTTTCCCCTTTGGTAACCATAAGCTTGTGGCCTATGTCTGTGAGTTTGTTTCTGTTTTGTAAGTGAGTTCATGTGTATCATTTTTTAGATTTCACACATAAGTGATATCACGTGATATTTGTCTCTCTCTGTTTGACCTACATCACTTAGTGTGATAATCTTTAGGTCCATCCATGTTGCTGCAGATGTCATTATTTCATTCTTTTTTTTTCAGTTCAGTTCAGTCACTCAGTCATGTCCAGCTCTTTGTGACCCCATGGACTGCAGCATACCAGGCTTCCCTATCATTAACCCTTTTTATGGCTGTGTAGTATTCCACTGTGTATATGTACCACATCTTTATCTATTCACCTGTCATTGGACACCTAAGTTGCTTCCTTGTCCTGGCTACTGTGAATTGTGCTGCTATGAACATTGGGTTGCAGGTAGATTTTAATATTTTATTTACTTATTTATTTTTGGCTGCACTGGATCTTCTCTGCTGCATGCAGGGGCTACTCTCTAGTTGCAGGGCATGGGCTTCTCATTGCAGTGGCTTCTCTTGTTGTAGAACACAGGCTCTAGAATGTGTGGGCTTCAGTAATTGTGGCACGTGGGCTTAGTTGCCACGAGGCATGTAGAATCTCCCTGGACCAGGGATCGAACTTGTGTCCCCTGCATTGGCAGGCAGATTCTTAACCACTGGACCATCAGGGAAGTCCTCATGTATCTTTTTGAATTAGAGTTTTCTCTGGATATATGCCCAGAGGTGGAATTGCAGGAACATATGGTAGCTCTGTTTTTAGTTTTTTAAGGAACCTCTGTATTGTTTTCCACAGTGGCCGCACCAATTTACATTCCATGAAGGGATTAAACCGAGGAGAGTCTGTAAGCTCCTGGGAATAATGGAGATAATGAGCCCCTGAGGGTGCAGGAGGGCTGGGTAATGGCCAGGATAGGGTCACTGGAGGACAGAGAAGATGGTATCCCAGTGGCTGGAGGAGCTGGTTTTCGACAAAAGCAAGTCCATTTCTGTTGCAATAGGAGAGAAGGTAGGGGTGTGTCTGCAAATGGAGATGAAGTTCACAGGCCTGGTGGTGAGAGAATAAGAATTCATGTCTGAGGAAGGGCTTCTGTTCTCTCAAAGAAACATGAGGTGAGAAATGTGGGAAAGATTTCATTTGGCTAGAAAAAGGTTTACAAGAATATCTCATTAAAGTGATGTTTGAGGTAATTTTTTCTTTATTTCTAATATGTAATTCCTAATTTTTTCCCAATGAGCCTAGATTAAATGTCCAGTAAAAAATATTTTTTTCAGTTTGAAAAAAATAAATGTCCTGGTGCTGAAATTTGAGCAATAGTCAGCTGTTAATGGGTATCTATGCAGTCTGGAGGTAGGAGATGGGGTGAAATGTTCAGGTCGTGGGGATTTTTGGGTAAGCAGGAATGGTTGGAATTAAGAAGAAGCCTTAGGCACAGACAGCTTCAAACGATAGTTGTCTAACTTTGGATAAACACTAGGAGTGAGAACCTCATCAGCTAGCAAAGGACTTCAGTACCTGGGGACTTGCAGAGCCTGTGGGGATCAGGAGGCGGGACCCACTTTCCTCCTTGAAAGATGCAGCTCTTATTCCTTGACGCTCTGGACAGGCACATATCTGTTGGAGAATAGTATGCCTTTTGAATTCCATGGGGAGAGAGCCAAATGCCTGTGGAAGCATCTTAAGGTTGTAGAATTTCAGAGCCAAAAGGGAACTCAGAGGCCTCAAGATTCTCAAAGTCTAGTGCTTAAATCATCTCCCTCAAAACTAGCAGAACCCAGGACCTAAGTTATCAGAAAGTTCCCATCCTGGTGATTCTGATGACTGGGAAAGTTTGGGAAACAGGGCTCTGATATAACTCTGTCATATGATGGAGGAACAGCTGTGGTCTGAGACAGTAAGTAACTGGCAGAGAAGCAAGGCTACTGTCCCAGCCTCCTCAAGTCAGGATGTCAACTGAAAAAATACACACAACCTCAAAGTTGAAAGTAATATTTTATTCAGTGGGAATTTTTAGGACTTTAACCTGGGAGACAGCCATCTCAAGCAACCCTGAGAGAACTGCTCTGAGAGGGCAGAGGGGAGGAATCAGGTTATACGAAGTTTGCAACAAAGGGCAGGTAGTCTGAACATCAAAAGTATTTTTATGACTTAAAACCAGACATCCCAAGCTAAGGAATTTAGCACGTTTCTACGTGTGGGAAGATGCAAGAGTCTGGGCTTACTGAAGCCATTCCTTTCACATGCATCTCAGCTATCTGGGGCCAGTATCCTGTGTTTTTCACATCCTGAGCTCCCTTTAGCTCACCGTAGGAAGTGGCCACAACTTGATGGCTGCCAAATCTCAGGTATTCTTCTCCTTCCTAAGTGCCTTTAGGGCTTCTGAACTCATATTAGAGGGCTGCAATTGCTGATTACTGTGACATTCTTGTTTACCGATATGGTAGGAAATACCACATTTCTCAGATCCTTTCCACCATCCCCTGCTGAACCCTTTTTTCACACCTTCCTCCCCAATGTGTCCCCCTCTCTCCTTTTTGTTCCTCTAAGTCATCATCCTTCAGGGTCCAGCTTAAGTCATCTTCTCACCACTAACATTCCAGAACAACCAGCCTCTCCCTCCTTGAGCTTCTGCGGCCCAGACTGTCTGCCAGACATAATCCATTCAGGGATGACATCTTTGGGCATTTTGATCCTTTCTCACAACTAAGTCTGCCCACCGTTTGCCCAGTGAAGGTGAGCATTGCTTTTCTTGTCTTCTCCCACACCTTTGCCCAGCAGTGTTGGACACATGGGAGACCAAGGGGGCAGAGTATTGGACTGGCTATCAGGAGGCCGCTCCCATGATAGGACAGCCAGTCACCAGCCCTGAGATCCAGTTTTCTCATCAGTGAAATGTGGCAAGTGAATGAGGTCAGTGGTTTATCAACAGCAAAAATCTTTTTTTTTTTAAAAGCAGTGGAACCATTTTGTGCAATTGGAATCAGTACCCTAATGTATAAACCAAATGAAAGAGGCGCACTGTGGGTGAAGCAGGGGTGGGACACTCAGCCTCCCCCTTCTCCTCACTGGCTGTGTGGTTTGACACTAGTGAAAGGCCTCCCAGCTGACCTCTGACACCTGCTAATGCTCTACATGCCGAGTGATTTCTAAACACTCATGATCAGCCAATTGGTTTGATTTCTGCCAGGCCTTTCCTGCTGCCACGTTGAAATGTTCTGTTCCATGGCCCTCTGCCCGGCAATATCTGGACATTCCATTCTATTCCGTCCCTTGCACACAGAGCCTGCCGGCTGAGCATCTGGAATGCTGCGCTGTCCCTCATGGGGAGGGAGGCCTCTGCATCTGGGCAGGGCTGATGAGCTTTCATGGTGTTTACCCTGGAACTCGGGACTCCCTGGGGAGGAAGAAGTTGCCTGAGATCCCCACTCATAAGCTTTTCAATGAGTAGCTGCTTTTCTCTAAGCTCCTTGGATAAGAACTGTCAGGGGAGATTTCCTAGCTGAAATCTTTTACTCTCCCTGAAGCTGAGGCCCTGACACTCCCACGTCCTCCCAGCAACTCTGACATCCTTTCCTCCCCAGTGAAGCATTTCACTCACTAGCCATGAGTTCTCAGGGAAATCTCCTCAGGCCTTGAGGCTTGGAACCCTTATCTGTGAAACTGGGATGACAACATTTACCTTGCAGGTCGCTATTCAGCTGGTGCACACCAGTAGAGGTGTTCCAGTTATTAGAATATTCAGATGTATCTATAGTGGTTGGTGAAAAACCACGGAGCTCCTGGATTTCCCTCACTCCGAAACATTCTAAACATCCCCTTCTGGGACTGCCAGGCATCCATAGCATCAGCAGCCTGAGGGCATGTCTGACAAAGCGGCAGGAGCTGCAGAACTGGTCCAAGAGTGGTAGGCAGGATCAGTTCTGAGAGTTTGGTGTCTACACCTTCCTGGTTGTTAAATATTTTAGTTATACTCTTGGCTGTGGTGATGCAAGGTAAGATACATGCACCACCCAGCATCTTAGTTCCTGAGGCACCAGAGAAATGCTCATTGTTATAATTCTCATACTTCACAGCACTGGGCCTCCCAAATTTGTGTTCCTCAGTCAAAACCCAGCCAAAATGAATCCTCTTTCATGCTTTCACACCACCCCTCATTTCGTCTATCAAGAACTGAGGCATGGAGATGGGTGCCTTGTTTGTTGGTTGGTTTTTCAATAATCTTAGGCCATTTTGTAAAGAGTGAAGTGGTACAGAAAGGGTTATTGCTTAGCCTTTAGTCGACACCGCCACATACCCAGAGCTGGAGTTTACCACACAGTGTATATTCCCCGGTCAAAGCTTGTTGGCCTACTTCACAGAAACCCTCCCTGAGGACTGAGAAAATCCATCTGGCTTGCTGAGCATTGAGGCCAAGTACACCATATATTGCACGCTTTTTGGTGCCTGGTTGAATGGTGGCCAACAAAGATATGTTTATTGTATGTCTCCACCTGTTAGACTGTAAACTTTACTGGGGCAAGGATATTTGTCTTGTTTATTCACTGAGGTGTTCCAAGTGCCTAGAAAAATGACAGGCACATGGTAGCTACTCAATACATAATTTTTTATTGAAATTGGTTCTACTGGCAGGAAGGGAGTAAGGCACAATGTAGAACATACTCTTTCTACCTAAGAAAAAGTAAGGGGATAAATGAGAAGATGTAAACGTAGCCACTCACATCCCAGTAGCCAGTAGTAGTCACATGGTAATATCTGACTGCAAAGGAGGCTGGGAAACGTAGTCTTTATTATGGATGCTATATAATCAGCTGCCTTTAGTGAATCTAGTACTAATGGGAAAAGGAGAGAATGGTTTTTGAAAGAAAAGCTAGCAGTCCCTACTCAAAGTGATGGCTGAATAAAGATTGTGTCTTTCCTCTAAAAGCCCCTAGGTGATTCCAAGTCACAGGAGACAGGAGCACCCCCACCAAAAAAACCCATTAATTTCACAAAGTGTCTAAAGCAAAATTCAGAGAAAGAATATTCTATTCAGCACAACTTTCCGTTTACAAATGAGAAAATTGAGACTTAGAAAGGACACCTAACAAGAGACAAAGCCAGTGTGCCTAATTCCAAGTAGAATCTTCTTCTCATCTCACCATGTCACTTGTCCTGAAACATGGAGCCAGTGACAAGGGTGATACTCCAAGCCAAGGACCCTTAATGGGAGAGCTTGCAGCATCAGCGCTATTCGGAAACTTGTTGGATATGCAGATTGTCAGGAAATTAATGGGCCTCATCCCAGGCCAGGGTGAGGCACAGCTCACTGTCCATCCAGTAATCCTGATGCATGCTGAAGGTGGTTATAGATAAAGAAATAAATTTCTAATTGGGAAATTTTCAGAACTCAGGGTACTTTTAGGGATTGTTTTTCTTGGGTTGGTTATTGGTTACTTACTCCTTAAAATAACCGGTCCTGCTCTGAGACATCATTTTAGGAGCCCAGCGAATGATGGCCACTGAGAGAAACAGAACTGAAGCCACTAGTAGGCATCTTCTACTGAGCAAGAGCGTTTCTAAGGACGCAGGGAGGCCTACAGCTCAAGCCCAGAGCACTGGAGGTGATTTACACAGGCCTTCTGGCCAGGGACCAGCCCACATCTGTTTCTTTAGCAACCCAGATCCATACCCTCTCTAACCCCAGTGCTTATCTGGGCTGTCCAAAGATGTCAGCTTCCTTTGCTCCAGGTTTCTTCAAACTAGCTCCTTTCCTTTTCAAATTTTTGCAGATCCTTTTTGTCCTCTGTTTCTTTCCCCAATTGCCCCAAAAAAATATATCTGAAGGAAAGAAACTTCCACTCTCTCCTTTTCCACAAATGTCATCAAACTAGAAATTAAAGATCCAGGGGAAAAGTGACTTAAGCTGTGGGACTTCTTGGCGCTTCCAGTTATTGGAATTTCCTCTACCCGTCCAACTGCAGGAAGACCTTGATTGACTCTAATCCCAAATAACCTTGCTCTGGGCTCCAGAAAACTCATGCTGTTTGTCTACTTTAGCCATGACTCTGTGACTAACTCATTTCATGAACTTGGATTGGTCACCTAACCCTACTAATCCTTAGCTTCCCCAATTGTTAAGTGAGGAAGTTCATTTTGTGTTTCTTAGGGTTGACAATGGAAACTCCAGACATTTGGATAGCAGGCTACAAAGGGACATCAGTGACCTGCCACCTGAAGATAGCATACCACAGTTCAGTTCAGTTCAGTTGCTCAGTCATGTCCGAATCTTTGCAGCCCCATGGATTGCAGCACGCCAGGCCTCCCTGTCCATCACCAACTCCCAGAGTTTACCCAAACTCATGTCCATTGAGTTGGTGATGCCATCCAACCATCTCATCCTCTGTCGTCCACTTCTTCTCCCCCATTCAATCTTTCCTGGCATCAGGGTCTTTCCCAATGAGTCAGTTCTTCCCATCAGGTGGCTAAAGTATTGGAGTTTCAGCTTCAGCATCAGTCCTTCCAATGAACACTCAGAACTGATCTCCTTTAGGATGGACTGGTTGGATCTCCTTGCAGTCCAAGGGATTCTCAAGAGTCTTCTCCAACACCACAGTTCAAAAGCATCAATTATTTGTGGCGCTCATCTTTCTTTATAGTCCAACTCTCACATCCATACGTGACTACTGGAAAAACCATAGCCTTGACTAGACAGACCTTTGTTGGCAAAGTAATGTCTCTGCTTTTTAATATGCTATCTAGGTTGGTCATAACTTTCCTGCCAAGGAGCAAGCGTCTTTTAATTTCATGGCTGCAATAACCATCTGCAGTGATTTTGGAGCCCCCCAAAATAAAGTCTGCCACTGTTTCCACTGTTTCCCCATCTATTTGCCATGAAGTGATGGGGCCAGATCCCATGATCTTGGTTTTCTGAACGTTGAGCTTTAAGCCAACTTTTTCAGTCTCCTCTTTCACTTTCATCAAGAGGCTCTTTAGTTCTTCTTCACTTTCTTTCATAAGGGTAGTGTCATCTGCATATCTGAGGTTATTGATATTTCTACTGGCAATCTTGATTCCAGCTTGTGCTTCATCCAGCCCAGCGTTTCTCATGATGTACTCTGCATATAAGTTAAATAAGCAGGGTGACAATATACAGCCTTGACATGCTCCTTTTCCTATTTGGAACCAGTCTGTTGTTCCATGTCCACTTCTAACTGCTGCTTCCTGACCTACACACAGATTTCTCAAGAGGCAGGTCAGGTGGTCTGGTATTCCCATCTGTTTCAGAATTTTCCAGTTTATTGTGATTCACACAGTCAAAGGCTTTGGCATCAGTCAATAAAGCAGAAATGGATGTTTTTCTGGAACTCTCTTGCTTTTTCAATGATCCAGCGGATATTGGCAATTTGATCTCTGGTTCATCTGCCTTTTCTAAAACCAGCTTGAACATCTGGAAGTTCATGGTTCACATATTGTTGAAGCCTGGCTTGGAGAATTTTGAGTATTACTTTGCTAATGTGTGAGATGAGCGTAATTGTGCAGTAGTTTGAGCATTCTTTGGGATTGCCTTTCTTAGGGACTGGAATGAAAACTGACCTTTTCCAGTTCTGTGGCCACTGCTGAGTTTTCCAACTTTGCTGACATATTGAGTGCAGCACTTTCACAGCATCATCTTTTAGGATTTGAAATAGCTCAACTGGAATTCCATCACTTCCACTAGCTTTGTTCATAGTGATGCTTCCTAAGACCCAGTTGACTTCACATTCCAGGATGTCTGGCTCTAGGTGAGTGATCACAGCATCATGATTATCTGGGTCATGAAGATCTTTTTTGTACAGTTCTTCTGTGTATTCTTGCCACCTCTTCTTAATATCTTCTGCTTCTGTTAGGTCCATACCATTTCTGTCCTATATTGAGCCCATATTTGCATGAAATGTTCCCTTGATATCTCTAATTTTCTTGAAGAGATCTCTAGTCTTTCCCATTCTGTTGTTTTCCTCTATTTCTTTGCAGTGATCACTGAGGAAGGCTTTCTTATTTCTCCTTGTTATTCTTTGGAACTCTGCATTCAAATGGGTATATCTTTCCTTTTCTCCTTTGTTTTTTGCTTCTCTTCTTTTCACAGCTACTTGTAAGGTCTCCTCAGACAGTCATTTTGCTTTTTTTACATTTCTTTCTCTTTGGGAGAGTCTTGATCCCTGTCTCCCATACAATGTCATGAACCTCTGTCTGTAGTTCATCAGGCACTCTGTCTATCAGATCTAATCCCTTGAATCGATTTCTCACTTCCACTGTATATACTCACAAGGGATTTGATTTAGGTCACACCTGAATGGTATGGTCTAGTGGTTTTCCCAACTTTCTTCAATTTAAGTCTGAATTTGGCAATAAGGAGTTCATGATCTGAGCCACAGTCAGCTCCCAGTCTTGTTTTTTCTAACTGTATAGAGCTTCTCCATCTTTGGCTGCAAAGAATATAATCAATCTGATTTCAGTGTTGACCATCTGGTGATGTCCATGTGTAGAGTCGTCTCTGTGTTGTTGGAAGAGGGTGTTTGCTATGACCAGTGCGTTCTCTTGGACAAACTCTGTCAGTCTTTGCCCTGCTTTGTTTTGTACTCCAAGGCCAAACTTGCCTGTTACTCTAGGTATCTCTTGACTTCCTACTTTTGCATTCCAGTCCCCTATGATGAAAAGAATGTCTTTTTTGGGTGTTAGTTCTAGAAGGTCTTGTAGGTCTTCAGAGAACTGTTCAACTTCAGGGTTTTTTGCATTAGTGATTGGGGCATAGACTTGGATTACCATGATATTAAATGGTTTGCCTTGGAAACGAACAGAGATCATTCTCTTGTTTTTGAGATTGCATCCATGTACTGCATTTCGAACTCTTTTGTTGACTATGATGGCTACTCCATTTCTTCTAAGGGACTCTTGCCCACAGTAGTAGATATAATGGTCATCTGAGTTAAATTCACTCATTCCAGTCCATTTTAGTTTGCTGATTCCTAGAATGTCAACATTCACTCTTGCCATCTCCTGTTTGACCACTTCCAGTTTGCCTTGATTCATGGTCCTAACATTCCCGGTTTCTATGCAATATAGCATACCTAGATTACAGATAAATTACCCAGTAAGATTGGAATAACCTGACAAACCCAATTCACAAATACAAGTGAGGAACTCCAATTTAACAAAAACAGAATTATCAGGAGGGTTTAGTCAGCATTTAATTTGTCCTTATCATCATGATTTTAGGAAACCAGGTGAAAAAATGACAATGCTTGGCCAACAAGCTCAAGGGCCAATATACTTAGGTAACTGTGGACCACTCATCCATCCATCCATTTATTTTATACCTCTTCTTCCCAAAATTATTTGAGGCAAATATAACAAAACTAAAAACTAATACTTTGTTACTGTAAGAGCACCATATCTCATTCTGTAAAACAGGCTCAAGATTCATACATCTCAGCTCCACTGACTGAGATTTGTTCCGTTGTATGGCTGAGTAATATTCTATTGTATACATGTACCACAGCTTCTTTATCTTTTCATCTGCTGATGGACATCAAGGCTGCCTCCTGTACTGACTGTTCTAAATAGTGCTGTAGTGAACAGTGGGGTCCATGTGTCTTTTTCAGTTCTGGTTTACTCAGGGTATATGCCCAATAAGTCAGAAAGAAAAAAACAAATATTACATATCAATGCATATATATGGAATCGAGGAAAATGGTACTGATGAAGCTGTCTACAGGGCAGCAATGGAAACGCAGACATAGAGAACAGTCTTGTGTAGACAGTGGGGGAAGGAGAGGGTTGGACAAATTGAGAAAGTGGCATGGAAACATATACACTACCACGTGTGAAATAGTTAGTGGGAAGCTGCTCTATAGCACAGGGAACTCAGCCTGGTGCTCTGTGATGATCTAGAGTGATGGGATGGGAGTTAGGGTGGGAGGGAGGCTTAAGAAAGAAGGGATATACGGCAGAAACCAGCACAACATTGTAAAGCAATTATCCTCCAATTAAAAATAAAAATTAAAAAAAAAACCACAAACCTTTCAGTGTGTTGAGAGAAGGGAGGGCAGGAGGGTATACAAGGAGGAAAGAGAAGCTAGAATGATTGACAAGTAGCAAAGAGGAAAAAAAGAAAATACCATCCCCATTCGGCAAAGGTCCATTTACTGAGCAAACAACCCTTTCTATTTCTTTTTAGCTGTGTTCTAAAAAGGCCTCTGCTGAGCAGTATCGATTGGGGAACTAGGCCACAGTCCCCCTGCTAGGCAGAATCCATCAAGACTGCACCAGGACTCATGGGAGCTGGTTTTCGACTCTGATGGTGCAGGAGCCCAGCAGAATCTTTGTGGGAGCCAGTTTGGGCTTCAGTGTGTCCCCGAGGAGAGGGGAGACTGAAGTAAGATCACAGGAACTAGGGTGGAGTTGGCAGTCACTTCCTTCGGATGCTGTGGTCCAGGACCAGGCCCCCTTCCCTGTGAGGAAGGTCTGTCAATCAGTCTGCCAGCCTCCTGACGAATAGGCCTGTCTTCTTTGAGCTTCAAAATATCCTGGGGAACACAACCCAACTGAGGTGCCTGATCACTCCTTGAGGCTTTTGTTAGAGAGAAAATGTTGTCACCTGTTTTGTTAGAGAGAAAATGTCTAAAAAGTGAGCCAGTCTTAAAAACTGCCCAGAGACTTTAAATATTGAAGGAAGGAACGAGGAGCAGGGTATGACCATCTCCACTGATAGACCTTATTAGCAGAGCTGACTCAGTGGTAGGAAGTAAAATCCAAGGGTCCTGAAATAAAAATTTTGGAAAGCAAGTTCTTCTTCATGAAAAACAGAAGGAAATCAGCGGTGCATGGCCATGCCCAAGAGTGGTCCCTGGGGAAGGCAGGACTGGTGTGCTCAAGATTTCTGAGAAAGGAAAACCCATTCTCATCAGTGGCCACCTGGGGCCATTCAGAGGGGAGGTGAGATGGAGAAGATGGAGACTCTGGCAAACCCAAGGGTAGAGCCAGAAGTATATAGTATGTTTGAGGCACAGAGTCGCGGTCCACTCTGACTGGAGCCAAGCCTGCCCCACACTTGGGCCTGGGAAAAGTACGAGTGGGCATGGGATGCTCTTAGTTCATGTTTGTACAATGCTGAATATGTGTACGAAAGTGAAAAGTGAAAGGGCTAGTCGCTCAGTTGTGTCCGACTCTTTGCAGCCCCCAAACTGTAGTCTGTCAGGCTCCTCTGTCCATAGACTTCTCCAGGCAGGGATACTAGAGTGGTTAGAAGCCCACCCACAAGCCACTGGGAACACCCTACCCACAGATCCCATGATATTAGTAACGTGAAGATATGGGATTCTCCAGGCAAGAATACTGGAGTGGGTAGCCATTCCCTTTCCCAGGGGATCTTCCTGACCCAGAATTGAACCAAAGTGTCCTGCATTGCAGGCAGATTCTTTATTGTCTGAGCCACCAGGGAAGCCTGGATATGTGTATATAGTGTATTAACTAGTGAATTCTCACAATAGTCTTGTGAGAGAGGTACCATTTTTCTTCTCTTTTTACAGATAGAGAAGCCAAGGCACAGAGAGATGAACTAGCCCAAGGTCACCTGGCAAATAAGTGGCAGAGCTGACCTATGAACCCCACATCCTGGGTCCCAGACCATGAGTTCTTAGCCACTCTGTGGTCCTGGCTTCATGCCTGTGGTCCAGAAAGAGAGCCAGTGTGTGAAGAAGAGGATGCTGCCAGGTTGGGATCTGTTGCTTTGAGATAGAAGCATCTGCCTGGAGATTGAAACCTGGGGCTTCTGAGAGCAAGGGGTACTACAGACAGGACAGCGCCTGAAAAGGCTTTCTGGGCTGTCTGCCCACCCTCTCTCTGTTCTGGGGGAGGGGAGAGTGGACATTGGAAAGTGGCTGTTTTGTTCATTGGGTTTCTGAGCAGGTCTCCAGGACAAGGTTTATATGTGTATATATATATAGCAAACAACCCTATGTAAACAAGACAGGGAATAGAGACAGGAGATATGGATAGAAATACAGAGTCAGCAGCATCCCTCTTCTCTTGGCTAATACAAAGGCAGAAGTCTTTACGCTGAGCCGATCAATGGCCAGTCAGGCCATTCTTTTTGTCCACAAAAAAATCAATTAGTCATTCTGAACCAACAAAGAGGAGCAACAGGACAGCCTAAGTGATGAAATTCACTTCTGGGAAAGCTTATACTGTGTAGTTATTCGTTTAATCTTCCAAACAACCCCGTGACTTAGATACTGCTGTCATATCCATTTTAATAGGCTGATTATTTCCCATGGTCGAAAGCCTTTTCATTAAGACAGGCCTCAGTCAAGGGTCAGGGCTCCAGGCTTGTGCATCCCAGTTTGCCACTGGTGAGTGTGTGATGTCGAGTCTCAGTTTTCCCCACTGTAAAATGGGAGCAGGGTTTGAAGTGCAGCATTGCAAAAGCTCCTTTCTGCTCAGGCTGTGTGATTCTGGTAATGCCCCCAGGACCACATCTTTCCCCTGGCTTCCTGGATCCAGGCTGGCTGCACGGCTGCTGCCCACAGCTTCCCCTCTCCCAGGAGGCACAGGCTTGTGGCTTCTACCCGAGTTGTACCCTCTCACCCCATGCCAGGGCCTTCAGTGAGCATCTGTCACTGCTTTCTGCTTCTTGGCGTGAAGCTGGGGAGGGGCTGGAACCCTGTGGTGCCTGGCTGACAGGCAGGGCTCTTCCTGAACTGGCTGAGGAGTGGAAAGGAACATGGCAGATGGCGGGCAGAGCTGCCCCGGCCCCCAGGCCCTGGGTGGCTGTCATCTGCCACTCTCACTCTGGCTGCGGTCTGGGCTGGCAGCACCCACTAGCCAGTGAGCCAAATGGTTTTTACAGACCCGAAGAGCACTGAGACTTGGTTTTATACTTCTCATTGCTTTTGATTTTTGAGTTGGCATTTTTCGTCTTGCCGAATGAGGAAATTCAGAATCTCTTCTGTTTCTGAGGCTAGCTGGCACTGAATCGGGGGATCCAAAGAGGCGCGCTGGCTCTCTGCCCTGCTCCCAGGTGTTAGAAGGCCTGTGCAGCAGGGCGGAGTCCACTCCAGGGAGGAGAGGAGACTTGCCACGCCACACCAGAATCGACAGACCCAGAGGCCTGACCTTTGGACCTGGACCTGCCTTCTTCTGTGCCTCTCAGAGATCAGCACATGAAATGGGGCTGAGACAAAGCAGCCGCTCTCTCCAGGTCTCAAACCTATCTCTCTCCCTCAAAGTTGGCATGTCATAGCCCATGGGCCAAACCCAGCCAGCTGTCTGTTTTTTGTAAATAAAGTTTTATTGGAACACAGCCATGCCCATTTGTGGTAGCTTCTTTCATGCTACGGAGTTGAATAGTTACAACAGAGCCCATATGTGGCCTACCAGGCCTAAAATATTTACTATCTGGCCCTTTACAGAAAAAAGTCTGCCAAGCCCTCTTCTAGATAGCGATTGTCACAGCCATAGGGGTTAGTCGTTGGAAATGCCTGCTGCTTTCCCTTTAGCCAAGGCTGTATAATAATACAAGTAGGGACTTCCCTGCTGATCCAGTGGTGAAGAATCTGCCTTGCAACACAGGGGATGCAGGTTCCGTCCCTGGTTGGGGAACTGAGATCCTACATGCCACGGAGCGACTGCGCCTGCACATCGCAACTACTGAGCCCACGCGCTCTGGAACCCGTTACGTGTCACAACTACAGAGTCTTTGCACTGCAGCAAAGATCCTGCATGCTGCAACTAAGAGCTCAATGCAGCCAAGTAAATAAAAATAAACCCTTAAAAATAATATAGGTATAATAATACAGGTCTTTTGTGGTCAGAGGTGTTTCAGAGCTCAGGACTGTTCAGAGTTTGGTGTATAAGCACCTAATCTGTAGTGTATTATATATTTACCCGTGGAATCTGAGGCAGCATGCCATAATCAAACACATTAAGTTTTTTCCTGTAGTGAAATATACGACTATTGCCACTCTGTGGGATAAAGAATATCATCCACAGATTCCCACCAGTTCAGGCCAGATTCTACCACTCAGTACATCAGGTTAGGTCAGGTGTGGCTGCCAAATGAAGTTTCAAAAATCACTGTGGGCTCTCAGGGCCTTAGAACTGCTGCTAAGAGACTGTGTCGTAATTCTGACACTTGATTGGGCACTTGTGAGGAACATGGGGTAGCCAGGACCACCGTCCTAGGAGGGCCCATGATTATTCTGTTTGATAGACTAGGAAACTGAGACACAGAGGAGGCTTGTGTGTGGTCAAGGTTACCCAGCTAGTGAGGGACAGAGACCAGACCCCAGCCCAGATTTGTCTCTGAATTCTAATCTTAGCCTCTCTTTAAAAATATATATATATGTATATATATATATATATATTTGGCAGTGCCTGGTCTTAGCTGTGGCATAGGGGATCTAGTTCCCTGACCAGGGATCAAACCTGGGCCCCCTGCATTGGGACCGTGGAGTCTTATCCACTGGACCACCATGAAAGTTGCTCTAATCTTAACCTCATTTAAGACCCAGATTTAATCCTCCCACCCCTGCCGCCTTTCATGAGGCCTTCCTTGAGAATGCAGGTCTACATTTACCTCTGACTTTACAAATCTTTTATTTTTTTTCCCTTGGCCTCAAAATTCAGCAATATACACTATCCTGTGTAAAACAGATAGCTGGTGAGAAGTTGCTATATAACACAGGGAGCCCAGCCTTGCTCTCTCTGATGACCTAGAAAGGTGAGGTTAGGGGAGGGGAGGGAGGCTCAGAAGGGAGAGGATATGTGTATAATCATAGCTGATTCATGTTGTTATACGGTAAAAACCAACACAACATTGTAAGGCACTGTTCCTTCAATTAAAAAATAAGTTAAAAAAGAATCCACCACTTTACCCTCTGCTGTGTGTATGGTTGTGCCTGGGTGGTTTCCTCACCTTTTGGAGGGCAGGGCCTATGCATTCTGTCTCTTCTTGTCTTCTCCACAGTGATGGGCACGGGGCTGAGTTCTCAGCACATCTGTGAAGATGTACTTTGATTGAAGAAAGTAGCCCACCTGGGCTGTAATTTTACTTCCTGCCCCCAGAGAGATGTGGAATGAGGGAAGGGGAAGTTAGCTGGTATGTGCCATGGAGCAGGGCGGACTTGAGAACATGCCCTAATGTCTCTCATGGAACCTTAACACTCCCTAACTGAGGTGGCTAGACTTGGAGATGCATGAATGTAGAATTGAAGCATATGTGTGTCCTGCTTTGTTAAACTGGAAAATGCCACAGGAAATCTGCAGGCATAAAATCCAGCTACTGCACAGACACCTTGATGGCCAAGGGCAGCTGGGAGTCAGAGGTGACTGGCCAGTGTGCTCAGTGTCAGCAAGGAGGACAAAGAGTCTGCACTCAGGAAAAGCATTTGGGTGAATCTCCTGGCAGAGTGCTCCTGTGGGGCTGGGATAATGCTGATGAATATGTGCATTTTGAAATGATCAGGAGTCAGTCTGATAATCTATTGCATGTAAAGAGGCCTTTGGGAGCAACTAACCCTTTCTCTACTGCTATGAAATCCAACCCTTTATGAGGAGGGGGACCTGGGCCACATCCCCACAGTCATTACCAGCCATCATCATTACCAGGGTAAGTTACCGAGATGCCTGCTGACGTGAGGAGCTTGGATAAAGCTCTGTCTGGGATAAGACCCAAGTCTCCATCACTTCCTTCAAGGATCTTGTGGTCCATTCCATTCCAGCCTACTCGTTCAGAGACATGATGGACGAAGCATGGCTTCTGAGTTCAGTAAACCTATGTGTGGATCCTCACTGTACTCTTGGTAACTGTCTGGCTTTAAACAAATCGCTTACCTTTTCTGAGTTTTAGCTTCTCATCTGTAAAAGGGATTGTTAATAATATCCCTTTCTCTGGGTTGTTGTGAGATACAATAAAATATTCACTATTAAATATCACTATTTAATACTCACTATTAAAATGATCAGACTTCAAGTCCCTTCCTTTCCTATCCACTCATTGCTCTCTGAAGGCAAGCAGTAACCTAGATCAGGGAGGGCCTACACTCGCACATGTGATGCCCCTGCCCCTCCAGTGCATGTGGCAGGCATCGATAACCAATCACTGCGCTGGGCTCTGTGCTGCTAAGCGTAAATGAGGCCTAGACTCTTCAACCTATCATTCCGGGCTCACAACCAGTTAAGACCTAGATCACTTCCTATACAACTCATGTGGCTCATTCCTTGATGGTGGAGCAGTCCCAGTCTTGTGGACTGTTGGAGACCCACTAGGGGTCTATTTACCTAAGGAACCAAGGAGTCTTCTGGAAAAAGAGTTTATCCTAAGAGAAGAGAGCAGGGAGATTCAGAAGTTAGATTTAAGAATAATGGCCCAGGGTGTGGCGAGTGGGTATGTGGATTCTGCCACTCAGAATGACCTCTGGCCAGCTCCACCAGTCTGATGTCTGAGCCCTTTTCTGTAGGAAGACCTACCTAAAATTATAAAAGAGCAGCCTTATAATGATGGTCATAGATGCTAATGGTCTAAAATAGCTGCTGTTTGGAAGAGAAATAGTGTCTCCAGCTTGGTCACCTGTGCTGGGTGTTGGGTATAGGCAGGCGTGCAGCGTGGGGTTCGGGGCACGAGTCGCTTCAACAAAAGGGTCAGAGAGCACCAACAGCAGTACCAGGGCCCTGGGTGGTGCCCCTGGTGCAACAGGCTTTGGAAAGCACCCTCTGTGGCTGCTGAATGTGCCTTTGGTGGTGACTGAAGGTTTCAGCCCAACAAGGCAGAGCAGATGAGCAGGCTGGGGTCAGCTGCCCTGAGACCCCCATAAGCATAGGGTGTCACCCACTGATAACCCTCAGAACTACATGGGGAGAAATTTGAGGTGCCTCAGAATGGAGGCAGCCAGAGAAATAGTTTTAAAATTGTATTCCTATAGCCAGCCTCTGGTGATCTAGGAGACTACAGAGCTGGTGTATGATCTTCAGCCATCATGCATCTTGTATTATTTTTTAGCAGAATTCTTTTTGTGAGCCTCTAGTGCAGACACGAGAAGCCCAACTGGATTTTATGCCTCATGGTGTCTTAGGTAGTCTCAAGAACAAGCTGGAGTGATAGTAGGCCCTTGAAAAAGGCTGTTCAGAGAAATGAATAAAGGAATCAAGGAATGAAATGATGGATGGATAGATGGAATGCCTTTCCAGAAGCCAGTATGGATGGTCCCCTAACACTGATGTTTATCTGTATTTTTTCCCTCCCACCTCTCTCCTTTTCTTCTGCCAACATGTTTCTTACTTCCTTAGTTTTCATCTCCTCCATCTTTGTTTCCACTGTGAGCCTCCTTTCTTAGAGTTTCACCCTCCTGAGAGCAGAATGAAAGGCCGGGTCAATTTTCCATCAATTAATTAATTAATTAATTGAGTCAGTAGGTGTTCATTGAGCTCTAGCTGTTCCTTCGTCCATTCAAGCAGGCACTTGACAAGCTGTTTATTGAACACCAGTGGAGAGTCTGAAGTGGAGCCAGGAGCTAACGGATCGGGGAGCAGAAAGATCTAAATAAGATCCCTGCTCTCTGGGGATCAACAATCTATTAATAAAAGACAAAACCAACAGAAACCGGAAGCCACTGAGCTCTGCTGTCTCATCGCTCCCACTCTAACCAGTCGCCCCACATCTGGGTTGTGAGGGGCAGTCCACTGGTCATGCTTCTTGCTAGTTGGTCTAACAGCGCTGCCTGTGGTGAATGTGTCATTTGCAGAGGCAGCCAGGCCCTCTCTCTCATCATCACCATTTACCCTGCTCATCTCACTTTTCCAGCAGCCTTGTCTTCAGTCCTTCCTGCTCCTTCCTTGATTTGAATCCTCAGGTCTCAGCATTAAGAGATCTTGGAAGCATCTTGGTCTCCTCTTGTGCCTCCCAAGGCTGTTCCTGGGGCGCAGGCCAGCACCGCCGGCGGCAGCCTGCTCGCTGTCTCGTGACCAGCCCCCTGTCCCACTGTGGCAGGTTCATACGCTGGGCTCAAGTTGACCCACTTTGTCTGGACTGCAGAAGTGGGAGCTCAGGACAATCCCGATTCATCTTTTGAGCTGTAACCTGTCAGGTATTGGCTTTATAGCTATTCCATTTCTTGTCAGGGATTTTTTCTTGAGAGTAAATATTTCCAGTTTCTCAATATTTCCTATTCAGATATGATCTTTCACAATTCTGAAGAGTTTTCTCTGGGCGGACTCTAGCTTTCCTGTAGATCCCTCAAAATGTGCCCTTTCCCCTAAAATTGATGACTAAAAAGAGGTCTGCCCAGCAATTGAGGGCTACTGCTCTAAGTGACCCCTATATTTCTACCGTCAACTACTGGTTCTTTTTGAACTTAGAGCCAACTAAAATTGCCATGTCTCCTTGACTTGGAGAAAATGTGAGAGTTACATGTTAAAGTTAATATAAACTGTCAGAATTGTCTAGTGGTCCAAGCCACTGATCTTATAGGAAAGGAAACTGAGGTCCAGAGAGGCTAAGTAACTCACAGCTCATGGGGAGTGAGGACAGAGCGGGGACTCCTACTGGTGCAGTACTCCTTCGAGTATATCAGGCTGCCTTCTGATTGGTTGCCATTTCTAAAAAGAAGTGGAAAGCATCTTCTGCTTTGAAGTCAGTTTTTCTCATTCAATATTTTGTGCTATTGAGCTTTTGAACCCAGTCATGACCTCAGGTTGAATTCTTTGGGGTTTCATCCTACTCACTGCATTCGATCTGTCAAGATAATTTCTGACCTTGATTTGGTGATGGATTGCTGCAGCAGGTCTTTCTAGCCTGGTGTTGGAACTTCCTGTAGCTCTGGATGCTCTTGGTTCTGTGTGTTCTGTCAGCCGTTTCTACTGGAAGCTTGGCAGAGAAGACACAGTCTGAACCCAGCCTCACCATGAGCTTCCTTCTCCCCTCACCCATCTGTTTGGCTGTTGTCTTCCACACTGAGTCTCTTTTCTCTCACTTGCCTCTTATTCTGCTATTCGAAGCCCTACAAACCCATTTCAGATTCTACTCCCAGTATGAAATTTCGGGCGAAATGTGACAATCGGTATTTGTTTCTTTTATAGTCTTTTTGAATATTGGGTTTTAAAATTTACTTATTTTTAATTGAAGGGTAGTTGCTTTACAATATTGTGTTGGTTTCTGCCATACATCAACATGAATCAGCCATGGGCATACCTATGTCCCCTCCTTCTTGAGCCTCTCTCCCACCTCCCACCCTGTCTTACCCCTCTAGGTAGTCACAGAGCAGTGGGTTTGAGTTCCCTGTGTCATACAACCAGTTCCCACTGGCTATTTATTTTACATATGGTCATGTGTATGTTTCAATGCTGCTCTCTCCATTAGTCCCACCCTCTCCTTCTCCTACTGTGTCCACAAATCTCTTCTCTCTCTCTGCGTCTCCATCACTACCCTGCAAATAGGTATTTGTTTTATTTTGAGAACTAGCCTTTCCTGAGCATCTGTATGTTGTAGTGAGAAAAGTCTCTGGGCCAGGCACTGGTTCCAGCCCTTTATGAACTCACATTATCTCTCTCTCCTCAGTTTGCACATATATGTAATGGGAGGCAAAGAAAACTCACAGCTAGTAAGCAAGTGCTAGCAGCTATGCTGGGGACTCTGATTACAATTTGCATTTCATTCAGTTGTTACCACAAGCCTGCATAGCAGGTAATATCTCCACTTTAAGAAAGAGAAAGCTAAGGTCAGAGAAGTTAATTTGACAAGGCACATCCAGTTAGTAAGTAACAGAATTTCTTCACCTCCTGCTGTCTCTCTCCTGGTCAGTAATTGTAAAAATCAAATAATTTAGTAATGAGTGTAAAGCTGGTTTGAAAAGTATAAAGCACTCGGTAAATGTTAGGGAGTATTGTTAAAATGCGAAGTTTTTCTCACTTGCTCACTATCCTTCTCCTTTTCTGCCATCTCCTTAAAGTAGAAGCAGCTGCCTTTGGTCTAGACCTTTCAAAGAAATGTCATAAAACTATTTTTCAAAATGTCAAATGCCTGTGTACTTTAGCCCAAAGTAATTAAGCTTCTTTATTTTCTCCAAGTCACAATGTGGAACCCTGGGAGCTTCCAGAATGTACCCTTTCTCCTCCATCCTGAACTAATGGAAATCAAGGCTGAAGGCTGAGACTGCAGGGGAGTCGGTGAGAGCCCTTCTGTGCCACAGGGGCCTGGCCTGATTTTGGCGGGTCTCCAGGCTTGACCACAGTATGCTAAATAACAGCAAGTTTGAATTATTTATCTAGGGGCCAGTGGCTCATGATGGCATAGTCCACCGCTAGCAGAGTGCCAGGGGCCCAAGGTTGTAGGTGAGTGGATGCCAGTCTCTAGTCCACCACCCTCAGCCCCACCCTCACCCCCACCTCCACCCCTGGGTTAGCGTTAGCCACTCAGTCATGTCCAACTCTTTGCAACCCCAATGACTGGGGTCCACCAGCATTCTCTGTCCATGGGATTCTCCAGGCAAGAATACTGGAGTGGGTTGCCATTCCCTTCTCCAGGGGATCTTCCCGACCCAGGGGTTGAACCCGAGTCTTCTGCATTGCAGGCAGATTCTTTACAATCTGAGCCACCAGGGAAGCCCTCTACACACCCTCTAATCAGCCCACCTCAAACACAGCAGGCAGAGCAATAGCTCAGTGCCTGGAGGACAACTAACATTTCAGTGACATTATAGGGTGTTTACACTGAGCTAGATATTGGTGCATGTGTTTTCCCACTTCATCTCCAGAGCAATGCTTATTTTCTCTATTTTTTCTGATAAAGACACTGAGGCTCATTCTCCAGGTCACACAGTTGACGAGGGGTAGAGCCAGAATGAGAGCCCAGGTCTGCCTTATTTCTAGGATACCGTGTGGACTTCCTCTTAGGATTCCTCTTACCCGACAACTGGTTCTTGTTTTTGGAACTGCTTATTTTGTATTGGAGTATAACCGGTTAACAATGTGGTGATATTTTCACGTGGGCAGCAGAGGGATTCAGCCATATATATGCATGTATCTATTCTCCCCCAAACCCCTCTCATCCAGGCTGCCACATAACATTGAATAGAGTTCCTTGAGCTATACAGTAGGACCTTGTTGGTTATCCCTTTTAGGTATAGCAGTGTGTATACCTGCAGTTAGTTTTAAAAGCAGCCTCTAAGGTGTTCAGGTGGTGCCAAGCGCAGTCTTGGGGAACAACAGATTTTTAGCATGGATTTTAAAGTCCTCCATGGCCTGGTCTCATTCTAACTGCTTCATATTGTAGACACACAGTGCTTTCCATCATCAGAATCATCTGAAAGCTTCAAAATACAGACTCTTGGATCCCATGTTTGGTTTACTGTAATCATAGTACTGGTTACTGGGACTCAGGAATCTATTTTTAAGTCTCCAAATTGATTATGATGATCAGTTGGTTTGGAAACCATCATCTTATACAAGCCTTCTCTTTAGACCCTTTCCAAATTACCATCTATACTCCAATTTCTGTGACTTGGCTCATTGCCATGTACCTCACTTTAGTTGGCTCTTCTCTATTTCTACCCATCATTCTTTTTTTTCCCCCCAATATTTGTTTATGTATTTGGCTGCACTGGGTCTTAGTTGTGACATGCAGGATATTCAAGCGCCATTGTGGCATGTGGGATCTTATCTTAGTTGCAGCGTATGAACTCTTAGCTGTGGCATGTAGGATCTAGTTCCCTGACTAGGAATCGAATCTGGGCCTCCTGCACTGGAAGTGCAGAATCTTAGCCACTGGACAACCAGGGAAGTCCCATCTACCTATCAATTTTTTAACCGAGCTCACACTCCATCTATAAGGATCTTGACCATCACAGCTTCCAGGAATGGTCCTCTCATCTGTATTCCATGAACATCTTTGGCCCTCAGCTGGCAAATATATTAGGATGTGAATTTAGAAACTATAATAGAGACTCAAAATAATAGTTTTGCCTCATTTAACCCTAGAAATATATTTATCTTCTGTAACAGTGCTGGAATAATCAGTCCAGTGGTGTCTCCAGGACACCAGGACCCAGGCTTCTGCTATCTTCTAGCTCATCCCTAGGATAGCACCTTTGTTCACATGGTCCAAGATGGCTCAGCACCACATCCACATCCCAGTCAGTGGGAAAAGGGAAAATGAGATGAGGGAGTGCAATGACCTAGGAGTCACACAGAACAATTGTGATCACATGGCCCTGTCCAGAACTTGATCCCATGGCCACACTTAGCTGCAACAAAGGTTGAGAGATTTAACTTTATTCTGAATGAATACATGCCTAGTTAAAATGGGAGGTTCTATGAATTGTGTAATAGGGGAGAATAGATGTTGGGGAACAACTAGCTGGTTAGTAATTTTCTGTCTGTGTTCCCAGAAAGGTGTGAAAACTGGGTCCCTGTCTTATCCCTGTTTGTGATCTTTCTGAGTGTTTAGTATATGTAAGGCATTAGATGAGTGCCTGTGATTGACGAGTTAGATGAGAGGGCTAGGCAAAGCACTGGGATTTAAGTCAGATTTTTATTCTAGTCTGTGTTCTCCGTAATTTAGGGAAAGTTTCTTAACCTTTCTGGGCTTCAGTTTCATAGAATCATAAAATTTAGTTGAAAGGCACTTAAGATATTATCTAGTCCAACCGTCTCATTTTATAGATGAAGAAGCTTAAAACCAGAAAGGGTAGTGACTTGTTGAAGACTCAAATATTTGTAAATAGAAACCCAGCATCCAGGCCTTCTAGCATAGCATGAGGGTATCTCCCAATATTTGGAAAACGAGTACAAGGGACAAGGAGACCTCGAAGTGCCTTTCCAAATCAGAAACTCTGATGCAGATACATGCTCACATTTCTACTCTTCAATCAAAATAAATACAAAACTAGTCCTAAACCACCATATCCTGCTGAATCTTGCTATGTGCTCCAGCAGCCTAGACTATCATTTAAGAGACAGACAAGTTCGGAGCTTTGAGTTCTGAGGTCATCTAAGAAGCAAAAGTGGTTGGGAAAAGCAAGGGACTAAGGGACTTGGATAACCTTACTGCTTGGTCACCAGCAGCAACATTCCCTGTGATCTTCTTCCGAGAGGATGCTGCTCTGAGTGCCAGGGAGCAGCTGGCCTCGGGGGATTTGGAATCCCGGTCATAGACAGCTAAATAGCAGTGGAAGAGGATGTATGTAACATCCACAGAAGAAATGTCACAAGGCAAACTGGCCGTAATAACAACAAGAGTTTCCATTTATTTATTCCATTTATTGCCCAGCTGCAGCCTGTGCCCCACTCTGTGATAGGTATTTATTTTATAGGCTTGATCTCATTAAATTCTCACGACAAGCTTCTGGGATTACTGAAGGTCATACAGCTGGTAAGTGGTGATTAATTGTCAGGGGAGTGCTGTGAAGACAATAAAATATGGAGCAGTTCAGGAGAGAAGCCTATGGATAGAGAGGTCTGGGAAGGCTCTGTGGGGGATGAGAGGGTTACACTGGACCCTGAAGATGGGTGTGATTTGTGGAAAAGAAAAGAGGGAAAGTGAGTGTGGGTGGTAAGGCGACATATGCACAAGGAACACGGAGAAAACAAATTCCTAGGGAAGGTGTGGGAATAAGTAAACACAAGGGCAAAAGTGTGAAGTCCCGTAGCTCACACACTGCATAAGAAAAGAGAAGATAAAGTGATTGGGAAAGTGTAAAGGCAATTTGTGTCAAGTGCTTTGTAAAAATGTATAGATCTTTGCTTCCACGAATCTCACTTCTAGGATTTAACATAAAGAAAATTTCAGAGATGGTGTGAAAGGTGGAGACAACTAGATATCTAATAATAGGGAAACTGTTTAATATATTATGGAACAAATATTGCTTTTACAAAACATAGTTTTGAAAGATGTGAAATGATCTCCATAATGTCAAATAAAGAAGCAGGATACAAAGCTATAGTGCAAAATTCTTAGAGAGCAAACCTGGAACCCCTGCATTGGGAGTGAGGAGTCTTAACCACTGGACCACCAGGGAATGCAAAATTCTTAATATTAAATTATATATATATATATATACACACACATATAAAATCGTGTGGGGGGTATGTACACCTATTCACAGAAAAAAAGACTGGAAGGAAAAATACTCAGCATATTTACAGTGATTATCATTGCCAAGTGAGAATATCATTGATTTAATATTTCTTTAGACTTTTTATGTTTACCAAATTTTATTCCGTGAACATACATATTTATAGTAATAAAAATGCACATTTTTAATCTTTTAAAATGTAAAATCCCCATACTCTGCCATGAAATACTATAATAAACATCTTATTTTGTCTTTAAAGATAATTCATTATCTCTTCTTCAAGTTATGCAGACCAGTAATATTCCAACCAAATGATTGTTCAGTAATTACTACATCTATAGATTTTTTGAAAGTTCATTGAAACCTGATATTCCTGGATTCTCATGTAAAGCTTTTAGCTCCATGGCTCCCACTGGATCGGAAACACTAAAGTCCCCCATTAATGTTCTCTGTAGGTATTTAGACAAATTGCCTTCCCCAGAACCATAAATCCTAAATGAACGACACCCTTATCTCAGGGGACAGGCAACAAAGCCTTTTTAAAACTCACTGATTTATGAATTTGCAGTTTGCAGAGTGTCAGTACCCCCAGGGCCTTCCCAGGTGTAGGAACATATCATATCAGTTGGAAAGACATTACTGTACTCGGGTCAATAGTTTTTACCTTTATCCTTTCTGCTTGGTTTGGTTTGGGGGTTTATTTTTTTCCCTTCCATTGAAATAGGATATTCACTGAGTAAGAGAGGCAGTGCATTAAATATAACTTGATCAGAATCCCAGCCTGCCTTTGCCCTCACTGCTATGGGGGCAACATAAAGGTTAATAACTGAGCGAGGCCCCCACGCACTTAACCACAGAGCAGCACCCCATCACCGAGTGACAATTAGGAACTCTCCCTGAATGCCAATGATGGGTGATCAAACAGAGCTTCACCCAAACCAGGCAGACTTCTGCATGAGCTCACATCTCCATTCATCACAGAGCTGACAGCCTGCAGAGCTCCGTGTGGAATAGGCAGCTGAGTCTTCCTGTTTTACCCAACGGAATGATCTATACCATCAGGACTGAGAGGGAGAGGAGCAGAGAGGGGAGGAGGGGAATGAAATAGGCTCCTCTTTGGCACGTTTGGGCAACAGCTCCAAGTGTCTGTTAGAGACTTGTAGAGAAATATCACACAATGATCTTGCTTGTCCCTGCTTGCCACTTTCTGGCTCTCAGACAAAGATGGTCCGACCTGAGATAGTTCTCTTTTTGGAGGCAGCATGACAATTGGAACAAGCACATAGCCAGTGTGTGGTTTTGGATGAGTCACCCTAGGTCTGTTTTCTCATCCATAGAATGAATGGGTTGGATGAGAATGGTGGTTTTCAAACTGGGTTCCTCAAGGTCTTACTGTTCCATATTGGTGCCTCAAAACCAACAAGGGCAGGGAGGTGGGGAGGTTAGTGAGGCCAGGCACAGCTGCTTTACATGAGCTCATTGAATTTTATTTGTAGGCTGTTTTTAAATGTGCAGAGCATGGTCTTACATACTAATCTCATTTGATCTTCACAATGTTGTAAGGGTGTCAAGACAGATAGTACCATCTCTTCCAGTTCCTATTGCTATGTAACAAACCACCCTGAAACTGGGTGGCATAAGACAACCATTTTATTATGTTTACAGATTCTTTGGGTCAGAATTTCAGACAGGCCCCGAAGGAAATGCTTTCTCAATCCTACGATGTCTGGGACTTCAGCTGGGAAGACTCAAAGGTTGGAAATGACTCAATGCCAATGGCTAGACTCCCCTGCATGGTTTCCATTCACAGGTCTGTTGACTAGGACACCTACATATAACCTTTCCCTGTGGTCTTGTCACATGAGCTAGTTTGTAATTCCTTATACAGTAACAGATGAGTTCATAGAGCTGGGTGTTCTATGAGTGAGGCAGAATTGCATGGCTTTTTTATAATCTAGATTCAGAAGTCACACAGAGTTGCTTCTGCTATATTCTATTGGTTGAAGCAGTCCCAAAGTTTCACACATAATCAAGGGAAAGAACAAGATGGGACAAGAATCTGTATTATGCTATAAAATGAGCATGTGAACTTATGACTGATTCAAGTTGATGTCTGGCAGAAACCAGCACAATTCTGTAAAGCAATTATCCTTCAATTAAAAAAAGAAAAAAAAGCATGTGGAATGAGAGAGTGTGTTGTGGCCGTGATTGGAGAATATAGTCTGTCAAGCCCTTTTTATTTGAAAGATGAAGAGAAAGAAATAATTGGTACCCTTCTGTTAAGGGCAGAGCTGGGACTAGAACCAAGTCCTTCAGATTTGAGCTCCTTCTGCTTTGCCATGCTGCTTTTGGATCTGAGTTTATTCTTTCTGAATTAACAGGTCATTAACTTAGTGAATAGATGGATTCAAACATGAATCCTCACCATGATGGTGTATGACCAGCCAAGAAAAGTATCTTCTGGTGGATGGAACACTTTGGTCTTGTCAGTTCTCAGAAAACTGAATTGTTATTGTGGCGCTCATTCTGCAATACATAGAAATATTGACTCATTATGTTGTACACCTAAAACTAATGTTGTCATCAATTACACCTCAAAATTAAAATTGAGGTAAAAGGCTAGTTCCCAGTCCAGCATCAGGGGCCTAATTGGTACTTGAAAGGGTTGTTTGGTTGGCTTTTAAAAATGAATCAGTATTTTATCTTAAATCCTTGCCAGAGTCAAAGCCATATAAACAATTTTTTTTAGACTGCTTTGATGCTTTGATTGTTCCCACTTGGAGTCTACCACTCTCTTCATCCATTCTCACAATACCTAAGTAGAAAATTCTTTACTGATCCAGTAGCCATTGATTGGGAAGTGGCAATGCCTGGCCCTGTGTTGGACACGGGATCCAGAAACAGTTAATGACCGTCCTTGACACTGAGGGCTTCGAAACCTGGAGGAGGAGATATCTAATGTAGCTAATGCTAAAGACAGCTGACTGAGGTGCTGATGTCACACAGGGGAAGCAGCAGCAGGCACTGCCTGGGAGGTTGATTGACTTCACAGGGGAAATGACATTTAACCTGGATTTGGAGAGGAAAGAGCTGTCCAGGCAGAGACTGTGCTCCTGCTGCTGCTAAGTCGCTTCAGTCGTGTCTGACTCTGTGCGACCCCATAGAAGGCAGCCCACCAAGCTCCCCCATCCCTGGGATTCTCCAGGCAAGAACACTGGAGTGGGCTGCCATTTCCTTCTCCAACGCATGAAAGTGAAAAGTGAAAGTGAAGTCGCTCAGTCATGTCCGACTCTTCGTGACCCTATGGACTGCAGCCTATCAGGCTCCTCTGTCCATGGGATTTTCCAGGCAGGAGTACTGGAGTGGGCTGCCATTGCCTTCTCCAGGAAGAGAATATATGGGGTAGAAAAAAGTCCCAAGCTTGGGGAATACACATGTGAAGCGGAGATGAAAGGATATGATGTGTCTTCAGAAAGGCAAACATCCTTCAGTATTGTAGGATAGGTGTGAAAGGTGATCAGACAAGCAGGGGAGGAGTCTGGAGCAGTAAGTTAAGGTCATCTTGTAAAAGAGTACCAGTAGCATCCCTAGATATACTCTTTTCTGTGAGCTTCCCATTCCTTATAGTCCCATTTTGCTCCCACCTCTCAGACTCTGCTCTCTGCCTCTCCACAATTAAAATCTACTCTGGAAAGTTATATTAGTCATTTACATTATAGTGTAAATGAGATTATTCATAGTCTATAAGAAGTTCTTTCTTGGAGAGTTTCCTTACTGTTAGAAATTTGATTTCACCTTAAATAATAAAAGACTGTGTCTCTCTTGTTTGAAAGAATGTTGTGGCGATCCTTCCTATGACCAACGCACTCTCTGCCCATAGTGAGAGACTTGCAGGAAAACATCTACCACTCTTCACTAGAGACAGAATCCTGCATTCAACTGGCCTTTTGTCCAACTCAATGTGCCTGTACCATCCCTGGTCATTTAGAGCTCCCCTAGTCTCTGGATGAGAGCTTAATTATCCCAAGGGCTGCTAACCACTTCTCCCGATAAAATACCATCCAACTCCTAATGATCAACCTGCAGAACTTGTATCCTTCACACACAGCTAGCCAAACTCCTAGGCATGGGGCAGAATGTAAATGTTAACAGTCTCATAGCTCATTGCCTATAAAAACTGTTTTATGAGTGTCTAAGTAACAGGTGATTGTCCAGTGCCTGCAGCTAGAGTGGTAATTCCACCTCCTAACACTTGAATGAGATGAGTGTGGATTCTATGAGAACATGTGGGCTATAGTGATGTTCAGGGAAAGCCAGACCTTGCTAGCACATTGACACAGATCTTTTGCAGCACTGCCAGGGAGGAAATGAGGATGCTTTCTTGTGATGATTACTTTCCTTGTTGACTGGTGTCAGGTACTTTCTGACCTCTTGGCTCATCAGTGTCCCTTCTCATCACCCACCTGTTGCCATTCTTGAAGTCTACCTGACCTGGTATTAGAAGGCAGCTGACTGATTATTAAGCTCCATTATTGCTGTTTTCTCAGAGTACTTTTTTTAACCTCTGATTCCCACCGTTTCTCACCTTCTGACCCCATAGATGGGCTCCTGATTCTTAGCTCACTTCCTGAGCCCTGGTTCCCCTGCTCTCCCACTGTGTGATTGGCTTGCTTTCATCTACTGTCCTCTGCGGTTGCCAAGGACACTTGGTACCCTCCTATAAGTACGAGGCAACAAGCCTGCTCCCTGAGTATTATTACCCCAGAAGATGGACATTGAGTCGGCCATGCTGTAGCTGCCACTTGTGTTCCTCTGACATGACCCTGGGCTTGGGAAGAAATTCTTACGTTGTTCTCCTGTGTCCAAGCCTCTGCCCTGTGCTGCAGTCCTGGTCACCAGGTAGGTCCAGTATTACCTTTGGCTTGAACCCCTGCCTTGCCTGATTGCTTCCTAAAGTCTTCACTTCCCTCCTTTGAAACGAAGGCACACCGTGCCCGCAAGGGCTCCAGCCCAGTGGGAACCCCAGTCCTTTGATCTCCCCTTGTCCTGCACAGTTAATGTCAGGCCATGGCTTCTAATACCACCTGGAAGACCCTGCTCTGGACTCTGTCCATTTTCGCTCTGGTTACTGCACTTCATTTCCCTCCACGGAGTTCCTGCTGCCAGCTGTTGCTGGTCCTGCCCAGAAACCTGCCATAGCTCATCTACTAGGACAACTACTTTGACAAACAACCCCAAATGTCAGTTGTTATCGTTTAGTTGCTAAGTTGTGTCTGACTCTTTGTGACCTCATGAACTGTAGCATGACAGACTCCTCTGTCCTCTTCTATCTCCTGGAGTCTGCTCAAATTCATGTCCATTGAGTCGGTGCTGCTATCTAACCAACTCATCCTTTGTCACCCTCTACTCCTCCTGCCCTCAATCATTCCCAGCATTAGGGTCTTTTCCAATGAGTTGGCTCTTTGCATCAGGTGGCCAAAATACTGGGGCTTCAGCCCAAATGTTAGTAGCTTAACACATCATTCCTCATTCACATCAGTTCAGGTGTATGACAGTCTACCACATAGTGATTTAGGACCCACTCCTTCCATCCAGTGGTCCCTCCATCTTTTAGGACCTTGGAATCCTTCACTGGTTCCTCGATATCCAGCCAGCCAGTTGATGAGAAAGGAGAGACAGCAAAATATATCTCAGGAGATTTTTGAGCCTGGCCAAGAAGTAGTGTTCATTGCTTCTGCCCTGATAAGTCAGCAATGAGGAGTTCATTGCCTCTGCTAGAACTAGTATCTGGCCATACCTAGAAAATGAAATCTTCCTGTGTGCTGGGAGAAATGGAACTGTTTGATGTACAAGGATCACTGTCTCTGCTACACAGTAGAGGCATCTGTTTTCTAAGGGTGATCGCCTCTCAGCCCAGCCATCTCCTCCTTCCCCAACCCTCAGATTATCATTCTGCCCAAAGCCTGGGAAGGACTGGGCTCCTGAGAAAACATCTCAGAAGTGACAGAGATGTGAACTGGGGCTTTTGCTTTCCCATCACCTGAGCAGAAGGTGGATCCCATTGCAGGGGCAGGGGCAGCATGGAGTGCTCAGTAGAGAACCTCCGGCCCTACATAATCTCACAAATTGGGCTCTTCTTGACAACTGTCAGCTTTTCATTTCTTCCGAGAAATATTCTCTTTTCCCTTCTGGGCACTTTATCAGAGAAGAGATACTCAAGTGATAGGTGCTTTACAGATATCTAGATGTAGGGAAAAAAGTGGCATGAAGAATAATTTAGACAAAACAATGTAGATTGCCATGGAAACAATCTTTAGAACACACTGGGGAGAAGGAATCATTGTTAACATGGTTCATATTTTTGCAGAGATACCCAATCACCAAACTCAATTCCAGACTATTCAATCATGCTACCTTCAAAATTCTAGGGTTGTTATAACCAATGAGCACATGCTGGTTTTCAGGGAGCCCTTTTCCTGTTTATCTAATAATCTTTAATGATGATAATGCTTTAATTAAGGCAACTTACTGTTTCGCTGTTGGTTCATTTAAAATCAGTGAAAGGTCAAGTTACCATTAACACAGTGAGCTTACTGAGCTATTCCAGAAGTATTTTTATTCTGACAGCAGAGGCTTATATGGCAAACATACATATTTAATTGAAATGTGCACAAGGAAAATGGGACGTGTATCTTTTGTATTGCATGGAAAGAAAATGAGAAACCATCCTTAACTACTCAAATGCAGTTTTTGTCAGATTTTTCTGTCCCAACTAAAGCCCATGGATGTGGATGACTCTCGGTCAGCAATAATGATTCAATAACAAAAACCTCTCAGGGGTGCCAATGAAGAGTTTGTTCCAGGTGCTGCTAAAGAACTGTCAGAAGAAGGGCAGTGGCTATTGGGAAGTCTCAGAGATGTAGGGTCCCGCGGTCTAGATGCTGATCCTCAGCCTTGCCAGCACAGAAATGCAGTGTCTGCCATGGTTTTCTGTCCACTATTCTCACAGGGCTCCAGTCCCGGCCTGTTCCTAAGGCTCCTCCCCTTCCTGGGGAAAATTCCTATGTCTTCTTTTTTTTTTGTAAATTAATTGATTTTAATTGGAGGCTAATTATTTTACAATATTGTAGTGGTTCTTGCCATACATTCACATGAATCAGCCACAGGTATACATGTGTCCCCATCCTGAACCCCCCTCCCACTTCCCTCCCCATCCCATCCCTCAGGGTCATCCCAGTGCACCGGCCCTGAGCACCCTGTTATGTCTTCTTCATTGGAAGACAAAGTCATTGTCTGACCTGTGGTCCCAGGAACCAACTGAATCACAAGTGCTCTAGGCACTCCCAGGACTTCTGGGAATGTACTATATTTATGTTCTCTCTTTTCCTTGTCCCTAGTCTTCCTAATAAATGACATCTGTGGGCTCAGGGAGACAAGAGCCAATTTGCTTGCCCAAATTAGATGCCAGGTCTTAATAAAATTATGAAATTTCCTCCTCCCTTTCTTTCATTTCTTCCTTTAAGTATTTGTTGAGCATATACTACGTGCTAGGTATTCTCTCTGCTGTCTCCAGTGTTTTTTTCATGTATCCCTTTCCCCTCTCTGTGACTGCTTTCTGTATCAGATTTCTTCCTTTCCTCCACCTCTCTGTGACCTGCAAACCTGTTTTCAGGGCAGTTCAGCTATGAATCATTTGCATGACTCTCATAGTGTTCTCCTTCCTAGAGAAATTTCACATGTGATTGTCTATTGTTGTATCAAATATTTCATGTTCAATAAATCTTAGACATCAGTTTGCAAGCAGGAACCTTCTCCAAAACCTTACGTCCCACCACTTGGTAACCACCCACTGGGAACATGCATGAGACTGGTCCCTTCATTGACTCCTTTTTGAGAAAATATGTTAACATTGCTCTTTAGACAGAGTTCCAAATCCTTTTAATTGCACAAAAGACCCTGCATAATCCAGCCTCCTACTTAACAGTTTAGGCTCTTTCTGCTCCATTGGAAGAAAACCACATTGAAATTTTGCCAAATCTTTGATAGAAATACCATCTAACCTTAGCATGTTTCTACTTGGAGTGTTCTAGTCATCAACCCCTTTCACCACAATAACTCCCATTCCTACTTCAAGTCCCATTTTAAATGTTACTACTTTTGGGGAGCTTCCCAGACTCCTAGTGAGACTGGGATTAGGTTCCCTGATAAATGATCTCATAGCACCCAATAATTTTCAGAGCACCTGAAAATTGTTGTGTTCAGTTAATTGTTTCATGGATGTATGAAACATCCATAGTTGTGTTCAGTTACTTGTCTCATGGACATATACCTCATCAACTGGTCTTCACAGCTGTTATGTTTATTATTATGTACCAAGCATCTGGCAGAATGCTGGGCTCATAGTAAATATCTGCGGACAATATACATGACCAATCATAAGTACGTTGTAGGTACTAATCATGAGTACTTACTAATCCTAAGTACCATGCCTCTTAAGTCAAAACTTCATCAAGAGTTTCCTTATTTATAATTTGGTAATTTAAAAACTGATTAGCCCTGCCCTGCAGAGTGGTCACCTACTGTCAAGGGCCTCTTGTCTTGGGCAGACTCTATACTTGGATTCTATTCTCATTGTCTCACACTTGAGCTTTCCCAATTTCAGTCCACCCTGTTAGATCCTACTGAATTAATTTTCCCCAAACACTGATCTGACCAGGTGACTCTTTGGCTTAAAAGAGTTGGCTACAGAATAAAGCTCAGACCTCCCCTAGCCTTCAAGCCCCTCTGTATTCTGATTCTGACCTAAATTTCTGTATTCACTTATTCTGTAAAGTAAATGGTTTGTTCCACCATGACATTTTTATTCACTAAGTTTTTGTTTACATTATTTATTCCACTCAGAAGAACCCCCTTCTCTTCTGTTACCAAACTTCAATCCATGTTAAGAGTACAGATTATGTCCCATTTTCTCTGTATAACAATCCCTAGCCACCTGTGTTAGAATACTTTCAGCTGTAAGTGAGGAGGCTAATCTCAAATGGGTTTAAGAAAGAAAAAGAATATTGATTCATGTAATTGATAAGTCCAGGTATAGAGTTTAAATATGACTTTAGGTAAAATATTATCAGGAATTATTCTGTCTGGATTCTGCTGATTCTTTTGATCTGTTGATTTCTTTCTGAGTTACTTTTTAACCAGGAAGTGGATGACAATAAGTTTCATGGGGAGCCCCATAAACTCAAGGTTAAAATCCTACCAACTTAACCACCTTGGGAAAAATGAACTTCTCTTTGTTAAAAGTTCCAACAAAAGTCCTAAAAAAGGATGGGTTACATGCCCATCCTGAACCTATTGCTATGGTACTCTGATTAACCTGGTCTGGGTCACTCGTCCATTCCTAGACAAACAGGCAGGGTAAACCTCACAGAACTGCATTAACAGACGATGGGGGTTGGGTGAGTCCCCACAGGAAAATTAGATCCTGTTACCAGAAGGGGAAATGGAAACTAGGCAGGCAAAAACAACAGCTATCCATTCTACCACTCCAAATGTAAGTGGATTCTCCTGGCTCTGAATTCCTAATGCTCTTTTTGTCTACACTACTTATTTATCACTTATCACCATGGCCTTATTTCTCCATGGTCACCATAGCCTCAGACACCACATCTTAATGCCAGTATTCCAAGCCGAAGGAAGAAGGGAGCGGATGGAGAGAGGACTTTCCTAGAAAAAGGATAGTTTCCCTAGAGACCATCCAGGAAACTTGGATCCCGTGGTGAGGAGGCAGGGAAGATGAATATCTGGCAGAGGGGAATGGATGAGCTGAAACTGGATTAGCTCAAACGAGGTTCATTCCTGGGACTGAGAACAATCTGAACAAAGGCAGGGTTCTGTTAGAAAAAAGGAGGGGGTGCGGTTCTTGCTGTTGCCTAGGTAACGAAGAGTGACTGCACAGGAGGCTTTTTCATCAACTTACCTGCTAGTGATTACTGCATGCAAGGCATGACATGTTTTGGATTCTCATCTCGTTTCTATGATTTTCTCTTTTAATGGCGGGAGCTGTGGCTTATACACTGCATCTTCACAATGCTTTGTACTTAGTAGCCATTCAGTGAATATTTGCTGACTTTAAAAATTTGATGATGAGGTATTGAGAAGAAAGATAGAATTTACAGTTTCTAGGGCCTTGTTTAAAGACTTACTTTTTGCTCTTACTGCTAAAGGAAATGATAGATCCCACATCTGTGTTATGATTGTTTGAGTAATGCAGCTGCAAATAAACCTCAGGTATATCTTCTTAGCTCTAAGTTATGTTCTGGTCAACTTGTAAAGTATTTGACTCTTTGTATATATGGCCCATCTAGATGGTTCTTACAGATGTAAGATGAATTTAGACAGGAAATGTATGTAATTCAGTTAACTGGTCTCCTTTTTATGTCTTTTCCTCATATTTTATTTAATAGGGAAATTGCTCTCCCACTGAATCTTAATTCACAATGTTAAGACTTCAGAAATACAGTTTTATAGTCAAGAAAGAATTTCAATCTTCTTGCTGTCAAATATACTCCGCTCTCACATGGGTACTTAATGGTGTCAGGATGTCAATTTCATTTTGACAGGGCCCCTATAGGTGGAAATTTCAACTTTTTTTTCTTGGTTAATATGGATGGGTAAGAGGATGTTTGAGGATATTTCCACCTCTGTTTTTATGGAGACATATACTTTTCCATAAATTTGTATGACAGCAGTATGTTTGTGAAGCATTCTCAGCTTCTGAGAGTGAAAAGTTTTCTTCATACTCAAGACCTGCTATTAACTGCCTCCAAATGACTCCATGATTATTGCAATCTCCCAATTGTTGTGATGCTCTTAATAGTCTGAAGGCCCTGGAATCTTTATTTCCACCAAAATGACTTCTTCCACTTACTTTTGGTGTAGTACCACTAGTGCCACTTGAATTTTAGATGCAGCCATTATATCTACAAATCCACTGTACCTTGCTCTTCAGGTAGTGTTACCACCTGATAGGAGTTTTTAGATGTTTGTCCAGGAGTAGGATTAGACTATACTATTCTCAACACTTTTGTATTATCTATTGCTGCATAACAAATGATGCCAAAAGGAAGTGGCTTAAAACAACAGACTTATAACCTGAAACTAACACAACTTTGTAAATCAGCTATATTGTTGTTCAGTAGATGAGTCGTGTCTGACTCTTTTGCGACCCCATGGACTGTAGCCTGCCAAGCTCCTCTATCCATGGGGTTTTCCAGGCAAGAATACTGGAGTGGGTTGCCTCTTCCTTCTCCAGGGGATCTTCCTGACCCAATGATTGAATCAGCTTCTCTTGCTGAGAATTCGCAGGCAAATTCTTTACCACTAAGCCACCAGGGAAGTCCCCCAAATCAACAATATTTCAATTAAAAAAGAATAGACACACGTGTTGCACACAGTTTCCGTGTGGAATCGGGGAGAGGCTTATCTGAGTGGTCCTGGCTCATGAGGTTAGCTCAAGGTGTTGGCCTTGGGCTGCAGGCGTCTGAAGGCTTAACTGAAGCTGGACTGGGCCTTCCATGATGGCTCACTCAAACATAGCTGTTAGCTGGAGGCCTAAGTTTCTTGCCTTGTTGGCCTCTGCTTGAATGCCCTTATGGCATCGCAGCTGGCTTCCTCCAGAGTGAGTGATCAAAGACAGAGACTAAGGAATAAGCTGCAATGCCTCTTAAGACCTAAATCTCAGAAGTCATATCCTGTCACTTTGGCTATGTTCTCTTTGCTAGAAGTGAATCACTCACTTGGTCATGCCCACACTCAAGGGGAAGAGCTCTGCCACTTGAAGGGAGATGTAGCAAAAGTTTTGTGGGTATATTTAAAAAGGAGATAGTGCAGGACAGGGAAGCCTGGCATGCTGCAGCTCATGGGGCTGCAAAGAGTCAGACACTACTTAGCGACTGAGCGACGGCCACCACCATCACCACCCTCTTGATTCTCCCCCTTGTAACTAGGTATTTGCAAAACAAACCAAACTCAGAGGTTTAGACTGTGGACAGCAAATGGATAGATGAATACTGCTTTCTCAATCTTGGGGTAATTCACGTAGCATTTCAGCCTTGTAACCTTACCAGTTAGGTGCTCCTCCAAAACTTGAAAAGGGAGGAGCGGAGGCGGGGTCTGGGAGAGCCAAATTTCTTCTTCCGGATTCTCCAATGATACTGACTTCTATGCCCCTCATGAATATGCAGTGGCCAGGTGAAAGCTTTCCGGAGTGCATGCTCAGAGAGGGGGATGGCAGTAAAGATGGAAGGGACAGAAAGAGAAATAGAAGTGTTGGATTGTACTCACCTGGACTAATGGGTTGGACACAGGCAGCAGATGGTAAGACCTGAGTAACAAGTTAGCTGGTTCTGTTTTTCTGCTGGTTGGCGAAGACCAACCACAGACGGGGGAGCAAGGGTGAGGCTATGAGTAGACATTTGTCCTGGGATTAAGAAGTGCCAGAGCCTCCTGCTGAAATCATCCGCAGCACTGCCAAGAGATATACAGGATCCGTGCACAGATTTCAAGCCTTGGATCTTGAAAACAGAAACTGTGGTGGTTCTGGCTCCTTGGCAGTTCTTAACATACAACGTGCTGGCACAGCACTTGGTAGCAGATGGAGAGGTTGCAAGGACAGGGCATGACTGTGAGGCCACAGAGCAAAGCATCATGCCACAAAGACAGGTGGTGAGGGGGGTGCCCTGTCTGTGGTGGCTCACTGCCTTTTTGGTACTCATCCTGCCTGTGTACCCTTCACACTGGGCCTCTTCAGGAGCTTCTATCTCCAAAGCATTTTAATTTAGAAGTCAAATGTGAGTATTCCAAGCTCCAATCTAGGCTAAGAGTGCTTCACAGCTTTTCTCTTTTCTCACATTTAGAAACATCCGGGTTTCTGATACACTGATTAATAAGGGATTTATAGAAGAGTACACTTCATGAAACAAGGCACTGGAAAGAAGATGCCACAAAAGGAGAGAGTGGAGTCAAGAATAGAGTTTTCTTTCCAGTCCTGCCATTAAGATACCAGTGCAAGGGCTTCCATGGCGGCTCAGTGGTAAAGAATCCACTTGCCAATGCAGGAGACATGGTTTCGATCAGCGATTATGGCATGGTAGCTGACTTCCTCCAGAGGTTTCCTCTAGAGTGAGTGATCAAAGAGACAGACTAAGGAAGAAGTTGCAATGTCTCTTATGACCTAACCTCAGAAATCATACGCTGTCAATTCTGCCATGTTCTCTTTGCTAGAAATGAATCACTCACATCCAGGAAGATCCCACATGCTACAGAGCAACTAAGCCCACATGCCACAACTATTGAGCCTGTGCTCCAGAGCCCGGGAACCACAAATACGGAGCCCATGGGCCCTAGAGTCTGTGCTCTGCAACAAGAGAGTCCACTGCAATGAGAAACCCATGCACCACACCTAGAGAGTAGCCCCCACTCACTGCAACTAGAGAAAAGCCTGCTTGCAACAGTGAAGATCCAGCACAGCTGGATTTTAATTTTAAAATTAAAACATTTTAAAAAGATAACAATGCAAGAGGAGGTGGGAAATAGAAAATAAACAGATTTATATTTCAAGATACAGATATACTGTATATGTCACTGTGCTACTAAAGACATGCAGGGGCTCTGCTGCTATCTGCTACCACCTTAGATGCAGGTGGGAAGAGCCTCCCTTTAAGGGGTGCTGCTCTGGTCCTTCTCCAGCTGTATTCCTACACAGGAGTCCATCACACCAAAGGAATATGCCTAGCTGCAGCTGACTTCACCCCTTTGGACCTTGTTCCAAGTAACTGGAAGGCAAAATTCTGCCCCAGTGGTCCTGAGCCTGCTTCCAAGGCTTTTGTGAGCTTCCTCCCCTAGATCTGAAGTATAAACTCCTGGACTCGTGGAATGGCTAAGAGATTACAATTTTATAGAGGGAAAAGTGGGAATGGAACTTGGACATGTAGGCTGGGGTACCCATGGGGTGGGGTTATTGTACAGCGTGCAGCTGAACTGTGGGAGGCAAAGAGGGTAAGACCACTCTATGTAAGGGCTAGCTCTCTGTTCCAAGAAGAAGTCCCAGAATCCTAAGTTTGGATATTGTCTTCCAAGTTGTTAGCTAAGTTTGTCTAGGCAAACGAAGATATATATAGGACTTCCCTGGTGGTCCAGTGGTTAAGACTCTGAAGTTCCACTACAGGGGACATGATTGTATATTGTCACCCTGCTTATTTAACTTATATACAGAGTACATCATGCAAAATGCTGGGCTGGATGAAGTACAAGATGGAATCAAGATTGCTGGGAGAACTATCAATAACCTCAGATATGCAGATGACACCATCCTTATGGCAGAAAGTGAAGAACTAAAGAGCCTCTTGATGAAAGTGTAAGAGGAGAGTGAAAAGGTTGGCTTAAAACTCAACATTCAGAAAACTAAGATCATGGCATCCAGTCCCATCCCTTCATGGCAAATAGACAGGGAAACAGTGAGAAACTTTTTTTGGACTCCAAAATCACTGCAGATGGTGACTGCAGCCATGAAATTAAAAGATGCTTGCCCTTTGGAAGAAAAGCTATGACCAACCTAGATAGCATATTAAAAAGCAGAGACATTACTTTGCCAACAAAGGCCCGTATAGTCAAAGCTACGGTTTTTCCAGTAGTCATGTACGAATGTGAGAGTTGGATCATAGAGAAAGCCGAGCGCTGAAGAAATGATGCTTTTGAATTGTGGTGTTGGAGAAGACTCTTGAGAGTCCCTTGGACTGCAAGGAGATCCAACCAGTCCATCCTAAAGGAAATCAATTCTGAATATTCATTGGAAGGACTGATGCTGAAGCTGAAACACCAATACTTTGGCCACCTGATGTGAAGAATTGACTCACTGGAAAAGACCCTGATGCTGGGAAAGACTGAAAGTGGGAGGAGAAGGGGATGACAGAGTATGAGATGGTTGGATGGCATCACTGACTTGATGGACATGAGTTTGAGTAAGCTCCAGGAGGTGGTGATGGACAGGGAAGCCTGGTGTGCTGCAGTCCATGGGGTTGCAAAGAGTCGGACATGACTGAGCGACTGTACTGAATTGATATATATATACACACACACACGACACATACATATCTGGAGTAGGAAATAGAAACCCACTCCAGTATTCTTGCCTGGAAAATCCCAAGGACAAAGAAAGCTGGCAGGCTACAGTCCATGGGGTTGCAAAGAGTCAGACACAACTGAGCAAGTAGGTATATATATATATTAAATTTATAGTTTGTTAGCTTGTTTTATAACTTTTCATACTATTTAGACATTTGATATGTGGGCCCCCTTGGGTAGACTTTTGTAAGCCCTACAACTGCTAGGGTTGGCTCTGGTATCTCATTTGATACAGAATCAAGTTGAATTAGCTTGGCCTGGTTTTTTAAGGCCTTTTACTATTGGTTCTTCTCTAAACTTACCTTCCACTGCTTTTCTACAGGAATCCTCCGTGGGCCAGTCTGGTCCACTCATATCCAGGCTTGGCCTACATCCTCTCCTCTGTGCTCAGGTTCACTCTATTTTCTCTGAAAAACCTTTGCTTCTGCTCTGCATTTGTATAGGCCAACTACTATTTAAACAGCCAGCCTCATAGTCATGTCTCCTCCTCTGGATTCTTCTAACAGCTTTTTTTCTGAACCATTCATTGACACTCAAAGCGTGGAATCATGTGTGGAAGCCATTTTTCTTTTCATGCACAAGGTATATAGCTATAAGGAGATGCCAATATGCAACAGTTTTTAAACGAGGAAAGAGGATTAAAAAGACAGACAAACAAACAAACAAACAGAAGAGTAGCTAAAGAATCAGGAGAAAGTAGTTAGGCAAGTAACCAAGGAGGAGATGGCTGGCATTGTCAAAAGGCTGCAGAGTGGTCATTGGGAAAGATGCCCCCAAATAGAAAGAGGAATGAGGTCCTTTGTGACCACTGAAAAATCAGCCCATTGTGTGGGTGTAAACAGCAACAGCATTGTAGTGGGGAAAATAAGAGATGAGAAAGTAAAGACAGCAAATACAATTTAAAGAGTTATCTGAAAAAGTGGAGGTTGGGTTGTTTTGTTCTGTGCAAAGGATGGAACAAATGTGTCTGTGGGAAAAAAAAGAGCTAGATTAGAGAGGAACAGTGATATCAGGGAAAGGATAGTTGATTAATCAAAATCTGGGAATGGCAGCCATCCAGGGCACAGGTGCAGGGATCAACCTTGATGAGGAGAAAGGACTTGTGGTAAAGGGAATGAATGCAGGCTATAGCACAGACATCCTAATCAAGAGACTGGACTTAAGGGTGAAGAAACTGGCTGTCACTGTAGAGGAAAGGCTAGGAAAGCCTGAATTTTCTTGAGCAGGTCTAAGATTTCTTACATAGTTGGTCACCATATCTGTGGATTCAACCAATCATGATATTCAGGGAAATAATTCCAGAAAAGTTCTAAAAAGTTGCAGCAGCAACTATTTACATAGCATTTACATTGTATCAGGTATTATAAGTAATCTAGAGCCAATTTAAAGTATATAGGAGATAGGTTACATACAAATACTACAGTCATTTTTACACAAAGGACTTGAGCGTCCACTATTTTAGTAGCTGCAAGTATCCTGGAGCAAATACCTCAGGATATTGACAGAAGACTGTATTTAAATATCATATTCTTCAGTCTTTCTTTTTACATTTATTCAGTGCCCTGAGTGTGCCAGACACTGGTGTCCACAGAGATACAACTTTTCATGTAATTTTGGAATTTGTTATAACGATGAATCAGTGAGATTTACTTTTTACTCTTCTAGAAGGCTTTCAGTATAAACAAACACCAGTCGGAAGGGAGTCTTTTGTCAGACCAGACGACCCGAGTAAGGGTTGAGAAAACACGGGCATCTCAACAATGGCGCCCTGTTAGAGATGGGAAGGGAGGAGAGGCCCAGAGACGGGGAAAACAGGTTTAGACCTGGGTAACCCGAGGAGGGTGCGCCTTCAACCAGGAAGAAGTGTGCCCCTTAAGCACTTCAGGCTGCGCTGTAACCAAGGGTAACAGCGCTTCAGCTCACGGCAGTGTGAAAACCACCTTCTTCCCTAACCAGATGTATCTACGGAGCCTGACCAGGACTAGACACAAGCCAAGATTCTCCATCCAAGATTCCTTTCCAAGAACTTCCTCTGCCCCTGACTACTTAAATGTCACTGCTCTTGCCCCTAGTTTATTGATGCGGGGCCGGGGAGAGAAGAAGCGGTGGGAGAATCACCTTTCCTATTTTATGATTGGTAGTATTAGACTCCAAGTCCCGCCTCCCACGCTGCCGCCAACAGGCTCTCAGAGTTGTCACTCGACTCACTGCGGCCGCCCCTCGCCGTGGCCCCGCCCCTCTCTGTGGCTGGGATCTCGCGGGAAGAGCGGCGGGTACGGCTGTGGCTCTGTCTCCAGGCTGCGCGCGGAGCGGGAGGGCTCTCCTCACACAAGCGCTGCCTCGCGGAGGGTTTGGAGCTGCGGCAGACGCAGGCCTGGGCCGCCCCCTCTCTGCCGCCTCCTTCTCTTCCTCAGGGTTCCCCGGTCCGCTTGCCCTACGACGCTGCCCAGGTGAGGAAGCCCGGAGCGCGTCTCCGCTGAGGAGCGGTCGGGGAGCGGGGACACGGAGCAGCCGGGGCAGGCGGGCTCCTGACGGGGGCGGCTCCGCGGGCAGCGCGGCGCTGCCTGGTGTGCGCGAGGCTTGGCGGGGTTCGGGAGTGAGGAGGGCGAGGACGCGGTGGGGTGGGATCCGGCTGCGGACGCCCAAGGGCGGTGTAGCGGGTGCCAGGGCTTCTCCGGGTGAGGAGGCGGTTTATTGGGGGTCTGGGGTCTCTTCCGGCTTGGGGTTCGGATGGGTGGCAGCGGTTTGGGTCCCGGGTCTTTGAGGTCGAAGGAGATTTACCAGGATCCTTCGGTTCCTTGAGGTAGTATAGCGAGGTTCTGGGACAAGGGGTCCTTTTATCGCGGTCTCAAGCTCTTTTGGGGCAGAGGACTCAGTTTTAGCAAGGTCCTAGGTCTCTGAAGGGGCAGATGTATGGGATCTTGGGGGTACTTTGAGCAGGAGTGGGCTTCTTTTTTCACATTCCTGGGATAAAGAAGCAGTGCATTGGGGTTCTGTCTGTTTATCGGGGTCTCCGGGCAGGAGGGCGATGTATCTGCGTCCTGCAGGGGCCGGGACCGCCTTGGTGGGCTGCTGGGGGCTGAAGGGTTTACGGCAGAGACCAGCGTCTTTATTGGGGTTTCTAGTTTGCCCAGAGAGGGGCGGTAACTTGGCATGGTCCCCAGTTTTTTCGGGGGCGACAGGGCGAGTTAGCGGGTCCCCGGGAGATCTCGAAGGGAGGGCGCGGCTCTGCAGGCGCTGGATCGGCTCGTGGCGGGAAGGGAACTCTGGTGACATCTCGAGTTCACAGTCTGTGGCTGGTCAGCATCCTGGAACAGATCTCTTTCTAGATGAGATTTACTCAATGCTTAGTTGAAGGATTGATCCGTGTTGTTGCCTAGTTGGAGAAATAGTGGGATTGTTCTGCAGTTTTCTTCTCTCTGCTCCGGGATCCCTGTGAGGGCGTGCTGGTTTCTCTGCTCTGGGAACCAGAGTGGCAGACAGCACCTTAAGTGGGCATGTAGACATGTAGGTTCTTAAGGATGCAAGTGTCCTCCGGGTGAGCGTGGAAGCCGCTGAGGATAGGGAAGGCTGTGCGGTTTTGGCTTCCTTTCCTAGGTTAGGGTCTGCTTTGCTGATCCTGCATTATTAGGTCTGTCCTGAAGTCCCGCCCGAGTGTTAGGCAGTCAAGTAGTGCTGGAAAGTGTGTCCTGGCTTCTCTCTGTCGTTTGAAAAACATTTGTGGAGAGGAATCTGTTTAGGTCCAGCCTCCAAGTAACGCATTGGAATTCGAAGTTCCAAAGCTAGAGCTCTGCAAAACCGTGGTTTGAGACCTGTAAGAATGGCTAACAGAACTCTTTTAAAGAATCCTGCTTAACAGTTTTATTGTATACAGTTAGTCTTGACTCATATGCAGAGTCCTTGGTAACTAGCCCAGACTTAGATGGAATTCAAATAAAATGACCTGTATACATGTGTGTGTGTATATATATATATATATATATTTTTTTTTTTTTTTCTTTAAATGTTTAAGTCAGAAAGTCTGTGCTTTTGCTTGACAGTTCCCCTGGTTAGATGGCTCCTTTATCATAGAGGCCTGTAAATCAAGTCTGATGTGGCTTGTTTGATGGAACCTGTACTTATAGTAATTCTGTAATTTGGGATAAACAGACAAATTTGAGTATGGCAAAGCGGAAAATTTTTCCTGCTTTAATCTTTTTTTTTTTTTGAGTGACAGTTTTCTTTTAATGATATTTCTTTTTATCTTAGAACCAGAAACATTAGTGACAATGTATTTAATTCTTGACTTTTATAATCATTTTAAAGAACAAGGGGGCTTCCCTGGTGGTCCAGTGGTTAAGAATCCACCTGCCAATGCAAGGAGCATAGGTTCCATCCCTGAAGACCTGCAACTAAGCTCATGCACCCCAAGTACTGCGCCCACTCTGCTAGAGCCTGTGCTGAACACAAGAGAAGCCAGCGCAGTGGGAGCCCTCGCACCACAGTGAAGACCGGCCCCTGCTCACCGTGACTAGAGAAGGCACCTGTACAGTAGTGGAGACCCAATGCAGCCGTAAATAAATACATTTAAAAATTAAAGAAAAAAACCAGGGAATTCTACATAGCAATATATAACTCTGAAAAGTTTTAAGTATTTTGGGGTTTTGTGTTAGTTTGGTTTTTGTTTTGGTTGTAAATTAAACCAAAATGCCTGTTTGACTTTTTTTTTTTTTTTTTTTATTAAAATATATATTTATTTATTTGACTGCATGAGGTCTTAGTTACAGAGACTTAGTTACAGCACATGGGATCTTGTTCCCTGACCAGGGTGTGAACCCGGGCCCCCTGCATTGGAAGCAGAGAGTCTTAGCCACTGAACCACCAGGGAAGTCCCCCTGTTTGACTTTTATAACTATCAAAACTGATCAGTTGAGCAGATGTTTGATTGGAATCACAGCCAAAAAAAACCCTAAGCAGACCTTTGTTTCCCCATTATTTTTGAAAGCCAAAAATATATTAAGCAGATTTCAGTAACTTTTTAAAAGGCAGCTTTCATAATTTCTAAGTAAACATATTGATCAATCAACAAATATTTGGTTATCTGCTAGGTGTCACAGCATGGAGTGTACCTCCATGTACAGTGATTACAGCTTTCATGAAACCTGTATCAAGAGAAAGAGACAACAAATAAATACATAAAAATAATTGAGATGCTGATAAGAGAGAAATAAACAGGATAGTTTTGGGATTCAGCTCACTTAAAAAACATTAACCCCTGATAATATAACTGGTATTAGCATCCTCTATTATATAAGCATAAAATCCGTAAAGATAAACATCAAACTTAAAAGTGTTTGGGGAATTCTTTAGGAGAGAGTTGTAAAGACATGGAAAGGAGTTATTAATTATCTGTGCTGTGCTGTGCTTAGTCACTCAGTCATGTCAGACTCTTTGCAACACCATGGACCATAGTCCGCCAGGCTCCTCTGTCCTTGGGATTCTCCAGGCCAGAATACTGGAGTGGGTTACCATGCCCTCCTCCAGGGAATCTTCCCAACCCAAGTATGGAACCCAAGTCTCCTGCATTGCAGGCCGATTCTTTACCGGAATTATATGCTTTTATACTATTTGAATTTATTTCAGTGAGCAGAAATTACTTAGGTGTTAATTAGAGAAGTCTGAAGATTAAAACGGTTTGGTCACTGTACAAATTTGTGAAATGTTGCACAGGCGTTTTGTCAGTGTTGCCACTTCTGTGTGTACTAATGAAGGAAAAATGTATTTCATTTATCTAAATTTATAGGAATGGGATGGGGAGGGGAACACAACAGAATAAGAAAAAAGACTGAAGCCCAAATAAAATGTGAAAACATGTTAAAGGTGTTGGATCTTTAATTATATGAAGATAAATTAATCTTTGACCTTTATTTTAAATTTCTTTTCTTTCTAAGAAGACTTCTTAAAAGTCTTTTTTAGACTCTCGAGAAGAATAAGTTGTATTTTTGTGGTGCCCCCTCCTGCTCTGGTGAGGCAGCAGGTCCTTTATTGTGGCACAGATTTCAGGACGGGATTTTTTTTAGTCAGACATATGGACATCTAATAGATACTTTTTTTTTTGTGAGGGATATGAAGCATAAAAATAGTTTTATAATTCATTATTACACTGCTAAAAAAAATGATAATACCAGAGTGTCTTTTGGGTTATCATTCAAAATTCTGAAGTCATAGATGGGACATATTAAGCCAGTTTCTAGAAAGGAAATCATAAGACATGAAATTCTGGTCTCAAACTGTGCTACTAACCACATGATCTTGGATAATTTCTTAGTCTTTCAGGGCCTCAGTTTCCATACACATAAAATGAAACAAAGAGCAGTCCCTGTCAGTAATCAATATAAACTCTAATGCCAGGGTTTATATTCCATGGTTTTTATGTTGCAGATCCACAGTATTATATGTACAGAAACCGATAGATGCTATGAGTCGCTAGTTCTCATGTAATAAATGCAACTAGTTCCATGTAATTTTTTTTTATCATGCCTAATTTTAGGTCTCTTTTTAAAGATATATAGGAAATATTTAATTCACAAATATACATTCATGAAGGTAAATGACTTTCTTTTGATAATGTAGCTTTATCTGTTAAAGCTAAATTTTATCTATTATTTTCTTTCTGATCCCTGGTTCTGTAATGGAGTGTCTATATGATAATGTAATGTCCTTATTTAATTCTGCGTGTAGAATGAGGTCTCTAGTGGTTGACCCCCTTTATACTACTGCCAAGGTAATTTTTCTAAAATGCAAATATGTTCAGTGCTTTTTTCTTAAAACTTATACTTCTCCCTTAACTACAGTATTTAGTTCTACGGTTACAAGGCCCTTCATCATCTGGCTCATCTCCTGCATTTCTACCATCATACATCTCAAGCTCCAACTGTACTAATACCGTCAGTTTACTGAAAGAGCCATACCGTTTCCTAACTCAGAACCTTCTTATATATTCTCCCTCCTACTCAGAATGCCTTTCCTTCTCCTATCTTGCTGACAGTCTACTGATTTTTCAAGATACAACTTAAGTGCTGTCTGCTTTTTGAGTCTTCTGTGTGCTCTGGTCCTCCCTCTTCCAGCCCCACTGAGTTATTTACTCTCTCTGTTTTGTTCATTCTTTCCCTATGTTTGTTAATATGCTGTAACTATGTATGTATCTCTCTTCCAGGACTCTAAAGCAGATGTATATTTGTCTAATTGGGGCTGCCCAGGTAGCACAGTGGTAAAGAATCCACCTGCCAAGACAGGAGACACAAGAAACGTGAGTTCGATCCCTGGGTCAGAAAGATCCCCTAGAGTAGGAAATGGCAACTTGCTCCAGTATTCTCGCCTGGAAAATTCCATGGACAGAGGAGCCTGGTGGGCTACAGTTCATGGGGTCACAAAGAGTTGGACACGATTGAGCATGCATGCATGCACACACACACACGCATTTGTCTTATTACTTATTGAATATCTATTGCTTATTTTACACAGTTGGCTCTCATTACAGATTTGAACTCTCAGTGCCAAGCTTAGTATCTTCCAAATGTCTGAATTAATTGCAAATCTCAATCTTGCCCTATTTTTCTAAAATGTTGGGCTTTCTAAATTATCTTGTTCTCTTGCCCCTATGACTGCAAACTGCTATTAGATCTGTAGTATTTATACTCATATTTAAGTACTCCAGCACTGTAGGAGTTACGTGTTAACTGTTAAACTTGCAGAAAAATGAGCAGAATTTTGAGGCAAACACTAATCATAGTACCTAAAATTGCTAGGAGAGTTGTGAACTGGTTTCAGTATTTCAGATCTTGGACATCAGTGATTTGGTGGATATTTTACCTTTTCTGCTTTCTGTATGGGAAATGATTATTGCTGATGTATATGGGTTTTTATATTGGTTTAATAGTTTCTTTATATACATTGGGCTTCCTGGGTAGCTCAAACGGTAAACAATCTGCCTGCAATGCTGGAGATCTGGGTTCAATCCCTTGAAGGAGGGCACGGCATCCCACTCCAGTATTCTTGCCTAGAGAATCCCATGGACATAGGAGTCTGGCAGGCTGCAGTCCATGAGGTTGCAAAGAGTCAGACATTACTGAGCAATTAACACTTTCACTTTCACACTTTTACTTTATATACATTACCTTTCATCCTCAAGACAAATCCTAAAAATTTAGTTAATTTTTTCAAGAAGTTAAGAAGCAGGCTATAACTGGCGCCAGGACTGTCTAAATCCAGATTCTATGCTTTTTAGAAATACTACATTGATTCATGTTGATACTTGGCAGAAAACAACGAAACTTTGTAAAGCAATTGTCCTTCAAACTAAAAAAAAAAATACTACATTGCTTTCTGTATATGAATTCTTAGTGTGTTTAAAACTATTAATAGATATTTTACTCATTTTATAAATTGAAGAAGTAGATTGTAATTGTTTATCCATTCAGCTTTTTTGAAAAAAAAAAGCTGAAGTAGAAGATTTGAGATTGATTGGCATTTAGAGACCACTTAATCCAGCTCCTAGAGGGAACTGACATACACAATAATAGTTAAATGACTTGCTCAAGATCACACAGCTTTGTACTTGGTTAAGATTTGTTGTTATTAAGCTTGTTATGACTATTGGTGTTGTAAAACTATTATTTGAGAGAAAAGCAGGTGCCTGATTCTTGCCCCACCCTCCCACTCCCTGGCCAAGGAAAAAAGCCTAGAGTGGCTTTCAGAAAAATGATGATGAGGATCTCAGAGTCTTAAGGACATGGCTCAGAGAAAATCCTGACTTTGGATCATGACACATGGAGATGTCTCATTGCCTCTTCACTCACATAGTTCCCTAGACTTGGTTTCTTTCCTTCTTCTTTTTTCTTTTCAAAAATATATTCACAGCTTACTGATCTGCCTGATGAAGTGATTAGCAGCAGCCTAACTAATAACCAGTAACTGTTTACATGCCAATCATGTAACTAATAGGGATACAAAAAAGCATAAAAATCTAGTCAATACCCTGAAGAGGCTTAGTTTATTGGGAGGGGGAGGCAGTAAGTATTTAACTGCAATGCAGTATATAAGGATGCAACTCCAGGAGCTTAGAAGAAGGTAAATGTGGACTGGGCTAGTGGTTGTAGAAGTTTTTATGTAGAAAAGGTTTGGTTTAAGTTACTGTTTAAATGAAGAGTGGGAGGGAAAGACTAAGGAAAAGAATATCTGGCAGTGTGTGTGTGTGTGTGTGTGTGTGTGTGTGTAGATTTTTTAAATCTAACCCATGTTCACATCCCTTCAGCTGCAGTGGCCTCCTTGCTGTTTCAGAAGGCCTGGAACATACTCTTCCAGATATTTGTATGTCTCCCTCCCTTCTTTCCTTCAGGTCTGAATTAAGGTATCACCCCTTTTGTAAAAGTCTGCCCTGTTTAAGATTACAGCATCCCTCCCATGCGTACCCTTCTATCCCTTTTCCTTGCTTTGTGTCTTTTTTTTGTGCTTTTCTGCAGTCCCACATACTTTGTGTTTTTGTTATCTTTCTACCCCTACTATAACATAAGATCCACGAGGGCTGGGATTTTTACCCATTTTACTTAGTGCTATATCCCCAGCACCCAGAATATTACCTGTTACAAGGTAGCTGCTCACATATTTGTTAAATGAATACAACAATCAAACTTTGAAGTAGTAAGATTATTTGATCTAACCTCTCTCTTTCTTGCTGGCTGGCATAGAGCAAGAGGAACTTTCTTTTCCATTAAAAAAATTTTTTTTCTAATACTTAAGTTGTATATGGTATAGAAATCATGACATAAGAACTTGTACATATGTCATTGTGTAGTCACCAAGAACCAAGTATAGAATACTTCTATGACCTTAGCATCTTTTCTTATTCTCTCCTTGTTAGTACTTCCCAAAGGTAACCAGTGTTCTGACTTCTATCACAATAGATTAGTTTTGCTTTTCTTAAACTTCATATAAATGGAACCAAATCATTTTTTAAGTTAGCAGGACTTCATTGTTTTTCATCGCTATGTAGCATTCCATTGTATGAATATATATATATATATTTGTTGTTGTTGTACTGTTTATAGACATTTGGGCTATTTCCAGGTTTTAACTTCTAGGAACAAAGCTTCTAAGAACAATTATGTACCTAGCTTTTTGTGGGCATAAAGATTCATTTCTTGTCTAAAAAAGTTAACCTCATCTCTCTCTCTATGTGTGTGTGTGTGTGTGTGTGTGTGTGTGTATATGTGTGTGTGTGTGTGTGTGTGTATAGTGCTGTTGTTATTTAGTCATTAAGTTGTGTCCAACTCTTTGGCAACCCATGGACTGTAGCCCGCCAGTCTCCTCTGTCCATGGGATTTCCCAGGCGAGAATACTGGAGTGGGTTGCTATATCCTTATTTGGGGGATCTTCCTGACCCAGGGCTTGAGCCCACATCTCCTGTATTGGCAGACAGATTCTTTACCACTGAGCCACCAGGGAAGCCCATAAATAGAAAGACAGATACATCTGTACGTAAAATTCTTAATTCCGTGTGGTCCTCAGCACATGCTGAAAAGTGAAAGTGTGTTAGTTGCTCTGTCGGGTCTGACTCTTTGCGGCTCCATGGACAGTAGCCTGAAGATTCTTCTGTTCTTGGGATTCTCCAGGTAAGAATACTGGAGTGGATTGCCATTCCCTTCTCCAGGGGATCTTCCTGATCCAAGGGTTGAACCTGGGTCTCCTACTTGCAGACAGAAGCATCTAGCACATACTAGATGATCATTAAATGATTGAAGATAAATTATTGACTAATCATGTACTGTAAGATGATCTCAAACTTATTTAAAAATGTTGGAAAATAGCTTCTGGTCCATATTTTTGTTTTTACATCTGACGTAAAACATGTAGCACTTAACTTTGTCAAGATTCTACACATTTCTCTTTCTTTTGGCTAACCTTTTTTAAAACCATATTGTTTATTAGTTGCTGCCCCTTTTCCAGAAGATGGGTGAAGTATATCCAGAAAAGAGAAAATTCAAAATAGTTAATTTTAAGGTGTGAATTTCAGAACTGGTTTCCTGTTTTTTATTTTCTCAACATTAAAATGTCGTTTCTTTTCAACAGTTTGGTTCTACTATATGTATTTTATATATATGTGTGTATATATGTATTTTATATATATATATTTATTTTTACTATCTATACAGTTTGAAATCACTTATATGAATGCGTAAGTTATGTTTTGGGATATGTCAAATAAAGGCTTTCTTTTCTTTGATTGTGTGCATGCTTAGTCTCTCAGTCATGTCCAGTTCTTTGCGACCCAAGGACTGTAGCCTGCCAGGCTCCTCTGTCCATGGAATTCTCCAGGCAAGAATACCAGAGTGGGTAGCCATTTCCTTCTCCAGGGTATCTTCTCGACCCAGGGCTCGAACCCAGGTCTCCTGCATTGCAGGCAGATTCTTTACCATCTGAGCTACCAGGGAGTAATTTTAGAAATGGCTTTAGTTGGTGAAGAATGCAAATGAGAACCCCTATGGTAATAAAAGAGATCATGAGAAATATTTTTCTAATTTTGGGGAAGCTTCCAGTTCTCTTTTGAAGTGATTTCTTAGCTAAGACTTGAAAGATGAGTAGGAAACAAAGTGGATGAGATATCCAGCAGGGAATGGGGGTAAAAGCATGGTGAGCAGGGAGCTGCATTTGCAGAGGGAGAGCAGGATAGATTTGGGAATCTGCAGACAATTCAGGAGGGTTAAAGCAGTGGTTTTCAAGCTGTAGTGTGAGTATGAATCTCCTGGTAGGAGTGAGGCTCAGGAATTTGAAGTTCTTACATGTTCACAGGTAGTGGAGATGTTGTGGTTCCAGGATCACACTTTGCAAACCACTGGGCCAGAGCCTGGGAAGCAAGAGAGAAGGAAGGAGTGGGGAGTGAAAGCAGGGACCGTATCATGGAGGATCTTATAACTATGAAAGTTCATAAGCAGTGGTATCCCACTGAAGAGTGCTAAGCAGAAAGGTGACCTTATGAGATTTTTTATTTTCTTGGGGACAGTAGTAGTGGAGTGGTGGAAATAATCTTTAGAGGTAAACTCAATCTCCATTTGAAACTACACAGATTAATGTCTGAGAAATTATAGTTAACCCATCCATTAATAATTACTGTTTTTTCCCACTAGCAGATTCAGTTCTTTTAAAGGGAAAGTTTGGTTTTATTTATTAATTTAGATGTTATATGTTTAATCAGTTTTTTCTTCCAGGGATATTCTTGTTTGTGATAAAATAAGTATCATTACAATTTAACTCATAATTACATTGTTAACCCTGTTTGATAGAATTTGATTTTTGTTCATGTTGTACTATATAATAGTCCAGAGTCTTCTTTTTTATTGATTAAAAAATAACCTAGCTGGTAGTGCTTATTGTATAGTAGGAGTGATCTTAATGATTCTTAGTAATTTGAGTTAGGTTGTCACCAGCTTTCATAAATGTTATTAATTAGAAAATTTTATTTCATCTGTTTAAATATCACATCAGTTTTGCAGTATTATAAACTTAAGAATGTGTGTGTGTATAGCTTGTTTTTTCCCACCTAATTTTATAAGTTTCTAGGGACTCATTTTCAGAGAAGGCAATGGCAACCCACTCCAATACTCTTGCCTGGAAAGTCCCATGGACGGAGGAGCCTGGTAGGCTGCAGTCTGTGGGGTCAATAAGAGTCGGACACGACTGAGCGACTTCACTTTCACTTTTCAGTTTCATGCATTGGGGAAGGAAATGGCAGCCCACTCCAGTGTTCTTGCCTGGAGAATCCCAGGGACCAGGGAGCCTGGTGGGCTGCCATCTATGGGGTCGCACAGAGTCGGACATGACTGAAGTGACTTAGCAGCAGCAGCAGCAGCAGCAGCAGCAGGGACTCATTTTAAATACTTGGAGAAATGCAAAACACAAAATCTAATGCTTCAGCTCAATATAAGCTTAACAAACATTATGGTACACATTCTTCCTCATTCCATGAATATATTGATTCATTTGTATACTGTTTATCCTCCTATCATGAATTTATATAATAAAAATTTTCCTACTTTGTTAAAATTGCTTCAAAACTGAATTTTTAATAGCAGCATAAAATTCTGTTGAATGAATGTGTAATGATTTAACCATTTCCAATTATTGAATATTTTTTTCTTCTTCAAAGAACAGTGAAGAAAATCTTTGTGCATAAATGTTTCTCCATACTTGATTATTTTCTTAGGATAAGAATAAAAATGTTTAGTCAAAAGCTAAGACCTTAAAACAATTAAATATTGCCATATTACTTTCTAGAAAGGTTATCCCAGTTTACATACCAGTATCAGTATTAGTCTTAAAAACCTTTTCTATGGAATTCCCTAGAATTCCTGGCAGTCTAGTGGTTAGGACTCCATGCTTCCACTGTAGAGGACATGGTTTCAGTCCCTGGTCAGGGAACCAAGATCCCTCATGCTGTGTAGTGTGGCCCCCAAAATAAATAAATTAAAAAAATTTTTGAATCCAATTTAATAAGCAAAAATGATCTGACTTTGTATTTCTTTGATTATAATTGAAGAGCGTTGCAAAATTTTTTTAAAAGTTACCCATTAAATGAAAAGATTTTTAAAAGAAAACCACATGCATTATTTTATAAGGTAAAATATTTTAACTAGAATTAATGTTTTATTATAGTAGTTTTTTCTGTTAATAGATAAATTAATTTCTTGAATAGTTGTGAAAAAAAATTACAAAATTCAAGGACCCAAACAGTCGCCCCAGAGACAACTACTGTTACCACTTTTTTATAGGTACTTCCAAGGTATTGTAAATCAAGTGTGTGTGTGTGCCAAAACATTAGACAAATTATGGAGAACATTCATTAAAATACTGTCTAGTTCAGATGTGGTATTGTGTACTAAATTGTGTACTAAAAATTAGAAAGGGTCTAAAAATGATTAGTATCTGGCTACTGGCCCAGAAGGAAGAAAAGCAGGGTCTGGCAGCATCTGGCTGTAATTTTCTATAAGACAAGTGGCCTTAGCTCTTTTTATTATTGGATCAATTCTTTGACAATAGCACTTCTGTTTATAGTACCGATTCTGTAGTACTATTCCAAAAAGGAAAGCCAAGTTTTTGAAAATTAGACAGTTGATGCCTGAAAGAAACTCTTTAAAAGTACAAAAGCTGTTTTGAGATACTTAGCGGCAAGATACTTTGTCCTTAGGTATTATTTTAGGATTTCTTTGGCAAGTACAGTTTTAGCAGAATTTTCATGACTTTGTTGCTTAACAGTGAAAGTTTGAGCTTGAATAGTTGTAAATGAAATTCATCATTTCCCTGAACTCTTATTTCCTAATTTGAAAACCAATCAGCCATGATACAAAGTATTTTAAAATATAATTTTTAAAGATTTTCATGCTAATAGTTTAAGTACTAATTTGTCTCATACAGTCAAAAATCTTTTTGAGCTTGACTTGGAGGCTGCTGCTAAATAAGTGATTTGAGCAATAAGAATCAGAAGGTTTAATTGGTTGTACAGAACTTTAGAGCTTTAGGGAAAAGATAATTGCTTTGGGGAGAGATTTTTTTTTTTTTAAGCCCTTGTTTCTAAAAATAAAATAAAAAATATCTTAAAAAAAAAATTGTTTACTGAATAGTAACTCTTTGTGGCCCAGGATAAGTTAGGGGTATTATGAGAGTTTCTATTTGCTGGAATTCATGTCTCCTATTTCAGATTAATTATAAGGCTGTAAAGGCTACTAAAGAATTTGCACCTGTTAGTGGTTGGTAATATTTTAGTAGTTTTAAGAAAACCTTCCCTTGTGGCTCAGCTGGTAAAGAATCCGCCTGCAATGCGGGAGACCTGCGTTTGATCCCTGGGTTGGGAAGATCCCCTGGAGAAGGGAAAGGCTACCCACCCCAGTATTCTGGCCTGTAGAATTCCACAGACTGCATAGTCCATGGGGTCACAAACAGTCAGACACGACTGAGTGATTTTCACTTCACTTTAAGAAAACCAGAGGCAGGAAAAGATTTTGATTAAAAAAAAAATTTACTTTTGAAATAGTTATATATCTGTATATATATTACAGAGTATAGAGAATTGCATAGTATAAAGAATTCCTATATACCTTTCACCCAGCTTTCTCCTAATGTTAACATCTTGTGTAACCATGGCAGATTTATTGAAAATAAGGAATTAATCCTGATTTTTAAAAAGAATACAACGAACTTTTTTTTAACACCTGTTATAATAGAGTGTTTCAGCTGCTGATACACAATGTTGGAAAAAAAGCAAATGTTGCAGGTAATAATAATAAACTGATGATCTTGGTGTCATTCCTGAACAAATTCTCAGATTATTGAACATATATATTTTGGCATATAATATTTTATATATTTTGGTGTATATTTAGAAAACACGAATCACTGGGAGCCAGCTGGGGGTCACAGAGGACAAGTCATGCTGCACTAGCCTCACCTGTGGCGCTAGTGGTAAAGAATCTGCCTTCCAATGCAGGAGACACAAGAGACATGGTTTTGATCCCTGGGTCAGGAGGATCCGCTGGAGGAAGGCATAGCAACCCAATCCAATATTCTTGCCTGGAGAATCCCATGAACAGTGGAGCCTGGTGGGCTACAGTACATGTGGTCGCAAAGAATCAGACACGACTGAAGTGACTTAGCACACATGTAAACTGGTAGGTACATCAGGAGATGCTCTGGCCATAATATATTTAGAATTATAGCTACATTTGTTAGATTTTAAATTTTGTTCAGGGTAGATTTAAATGCCTTATGTAGATTGCCTCATTTAGCCCTGTTTTAAAAATGAGGAAAGGACCCCAAAAGTTATATGGATAGCTTTTTATCATATTTTTGTATGATGGCTCAGATTATCAGCTTCTCATAGCAAAATTCAGGCTTATAGACTAAAGAAAGTGGCGAAAACCCCTAGGCCAGCCAGGTATGACTTAGATCAAATCTCCTATGAATATACAGGGATTAGATGTAGTAAACAGTGTGCCTAAAGAACTATGGATGGAGGTCTGTAATATTGTACAGGAGGCAGCGAACAAAACCATCCCAAAGAAAAAGAAAAATAGGATGGCAAAGGGGTTATCTGAGGAGGCTTTACAAATAGCTGAAGAAAGAAGAGTAGCAAAAAGCAGAGGAGAAAGGGAAAGGTACATCCAACTAAACTCAGAGATCCAAAGTAGCAGCAAAGAAAGACAAGAAGGCCTTTTTCAACGAACAGTGCATAAAAATAGAGGAAAACAACAGAAGGGGAAAAACTAGGGATCTCTTCAGGGAAATTGGAAGTATCAAGGGAACATTTTGCCCAAAGATGGACACAATGAAAGAGAGAAACGGGAGAGACTTAGTAGATGCAGAAGAGATCAAGAAGAGATGGAAAGAATACATAGAAGAACTGTACAAAAAAGATCTTAATGAGTCAGATAACTACGATGGTGTGGTCTCTCATCCAGAGCCAGACATTCTGGAGTGTGAAGTGTTGTGGGCCTTAGGAAGCACTTTTGCCAATAAAGCTAGTGGATGCAATGGAATTCCAGTAGAGCTTTTCAAAACCCTAAAGGATGATGGTATCAACGTGTTGGCACTCAATATGTCAGCAAATCTAGAAGACCCAGCAGTGGCCATAGGACTGGAAAAGATCGGTCCTTATCCCATTTCCCAAGAAGGGTAGTATTAAAGAATGTTCAAACTGTTGGACAGTTGCACTCATCACCCTTGCTAGTAAGGTCATGCTTAAAATCTTGCATGCTAGGCTTCAGCATTACATGAACCAAGAACTTCCAGATTTCCAAGCTGGGTTTAGAAAAGGCAGAAGAACCAAAGATCAGATTGCCAACATTCGCTGGATCATAAAGAAAGCAAGGGAATTCCAGAAAAAAACATCTCCCTGTGTTTCATTGACTATACTAAAGGCTTTGGCTATGTGGATTGTAACAAACTCTGGGAAGCTCTTACAGAGATGAAAATGCCAGACCATCTTACCTGTCTTCTGAGAAACCTGTATGCAGGTCAAGAAGCAGCAGTTAGAACCCTGTATGGAACAACTGATTGGTTCAGGATTGAGAAAGGATTATGGCAGGGCTGTCTGCTGTCACCATGTTTATTTAACTGGTATACTGAGCACATCATGAGAGATGCTGGGTTGGATGAGTTACAAGCTGGAATCAAGATGGGAAACATCAACAATGTCAGATATGCAGATAGCACTCTAATGGCAGAAAGCAAGGAGGAACTAAAGAGCCTCTTGATGAGGGTGAAAAAAGAGAGTGAAAAAACTGGCTTAAAACTCAGTATTAAAAAAAAACTAAGATCATGGCATCAGGTCCCATCACTTCATGGCAAATAGAAGGGGAAAAGGAGGAAGTACTGACAGATTCCTCTCTTGGGCTCTAAAATCACTGTGGATGGTGACTGCAACCATGAAATCAGAAGACAATTGCTTCTTGCCAGGAAAGCTGTGACAAACCTAGACAAGTGTATTGAAAAGCAGAGACTTTAGTTTGCTGAGAAAGGTCCATATAGTCAAGGCTATGGTCTTCCCAATGGTCACATACAGTTGTGAGAGCTGGACTGTAAAGAAGGCAGAGTGCCAAAGAATTGATGTCTTCGAACTGTGATGCTGGAGAAGACTCTTGAGATCCCTCGCACAGCAAGGAGATCAAACCAGTCAAACCAGTCATGGTAGCCAAACACCAAAAATCTATAATAGATACACACACACACACACACACACACACACACACACACACCAAAAATCTATAATAGATACACACACACACACACACACACACACACACACACACAAAGAAAAGAATCCAGATATAATCCAAAGAATTTATCTTTGTTCATTATAGTATTCATTATAGTGCCAGAAGCCCTGGAAGTGAAAGTGACTCAGGCTGTCTAACTCTTTCCGACCCCATGAACTATACAGTTCATGTTTTCTCTAGGCCAGGATACTGGAGTGGGTAGCTGTTCCCTTCTTCAGGGGGTCTTGCCAACCCAGGGATCGAGCCTAGGTCTCCTGCATTGCAGGGGTATTCTGTATCAGCTGAGTCACTCAGTTCAGTTCAGTCGCTCAGTTGTGTCTGACTCTTTGCGACCCCATGAACCATAGCACACCAGGCCTCCCTGTCCATCACCAACTCCCGGAGTTTACCTAAACTCTTGTCCATTGAGTTGGTGATGCCATCTAACCATCTTATCCTTTGTTGTCCCCTTCTCCTCCTGCCTTAAATCTTTCCCAGCATCAGGGTCTTTTCAAATGAGTCAGCTCTTCTTATCAGGTGGCCAAAATATTGGAGTGTCAGCTTCAACATCAGTCCTTCCAATGAACACCCAGGACTGATTTCCTTTAGGATGGACTGGTTGGATCTCCTTGCAGTCCAAGGGACTCTCAAGAGTCTTCTCCAACACCACAGTTCAAAAGCATCAATTCTTCGGTGTTCAGCTTTCTTTATAGTCCAACTCTCACAACCATACATGACTGCTAGAAAAACCATAGCCTTGACTAGACGGACCTTTGTTGACAAAGTAATGTCTCTGCTTTTTAATATGCTGTCTAGGGAAGCCCTAAATGACTCTTAATATGCGTCTGGTTAAATAGCTGATGATACAGTTATACAATGGGATGTCATATAACCATAAGAAAGAAAAAAGAGCACTTCTATATGAGCTTATCTCTAAGACCTATTATTGGGTGAAAAACAGAGACAAGACAGAGCTATGTTATGCTGACATGACTACAGAAAAGATGTGTATGTGTCGGTTTAAATAAAATGCATATTCACACACTAATAAACATTTATGTTTCTATGTGCATAGGTTTTTCTGGAGAAGTTAGGAGATTGGAAGTCTGAGATCTTAGTAAGACTGATTTGTTTTAGTTGTGTACACTTTTATTGTTGCTATTCAGTTGCTGAGTCGTGTCCGACTTTTTGCGACCCCATGGACTGCAGCACGCCAGGTTTCCCTGTCCTTCACCATCTCCCGGAGTTTGCTCAAACTCATGTCCCTTGAGTCGGTGATGCCATCCAACCTTCTTGTTCTCTGTCACCCCCTTCTCCTCCTGTCTTCAGTCTTTCCCAGCATCAGGGTCTTTTCCAGTGAGTCAGCTCTTCACATCAGGTGGCCAGAGTATTGGAGCTTCAGCTTTGGCATCAGTCCTTCAGGTGAGGATTCGGAATTGATTTCCTTTACGATTGATTGGTTTGATCTGCTTGTAGTCCAAGGGATTGTCAAAAGTCTTCTCCAACACTACAGTTCAAAAGCATGAATTCTTTGGCACTCAGCCTTCTTTATAGTCCAACTCTCACTTCCGTACTACTGGAAAAACCATAGCTTTTTAATATTGCTGTCTAGGTTTGTCATAGATTTTCTTCCAAGGAGCAAGCGTCTTTTAATTTCATGGCTGCAGTCAGCATCTGCAGTGATTTTGGAGCCCAAGAAAATAGTCTGTCACTGTTTACATTGCTTCCCCATCTATTTGCTATGAAGTGATGGGACTGGATGCCATGGTCTTTGGTTTTTGAATGTTGAATTTTAATTTAAGCCAGCTTTTTCACTCTCCACTTTCACCTTCATCAAGAAGCTCTTTAGTTCCTCTTCGCTTTCTGCCATAAGAGTGGTGTTATCTGCATATCTGAGGTTATTGATATTTCTCCCGGCAATCTTGATTCTAGCTTGTGCTTCATCCAGCCTGTCATTTTGCATGATGTACTCTTCATCTAAGTTAAATAAGCAGGGTGACAATATACAGCCTTGATGTAATCCTTTCCCAATTTGGAACCAGTCAGTTGTTCCATGTCTGTTTCTGTTGCTTCTTGACATGTACACAGGTTTCTCAGGAGGCAGGTAAGGTGGTCTGGTGCACTTTTTATGCTTATTGAATTTTTCTTTTGGTTAAGAGTGTATTCTAAAAAGTTTTTTTTTAATTTTGAAGTAATTATAGCTTCATAGGAATTTCCAAAATTAGGATAGCGAGGTCCTATGTATCTTTTATCCAGTTCCCCTCAGTGGTAACATTTTAAATAACTGTAATACAATATCAAAACCAGGAAATTGACATTAGTACAATCTACAGATCTTACTCCTGTTTGACCAGTTTTACATGTTTTCATTTGCGTATATGGTTTTTTGCAGTTTTATCAAGTGTGCATGTATTTTCAGTTGCTTCAGTTGTTCTCATGCTTTGCAACCCCGTGGACTGTAGCCCGCCAGGCTCCTCTGTCCGTGGGATTCTCCAGGCAAGAATACTGGAGTGCATGGCCATGCCTTCCTCCAGGGGATCTTCCCGACTCAGGGGTCGAACCCACATCTCCTGCAGCTCCTGCATTGCAGGTGGATTCTTACTGCTGAGCCACTGGGGAAGCCCCTTTATCAAGTGTAGCTCTGAATAATCACCATCACAATTGAGATATAGTACTGTTCCATCACCAAAAAGATCCCCTAACCTCTGCCAGCCACCTAATCTGTCTCCATTACTGTTTTGTCATTTCCAGATGTTATATGAGTGAAATCATACAGTATGTAACCTTGGAGATTGGCGTTTTGAAAATTCAACATAGTTCCCTTGAAATCCATCTAAGTTGTTACATGTGGTATAATCCCTGGTCTTGTGTCTCTCTGTACTCACTTTGTACTTCTCTAGTACTGTATTCTGTTAACTCTAGCTGCCTTTGTCTTTTAGACTTTCAGCTCCATCTAAACTCAGAGTGTGTTGTGCTCTGCCTCAGTTCTCCCTTCCTGCACCATGGGTTGGAAACTCTCTCAAGGCTGGAAGGGGAAGATAGGGCTAATAATAGGGCTTATCTTTAATTGTTTCTCATTTCAGGGATCACTGCCCTACATTGCCTGATTGCCAATGTCTTGAAACTGTTCAATATATTTTCTTTTTCTATTTGCAGACTGAAGAGTAAATTTAGTCCTTGTTTCTTTGTTTTGGTTAGAAGTTGAAGATTTTGTGTTTTTTTTTTAAATTTTTTTATGGTGTCAGTACATCTCGACAGGCCAGTGAACTTAGCCAACTTGAACTGAAAATGTTTGGCACATATATGTTATTTAGTAGTTGACTTATTGTACATTGTCCTGGATTAAATAAAATAGTTGTGCAAAGCTGCAGTCTTTCTAAATAATGACATATTTACAAAAAAGGTCTTGTCATCATTCAGTCGCTAAATTGTGTCTGGCTCTTTGTGACCCCATAGACTGCAACACGCCAGGTTACCCTGTCCTTCACTGTCTCCCGGTGTTTGCTCATATTCATGTCCATTGAGTTGATGATGCTATCTAACCATTTCATCCTCTGCTGACACCTTCTCCTTTTGCCTTCAGTCCTTCTCAGCATCAGGGTCTTTACCAACCAGTTGGCTCTTCGCATCAGATGGCCAAAGTATTGGAGCTTCAGCTTCAGTATCAGTCCTTCCAATGAATATTCAGGACTGATTTCCTTTAGGGTTGACTGGTTTGATGTCCTTGTCATCCAAGGGACTCTCAGGAGTCTTCTCCAACACCACAGTTCAAAAGCATCAATTCTTCGGTGCTCAGCTTTCTTTATAGTCCAACTCTCACATCCATACGTGACTACTGAAAAGCCATAGCATTGACTATATGGACCTTCGTTGGCAAAATGATGTTTTTTAATACGCTCTCTAGATTTGTCATAGTTTTTCTTCTAAGGTCCCTGGTAGCTCAGCTAAAGAATCTGCCTGCAGTGCAGGAGACCCCAGTTTGACACCTGGGTCAAGAAGATCCCCTGGAGAAGGGATAGGCTACCCAGTCCAGTATTCTTGGCCTTCCCTGGTGGCTCAGAGGGTAAAGAATCCACCTGCAATATGGGAGACCTGGGTTCGATCCCTGGGTTGGGAAGATTCCCCTGGAGAAGGGAACAGCTACCCACTCCAGTATTCTTGCCTGGAGAATTTCATGGACAGAGGACCTGGCAGGCTACAGCCCATGGGGTTGCAAAGAGTCAGACATGACTGAGTGACTTTGACACTTTCTTCTAAGGAGCAAGCATCTTTTAATTTCATGGCTGGAGTCACCGTCTGCAGTGATTTTGGAGCCCAAGAAAATAAAGTCTGTCACTGTTTCCGTTGTTTCTCCATCTATATGCCATGAAGTGATGGGACTGGATGCGCTGATCTTTGTTTTTTGAATGTTGAGTTTATATCAGCTTTTTCATTCCTCTCTGACCCTCATCAAGAGGCTCTTTAGTTCCTCCTCACTTTCTGTCAGGAGAGTGGTATCTTATGTTGTTCATATTTCTCCTAGCAGTCTGAATTCCAGCTTGTGCTTCATACAGCTTGGCATTTCGCGTGATGTACTCTGCATATAAGTTAAATAGGCAAGGTGACAATATACTGCCTTGACATACTCCTTTCCCAACCTTGAACCAGTCCATTGTTCCATGTCCGGTTGTAACTGTTGCTTCTTGACCTGCATACAGATTCTCAGGAGACAGGTAAGGTGGTCTGGTATTCTCCTCTGTTTAATATGTATATGCTTATCTTAAGAATGGAAATGTTATCATTTATTAGTGATAATAGCCAAAATGTGGGCTTCCCTAGTGGCTCAGATGGTAAAGCGTCTGTCTGCAATGCAGGAAACCTGGGTTCAATCCCTGGGTTGGGAAGATCCCCTGGAGAAGGAAATGGCAGCCCACTCTTGCCTGGAAAATCCCATGGATCACGGAGCCTGGTAGGCTACCGTCTGTGGGGTTGCAAAGAGTCAGACACGACTGAGCGACTTCACTTTTCACCAAAAAAAAGGACCAGGAAGAAAAATAAAATAAGAGAAAAAAATTTCGTCATTTAAGGGAAGGAACAGATTTTTTTTTCAAAATTAGTTTTTAAAATGTGGAAGTATTTGTGTGAATACTAAGTATATGATATTTAAATAACCACACAACATCTGCGTGCAATTAGAGTATTTACATTTTGCCTGCTGTAACCTCACTTGCTTTTTGCAGTGTTAATCTTATTATCAGTTTACTGAAATATATTTGTAGGACACAAAAATCAACTGTATTTCCTGCCTCCAAGACCAGCCACTGTTTACTGTTGGGTTTGTTTTCTTCTATTGTTTTTCCTATGCACTGTTTTTTTTTTTTTGTTTTTTTTTTTTTTTTTTATCTGTGCCTTTAAGCATGCAAACAAAAGGTATTATTATTCATTATAATTTTTTTATTTTGCTCTTTTACCAATATCCATGAGCATTTTCCTGTATGATAAAACATTTTTGAAAGCAAGGTTTTTTTTTTGATGTTTGTCCAGTGTTCCATTGTCTATAGTAAATAAGCCAGTTTCCCTGTTGTTGAATGAGCAACCTCACCAGTGACCAAAGACTGAAAATAAAGTATAACTGTACCTCCATGAGAGGCATTCAAGTAAAGTGAACAATTGTAACTTCTTTCTTCTCTCTTGGTGCTATACGCTGTCTGTCTTTGCTTCTTTCTGCATGCCTATCCCATTCTTTTTTCTGCATTGTAGGTCCCTCTGTATCCTCATATTATCTGTTACCTCATAACTTTGGGTTGTACATGGTTTGACTTGCCATGGCACTAACTCCAACTCTGAATATGTTTCCTCTTACTTCCAAGGTCACTATATTTAACTTAGTCACTCTCTTTATGTCATTTTCCAAATTATAGGGAGAGAGACTATAGCTCATTTAGTTTAGGTGAACCAGGTGACTTGGCACATAGGGCTTTACCATCCAGGAGCTGGGCATGGTGGGTTCTCTAATACATGAGTATGGTCTTGGAGGCAATTATTGGTATATTGACTGTAGTCTTTTAAAAAAGGCTGACTATGTGCTCCTTGAGGGTAGATTCAGTACCTTGCACTTAATAAGACCTCTATAAGAAGATTTAAGGGGGCATTTTTGCTTTGTATCTGGTGGTGTAGGAATTTTGCATAGTACTTTATTAATGTGGGGCTTTAATTAATATGGGACTTTAAATGTGTAAGAAGTCAGTCTTCAAAATTGATTATTAAGTTTGTTTCATATAGATATCTGTGGAAGTTGTGACAGGTATATCAGTTACTGCTGTTAGGGCCATATAATTCTGCTTGCTGTTGTGACTTTTGGTGTCTGTGTCAATCAGGGTTCAATCAGAGAAGCAGAACCACTAGGAGATATGTTTAAATACATAGTAGATTAACATGTGTGTGGAGTATATGTAGTAGATATACGGATTATGTGTGTGCGAGTGTGTGTAGTACATAGTGCATGTATTGTATATACTTATTTTATAAGTTTTTGTGTTAGAGATATATGTACTAGGTATCATTTTATGTTGTAGATACCTATGGCGCTTTATATTCCTCTTACTGCATGCTGTAGACTGATTGTGTCTCCCCAAATTTTGTATGTTGAAACCTAATTCCCAGTGTGAGGATATTTGGAGATGGGTGTTTGTGGGGGAAGGTAATTAGGTCATGAGGGCAGAACCCTAATGAATGGGATTAGTGTCCTTACAGAAGAGACCCCTGAGAGATCCCTCACCCTTTTCTGTCATGTGAGGACATGGCAAAAAGATCATCAGTGAACCAGGGTGAAGGTCCTCACGAGACATGGAATCTGCTGCTGCCTTAATCTTGGTCTTCCCACCCTCCTGAACTGTGAGAAATAAGCATTTTTTGTTTAAGCTACCCAATCTGTGGTAGTTTGTTACAGCAACCTGAACAGACTAAGACACTGCATTTAACATATGATTTGTATTTTAAGACATATGAAACCATTCATTCCTCTATTTAAACTTTGTTATGACAGGGACTATGAATTATTAATTTAAAAAAATCCTTCCATTTCCTTAGATACATTTAGGAATTTGTTAGGCGAATATTCAAAGATTATTTTGTTGGATTGTTAGAATCCTTTGTATTTAAATCAAAACCAACCAACCAACCAACCAAACACTATTTTCCCTTTGAGAAAACCTAAGGCTTATAATCTATTTTGTAAAGTTTTTTTTTTTAAAGGTAAAATGCAAACTTATGTGAACTTTCATTTTGCTTTTATTTCTACTATTAAATTGCTTTGAATGTATTTTACTAATGATTTAGTGTTCTCAGTCCAAACCACCTTCCTGGGATCAAATCTTTTGTTAAAGAAAAATGTCAAGCCAGGGTTAGGTAATAATTATCTTTCTTTTTCTAAACAGAATTAATATCTGTGATGCCATAATACTGACATAATATCTATGTTGTAGTCTGGAAAATATGGTATTGATGTTGAACTATAATTTTAAATGATAAAATTGCATATTCTAGAATTTACTGTTTTAGAAACAAAGTAAATCAATGCACCATTCTTAAGTGGAGTGCTGTAGTTAGCCATCTGATTAGTCATGGGATTTTGAAGAATTATAAAATTTAAATTGTAGTGAAATGTGTTCTGGAGTCATTCATTAGATTTTTTAAAAGTACTAATTCAGTCAGTACCACATTAGAAAATAATGGGAAGTGCAACTTTAAAATGGTTTCCTTAAAAAGTTTGCTTGCAACTGCTTTCTTAGTAGACTTCTTTGAGACTATTTTAAATGTTGCAGCCCAGAAGGAAACTTTATGTATAATTTCAAGATGTTCACAGATTTCCCAAAATCCTTTACTTGAACCCCAAGCTAAGCACTCACATTGTAAGTTTTAGGTATATAACTTGTTTATGAATAAAATCTGCTAAATCAGTCACTGTCACTGCTTCTCAGGCCTCAATATTGCCATAAACAAAACAGAATAGTTTGTTTCCTAGCACTTGTTTCTATTTGACTTTCATCCTTTTCTTGCCTGACTTACATATTCATTTCAACAAATATTTTGAGACTCCACTGAGAATAAACTACTGTGCTAAATACTAAAGGTATTAAGATGGAGAAGATAGAGCCTTTGGATGTACATATAGGTTTATGGGTAGATAATAAAGATATACAAACAATCCTGAACAAAGAACAAAACTTGGCAAGTGCCAAAAGGGTAGAATATATTTATTGCTTTGAGAGCTCACGGTGATCAAAGATTAGAAAAGAGAGATCAGAAAAATCTTCATGGAAACAACATTAGTATAGTTATTTGTTGAACTAGCTCTAGTTCTAATCCTACATAAACCAGCTACTAACTGCTGCTGCTGCTGCTAAGTCGCTTCAGTCGTGTCCAACTCTGTGCAACCCCATAGACGGCAGCCCACCAGGCTCCGCCGTCCCTGGGATTCTCCAGGCAAGAACACTGGAGTGGGTTGCCATTTCCTTCTCCAATTCATGTAAGTGAAAAGTGAAAGTGAAGTCGCTCAGTCGTGTCCGACTCAGGGACCCCATGGACTGCAGCCTACCGGGCTTCTCCGTCCATGGGATTTTCCAGGCAAGAGTACTGGAGTGGGTTGCTATTGCCTTCTCTGAGCTACTAGCTACGAACTAGATGTATTTAAAATAAGAAAGTTGAGAGAGAGATTTTCATTGGCCCATTTCCATATAATCTTGATACTGTGGATAATTTGATATCATCTTTGAAGGAGGGAAATGGTTTCATTTATTTAGCAAATGTTTTATGACCACTTTATGCCAGGCACGCTGTAGGCCCTGAAAACACATCAGTGATGGTAAAAAAAGGATAACATGCTACCATTACTAGCATGTTAAATGATATGTAACAAAGAGGGAAAATAAAACAGGGAAAGTGGAGTTGAGTATTGGCGTGGCTGCCCTTCAAAGTATTGCTAGGAAAATTCACTGCTGAAGGTTACATTTAAATAATGACATGAAGGCAGTCTGTGAATGAGGTATGCAGACAAATATAAAGATCTAGACCCAGGAAAATAGCAAATGCCCAGTCCTTGAGGCTGGAGCATGCCTGAGGTATTTAATTCTGAGATCCTGTTCACAGTGGAGTAAGGAGTAAATGGAGGATGAAGTCAGAGGGCAGTGGAGGTGGGCGGATGATGGTTAAATCAATCCAGGTCTTAGGTGTTATTTTAGGGACCTACACTTTTAGTCTAAGTGGTATGTAATGTAGAAGGACTTTGGATGAATTTGAACATAATAGCGATGTGATTAGATTTTCCTTTTAAAGAACTATTCTGCCTACTATCTTGAGAACATACTGAAGAAGGACAGGGACAAAAGTTAGTAAAACCACTTAGGAGGCTGTTGCAATAATCTAGGTGAGAGATGGTAACTTAGACCAAAGTGGTAGCAGTGGAGATGGTAAGTGATTGGTATTTTGAAGATAGAGTCAACAAGAGTTGTTGCTAGGGGAAGAAAGAGGGAGACAGAGTGAAGGAAGGAAGGAGTGATAAATCTCTGTCAGATGCTCCTGATAGTTCAAATAGTATGAGGAACTGAGAACTGATTGTTGTATTTGGCAACGTGGAATTTACTAGTGGTTCTGACAATAGCAGATTTGGTAGAATGGTGGGAAAAAGTCTAATTGGAATGGATTCTTGAGGAAAGGAAGTGAGAAATTGTAGACAGGAAGAAAGAATGGTTCTTTGAGGGATTTGCTAATGAAGGATAAAAGAATTGTAGTAGTAACTTGAGATGTTCAGAAGAAATTTCTGTTTTTTAGATGAGAAAATTCACATGTTTGTAGGGGTCTGGGAAAGATGCAGTAGAGAGGGAAAATTTGATTTGGTAAGGAGAGCAATGATGGTGGTGGTTAGTGGAGATTGAGCGCACAGGTACAAAGGTCAGGGTCAGAGATAGTCCACAATGGTAATGACAGAGAAATGAGAATATGTGAGCACAGATGCAGTTAGGTGGGTAGATATAGTTGTGAGAGGTTGTGGAAGTTCTTTTCATATTGCTTCTATTTTTTCAATGAAATAATGAACAAGGTCATCAAATGAGTGAGAATGAGAGGGAAGGTAATGAAAGTTTAAGTAGAGAAAAGCAAATTAGTCATGTAGGAGGACAGTGGCAGAATGAATGAATCACAAAAATAAAATGAAATTGCTAGGCAGCATTAATGTCTCATTTGAGGTTCCTGATCATGAATTTAAAGGGAAACCAATTATCATACATTGTGTTTGTGTGTCCTTATTACCATATTCAGCTATGTGGGTTCTAATGTGGAATATGCAGAAAATTGGATTGGTACCAGTTTTAGCCAAGGAAGATTGACAAAGAGAAAGGACAAGTATTATAGGGTGTATACAAGGGAGGGGACTAATTAAATGATTGAATGTATATTGAACTTGGGTAAGAAAGGCATTGAGGACTTGGGGAGGTGCACAGAAGTGAAAAGATATAGGATTAATGGACTGCATATCTCTTGGGATTGTTGAAGTTAAGCTATTAGGGGGAGTGAGCTGGTAGTTGGGGTGTAATGCTTGAAAGTGATGCTTTATAGGGGTCGCACTCATTAATACTAAGTATGTCTAAGGTATGACCTTGGGAGTGAGCATTTGAAATGGGATTGGGAGTGTGTTTGTTGGAGAAGAGGATGTAGAGGAATTGATGAGCAAGAATTTGGGAAGGATTGTGTGTGTGGATATTGAGATTCCTAAGCATTATGACAATAATAACTTTAGAGAGGGTGTAGTGCGCAAGTACCTAAAATTTTCAAGAAATGAAGTTTAGGACTTGGTACATAACTGCAGTAAGGAGAGGCAGTAAATTGTTATAGTCTGATAATAAGAGATTCCAAGTTAGGTGTTTTTATAGTTTGGAGTGGGGCAGTGAGTGGGGAGGGAACCTACCTCACCTTCAAGCCCAGTCCTGTGAAGAACTGGGAGAGAAAACGTAGCCTTTGAGAGAGCTTCAAAGCAGTAGGAAGCAGTAGTGAGGGAGAGCCAAGCTGGTAGTTAGAGCAAGAATGACTGTAACCAGTTGAGCTGGTGAAGAATAGTAAGTAGAGGCATAGAAGGTTCTAACGTTGGAAAACAGCAAAACTTAAAGTACAGATTTGGAATTTAAGTTTTATCTCTGTTTAATGTCTTTGTAGCTGTATCCCTTTTCATAGTACTTAGGATTTACAAGCATTCTCTGTATTTTAGCGTCCAGAAAATTTCAGCCCCAAGACTGAAATCAGTAGGGCCTTTGCTTAATATTTCCTGGGACTCATATTGAACCGTTAATAACAAGTTGTAGCTCTGGGCATGCAGTTCAGAATAATGACAACTCCCTTGTGAACACTGCATCCCTCCCAAGTTTTTCAGGACTCCAAATCAGAGAAAAATTATAATTATAAAAAATAAGCATAGAGGTGATCTATTTCTTTTCCAGATCTATAATTTGTTTTATCTATTTTATGTTATTAAATCTAAATTACCTACTTATAACAGTGTTTTTAAAATCTTTAAAAATTCAAGTTCTTAGTTCTTAGGCACCTTTTGTAGTCTATCAGTTGTTGTTGTTCAGTGTCCCAGTAGTGTCCAACTCTTTGCAACCCCATAGACTGCAGCATGCCAGGCTTCCCTGTCCTTCACCATCTCCCGGAGCTTGCTCAGACACACGTCCATTCAGTCAGTGATGCCATCCAACCATCTCGTCCTCTGTCATCCCCTTCTCCTGCCTTCAGTCTTTCTCAGCATCAGGGTCTTTTCCAGTGATTCAGCTTTTCACATCAGGTGGCCAAAGTATTGGAGTTTCAGCTTCAGCATCAGTCCTTCTAATGAATATTCAGGATTGATTTCCTTTAGGATAGACTGGTTTGATCTCCTTGCAGTCCAAGGGACTCTCAAGAGTCTTCTCCAACACCACAGTTCAAAAGCATCAATTCTTTGACACTCAGCCTTCTTTATGGTCCAAATCTCACCTCCGTACATGACTAATGGAAAAGCCAAAGCTTTGACTATATGGATCTTTGTTGGCAAAGTGATGCCTTTGCTTTTTAATATGCTGTCTAGGTTTGTCATAGTTTTTCTTCCAAGGAGCAAGCATCTTTTAATTTCATGGCTGCAGTCAGCACCTGCAGTGATTTTGGAGCCCAAGAAAATAAAGTCTGTCACTGTTTCTATTGTTCTCCAGCTATTTGCCATGAAGTGATGGGACTGGATGCCATGATCTTAGTTTTTTAAATATTGAGTTTTAAGCCAGTTTTCTTTCATCAAGAGGCTCTTTAGTTCCTCTTTGCTTTCTGCCATAAGAGTGGTGTCATCTGCATATCTGAGGTTGTTGATATTTCTCTGTGCAATCTTGACTGCAGCTTATGCTTCATCCAGCCCAGCATTTCACATGATGGAGTCTGCATCTAAGTTAAATAAGCAGGGTAACAATATACAGCCTTGATATACTCCTTTCGATTTGGAACCAGTCTGTTGTTCCATGTCTGGTTCTAACAGTTGCTCCTTGACCTGCATACAGATTGCTCAGGAGGCAGCCCAGGTGGTCTGGTATTCCCATCTCTTTAAGAATTTTCCAGTTTGTTGTGATCCACACAGTTGAAAGACTTAGTGTAGTGGATGAAGCAGAAGTAGATGTTTTTTTAGAATTCTCTTGCTTTTTCGGTGATCCAACGGATGTTGGCAATTTGATCTCTGGTTCCTCTGCCTTTTCTCAATCCAACTTGAACATCTAGAAGTTCTCAGTTTACATACTATTAAAGCCTAGCTTGGAGAATTTTGAGCATTACTTTGCCAGCATGTGGGCTTCCCTGGTGGCTCAGATGGTAAAGTGTCTGTCTGCAGTGCGGGAGACCCAGGTTCGATCCCTGGGTTGAGAAGATCCCCTGGAGAAGGAAATGGCAACCCACTCCATTACTCTTGCCTGGAAAATTCCATGGACAGAGGAGCCTGGTAGTCTACAGTCCATGGGGTTCCAAAGAGTCAGATACAACTAGTGACTTCATTTTGCTAGCATGTTAAACGAGTGCAATTATGATGTAGTTTGAATATTCTTATCAGCGAGGTGTATTAATCTCAGTGTCTGTTTTAGTTAGGCTTCTTTCATCTCTAAGTATCAGAAAGCCCAGTTCAAACAGCCTCACCCAATAAGGAGATTTATAACATAACTGGAGGTCCAGAAGCACAGTAGGTTTCAGAATTAGTCGGTCATTACCTTAATGAAGACACCAAGGATTTAGATTCTTTCCATTGTTCCACTCTGCTCTCCGTAATGCTGGCTTTGTACCAAACAGGATTCTCTTTGTAGTTGTCTAATGGGTTTCCAGGAAGGAACCATATGTTCTACAAATAAGAAACAATCTGGCTTCCTCTTATCAGAAAGGACAAACTTAACCAGAAGCTGCCATAAAACTTCTTTTCATATTTCATTGGCACAATTTCTCTTCACTTCTGAATCAGTTTCTGGCAGTGGGACAGGCCGACCTTTGAGCTGAAGTCAGTTCCCCGGGTCACTGCCACTGAGAGTTGAATGGCATTGAAATAGATAGTGAAGCAGTCACAGTGTCTACTTTAGTTGTGTCCTAGGGCTCTGAGGTTTTTTAATTAGTCCTTTTTCCTTTATATTTCTATAATGAGTCAAAATATGCTTAGTCATATATACTGGTATAGTTGCCCATGTTCAGAGCTTTCTATCATATAAAGCAATACAGCAATTATTAAACATTTCTGTCTATAAAAAGAGAAAAACAAGAGTAGTGAAAAGACTGAAGATACTTGATGAATTTGAATCTCTGTCTCATTGATACCCATAATGTTTAACCTTTTTCACCTTCAGGTAATTGACTTATTTACCATTTACATGGAGACTTTAGTGATTCGATTTGTATCTCCTTTCTTAAAAATTTGCCTGGAACATTGTGATAAAGTAGAAAGTGAGCTGGATTGTGATTAAGGTTCTATTTAATCCTAACTTCACTCCTTTCTAGTTTTGTGTTTATGGACAGATCACTCATCTCTCAGACCTTCAACTTTCTCTCTATAAGCTGAGATAATAGTACCTGTCTTCTCACCAAATTATTCTTATAGGAGTTAAGTGATGTGATTTTCAGTTCAAGAGATTGAGTACAGAGTAGCATACAGTTTTAAATTGTATTAATTGTTACATTAACTAAAAAGAGTTAAAGGGAGGGAAACCTAAATAATAAATGCATGATCGATCTCCGATACTGAGTGTTCAAGATGCATCAGTAGGTGATAAGGGGTGTGTGCTGCACTCGGTTGGTCAGTTGTGACTGGCTCTTTTGTTTTTGTTGTTCAGTCGCTCAACGTCCAACTCTTTGAGACCGCATGGGCTGCAGCACGCCAGGCTTCCGTGTCCTTCACCATCTCCTGGAGTTTACTCAAACTCATGTCTGTTGAGTCGGTGATGCCATCCAATTATCTCATTTTCTGTCGTCCCCTTCTCCTCCTGCCGTCAGTCTTTCCCAGCATCAGGGTCTTTCCCAGTGAGTCGGCTCTTCGTATCACCAGGCTCCTTTGTCCATGGAATTTTCCAGGCAAGAATACTGGAGTGGGTTGCCCTTTCCTACTCCAGGGAGTCTTCCTGACTCGGGCATCCAACCCATGTCTCTTGCGTCTCCTGCATTGGCAGGCAGATTTTTTTACTGCTGGCCTACCTGGGAATCTCAAGGGATGGGTGTAACTGTTTTCAAATTAGATGCTTAATGGATAAAATAGGTATTATCATAGAACAGCTATTTAAATACTTGATTCTACCTAGTGTATCCTACCACTACTTTTCAAGTAAGTATTCCCCAGAATTTTTTTACTTCAAATTTTTGCTATGGTTTTTTGGGTCAAAAATGTTTTTGAAGATACCAACTAAGGAGTACAGTTGTAAACTAAAGTGCTTTATGTGGCTTGGAGGGTATGATGGATGTATTTATTTACTCCAGTTATTGACTGTTTTCTCATATGAACTTTGTTGTCTTCCTTTCTTGATAAGAACTCTGAGGTTTCACACAGAAATGTGGGTGGAATTCTGTTGTTATTACTAAAGGAGATGTCACATATTATTGCTGAGAACTTTAAAAATCAAAACTTTGTATCTGGAGTTGAATGAAGTTAAGATGATCCTAAGGGGTTTGACTTTTAAAATAACTAATATATTTATCATGTCTTAGTTAATGTACATATTGAACTTGAATATGTTAATAAATTATAGAGTATTAAATATAGTTTATCTTTTTATTTTATTACTCTTGGTGAAACAAAGCATTTGTGCTTCTTCAATAGATATCATTCACCTTTTTGTTTTGAGGTAGTTGCCTTTAAAAATAAGAAAGAAAACGTACATTTATCCACAAATTTGCTCATTTAAGTGTTCTTCATTCCTTTGTATAGAGTCACATTTTTGTCTACTATCATTTTTCTTATGCAAAAATTCTTCCTCAGCATTTTTCATTGTCCATGTCTGCTGGTGACAGATTCTTTCATCTGTTATTTGTCTGAAAAAGTATTTCATCAACACTGAAGAAAGAAGTTTTAGTTAGGTGCTTAATTTTAGTGTGTCAGGAGTCTGCAGGACTGCCTTCTGTGTGGTGGTTCACCAGGAGGACTCTCAGGACTGAACATAGAGTTGTGCTCAGGATTTATTATAGTGAAAAGATGTAAAGCCAGATTAGCAAAGGGCAAAAGTCCATGGATAAAATCTGGAGAAAACAAAACACAAGCTTCCAGGATTGTTCTCCCAGTAGAGTCACATAGAACATTTTGTTGTCTTCTGGTTTGCAGACCTTTTGAGGAAAAATCTGTGATGATTCTTATCTTTATTGTGTGTGAATTCCTGAACTTCTTGGAAATGTGTTTGTGGTTTTCACTAATTGATATTTTCTCCACCATTATTTTTTCCAGAGCTGCCCTACCTCTTTTGTCTTCATGCTTCAGTTAAACATGTTAGATTGCTTACTGTCCCATAAGTTACTGAGACTGTTCATTTTGGGGGAAAGGATGTCTTTTTTCCCCCTTTATCTGCTTTTTTTCCCGTATCTTTTAGTTTGCTAATCTTTTGCGGGCTTCCCTGGTGGCTCAGATGATAAATAATCTGCCTGCAGTGCAGGAATCCTAGAACGGGAAGATCCCCTGGAGGATATGGCAACACACTCCAGTATTGCTTGGAGAATTCCATGGAAAGAGGAGCCTGGTGGGCTACAGTCCATGGCTTCTCAGGTGGTGCTAGTGGTAAACAGCCAGCTTTCAGGCAGAAAGCTGAAGGACTCTCTCATTTACTCCCCTTTTAGGGCAGTAGTCTGAGATTGCAGCATCCCTTTGTTCAGCATCAGAAAATAATTGTTTTCAATATTTTTTTATAATTTCTAATTGTTTACACAGAAGGGTGATTTCAGATCCTTTTTTCATATCCAAAATGGAAATCTCCCTGTAAGCACTAAACTTTACGTTTTCACTATAAGCTTTTCCTTTTTCTTTTTTTCATTTATTTTTATTAGTTGGAGGCTAATTACTTTACAATATTGTAGTGGGTTTTGTCATACATTGACATGAATCAGCCATGGAGTTACATGTATTCCTCATCCCGATCCCCCCTCCCACCTCCCTCTCCACCTGATTCCTCTGGGTCTTCCCAGTGCACCAGGCCCGAGCACTGCTTTTCCTTTTTCTAAGGCAACTTTATTTCAGAATATATGCAAAAATGTCACGCCTCTCCTATTCTTTTCTTACTGTGCTCAGAAGATAACCATGATGAATGTGATCAGGATCTCAGACTTCAAATTCTGCTCAGGTTCTTGTTGTAGTCACAAAATCTGCTATGCCTTTGATGATTATATGTATCTCTCATAGTGGATTGGGGCTCTAAATTTAGTGAGGCAAGTGGGGCATTTAGGGTACAAAATGTATGGAGGCACTCACACTCAGGTGCCAGCCCTACACTTGAACAGCCTTTGGAATCAGTGCCTCCTTAAATTTTGTGCCTGTTTACCTTGCTTGCTTCACTTTATTTTAAGCTTTACAGGGGATATTCCAGACAAAGATCATTTTCATTACCTAGGACCTTGGTTCAAAATCACTATTAAGTCTAGATCACGTATTTCCTTTAGTGTAGGTTTCAGTTTTTTTTTTTTTTTAAATCTTCATAATTGTTTTAACTTCTCTCCAGCCACTTATTTTCTTGTAGGAACTGTGATAAAGTCTAATGTAACATGTCAGTTCCTCAGGATTGGCTGAGAAATGGGAGAAAGAAAAGAGTATCTGAGGTGGCAAATACTGTTCATAGAGCCAACCATGTATACTGAAGGCTTACATGTTTCTAGGTTAGTCTGTCCTGGCCCTGGAGATGGATGGCTCTCCCCACCTGGGCCAGATTCTGTTAGTTCCATGTGTGCCATTACCCACCGGGCTTGCAACCTTGTTTGCAGTTTGAGAGTTCCAAGTTAGCCTGTCTTGGCTTCAGAAATGAGTCTTGTTTCTAGTAGGAGAATTTTAATCAGGGTCAGAGACACAGTTACACTCTGATGATGAGAAAAATAAAGCTTTTGATCTCATATGGAATGTACTCTTTTTGAGTTCTGTTGACTCTTGACCCATTGTTGGATTGCTTTATGGTACAGTTGAAATGTAAAAGGAATTCCTCTTTCTTCATCTTGGAATATTAGAGAAGACCAGAAAGAAGTACAGGTGAAATAAGTCATGGGGCCATTTGTTTATCTGAAACTGAGCTAAGCCTTGGAGAGAAGGCAAAAACATTCATTCTTATATTTTTCAGTCCAGATTGCTAGGGTTAGTCAGATATGAATCTAGTGTGAGTTATAGTGATAAGTGATTTTACCTGGAATGGCCTCTGTTAAATGACTTTCTGTCTGGTGCAGTGGTCTTAGGTATCTATTTGATGGTTCAGAGGTTCTAAAACATTGAACTTGTATGCACAGAATAAACAGTCTCATGTTACTACTGCTTTGGATCCTAAATTTTCTTTAATTGATTATTATTGATTTCTTGTTTTTTTTTTTCCTTTTTTTCTCTCCAAGAATGTTAGTACATTTGTACCATCTTCAAAGCACTTTTATAATAGATTGGAATGTAAAAATCCCCAATCTTGAAGGAAGGTGCTTTTACAGTCAAGTCTTCATAGACTTATGCAGTGGTACCTTTCTTTAATTGTTGAGTGAAATAATACATCATTTTGATAGAAAACAGTGGACTTAGATTTGAAAGAACTGAGTTTAGTCAAGGTTGAGCCATTTATAGCTTTGTGACCTTGAGCAAGTCAGTTAATCTCTTTGAGACTCAAAATTTTTTCCATCTGTAAAAAGTGTAAGTGTGTGGGAGAGTTTGTGATAGTATCTGTCTGCTTATTATACTTGTCAGTATGAAGATCATAAATAAAGATGTGAAAGCACTTTGGAAAATGTGTAAAACACTACAAATAAAAATGTAAAACTATATTTATAAAATTTCTGTATCTCAGTTCAATTAAGTCCTGTTCTTTGGGAGACTATGTGAATGTAGTTTCATCTAAATAGTTTATTTTCTTTATCATTGATAGTTTAGGAAAAGGAAAATGAAGAAGATATAGATTAGGAAATGGATGGAAAACATATGATGATGTCTTAGGTAAAGGTTATAAGTTACCTATGGAACTTCCCAGGTGGCTCAGCGGTGAAGAATCCACCTGCCAATGCAGGAGTGTGTATGGGTTTGATCCCTGGGTTGGGAAGAAACCCTGGAGAATGAAATGGCAACCCACTGCAGTATTCTTGCCTGGAAAATCCCAATGATAGAGGAACCTGGTGAGCTACAATCCCTGGGGTTGGAAAAGAGTTGTGCACAATTTAGTAATTAAACAACAACAAGTTACTGATGAGAAAATTTATAAAAATCTCCCTAAAAAAAAATTTTTTTTTACTAATACAAATTGATTGAAATTTTTACTTACTCTCTTTTCTACTCCTACATTTTGTAAATTCGTTTTTGTTTTTTTTTTTTAACAAAAAGTTAGAAAAAAACAGCAAACCAGTTACATTCTGTGGGTTTTCCACTTTGGATTATCTATGGAAAGTTATTTTTAAAATCAATCTAATTGTTCCTTTTGTCTAGCATGATTCTGGACTACTCTTCCCCTCCTAATTAGTATGTAGTATGGGCAATTCAAACTAATTTAATATAAGCCCAGTATGACTGTAATTAGGGAGTTATATCTGTCACAATGTAATCACACTGATTGAAATATGAACGTAATATTTTGGTACCTTTGAAGTTATTCAAATTACTCCCCTGTATTAGAATGGATCAGTGAGCAAATCTCCTTGGTTGCTTTAGTCTTTCATTAAACAAAAATGCATACAGTGCATACTATTGCCAGGTACTGTTCCACAACACTCAGTTCAGTTCAGTTGCACAGTCGTGTCCAAACCTTTTTGACCCTGTGCACTGCATCATGCCAGGCTTCCCTGTCCATCACCAACTCCTGGAGCCTGGAGCCTGTTCAAACTCATGTCCATCAAGTCAGTGATGCCATCCACCCATCTCATCATGTCGTCCCCCTTCTCTTCCTGTCTTCTATCTTTCCCAGCATCATGGTCTCCCAATGAGTCAGTTCTTTGCATCAGGTGGCCAAAGTATTGGAGCTTCAGCTTCAGCATCAGTCCTTCCAATGAATGTTCAGGACTGATTTCCTTTAGGATGGAGTGGTTGGATCTCCTTGCAGTCCAAGGGACTCTGAGGAGTCTTCTCCAACACCACAATTCAAAAACATCAATTCTTTGGCGCTCAGCTTTCTCTATGATCCAACTCTCACATCCATACAAGACTACTGGAAAACCTTAGCTTTGATTGGATGGACCTTTGTTGGCAAAGTGATATCTCTGCTTTTTAACATGCTGTCTAGTTTGGTCATAGCTTTTCTTCCAAGGAGCAAGTGTCTTTTAATTTCATGGCTGCAGTCAGCATCTGCAGTGATTTTGGAGCCCCAGAAAATAAAGTCTGTCACTGTTTCCATTGTTTTCCCATCTATTTACCATGAAGTGATGGGACTGGATGTCATGATCTTAGTTTTTTGAATGTTGAGTTTTAAGCCAGCTTTTTCACCTTCCTCTTTCATCTTCATCAAGACTCACTTGTAAGTTCCCCTTTACTTTCTGCCATAAGAGTGGTGTCATCTGCATATCTGAGGTTGTTGATATTTCTCTCTGCAACCTTGATTGCAGCTTGTGCTTCATCCAGCCCAGCATTTCGCATGATGTACTCTGCATCTAAGTTAAATAAGCCGGGTGACAATAACAATTAATAATAATAAAAAAAAAGCCTTGATGTACTCTTTTCCCAATTTGGAACCAGTCCATTGTTCCAGGTCTGGTTCTAACAGTTGCTTCTTGACCTGCATACAGATTTCTCAAGAGGCAGGTCAGGTGGTCTGGTATTCCCATCTCTTGAAGAACTTTTCACATTTTGTTGTGATCTACACAGTCAAAGGCTTTGGCGTAGTCAGTAAAGCAAAAGTAGATATTTTTCTGGAATTCTCTTGCTTTGTTCTGTGATCCAATGGCTGTTGGCAATTTGATCTCTGGTTCCTCTGCCTTTTCTAAATCTAGTTTGAACACATGGATGTTCTTAGTTCATATTACTGTTGAAGCCTGGCTTGGAAAATTTTGAACATTACTTTGCTAGCATGTGAGATGAGTGCAATTGTGCAGTAGTTAGAACATTCTTTAGCATTGCCTTCCTTTGGGATTGGAATGAAAACTGACCTTTTCCAATCCTGTGGCCACTGCTGAGTTTTCCAAATTTGCTGGCACATTGCGTGGAGCACTTTCACAGCATCATCTTTTAGGACTTGAAATAGCTCAGCTAGAATTCCATCACTTCCACTAGCTTTGTTCGTAGTGATGCTTCCTAAGGCCCGCTTGAGTTTGGACTCCAGGATGTCTGACTCTAGGTGAGTGATCACGCCATAGTGATTATCTGGGTCATTAAGATCTTTTTTGTATAGTTCTTCTATATATTCTTGCCACCTTTTCTTAATATCTTCTGCTTCTGTTAGGGTCATACTGTTTCTGTCCTTTGGTGTGCCCATCTTTGCATGAAATGTTCCTTTGGTATCTCTAATTTTCTTGAAGAGATCTCTAGTCTTTCCCATTCTGTTGTTTTCCTCTGTTTCTTTTCATTGATCACTGAGGAATGCTTTCTTATATATCCTTGTTTTTCTTTGGAACTCTGCATTCAAATGGGTCTATCTTTCCTTTTCTCCTTTGCCTTTAGCTTGTCTTCTTTTCCCAGCTGTTTGTAAGCCCTCTTCAGTCAACCATTTTTCCTTTTTGCATTTACTTTTCTTGGTGATGGTCTTGATCACTGCCGCCTGTACAGTGTCACAAACCTCCATCCGTAGTTCTTCAGGCACTCTATCAGATCTAATCCCTTAAATCTATTTCTTACTTCCACTGTATAATCATAACAGATTTGATTTAGGTCATACCTGAGTGGTCTAGTGATTTTCCCTACTTTCCTCAGGTTAAGTCTGAATTTGTCAATAAGGAGTTCATGATCTGAGCCATAATCAGTTCCCCGTCTTGTTTGTGCTGACTGTATAGAGCTTCTCCATCTTTGGCTGCAAAGAATATAATCAATTTGATTTCAGTATTGACCATCTGGTGATGTCAATGCCATGAGCTGTGCATTATTTTGGCAAAACTCTGTTATCCACAACACTCTCCAACATTAAATAAAATAGACATAACTTTGACTTCAAAACTCTGACTTCAGAACTCTGACTTCAGTGGAACTTTTGTGAAGATTTTACCTTTTAAGTTGAAAAGAGAAACCGTTGGAGTCTTTGAGCAGAGTGGTCACATGGCCTGTGTTATGTTTATTAAGGATTACCATTAGTGGGCAAATTGGGGGTTAAGGCAGACATAGATCATTTAGGATACTAAAAGTGAACTTGATAGCAGTGGAGATGGTAATACATGCTTGATTAAAAGTAAAGCCAAGAGGTTTTGCTGATAGATAAGAGATAAGAAATAGAAGGAGAGAGAAACTAGGGCTTACACTTGATTTTTGGTCTGAGCTACTAGAAGCTTAGTGTTTTCATTTACTAAGATGGGAAAGACTGTGGAAGAGGAGCAGGTTTGTGAGTTGGGTAGTGGTGAGGTTAATTGGAAGTTTGGTTTTGAACATGTTAAAAAAAATGTCCAAGTGAAAAATTTTGAGTAGGTAGTTGGTTGTACTCAGTTCAGTTCAGTTCAGACGCTCAGTCGTGTCCGACTCTTTGTGACCCCATGAATCGCAGCATGCCAGACCTCCCTGTCCTTCACCAACTCCTGGAGTTTACTCAAACTCATGTCCATCAAGTCGGTGATGCCATCCAGCCATCTCATCCTCTGTCGTCCACTCCTCCTCCTGCCCCCAACCCCTCCCAGCATCAGGGTCTTTTCCAATGAGTCAACTCTTCACATGAGGTGGCCAAAGTATTGGAGTTTCAGCTTCAGCATCAGTCCTTCCAATGAACACCCAGGACAGAGCGCCTTTAGGATGGACTGGTTGGATCTCCTTGCAGTCCAAGGGACTCTCAAGAGTCTTCTCTAACACCACAGTTCAAAAGCATCAATGTTTCGGCGCTCCGCTTTCTTCACCGTACAACTCTCACATCCATACATGACCACTGGAGAAGCCATAGTCTTGAGTAGACAGACCTTTGTTGGCAAAGTAATGTGTCTGCTTTTTAATATGCTATCTAGGCTGGTCATTATTTTCCTTCCAAGGAGTAAGCGTGTTTTAATTTCATGGCTGCAGTCACCATCTGCAGTGATTTTGGAGCCCCCCAAAATAAAGTCTGACACTGTTTCCACTGTTTCCCCATCTATTTCCCATGAAGTGATGGGACCAGATACCATGATCTTAGTTTTCTGAATGTTGAGCTTTAAGCCAACTTTTTCACTCTCCTCTTTCACTTTCATCAAGAGGCTCTTTAGTTCCTCTTCGCTTTCTGCCATAAGAGTGGTGTTATCTGCATATCTGAGGTTATTGATATTTCTCCCGGCAATCTTGATTCCAGCTGGTGCTTCTTCCAGCCCAGCGTTTCTCATGATGTACTCTGCATATAAGTTAAATAAGCAGGGTGACAATATACAGCCTTGACGTACTCCTTTTCCTATTTGCAACCAGTCTGTTGTTCCATGTCCAGTTCTAACTGTTGCTTCCTGACTTGCATACAGGTTTCTCAAGAGGAAGGTCAGGTGGCCTGGTATTCCCATCTCTTGAAGAATTTTCCACAGTTTATTGTGACCCACACAGTCAAAGGCTTTGGCATAGTCAATAAAGCAGAAATAGATGTTTTTCTGGAACTCTCTTGCTTTTTCAGTCATCCAGTGGATGTTGGCAATTTGATCTCTGGTTCCTCTGCCTTTTCTCAGACCAGCCTGAACATCTGGAAGTTCATGGTTCATGTATTGCTGAAGCCTGGCTTGGAGAATTTTGAGCATTACTTTACTAGCGTGTGAGATGAGTGCAATTGTGCGGTAGTTTGAGCATTCTTTGGGATTGCCTTTCTTTGGGATTGGAATGAAAACTGATCTTTTCCAGTCCTGTGGCCACTGCTGAGTTTTCCAGAGGACAGTTATGGAGACAGGAATAGGCTATTTATCTATCTAGAAATAATTTTGAGAATCATCAGTTTGTATGTGGTAATAAAGACCTCAGACTGGAGGAGCCCATGAAGGGAGTGAGTACAGATGGAAGTATTCTGCACTCAGTTTCATACTGTAGATTTTTGCCCACACCAAGCAGTTCTTGGATACCAGCTGGGGTCTTCCAGTTCAGCTCAAGATTGACTATCTTGAGACAGCATCATATTCTTCAGGTTAAGAGCTTAGTTCTACAGGAGTACTCCTGTCCCCACTTCAGATGTCAGTCACAAGCCCAAGTTGCCATCTGTGTTTCTGACCCACCAGCTATAGATTAGGGTTTCCAACACCCTCATCTTTGAGTTTGGTTAATTTCCTAGACTGGCTCATAGAATTAAGTAAAGTAAGAACTTTACTTACTAGATTTCTGGTTTATTACAAAAAGATAGAACTCAGGAACAGCCAGATGGAAGCAATACACAGGGCAAGTACAGGAAAAGGGCACAGAGTAAGGGCACAATGTATCCATGTCCCTTCAGAGTATGCCACTTCCCCCAAATCTCCACGTATTCACCCACCTGGAAGGTCTCTGAAATCCTCCTGTTGGATTTTTATGCAACTTCATTACGTGGGCACAGTTGATGAAATTATTGACAGTTGGAGACCGATTCAATGTCCAGTCCCTCTACCCTCCCTGAAAATTCCAGCCCTCTAATCACATAGTCCCAACTAGCCCCCATCTATAGATGTTTTCCTAGTCACCTTACTTCATTAACATAACAAAAATATCTTATATAGCTGTCATCTCTTAGGAAATTCCAAAATTCCAAGAGTTTTAGAAAATCTTTGTCAGAAACAGGGACCAACACTAAGTAAATATATATATATAAAAAAACATATATATAATATATATATAATTTCTTATTCTAAGTCACAGTATCAGAAGGGACAGGAGGTCCAAGGACAGAGATCTAGAACATTTCTATATTTAGAGGGTAGAGAAATGAGGAATCAGCAAAAGAGAGTAAATGAGAATGTGGTGTTCTGGAGCCATGTATTTTAAGGAAGAAGTTATTTGTTTCAGCTGCTGGTCATAGGTAAAGTAAGAGGAAGACTGAGAATTGGTCATTGTTTTTAGCAATATGGAAGTCATTGGAGACTTTCATAAGGGCAAGTTTGGCACATCCACATAAACTGATGTGGATACAAGAGAAAATGAGATATGGTGATGGTGAGTATTGATAACACTTTTAGCTTTATTATAAAATGGGGAGCTTACGCACATGGCATGTAGAGTTAAGGGAGGGGCTTTTTTGTGTTAAAATGTGGAATGGGAATGATCCAGGTTCAGTTCAGTTCAGTTCAGTCGCTCAGTCGTGTCCAACTCTTTGTGACCCCATGAACCGCAGCACTCCAGGCCTCCCTGTCCATCACCAACTCCCGGAGTCCACCCAGACCCATGTCCATCGAGTCAGTGATGCCATCCAACCATCTCATCCTCTTTCGTCCCCTTCTCCTCCTGCCCTCAATCTTTCCCAGCATCAGGGTCTTTTCCAGTGAGTTAGCTCTTTGCATCAGGTAGTCAAAGTACTGGAGTTTCAGCTGCAACATCAGTCCTTGCAATGAACACCCAGGACTCATCTCCTTTAGGATGGACTGATTGGATCTCTTTGCAGTCCAAGAAAGAGAATATTTGACAGTGCAGTAGAGATAAGAGAGAATTACTAAGCAATTTCCTTGAGAGAAAATTGGAGTCTAATGGGAGAAAATTAGGATCTAGTAGGAGAGAATTGGTATCTAGTATACAGTAGAAGGGTTGGCCACATCCTGTCTTGGAACATGGACCAGTTTATTCATAATTAGTGATAAAATTCCATAATAAAATGATGATATGTAGTCTAGTGTAGGTTGAGTCTACTGCACTAATATAACTAAAATTATACTGTATGCAATGCTAGAGATCTCTTTGACTCTTATGCTACCTGTAAATGTTTGTACATTTTTGAAGTTGGGAGATGAATAATCATCTCTTTCCTCTATGTTCCAGTCTTACTGGATGACCTATAGTTTCCTAAACTGACCATTATATTAGTATTTCCTACTTTTATGCTTATAACTCACACTTCTCCCTTTTAAAGAACTTTAATGCCTGTTTACTTCTGACACAAAACCTTTTTTGTGTCTGTACCATACCCTCCATATGTGCAGTTCTGTCAAAGAGCCTAAAATACCTCATTGCATTTATTTACATGTCTCTCAGCCATTACTAGATTGTTAATACCTATACATTATGCAACTCTTGGTTTCTTCAGTATGGTGTTTTTATTCATTGCTACATAACCTATCTTAGTTACCTATTGCTGCATAATAAATTACATCAAAACTGAGCACAAAATGACATTTATTATCTCACAGTGGGCCAGGAATGCAAAAATGGCCTAGGTGAGTCTCTTGTGCATGCTGTCTGTCCGACTCTTTGCAACCCTACGGACTGTAGCCCACCAGGCTTCTCTGTCCCTGGAATTTTCCAGGCAAGAATACTGGAGTAGGTTGCCATTTCCTTCTCCAGGGTATCTTCCCAACCTAGAGATCAAACCCAAGTCTCCTGCGTTAGCAGGCAGCTTCTTTACCACTGAGCTTCCCAGGTGGGTCTCTCATAAGACAGAAATCAATGTGTTGACTCGGTTTGCATTACTCTAAAAGCTTGCCATGGAAGGATCCACTTCAAGCTCACTCACATGGTTGTTGGCAGAATTCATTTCCCCATTGGGCTGCTGGCCAGAGGCTTCCTGTGGTTCCTTACCACATGGACCTCTCCTTAGAGCATCTCCCTTCAAGCAAGCACATGAGAGGGCAAAAATGAGTGCCAGTAAAGAAGAATACTAGCAAGAAGGACATCACAATTTTATAATGCAGTCACAGACAGATGACATCCCATTACTTTTGCCATATTTTATTCTTTAGAAGGAAATCTCAAAATCCATCCCACACTCAAAGGAGTAGGGGGTTACACAAGCATGTGAATACCAGGAAGCAGGGATCATTGGAGGTGCATCTAGGAAGTCTGTCACCCAGTCCTCAGACCCTGGTACTGTAGAATGCTTCTCGTGTTGAGTGAATTAACCTTTTCCCAATCATACATAATAGGTAGCATACATTTGTATGAGGGCTGGCCAATGCTGAGAATTCAGTTTGAGACTATCAAATGGTAACTTGCTACAAAGGGATTCTTTTATCCCATGTTCCTAGTGTCATTAATGATGTGCTTTTATGAAGTAACTTAATATTTACTGAAAAGGTAAAATCATTTTATATTTATGAAACCAGGAATGCTATTTAAGAAAATCAGAATATGTGTAGTATATAATTTGATGAGAATTCCAGAAATAGTCTAATAGCAAGCTATATTTTGAGATAATTCAAGCTTTCCAGTCATTGCCGACACATATGTCATTTTATGACCTGGATAGATATAGCAGTATATCAAACTCTGTGGAATTAAAGTATAGCTAAAATTGAAACTTACTGTAAAATAATCTTTCCTTACAAAAATAAGCCCGTAATAGTTGGACTAAATATCAGATCATGGATTCAGATTTTTTTTTTTGCATAGTTTCAATGTCAAGGCAATTTAATTTTTAGACGAGAACTAAGGAATCTCATCCTAAATTTGTAGTATACCAGATATTAGGAATGATTTTTCCAACCATAACTTTCTACAGATGAGGAAATGGCTATCCAGTAATGTGCCCGAGCTTGCTGGTAACAAAGCCAGTGCCAGATCCCAGGCTTACTGATTCCATTAAGTGCATTGCACCATGCCACATTGCCAGTAATAAACCATACTGGAACCATTTAGGGGATCTTTAAAAATACTTATGCCTGTCCCATCCTCAGACATTTTGAGTTAATTGCTATCCAGTGGAACTTGATCATTGGGATTTTTAAAAGCGCCGAGTTTGGGAACTGTTCCATAAGGAATTAGTGTGCTTAAGGACTTGGAACCAGAGTGAAATCAATAGTACAGACTTCTGTCCATTCCGATTCCTTCATCATGTGTTTGGCTAGGTTTTATCTGGGCAGCAAGAGACATCTTTACGTTGAGAAATAGCCAAGAGTTCTGCTGAACAAAGGGTTTCATTAAAGTTGTTTTCTTCACTCACTAGTGTATATTTTGTAAATGAGATAGCCTGTGACAAAATTCTTCTTAATCATGAAATAGGAGAACAGTTTTTTGACACTGATCAGACAAGGAGAAAGTCTTTTGCCATCTGTGTTGTAGCATACTCTGCTGTTGTTTTAACTAGATGAAATTCTAATTACTGTTAAACAGATTGTTTATGATGTTGTTTTTAATACTTTTAGGGTAAATATATAAATATCAGGAGGCAAAGAAATGGTTCCAGATTTAAAAACAAAAGACTTTTCTTTTGAAAGTTAGTCAGAATTTGCCACACTTCTTGGTTTAATAGCACATTTCTGTGTATATCCTTCATACTGCATGTTGTAAGGAATGTGAAATTTGCAGTTTGGTTATCATCATTCTGTGGTGCTGTCATGTACTTTTCGGTAAAATGCTGACCAAGCATTGTAACTAGCAAACACTAATTCATGCTGGGTAAGTAACATTTGTTTCAAGATATCCCTTTTTTTAAAAAAAATTAAGAGCTTTCCTTCATAATGACAGGTATGAAACTGGAGTAGAAGAGTCAAGAATAGGAGATTGTGATCGGATTGAAACTTCTAAGAATTTTAGATCTTTTATTGAAGTTGTGTCAGGGTGATAGTGAGAGGTTGTATTTGAGTTGCTAGAGTAAGAGGTTAAAGGGGATGTTAGTTTTCTATTCCTACCGTAGCAAATCACTACAGATTTAGTGGTTTAAACAACAGAAATGTGTTATCTGACAGTTCTGTGGGTCAGTAGGATAATATCAGGATCCCACTAGACTAAAATCAAGTTTTCATCAGGATAGTATTCCTTTCCAGAGGATATAGGGCAGGTATCTTTTCCTTGCAGTTGGGGGATTTACATCCCAGTTGCCATGCTGGTATCAGATGAGAGCCCTTCCCAGCTCCTAGAGACCACTCTCATTCCTTGCCTTATGGCCTTCCCCTGCTTTCAACGCCAGCAACAGCAGGTCAGGTCTCTTTCATGGTTCCCCTATCTCCTCTTTATCTCCTCAGTCATATCTGTCTGACCCACTGTCTGTCTTTCTCTTCAGCTTCAAAGGACTCGTGATTAGATTAGACCTAGTTGAATAATCCTAGATAATCTCCCCATCTTGGTGTCCTTAACCTTAATTATAACAGGAAGTCTTTTTTGCCAAGTAAAGAAAGCTTGGCTGGGGGTAGGAGGGGGAAAGGACAGAGACACCTTTGTAGGGCCATTATTCTGCTTATCAGAAGGGGCTAGGTCACTGAAGGAAGCCAAGTAACAGTATTGACATAGCTGTTGAAGGTCTTCATTTAGCCAGAAGATAATTTTTGAATTATTTGTGCTAAGCATTGCAGCAAGCAATAAGCAACTGGGCTTATTGTGGTAAACAGACAAGACATGACCCAGTTCCTACCCTTGTATATAGCCGTATACGTACAAAAACAAGCAGTGCTTTATAAAGGATTCTTCACATATTTCATAGTTACATGAATTCTCTGAAAACAGAGAGGAGTTGTGAGTTCAGCAATCCAGACTCAGATGATAATGTAAGATTTAATCAGATACCTACTGAAAACTTTTTTAACAGGCATTAAGAATTATTGTATTCCATTTTTCTTTTCTCAGTAAAAACGCTGAAGTGCTAAAGGCAGTTACAAATGTTATCTTTAAGTGGCAAACTTTTGGTTTCTTCTCCCTGGATTTAATAGCCAGAAAGTAATTATTTACCCAATTAAAAAAGAAACCGGCAGTTGCTTTAAATCAGTATTCATCAATAGACAGTGAAGAATTGACAACCAAGAAGCACATTAAAGTAAACTTTCAATGTAGTTTTTATGTGGCTGGGCGGACGTTTAAAATAACAAAAAGATGTGCTATTTGTAAACACTGCTCTTGGAGCTATCTTCCTCATATACAGTTCATATTGTGTTCCCACTGTGTGCTGGGTATCAGCTTACTCTTTATGGGAAACCATAGGATTCTTTTTTTTTTTTTTTTTCCAATCAAAATTTATTGAGCATCAACTAGGTGCCCAACACTGGAAATACAACAGTGAACAAGATGGACACTCTATCTGCCCTCATGAGCTTACAATCTAGTAGCCAGCCAGCCAATTACATCCATAATTTAAACATTACTATTGTAATAAGTGCTCTTAAATAGGCCTGGTGCTAAGAGATTTAACAGAAAGACTTGACCTACATCGAGAAATCAGACAAGGTCTCTGTGAGGAAGAAACACTTAGGAATGGCAAGGTGGGAAATGGAAGAAAGTTGCAAGCAGAGAGAATAGCCTGTGTGCTGGCTCTGAGGCAGGAAGACATTTAGTGAACAGAAAGCCAGCCAAAATGACTGGAACATTGGGAATGACGGGGGGTGATGCCAAGCAGGGGCTGATTTATGCAAGGTCTTTGGTTTTAAGACTTTATTCCAAAGGCAACTGGAAACCACTGAAGAATCTGCAGGAGGAAAGTTAGATGCTTAAGTTTGTTTTTCAGAGCTCACTCTGCTGTGTGTGGAAGTTGTTGTTTAGTCACTAAGTTGTGTCCAACTCTTTATAAAGACCCCATGGACTGTAGCCTACTAGGCTCCTTTGTCCATGGGATTTTCCAGGTAAGAATACTGGAGTGGGTTGTCATTTACTTCTCCAAAACCACAGGATTCTTATCAGTTGCTTAAAGACTTGTAAAGACAGTTATTTTTAATTTTTTCAGTGACGGTCAGGGTTACAATTGTGTATTATGTAGTTTCCAGAAGCAGCAGAGGGGGAACTTTAATAATAACAATGGGTTGGAGTAAGTATAGGTATGTAAGATTTATAGATGATATTGTTGTCATTGTTAGTCTCTAAGTTGTGTCCAACTCTTTTGTGACCTCATGGGCTGTAGCCCACCAGGTTCCTCTGTCCTTGGGATTTGCCATTTCTTCCTCCAGGGGATCTTCCAGATGCACATATCAAACCCTTCTCTCCCGCATCGGCAGGTGGATTCTTTACCACTGAGCCACCAGGGAGGCCCCATAGATAATATATGATCAGTCTCTCAGACAACATACCCAGGCATTAATTTCAGAGGTGACCATCACAGAAGTTTTTATCAGAACTGTTGGTGAGGGGCTCTAAATATACTTGTTACATAAGTTTGAGCTACAAAGTGTAAATATCACATGAAGTCTTAGGATACCTTCTTAATTGCAATAAATACCAAGCTCTATATCCAGAATTCCTTCATGATTCTTTGGCAGTTTAACATTATTTATGGATAATGTGCTATCAACATGACTCTCCAAATAGCCTAAATATATTTATACAAGATTTCATTTCTGATCAAATTTTGTAGTGGATGGAAAATTTATTTGATTGGCCTGTATAAAGGGGATTTTGTCATATTGCGTTTGGTTGATATTAACTTGAGTGAAGGAAGATGATAGCTAATTCTATTTTATTGAGGTGGTTTAATGTACTGTAACCTTTAAAAGTTTAAGGCATTAGGAAGATCTCCTGGAGAAGCTCATGACAACTCACTCCAGTGTTGTTGCCTGGAGAATCCCATGGACAGAGGAACCTGGAGGGCTACTGTCCATGGTTGCAAAGAGTCGGACACAACTGAAGTGACTGAGCACACATACACAATGTTTGAAAGTTTAATATACTAGATAATGTTGATTTCTGCAGACTTTTTTGTTTTTTTGATGCTTCATTGTCTTAGGAACATCTATGCTATTGGATTTAGTTCATATGGATAGACTCTTATTAGATGGAAACGTTTGAAGAAAGCTGGAAGTATAACAGTGAATCCTTCAATAATAAAAATGACTGAGGTTCTCTTGTTTCTTTTACAAAGAGAGGGGGAAAATATCCTCCATGGTTTTTGACATTAAAATATCAGAATAACTTAAATGTATGCAATGACGTGGGAGACAGATGAAATTTACTGACTTAACTGAAAGCTTTTGACAGGTCCATTGCATCTTTAGAAGTCAGATTTGAATTATTAAAGTAGGCTTTGTTTAGTACATTGAACATCTACTGAGAAGATTACGTGGAGGAATAAACATACAGATTTACAGTAGGCAGTGTTTTAATGGATTATCAAAATTTAACTGGCCTTACTGAACCATCACAGTAACTGCACACAAATGGCTTCAGTTAGAAAGGGTATGGTTCCATGTGTAAGTCATATATTTTTCCAAATGAGTTTCTGGGGAAAATAAAGCTGAATTCTTAAAACAAGCCATTTTACTTCTAGTTGAATGTAGTATTAGAAAAACAAAGGCCTTTAGGCAAAAACTGTTCCTCATAGAGATTTTTGTTTTCCATTTGAAATTAGTGTGATTGCAGACTGGCTTTAAAAAAAAAATATGGTTCTTTTCAATAAAATACAGCAATGGGAAATTGTTGCTTACTAGCACAACTGAGAACAACTATATCCTTAAAAATAACTAATCATTGTTTTATTTAAATATAAGTAGTGACTAAATAGGATTTTTAAAAAATAAAACCTAAGATGAACTTAGAAATCATATAGATTAAATAATATGATAAAGATGTTCAAGAAGGGTAGTACCTTTGCACTTAGATTTTTTAAATTCCTATAGCTGTGGATTTGAATGTTTTGTGCTGTGTTTGCATAATATAATGGAAGCTTATAGTACTACTATGTTAGTTGATATAAGACAAACTCTTGCAGAAGAGTAGAATTAATTCTGAAATGTTATCTGGTTTACATTCTTGTTTTACTCTGTCCTAATTATTCAAATAAAACAGTTTTTTCCCTGATAATAAGGGTGGAGACAAATGATTGACCTTTTCATTTTTTGAATGCTCTCTATGCAGTTGAGGAAGAACTAATTACATTTTTTCACTCCCTGGAATTCTTTGACTATACATCAGTATTTTTAAAGAAGAAGAAAAACTTTAATGAAAGTTTTTTATGATGCCATTAAGTAGATGCCAGGATTTACCCTTCAGTTAGGTGGGGTTATGATTGTTAGCAGATTAGACTCTTCTGCCCGTGATGCACTGCCTAAAGTAACTGATGATAAGGCTGTTGCTCCTCCAGTGATTCTACATGTCAGGACTAAGCTGAGACAGTTGTCACTCGTTATCTTAAAAGTCAGCAGAATAAACAAGAGGGTTTTTACAGACTATAAAAATCCAAGCTAAACCTCCTGGGAAAACTTTGATGACTTAAAGTATCAGAATTTTTAAAAATAAAACATGCAGTAAAATTGACCATCTCTGTGTACAGTTGATGAATTTTAACATGTGTATAGGTTCATGTAACCATCATGAATACACAGTCAGTATCCAGACGCTTCCATATAAACTGCTTGGTGCTATTACTTTGTAGTTGCACCATCCCACCCCACCCATTACCCTTGGCACACCCTGCTATTTTAGTTTTGTCTTATGAAAAATGGCTGTTGAATGGAATCATATAGAATGTAGCCATTTGAGACTATTATGCATGCATACACTCAGCATAATACCTTAAGATTTTTCTGCATTGTTTAGTGTATCAGTATTTCTTTCTTTTTTATTGGTGAGTGGTATTCAGTTGGGTTGGATGTACCACAGTTTGTTTATCTGTTCATTTGTTAAAGGATTTTGAGTTGTTTCAAGTTTTCAGCTATTTTGAGTAGAGATGTAGTAAACATTGGTGTAAGGCTTCTGTGTGAATGCGAGTTTTCATTCTCTTTGGTAAATACATAGTAGCGGGACTGCTGGATCATATGGTAAGGATATAATTTAAGTTTATAAGAAATTGACAAACTGTTTCCTAAGGTGGCTTTCAGTCAGTCTGCTCAGTCGCTCAGTAGTGTCTGACTCTTTGTGACCCCATGGCCTTCAGCACGCCTTCCTTGTCCATCACCAACTCCCGGGGCTTGTTCAAATTCACATCCATCATGTTGGTGATGCCATTCAACCATCTCATCCTCTGCTGTCTCCTTCTCGTCCTGCCTTCAATCTTTCCCAGCATCAGGGTCTTTTCCATTGAGTCAGTTCTTTGCACCAGGTGGCCCAAAGTATTAGAGCTTCAGCATCAGTCCTTCCAGTGAATATTCAGGAATGATTTCCTTTAGGATTGACTGGTTGGATCTCCTTGCAGTCCAAGGGACTCTTAAGAGTCTTCTCCAACAGCACAATTCAAAAGCATCGATTCTTCGGTGCTCAGCTTTCTTTAAGGTCCAACTCTCACACCCACACAAGACCACTGGAAAAACCACAGCTTTGACTAGACAGACCTTTGTTAGCAAAGTAACGTCTCTGCTTTTTAATGCACTCTCTAGGTTGGTCATAGCTTTTCTTCCAAGGAGCAAGTGTCTTTTAATTTCACGGCTGCAGTCAACATCTGCAGTGATTTTGGAGCCCGAGAAAATAAAGTCTGTCACTGTTTTCATTGTTTCCCCATCTATTTGCCATCAAGTGATGGGACCAGATGCCATGATCTTAGTTTTTTGAATGTTGAATTTTAAGCTAGTGTTTTCACTCTGCTCTTTCACTGTCATCAAGAGGCTCTTTAGTTCTTTGCTTTCTGCCATAAAGGTGGTGTTATCTGTGTATCTGAGGTTATTGATATTTCTCTCTGCAGTCTTGATTTCAGCTTGTGCTTCATCCAGCCCAGCGTTTCTCATGAGGTACTCTGCATCTAAGTTAAATAAGCAGAGTGACAATATACAGCCTTGATGTCTCCTTTCCCAATTTGGAACCAGTCCATTGTTCTATGTCTGGTTCTAACAGTTGCTTCTTGACCTGCATACTGGTATTCCCATCTCTTAAAGAATTTTCCACAGTTTGTTGTGATCCACACAGTTGAAGGCTTTGGTATAATCAGTAAAACAGAAGTAGATGTTTTTCTGGAATTCTCTTGCTTTTTCTATGATCCAGCAGCTGTTGGAAATTTGATCTCTGGTTCTTCTGCCTTTTCTAAATCCAGCTTGAACTTCTAGAACTTCTTGGTTCACATACTGTTGAAGCCTGGCTTGGAGAATTTTGAGCATTACTTTGCTAGTGTGTGAGATGAGTGCAGTTGAACATTCTTTGGCATTGCCTTTCTTTGGGATTGGAATGAAAACTGACCTTTTCCAGTCCTGTGGCCACTGCAGAGTTTTCCAAATTGGCTGGCATATTGAGTACAGACTTTCACAGCATCATCTTTTAGGACTTGAAATAGCTCAATTGGAACTCCATCACCTCCACTAGCTTTGTTCGTAGTGATGCTTCCTAAGGCCTGCTTGAGTTTGGTCTCCAGGATGTCTGGCTCTAGGTGAGTGATCACACCATTGTGGTTATCTGGGTCATGAAGATCTTTTTTGTACAGTTCTTCTGTGTATTCTTGCCACCTTTTCTTATTCTCACAGTGCCTAGCTCTTTTCCAAAGTTAGTTAAGTCAGGTCGTTTCTTCCATATCTCCTTCTGTCTGCTATGTCATTCGTTTGTAATGCAGTTAGATTTATTTGTCACAGTTTACATTCCATCTTTGGTTCTCTGACACCCTGGTTTGGTTTTTTTAATGTATATCCAGTAAAGTTTACTCTTTGTTATGCAGTTTTCTGAGTTTTGAGAAATGTATAGATCATGTATCTACCAACAACAGTTAAGCACTCCACAAATCCCTTTGTTGTCAACTTTTTTTCCCATTCCAAACCCTGGCAACCTCTAATGTGTTTCCTGTGCCTTCAGTTAGCCTTTTCTAGAATTTCATATAAATGGAATGACATAAAGATAGTTTCTTAGGACTGGCTTTTTTCCCCCCACTTAAAATGCATTTAATATTAATCCATCTGTTGCATAAATCATTGGTTTATTCTTTTTTTTATTGCCAGGTAGCATTCTTTTGTATTGCCACAGTTTGTTTATCCATTTACCTTTTGAGGGACATATGGGTTGGTTTCAGCTTTGGGCACAGTTATGAATAAAAGTACTATTTTATATTTGTGTGTTTACATTTACATAAAAATTTTTGTGTCTATAATTTTTTTTTCACTTGTGTAAATACCTTGGAATGGGTTTATGGACCTCATCATTTTAAATATGTTTTTAACTTTATAAGAAACAGCCGATCTTTTTTTTCAGGTGGTTATACAGTTTTGTAGGCTTCCCTGGTGCCTCAGACCAACTGACCAGTGCACGGAAGCTCCTACTCCTCTGCATCCTTGTCATCACTTCAGTATTGCCAGTTTGTCTTCGTCTGTTCTAATATACATTGTGGCATCTTGTGGTTTTAATTTGCATTTCCCCAGTGACTAATGATGTTGCTATACCATCCGTTATGTTTGTGGATGGGCAGCTGGTCTCTCTTCATTTCTCTTGATTTTCTCCTTTTATGATCAACTGGGTGAATAGCATCTTTTTCAGTATATTTTTTATTGTACTAGTTGCCATCACCTCTGAATATTTGGCTCTGTTTCATCTGTGGCTATAAAGACTTGAAGGGCAAGGTAAAATAAACTCTGCTAATGCTAATGGTTGACTTTGGATTAACAAATGTCATTTTAGAGAAAGAAATGTTAGAGTCTTAGGTGAGATCTTTTCCCCCTTGACTATCAAATCATCTAACAAACCTGATATCTCCTTAAAATGTCTGTCAATATATGAAACTTTTGGTATATTCTCAAAACTAATCAGTTAGTGTTAGGTGAAAGAGATCAGAAATGTATGTTTTTAAACTTGGCCCACTTTATATAAACATTTACATTGCCTGACCACTTTAAAATACATTTATATATATTGCTTCATTGAGCTGAATTAATAAAAAGGTATGAAATGCTCATCACCTACTTTCTGTCATTTCAAAGACTACTGCTAAAAAACCTGTAATTCAGTAACTGAGTTCCTAGCTTACATTAGCCTTTATCAGAATGAAATAAAGTCATATAAAGTTTCAGTTTGTAAACTTGAGTGACTTTTTTAGCTTTAGTGAGTGATTTTTACCCTATTTGAGCTTTGTATTTATTCTTTTGGTTTTGTAAAGACCTATATTCTTAATCTATTAGAGTATATGCACAGACATCATGTTATTTAAATAGATTTTTCTGTTTGTTTGCTGTTAAAACTCCTCTTAAGAACTTAATATGTTGCATAAAATACATGCTTAAATTGGGAAAATGCTGTATGCCTTAAAGGATAGCATTTCTGTTGCATTGTTTGGGTAATTATGATTGATTCTCTTGAAACGGATTCGAGTTAACTAAGTTACCCCGTATTTCAGTAGGAGAAAGCCAGCCTAAGTAGTATTTTACTTATTACATAGTCAGATTCTGAAAATGATGATTGGGTTAGAAATTTTACAAATGAGAGGATGGCTTTCTTATCTTCTTTAGAATAAGCACATCTCTTTAAGTATCCTATTTGGTAGTATGATTACATCACTGATATATCTTGTGGCTAAATCCTGGGTGGTCATTATGATGATGACAGTCTGATTTTAAACCTGCAAGTTTTAAATTGAAAAATGCAGATCTTTCTATACGTACAGATCACTGTACGTATCTTACATTATTGTACCCTCGCAGGCTCTCTTTGTAAATAAGATATAAATAAGACAAACTGTTTTCCTAGCCTTGTGAAAGAGGAGAAAAGGTACTATTGTGATTTATAGGAAAAATTTCTCACCAGTTTCTAGTTCACAGCTCCCAAAGCCCTTGGAATTTCCTGAGCAGTAAGAGCAATGGGATATTATTTGGTCTCTTGTCCTTAGTTCCTGAAAATGCTTCAGGGAAGGTGACTTTTGTTCCCTACTCAAGGATGGAGACTTGTTGCCAGTAGAGCCAACCGTGTAATTAGAGGGTCGGAACTTTAATCTCACACCTGACGTTCTGGGAGAGGGGCTTGGGGTTAAATCAGTCACCAGTGGCCAATGATTTAATCAGGCATGCCTATGTAGTGAAGCCTCCATAAAAACCCAAAAGGAGAGAGTTCAGAGAGCTTCCATGTTGGTGAACATGTGGAGATTTGGAGGGAATGGCGAGCTCAGAGAGTATGAAAGCTCTACTCCCTTTTGCCACACCTTGTCCTATACATCCTCTCCATCCGAATGTTATCTGTATCTTTCATCATATCCTTTTATAATAAACTGGCAATCCAGTAAGTAAAGTGTTTCTTTGAGGCAGTAAACCATTCTAGCAAATAAATGAAACTTGAGGAAGGGTTGTGGAAACCTCTGATTTATAGCCAGTTAGTCAGAAGTAGAGGTAACAGCCATACTTGTGATTGGCCTCTGAAGTAGATGGCCATTTTGTGGGACTGAGCCCACCTATGGGATCTGATTCTGTCTCCAGGTAGATGATCAGAATTGAGTTGAATTCTAGGATGCCCTGCTGGTGTCCTGGGACTTGCCTGGTTGTATGTAGGGCAACCCCCTCCCCCACATATACACACAGGCACTGGAATTGGTCTCGAACACCAGAAGAGGTTATAAATATATATGTATATATAATTTTTTAATTTCCTTCTTCCCTTTTCCAGAAAAAAAAAAAAAAAGAGGACAGTGTAGGATTTTGTTTTTTAAGGTCTTAATGGCAGCCTACTTCCTTATTTATAGAAGGTTAAGAAGGTGAACTTTGTGACTTCAGTTGAGTATACTTTAGCATCTGAGACTATTAAGTAGCAGTGCTTATGTGTTAGTTGAGAATACCATTTTTACGTTTCAGTGTTGAAGTCATTATTCCGAAATTGGGGGATTGAGGAAGGATGGAGTTTAACTTCTTTTGAGCAGCTATTCTTTTGGTTGACTCCAAGTCAGGCACTTTCTTTTCCATATTATTTTATCCTCACAGTTAGCCAACATAGTATGTCCACATTTCACAAATAGAGAAAATTTATCCAAGGTGATACAACTAGTAGTGGCACAGTTAGCATTTGAACTTTTATTTTCTGGCCTGAAAGTCTAACGTGCTTGTCCGCTATGCATACTGCTTCTTCTAAGATTAGAAAAGTATTGTGAATTATTAGAAAACCTATCTAAACTTTTAAGCTGCTAGGAGGGAAAATAATAATTATATAAGACTGAGACTATCTCAACCTTATCTAGTGTTTACTTCAACCTTAAGGGGCTTCACTTTTGGAAAATCTATTTTACGTGTTATATTCTAATCATATGACTGAATCTCCAGTTGATGTCTCAGGAAGGATTCTCTAATATTAATGATAATAGCTTTCTTGAAAGTAAAAATCATTATGAGTCAGAAGTAATACATGCCTGCATTGGTGTTAGCAGTAAAAATATTCATCTCAAAAAGTCAAGACACTTGCAGTAACTTTTTAATATTCTAATTAAACTCTTAGAAAAAAGATTCTTAGTATAATGATTTGCAAAGTGTTGTATCACTGCAAATAAAGCTTTCAACTATTATGTCAATAAGCTCATTTTCTGGTAGAACAATAAATCCCTTTTGCACAATGATTAAGCCATCTTTATCTTAATGGTATTTTACCCTGTAGTGTACCCTGTATAACCCTAGCAGTGTTATACTGTCAAAATTAATGACCATATATAGGATTGTTGTAAGAGTTTTTCTTAGCACTTTTGTTATGTTAATGGTCTTATTGTATACTTAACATAAATTTGTATATAGGCCAGTTGCTAGTTATTTAGTATTCATTTCTAGCATATTAAAATCTCAATAGATACAGAAAATATGTTAAATATGATAAAAATCATATGTAAAATTGTTTCAATACCTATAAGCAATCAAACCATAGACTTTTTGTTTTGAAAGTGCTAAATATTAGTTGGTGTTTGGTAAGGGAAAAGTCCAGAATTCAGTATTTCTTTTGTTCCACTTCTAGGGCAAAGTATCTTACAATATTACATTAGTTCAGTTCAGCTGCTCAGTCGTGTCCGACTCTTTACGACCCCATGACTGCAGCACTCCTGGCTTACCTGTCTATCACCAGCTCCTGGAGCTTGCTCAAACTCATGTCCATCGAGTCAGTGATGCCTTTCAACCATCTCATCCTCTGTCGTCCCCTTCCCCTCCTGTTTTCAATCGTTTCTAGCATCAGGGTCTTTTCCAATGAGTCAGTTCTTTGCATCAGGTTTGCAAAGTATTGAAGCTTCATATCAGCATCAGTCCTTCCAATGAATGCTCAGGACTGATTTCCTTTAGGATGGACTGGTTTGATCTCCTTGCAGCCCAAGAGACTCTTGTCTTCTCCAACACCACAGTTCTAAAGCATGTTACATAGGATGATATAAAGGCATAATCTGCATCTCTCTGTTTATTTCAGTGTTGCAGGTAGATCAATAAAAGCAGTAAGTTGAAATGGAAAGCCATAGAAATCAGAAGAGTTGAGTTCTAATGTTGGTGTAGTCAATACTAATCGTGTGACTTCAAAGTTCTACAGATTTTTTCCCCCTATTCAGTCTGTAAATAGAGTAACTGGTCTGTGGTTTCTAAGACTATTCTCAGCTCTCTGATTCTTGTATCAGAAATCATGTCAGTACTAAGCCTAATTTGGGCTTCCCCAGTGGCTCAGTGGTAAAGAACTTGTCTGCCAATGCAGGAGACATAAGAGATGTGGGTTCAGTCCCTGGGTTGGGAAGATCTCCTGGAGTGGAGCATGGCAGTCCACTCTGGTATTCTTGCCTGGAGAATCCCATGGACTGAGAACCCTGTTGGGCTCCAGTCCATAGGGTCACAAAGAGTCAGACACAAGTGGAGCAACTGAGCATGCATGCAAACCTAACGTAAAAGGTGTAGTGGTCTGTTTTTCTTTTCTGGTTCTTAACTAATAAGTAGTGGTTTTCATTTTGTCTTTTTTCTTTAGAATGGGCAGCCCAATAGAACTATACTGGGGAAATTTTGTGCTTAAAGTACTGCATATACCTGTAGTAGCACACCATATGTAAAAAGTGTGGTGGTGGTGGTTTAGTCACTGACTTGTGTCCGACTTTTGCGACCCCATGGATGGTAGCCTGCCAGGCTTCTCTGTCCATGGGGTTCTCCAGGCAAGAAGACTGGAGTGAGTTACCATTTCCTTCTCCAGGGGATCTTCCTGACCCAGAGATTGAACCTGGGTCTCCTGTACTGCAGGCAGTTTCTTTACCAACTGAGCTACCAGGGAAGCCCCAACAGACCACAACATTAGCCAAATATTTTTTAAACTTTATTTTTTAAAGTCTTTTAAAATTTATTTTTAAACTTTATTTTGCTATTGTTCTTTTTTGTATGATGGTAGGGAGAGGTTAGATTGTTTGGTCCTTTCTAGGAATTTTCATGGGCTTCCCTGGTGGCTTCGTGGTAAAGAATCCTCCTGCCATTACAGGAGATATGGATTCGATCCCTGGGTCAGGAAGATCACCTGGAAGAGGAAATGGCAACCCACTCCAGTATTCTTGCCTGGGAAATCACATGGACAGAAGAGCCTGTTAGGCTACAGTCCCTGGAGTTGCAAAGAGTCAGACAGGACTATACAACAATAAGAAAAGACTTGGCATAATGCAGAGTAAGCCCTTACTTACTTTGGGGGATGCCTGTAGTACACTAGACATCCTTGCATCGGTTCTCATGGAATTCCCTGTCTTCTTAGTCAGGATTTATGTTCTTTACCACAAAGTTTAGAACTTAATTAAATATGGTCTTATATTCTAAACAAACAGTTTGTTTGTTAATATTGATTATAAGGTTTTAAGGGGCAGTTGTTATGTCTCTTGTTTTTACATCCCAGTGCCTAATAAGTATTCAATAAATACTTATTGATTGGGTCATCATATAAAGCATAATATTATTTCGTGAAGTAGTGAAGGTTTTCAAACTTAGATAGAATTAGGTTGAAAGTGTGTATAGCTTCCTGTGAACCATGTACAAATTTTAAATTTTGAGCTTTGATTTAATTATTAAAGACTGTCTCACTTTTTAAAAATTTAATGTGATTATTTTCTATGTGCCTGGCATTGATTTAAACACTATATACATTAACTCATTTAATCCTACTCTATGAACAAGTTATTCTTTAAACCCATATGGTATATGAGGAAACAGATATAAGCAAGTTAAAAACTTTCTTAGAGACACAGAGTTAATAAGTGATTAAGCCAAGATTCAAACCCAGAAGCAACAGTTAAAAGCCTGCATTCTTTACTGTGCCATACAGCTTCTTGGTCTTACACATGTGGAGTTTACATACTTACAGACATTTATTTCAATTCTTTGTTATTAGATATAGTAATTGGGCTTCCCAGTTAGCACTAGTGGTAAAGAACCCGCCTGCCAATGCAGGAGACATAAGAGATGTGGGTTCCATCCTTGGACTGGGAAGATGCTGTGGAGAAGGGCATGGCAACCCACTCCAGTATTCTTGCCTGGAGAATTCCATGGACAGAGGGGCCTGGCGGGCTATGGTCCACAGGGTTACAAAGAGTCGGACACGACTGAAGTGATGTAATGTGCACACGTGCGTGCACACACACACACACACACACACACACAGATATAGTAATTAGACTATCTTGTGATCATGGCATTTTCTATCACTAAAGTGCTTATCTTTAGATGAGTTGGATAAGAATAGGTCTTTGACACAATATCATTTTTGTTCCAAACTATTGACATTTTAGAAGAGTTCTGTGAGTAATAAATAAGATTTTCGCAAAGTTCCAAACACTGCTGTTGTTGGAAGTGTCATGATAGATGGAATTCTGAGTACTATATTAAGGTAGACATTGCAAATAGAGTATTTTTGTAAGTATCTCATAAACTCCTGGTCTGTATAAGCCTTGTCTGTCTCAATCATACAGATGCAGAAGATAGGAAAATCTGCAACAATAATATAGCCAATCCATCACCTTTAAAAAAATTTTTTTTAAGTATTTATGTATTTATTTGGGTTGTTCTAGGTCTTCCTCGCTGCACACGGGCTTTCTCTAGTTGTGGTGAGTCGGGACTCCTCCTTGGCACGGTGCCCGGGCTTCTCACTGTGGGGGAGCACAGGCTCTAGGTGCACAGTCTTTAGCAGTAGCGTGCAGGCTTAGTAGTGTGGCATGCAGGCTCAGAATTTGTGGTGCACAGGGTTAGCTGCTCCAAGGCATGTGGGATCTTCCAGGACCAAGGAGCCAACCTGTGTCCTCTACAGTGGTAGGCAAATTCTTATCCACTGTACCACTGGGGAAGTCCCTCAGTCACCTTTTAAATGAGCATTTTTACTCATTTAAGATGAGGTAAGCTTGGTGGCTCAGAGGGTAAAGCGTCTGCCTACAATGTGGGAGACCTGGGTTCAATCCCTGGCTTGGGAAGATCTCCTGGAGAAGGCAATGGCAACCCACTCCAGTATTCTTGCCTGGAAAATCCCAAGGATGGAGGAGCCTGGTAGGTTACAGTCCATGGGGTCGCAAAGAGTCGGACATGACTGAGCGACTTCACTTTCACTTTCAAGAGGATTTTAAAAATAACTTTATGCCAAAGGAGTTAAAAATTTAGATGAAATGGACAAATTCCTAGGAAAAAAGTTTGCAAAAATTTATAGGAAATTAATAACTTGGGTAGTTCCATATTTATTAGTGAAATTGAGTCTGTAATTTGAAACTTTTCCACAAAGAAATCTTTAGGCCCGGGTGGTGTCACAAATAAATTCTTCCAAGGAATTTTCAGAAGAAATAACATCAATATTACTAAAATGCTTTCAGAGAATAAAATTTTCTGAGGCTTGCATAACCTTAATACCAAACCCTGATAAAGATATCATAAGAAAGGAGACTTTCAAATTCATTGCTCTTGTGAACATGGGTGAACACATTCTAAAAGTATTAGCAAATCAAATCTAGATAGATCAATAAAGAAATAGATGTCATGACCAAGTTGAATTTACTGTAGCAGCATAAGTTTGTTATAACATTCAGAACTCAGTGCATGTAAATGACTAAAATGAACAGAAAAAGAGATAGAATTACATCATCTCAATTGGTTTATCAAATAGTATTTGATAAAATTTACCTACTTATGATTTTTTTAAATGCTTGTAGCAAACTCTTCCTTCTTTAATCTGATAGGGTGTGTTAGTTGCTTCCCCTGCAACTCTAAAGCAAGTATCCCATATAGTGGCAAAATACTGGAGGCATTTATTTATCTTTCGATCAGGATTAAAACAAGATCTCTGCTATAACGTTTTGTATCACCATTATATTGAAGATCCTAGATCTGAGCTGTCCAGTACCATATTTGGCAATTTAAATTCTAATTAGTTAAAATTATAGATTATCAGTCACACTGGCCACATGGCAGGTACTCGAAAGGCACATGTGACTAGTGGCTACTATACACCACAAATATAGAACACTTCCGTTATCACAGAAAGTTCTATTGACAGGGTTGGCTTAGATGTGCAGTAAGTAAGGATGCATAATGATTAGAAAGAGAGAAATTAAACTGCATTTATTTATAGACGACCTGATTGTTACAGAGAAGGTTTGAAAGAATCTATAAACTGATAGAATTAAAAAGTTAATTTTAATATTGCAAGGTTGCCAGGTACACTGTTGGTAAACAAAATCAATCTTAGGCACATATACTAGCAACAAACAAAAAGTAAAACTTTTAAAATAATGCCATGTTAGTATATCAAAAACATCAAATATACAAAATTAATCAAAAAAAGACCTCTTCACTAAAAAATTTAAGGCATTATTAGGAACAATTAAGATAAAAAATAAAAGATATCAGTTATGGATTAAAGGAGTCAGTGGTGTGTGGTTTCAGTTCTTCTCACATAGATTCAGGGTAGTCTCACGCAATATCCCTGGAGATTTGTTTGTTAGGTTTTGAAATTGACAAGCTGATTCTCAAATTATAAAAATGCAAAGGACCAAGAATAGCTAAGATAGTCTTGAATAACAAAACTAGAGGATTTTTACTATAGGATATCAAGACTTATTATAAAGCAACAGTAGTAAAGACAACAGGATTCTGACACAAGAGAAGACAAATAAGCAAATGAAACAAAATGGAGCCAACAGATGCACACATATATATTGACCCTTGATTTATATCAAAGATAACATTGCAGTGCAGAGAGGAAGGAACATTCTTTTCAATAAATTGTACTAGGTCAATTAGATCAATACCCATGTAGGGGAAAAGAAGATGAATCTTGACTTCAAATCATATAAAGAAATCAAAAGATAAATTATAGATATGAAAAGTAAAACAATAAAGCTTCTGAAAGAAAACATTATCTTTGTGACCCTGGAAGAGGCAAAGATTCTTAAATTGAATACATGTGGCATTAACAATAAAAAGACAAAATGATACATTGTACTACATTAAAATTAAGAAAACCTGTTCATTAAAAGACACCATTAAGAATGAAAAGGCAAACCACAGAGTGGAAAGGGGCATTTGCAATTTGTATTACACATACCTTATTAAAAGACTGAGAATACCAGTTGTTTGTGAGATTACCTTGTATCTGCAACATACTTTCTACACTTCATGGGAATATAAATTGCTTTAAGCACTCTGGTTACTACCTTTAAACATTTTTTCTTACTAAAGCTTAACTTACTCATACTCATATCACATGACCTTACAATTTTACTCTTAATTATATACTCACCAGAAATGCTAGAAGGCAGGAGGAGAAGGGGACAACAGAGGATGAGATGGTTGGATGACATCACTGACTTAATGGACATGAGTTTGAGCAAGCTCTGGGAGTTGGTGATGGACAGGGAAGCCTGGCATGCTGCAGTCCATGGGGTCGCAGAGTCAAACACAACTAAGTGAGTGAACTGAACTGAAAACACATGTGTAACAATGCTCATAGAGCAATATTCACCTAGCCAAAAACTGTAAACAATCTAAATGTTCAACAACAAACTGGATAACCAAATAGTGGTGTATTTATAAAATGGAATACTGTACAACAAGAAGAAATGAAATATTGCAGTACACAACTATGTGGATGAATCTTAGAAACATAATGTTCAAGGGGAAAAGTCGGCCACAAAAGAGTATACATTTTATATCATTCCAGCTATATCAAGTTTAAAAATAGAAAAAAACCACAACAATTTATTGTGTTAGAAGACAGGAGAGTTGTTACTTTGGGGAGAAGGGTTTTGACAAGGAAATAGTACAAGATGATCTTCTGTGTAGCCGGTTAAGGAAGCTCTGTTCTAGTTTGCTGTAAGCATTTAATAAAATCATGACTGGGTAAATCTTACTAAATACTATTTGATAAAATCTGTTGAGGCGATATGGTTTTTCTCTCCCCTCCCCCCACCCCTGCTATTTTGAGTTCTGAGTGTTAAACCAAATTTGTGTTCTTGTAGTATATATCTGGAGAAGGCAGTGGCACCCCACTCATACTCTTGCCGGGAAAATCCCATGGATGGAGGAGCCTGGTAGGCTGCAGTCCACGTGGTCACTAAGAGTAGGACACAACTGAGTGACTTCACTTTCACTTTTCCTTTCATGCATTGGAGAAGGAAATGGCAACCCACTCCAGTGTTCTTACCTGGAGAATCCCAGGGACGGGAGAGCCTGGTGGGCTGCCGTCTATGGGGTCACACAGAATCGGACATGACTGAAGTGACTTAGCAGCAGCAGTAGTATATATCTTGGCCTGGGTATGGTTACATTCACTTTATGATAATTAATCAAGCTGTACACTATGTGCACTATATTGTGATTAAAAGTTTACTTTAAAAGTTTAATATTTTATTTTTTTTATATTGTAGTGGTCATAAAAGTTTAATATTTTAAAAAATAAAAATATATTGGAGTGATAGCCAAAGTTTACATCTTTATGGCACAAGAAGAGATGAAAGAATTTATATTTACGTGGAAGATTATCCTTTTCAGTCATGCTTGAGTTAGAATGTACTCTATAGAAGAACAATATTTCATGAGGTGGTTTTGTAATTAATGCTTGCCCCTGTTGTAATCAACATTTGCCCCTGTGAAGTCAGCTACAAGTGAAGTGAGGCTTTTTAAGTGGCAGCAAGACAATGGCATAGTAATTAAATGAAACGTATTGGTGTTAAGGGGTTTCCCTTGTCGCTCAGTTGGTAAAGAAAGTGAAAGTAAAAGTCAGTCATGTCCCATGCTTTGCAACCCCATGGATTATACAGTCCATGGAATTCTCCAGGCCAGAATACTGGAGTGGGAGGCCTTTTCCTCCTCCAGGGGATCTTCCCAGTCCAGGGATCTAACCCAGGTCTCCCACATTGCAGGTGGATTCTTTACCAACTGAGCTATCAGAGAAGCCCAGTACAGGAGACCCAGTTTGATTCCTGGGTCAGGAAGATCCCTGGAGAAGGAAATGGCAACTCACTCCAGTATTCTTGCTTGGAGAATCCCATGGACAGAGTTGCATGGAGGGCTATCGTCAGAGTGGAAAGACTTCCTGATAGACAGGCATTGGGTAAAGTCTTAAGGGTATTGCCCTAGACTAGAATCTATTCTGGCCCCACTTAACAAAGATTAAAACTAAGCCTTGAAATGATCAAACCATTTCCAAGTTATTTAACTACAGACAGGACAAAACTCAAAAACACTAAATGCAAAAAAAAAACAAAAGAAAAAAAATCCATACCATGAGATGCAGCAATCCCATTTCTAGGTATTTATCCAAAATCATTGAAATCAGGATCTTGAAGAGTTATTTGCACTTATATGTTAATTGAAGCATTATTCAATAACCAAGAGGTGAAAGCAACCCAAATGTCCATCAGTAGATGAATGAATAAAGAATGGTGGTATATATGTATATATACTGCTACTGCCACTGCTAAGTCACTTCAGTCGTGTCCGACTCTGTGCGACCCCATAGACGGCAGCCCACCAGGCTCTCCCGTCCCTGGGATTCTCCAGGCAAGAATACTGGAGTGGGTTGCCATTTCCTTCTCCACTGCATGAAAGTGAAAAATGAAAGTGAAGTTGCTCAGTCGTTTCCGACTCTTAGCGACCCCATGGACTGCAGCCTACCAGGCTTCTCCGTCCATGGGATTTTCTCTTTTTTTTTTTTTTTTGCTGCAATATATATATTTTAATTCAAAGTGAATTGACAGTAATACACCATAAATTCTTATTTTGACACTTACCAAAATAGTCACCTGGAAAACCCGCTTTTTGTGACAAAGTACAGAAGGCTTGGTCACATTTAAATCACTGAGAACTAGAGAGAAATACTATCGCAAACCGTAATAGACATTACATCCATAAAAATTTTCCCAGTCCTTATTGTAATATTGCACAGTGCAATTGCTACATGGCAAACTAGTGTAGCACAGAAGTAAAAGCAAAAACAAACAAACCAAAGAAAGAAAGCCACAAGTCTAAAATTGTTAAACAGTTAATAGCTCAAACTTAGTAATCAAACCTATATCATTGGGTTCTTTAAAACAAATCTTCCTACACCTTGCAGTGTATGATTTAACTTTTACTTAACACAAACCAACTTTAGAATTAGTAGTAGAGATTTTTTAAATGAAAAAGTTTTGCTACTACAGTAACATACTTAAACACCCTGAAGGAAAAAGAAACAAAATACCAGGATATTTGATTAAAAAACAATTTGTAAATTAAAATAGTATGCAAATATGCAACTTGGAATTCATGCAGTGTTTTATTTAAGAGAGCATTAACACAAAAGAAAACTGGTAAAAAAAAAAAAAGGTTTTAAAGAGGGTACAAATCCATATTCTTTTGTCAATATGCTAAATTTAGACTTTAGCAGGATCTTGGAATTTTTTTTTTTTTCTTTTTAAAAAGTCCATGATTAGAATCAGCTAAGAGCAGTGTATTTAACTCGGGTACGCCTTTATCAAAAAGGACTGTTATATTATGAAAACACTGAAGTTTATCCTTTACTGTCAATTTAACAAGACATCACAGTCTTGGAACTGAAATACAGAAAATATGACATTTCAGGGTAGTAAACACAGCCCTGAACAAAAAAAAACTGTGCCAGTTTTGTACCTGGTACAAACATCAATCTTTTGCCCTTGGTGTTTCTTAAACATGCGCTGCCAGCACTGATTCTTCTCCAACAAGCGAGCAGATACCAGTAAACTGCTGGACCAGATAAATAAAATTAGAAGGCTGTGGAGGGCAGCAAGTTTACTTAAATAGTGACTCCATAAATTTGCCATCTGTAAATAATCTTTTAAATTAATCTTAGGCTATTCCTTTTTATGTGTAATATATATATATTTCTATTTATATAAAATGCATAGAATTGATTACTAAAAACACTGAAACTTGTGGGGAAAATTAAGTCCTTCATTTTCAGTGTGACTACGTCCATGGGATTTTCCAGGCAAGAGTACTGGAGTGGGATGCCATTGCCTTCTCCATGTATATATACAGTGGGATATTATTCAGCCTTCAAGTGGTGGAATTCCGTCATGCAACAACATGAGTGAACCTTGAGTATGTTATGCTAAGTGAAATGAATAATTCACAGAAAGACAAATACTGCATGATTCTACTTATATGTGATATCTAAAGTAGTCAAACTTATAGAAGCAGAAAGTAGAATAGTGATTGCCAGGGACAGGAGGGAAGAGGAAATGGGGAGTTGTTGTTAAATGAGTATAAATTTCATTATGAAAGATGAAAAAGTTCTAGAGATCACCTGTACCACATTGAGCTTATAGTTAACAATACTTATAGTTAACAGTACTTAAAAATGTATTGAGGATAGTCACTTCCCTGGCAGTCTGGTGGTTAAGATTCTGCCTTCCAATGAAGGGGGCACCCAGTGAAGGGGACACAGGTTCAATCCCAGTTCAGGGAACCAAGGTCCCACATGCCACAGTGTGCACCCAAAAAATTTAAAAAAAGTTGTTGAGGGTGAATAAATAATTAAATAAATTGCACAGATTCATTTGTTCATTGATTCAGGTTATGAAGACCATTTTTTGCTTTTTAAAAATATGCTACATATCCATACAGTGAAGCAAAAAATAAATATATCCAAAACAAATCTGAAATAAAAATCCAGTAGCAAACAATGTAAAATAATGTCTTGTGTCCTAAAAAAAATTACCAGACATGCAAAGAAGCAGGAAAGTATGACCCATAACTGGGACAAAATCAACCAATAAGAGGAGAGAAAGAAATGATACATATGATTGAATTAGCAGACGAGGATGTTAAAGCAGCAATTGTAAGTATACTCCATATGTTCAGGAAGGTAGAGGGAAACATGAACATGCCAAGAAGAGACATGGAAGTTATTTTTAAAAAGAAAAACCCAAATAGAACTTGTAGAGATGAAAAACACAATATCTGAAATGAAAAATACAGCAGATTGCAGGAGAAAAGAATTAATTAAAATCTGAAAACATAGCAGTAGCAATTATCTAAAATGAAACACCAAGAGCAAAAAAGAGCTTGGGAGAGAAAGTAAGTAAGCTAGCTATGGGGCAATATCAAGCAGTTTAACATAAGTATAACAAGTTTCAGAAGGAGATGGGGAGACAGAAAGACTATTTCAAGAAATAATAGACAAACATTTACCAAGTTTGATTAAAAACACTGTAAAGCTAATGACTGCAAGAGTTTACAAATCTCTAAACAGAAGAACCGGGCACAAAAATTGCTGAAACCAATGACAAAAATCTTGAAAATATTCTGAAAAACAGCAACGGTGGGGTAGGGGATGGGAATCATCTTAAATGACAGACAAGCAAATATATAAAACTTATTGCAGACTGCTTGTCAGAAACTAAACATGCCAGAAGTGGCATCTTAAAGTACTGGAATTAAAAATTTTAAAGACAAACAAAAAACTGCCCCACTCAATCTGGAAATCTGTCCCTGGCAAAAAGATCTGAAAATGAAGGCAAAATAAAGACTTTTGGGGGTAAACAAACATACCTGCAATGTCAGAAATGTTAAAAATAGTTCTTTAGGTAGAAAGAAAATGGTATCAGATGGAAATTTACAACTTTGAAAAGAAATGAGCAGCACTATGAAAAGTAAACATGTAGGTGGATATAAAAGCCTTTCTCCCTCATTTAAGAATTTTTTTCCTGAAGATAATTGTTTAAATCAAGAAGAATAATATATTGTGGTATTTTCAACATAAGTAGAAGAAAAAAGAGGTACAGCTGATAAGTCAGTGGTAGAGGAAATAGAATCATAAAAAAAAGTGCTCAGAAAATGGCAGGTCAAAAAGAAAAAGAGAAGAAAGAAAAGGTTAGACAAATAAAAAATATCAAGATAGAGATTTAAATCCAACCATATAATCATGTTAAATGTAAATGGTCTGAACATTCCAATTAAAAGTGATAATATAATTATATTTAAAACAAAGAAGACTCAATTACATACTGCCTACAAGAAACCCAGTTTGAATATAAAAATACATGTTAAAAGTAAACAGATGAGAAAATATACACTGTATATACACCAATGGAAAGAAAACTGCATAGCACCAAGCAAAATGGCAGAGTAAGAAGACCCCAAACTCACCTCCTCTCACTGCACATCAAAACTGCAACTATTTACAGAGCAACTACTGATAAAGACTGAAATCTGCTAGAAAAAAATCTTCTACAACTAAAGGTGAGAAGAAACTACAGTGAGACAGACAGGAAGTGTGAAATTGCAGTACAGTTAAAACTCATACTCCCAGTTGGGTGACTGAGAAATAGAATAATTGCAATTGAAGAAGTTCTCCCCAAGGAAAGAGTGATCTGAGCCCCATGTTGGACTCCCCAGGCCTACGGTCCTAGGCCAGGAAGATAAACCCACAAAACATTTGACTTTGAAGGCCAGTGGGGCTTACTTTCAGGAGACCTAGAGGGCTGTGGAAAATAGAGACTCCACTCCTGAAGCGTGTATGCAAAAATTTCACACTCTCCCAGACCCAGGGCAGAAATAATTTGAAAGAAACATGAGTCAGACCTGCATGCTGATCTTAAGAGTGCTTCCCACAGAGGCTGGAGGCAGCTGGAGCTCACCGTGGGGACACAGACACTGGTGACTGCCATTTTTGGAAGCTTGTTCTACCACAGGGACACAGGTATGCTAGTGATCACCATTTAGGATCCTCTCTCTAGCTTATTAGGCCCAGGACCTAGCCCTATCCCTGCTCACCAGCCTATAGGTACCAGTATGGGAATGCCTCCCAGGGAAAGGGCCAAAGAACATGTTTAAAGACATAACAACTGCAAGGAGATCCAACCAGTCCATCCTAAAGGAGCGCAGTCCTGGGTGTTCATTGGAAGGACTGATGTTGAAGCTGAAACTCCAATACTTTGGCCACCTCATGCGAAGAGATGACTCATTTGAAAAGATCCTGATGCTGGTTAAGATTGAGGGCAGGAGGATAAGGGGATAACAGAGGATGAGATGGTTGGATGCCATCACCAACTCTATAGACCTGGGTTTGGGTGGACTCCAGGAGTTGGTGATGGACAGGGAGGCCTGGCATGCTGCAGTTCATGGGGTTGCAGAGTCAGACACGACAGAGCAACTGAACTGAACTGAACTGAACTGAAAATTTCTCTAACCTGGGAAAGAAACAGACATCCAGATCTAGGAAGCACAGAATTGATCCAAAGAGGATCATGCCAAGACATAATTTAAATGATTAAAAATTAAAGAGAGTATTGAAAGCAGCAATGAAAAAGCAAGTTACATACAAGGGAACTCCTATAAGGCTATCAGCTGATTTTTCTGCAGAAACTCTGCAGACCAGGAGTGACACGATGTATTTGAAGTGATGAAAGGAAAAAACCCTACAGTCAAGAATACTCTACCCAGAAAGACTTGCATTCAGATTTGACAAAGAACTCAGAAGTTTTACAGACAAAGCAAAAACTAAAGGAGCCTAGCACAGCCAGACCAGCTTCACAAGAACTATTAAAGAGGTTTCTCTAAGCAAAAAAAGAAAAGGCCACAACTAGAAAGTTGAAAGGAAAAAGCTCATCAGTAAAGGCAAATACATGGCGAAGATAGTAAATCAACCACATAGAAAGCTAGTAGGAACATTAAAAGACAAAAGTAGTAAATGTATCTATATAATTGTAGGGGGAGGGGAGTAAAAATGCAGAGTTGTCTAGATGCATTTGATTTTAAGAGGTCAGGAACTTAAAATAATCACATCAGTTCAGTTCAGTTCAGTTGCTCAGTCGTGTCTGACTCTTTGCGACCCCATGAATCGCAGCACGCCAGGCCTCCCTGTCCATCACCAACTACCGGAGTTTACTCAAACTCATGCCCATCAAGTCGGTGATGCCATCCAGCCATCTCATCCTCTGTCGTCCCCTTCTCCTCCTGCCCCCAATCCCTCCAAGCATCAGGGTCTTTTCCAGTGAGTCATCTCTTCGCATGAGGTGGCCAAAGTATTGGAGTTTCAGCTTCAACATCAGTCCTTCCAATGAACACCCAGGACTGATCTCCTTTAGGATGGACTGGTTGGATCTCCTTGTAGTCCAAGGGACTCTCAAGAGTCTTCTCCAACACCACAGTTCAAAAGCATCAAGATAGCTATAAATAAAGAGCCTCTTGATGAAGGTGAAAGAGGAGTGAAAAAGCTGGCTTAAAACTCAACATTCAAAAAACAAACATAATGGCAACCAGTCCCATCACTTCATGGCAAATCGATGGAAACAGTGACAGATTTTCTTGGGCTCCAAAATCACTGCAGTTGTGACCGAAGCCATGAAATTAAAAGACACTTGCTCTTTGGAAGAGAAGCTATGACAAACCTAGACAGTGTATTAAAAAGCAGAGACATCACTTTGCCAACAAAGTCTGGCTAGTCAAGGCTATGGTTTTACCAGTAGTCATGTACAGATGTGAGAATTGGACCATAAAGAAGACTGAGCACCAAAGAATTGATGCTTTTGAACTGTGGTGTTGGGGAACTCTTGAGAGTCCAATCAAAGACATAGATTGGCTGAATGCATTCAAAAACAAGGTCCAACTATATGCTGCCTCTAGGAGACTCATCTCAGCTCTAAATACAAACATAGGTTCACAGGGATGGAAGATATTACTCTAAATGGCAGGTAAAAGAAAGTGAACATAGGCATGGTCATATCAGACACAATAGACTTCAGGCCCTAAAAGGTAACAGGAGACAAAGATGAGCATAATATAATGATAAAGAGAACAATCCATCAAGAAGACATCTAACATAAGAGCACCAAATTATGTAAAGCAATTATTAACAGACTCAAAGGGAGAAATTGACAGTAGCACATTAGTAGGGGACTTTTAACACCCCACTTACATCAATAGATAAATCATCCAGACAGAACATCAATAAGGAAATACTGGCCTAAATGACACATTAACAAAATAGAGGACAAAAATCATATGATTATTTCATAGATGCAGAGAACAGCATTTGACAGGATTCAATACCCTTTTTGATATGTTTCTTTATATATGCTTGTTAGCGTTACCTATTTAGGATATATATGTGTTTCATTTTTTCATATAAATCTTTGGATGGAGTAAAACAAGTTATTGTCTGAGTGATCAGAGTTTTATTTGCTGTAAAATAACATATTTCTAATTATTTAAGCTAGAGGAAAACTCTATGCAGATAGTATGTTGATGAAAGTGAAAGTATTAGTTGCTCAGTTGTGTCCAACTCTGTGATCCCATGGACTGTAGCCCATCAAGCTCCTCTGTCCATGGAACTCTCCAGGCAAGAATACTGGAGTGGTTGCCATTTCCTTCTCCAGGGGATCTTCCCAACCCAGGGATGAACCTGGGTCTCCTACACTGCAGGCAGATTCTTTACTCTCTGAGCCACCAGGGAAGCCCAGTATGTTTACTGGTCAAGACACTAGTACCAGTCAGATAGAATATGGCTGAATATAGTCGTTAGCAGCTACAGACTAATCCAGATGTAATATTATAGCCTGAATAACCAGTGTGATACTTCTAGGCAACAGCACCTTGAATGAAATACATAATATTGTGTTATGTTTTCCCAGGAAAACAAATCTTGACTTGTCACTTGGTATAATGGGGCTTGTGTAACTACATGAATCCTCTGTGTATATGCGTGCATGTGTATATGTGTACACTCACATGCCCATTTTCCTTCCTCCTAGGTTTATTTGTAGTGAAAACAGAAATTTCTGATCATTTAATTCTGCCAGTTGTCTTAAAGATGTCAGATACTTTTTTTTAAAAAAATGGAATCATTGCTGTCTAAATGTTTTTCATTGTTGCAGAGTTTGGGATCCTTTACACTTCCCAAACTAGCTACTTCTCACAGGGAAAAAAAATAACTCCATGTTTAGGCTAGCAAAGTAGAATTTGAGGTGGGAATTATGTTCATAGAAATTTATTCAAGTGTATTCCAAGAATAGTTAGACTGTTATATGGAAAGAAAAAAAAAGTGGCAATATTGTACTAGGCACTCTGGAAGGGGAAAAAATCCATTCACATATGGTTTCTCTCCTTAAGGAGTTATTTTCTGATATAAATGCAACAGTGAGGGCGTATAAGAAATTCATCCTGAGAGAGTTACACACTTTAGATTAGTCTAAAATCATAGACTGTTTGAGAGAGTTTCTGTTTGAGTGGAGGATGTATTAATACTATTTGGGGAGGAGTAGCAGAAGTAAGGCAATGGCAGCCCATTCCAGTACTCTTGCCTGGAAAACCCCATGGATGGAGGAGCCTGGTGGGCTGCGGTCCATGGGGTCACTAAGAGTCGGACATGACTGAGCGACTTCACTTTCACTTTTCATTTTCACACATTGGAGAAGGAAATGGCAACCCACTCCAGTGTTCTTGTCTGGAGAATCCCAGGGATGGGGGAGCCTGGTGGGCTGCCATCTATGGGATCACATAGAGTCGGACTCGACTGAAGTGACTTAGCAGCAGCAGAAGTAAGGAATGAGGCAGAGAATATACAAATGAGTAACAATTTCCTAGTGTAAAGAAATCATTAATTTGGCATTATTAAAGATTGTAGAATACCATACTTAGGTATTTTAGGGTAATTTTCCTTCTAAGGCTGAAGGAAGGTATACTGACTTAGAATTTGTTGAGTGATCTTAAGGAGTTACTTAAAGAAAAATGTTCAAGTTGGGCATATTTAACTTTAGGGTGCTCTATATCCTCTAGGAGTTTTAGTTTCTAAAATACATGAAAAACATGTTAAAAAACAAAAAAACTCATTATGACCCTCAAAATCTTGGAATGAACAAATTCCTATGACCTCTTTAGTTACATCTTGTGATAAAGTACAGAATGAGAAATGAAAGTTTCATGGACTTTATATTTATTTTTAGCTTATAAATAAAGTCTCTTTGTTTGATTTTCACATTCAAGCTGTAAATTTATACCAAGAAAGTGCTAGATTTTAGTTTCCAGTCAAGAAATAGCCATCAGTAATTTGCTTGAGTCCCCTTCCCCTTTACCAGGCAATTTTTTTTTTCATTTATTTTTATTAGCTGGAGGCTAATTACTTTACAATATTGTAGTGGGTTTTTTTGGTTGTTGTTTGTTTCTTTTTTTTGTTTTTGTTTTTTATTAGTTGGAGGCTAATTACTTCACAACATTTCAGTGGGTTTTGTCATACATTGACATGAATCAGCCATGGATTTACATGTATTCCCCATCCCGATCCCCCCTCCCACCTCCCTCTCTACCCGATCCCTCTGGGTCACCAGGCAATTTTAAAGAGGTGGAAAACATTGGTGCCGTGTCTTCAAATTTAGTGTGTAATATTAAGCTTCTTTTAAATTCACTCTGCTTCCTAGAGACAGAGTTTTAGCACTAGCAAAAAAGAATGAGGTCTATTATTATTACAAATGTGCGTCATAGAGAAGAGCTCATTTTATAATACAGATTCCTGTTGGATCATTTGGAGGCCATAGCTGCTTTGTTTTTGGCTTTAGAGAAAAGAGAAAATTTGTATATCATCTTAATTTCTTATTCTCTAGTCAATATTTGCTGCATTTTTGAAACCTGAAGTTTATAAATTGTGGAATAATGCTTTAAATTCTGTTTTGAATGAGCGGTTTTTTAAAAAACGTGTGTATGGGCATATGATGGGGCTTGTTGCAGGGACAAAGTATGTGTGTATATGTGTGTGTGTGTATATACATATATATATATGAAATATACATGATACATACATATGTGCAGGGCAAGATTGTGATTTGGGAAGAAAAACAAGATATATGTTTGCCAAATGTTTGTAATTCAAGTTTCAAGTAAATAATTCCAGTGCTGAGACTGTTTATTTAAATGTTACTGAAAACTTCATTTCAACCCTTAGAAAATATACAGAAATGTATTTCTATACATTAAGAAATACTATTTTGGGATACATTTTATTTCTACTTCAGTCACCTTATTTATTTAGGTAAATGGAATTTCTGTGTAATTTACATTCATCTCAAACTTCAAACCCATGAAATATCTATACCCTTTGCTTAGCATGCAGAAAGGTCTTAAGTATGAGTTAAATGAAAGTTCCTACAGTGTTGAAATTAATTTAATTTGGTAACCTTCCTATTTGTTTAGAAAATTGTACATATTGGAAATCTTAGCTTAAATCTTATTTAATTCACATTTATTGCTGATAAAATTTATGCTCCTTACCAGTGTATCATTTTGTGGAGAAGCAGATTGTGTTTTTTTCTTGATTGCTGTTCTTATCAACTTTTCTGAGATAATCAAAACTGCAGAAGCTTAGAAAAATGTGTTCTTTTCAAGGGACTTATGTGCTTCTCAGTTTTGAGATTGCTTATTTGGGAAAATGTTAATATAGCATATAATAGATATTTAACTCATATGTGTTGACTGAATGACTGATATAGAGAGATGAAAGTTACTTTTTATTGACTTTAAAAAAGAGGCACCACTTCACACATAGACATTTTGTTTGCCTACTCTGTGGTGGGAACCAAATTGTTAGATTAATCTTACAACTACTTTATAGAATAGAAGATATTATTTCAGCTTTACAGATGAGAAAATTGAGATTTGGAAAGCTTACCTAACTTGTCCAACATTACCTATTTTTCCAGTATTCAAATTGAAGTCTATGAGACTCAAAATCTCAGAATTTTTCCAAAATAAACTCTTTTTACTTATTTGACCTATTTCATTAGTTTCCTTGGTATTTTTGTAACATTTATTACCCCAAAAAACCAATGGCAATGCATTTATTCTTGATTAATTTTTTTTCATTTATTTTTATTAGTTGGAGGCTAATTACTTTACAATATTGTAGTGGTTTTTGCCATTCTTGAATAATTTTATATGTTGTTTGAAAAGTCAGATTTATTGAGGTATAATTTACATACAGTAAAATGCACCCCTTTTAAAGTGTACAGCCAGATGAGTTTTGACAGATGTCAGTTCAGTCACTCAGTCATGCCTGACTCTTTGTGACCCCATGGACTGCAGCACACCAGGCTTCCCTGTCCATCACCAACTCCTGTAGCTTGCTCAAACTCATGTTGATCGAGTTGGTGATGCCATCCAACCATCTCATCCTCTGTCATCCCCTTCTCTTCCTGCCTTCAGTCTTTCCAAACATCACCTTTGTTGGCAAAGTGATGTCTCTGCCTTTAAATACACTGTCTAGGTTTGTCATACTTTTCCTTCCAAGGAGCAAGTGTCTTAATTTCATGGCGGCAGTCACCATCCACAGTGATTTTGGAGTCCAACAAAAGAAAATCTGTCACTGCTTCCACTGTTTCCCCGGATGCCATGATACTCATTTTCTGAGTGCTGAGTTCTTTTTACTCTTCTCTTTCACCTTTATCAGGAGGCTCTTTAGTTCCTTTTCACTTTCTGCAATTAAAGTGGTGTCATGTATGTATCTGAGGTTATGGATATTTCTCTTGACAATCTTGATTCCAGCTTGTGCTTCATCCAGCCTGGCATTTCACATGATGTACTCTGCATAGAGGCTAAATAAACAAGGTGATAATATGCAGCCTTGACATACTGCTTTCCCAATTTGGAACCAATCCATTGTTCCATGTCCAGTTCTCACTGTTGCTTCTTGACCTGCATACAGATTTCTCAGGAGGCAGGTAAGGTGGTCTGGTATTCTCAATCTCTTGAGGAATTTTCCAGTTTCTCATGATCCACACAGTCAGAGGCTTTAGCGTAATCAATGAAGCAGAAGTAAAAATGTTTTTCTGGAATTTCCTTGCTTTCTCTATCATCCAACGAATGTTGGCAATTTGATCTCTGGTTCTTCTGCCTTTTCTAAATTCGGTTTGTATATCTGAAGTTCCCGGTTCACCTACTGCTGAAGCCTAGCGTGAAAGATTTTTAGCATAACCTTACTAGCAAAATGAGCCTAATTGTATGATAATTTGAACATTCTTTGATATTGCCTTTGGGACTGGAATGAAAACTGACTTTTTTCAGTCCTGTGGCCACTGCTGAGTTTTCCAAATTTGCTGACATATTGAGTGCAGCACTTTAACGGCATCATCTTTTAGGATTTGAAATAGCTCAACTGGAATTCCATCACCCCTTCTAGCTTTGTTTGTAGTCGTGCTTCCTAAGGCCCACTTGACTTCACATTCCAGGATGTCTGACTATAGGTGAGTGACCACACCATTGTGATAATCCAGGTTATTGTGATCTTTCTTACCTAGTTTTCCTATGTATTCTTGTTACCTTTTAATCTCTTCTACTTCTGGTAGGTTGCTGCTATTTCTTTTCTTTATCATGCCCATCCTTGCATGAAATGTTCTCTTGATATCTCCAATTTTTTTGAAGAGCTCTTTAGTCTTTCCCATTCTGTTGTTTTCCTCTATTTCTTTGCATTGTTCGTTAAAATGGCCTTATCTCTCTTTGGACTTACTTGGTAGCTCAGCTGGTAATGAATTTGCCTGCAGTGTGGGAGACTTGGGTTCAGTGACTCGGTTGGGAAGATCCCCTGGAGAAGGGAATGGCTACCCACTCCAGTATTCTGGCCTGGAGAATTCCATGAACTGTATAGTCCACGGGGTCATAAAGAATCGGACACGACTGAGCAACTTTCACTTTTCATCTCTCCTTGCTATTCTCTAGAGCTTTGCATTCAGCTGGGTATATCTTTCCCTTTCTCCGTTGCTTTTTGCTTGCCTTCTGTGTGTAAAGCCTCCTCAGGCAACCACTTTGCCTTCCTGGATCACAGCCTTGTCATGGTGAAGGGGCTTGCATTACTTGATATTATATACATTTAGATTATAAACCCTCTCCAATCCACTATAATGTAAATTCCGCAAGTGTTGAGATTTTGTTTCTCTTGGTCATTGCTCAATCCCCAATGCCTCGAAATGTGCCTGGTTCAAGCAGGCATTCAATAAATAATGAATACTGTTAAGCATATAATTTTAAAAATAACAGACATCTGAAATAGACAGTTTTACTTTTTTTTTCCCTCCATTTTTGGGTTTTCTGAAATCATAATCCAAATAAAAATGAACATAACTGATATAACAGAATATGGATTGTGATGCTGAATATTGGCCAACTCTGTTTAAAAATGGATTTATAATTTAATTACTGCTGTTAGTAATGTTCCATCTGTTTACTACTTGAGAGACCAAGATTTAAATTACATAGACAAATGTTTTAGTATTCTGTGATAGCTCTAATTCAAAGGAGAACTGCTTAATAGTTCTGATAGTCAGGACTCTTTCAACAATGCAAACACACAGTATTCCCTGGCAACTACTCAAAATAAAGGACAACTTGAAATGGCAATTCTGCTAATCCATTAAAAAATAACAACAAAGTTAAAATAATCTTTGATACAAGTGGCTCACAATGCTTCAAGTAAGATTATATTCCTAGAAAAACATCTCAAAGAAATTGAGCAGGGAGTTTATACTATTTTATACTATTCACATTTTACAGATGAAGAGACTAAGGTATATTAGCTCATAAGAGATTCACTAAAACAGAGGAGAGGGACAAAGCCAACATAAGATGAGAATTTAAGATGAAAAATTGTATTTCTAATTTCAGTTCAGTTCAGTTGCTCAGTCGTGCCCGACTCTTTGTGACCCCATGGACCACAGCATGCCAGGCCTCCCTGTCCATCACCAACTCCTACCCAGACTCATGTCCATTGACTTGGTGATGCCATCCAACCATCTCACCCTCTGTCATCCCCTTCTCCTTCTGCCCTCAGTCTTTCCCAGTGTCAGGGTCTTTTCCAATGAGTCAACTCTTCGCATCAGGTGGCCAAAGTATTGGAGTTTCAGCTTTGACATCAGTCCTTCCAATGACTACTCAGGATTGATTTCCTTTAGAATTGACTGGTTCAATCTCCTTGCAGTCCAAGGGACTCTCAAGAGTCTTCTCCAACATCACAGTTCAAAAGCAGCAATTCTTCGGCACTCAGCTTTCTTTATAGTCCAACTCTCACATCCATACATGACCAATGGAAAAACCATAGCCTTAATTAGACGGACCTTTGTTGGCAAAGTAATGTCTCTGCTTTTTAATATGCTGTCTAGGTTGGTCATAACTTTCCTTCCAAGGAGTAAGCATCTTTTAATTTCATGGCTGCAATCACCATCTGTACTGATTTTGGAGCCCAGAAAAATAAAGTCTGACACTGTTTCCACTGTTTCCCCATCTATTTGCCATGAAATGATGGGACCGGATGCCAAGATCTTAGTTTTCTGAGTGTTGAGCTTTAAGCCAACTGTTTCACTCTCCTCTTTCACTTTCATCAAGAGGCTCTTTAGTTCTTCACTTTAGCCATAAGGGTGGTGTCATCTGCATATCTGAGGTTATTGATATTTCTCCTGGCAATCTTGAGTCCAGCTTGTGCTTCATCCAGCCCAGCATTTCTCATGATGTACTCTACATATAAGTTAAACAAGCAGGGTGACAATATACAGCCTTGACGTACTCCTTTTTCTATTTGGAACCAGTCTGTTGTTCCATGTCCAATTCTAACTGTTGCTTCCTGACCTACATATAGATTTCTCAAGAGGCAGGTCAGGTGGTCTGGTATTCCCATCTCTTGAGGAATTTTCCACAATTAGTTGTGATCCACACAGTCAAAGGCTTTGGCATAGTCAGTAAAGCAGAAATAGATGCTTTTCTGGAACTCTCTTGCTTTTTCGATGATCCAGCGGATGCTGGCAATTTGATCTCTGGTTCCTCTGCCTTTTCCAAAACCAGCTTGCACATCTGGAAGTTCTTGGTTCACGTATTGCTGAAGCCTGGCTTGGAGAATTTTGAGCATTACTTTACTAGCATGTGAGATGAGTGCAATTGTGTGGTAGTTTGACCATTCTTTGGCATTGCCTTTCTTTGGGATTGGAATGAAAACTGACCTTTTCCAGTCCTGTGGCCACTGCTGAGTTTTCCAAATTTGCTGGCATAGTGAGTGCAGCACTTTCACAGCATCATCTTTCAGGATTTGAAACAGCTCAACTGGAATTCCATCACCTCCACTAGCTTTGTTCATAGTGATGCTTCCTAAGACCCACTTGACTTCACATTCCAGGATGTCTGGCTCTAGGTGAGTGTGAGTGATCACACCATCATGATTATCTGGGTCGTGAAGATCTTTTTTGTACAGTTTTTCTGTGTATTCTTGCCACCTCTTCTTAATATCTTCTGCTTCTGTTAGGTCCGTACCATTTCTGTCCTTTACTGAGCCCATCTTTGCATGAAATGTTCCCTTGGTGTCTCTAATTTTCTTGAAGAGATCTCTAGTCTTTCCCCTTCTGTTGTTTACCTCTATTTCTTTGCATTGATCGGTGAGGAAGGCTTTCTTATCTCTCCTTGCTATTCTTTGCAACTCTGCATTCAAGTGGGTGTATCTTTCCTTTTCTCCTTTGCTTTTCGCTTCTCTTCTTTTCACAGCTATCTATCTGTAAGGCCTCCTCGGACAGCCATTTTGCTTTTTTGCATTTCTTTTTCTTGGGGATGGTCTTGATCCCTGTCTCCTGTACAATGTCACGAACCTCCATCCATAGTTCACCAGGCAGTCTGTCTGTCAGATCTAGTCCCTTAAATCTATTTCTCACTTCCACTGTATAGTCATAAGGGATTTGATTTAGGTCATACCTGAATGGTCTAGTGGTTTTCCCCACTTTCTTCAATTTAAGTCTGAATTTGGCAATAAGGAGTTCATGATCTGAGCCACAGTCAGCTCCTGGTCTTGTTTTTGCTGACTGTATAGAGCTTCTCCATCTTTGGCTGCAAAGAATATAATCAATCTGATTTCGGTGTTGGCCGTCTGGTGATGTCCATGTGTAGTCTTCTCTTGTGTTGTTGGAAGAAGGTGTTTGCTATGACCAGTCCGTTCTCTTGGCAAAACTCTACTAGCCTTTGCCCTGCTTCATTCTGTACTCCAAGGCCAAATTTGCCTGTTACACCTACTCCAGTGTTCTTGCCTGGAGAATCCCAGGGCTGGGGGAGCCTGGTAGGCTGCTATCTATGGGGTCGCACAGAGTCGGACACAACTGAAGCAACTTAGCAGCAGTAGCAGCGGCAGCCAGGTGTTTCTTGACTTCCTACTTTTGCATTCCAGTCCCCTGTAATGAAAAGGACATCTTTTTTGGATGTTAGTTCTAAAAGGTCTTGTAGGTCTTCATAGAACCATTCAACTTCAGCTTCTTCAGCATTACTGGTTGGGGCATAGACTTGGATTACCATGATATTGAATGGTTTGCCTTGGAAACGAACAGAGATCATTCTCTTGTTTTTGAGATTGCATCCAAGTACTGCATTTTGGACTCTGTTGTTGACTATGGTGGCTACTCTATTTCTTCTAAGTGATTCTTGCCCACAGTAGTTGATATAATGGTCATCTGAGTTAAATTCACCCATTCCAGTCCATTTTTAGTTCGCTGATTCCTACAATGTCGACGTTCACTCTTGCCATCTCCTGTTTGACCACTTCGAATTTGCCTTGATTCATGGACCTAACATTCCAGGTTCCTATGCGCTATTGCTCTTTACAGCATCAGACCTTGCTTCTATCACCAGTCATATCCACAACTGGGTGTTGTTTTTGCTCTGACTCCGTCTCTTCATTCTTTCTGGAGTTATTTCTCCACTGATCTCCAATAGCATATTGGGCACCCTCTGACCTGGGGAGTTCATCTTTCAGTGTCCTATCTTTTTGCCTTTTCATATTGTTCATGGGGTTCTCAAGGCAAGAATACTGAAGTGGTTTGCTATTTCCTTCTCCAGTGGACCACATTCTGTCAGACCACTCCACCATGACCCATCCATCTTGAGTGGCCCCACACAGCATGGCTTAGTTTCATTGAGTTAGACACGACTGTGGTCTTGTGATCAGATTGGCTAGTGTTCTGTGATTTTGGTTTCAGTCTGTCTGCCCTCTCTCAGCACCTACCATCTTACTTGGGTTTCTCTTACCTGGGACGTGGAGTATCTCTTCACGGCTGCTCCAGCAAAGCGCAGGGCCTTAAAACGGAGGGAAGACTGACATATGCTACATGTATGAAACGTGGGTTCATTATGCTAAGTGAAGTAGGCCAGTCACCAAAAGACAAATACTATATTAGCCCACTTACATGAAATACTTAGAGTAGTCAAAATCATAGACACAGAAAGTGTGATTGCCATAGGCTTGTGAGGAGAGAGGAATAGGAATTTATTGTTCAATAGGTATGAGTTTCAGTTTTACAAGATGAAAAGAGTAATGTTCATGAATGGTAGTGATGGTAGCCTAACATTGCGGATATATTTAATACCACATAACTGTACACTTAAAAATGGTTAAGATAGTGAATTTTTTATTATTTACATTTTATCTCCCAAAGAAAAAAAATTGGAAAAAAAATGTGCAGTTCGACACTCTTGGTTAATAGAAGACACTAGGTAGTCTCAGATCTCCTTGCAAACTGAGCTCAGTACAAGTTAAACCTTCCCCCAACTTCTGAGTTCTATTTTGAGTTTTTATACAGTTAACATATTCTTCATTGGATGGCTGTCCTTTTTTTTTTTTAAAGTAAATGTCTAAGGAAATTCTTGTTTTATTTATGTATTTATATGGACTCCTTACACAAATAACATTCCTGTCCTCCTAAGGGTTTCTTCTATAAATTGGAATGGCCGAGGAAAAGCACTAACTTTGACTTGATTATACATGTTCAAAAGAGAAACAGGGAGTGAAGAGAAAAGCGTCGGAAAAGTCTTCGACTCTGGGGCTCAGCAGGTACAACAGATGCCGTGGACAAAAGATTCATCCAGGTTGTCGGGTAGTTCTGATGCCGAGGGAAGACTAGGGGAGCCCACCCCACCCCACCCCACCCCACCCCGCCCGAGAGAATTTCTACAGTTACTCTATCATGGTGCTCCAGCTAAAGCATAGGTTTTAAACTACAGAGTTTCAACTTAACATCTAAAATTTTAAACTGTAGCATTTCTGCGACAAATAAGCTCAGAGAGCTCATCTCAGAAGAAAAATTAAAGAACTATTGCTCTGATGAATGAAAAGTCCGGCTGTCGCTCTTGCTCGGCTGACTTCCAGGCTCAGGCAGACAGTACGGGGGCGGCGGCTCCTTTGTGGCGCCGTTCATAGTGGCGTCATCGTACGGGGGTAACAGCACCGTAGTGTCGTTGCTGGTAACATAAACCAGGACATAGAGGAGTTCCTGCCATTGATATATCGGTAGCAGTTCCAAACACAGCTAATCAGGTAACCCTTAAAAGCCAAGATAATGCTGATAAACAGAAGAATAATGAGGACCAAACAGGTAGGATTCACTGACATGATATCATCTTTGTAAGGAAAATCAGGAGGCAGCTGTCGTATGTATTCCTGGATGGAGTTTGGATAAACAAGGATGGTGACCGCAACCAAGGTGTTCAGGGCAAAATCGAAGATCTGGTAGCAGAAGAATGGGATGATCCAGGCCGCGTGTTGCTTGTACGCTCCGTACGTAGCCATGGCACAGATGAGGATCATGAGAACAGTAATCGCAATGGCAATGCACATGTTGGCATCATCCATGAACTCAAAGTCACCCCCGAGTTCAGAACTTGAAAAGTGGTAATGATCTGGATCAGCCAGGGCGCTCAACAGAATCAGCAGTACCACGGCATTGAGGATCAGGTACCAGACGCCGAGAAGGATGGTGCCGGTGCGGACATGGCAGCACAGGCAGCAGCTGTTGGAGTAGAACCGCGTCCAAGGGGCCACCATCTTCATCGCTCGCGCCGCGGGCGCAGTGGCGCGACTCTGCGCCCAAGTTCGCAGGAGCTTCGGCCGTCGGTCCTGCTCCCCGCGCGGCTGTCTCCGGCCCCCCTCTCCCCAGCTACCCTCGCTCCCTCTTCCCGGCCCGCGTCCGCCGCCCACCGGCCCCGGGCCCGGCGCCTCTCCCCGCGAAGAGCTCGCAGCTGGAACCTCAGCCCGGCTGTCCTTTTTAAAAAGAATTTTTATTGAAGTATTGGTTTATGTTGTGTTAACTTCTGGTGTATACGTGGTTCTCCTTTATCTCTATAGTTGGAAGTTTTTCATTTTTGTTTTATTTTTACCTTTCATGATGATGGAAATGCTTGTAAGAGACTAGAAAGCAGAAGTATTGGTTTATGTTGCTTCAGAACAGATTTGTGTTGAGTAACCAACCGAGCAGATAAATTTGAGCTTTGATGTTATGGGTAATTTTCATTCCAAGAGTGATCTATGTCCAAGATTATATGTTCTTACCAGAAATTAAACTAAGTAGAAAAAAAAATTCTTTTTTTTTTCTTTTCTGGGTTTTTCTTTGTTTCTCTTTTCTTACCAACCTCCCTCCCCTTCTTTCCTCCAATTGTGGAATAAAAATTTTTTATCTGAAGACTTCTAATTTTTTATTCCTGAGCTCCTTATACTAATGCTAATTACTCTTCTTACAAATACTGCTGCTGTGGAATTTTTAGGACACCAGTACATTATTTTTCAATGCCTCAAATTATGATGAAACTGTTGTTAAACTCCATTCTTATCTCTGGAGAAAGGTTTTGTTTCAACAAGCTATCTCAGAATATCATAATAATTATTAGCAGAAATGAAGCATTGTAGTGGATTTGTAAGATGTTGATAGATTTGTAGGGCCAATGGGAATCCTATTTTCAAGAGCTTAATTGTCCTCATCCACCTGCAGACCAGGTAGCTTTACTGTGTTACCTGTGTGTGGTATACATGTACATGTGTGCTCAGTTGCTCAGTCATGTCTGACTCTTTGCAACCTCATAGACTATAGCTGTCTATTGAATTTTATAGGCAAGAATACTGCAGTGGGTTGCTATTTCCTACTCCAGGGGATCCTCCAGATCCAAGGATGGAACCCATGTCTCTTGTGTCCCCTGCATCAGCAGGTGATTCTTTACCACTGGCGCCACCTGGGAAGCCTACATAAATATTCATAATTATGACTTTCTATTCTTTTCTAATAGTAACATGGCATGTAATTATACTGCTGGATTTGAAGAAAATTCAAAAGTTAGAAGTAACTTCATTCAGAAATGCTAATATATTTTTAAAATAACTGGGTAACTTTTCCTAAAATTGTACTTTACCTATGTTAGCTATTGATTCAGGGATAATTCAGCTTTATTTAGAATAAGATCTGTTAATGTCTAAGCTCAATTCACAATCTGGTAACCTGTTATAAATCAGAATATCTGCCAGGAAAGGGTACTATTCAGTTTCTGAAATAAAATATGTGTCTGCTCAAAGATCCCCTGTGAATATCAGAGCACAGTTTGGAGTTCAGATCTCAAATGAACCATAAAATAATCACATGACCTAGGTGAATTACTTAATATCATAAGGCCTCAGTTTTATCATATGTAAAGACCTATCATATGTATGAAGACCTACAAGACCTTTTAGAACTAACACCCAAAAAAGATGTCCCTTCTCATTATAAGAGACTGGAATGTAAAAGTAGGAAGCCAAGAAACACCTGGGGTAACAGGCAAATTTGGCCTTGGAGTACAGAATGAAGCAGGGCAAAGGCTAGTAGAGTTTTGCCAAGAGAACGGACTGGTCATAGCAAACACCCTCTTCCAACAACACAAGAGAAGACTCTACACATGAACATCACCAGACGGCCAACACCGAAATCAGATTGATTATATTCTTTGCAGCCAAAGATGGAGAAGCTCTATACAGTCAGCAAAAACAAGACCGGGAGCTGACTGTTTCTCAGATCATGAACTCCTTGTTGCCAAATTCAGACTTAAATTGAAGAAAGTGGGGAAAACCACTAGACCATTCAGGTATGACCTAAATCAAATCCCTTATGACTATACAGTGGAAGTGAGAAATAGATTTAAGGGACTAGATCTGACAGACAGACTGCCTGGTGAACTATGGATGGAGGTTCGTGACATTGTACAGGAGACAGGGATCAAGACCATCCCCAAGAAAAAGAAATGCAAAAAAGCAAAATGGCTGTCCGAGGAGGCCTTACAGATAGATAGCTGTGAAAAGAAGAGAAGCGAAAAGCAAAGGAGAAAAGGAAAGATACACCCACTTGAATGCAGAGTTGCAAAGAATAGCAAGGAGAGATAAGAAAGCCTTCCTCACTGATCAATGCAAAGAAATAGAGGTAAACAGTAGAATGGGAAAGACTAGAGATCTCTTCAAGAAAATTAGAGACACCAAAATTAGAGACATCTTTGCATGGAACATTTCAGGCAAAGATGGGCTCAGTAAAGGACAGAAATGGTACGGACCTAACAGAAGCAGAAGATATTAAGAAGAGGTGGCAAGAATACACAGAAAAACTGTACAAAAAAGATCTTCACGACCCAGATAATCATGATGGTGTGATCACTCACACTCACCTAGAGCCAGACATCCTGGAATGTGAAGTCAAATGGGCCTTAGGAAGCATCACTATGAACAAAGCTAGTGGAGGTGATGGAATTCCAGTTGAGCTGTTTCAAATCCTGAAAGATGATGCTGTGAAAGTGCTGCACTCACTATGCCAGCAAATTTGGAAAACTCAGCAGTGGCCACAGGACTGGAAAAGGTCAGTTTTCATTCCAATCCCAAAGAAAGGCAATGCCAAAGAATGCTCAAGCTACTGCACAATTGCACTCATCTCACACGCTAGTAAAGTAATGCTCAAAATTCTCCAAGCCAGGCTTCAGCAATACGTGAACCAAGAACTTCCAGATGTGCAAGCTGGTTTTAGAAAAGGCAGAGGAACCAGAGATCAAATTGCCAACATCCGCTGGATCATTGAAAAAGCAAGAGAGTTCCAGAAAAGCGTCTATTTCTGCTTTACTGACTATGCCAAAGCCTTTGACTGTGTGGATCACAACTAATTGTGGAAAATTCCTCAAGAGATGGGAATACCAGACCACCTGACCTGCCTCTTGAGAAATCTATATGTAGGTCAGGAAGCAACAGTTAGAATTGGACATGGAACAACAGACTGGTTCCAAATAGAAAAAGGAGTACGTCAAGGCTGTATATTGTCACCCTGCTTGTTTAACTTATATGTAGAGTACATCATGAGAAACGCTGGGCTGGATGAAGCACAAGCTGGACTCAAGATTGCCAGGAGAAATATCAATAACCTCAGATATGCAGATGACACGACCCTTATGGCAGAAGGTGAAGAAAAACTAAAGACCCTCTTGATGAAAGTGACCTTGATGCTGGGAACGATTGAGGGTTGGAGGAGAAGGGGACGACAGAGGATGAGATGGTTGTATGGCATCACCGACTCAATGGACATGAGTTTGGGTAAACTCTGGGAATTGGTGATGGACAGGGAGGCCTAGCCCTTTGGTTGCTATTGTGAATAATGCTGCTATGAACATGGGTGTACAAATATGTTTTTGAGACCCTATTTTCATTTATTTGGATATAAATCAAGAAATAGATCTGCTGGATCATATGGAAAGTCCATTTTTAAGTTTTTCGGGAACTTCCATTTTGTTTTCCACAGAGGTTGTAACATATTAACATTCTCACCCAAAGTGCACAGGGTTCCAGTTTCTTCACACTCTCACCAATGCTTATTATTTTTTTTTAAATAAGCTATCCTAATGTGTGCAACTATCTCTCTATTTGCATTTCCCTCATGATTACTAATGTCGGGCATCTTTTCATTTGTTTATTTTATATCTTTAAAGAAATGCTTATTCAAGTCCTTTGCCCATTATTTAATTGTTTTTTTTTAAATTGTTGAGTTTTAGGAGCTCCCTATATATTTTGGATTTTAATCCCTTATCAGATATATGATTTGCAAATATTTTCTCCTGTTCACTCATTTGAAAAGACCCTGATGCTGGGAAAGATTGAGGGCAGGAGGAGAAGGGGACGACAGAGGATGAGATGTTGGATGGCATCACCGACTCAATCGACAGGGTAAACTCTGGGAGTTGGTGATGGACAGGGAGGCCTGGCCTGCTACGGTTCATGGGATCGCAAAGAGTCAAACACAAACTGAGTGACTGAACTGATTCATTTCAATCTACTGTCTTGTGAACTCATTTTCTATGTGTTAATGCAAAGAGAATTTTCAACATTTGTAAGCATAAAAAATGTTTTCTCAAACTTCCTTGTTATTGAAGGAACCTGTAATGTCAAGAAAATGGTTTTGTTTTGTGCTGAGTCCTAGCTGCTTCTCTTTTAGTGGTTGCAGAGTACTAACTCAGATTCCATCCCCGGGCATTTCCTATAAACCAGTAGCTGATTCTACAGCTTGACAAAAATAGGGTTTGATTTTTCAGCAAGAATACTTTGGTAGAGGTGTGAACTTTCATCAGGAAATGTCTGATAGTCTCTTTTTTTTTCCTGTAAGGTTAATCTGTGTGTTCAGCTGTTGTCACCCTGACCCAGTTATCATAAAGTTCTGCATTAGCAATCCATCAAATAGCTTTAGCAAGTGCTGAAAGTAATTCTTTTATTAGGGGCTGGAAAATGGTGGTATTCTATCAGCCCTTCCTAGCATAGTACCTGAAATATTTCTGTTAAAGAAAATCTTGTCCTTCCCAACAACTTGGTTATCCCTATAGAGTTCTTACAGGAGAGGCAGAACTAATGCTTGAATCTCTCCTTCTATTTACCAATCTTCAAAATAATGAATTGAGTTCCAAAAATAAACAGTGAGTTTTTTTTTTAAGTATCATCTGAATTCATTAATTTTAAACTATTCAATGTGCTTCAGTTCATCACAGGGACTACTGTTTGATGCTCAAAATACCCCATCTTTGTTGCTGTTGTTTAGTTGCTCAGTTGTATGTGACTCTTTTGTGACCTTATGGACTGTAGCCTACCAGGCTCCAATGTTCGTGGGATTTCCCAGGCAAGAATACTGGAGTGGGTTGCTATGTCCATCTCCAGGGGATCTTCCTGACCCAGGGATCAGTCCCATGTCTCTGGCAGTAGCAGGCAGATTCTTTACTGTTGCGCCACCAGGGAAGCCCATCCCATCTTTAGCCAGTGCAGATCTCTTCAGGTTGACTCCAAAGTCCTTTTGACACAACCCAAGTAGTTTCTGTTTTCATGACAATCCCAAAGAAGGGCAGTGCCAAAGAATGTTCCAACTACTGCACAGCTGCACTCATTTCACATGCTGGCAAGGTAATGCTCAAAATCCTTCAAGCTAGGTTGCAACAGTATGTGAACTGAAAACTTCCAGATGTATAAGCTAGATTTAGAAAAGGCAGAGGCACCAGAGATCAAACTGCCAACGTCCATTGGATCATGGAAAAAGCAAGAGAATCCCAGAAACATCTACTTCTGCTTCATTGACTATGCTAAAGTCTTTGACTGTGTGGATCACAACTAATTGTGGAAAATTCTTCAAGAGATGAGAATACCAGACCACCTAACCTGCCTCCTGAGAAACGTGCATGCAGGTCAAGAAGCAACAATGAGAACCAGACATGGAATAACAGACTGTTTCAGAATTGTGAAAAGAATACATCAAGGCTGTATATTGTCTCCCTCCTTATTTAACTTATATGCAGAGTACATCATGTGAAATGCCAGGCTGGATGAATCACAAAATGGAATCAAGATTGCCAGGAGAAATATCAATAATCTCAGATATGCAGATGGCACCACTCTAACGGCAGAAAGTAAAAAGGAACTAAAGAGCCTTTGATGAAGGTGAAAGAGGAGAGTGGTAAAGCTGGCCTAAAAGTTAACATTCAAAAAATTAGTATCATGGCATCCGTCCCATCACTTGATGGCAAACAGATGGGGAAACAGTGACAGACTATTTTCTTGGGCTCCAAAATCACTGTGGATGGTGACTGCAGCCATGAAATTAAAACACCTGCTCCTGCACTGTTTATAGCCAGGACATGGAAGCAACCTGGATGCTCATCAGCAGATGAATGGGTAAGGAAGCTGTGGTACATATACACCATGGAATATTACTCAGCCATTAAAAAGAATTCATTTGAATCAGTTCTAATGAGATGGATTAAACTGGAGCCCATTATACAGAGTGAAGTAAGCCAGAAAGATAAAGACCAATACAGTATACTAACGCATATATATGGAATTTAGAAGATGGTAACAATAACCCTATATGCAAAACAGAAAAAGAGACACAGATGTACAGAACAGACTTTTGGACTCTGTGGGAGAAGGCAAGGGTGGGATGTTTTGAGAGAACAGCATCAAAACATGTATATTATCAAGGGTGAAACAGATCACCAGCCCAGGTTGGATGCATGAGACAAGAGCTCGGGGCTGGTGCACTGGGAAGACCCAGAGGGATGGGGTGGGGAGGGAGGCGGGAGAGGGGATAGGGATGGGGAATACATGTAAATCCATGGCTGATTCATGTCAATGTATGGCAGAAACCACTACAATATTATAAAGTAATTAGCCTCCAACTAATAAAAATAAATGGAAAAATATATATAAAGTGATGGGAAAAAAAAAAAGCACACCTGCTCCTTGGAACGAAAGCTATGACAAATCTAGACAGCATATTAAAAAGCAGGACATCACTTTGCCAACAAAGGCACATATAGTCAAAGCCATGGTTTTGCCAGTAGTCTTGTACCGATGTGAGATTTGGACCATAAAGAAGGTTGAATGGTAAAGAATTGATGCTTTCAAATTGTGGTACTGGAGAAGAAATCTTGAGAGTCCCTTGGACAGCAGGGAGATCAAACTAGTCAATCCTAAAGGAAATCAATTCGTTGGAAGGACTGATGCTGAAGCTCTAACACTTTGGCCTCCTAATGTGAAAAGCTAACTCATTGGAAAAGGCCCTGATGCTAGGAAAGAATGAGGCAAGAGGAGAAGGGGGCGACAGTATGGATGCTTGGATGGCATCACCGACTCAATGGACATGAGTTTGAGCAAACTCAGAGAAACAGTGAAGGACAGGAAAGTCTGGCATGCTCTAGTCTGTAGGATCACAAAGAGTTGGACATGGCTAGGTAACTGACAACAAAATAGTTTTTGAGAGCTTTCTTGCTTTCTTCTATGACAAGGTATCCCAGGGTCATCATGTACACGTCCTACCAAAGATCCAAAACAACCGTTCTTCAAAGAGTTCTAGTTGCCTTCAGTGGGGATATCTAGGTTATTTCTATTAGAAATTTCTTGACATTTCTGTATCTCAGGTATATGAATGTGCCTTTTCCATATTTAAATGCTGGTGTACTATTTTAAGGTATTTCAATGGTGACCTGAGGTGGGGTTTGAGGAAGTCACATGCCTGTATCCAGACTGATATCTGAATCAGTATGGATTAGGTTCTGCTGCTAGTAACAGACACCAGAAATAAACCCTTACATGTTCCGCCTCTTGGTATTTTCCACTCATGTAAAAGAGAACCATAATTAGGCAGTCTGGAGCTTATATACAGCTACATGATCAAGGGCCTAGGTACTTTATATCTTTCTATATCGTACTGTAGCCCCAGAGAGTTGCTCAGGCTTCAGCCATCATGTCTGTGTTGTAGTCCAGCCATCATGTCTGTGTTGTAGTCCAGAAAGAAGAAAAAATGACAGAAGGGCAAGTGAACACGTCTCTCAGTAGGATGTCTTATCCATATTCACTGTAGTAGGTACTTCAAAAATATAAAATATTAAAATGGAATGTGCCTTAATCAGTCCACTGAAGGTCTGTATCTGGTCTCAGTGTTTATGGTCACATACATTTTCAAACTAATCCTATGGCAATCTAGTCTTCCCGTGGTCCAGAGTTTGTGCTGAAAATGATTATCAGCACCATTGAGGAGATCAGCCCTGCTACGTTCATCTATCTCAGACCTTCAGGAGACATATTTAGATTAACAGCAACAAATCACATTTAAGTGATAAAGGAAGTTGTTCTTTTTTGAGGGTATAGGGGAAAGATTACAGGGAAAGGAAATATTTAAAGAATAGATTTACCTGGTGGCTCAGATGGTAAAGAGTCTGCCTGCAATGTGGGAGACCAGGGTTCGATCCCTGGGTTGGGAAGATCCCCTGGATGAAGAAATGGCAACCCACTCCAGTATTCTTGTCTGCAGAATCCCCATGGATAGAGAGGCCTGGTAGGCTACAGTCCATGGGGTTGCAAAGAACCGGACACAACTGAGCAACTAAGCACATACAGGTACTGTACATACTTTCAGTTACTGAAATCAAACTCTGTAAAGAAGTTCTTGTTATCACTAGCATATACTTGAGGAAGCAGTAGTTTTTAACTCTGCAGAAGAAAAATTGTCAGCAAGCACATAATGGGATTTAAACCTAGATTTACCTGGCTTCTAAGCATAGGTTCTTTATATCAGACCACAACAATATATTGCTGCTGCTGCTAAGTCGCTTCAGTCATGTCTGACTCTGTGTGACCCCATAGACGGCAGCCCACCAGGCTCCCTGGTCCCTGGGATTCTCCAGGCAAGAACATCGGAGTGGCTTGCAATTTCCTTCTCCAATGCATGAAAGGAAAGTGAAAGTGAAGTCGCTTAGTCATGTCTGACTCCTAGCGACCCCATGGACTGCAGCCCACCAGGCCCCTCTGTCTGTGGGATTTTCCAGGCAAGAGTACTGGCATGGGGTGTCATTGCCTTCTCCCACACCAGTATATTGTCTGACTCCAAATCACTTTTTATTTTCTCACCAACTAGATAAGAGCAGAATTAGTTGCCCTTGGTTTGTGCAGACATTTTAAACTACTGGCTCTATGCAGCAGCTTCTGAAACTAAAATTTGTTTCTGAAAAGAGCTTCTAAATGTATTCAGCTTAATTCTCTCTAGCAGTAATATAAAGAATTCTGAAAGCAGTAATTTAAAGAACTAGGATAGGAATGTTTTTTAAAGAGCAAAGAGCAAGTTTGTATCCAGAAAAGCTGAACCGCTATAGTGTAGCTATAATGTCCTTTGAAGTACTGTACAGTACTTAACTAAAAAAGTTCCTTGCATCTTCTAAGCAAGTGTCAAATGAAGCACATGCTATGTAAATAAATCAGTTCAGAAAGGAATACCAGGCCTTTTCAGCTGTATAAGATTTCTACCCTCATTAGGAAAGCCAAGAGAAAGAAAACCTAATTATGTGCTTACTCTGCATGGTTCATGCATAGGAGGACTTTACAGGACAAATTGGTAGAACTATCCTAAGAAGTTCTACAGAATAGAGTCGCTGATAATAAGTTTTTATCAAGTTTGGTGTAACCCTGCAAAACAGGAATGACAGAAGGGGAAAGATTCATCAACTTGCTTACTTACAGTAATTTTAACCAACCATAAGGCAGAAAGATAGAGTCTTGGCCATGCAGAAGCTGTATATGGAAGAAATTAGCAACCAAGCTGATTTTTAAATGTGAGTAATTATTGGGCTGACTGTGACACAGAAGTAGTAGAATGCAGTTTTGAGCTACTGCATAAAGCAATGCAGTAAGAATCACATTGGAAAAAATGGTTGAGAGAATGTGCTAACAGGAATCATATGAGAACTATCTGTCAGGTTGTGAGACTATACTGTGAAATTCAATCAAGTATTTGCTAGTCAACTTAGTGTTTTTCTAATGTCTATGATAAAAAGAAAAATTAATGTTCCATCCCTTTGCCAGTGTATAATCTTTTGCAATTAAAAAATAAACATGGTAAGGTTAGCCCCCATGTTTTAGATTTCTCTTAAGAGATAGCAGAATAGGTGGACAGGAGACAAAGAAAGAGGGACATTTACAAAAAGGGAAGGAGAACATACACAAATAACAAAGCCCTACTATATAGCACAGGACTTCCCTGGTCACTTAGTGGTAAAGAATTTGCCTGCCAGTGCAGGAGATTTTGGTTCAATCCCTGGGTTGGGAAGATCCCCTAGAGAAGAAATGGCAACCCACTCTAGTATTCTTGCCCGGGAAATTCCATGGACAGAGGAGCCTGGTGGGCTGCAAAAGAGTCAGACACAACTTAGCAACTAAACAGCAGCTGTGCGGCACAGGTAACTGTATTCAGTATCCTTAATAAACCATAAAGAACAGTAATATACACAAATATACAACTGAGTCACCATACTGTGCACCAGAAACGCAGTGCTACAGATCCACTGTACTTCAGTTTAAAAGGGGTGGGGGGGGGGGAAGGGAGCAAGAGACAAGCAGTTTTGGGTCTTATTAATGGAATCACATTTAAGAGTGTTATCTCAATTTTCCAGAAGAAACTGATATGGAGTCAGTTGTTGGCTCAACCATTGCCCATTGCTTCATTTCTGTGAGTCTTGTTCAAAGTCACAATGTGTCTGAAGTCTAATAAAAGATAGAGTTGGAAATTGAAACCAGATTAAATAACTAGAACTCAATTTCTAAAGTCTTAGTCCAGTGTTTGCCATTATACTACATTTTCTATATATTCCACTATATATCATTTATCTTTTTACTACTACAGCATGCTAAATTAAATAAAAACAAAAAGTATGTCCTAAATGTCATATAGTAAGTACCCTCCAAATTATCATTGAAAACAGTCGAGTTTCTTCATCTCTAATTTCTAATAGAGGGTTCATATTTTAGATTATTTAAGACTAAGGAATCCATGAATTAGTCACTCAACAGAATGCCAGGGACTCAAGATAATGCCATATTAACCCAAATATACTAAAACTAAACAGGTTATAAACATGAATGATTATAGCAGTTTATTCATAAAAATCCCAAATTGGAAATAAACTAAATGCTTATCAACTGGTGACTGGGTAAATAACTGTGGCTCATCTATACAATGGAATATACTCGGCAATAAACTGATGCCTGATATCACCAACAACGTGGATGAACCTTAAAAAGCATTTTGCTAAGAGCAAGAAGCCAGACACAAAAGGCTACTTAATAGGATTTCTTTATATGACATACTGGAAAAAGAAAAATTATAGGGATAAAAGATCACTAGTGGCAGAAAGGGAATGACTATAAAGCAGCATGAGGGACTTTGGGGGGTGGTAAAGGAAGTGTTTTAAATTCTGATTATTATATATACATGAAGATTGCTGGGAAGAATATCAGTAACCTCAGATATGCAGATGATACCACCCTTATGACAGAAAGTGAAGAGGAACTAAAAAGCCTCTGGATGAAAGTAAAAGAGGAGAGTGAAAAAGCTGGATTAAAACTCAACATTCAAAAACCTAAGATCATGGCATCCAGTCCCTCACTTCATGGCAAATAGATGGGGAAACAGTTTCCTATGGAAACTGAGAGACTTTATTTTCTTGGGCTCGAAAGTCACTGCAGATGATGACTGTAGCCTTGAAATTAAAAAAATGCTTGCTTCTTGGAAGAAAAGTTATGATAAACCTAGATAGCATATTAAAAAGCAGAGATGTTACTTTGTCAACAAAGGTCTGTCTAGTCAAAGCTCTGGTTTTTCCAGTAGTCATGTATGATGTGAGAGTTGGATCATAAAGAAAGCTGAGTGCCAAAGAATTGATGCTTTTGAACTGTGGTGTTGGAGAAGACTCTGAGAGTCCCTTGAACTTCAAGGAGATCAATCCAGTCAATCCTAAAGAAAATCCACCCTCAATATTCATTGAAAGAACTGATGCTGAAGCTGACACTCTAATACTTTGGCCACCTGATGCAAAGATCCGACTTATTGAAAAGACCCTGATGCTGGCAAAGATTGAGGGCAGGAAGAGAAGGGGATGACAGGATCGATGGTTGGATGGCATCACCAGCTCAGTGGATATGAATCTGAACAACTCTGGGACATAGTGAAGGGCAGGGGAGCCTGACATGCTGCAGTCTATGGGGTCATGAAAGTCGAACATACCTTAGTGACTGAACAACAGCAACAAAAATATCAAGTAATGATAAATTCTCTGAAGAAAAATCAAGAACCTAGAGAAGATGGGGTGAGACCTCCTACTTAGGATAAGGTGGTCAGAAAGAGTCTCTCTAATAAAGTAATTCTTAAGCAGTGACCTGAAGAAGTAAGGGAGCAAGCCAGGTGTATATCTGGGGAAACAAGTTTCCAAGCAGAGGAGATGGCAAATGGAAACACCTGATTCCAAGCATGCTTGACTGTCAGTGTACTCACTTTGCTTCATACTTAAAATGTTACAGTGTTTCATAGCACATTCTATATAACTTTTCTTTTTTATAGTTGATGTGTTGTTGCATTATTGTGTTTATGCCTGTGTTTCCCACCAACCTGGCCTTTAGGGACAGGAATTGTGCCGTATCTGCCATATGTTAGCTGCTGAATAGGTACTGATTGAACCAGTTTGATTATCTATTGAGCAGCTACTATTCCTTCTGTTTACTTGGTACCAAAGGATTGAAACTGTTGAAAGTGTTAGTCACTCAGTTGTGTCTGACTCTTTTGTGACCCCATGGACTGCAACCTGCCAGGCTCATCTGTCTATAGAATTCTCCAGGCAAGAATACTGGGGTGGGCTGCTATTTCCTTCTGCAGGAAATCTTTCTGATCCAGGGATCGAACCCGAATCTCCTGCATTGCAAGCAGATTCTTCACTGTCTGAGCCACCAGGGAAGCCCAAAGGATTACAAGAATATTAGTTGTTAGATATGTAAATAGATAAGAGAAAATAATGGGCAGGCAAGCTTTGGTCTACATTATTCAGAGGAAAGAAAAAGCCGATAATTTCTGTCACTGAACTCCTTTACAAATTTATTTAAAGGTTGTTCTTAACTGAAATATGACCTTCACAGTTTAAAAACTCATGGTGATATCCAGTTTTCATGTGTACTAAATTACTCTAATGGTTACTTGAAATATTCAATTAGGAAAATGAATTTGAAAAGTAAAGTATCAGGAAAATTTCTTTGAGTTGCAAATCATTTTGGAAGAGAACTGTTTGCTCTCCCAAAGGGAAACTAAGTTATATTTTTGCTTTATTTAATTTTTAAGGGTTTCAGCAAATAAGTTACTACATTTTCTTTTTGATGTTTACTGAATGTTATTTCCTATTTTAGATCTCTAAAGTTACTAAACTAAATTTTTTTGTATTATGTCTCTAATGAAATAAATATTTAAGATCAGCAGTACATAAGCTTTCATGGTTTTTGAATTTATTTATTTTTTTACTTTTATCCCCTTTAACTTGAAAGGTTAATCTAATTCATGGATGTAGCGAAGGCTTTAAAATGAGTAGGAAGCTTATCACTATTCAGCAGAAAACCCTGGTTTTAGCTTTTAAAGTTACTGTCACTTATACTTAGCAAAATGTCAATGCAGTCTACTTTTCAAAATGTAGAAGTTTTCTATAATCTGAGAAACATAATAAAATTATTGCACTTACCTTTAGATAAGCCTATTTGGTAGTTAGTACTGCATGTCAATACTCAGAGTTTTCTTTCTCTCCATCCTCCCCTCCAAAAAAATGTCACCATCTGTTTTTGAAAACTAAATATTTTAACTCAAAATTTACATTTAATATTTTAACAAAAGTGACTTTGACCTTCTTAATTTTCTATTGTATGGTTTTAAAAAACAGTAAATATATTCTTGGAAAATTAGAAAATCATACCATATGTGCATTTTGTAACCTCATTTTTTCAGTGTTAACCTCCATATGTCCTTCCATCTTTTCTTCTTACCAAGTCCGTAGTCAAATTTCCCAGCTTCAGACCAGGTTTCACATCTGGTTGTTATAGTCCTTAAGTCTCTTTTTATAAAACTCTAACCCAACTTCCATTTTCTTTTCATGCCATTAATCTATTGAGGGGATGGAGCCAACTCCCCTGCAGGCTGTTTCATTTCTAGATGTATTGGTTGCATCTGCATTTAACTTGTTCCTCTGTCCTTTGTATTTTCTGTTAACGCAAAGTTAAATCATAGGGCCTAAGAGATCCAAGTTAAACATTTTTGTCTGGGATATGCAATAGGCTATGTATTTTTTATTTTAACTTATCAAGAGGCACAATATCTGGATGGGTCATCATTAATGAGATTGAATTTAACTACTAACTTAGGGTGATGACTGATCCCTTCATTGTAGAGTTTCAGCTTTTTCTCCTTGTGACTTGGAAATAATGTACTTGGTGTTACTTTGCACACAGTATGAATCATGAAGTCCCTATCAAACATATGCCTGGGTATAATACTTGCCTAAATTAATAATTTCATGAGGAATCACATATATTAATTTTCTGGTTTTAATTTTTTTCTTCCACATTATTAGCCACACGTTTTCTGTAAAATAGAATTTTTTATCATCTTTATTGGTTTGTTCTCCTGCAAAGACTAGATAAATAAATTCTTTCACTTAGTTACATATTTTTATCAAAAAATGACATAAGTATCTTTTCTGGCTTTCTCCTTTTCTGAATGTTATTATAGACTCATGGATTTTTATTGATTCACCATTTCAGTCAATGTCAGTGATAATTCTCACAACTTTGACTTAATGGGGAAGGGGACCTTTCAGAATGATTTCTCTGAGAAGCCTTGATTGTTTTTATTTCTTTTCCTGATTGCTTAAAAATCTGGATGTAAAGGTTATTGAAAGTTTTTAATTTTGGTTTTTCTTTATTTTTCCATCATGTGCCTCATCATAATAGTAGTCTGCTAGTTCCATAAGCAGGTCTTTTGGGTCACTGAGGAAGAGTGCATCTCAAAGAAGGACAAAAGCTTTATATTTCTGTTTAGACTGGCCTAAATGTTAGGTATATCTGACAGATAATTCAAAAGTTGCCACATAAATGTTTTTAATGGAGGGCTTTTTTTTTTTTTATGAAACATCACTTATTATTATCAATTTGCCCATGCTGCTATATAAGGAAATCCTCAATTTATAAATACATGACTTATGAAGATTTGCTTGTTCCATACTTTTTTTTTTTTTTTTTTTGCATTCAACATGTTTTCTCATAGTAAATGCAGGTGATAAAATATATTATTGGATTCCGGCTCTTACAATCTGTGTATGATTTCCAAGTTGGATCAAGCCCGTATCTTTGCCTCCCTTCCCTCCTGTTGCCCCACTGAAATAAAATATATAGAATTAAGAAATGAAATCAATAACAAGAAATGGGAAGATTACCACAGAATGATAATTGAACATATTTCTGGATTTCTGTTTGAGTACTAGAAGGCACAGCTCTACCCTCCTTCTCCCGACCTCTCATCCCTGCACTTGAATTGCAGACAGCTGGCATGTACGCATGCTAAGTTGCTTCAGTCATGTCCTACTCTTTGTGGCCCCATGGACCGTAGCCCACCAGACTTCTCTGTCCGTGAGATTCTCCAGGCAAGAATACTGGAATGCATTGCCATACCCTACTCTGGGAGATCTTCCCAATCCAGGGATTGAACCCACATCTTGCCAGGCTTTCTTTAGAGAAATTGGGAAAAGCTAAGGCTTCTAGAGTACAAGTTTATGTCCCCAGAATAAAAGAAAAAGTCATCTTCATTCTGGCATTTAGAGGGCCTCCCCACCCACATACCCTAAAGGAACAGTACCACTCAGCCTGTACCTAGCCCACACAGAGCTCCTCTCTGGAGAGAAGTCTAGCTAGAAATCAGACCATCTTCACAATGACAGAGGAAATCTGTGTTGGCTAATGAGTCATTCAAGCCTAAAGATGAGTGAGTAACCAAAGATCACAAGCGTGTCAGGAAAGCTAATACTGTGAAAGAGACTGAAATAACCAGGAAAGTTACCACTAAAGAAAATAGAGCCATCAGAGAGGAACTTACAGGAACAGAACTCTAACATACTCAGAGCTCCAGAAGGATACTACATCTGTTGAATAAGAATAAGAGAACACAAGGTTTCAGATTGAAAGAGTACGCCACGTGCTGAGATAGTGAATTAAATATCATACTGTAACACATTCTTGTAAAACTGCAGAATTCCTAGGGTAAACACAAGATCCAGAGGGAAGTTATGCACAAAATGACAAGTATCAGACTGAAATCAGACCTCTCATCAGTAGCTGGTAATGCTTTAAGAAAGTAAAATACTGCCTTCAGCATTTAGAAAGAAAATGATATGCAGCCCAAGGCTTCTATATCCTGCCAAACTATTAATCAAAGGTGAGAGCAGAATAAAGTTGCTTTCAGCCATGCAAGGGCTCAGGGTTTACCTCCTCTTGGAATTAAAAGAAATGAATGAATTACACATTTATCATCAGCTTTCCTGAACAACAGAAAATCATTATGTAGTTTTTCATTAAACCTTTTCTTTTAACAGTTTGATTTTTTTAAAAGTCTCATTGTTGCCAGAAGGGTTTATTGAGAGGAAAAGGGGAAAGAAGGATTACAACCATAAAATGAGTAGTTGTGGATTTACACCGTGAAATAAATTAGAGCTACTGTAGCAAACAGCAATAAGCTGTTTACTTTCATTGTGCTGAGATATTCCATATGTTGCACATATAACTAACCTATAGTTTTATATTTCCCAATGACCCCAGCTACAAGCAAGCCAGGACTACCTATATTCAGTCACAACTGGTTGGTATACCACAAGATGATAGGGGCGACAGCATCATCTTCTTCTCCTATCATGACTGGAATGACATGATCTGGCTTATATTTAAATGCATTGTTCTGAGAGCGATGTTGAGAGTAGACTTTGGGTAGAATAGTAGATCAAGGGTAAAGAGCAGGGAGAGCAGCTTAGACATCATTACAGTGTGCTCAGTCACTCAGCTGTCCCGACTCTTTGTGACCCCATGGACTGTAGTTTGCCAGGCTCTGCTGTCCATGGAGTTTTCCAGGCAAGAATACTGAAGTGGGTTGCCATTTCTTACTCCAGGGGATCTTCCTGACCCAGGGATCGAACCCATGTCTCCTGCATTGGCAGGTAGATTCTTTACCACTGCTGGGAAGCCCCCATCATTGAAACTTTCTAAGTGAAAAAAGGCAGTGGCTGTACTATGGTGTTAACAGTGGAGTAGGTGAAAAATGATTAGAATCTGGATATGATTTAAAGGTAGGGCCAACAGGATTTCCTGACTGGTTGGATTGGGGTGAACAAGAAAGGACTCAGCATTTCTGGTCTGAACAGTAAACAACAGGTTGAGGGGAAAGCTTAGGGAATAAATTTTGAATGTTATGTTTCAGAAATCCATTTGACCTCCAAATAAAGATGTCAGTTACTTGGATTGGCACATACACATGTATGCCTGTAGTTCTGAAGAAAGATCTGGCCTGGAGATAGAATTTGGGGAAAAGTCAACATATAAATTGTATTTAATGCCATATGATTCATGGGTGAGATCACCTGGGAATGAATAGAGATAAAGAAGAGGTCTGAGGACTTGGACCCTAAGACATTTCAACATTAAGATTCAGGGAGATGAGAAGGAATGATTGAAGATGACTAGGAGGAGCATCTAGTGGGGTATAAGGAGAACCAAGAAAGAGTGGTGCCCTGGAAGTCAGGAAAGAAAGTGTTTCAGAAAGGAAAGAGCCATTTACTATTTCATGCTCCTGAGAGGTAACACAGAATGAGCATTGTTGGATTTGGCACCATGTTATATTTTTTCAAACAGCTACTCAGTTGTTAGGACAAAAGCATGTATTAAGTTGTTGGAGCCCACCTACTTCATAAATGGAAGGAATAGGTATTTCTTTTGACTTAGGGGCTTTGTGAAAAAATTATTAAGAACCCAAGGGAGGCACGAACAGGGAAAGTTTGGGGATCTTTGCTTTAGAGGATCGTGCCAACTGAGCATTTTAAGAGGGGGAAGCACCTCTTGCCTTTTCTTTGTCTCTGCTGAAAAGTTTGAGTTAGTAATTTTAACTGTGATCAGATTACATGCAGTTAATAAAACTGCCCTAGTGTGGTGGTTCAGTATTAAAAAAGTAAACCTTATCCTGTGAAATGTCAGTAGTACATCTTTGTGTGAATTTTTCTTCTTGCCTCCATAGGTATGGTCTGAATATGCGTTGCTTGGCAGCTCGGGTCAACTATAAGACTTTGATTATCATCTGCGCGCTCTTCACTTTGGTCACAGTACTTTTGTGGAATAAGTGTTCCAGTGACAAAGCGACCCAGGTTCCGCGGCACTTGAGTAGTGGCTTCAGAGTGGATGCCTTAGAAAAAAGAGCGGCGGCGTCTGAGAGCAACAACTATGTGAACCACATGGCCAAGCAGTCTGAGGAGGCCTTCCCTCAGGAACAGCAGAGAGCACCCCCTGTTGTCGGGGCCTTCATTAACAATGGGGCAAGCAAGGTGTTAGGGCTCAAATATGAAGAAATTGACTGCCTCATAAATGATGAACACACAATTAAAGGGAGACGAGAGGGGAATGAAGTCTTTCTTCCATTCACCTGGGTAGAGAAATATTTTGATGTTTACGGAAAGGTGGTTCAGTATGATGGCTATGATCGGTTTGAATTCTCTCATAGCTATTCCAAAGTCTATGCACAGAGAGCCCCTTATCACCCTGATGGTGTGTTTATGTCCTTTGAAGGCTACAATGTGGAAGTCCGAGACAGAGTCAAGTGCATAAGTGGGGTTGAAGGTTGGTATCCATCTACTCCACTGCATTTTTCTATCCAGATTGTGTTGAGGAATAAGTGACTGTAACTGTTAATTACATAGCAAGTACTTACACAGCTTACCTATCACCGCTCTGACTTAGGGAGGAACAGGTTAAACCTGAACCTTGGACAGCTTTCTAGATGGTGATTCAAGGGCTCCAATAATATCATACCTGATTAAATAGGATTATGCCATTAACCTGCCCCGGGAACTCAAGTTATCAGTAAAGTCAAGGCACAGCATCTTCAGAAATTTTACATTAAAATATACAGTTATTATCCTATGAGAGGAGATGGGAAAGGGAGACAGACCATCCATCAAACCCATCAATGTACCAGTGCCGTCTTGTTATCAGATTAGCCAGGTATCATCTCTGGTTGAAGGGTTAAAGTTCTCAGAACAAGATAATACATAGTACCATTTTCTCTGAACCTATATTGGAACTCCTATAGTCTGCTGTATATATTGTCTTTCCTTGTCTTTAAAATTTGGAGCACTGAGGGTTCCTTATGGATGTTTTGGAATTTATATTTCACACCTAGAATTGATCAGAAAGTCAAGCTGAATTTGACTCTAAAGTATATAATATAATCAAAGGAAAGAACAATGTGTCTTAAGATTTCTTGGTTTGAGTTTTATTTCATTTTTCTCATTTTGTTATAAAAAGTAATTTTCACATCTTAATATTTTAATTTTTGTAATATCTTTACAGAATCTTTAGTAGAAGGAAGGGGCCACATTCATATAGATTCTTACCATTCAAGATAATGATTGCCATTTTTGTATATTCTCAGAAGGTCTTTATACCTAGGTATATGTTTTAACATAGTTGTAATGATATTTATTGTGCAGTGTTCAAGAGGGTAACAGTTTGTTAGAGACTTGAAAGTTCTCCATTGCCAACCCTTTTTCCGCCAGTAACTTTTAAAAATGTGTAAGCTTAGTAGGTGCCTAGGTGCTAAAAGTGAAAAGCACCTATAACCACTGTTAATATTTTGATGTTTTTTCCAATCTTTTTGTTGTTGTTGTGTATATACACTTTTTTAAACAGTTTAGAATCATGCTCTGTAGTTGATTTTGTTTTTTTTTCCCCTCAACAGGATTATTTCCTCTTATTATTGAATATTTATTGAGCGTTTTAAGCACTAATAACTCATAATCAGGATATTCCATAAAAATGTATGGAATAATGTATGGAACCTTGCTCTTTAGTTGGACAGTTAGGTCATATATCTTTTGTCATTATACATAATGGTGTGGATATTCATAGTTAATCATTTACTGTTTTAAATGTATTCTCAGAGTTGTTTCCCTAGGAAATAAATTACCTTGCCAAATAGTGTCAGTCAGTTTTACCAAACTATTTTCCAAGAAGGTTGACCCTGTTCATGCTTCTGGTAGCAGAGTATAAGGGTACTCATCATCTCACTCCTGCCATCATGAAACATTATTTTTAATCTGTCATTTACGAAGGAGTCTCATAATTTTCTTTCTGTAGCAACTAGTGAGGTCAGGTATCTTTTTCAAATCCTTTTAACTGTTATAGAATGGCCTTGATTTTCTTTCCCCTCTCTTTTCATTGTGATTAGTGTTGATTTTTGGGAAAATATATTGTGAGACCTTTTATATATATATATATATATATGTAGCAAGGGTAGTAGCACCTTGTTACATTTGTTAAAGATATTTTCTTTAATTTGACTGTCTTTTCATTTTACTTATGATTTGTTAGTTTTAGAAATTTTTAGTCCTATTTACTAAACTTAGGAATTTTTTCAAAAATTACTACTTTTATGCTTAAAAATCATTTGCCATGCCATGATCAGCTATTCATCTTTATTTTCTCTAATAGTTTTATGGTTTTGTATTTTTACATTTAAGTTTTTAGTCCCTCTAAGCTGATTTATATTTTGACAAATGGTATAAAGCCAAGGTCTAATTTTAGATGTTTTTTCCCCTAACATTTATTGAGTCTTCTTTCCCCTGCTGATCAATGACACAATCTTTATCATTATACTAAAATATTTTAAAACTAGAGTATGTTTCTGGCCTACTATTCTGTTCCATTGATCAGTCTATCACTTCTTAGGCCAATTGCACATTATCATAGTTATTACCCATATAATAAGATAGTGTAAATCTTCCTTTTACTCATTGAAAATCTTTTGAAAAAAGAAATCTACCCTTGGGGAAAGACTATTGAAGTTAAAAAGCTTATCTGCAGCCTAGGTTTCTTACCCTATATGGTCCCCAATTCCTTAAACTATTTTGAAACTACAGCATAATGCATATGGTTTTATAAGTTCCTGGTTTCTGCTGTGCCCATCTGTTGCTTGTTAACTTATTTTAGGGCTCCAAATAGGAGTTTATCTCTCAACACATACACCATGATGCAATAATAAAATATTCTGTACAGTGTGGTATTACTGTATTTCCCATGTAAGCAATTACTAAAGTAAACACCCATACCAAACATTTGAAACTTTTACTTAGAACTTTACAAGAGGTAATCCATTAGTGAATTTATCAAAAATCTATGGTTAAGGGACTTCCTTTGTGGTCCAGTGGTTAAGACTCTGCACTCCCGATGCAGGGGGTCTGGGTTCAATCCCTGGTAGGAGAACTGGATTCCACATGCTGCAACTAAGACCTGGGGCAGCCAAATAAATAAAAACAAATGTACTTTTAAAAAAAATTTTTTAAATCCATGGTTAAATATACAACCATAATTCATTTTTTTAAAAAAAGTACTCCTTATTCTCAGGAATTACATTTTGACATGAGGGATATGAGAAAGAATTGCAAATTGTTTATACTTTAAGTTGCCTAGTTATAGCTGGCTTCTTAAGAAAATACTTTAACCATCTGATGATATAGTTGCTAGACCAAATCTTAACATTGGAGGGAAAGATGAATATATAATTAACTTGACTGTTAAGTACAGATGTTAAGAAAATTTCAGGTTTAATACTCTAGAATAAAACAGGTAATTGTTAACTATCAATATATGTGTTTAAATTGTATAGAACTTGAATGATAAAATAGAATTATGAAAAATGACATCTATAGCTATGAGCAAGAGTAGCACTCATTAAAAATCAGTCCTTAAAAGATAATTTACAACACTGCATTGTTATCTGTTAACAAATAATGAATGAGAACGAATAAATATTTAATTTTGGTTTTCATTTCTGGTTAACTTGGTACTATTTTTAGTAATTATGAAAACAGTGTAATAAGGAAGCTTTAAAGTTGCTGGATATACACGTATTCCCGTGTAAATCTATGGCTGATTCATATCAATGTATGACAAAACCCACTGAAATGTTGTGAAGTAATTAGCCTCCAACTAATAAAAAAAAAAAATTAAAAAATTTAAAAAAATTAAAAAAAAATATGAATGTCAAAAAAATAAATAAATAAAATAAAGTTGCTGGATAACCCTGTGAAGTAAAACAGTGAAAAGTGGTATTCAGAATAGGATTATGAATGTCTGGAGATAGTTATTTATTAGTTATTTATTTTGTTTCTCGATTTTATAGGTGTACCTTTATCTACGCAGTGGGGACCTCAAGGCTATTTCTACCCAATCCAGATTGCACAGTATGGGTTAAGTCACTACAGCAAGAATCTAACTGAGAAACCCCCTCACATAGAGGTATATGAAACAGCAGAAGACAGGGACAAAAACAGCAAGCCCAATGACTGGACTGTGCCCAAGGGCTGCTTTATGGCTAGTGTGGCTGATAAGTCAAGATTCACCAATGTTAAACAGTTCATTGCTCCAGGTAAGTCCTGCTCTATGTGTGTTTGCTAATTTTATGTTGATTTATGGCACCTGATACTCCCTTAAAATGGTTTTTATGGTTGTAAAAATCACATTAGCAGATGCCTTGATATTACATATATAAAGACACAAATAGTGTCACTGAAATGAAATCTAAAAAAGGATCAGCTAAAAAGTTCAAGGTTACATAAGGAATACTTACTGTGTGAAGAGCCAAGCCCCATGAACCAGGTTACTGCACGAGGGCTTTCTCCTTCCAGAGATCTGTATCCCACAGGAGTGAAGTTCCTCAGTTTAATATTTCAGCGTAGTATTCATCCTTTAATTTTCAAGCTATTTTGCATTAAAGTGGAAATTTTTCTTTCTAGAAAGAGCCATCCTTTCCTTTGCTGATTTTTTACCAGTAGCTTTTTATTTTTTCAAGCTAATATAGCATTACCAACCAGGCCTGCTTCCTATGTGGAATTTTGTTAATGTGCTAGATTGTTTCAAACTTCATATAAAGCCATTTCGTTAATAAAATCTTTTATAAAATCAAATTAACTTTATGCAACATTTCCCCTTTTACTAAGACAGTCTCATTAATTGGGAGGTAATGTATTTCTCTCCACTAATCAATATCCATGAGAATTAATGAGTTCATTAGTTAAAAAGACAATGGAATAATTTTAGTTAGCACCTCAGGCTTAGTTTTCTGTGGAGAAATATTGTCAAGAACAGAACTCATCCTTCCTCCCACCAGCCTTGCCAGTTGGTAAATAAAAAGAGTGAAAAGGTTAGAAGACCTTTTCTGTATTCTCTCCTTGTCCTTTATTGATGGCTGTGTAATTCACAGACCTTGAAAGCCACAATACAAATCTACTCCTTCTAGATGGCCTTAAGTAATGGATTTATCAGTGTTTAATGCAGTGCAAATAATGAGTGACCTTTAGTTTTTTATTCTGTGACTAAAACTTCTTTTATCCTGTGGCATTCTGTGATATTCTAGTACACAGAGCATCTTTGCCTATTGTAAAACAACAGGCTTGGCTGGGTGAGAAAGTACATGGAGATGTTTAAGAATATTTAGCTTATGGCTTGTAGCAGGAAATGCTTAGACTAAAAAGGACTTTTGATTTTGGGTGCATCTAGAGGGCTTATTTTTACACTGATGAATAGTGTAGTCTGGATTAGGGTGGAAAACAGCAGCCCTCATCTTGATCTCCTCAAGGGCTGGGAAGCTTTTTAGAACCGTCTCTTGAATTCTGTTCTATTTAGAGCAGTAAAAGAAACAGCATATTATAACCAAACAGTAGCAACAACAGGAAGAAGAAGAAACATTTTGTTGTTTGATTTCTTTTTCCTTCTTCTTCCTGCTGCTACTACTGTTTGGTTTTAATATACTGTTTCTTTTATTTGTAGAAGTCAACTTTCTGAGAGTCAGCTGTCTTCATACTATAGATATGCAAGAGAAATTTCCTGTTTGACTATTTGCCAAATAGAACAGCTCCTACTATTTTTTCAGTCTCTGAAACCTTTGGCTTTAGAATTATCATCATCACTTTTTGCTATGTTCCAAGCCACTATCCTTCTTCTTTTTAATACTCACAGTTTCCTTGCAAAGTAATATTATCTCTACTTAACACATGAAGAAACCGAGTTGAACATCTCAAAGCTAGTAAGTGGTGGAGTTAATAATTCAAACTAGGTTTGTTTAACTCCAAAACCTATGCTTGCCCCTCCATCTCTCCCAGTATTCCTCACTTTTTGTTGACTACAGGAGCCCAATGCTTAATTTCCAGAAGTTTTATTCACAATTCCAATGAATGTCTGAAAACAACCTATCATTTCCAACAACAATGGGTAATTAAGAGCATGTACTTCATAGAGCCAGACTAAACAACCTGGGTTCAACTCTTTGTATCTTAGGCAAGTTACTTAACTTTTCTGTCTCTGTTCATCATCCATAAAGAGTAATAATAGCACTACCCTTGTAATTGTTATAATGGCTCAATGAATTAATGTGTAAAGCACTTAGAACACAGTAAATACTTACCAAATATTAATTAAATAAAAAATTTTTAGGGAATTCCCTGGCAGTCCAGTGTTTAGGACTCCATGCTTCTACTGTGAGGGGCTGGGTTCAGTTGCTGATGGGGGAACTACAATCCCACAAGCATGCAGCATAGCCAAAAAAAAATTTTGAAATTGCTTTTCAAAAAGTCCCTCAAAGCATCATTTGATGTTTAAGTCTAAGATGTTCTCAGTCTCCGTACAACTTCCATGATTGTCTGTTCCATCAGTTCATGTCTAACTGTTCTTTTCTTATAGTCTCTTTCTTGTAACTATGTGTTAAACCAGCTTTTGGCTGTTTTTTTTCTTTTTGTGGAATAGATATATTAGACAGTCATTGATTATTGGTCAAACAATTTTTGATCTAGAAAAGGCATTTTGACCACAGTACCTTAGCTATCTGCTAAGGCCATTAACCCCTCTAATGTAAACTAGACAGGCCACAAGGTAAAAGAGCTTTGGTCTGATGCTCACAAGCCATCGTGGACTCAACAATTCTGCCATTTGTTTATGGTTAACTTAGTAAAAATTAAAATTAAAAAAATAATAATCCAACATATAAAATATTGATGTATTAATTTTCTATGGTCAGTGGTTATCAAGGATGAATTGCAAGTAACTTTTATATACAGAGAGAGACCTTCTATTCTAACCAGTATTTTTTGGTATATTTTTTTCCCTGCAGAAACCAGTGAAGGTGTGTCCTTACAACTGGGGAACACAAAAGATTTTATTATTTCATTTGACCTCAAGTTCTTAACAAATGGAAGTGTGTCTGTGGTTCTGGAAACGACAGAAAAGAATCAGCTCTTCACTGTACATTATGTCTCAAATACCCAGCTAATTGCTTTTAAAGAAAGAGACATATACTATGGCATCGGGCCCAGAACATCATGGAGCACGGTTACCAGGGACCTGGTCACTGACCTCAGGAAAGGAGTGGGTCTTTCCAACACAAAAGCTGTCAAGCCAACAAGAATAATGCCCAAGAAGGTGGTTAGGTTGGTTGCGAAGGGGAAGGGCTTCCTTGACAACATTACCATCTCTACCACAGCCCACATGGCTGCCTTCTTCGCTGCCAGTGACTGGCTGGTGAGGAACCAGGATGAGAAAGGCGGCTGGCCGATTATGGTGACCCGTAAGTTAGGGGAAGGCTTCAAGTCTTTAGAGCCAGGGTGGTACTCCGCCATGGCCCAAGGGCAAGCCATTTCTACATTAGTCAGGGCCTATCTCTTAACAAAAGACCATATATTCCTCAATTCAGCTTTAAGGGCAACAGCCCCTTACAAGTTTCTGTCAGAGCAGCATGGAGTCAAGGCTGTGTTTATGAATAAACATGACTGGTATGAAGAATATCCAACTACACCTAGCTCTTTTGTTTTAAATGGCTTTATGTATTCTTTAATTGGGCTGTATGACTTAAAAGAAACTGCAGGGGAAAAACTCGGGAAAGAAGCGAGGTCCTTGTACGAGCGTGGCATGGAATCCCTTAAAGCCATGCTCCCCTTGTACGACACTGGCTCAGGAACCATCTACGATCTCCGGCACTTCATGCTTGGCATTGCCCCCAACCTGGCCCGCTGGGACTATCACACCACCCACATCAATCAACTGCAGCTGCTCAGCACCATTGACGAGTCCCCAATCTTCAAAGAATTTGTCAAGAGGTGGAAGAGCTACCTTAAAGGCAGCCGGGCAAAGCACAACTAGAGCTCAGAACCAAAATCCTATGTCAGCCTCTGCTGTACACAGAAACTAGAGTCTCTATGTCAGCAGAGCATAGGCACATTTTAAAAGGTTGTATACTAGGTTTTTGTGGATTACATCAAAGTGATAAATGATCCTTAAAACCAGTCTTCTGAGATAATTGCATTCCATGGGTTTAGTGTTTAGACTGTCATTGGCATTTAGAGCAGAAAAGTGTTTAGTCAGTGGGCTGAATGAAGATATTTAACTTGGCCTTGCTTATCACCCTGTTCAGTTCCACAGCTAGTCCAGTTCTCTCGATTGGGGAAAGACAATGGTAAGTAGCTCTTAAATGGCCAGCTGTCCAGCACTTGTCTGAAGACTTAGTATGGGGCTCTTTTAAAATGTGGTTATTTATGTTTATGTTGAAAGCAGACTTTAAAAAAATAATGTGCTAAAATACAGTAAATATGTACTTGTAGCCTGAATAGTGGACTGTGTGCAACTTTAAAAATGATCTTTCTTTTCTATAAATTAATTTCTTAGGGATGGATGAGCATTTGTTGCATTTGTTCAAGTTGTTATATATGGAGAATATTTTGAATTTATGGTTTGCTTGAAGTGTGTAAATTAAAAACACAACCAGTGTTCAGGCTTCACAGTTATATAATGTAAGCACAACTAAAATGAAACTTGTTGACTGCACAAGAAATTACAAAACAGAGCAAAAATGTTATCTGTTTTATGAAACGATCTACAATCAGTAAAGATTTGATAATCAGTATACCCCTCCTCTACCCCCATTGTGGTGGTTTCTTTTTGCCACTATCTCAAATTTTGTATTTCATTTCAGACTACACTCGAGAGTTTTGTCTATTTGGGGGGGACATTTTGGGAACATTTGGGAAATTTTACTATAAACCTAAATTTGTGGAGGAGGTAGTAATTTTAATAAGTCCACTACCACTGCCTTTCCAACATTCTTTTCCCCTTTAAAGAAAAATATTAGGTCAGATATTATAAGGCTTGTAGCAGATTTTTTTCCTACTTAGATCATTCTTGGTCTACAGCTTTCCAAACTATTGATGTATACAAAATACATAGTTTTTGTGTAAGCGTTCCAAACTTTTCTGTATCAGTGTTTTTTCTTTGCAGTTTTTAATTTTAAATTATTTCAGCTCTTGGATAAAAGTGATGCTACTATATTAGCTGTACATGTGTAATCAGACCTTTATTTTGGTTTTTATATCTCACATACCTCACATAAATAGGCACCATAGCCCTCATACCCTGGGCAGTGTCTGCTCTAGGACTTAGGCAGTAGGTCAGAACTGAGGGAGGTTAATTTTGCTGTCTCTGTTTTAGTGTGTGACAATACCTTAAATCAATACAATAACTTATACAGATTGGAAATATGAGATCCCCTACTTTCAGAGGACTGAGTCTGACACATGCAGTGCAGTGTGTGTGTGTGTGACCTATATGAAATGCACATCAAGAGCGAGGTGGGCACCTCCCTGCCCACTGCATCTTGACTGAACTCAGCCTACCAACACCACTCAGAAATGGGAAAATGCATACATGCCTTTGTGCAAAATATATGTTATATCAGCAGCCGGAACAAAGACCTACAACTGACGTGAAAGTGTTAGTCACTAAGTCGTGTCCAACACTTTATGACCTCATGGACTGTAGCCCACCAGGCTTCTCTGTCCATGGAATTCTCGAGTCAAGAATACTAGAGTGAGTAGCCATTCCCTTGCTCCAGGGAAGTTTCCCAACCCAGGGGTCGAACCTGGGTCTCCTGCATTGCAGGCAGAGTCTTTACCATCTGAGCCACCAGGGAAGCCCATGGAAACTGGCTGTGGAAAAGTAAGTTGAAACTCCCAGTTTATATGACCACAAGTCAATTTTGCCACAACACAACAGTTGTGGGGTGTTAGGTTTCCCCCTAGCTGTTGACCTTTGTAGTCTTCATACGTTAGATGTCTCAATAAGAATATCTAGACTCCTTTTTTAATTTTATTTTCAGCACTCAAAAATAAACTTTCTCCAGTCTGGAAATCCTTTTTACTCCATTGTATTTGTTATTATTTAGAGCAGTCCAGATTTCTGCCTTCTGTTTGCATACTGGTACTTCAGATTGAGGGAATCAGTGAAAACAGTATGGTACTGCTTCTGTGACAAATATCAGTGCCTTAACAATGTGGCTGTCTTTTCTCACTGAAAATAGACATTTTGATCTAGAAATGGCATTGCAATTTCTTTGCTGTTGGTCTCATCCTGCCTTCCATGTTGCAATAGCAACTCGATTTTTCCTGTGATCCCAGGATTTTCAGAGGGTGAGTTGAACCTGTAGTATCCCTGGCAGTACAAACCAGTGGTTCTCAAACTTTAGAATGCCTCACAATCACCTGAGAGCTTACTGAAATACAGATTCCAGATATCCAGTAAATCTGCCTGTGAAGCTTGGTAGTCTGCATTTTAAAAATAAGCATTCAGGTAATTTTGAGGCAAATGATCTGAGGGACATGTGGGGAAACACTGCCCAAGACCATCCATCATTTTTGTTCCTTAACACCTATGGAGTTTTCTAGGGTCTTAAATCATGCAAAATGTTTAGTCTGAGATTAGAGAGAATGGGGAAGGTATTTTACCATTTTTTAAAAAATTCTTTAAATTTTTCCTTGTTCCAAGATTATGGGTATTAGTTGTTTACACTTACCTTGAGTTAGCTTTGATGTTTAAATAAATCTGTTGCCACTTCAGTTATAAAACCAGCCAAAAGTTCCCAGATAAAGGTCAAGTTTGACCCTTTCAGAGTTACTGTACATAAAGGCTTCAGCCAAAAACCATCCAGTGTACGTGAGCAAATACAAGAAATGGCACACAAGCACAACTCTCCAGGCGTGGCAGTCCTTCTTCTTTGGAGGTGTGCAGAAGTCTCCCTGAAAGCTGCTATCTTCGCCCCCCTTGTGGTTGTTTTCTCGTCTCCCCACTGTACGTGCGGGCTATCGGCCGTGTGTGAAATATGCAATAAGCGTTTACGGACGCCCGTCTGAGGGCGGCCCGGTGACGCTGCACAGACTGCAGTCCAAGCACAATGTGCACACGCTAGTTTTATACGCAGCAAGACTTGATTTTTTGCAGATGGAAAGGTATTTTGTTTCTATACAAAGTAAATGGATTGTTTGTGCTTAATGTAAAGCTGCTTTATATAATTGTAAAATAAAGTTTTTATCTTAAAAGAACTATACCTGGATGTTTCTCTTCTCTTTATTCTAAGATTACTTGAGCCCAGCAAGCAGATTTCTGACCATTTTCAGTTCAGCTGGTGGCAACTAGTCAGGCAACAAATGTTCATGAAAGGTGTACGAGACCCTTAAAGACAAATTGGGGAATATGATATGGGCCTTCACCCTAAGGAGGTTTAGTCCTGGGTGGGGTGGTGGAGAACACAATGTCCACAAGCAGTTTCAGAAAAACAAAATGCCAAATGATATGGTCAGTCAGGGAGAGTGTTACAGAGGAGATGGAGCTAAACAGGGGCTTTATGCCTGGGTACCAGCTAGAAGAAGAAGAGGTAATGTGAGCGAAAGCAGGGTGCCATGACAGTAGTGAGGATGCCCTTTCCCATGCTTATTCAGGCTGGTAACCATTTTTGACTCATTCTGATTTAATTGAAAATTTGTTCTTCTTGATTTTCCATGTTACCCTCTTCTCCAGAACAAAAAACATTACTTAATCTTTCCCCCTCTTCCTTTCAGAGAGTAATGATTTAGGCTCCCAATATATATGAACACAGAGACCAGTCTGGCTTTCTGTTATGTCTCATTGCACATTATTTTTTAGATTATAAATATCCCACACCATTTGTATATTGGAATTCCAGTTGATCACCAATCAGCTTTTTCGAGCTGATGAGTGCGTATCATTTGACAGGCTGCTAATCAGCATTGTTGGCATTTCTTCTTTCTCTTTCATCCTCAGTTGGGAAACCGCCATCAGGTTGCAAGAAGTCCTTGGTCGCAGTGAGGTCTCAGGCTGCTCTTGTCTTAATTTTGCTACTTGTAGCCAAACTGCTAATACATCAACCATTCCACTTCAGCACACTGAGCATCACATATTAGCCTCCCTATAGCCCTTTGACGGGGGTCAGACCCTCCATGCTGCAGAGAAGCTGTTTCATGGTCTGGTGAGCTCTGCTTTCCTGAGAATGCTTCCTCTCTCCACAGGGCTCTGATGGCCACTGTGTGCCCTGTGACTCTGCCTCCTCTGGCATGACTGTAGACAGGGTGAGTCCCTCACTCAATCTGGGCCAATCAGTCTCTTCCCAGGAACTGGAAATTGAGATGGATTAAAAAGGAAAAAAAACTGAAGCGGATACACAGTGAAAAGCAGAGAGATGAGAGCAGAATCTTGGCAGTGCTTCAGGCCCTGGATCCAATGCATTTCTGAGGCCTGCTGCATTCTGCTCTGGTTCCATAAGCTACCACTGTATCCTTAGGATAAGTGAGTCCTGGTTAACAACATAGTGTCTATATTACAAAGAAAAATATAATGTGAGTTCTGCATTTTCCTTTGGTCTGGACCACTGTATTTGCTAGGGCTGCCATTTTTTAAAATGCCACAGAAATGTGTGGCTGAAATAGTGGGAATTTATTTCTTTACAGTTCTGGAGGCTAAAAGTCCAAAATCCAGATGTCACCAGGGTTGGTTTCTTCTGAGGCCTCTTCCCTTGGCATGCAGATGCCCGCCTTCTTGCTGTGTCCTCACATGGTCGTCCCTCTGCGTATTCCCTGTGTTCTAACCTGTCATACTAAATCGGGGCCCATTAATTCACAAACCTCATTTTACCTTAGCTACCTCTATAAGATGCTTCCCTCAAAGCTCAGTTGGTAAGGAATCTGCCTGCAATGCAGGAGGCCTGGGTTCGATCCCTGGGTCAGGAAGATCTGCTGGAGAAGGAAATGGCAATCCACTCCAGTTTTCTTGCCTGGAGAATCCCATGGACAGAGGAGCCTAACAGGCTACAGTCCATGGGATCACAAGAGTTGGACACAACTTAGCGACAAAACCACCACCACCTCTTGAAAGGTCCTCTCTCCAAATACAGTCACAATCTGAGGTCCTAGTGGTTAGGACTTCACCATGGAATTGGGACACAATTCAGCCCATTAACAGCCACTCTTTACTCAGTAAGTGCACAGAAACAACTAGCCAGGGTTGCCATTTAATTTGTCGACCCCCAGCTAAGGCCAAAACTCAGAGATCTTTAGGGCATGTTCAATGAGCTGAAATCTAGATCTGGGACTCAGAAGACAGGGCTCTCTGGCTCTGCTGTTATCACATCAGGAACTTACTCCACCCCTGGGCATCAGTTGCTCCATAATATAGTCCAGTAAGAGAGAACTGGTTGATCTTAAAGTTTTTTAAATAAACTACGAAGAAGTAATCACTAAACTTAAGCAGTGGTGCTAGAAAAATATATGGACACCATCATCAGCTCCTAGATTTTTATCCTTCCTGCCATGTGCCATTTCTATTAGCCCATTCTGAATATAGAACTCCAAAGTATTGCAAAAAGCATATTCAGATGCAGAATATATCAAAATTGTAGGTTATGGTGAGATATTTTTTCATGACAATTTAAAAAATATCAAGTCTGCATTATTGTAGCTATTATAAATAGTGAACAATATAGGGATAAAATACTGGCTTTCATTTTACCAACTTATTAAGGATGTCAAATCAAAAATGGATGTAAATTTAAGTGTACTAGTGATGAGTTTCAGTGTTTGCTGCTCACTTTCTGGTGGAAAAGATACAGTTACCATCTGGTAAGTATGATTGGTAACTTGTGTGTGGATGCTGCATTTCCTGAATGTTAAGTAGCAGCAACACTGTGTAATTTTGCTAATCCTTTTGCAGGAGTGGGATTTTGTGAAACGACAGGACTGCAAAGTAAACCATCAAGGAAGAGCTGTAGCCAAGAGAACAGCAAAAGAAAAAAGTCCTGTGAAGGATCAGAAATAGAGCAGCCCACAAGCTGATGGTAAGCACACAGTTCAGGTAGGACATTATCAGGCAACCCCACACACATTGCCTCTAAGCCGAGCACCTGGAAGAGCCAGTGCCTTCCTGGGATTTTGCTCTGTTCTCATCAGCACCCGGAAGTAAGAATGACTGCTCCATTTCAGTTTAGAAAATCTAGTAGTGGTAATTTTGGGGGGGACTACTGTGCTTAGTTGCTCAGTTATGTCCGACCAACTCTTTACAACTCCATGGGCTATATAGCCCACCAGGCTCCTCTGTTCGTGGAATTCTCCAGGCAAGAATACTGGAGTGGGTTGCCATTTCCTCCTCCAGAGGATCTTCCCGACCCAGGGATAGAACCTAGGTCTCCTGTGTCTCTTGCATTGCAGGTGGATTCTTTACCCAAAGTCCCTGAGATCCAGTGGGGGTGGAGGGGTCTTTGGCAGAAGTGCATGATCTTAATTTAATGCCTGTTATTCTGCCTTTCCTTTTTTAACACCGGTGAAATGAAATCTCTGCAATTCAATGGAATATAGGGTGGGAGGCCCCAAACTAATTCCCAAATTCCATCAGTGGTGTGGCAAGGTAATCAGGAGAAGATCGCTCATCTCCACTCCTGTGGGCAACAAAAAGAGATACTGCCTCCATCTGGAAACACCCAGCAGAAGGTGTTACCCAGGTAGCTTGTCAGTTGGAGTAAATACTCAGAGCTCTGAGCATCAGGGTACAGCAGACTATGATTCTGGATGGGTGTTTCTAGATCATTTTTGCTCAGGAATAAGGAGAGGGAATAAGTACCACTGTTGTCCCCCAAACTCAACCTCATGTACAGCTCAGCCTAACTTGGGTGGTAGGTGAGAAAACAAAACACTGTTTAAGCAACTCTCTCTAGGTCATGCAACTCTTTTCATGTGTTCCCTGTCTCAGGACAGCTAAGGTAAGAAGATGCTGTGCCTGCCCTGGGCCACAGCCAGAAGTGCTCTCCCTTTGATGGGCTTTGCATAGCCTCCCCCTCCCCAAATCAGAGCCAAGCAATAGTGGGCTCAGGCAAAAGGAATCCATGTGCTCGCCTTTGAATTCCTTTGTTAGTCTCAGGAGGAGGTACTATGTGAACTTCACAAATGAAAAACTAGGAGAAGTCAAACGATTTGCCAGAAGTCACTCAGTAATTTGACAGTGTGGTATGTCTGCCCCAGATTCCATGTTCCAAACCACCATCCCCAAGCAATAGCCATGATCCACTATGTCCTGACTCCACCCCAGGGGGCTCGACTAGGGATGCAGGTTACAGCCCCAGTGTTGGCCCAAGATGGGGAAGTGAGCCCATTTCATCTGTGGATGCTATCAGAACTGCTGAAATGGATACTTGGCCCCACTAAATGATTAGAAGAGCCCAGAAAAAGGAGGTTTCTTCAGCGATCAGGTCTCATTGATATGTGCCCTGCTTATTCTGCATCCCTGGACTATTTACAGTAGATTTTGGATAACTTAGCATTGCAGCCCTTCCAAGCCTCTCCAACACCCTCCTGCTGTTTACTGTCTTCCATAATGGACTCTCAAAACTCTATATGCTACAGAGTAAGATCTAAGTAGAGTGTGTTTGTGTGTGCATGTGTGCACACACATATGCAGATACACAGGGAACATCTGAAAGGATTCATAGCAGCCAGTTACCAAGCACTGCCAGCTGCTGTGGAGACAGTGATGAGTAAGAATAGGTCCCTGCCCTCTATAATCAGTGAGGTAATAGATTCAGGAGGCACACGTATTGTATTGTCTGCTATGAAAACAAAATATTTTAAAATATTACAAATTCCAAATCAGAATTCGCATTAATGAAATTCTAAAGAAACTTGCTACATTAAACTTTTTAGCATCTTTCCATTCATTTAGTTTATCCTTAGGGTGGTGCTAGGGGATGAATGGAGTGGGCATCCCCTTTAATAGCGGAATGCAGGCCTCCCTGCAGCTTCTCATTTACTCCACACACCCCCCCCCCCCAAACAAACCAGTTCCCCAGAGTCCTTAGCACTGAATTCTCAGGGAGATGAGTCAGGGTCACAGTGAGCCCCAGACCCATGTGTGTGAGCATGTACATACAAACACACACATGCAGTGCACCTGCCCACCCCCTTGGGAAATTCAGAACTCAGGCCAGGCCTGATGGGCCCAGCAGATCCTGAGAGCAAAAGCTACAGAGAAGTAAGATTAACAGAAAACCCAGAGAAGTCAGGGAAACCACACACAGCTGCTGTCTTTTTAGTGGGAATGAGACTCTCTCCCCACACTGGAACCACCCAGAAGAAATGCCCCAGCTGTCTTGTGGTTCAAAGAATAATTCCAATTCTCAGTTTAGGAAAAGGGCTTGGAGTCTAAAGCCAGGACCCCTGCCTGTTCCCCTAAGCCCCACCTCACAGACCCCTCCCCAAAGTTATCTCCCACCCTTCTCTTACCCCCAGCAAGCTACCCTTGAAATCAGAGACTCTTGGACTAAACTGTGATTCCAGTCAAAATGTGAACTAAATCGTAAGCTGTTAGTTACGTCAGGTATACCTTGGTGTAAATGGAGTGACCGCATCCTTTTTAAGCGTGTTTTGCTGGGGACTTCTCTGGTGGTCCAGTGGTTGGGAATCCACCGGCCAATGCAAGGGACATGAGTTCCGTTCCTGGGACCAGGAAGATTCCATGTGCCTCGGCAACTAAGCCTGTGTGCCACAACTACTGAAGCCCACACACCCTAGAATCCATGCTCCACAGCGAGAAAAGCCCACATTTGCTGCAACTAGAGAAAGCCCGCATGCAGCAACAAAGACCCAGCACCAAAAAATAATTTTTTAAAAAAAGAGGGAAACCTTAAATTTTTACTAGATGAACCAAACAAAACACATCTTTAAACTAGATTTAACTCATGGGTGACCTAAAGTATTGGGTTTCCCTGGTGGCTCAGTGGTAAAGAATCCTCCTACCCATACCGGAGACGCTGGTTTAATCCCTGGGTTGGGAAGCTCCCCTGGAGAAGGAAAAGGCAACCCACTCCAGTATTCTTGCCTGGGAAATCCCATGGACAGAGGAGCCTGGTGGGCTACAGTCCATGGGGTCACAAAGAGTTGGACACAAGTTAGCAACTAAACAATAACAACAAACCTAGCATTATCTTAGGATTTCCTAGGTATTTACACCGGCCCTCACCCCCAGTTGATAATAAGATCTACCCATTATCTAACCCCCATTGTTCTTACTGGAGCATTGCTGCTGCTAGTTGCCTCAGTCGTGTCCGACTCTGTGCGACCCCATAGACGGCAGCCCACCAGGCTCCGCCATCCCTGGGATTCTCCAGGCAAGAACACTGGAGTGGGTTGCCATTTCCTTCTCCAATGCACAAAAGTGAAAAGTGAAAATGAAGTCGCTCAGTCGTGTACGACTCTTAGTGACCCCATGGACTGCAGCCCACCAGGCCCCTCTGTCCATGGGATTTTCCAGGCAAGAGTACTGGAGTGGGGTGCCATTGCCTTCTCCGACTGGAGCATTAACATTTCTCAATTTTACATGATAAGAGTTAATTCAGTTCTCCTCTGTGCTGCTGACAGTTCTTCCAAGGCTCTGCTCAGCTCCAAGATGGAAATTAAAGCCGCACCTCAGCCATGAAGCATCTCTGACAGCCTGAACTGCATCTCTCTCCCCGCCAGCTCCTGTGGGCGTTCTGAAGGGACCCATGATGAGCTATATTGTAATGTCTGAGCCCTTTGACTCAGCTGTCAACACCCATTCTCTAAACCAGTGGTTCTCACTAGGGCAATGTCTGCCACCTAGGGGACATTTAGCATTGTCTGGAGATATTTTGGGCTTTCCAGGTGGTGTTAGTGGTAAAGAACCTGCCTGCCAATGCAGGAGACAAATGAGATGCCAGTTTGATTCCTGGGTTGGGAAATCCCCTGGAGGAGAGCATAGCAATCCACTCCAGTATTCTTGCCTGGAGAATCCCATGGACAGAGGAACCTGGCGGTAGATATTTTCATGGCCGAAGTTTGGGGGAGGCATCTAGTGGGTGGAGACTAGAAGTGTCACTGAACATCCTACAACACATGGGATGGCCACCCACAACAAAGAATTATCCAGCCCAGATGTCCATAGTCCTGAGGCTGAGAAAAACTGCCTTCAGCTGACCCTGAATGAGCTGCTTGAGGTCAGGTCCATGTCTTGTTTAATGCTGTGCCTGAGGGTCTATGCCCCAGGGGCTGGCATGCAGGAGGTACTCAAGTACTCAAGGGGGTCTAAAGAGAGAGTCAGTCTCAGCCCAGGAGCACACAGCTGAGTCAGGGAAGGGACCACGTGCACACCGGCTTTCCTCCCCACTGACAGTGCAACTGGGGCGGGACAACCATGACATGGATCGCTGAGAGGGGCTTCATGAGTATGGGGAGAGGGCCTTAGAATTGTTTAGTGGGGCTCTTAAGGTTGCAGGAACAGAAATGCAGGGAGAGAGATGAAACATTCACTGTGGAGATGAGTGCATGGAAACCAAGCCTTGAGAAAAACAGAGCAGCTGCAAGAAGGCTGGGCTGGGACCTGTCACACTGGCAACTTGCGTGAAGAAGATGAAGGTAAAGCCCCATCTCCTACACCCAGGTTCATCCCGACTTTCCTGCTTACCCTTGACCAGGGCCCCTACCACAGCCAACTTATCCAGTAGCCACAGTGCCTAGGGTGCACAGTGCTTTTTAGGAACCCACACAAGCACTTTAATGTTAATTTCTTCTAGTATCAGAGGAAAAATGAATGTAATAATAGAGAATATAAAACAATGAATCCAGTCTGGATTATCTTTGTCTTAATACCAATGCAGGACATTTTTATGGGGAAAGGGCCCTGCCCACACTCTCCAAGTGCCTCTGCACCTACACTGTGACCTCTCAGGTGCAACCTCCGTGGGCCACCTGTCCTAGTCTGTAAATGAAAATTCCACAGAGAACCCACTGGAGACATTTTGCATACAAAGATGCAGCTAGGAAGTACACTGACTTTGATGAATTTTCCTTGGGAAAGGGCTTTCCGGAAAGGACTCTTTTAAGTCAATTTAATTCCTTGATCAATTTTCTATAAAGCCCAGTTAAGCCATTTCCAATTTTTTCACTTTTTTCATTTCGAGTTGACTGAAACTATTTTCTTGGGGACTAATTCTTTTTCAAGTAAGTTTCATGTCAGAAATTCAGTTCATAGATCACAATTTTGTCAGTACTAGATTTCACTGATGATAGATTCTGTCATGGCAAGATCTCTTCTGTGACCTTATTTCTACCAAGTCCACTTTCCAGGGTCAAATTTTGTTCTAAATTTGATCAGGAATATTTGATTCTTTCATGTAGAAGATAACAACCTGTCTAATTTAGCCATCTCAGTTTTTCTTTGTATTACATAGAAGACTTATAAGTCTCTAATGATTTCTTAGCTTATGCCACAAGACAGTTGAGACTGCATTTTTGAGATGGAGAGTTAGGGTGGGGCCAGAGGGGAGGCAGAGTAGAGAGAATTAGCAGCACTCCCGAGTTGCTGAGTGCACACAAGATGTCTTGGGGAGGGAAGAGAATTGATGGGAGGATGGAAATATTCTCTGATCTGGCTCATCTTTTTCTACTCTTAAGTTGTAGGTCACCTGAACACCCTTGGATCAACTGGGTATAAGAGGAAGCCTGTGGTATAAAATAATACCATGGCCTAGATCTTCCACTGAGTCAACTGCTGGGACAAGCCAGTCCATAGGAAGGAGGTAAGGAATGAAACCAGTGCACTTGGGCAAGAGTTTCCACCTGGAGAATTGTCTCCATGTCAAGAAGCACTTCCACGTATAATTATGTCCCGTGATTTCTAAACAGCGCTGTGAGGCAGGCTGTGTTGCTACTGATTCATTAATGAGGAATGAAAATAAGTCCAGTAAGGTGGGTCCTCTGGTTCCTCAGGAGTTCTCTGTTATACCTTACAGCCTCTCTGAAGAAGGATCTTCAGGAGGTCTCCTAACCTTTCTGGGGCCTGGAACAAGAGTGCAAATGGAGGCCCACCTATCACATGACTAAATATTTGAAAGTCCTCAATCAGGCGCACAGGTTCTTTAAAGAAAATTGTCTTCAACTCCTACCTTAACAAATATACCTTAATAATGACAAAATTGAAAAATAGTGTTTTTCATGAGACTGAAAACTGGTTGTTTTTTCCTGAACTTTTTATTTTATATTGAAGTATAGTTGATTAACAATGTTGTGTTGGGAAAGCTGGTTTTTATATGGCTGAAAGTTAGTAAAATATCAAAGGTGACTGAGTTTAATCATTACCATGTACATCTGGAGTTTCCCTAGTGGCTCAGTGGTAAAGAACCTGCCTGCAATGCAAAAGATGTAAGAGACGCTGGTTCGATCCCTGGGTTGGGAAGATCCCCTGCAGAAGGAAATGGCAACATACTCCAGTATTCTGCCTGTAGAATTTCATGGACAGGGAGCCTGGCGGGCTACAGTCCAGAGGGTCTCAAAGAGTCAGACACAACTAAAACAACTTAGCACACATGTACACCTGAGTGTTCTGTTGATGGGCTAATAATATTTGAAAGACTGTTGAGGGCAGGAGGAGAAGAGGGCAACAGAGGATGAAATGGGTGGATAACATTGTCGACTCAATGAACGTGAGTTTGAGTAAGCTCTGGGAGATAGTGAAGGACAGGGAGGCCTGGCATGTTGCAGTCCACGGGGTCGCAAAGAGTCAGACACGACTGAGCGACTGAATGACAACTACAATAATTTCTGTGTGGAGACACTTCAATTTTCTGAGACAACAGCTACTGGAATCAGTTGTATATTCCTTAAAGTGGTCCTTAGATTCAGAAGTGATTCATAAATTTTACATGTTCAAACCGTGTAATAAGCTTATTCAGTTCAGTTCAGTCGCTCAGTCGTGTCCGACTTTTTGCAGAACCGCAGCACACCAGGCTTCCCTGTCCATCACCAACTCCTGGAACCTACTAAAATTCATGTCCATTGTGTTTGTGGTGCCATCCAACCATCTCATCCTCTGTTGTTCCCTTCTTCTCCCACCTTCAATCTTTCCCAGCATCAGGGTCTTTTCAAATGAGTCAGTTCTTTGCATCAGGTAGCCAAGTTTCAGCGTCAGCATCAGTCCTTCCAATGAATATTCAGGACTGATTTCCTTTAAGATTGACTGGTTGGATCTCCTTGCAGTCCAAGGGACTCTCAAGAGTCTTCTTCAACACCACAGTTCAAAAGCATCAATTCTTTGACACTCAGCCTTCTTTATAGTCCACCTCTCACATCCATACATGACTACTGGAAAAACCGTAGCTTTGACTAGATGGACCTTTATTAGTAAAGTAATGTCTCTGCTTTTTTAATATGCTGTCTAGGTTGGTCATAGCTTTTCTTCCAAGGAGCAGGCACCTTTTAATTTCATGGCTGCAGTCACCATCTACAGTGATCTTAGAGCCCCCAAAATTAAAGTTTCTCACTGTTTCCATTGTTTCCCCATCTATTTGCCATGAAGTAATGGGACTGGATGCCATGATCTCAGTTTTCTGAATGTTGAGTTGTAAGCCAACTTTTTCACTCATCATTATAACAGGAAATGTTACATAATATTCTAATTTTCCCCTATAAATTTCTCTCATTATAGATTTCAGCATCTCTTCAGGACTCCTTGACTGTCTAATGGTTAAGACTCTGAGCTTCCAATGCAGGGGGTCACAGTTCAATTCCTGGTTCGGAACTAAGATCCCACATGCCATGCAGCATGGTCAAAAAATATGTATATATATTTCAACACCTCCTGAATCAGTATCTAGTTTGGTGCTACCCCAAATGCCAGACCATAAAGTATTTGTTGCTGGTCTGTGATGAGGCAGGGAGGTTGTGATAGACTATGCCTAAGCACACTCTTTAATTCTGCTGGTATTTTTTCATAGACAAGTTTCTGATAAAGGCAGCAGTATGTTAATTTACATTCCTTGATTAGCGTGAAGAATCCATGTAGTATTTCTTAAGTTCTTTTATATTTTTCAACACTGGGACATTATAAAGAAAGCCCCAAATACCAGTATTTTGCTCATTTGTCTAAATCTCGCCGTTGAGATTCTGCCTTAATCCACAATGGCTAGAAAATAGACTCTATAAACTGGACTTTGTGGATGTGAATCTTCTCTTTTTGAGCCATATGAGCGTTTTATTTCTGCTTTCTACTTTCCTTACATTTTATTAGTTTTATTACATATTGTGTATGAAGGTTCTACTTACAAAAACGTTTTTCTCTAAACATTTAAAAATATTTTTAGTCCTTTAAAAAATGACACAGCCAATTTAAATTTATTTGTTTTTAAAAAATAACCTTTCGCTAACATTATTAGTGGCAAGTACATAATTAACAAACTTTTAAAGATACCTTCATATTCTGCCAAAGTCCATGGTTTGCCCTTTATTTGAGGATCATCTGGTGTTTCATTGAATCCTTCAAGTGACACTGCATTTTGTCCAGATTATAAGACAAGTTTAAAAATAGCTTGCTGGCATTCCCACCAAGTCTGTGAGTCAAATAGGTGTTTATCAAGATATTCTGCCTTGGGAAAGATACAGAAAATGTCATATATAATCATTGAATTGTCCAAAGGATGCTATGCCCTGGCATGGTTGAAACCACATCCCGTACAACGAATTGAAACCATGAGCTGTACATAACACAAGGCTTGCCTCGCATTTTGGGTGACAATTCTGGCTCAGACCCCTTTTTTCTTTACAGTCATGTCAGTGGCATCATTGTAGATTTACCCTTGACAGTCTTTAAAAAGCCATGCCTAATTTGAAAGCGGTTTATTCAGTTTGTTGCTTTAATCAAAACCTTTACTCATGGGAACTCCCTGGTTTACACCTTTCTATAAAAGGTGTAAAATCAGTGAAATTCTCCTTAATTTTTACTTTGTTTTTCTGTAGTTCAAAATTCACGTAATAGCAACTTCTCTGGCGGTCCAGTGGTTAAGAATACACTTTGCAATGCAGGGGACGTGGGTTTGATTCCTGGTCGAGGAACTAAGATCCCAAGTGCTGTGGAGCAACTAAGCCCATGCACCACAACTACTGAACTCTCGTACTCTGGAATCCATGAGCCACAGCTAAGCCGTCTGTGTGCCGCAAGGAACGATGCTGCCTGCAGCCCCCAAGACCCACCACGGCCAGATAAATAGTGTAAAAAAACTCACCACCAAGGCTCACCACAGCCAGGTAAATAATATAAAAAACTCACCACCAAGGCCCACCACAGCCAGGTAAATAATATAAAAAACTCACCACCAAGGCCCACCACAGCCAGGTAAATAATATAAAAAACTCACCACCAAGGCCCACCACAGCCAGATAAATAATATTAAGAAAAACTCACAGAAGAAGTGTTAGTCATTCAAATGTGACCTTTTCCCTCATATAGTCTAATAGATCTCAGTAATAATTACTTCAAAAAATTATGTTCAGTTTCATTTTTCATTTCTTACCCTCCAAGTTAGTGATTTCATTTTGAATTTGATATCCTAGGTGATTATTTTGTCTTATTTTTTTTAAAAATCCATCTTACCTGTCTATTTTGGCATCAAGATTCTAGTCATTTCTACTAAACCTAGGCTTTATTATTTTGGTCTCTATATATATTAGTGGCTTTCTCCACCCCAAATAAAACATGATGTTTGGCTGAATACAAGCACATAATTTTATTCTTTTAAGAACATCCCTCTATTTTTCTTATTATCTTTATTGAAAACTATCCACAGTTGGCAGCTTATTCATCTCCTTTTTCATTTCTAGTATTCTAAGTGGGTTTGTTTGGGAGGAGGGGTACAGTGAAATCTGCTCACTTGTTTTTGGCAATGATTTACATTTTGAGCAGACTGTCTCTTTCAAGATTTTCTGTTTCTTTGTGCCTTTTTGGGTCTGAGTTCCACTTCCATAATTGCTCTTTCTATCATGATGTCTATTTGCACTCCTTCTCAATGATCCAAAGGATTAAAAAGAAGATGAATTACATCCAGGGTATAAAATTTGAATACGTTTTCCTCATAGAAATGTAAATTAAGTCAGTTGTAAAAATTAACTTTTTAAAAAATGTATGTGAAAAATTTATTTTTTCTAAAATATTAAAACATATCTATTAAACTTTAAAGGCCAAATACAAATGATAAGTAATGGGTATCAAAGCTTAAAATCAAAGTTACTTAAACCTGGAATTTCCAATTTAGTTTTTTGAGATTGTAATTAAATTTTCCTTAATATTTTCTAAAAATAAGACCACTGTGATTCTAGCATTCAGGATCCATCTAGTTGGCAATAAAACCTTTCCTAAAGCTTTGATGCATCATGTTTGTTGAATAACAATACTGCTAACATCTGTTTAGTGTTTATTAGGTGTTCTGACGGCCTTATGAAGGAGGAGGGATCACTCACTTCTTTGAGTGGGATACAGAAACTAAGGGTATATCCGAGCGTCCTCAGGCAGGCAGGGGCAGATTGAAGGTTTATGCTGGGTTTTTCTAAGTCACCACACACTGTGCCCCGCTAGGAAAGGCAAACAGGACGGGGCCCCTGAGCTGTTTTGGGCAGAACAATAGCCCCAGACCCGGAGTTTTCTCCTTCTTCACAGTGACGCCACAGCAGCTACTTCTGGTTCCCTCAGTCCTGAGGCCTGGGGTTCTGCAACCCCTAGCCCGAGGCCCTGTGGGGCACAAGGTGGGGACCAGACTGGCAGCTCCACTGCCAGTGGAGCTCATGCATGAACTCCTTATTGCCAAATTCAGACTCAAATTGAAGAAAATAGGAGAAACCGACCATTCAGGTATGACCTAAATCAAATCCCTTAGATTATACAGTGGAAGTAACAAATAGATTCAAGGGGCTAGATCTGATAGACAGAGTGCCTGAAGAACTATGGACGGAGGTTCATGACATTGTACTGGAGGCAGGGATCAAGACCATCCCCAAGGAAAAGAAATGCAAAAAGGCAAAATGGTTGTCTGAGGAGACCTTACAAATATCTGTGACTAGAAGAGAAGTGAAAGGCAAAGAAGAAAAGGAAAGATTTACCCATTTGAATGCAGAGTTCCAAATAATAGCAAGGAGAGATAAGAAAGCATTCCTCACCGATCAATGCAAAGAAATCGAGAAAAACAATAGAATGGAAAAGTCTAGAGATCTCTTCAAGAAACTTTAGAGATACCAAGGGAACATTTCATGCAAAGATGGGCACAATAAAGGACAGAAATGGTACAGACCTAACAGAAGCAGAAGATATTAGGAAGAGATGGCAAGAATACACAGAAGAACTGTACAAAAAAGATCGTCATGACCCAGATAATCACAATGGTGTGATCACCAACCTAGAGCCAGACATCCTGGAATGTGAAGTCAAGTGGGCCTTAGGAAGCATCACTACAAACAAAGCTAGTGGAGGTGATGGAATTCCAGTTGAGCTATTTCAAATCTTGAAAGATGATGCTGTGAAAGTGCTGCACTCAATATGCCAGCCAGTTGGAAAACTCAGCAGTGGCCACAGGACTGGAAAAGGTCAGTTTTCATTGCAATCTCAAAGAAAGGCAATGCCAAAGAATGCTCAAACGACTGCATTTTCATTAGAGATGCTCTTAATTTATATTAAGTGTGTATATGTATATGCCCAAACCCCCAGTCTGGGATTGAACCAATATAGTCCAATATAGAATTGGACTATAAAGAAAGCTGGATGCCAAATAATTGATGCTTTTGAACCGTGGTGTTGGAGAAGACTCTTGAGAGTTCCTTGGACTGCAAGGAGATCCAACCAGTCCATCCTAAAGGAAATCAGTCCTGAATATTCATTGGAAGAGCTGATGCTGAAACTCCAGTACTTTGGCCACCTGATGAGAAGAACTGACTCATTTGAAAAGACCCTGATGCTGGGAAAGATTAAAGGCAGGAGGAGAAGGGGACGACAGAGGATGAGATGGTTGGATGGCATCACCGACTCAATGGACATGAGTCTGAGTAAACTCCGGGAGTTGGCGATGGACAGGGAGGCCTGGCGTGCTGCAGCCCATGGGGTCACAAAGAGTCGGACACGACTGAGTGACTGAACTAAACTGAACTGAACTGATGCAGAACTGGGTACCTACTCGGTCAGCACAAGGGCGCCACCTGCAGGGCAGCAAGACCTTTCTCCGGCAAACTGCCTGAATCAGAGCAAGACCCAAACATGAAGAGGCCCAGCTGGATCCTTCAGGGAAGGAAGTCTTGACAGGTGCAATCAGGAAAGACCCACGCTACTCCCCACACCATTAGCTCAGTTATCCATTTTCACTTCTTCCTCTGTTAGAGGGAAAATTCTTCCTGATGGCTAACCTCAATCCCTCAGACTGCAATGGAAGCCCTTTTCACTGCACAAAAACAAAGAATAGAGCAAACTCCAGGCAGTTTTTTGTAGCTGCTTCTCAGGGTTTGCTGAGATATGGCTCACTAGAAATCTATCAAGAATTCTTGTCCCACTTGATTGATGGGAATGTAAACTGGTACAGCCACTATGGAGAACAGTATAGAGATTCCTTAAGAAACTGAAGATAGAACTACCATATGATCCAGCAATCTCACTCCTGGGCATATATCTGGAGAAAACTCTAATTCAAAAAGAGTATGCACCCCAATGTTCATAGCATCACTATTTACAATAACCAAGACATGAAACCAACCTAAGTGTCCACTGACAGAGAAATGGATAAAGAAGATGTGGTACATACATACAATGGAATAGCACTCAGCCATAAAAAGAATGAACTGTTGTAATTTTCAGCAACATGGATGGACCTAGAGATAATCAACTAAGTGAAGTAAATCAGACAGAGAAAGACAAAGATATGTTATCACTTATATGTGAGACTTTTAAAAATGATACAAGTGAACTTATTTACAAAACAGAAATAGACTCACAGACATAGAAAACAACCTATGTTACCAAAGGGGATGGAGTGAGGGGAGAGATAAATTAGGAGTTTGGGATTAACATATAGGCACTGCTGCTGCTGCTAAGTCGCTTCAGTCGTGTCCGACTCTGTGCGACCCCATAGATGACAGCCCTCCAGTCTCTGCCGTCCCTGGGATTCTCCAGACAAGGACACTGGAGTGGGTTGCCATTTCCTTCTCCAATGCATGAAAGTGAAAAGTGAAAGTGAAATCGCTCAGTCGTGTCTGACTCTTAGTGACCCCATGGACTGCAGCCTACCAGGCTCCTCCGTCCATGGGATTCTCCAGGCAAGAGCACTGGAGTGGGCTGCCATTGCCTTCTCCGAACATATAGGCACTACTATATGTAAAATAGGTAAACAGCAAGGACCTACTGTATAGCACAGGGAACAATAACCAATAATGGAAAAGAATCTGAAAAAGAATATATATGTGTGTGTGTGAGACTGAATCACTTTGCTGTATACTTGAAACTAGCACATGTAAATTAACTATATTTCAATTTTAAAATGCGTAAAAATGGATTTAAAAAAGAACACCTGTCCCATTCAGGCCAACCCTGTCCCTCCACCCCAAACTGTCACTCAGACCCATCTTCTTGTCTGACAAAGCTCCTCTGTGTGTGTGTGTGTGTGTGTGTGTGTGTGTGTGTGTGTTTAGAATCCTGCTTCCAAGTCACACCTCCACAGCCTCACAACCAGTGAGGTTAGGATTGTTACTGCCATGTTCAGATGATGAAACCCAGGCCCAGGGAGATGATGTAGCTTCTTTTTCAGAGTCAGGCAGGCTGGAAACAGAGAACAGATCTGATCGCAAGCCGAGGGCACTTCTTGCCAAGTGCAGTCTCCCCTGGTGTGGGAGTGGGGTGCAAAGGCAGCTTCCTGTGTCCATGCTGTGTGTAAATGGGGGTACGTCAGCCCCAGGTTGCACACTCATGTGCTTTGTATGAGTGCATGAGTGATTGAGACAATTTGACATATATTGACAAGATAAAAAGAGAAGAGAGACCTCACATACTCTGTATCATATACAAAGTTAACTACAAAATGAATCATAGCTCTAAATGTAAAATGCAAACCTATAGAACTTTTAGAAGATACAAGAGAAAACATTTGTCACCTTGGGTTAGGTAAAGAGTTCTCAGATATCAAAAGCATAATCTTTAAAAGAAAAAAGAATTGATAAATTGAACTTCAGCAGTATTAAAACCCATTGCTCTTATACAGAGTGAAAAGTCAGAAAGAAAAACACCAATGCAGTATATTAACGCATATATATGGAATTTAGAAAGACGGTAACAATGACCCTATACGTGAGACAGCAAAAGAGACATATAAAGAACAGACTTTTGAACTCTGTGGGAGAAAGCAAGGGTGGGATGATTTGAGAGAATAGCATTGAAACATGTATATTACCATGTGTGAAACAGATGACCAGTCCAAGTTCGATGCATGAAACAGGGCCCTCAAAGCCAGTATACTGGGACAACCGAGAAGGATGCGATGGGAAGGGAGATGGGAGGGGGGTTCAGGATGGGGAACACATGTACACCTGTGGCTGATTCATGTCAATGTATGGCAAAAACCACAATATGGTAAATTAAAATAATTAAAATTAATTAATTTTTAAAAATGAAGAAAAAAAAAACCCATTGCTCTACAAAAGACACTGAAAATGAAAACACAGACTAGGAGGAAATATTTACAAATCACATCTGTGACAAAGGACTTATGCTCAGAATGTATAAAGGACTCAACAATAGGAAAAGAAATAATCCAATCCAAAAATAGGCAAAAGATTTCAACAGACACTTTGCCAGAAAAGAAATAAGGCAAATAAACACATGAAAGATGCTGAGCCTTGTCTGCCTTAAGGTGGTTCCAGTGAAAACCACAGGGCAACAACTTAGAAACTCACCAACAAGGGTATGGTTAGATTACAGAGCACATGTGCCAGGGTATTTTATTCACTCTTCAAAATTATATTTTGAAAACAAACAAACAAAAGTTATATTTTGCTCTTCAAAATAACATGGGAAATACTTATGGGACAACGTATTAAGTAAAAGAACCAGGATTTAAACATACAAACAGTCGATATCCCAATCTGAAGGAAAAGAGTGTGTGTTACAAACGTGTATTTGATAAAGATGGAAATGCATAAAATGTGAAAAGGGCTCATTTCTGAGTATGACAATGATCAGAGATTTCAGTTTTATTTATTTATTTGGTTTAGTTGTGGGACTTGGGATCTTCGTTACTGCAACGTGGGGTCTTTCGTTGTGGCCCACACACTCTCTCTTTGTGGCGTGCCAGCTCTGGAGCACCAGGGCATGTGGGCTTAGATGCTCCGCAGCACGTGAGATCTTAGTACCCTGACCACGGCTCAAACACACGTCACCTGCATTGCAAAGCTGATTCTTTGCGACGGACCACCAAGGAAGAAGTCCCCTGTCCTCCAGGCACTCCTCTTCCACTGTGGATGCTCCTGCTACCCTCTCCTATGATGGGGTCCTCACAGACCCCTCCCACCCCCTTTCCTTCCTGATCTTCATTCTGTCCCCCTGGGGTTTCATTCACCCTGTGGCATCAGCAAGGGCACCCAGGACACCTGCATCACCGTGTCTGGCCTAAACTGCTCTGGTGAGCTCCAAACCCTTGCTCATCCACCCATCCTAACAGCAGGTGTTTATCACATAGCTCTTACCAACAGCAGCAGCAGAGGTGCCACTTTTACAGATCTGACATTCTAAAGAGAGTTCAGACAATAAACATAGCAACAAACAAATGAACAAATTAACTTCAGAACCTGCAATGTTAACAAGGCACCCAGGACAGCTGAATGCACATTAAAACTTGAGGATGTCTGTTGTACACCAGAGGTCCTCAAAGTGTGTTTCCCTAGCTGGTGGCCTCAGCAGCTCCTGGGAGCTTGTCAGAATGCAAACTCTCACTACACCCCAGAACCGCTGAATCAGAAACTCTGTGGGTAGGGCCCAGGAACTGTGTTTAATAAGCCCTCCAACTTTACTTCCTTACCTCCTCTGCCTCTCTGTACCATCAAAGAAACCTGCATCCAGACCCTGATTAGATGGTACTCTAGGACTCTGAGTGCAAGTGAAAGTCACTCAGTCATACCCGACTTTTTGCCATCGTGTAGACTATAGCCCACCAGGCTCCTCTGTCCATGGGATTCTCCAGGCAAGAATACTGGAGTGGGTTGCCTTTCCGTTCTCCAGGGGTTCTTCCCAACCAAAGGATCGAGCCCTGAGAAGGAACCCAGGCCTCCTTCTATGCAGGCAGATTCTTTACTGTCTGACCCATCTAAAATCTGCCATCTTCTCAGATGCCCAACTTTCTGAATAAAGTCACTATTCCTGCCTCAAAACAAAACAAACAAAAACAAGCCCTCCAGAGGATTCTGCACAGCCCCATAAAGGACTCCTAGGGGTAAGGGACCACATCTCATTTAGCTTGGTATCTATATTAGTTTCCTAATGCAGCTATAGGGCTTCCTGGGTGGCTCCATGGTAAAGAATCTACCTGCCAAGCAGGAGAGTTGGGTTTGATCCTTGGGTTGGGAAGATCCCCTGGAGGAGGGCATGGCAACCCACTCCAGTATTCTTGCCTGGAGAATCCCCATGGACGGAGGAGCCTGGTGGGCTACAGTCTACAGGGTTGCAAAGAGCTGGATACAACTGAGAGACTAAACACAGTAACAACAGTGCATCTATAACAAATCTCCACAAACACAAAGGCTTAAAACAAATCAGATTTATTGTCTTACGGTTCTGGAGATCAGAAGTCCAAAAGCAGTCTCCTGGGCTAAGATCAAGGTGTTGGTACAGATGTGTTCTTTCTGGAGCCTCTAAAGAAAAATCAATTTCCTTGCCTTTTCTGGGTTTCAGGGGCTGCTCACATTCCTCGGCTTGTGGCTGCATTCCCTCTGACCTCTAGTTTCACTGTCACACTCTTGCTCTGACCTCTGACCCCTGACCCTCCTGCCTCCTTCTCGTAAGACCCCTTGCGATTACAAGGGACCCATTCTGATAATCCAGGACAATCTTCCCATCTTGAGATCCTTAATCACATCGGCAAAATCCTTTTCACTGTGCAAGGTAACATATCCACAGGATCTGGGATCAGGACGGGAGCATCTTTGAGGTACCATTGTTCAGCCTCCCACACCATCTGTCCCAGAGCAGATGGTCAGCAAGGATCTGAAGAAAGAATAAATAAAGCAGCTGACCTGGTCCCAGGATGATGGGACCTCACAGTGATTCGCAGCACCTGGAAATGGACAGGTGCAGTGTATGTTGGGCAGGTGAGGCTCAGATGTGAGGATGGAGCCCAGCCGGCCGCCCTCACCAAATGCTGGAGAAAGCAGACCCACAATCCAAGGGAGAGCTGTTAGAGGGAGACTGGGGGCCATCTGGAGAGCTTGGTGTCTGCAGAACATGCTCTCTGGGGTCAGGTCCTGACTCAGTCATTTGCCAAGTGCGTAGCCTTGAGCAAGCCACTTCCCCACTCTGCACCTCTGGTGACTTGATCTGCAATGTGGGCTGGCAAAGCCAGCCTTGCCGGGTTATCGGGTTGTCAGGCTGTCATGAGAGAACCAGCGGTAAGGCATGAAGTTCCAGGCCCTGGAGGGGTGAGTGAGGGCAGAGGTGGAGGGTGTGAGATGGGAGCTGCCGCCAGGGCCTGGGCTGCAGGGGCGGGCTGGTGCTGACTGTCTGATTGCCTGGCACTTACCCAGAGGGCCCTGGCCCCAGCCCTGGCAGTCCAGGGTGAGGCTTTAGGTCTTACATGGCCCTTTCTCTCTGTGCAATTTGCTGACTTGATTTAGTCATTCATTACAGGGAATGGAACTCAGAGAGGGGAGGAGATGTGGGGACCCCAGGGGTCTAGGGAGCCTCACTATATGCCCCTGAGGTAGGAGCAGAAAAAATTCAGGATCTGGGTGAGAAGACCTGAGCTCCGTCAGCTTCCCTGAGCCTTTAAGCCTCAGTTTTCCCATCTGTAAGCAGAGATTCAATCCATCCCATTTGGCCCTGGCTGGGGAGGACAGACCAGAAAGGTGGAGGTTAACATGGGCCAGGGCTAGGAGGATGGAGGGAACAGAGCATGCAAGTAAGAAGAGGCTTTGCCTGGTGTCTTCTGACCGGGGGTTTGAAGTGAGCCTGAGAAAGGGCTGTTTGTCATTAGCTAGACTTGGGAATGTTATGATAAACACATCAATGTTCTGTAATTAAGGATACCAGTTTGGGGCTAAATTAAATATTTACACAGCCCTCAATTATCTTCTCCCTCTCTTTAGCAGCTCCCTCCCCATGCTAAAATATTGAGCAGGGGTTTCAGGAGTATTCGCAAACCCAACTGTGGTGCAGAAAGTTACTTGAGAGTGAGGGCGAAGGTGACCACTTTTAGCAGATTCCCAGATTGGCGTGTTAAAAGATGTTGCACTTAAACCTTTAAAAGGCAAACACAACAAGCGATGCAGGCTAGGTCTGACACAGGCTGGACCCAAACGGATCTTTTAGTATTTATTCAGAAACCACAACTTCTGAGGAGGAAGAAACTCCAGTAGGGCAGATGGCAATCTAATGCAGATTCAGCCTGTATTTCATGGCAGTAACTTGCCCTCTTTGGAGCTCACTGTTCCTACAACAGTTAATAGATCGCTACACCCCTGTTTTCTAATGTAGGAAACTGACTACAGGTACGCCCTATTTCCTGTAAGTGGACCATTTCTCAGAGGCTTGATCCTGTGAAAGCCTCAAGATTGGTTGGCTAATGTGAATAAGTCATATTTTCAGTGTACCTGTAGGGTATACGCTGTGGTGAACCACAGAGCCGACACGTTCCAGGAAAAATGGTACATATATTTCATTTTTGGAAATTGAAATGCACCCTCTGATCCTCAAGGAAGACAGTGTAGCATAGCGGTTGATGGCACAAACTTTGGACCAGTCCTGAGCCCCAGCTGTGAGACCTTGTATAAGTCACTACCTTAACTTTCCAGTCTGTGAAATGGGGACGAAGATAGTCATGGCTCTTAGTGAGCATTAAGTGAGATTCCATGTCTGTAGAGCTCTGGGTACCTAGTCTGTATTAAGAGCTTGGTAAACAGTGGTTATGACTCTCTTGAAATCCTCCTGTCATATTCCCCTCCCCCTTGAGCCTCCCTCCCTCACCAACTCCATCCCTCCCCTCTGGGTCATCACAGAGGACTGAGCTGATCTCCCTGTGCCGTAGAGCAGCTTCCCACTGGCTGTTTACACGTGATAGTACATTTCTTTTATAACCAGACATACACGCTGACTTAGGAAGTTGGGATTATGTTAGTATTATTTATTTCAACCTGTTTGCTTAAAGATAATATTTTATGATCATTATTTCACATCATTAAAAATTCTAAACAAAAAAAAAAAACACACAAAGAAGTCCTCCTGTCAAAGTGAAGACTTTTTGCTCTGCTAAACGTTTTGTGTAAATCTGGATGTCCAGGCCTTAAGCGGCAGGGTACCTCCCAGGGCTCATCAGCTGTCTGGCGCCGCCCTGCCCAGCCTCAAGCCCCAGGAGAGCACAGGGGAACTTTCCTGCCCCCACCTCTCACCGCTTCTGAGCAGGGTGGGGACAGAGAACACAGCAAGGCTTCTCTGGCCTTTCCTGAGAACAGACTTCAAAAGGTCCACATCCAGACTTTAAGAAAGCCTCAGGCCTGGCGCCAACTGCCCTCCTCCCGCGGGTCAGCACTCTGTCCCAGTTCTATTCCTACAAGTGTCCTTGCCCATCCAGGCGGCTGGGGTGGCTCTAGATAGCACTGGGTCCCCTCCCCTACTCAGGGGGAAGACCAGAAAGTGGAGGCAGGAGGCCCTTGCCCTTGGCTGAGACCCACCTGGGCTCAGCTCTCCTGCTAGCTTTGAACCTAGTCAGGGTGTTCCTGTCTGACCCCACAGTTATTCTTTTTGTTGTGCAGAGCAGGTGAAGCTCGGAGGCTGAGTAACCTGTAAGTCCCCCTTCTCCCGTGGCCCCTTAAAGGGGCACGCTGACAGAGAAGGCTGCCTGCCTGCGTGGGTGTTCGTTCACAGGTGAGGGCTGCGGGGCCTTGCCCTGCCTGTAAAATAGCTCTGCCGCCCCAGCCTGAAGACTGCTGTTTGCCTGAAACTTCAGCTTCTTTCAAATGCAAATACGCCACAGAGGCAGCCCACGTGAGGACCTGTGCTCATTTACACCTGCTTTGAATAAGTGCCTTCAGGAGCCCTTCCTGAGCTCAGGACTAATAATAAGTACTATTATTATGTACTCATATTTTTTGGCACAAACAATATTTCAACAGCACTAGAAGTCAGAAAAAGAATCCTCCACAATCCCAAACCTAGTACGTGGCCGTTTCGGTTTTCTTTTTCCCCCAGTTCCTCTCCAGCCCTCTCCAGGCACACAAAACAACATTTCACAGCCAGTCTCCTGCCCAGTGCAATTTTGCGATCAACACGGCCTTCGCATGTTGCAAGGATCTTCCCAATCAGCTCTGCAGAGGGCTGTGCCGCTTACCAGTGCTCAAGAGCTAGATGCGTAGCTTCCTTCACTTCCTGCTGTTAGATAAAATGCAGAAACTTTGTTGAAAGAGCTTTTTCATTCTTTGAGGATTATTCCCTTTAAGATGCATTCTCAGGTATGGGATTGTGGGGTTAAAGGTGATGTATATTTGTGTGACTCTTGAAAGAGAGCTGAGTCCAGGTTTTGCCCAGAGCCTGCAGACAGCTGGTGCCTGGGAGGCTGAGAGAGAGCAGGAGTGAGGAAGGGGGTCTCTGGGTTCACTGGGCAGTCAACATTTTTTTTTTAATATATATATTTTATTGAAGTATAGTTGATTTACAATGTTTCAGGTGCACCGTAAAGTGATTCAGTTATACATACACACATACGTTATTTTAAAAATTATTTTCCATTATAGGTTATTACAACATATTGACTATCGTTCCCTGTGCTATACAGTAAACTTTTGTTGCTTATTGCGTGTCTATTTTTTAAAATTAGAAATCTAGCATTCTATTCATTCTAAGTCAAACATGTGGAATCAAAATGTCATAAATTTTTTCATTAGGCAAAAATTCATGTTTTGAAAATATATATATTATACATACTATCTATATATATGTATACAAAAGCTTTTCTACTATGCTTGATCAAGGCTTGAGAACGAACATCAAAAAGAAAAGAGATGGAAAAGTTGGAAAACATAAACTAAATGAAATGGGAGCACCGAATATGAAAAAGAAAAAGTGAAACAAACTAGTTAAAAATAAGAAACCATCATATTGTCCAGTTGTTTTTAAACATGGCTGCTCATTAGAAACATATCTGGAGCTTTGGAGGAAAAAAAGCAATACCTAGACATTTGTACTTTTCAAAAACATTCCAAGATAATTCTGATATACACCTGGATTTTTAAAAATGACTACAGGTTTGTTTGTTTGTTTGTTTATTAAATGGTGGTTTTGGTGATATAGAATTCTATTACTTTTCTGCTGACCATTCCTGATACAGTGGTAATTAAGAGTAATAATTCCATAATCACAATAGTAAAAAATGTTTATCAGCTTTACAATCAATAATCAGACAAAACATTAAAGATAATTATAATTGCAAGCCATAATGGGAATATGATTAATGTAACAATATAAAATAATTACATACAATTTGGAGGATCAAGCAGAATGATGTGGTAAGTGGAAGTGCATACATGCACATATTTTCATCTGCCCAGCCAGTCTACATCTTTTGGTTTGTGCATTTAACCCATTTATATTTAAGGTAATTATTGATATGTATGGGCTTCCCTGGTGGTTCAGATGGTAAAGAATCCGCCTGCAACCTGTGGGAAACCTAGGTTCGATCCCTAGGTTGGGAAGATCCCCTGGAGGAGGGCATGGCAACCCACTCCAGTATTCTGGCCTAGAGAATTCCATGAACAGAGGAGCCTGGTGGGCTACAGTCCATGGGGTTGCAAAGAATTGGACACTACTGAGCGACTTAAACTTTCACCTTTCATTGATATGTGTGATCCTATTACCATTTTCTTAATTATTGTGGGTTTGTTTTCTGAGATCTTTTCCTTCTCTTGTGTTTCGTACCTAGAGAATTTCCTTTAGCATTTGGCGTGGAGCTGCTTTGGTGGTGCTGAATCCTCTTAACATTTGCTTGCCTTGGAAAGCTTTTGATTTTTCCATCAAATCTGAATAAGATTCTCGCTGGGTAGAGTATTCTTGGTTGTGGGTTCTTCCCTTTCATCACTTTAATTAAATACATCGTGTCATTCCCTTCTGGTTTGTGGAGTTTCTAGTGAGAAATCAACTGATAACCTGATGGGAGTTCCCTTGTATATTATTTGTCATTTTTCCCTTGTTGGTTTTAATATTTTATCTTTGTCTTTAGTTTCTGTCAGTTGGATTACTGAGTCTCCGTGTGTTCCTCTTTGGGTTTATCCTGCCTAGGACTCTGTGTTTCCTGGACTTGACTATTTCCTTTCCCATGTTAGAGAACTTTTTAGTTATTACCTCTTCAAATATTTTCTCAGGTCCTTTTTCTCTCTCTCTTCTCTTTCTGGGACCCCTATAGTGCAAATGTTAGCATGTTTAATGTTGTCCCAGAGGTCTCTTAGGCTGTCTTTTCTTTTTTTTTTTTTTTCATTCTTTTTTCTGTATTCTGTTCTGCAGTGGTGATTTCCACCATTCTGTCCTCCAGGTTATTTATCCATGCTTCTGCCTCAGTTATTCTGCTATTGATTCCTTCTAGTATATTATTTATCTCTGTCTGGCCAGGGTTCAGAACCACTGGACCACATGTTACATTTTCTTATTAGGGCATTTTTGGATGCAGTCACAGAGGACTTCTGAGGCTAGGTGAGGAAACCAGAGGTAACTTGGTGCCCACAGGGGGAGAGTGGGCTAAACCCTTTTCATAATCCCTGACTGCCCACCCCCAAGTCACCCCAAATAAAGCCCCACTCAACAAAAACAGTGCACTTCTTTGCTAACAAAGCTTGAAGACCAGTTCTCTAGCTCTCCCCTGGCAAGCAGGGGGCTCCCTCAAGCCCTGTGTGTAGAATAATTGAGGCCTTCAGCTACTGTAAAGACACTGCCTGGGCCTGGGAAGCTGACATCCGAAGCAGAGGCAGCTTCTGAACACCACGAGTCTGCTGACCCCTCTCACAACATCTCTGTTTCAATCTGAGCATCTTTACTTAGGTCAAATGACCTTGAAGGCCTTTCTGGATTCTCTGGATCTCGATGTAGACCAGTCCTGAGGAGCCCACTTGGCACAGGGCAGGCCTATGGCTTCCTTCAGGTCCTTGGGATGACAGACTCATCAGTTTTCATTCCAGTCCCGAAGAAGGGCAATGCCAAAGAATGTTCAAACTACCACACAATTGCAGTCATATGCTAGCAAGGTAATGCTCAAAGTCCTTCAAGCTAGGCCTCAACAGTATATGAACTGAGAACTTTCAGATCTACAAGCTAGATTTAGAAAAGGCAGAAGAACCAGAGATCAAATTGCTAACATCCGCTGGATCACAGAAAAAGCAAGAGAATCCCAGAACAACATTTCCTTCTGTTTCATTGACTACACTAAAGCCTTTAACTGTGTGGATCACAAAAAAACTGTGGAAAATTCTTAAAGAGATGGGAATACCAGACCAGCTTACCTGCCTCCTGAGAAACCTGAATGCAAGTCAAGAAGTAGCAGTTAGAACTAGACATGGAACAATGGACTGGTTCCAAATTGGAAAAGGAGTATGTCAAAGCTGTATATTGTCACCCTGTTTATTTAACTTCTATGCTGAGTACATGATGTGAAATGCCAGACTTGATGAAGCAGAAGTCAAATCAAGATTGCTGGGAGAGATATTGATAATCTCAGATATGCAGATAATACCACCCTTATGGCAGAAAGCGAAAAAGAACTAAAGAGCCTCTTGATAAAGGTGAAAGAGGAGAGTGAAAAAGCTGGCTTAAAACTCAACAGGAAACAATGGAAGCAGTGACAGACTTTATTTTCTTGGGCTCCAAAATCACTGCAGATGGTGACTGTAACCATGAAATTAAAAAACACTTGCTCCTTGAAAGAATAGCTATGACAAACCTCGACAGCGTATTAAAAAGCAGAGACCTTACTTTGCCAACAAAGGCCTGTCTAGTCAAAGCAATGGTTTTTCCAGTAGTCGTGTATGGATTTAGAGTTGGACCATAAAGAAGGCTGAGCACCGAAGAATTGATGCTTTTGAACTGTGGTGTTGGAGAAGACGCTTGAGAGTCCCTTGGACTGTAAGGAGATCAAAGCAGTTAATCCTAAAGGAAATCAACCCTGAATATTCTCTGGAAGGACTGAAGCTAAAGCTGTAGTTCCAATACTTTGGTCACCTGATGCAAACAACTGACTCATTGGAAAAGACCCTGATGCTGGGAAAGATTGAGGGCAAGAGGAGAAGTAGATGGCAGAGGATGAGATGGTTGGATGGCATCACTGACTCAGTGGACATGAGTTTGAGGAAACTCTTGGAGATGGTGGTGGACAGGGAAGCCTGGCATGCTGCAGTCCACAGGGTCACAAAAAGTTGGACATGACTGAGTGACTGAACAGCAGCATGTCTCTCCCTAGGGAGGCTCTCTGACCTAGCCTTGACCAAGGTGAGTCCCAGACAAGGTGGGTCCTCTTCCTCCCCTCTCAGCATCTTACCTGCTTCACACATACTCTTCATGGTTCAGCCTTTCATGTTCCACTCTCCTCAATCCTGCTCTGAAGACAGGATCCACACCTGCAGAGAGACGGGGCCCCCCACCCCAGGGGGGTCTGCCTGGGCGTCTGAGCTCTCTGCTTAGAATGCCAAGTTTTGTTGCTTCCTGGCAATGGGCTGTCAGCTCCTGGGTATCAGAAGAGGAGCTGGGGCACAGGGGTGGGTGAGCACAGGTCCCCCGTGATGAAAAGGTGTTAGAGGAAGCAGCTCAGAGGGTGCTGTTGAAACACCACAGTCAGACTAAGAAGTGGTGGAGAGGACGTGAAAAGGAAGTGAGCCCCCCAACTGCATACTCCCAGCAAGATCCCCATGTGGCTTTAGTCCCCTTTCTCCTTGTAACACAACTAGACCGGAGAAGATGCTGTAGGAGCGGGTGAGATGAGGGAGAAATTGAAGGAAGAAGGAAAAGAGACTGATCTCAAGGGGCCGCCAGGTGAGAGCAGTGGGAGGGAAGATACAATTCAAGCGGGTTGAATTGCGTCCCCTAAAAAGATGAGTCCGCATCCTGACCTCCAGTCACTGGGACTGGGACTTTATTTGGAAAGGGGTCTTTGTATATGTAATTAGGGATCTCTCAAGATGAGGTCATCCTGAATACAATGGCTGGTGTCCTTACACTAGGGGGAGAGGATGCAGTGACAAAGAGGGCCACGGGAAGAGGCAGGCAGAGGCTGGAGCGATGCCGCCACAAGCCAGGAACGCTGAGAGCCACCAGAAGCTGGAAGGGATGTGGACACAAGCTCCCATGGAAGCTTCAGAGGAAGCGTGGTCCTGCTGACGCCTGAATTCAGGGCTTCCAGCCTCCAGGGCTGTGGGGTAATCAGCTTGTGTTCTTGTGTGGTTGGTTGTTACAGCAGCCCTGGGAGACTAATACTGGCGCTGCACACTTGTGTGAGCGCAGTGACCGAAAGGAAAGCTCTTTCAGAAGTTCCCATCAACCACATGCTCTCCCTGAGCGGCCGTTTCTGCCTCTGTAAAAGGAGGCGAGTGCTTCCAGCCCTGATGAGATGATGGCTGGCAAAGGGCCTTGTCAGCAGGGCAGTTCTGATGGGGTGGGGGAGGCGCTGTTACGGATCCCCAGGGTGAGTCCTGGCACCTCTCCCGGCCTCAGTTTTCTCAAAGTGGAGCTGGAAGCCCTGCCCTCATGATGCCATTGCAGGAGAGATGAGAGGCGGGAGGGCTCTGATGGGTTAAGTTAGGGCTGCGTGCAAGAGAGCTGAGAATGCACAGCGCCCTGAGGACTGCTGTTAAGTGGAGGTGAGAGTTTCTTTTGCACTGTTCTTTTTTAATGGTTTTATTTATTTTTAAATGGAGTATAATTGCTTTACAATATGGCGTCCATTTCTGCTGTACAACAACATGAATCAGCTACATGTATACGTATATCCCTTCCCTCTTGGGTCCCCCTCCCACCCCTGCCAATCCCACCCATCTACGTCACAACAGAGCACTGAGCTCAACTCCCTGTGTATAGAGCAGCTTCCCACCAGCTGTCTGTTTTATACATGGTAGCACACATATGTGGAGAAGGAAATGGCAACCCACCCCAGTGTTCTTGCCTGGAGAATCCCAGGGAGGGCGGAGCCTGGTGGGCTGCCGTCTATGGGGTCGCACAGAGTCGGACACGACTGAAGCGACTTAGCAGCAGCAGCAGCATATATGTCATCCGACCCTCTGCCTCCCCTGCTGCGCCCACAATTCTGTTTTCTACATCTGCATCTCTATTCCTGCCCTACAAATAGGTTCATCTGTATCATTTTGCTAGATTCCATATATGTGCGTTAATATATGATATTTGTTTTTCTCTTTCTGACTTACTTCACTCTGTATGACAGAGTCTAGGTCCATCCCCGTCACTACCAAATGACTTCTTTTGCACTCTTCAGCCATTGGACAGCCTTTTGAACAAAGAAGGTGGTCTGGGCCCACCCAGGAGGAGCTCGCTGGCCCCCAGAGGAATAGGCATCTGGTTGGGAAAAGTAAGTTCCTACATCTGCACCCTAAAAGTGTAGATGCCAGGGAGAGAAAGAAGGGAGACTCCAGGTCACATGGATGGGGCGGGGCTAGGTTCCCAAAAAGGATGATTTGAGTTATGGTTCACAAGGCGTCTGAATGAGAAGTGACATTTATGACTGTCATCTCATTTCTTCCTGGTCTACCTTTTATCCACCTGTTGCCACAGAGAGGCATGCTGAGCCAAATCCAACACGGGCAATTCCACAAATGGAGGCACGTGAAACAACAAAACCCAAAACATCACGTTCAGAATACATTCTGAAGGTTACAGACCACTTCCAAATGCACCTGTGGTCACCACAATACCCGAAAAGGAAAGAGGTTATGATCCTGGCTCTGTAGATAAAAAAACAAGAGTCAGAAAAGTGAAGGAACTGCTCAGGGCCACTTGACTCCGGGTGCTCTTTTTCTCTCTCTTTTTCTCTCTTTTTTTTTTTGTCAGGGAGGTGGGAGGTCAAGCCACATGGCTTGTGGGACCTTTCCCTGACTGGTTGGTAAAAGCAGAGTCTCAACCACTGGACTGCCAGGGAATTCCCTGCTTTGCTCTTCCCAGGATTCCTCATGCCTTCCTGCTACCTCACTGGGTAATTGGGGGCCTGTGTATCTCCAGGAACACCCCATAGCTCACATCGCCCAACAGATGTGCCCTCAAAATCCTCCAAGGTCTCCAGGTGTCAGCCGGGCTGTCCAGCCCCTCCCCTCCGGTTGTCCGCACCTCGGCACCTGGGTGCAGCTTCTCTTCCTGCCTAGAATGCTTGTCCTAGGCACTAGTGCACACCCCTGTCCTTCCCAGGCTTCCCATTTCCTTGGGAGGCCCAAACCCAGTACAGAGTCCTGAGGTCCTGGTTCAAGTTCCAGCTCTGCTAACTCATTGCTGTGTGACATTGGGCAGGTCACCTCCCCTCTCTGGGCCTCCATTTCCTCACTTATGAAACAGGGGAGTTGAACCCAGTATTTCCTAAGTTCTTCATATGGTCTAAGTCTAAGCCGTCTGGCCCCTCTCCCCCTGCTCTGCTCTCCCTGAGTCTCACCATCCCCAAGAGCCTCTCATTCCTCCACATCCTTCTCCAAAGGGCTCCCGTTTAATCATTCAGCTTAACCTTAATCTCCCTAAGAGCAGAGGTGGGTATTTGTGGCACGTGCTGACCAGGTGTTCTGCCAAGACATTCTGATTGATTAATCAGTAATCCACTGACCATGTCTCTTTACCTTAGTAAACTCTTATCATTAATCTTCCCTCTTTAGTTTCCCAAGCTGCAAACCCAGAGGCCTGCAGTGACTGGGAGTCTGCTGGGTCACTGCATCTCTATTCACCCTTCCTGCTGTCTGTGTATGACTGTGGGGTGGGTGCCTGTGCCTGCCGTAGTGTCTACAGGGTGGGGATGAGGCCAGTTGTAGGCTTCAAATGCCTCATAACCCATTCTGTCTCTGAAGCCCATCACTGCCATGGCCATCAAAAAAAAAAAAAAAAAAAGCACACACCCTTTGCCTTCCCCCTTCAAAGAACTTCATATCTCATCTGGTCCCCTAATACCCTTGTAAGGCAAAGCCAGGATTGTTTACAAGGGACCTGTACAGGGCCACTCTGAATTCAGCAAAAGCTAGGACAGGCTCTTTTTTTTTTTTTCATGTTTAAATTTTTTTTAAATTTTTTTCCATTTATTTTTATTAGTTGGAGGCTAATTACTTTACAATATTGTAGTGGTTTTTGCCATACATTGACATGAATCAGCCATGGATTTACATGTGTTCCCCATCCCGATCCCCGCTCCTGCCCAGGACTGACTCTTTGTTAGGATCTGATTTGCACAGGATGACTGCCTGCCTGGTTGTGCAGCCACATCACTTTCCCTTCAAGAACTTAAGTCTGAGAGGCCAGGTTAGTACACACACACTCACACACCCACTCACCCACCCCCTTACAAGGTATGTAGCTACAGGAAAAGCTAATAAGCCAGATGATCAATAGTGTGGTTGAGGATCCATAAAAAGGCCTTGGGCTTCCCGGGTAGCTCAGTTGGTAAAGTATCCACCTGCAGGAGACCTCAGTTCCATTCCTGGGTCGGGAAGTTCCCCTGAAGGAGGAAAAGGCTACCCATTCCAGTATTCTTGGGCTTCCCTGGTGGCTCAGATGGTGAAGAATCTGCCTGCAGTACCAGAGACTTAGATTTGATCCCTGTGTTGGGAAGATCCCCTGGAGGAGGGCATGGCAACCCAGTCCAGTATTCTTGCCTGGAGAATCCCCATGGACAGAGGAGCCTGGTGGGCTACAGTCCATGGGGTTGCAAAGAGTCCGACATGACTGAGCGACGAAGCACAAAAAAGGCCTTAGAGATCAACTGCAACCCACTCACCGTAAACTGAGACTCAAAGGACAGCGATTTGCCCCAGGTGACAGAACTAAATGGAGGCTAGAGCCCAGGTCTCTGGACTCCAGGTCCAGGGCTCTTGCTGCTGCTTGCACAGCTAGCAGACATGGCAAAGAAGGGAGCAGAAGGAGCTCAGAGAGCCTGGGGCCACAGGTGAGATGTTCCTCCACATTAGTCTGGGAGTTCAGAGTTCCTCTAGGGGGGAGGAGGGCTGAGGCCGCAAGGGGTGGCAACCTTGGGTAGCCAGGGCGTCTGGGTGGTGAAGGTGGTCATGGGGGTGGCCGGGGTGCGTGTCGTTTTTCCTTTGCCCTATGTGTCCCTTTGACTATCACCGTGTCTGCTGAGTGGCAGAGGTCCAGGTGGAGCACCTTCCGGACCTGAGAAATGGGGGCCTGGGGAAAGGGTGAGGGTGGCACCCCCCCTCTCGCTGGGGCACTCCTCAGACAGCTGGGTGGAGCTGACCACAGGGGCCGCCAACGGCCCAGAGCCCCTCCCACGGGGGAGAGGACACTGGTGGGGTGCGGCTGCGGGTGCCCGGGGGTTTTATCCCTGTGCTCCACCCCATGCGTTCTTCTGAAGGGCAGGCTCAGTGGCTCTGCCCTCCAGGAGGCCTCGGAGCTCTCAGGCCTCTGTTCCTAGAAGTGGAGGTGGGCGTGGAAGCTGCAGGGGACAGGGGGCCCATGGACCTCTCCAACTCCACTTGGGCGCCGGGCTTGGCTCGCACCTCAGGCTGGCGAGGGGCGGGGCGACCCCTGGGAGGTCACGGAGTCGGGCGTGGGTGGCTCGCTCTTAGGTGCAGGCCGGCAGATGCGAGCGGAGCCCCGCCTCGGCTCCGCCCCCGCCCGCCCGGCCCCGCCCCGCGCGGGCGGGGTGGGCGGGGCCCGCGGGGAGGCGCGCCGACCGCTCGGCCAGGTGCAGCGAGCCGGCGTTCCAGCGGCACACGCGGCCGGGAGGAGTCCGGGTCTCCTCCTGCTGGTGCTGAGTCCCTGCGCCCTTTCTGCCGGATGCCCGGGACCCTCGGAGCCCAGGTAACCGAGGGCAGGACTGCCCCATGACGCGCGTCCTTCCGCCTCCCCGTCCACGCGCACCCCACTTCGGCCGCCGCCCCCTCGGGCTCCCTGGAGTCCGGCGGCGGCTCCCCGGGCGGCTCTTGGAAAGTTTACTCCGGGACGGCCCTGCACCCGGCGGCCGTGAAATGCAGCCTCTTTTGCCCCCACTTCTCCGCCCAGGAGCCCATGCGAAGGTGGGACGGCCGCTGCCCTGGCACAGGGTCCCCGCTAAGATCCGAGTGAAGTTTGCCTTCTAGCTTTTCCCGTCTCTCGCTCTTCTGAGCGTTTGCGTCCCTCCCCCTTGTTCCTCGATTCCTTAAGAAAAATATATATCCTTAGATGGGGAAGGCAGAGTTGGCGATTTCTTAAGGGATGTTTACGTTTGTGCTTCCCGCCTCCCCCGGCCAAGATGTATGATAGGAGGGAGACTCGTCTGAGCCAGACCGGGGGCGGGTGAGGGGGCAGCCCTCTGCCCGGTGGGGGTGGGGGTGGGGGGTCACCGTCAGGACCGTGAATGACTGGGTGCCCAGCCACGAGGAGTTCCGGGCTTCTATCTTGCCTCCCTCAGGCCACAGCCCTGCTGGGCATCCTCCACAGCCCCCCTCCCTCCGCTTCCCTTTCCACTCCCCTCCTCCCTCCCCCACTCCTCAGGATGATCACTAAGGAGAGAGGGTAGGCAGAGGGATAGAGGGTGGGCGATTAGAGCGAGCTCTATAACCCTTGACCATTTGAACAGAATGGGCTTCCTCTTGCTTAGGCTGCGAGGAGCGCTCAGCTGTGTGTGAGGAAGAGGGTCAAAGATGATCCTAACTACGCAGAGGTATAGAGAACAGGTGGAGGAGGTCAGAGGATAAGAGAGGAGCTAACAGCACTCACATGGGCACTTCCCTGAATTCACCCACCACCACCACCCCCGCCCCATTAACCAGTGAGGAAGTAGGTCTTTTTCCATTGTCAGATGGGCAAAAACGGAGGCTCCAAGAGGTTAAGTAATTTGCTGGAGAAAAGTGGTGGACTTGGACCACAAACCACAGTCAGATTGTTGGTTCTCCATTTTGCTGGGCCCCTGATCATCAAGGCTTCATTTCGTCTCTCCCTCTCTTGAGGTTCTTCCCCTGAAAGGGGTAGGAAGCACACCTCCAAGAAGAATTAAAGTCTTGTCGGGAAGCTCTTCCAAGAGAGGGCAAGCTCCTTGCTAAGCTACTGTAGCCCGGGTGGCGCTAGTGGTAAAGAACCCACCTGCCAGTGCAGGAGACAAGAAAGCGGGTTGGATTCCTGGTTCAGAAAGATCCCCTGGAGGGAGGCATGGCAACCCACTGCAGTATTCTTGCCTGGAGAATCCCATGGACAGAGGAGTCTGGCAGGCTACAGTCCATGGGGTCACAAAGAGTCAGACACAACTAAAGTGACTTAGCATACACACATAGCCATAATACCTGATGGTGCCCCACAAGAATGGAATGAATTAACCTGAAACAGCAAAGACTCTTTTCCAGCTGACGGATCTTCGCCCTTGTGGAACAGAAAGGGCATTCTGATAAGTCAGACCAGAAAGGTGTCCAATGCCATTCCTGAAGGCCCTTGAAATCTTTACCCAACTTTTTTTTTTTAAGCCAGTGAGCATGTCCTTAATCCCATCTGTCTTTCCAGACAGCTGGCCTTTCACTTTACCCTCCATCCACTTCTGGTTAGGCTAGGAGAAGCAGCAGGTAGTGGGTTACATGTCCAACATGGCCTTGCTCTAGGACGGAGGCAGAGGGCCTTTGGCCCATCTATACCAAAGTCTTACCCATTTCTCCAGGAAATCTTATTTGGAAATGCTAGTCTTCATTCCCTTCTTCCTCTCCTTACCATTCCATGGGACACCACGGATTTAGGGAAAAGGACTCAATTTCTTCATCTGCAAAATGGGAACAATAGACTGCATGGTTTCATGCAAGAGTATGTAGTCCAAATGGCTCTGTAAGCTGCAAAGCAAACTGAGAGGTATTTCCTCACATGTTTGTCTGTTGGCCTGACCTCCTCAGGTGGGCTGTAAATTCCTTCCAGGAAGTGATCACACAACTTGATGTCCCTCTAAGAGCACTCCTCATAATGAGCACACAGTAGGTTCACATGAAGTACCTGTCAATCAAAAATAATCTCTAGAGGAAGAGAAATGGCTAAAAATTGGTGAAAAATCACCCCTCTCTAGCCATGTAAGGAGAAGGGATACTCTACAACACAGGGGAGATTCTAGGAGGGATGGGGGGGTGGGGGGGTCTGAGATCCAAGGCTGGCATCGAGTGGAAAGGCAGGGTGTAGCAGACTTTCTGTGGTAGTGCCCTGAAGACATCTGAAGCTCTGCCAGGAACCCTATAACCTTGGATTCCTTAGCAGACGTGGTGTCTGCTTTGGCCTGAGAACAGACCAGAATACCCAGAGCTGGCCAGTTCTGCTTGGGGAAGGCCACTGAGAGCATAGCTGGGATTCAAGGCCCTGCATTTTGCCTCCACCATCACCCCCACCTTTCACACACACACACCAGTGGCTCCTACACTCATAGGCCCTGCCCGGCTTCCTACTGCCATTCCTGGCTCTTAATGAGAACCCAGTGGAGTAAGAGCTTTAGACCCAGAATCTCTCAGCTGGAATAAGCCTTAGATTTCACAGTCTTACACCTCTTCTGTGCTCTCCTTTCCACAGCACTATCACCATCTAACATCCTGTTGTTCATTGTTGTTCAGTCGCTAAGTCGTGTCCGACTCTTTGCGACCCCATGGACTGCAGCACCCCAGGCTTCCCTGTCCTTCACTGTCTCCTGGAGTTTGCTAAAACTCATGTCCATCGAGTCAGTGCTGCCATCCCACCATCCCACCATCCCATCCTCTGTCACGCCCTCTCCTCCTGCCCTCAGTCTTTCCCAGCATCAGGGTCTTTTCCAATGAGTCAGCTCTTTGTATCAGGTGGCCAAAGTATTGGAGCTTCATCACCCTTCCTTCCAGTGAATGTTCAGGGTTGATTTCCGATACGATTGACTGATTTGATATCCTGTGTATTTCACCTTAAAAGTCTTGTTTATCAGCTGTCTTCCCTGTTAGATTCCATGAGGGCAGGGCTTTCAGGCTGTTTTATTCACTACTCTACTTCCAAGAGCGAGAGCGGTGCCTCGTGTGCAGTAGGTGCTTATTTCACGTATGTTGAATAAATGAACACGTCCAGGCCGCCCTTCCTCATTGTACAGCTGGGGAGACTGAGGCCCAGAGATGAGGAGTGACCTCTATTTCTTTTTAATTTTTTTTATTGGATTATAGTTGCTTTACAGTGTTGTGCTTATTTCTACCATACAGCAAAGTGAATCAGTTATAGTTTTATATACATCCCCTCTTTTTTGGATTTCCTTCCCATTTAGGTCACCACGGACCAGAGATCCCTGTACTATACAGTAGGTTTCTCAGTACTTATCTATTTTATACCAGTGTGTGTGCTAAGTCACTTCAGTCGTGTCTGACTCTTTGTGACCCCATGGACTGTAGCCTGCCAAGGCTCCTCTGTCCATGGGATTCTCCAGGCAAGAATACTGCAGTGGGTTGCCGTGCCCTCCTCCAGGAGATCTTCCCCACCCAGGCATCGAATCCCCATGTCTCCTGCATTGGCAGGCAGGTTCTTTACCACTAGTACCACCTGGGAAGCCCATTTTATACATGTGATATTTGTTTTTCTGACTTCACTCTGTATGATAGTCTCTAGGTTCATCCACATCTCTGCAAATGGCACAATTGTGTTCCTTTTTATGGCTGAGTAATATTCCATTTTGTATATGTACCACATCTTCTTTATCCATTCCTCTGTTGATGGACAGGGAGTGACATCTTGAAGGCAGAGGTGGAGCTTTTCTTGGTTGGATTCGAGTCAGTTCTAAGCTGGGTCTCTGTCCCAGGCACCAGGTTGCTAGGGGTGCTTAGGAGCTGCCTCAGCAAGAACCTTCAGGCCAACTGCCTCCAGTTACTCAGGGGGAAGCTCCTAGCTGAATATATCACCATCCACATAGAGTGATTTGAGAGAGCCAGATGGGGAGTGCTCCCCATCAGACCCCCATCCCCAAAGAAACTGCTGCTCTCCAGAGGTGGGCTATGCCTCTGTTAGTGGTGAAAACAGTGCCCTCTCCAGGCAACCTTTTCAAATCCCCCGAGGCCCTAGAGACCCCCCCCACCCCCACCCCCAAGAGGACCAAAGTCAAGTCCCTGATGGCCCTGGGGAAAGAGATGAATCTTCTGATCTGCTGGGGGAAGGATCACAGACCAGTCTGAGAAGGTGCAACCAGACATGCGGGCCTGGAAGAGTAAGGACCTTGTTCTGCTCAGGGCGCCTGGCTCCAAGGCCTCCCTTAGGAATCCAACGAGTGGTTTACTGGAGGCTCCAAGAGCTTGAATTTCCAGGATGCTGTGTCGGGACAAGCAGGTTGGAGAAGCCTGGGTGTGTGTGGGTGGGGGTGGGTAGGGTAGAAGCTGGAACTTTCTATGGGATAGAAAATATGGGAGATACATCCACACATTCACCAGCACTGAGCAATTTAAGCCTCCCTTGCCCCGCATCATTCTTCCAGCCACTGTTGTTTCTGCAAAGGACTTTTGTCTGTGTTCTAAGGGAAAACTCAAGGCCATGTGGTGTTTATTGGAGGAAAAGACACTGATGGCAAGAAACCCTCCCACTGATGGCAAGCAACCCTCCTGTTGCCAGAACAGGAGATGAGGTCCCTACAGGTGTCTCCTCTTCACACTCACTGGAAATGTAGACCCTGCCTTTTCTAACTGCAGGGATGAGCAGGGCTGCATCTTTAGTCATAGTAATCAGCATTCACTGAATGCTAATTGGGTGCCAGACACCGTTCTAAGTGCTTGTCCTAGGGAATCCTTACAACAGCCATGAGGTTGAAACTGTATCATCTCCATTTTATAGATGAGGAAACAGCCTCAGCAAGGTGATATAACTTTGGCCAAGATGACAGTTGCAGGGAGAAGGGTAGCAGAATTAGTCTGGCTCCAGACCCTGAAGGAGAAGGCAATGGCACCTCACTCCAGTGTTCTTGCCTGGAAAATCCCAGGGACGGTGGAGCCTGGTGGGCTGCCATCTATGGGGTTGCACAGAGTCAGACACAACTGAAGCGCCTTAGCAGCAGACCCTGAAATCTCAGCCTCCATGCCATGCTACTGCAGTCAGCCACACAGGCCACACAGACAGGACAGAGAGCCTGGAGGCCAGGATGGTGTGCACACACATGGAGACAGGGGAAGCAGATCCTGTGCAGGCCCCCACGTTAGATCCATAGGGAACTTTAGCGTTTCCCCTGCTATTGACCTCCAAGTCTTCTCCCATTCGCATTGTGATTTGCCAAATTAAGAGTTAGAATTGATGTTGGGAGAGGGACTCCAGAAGTTGGGCCTTGAAGGATGTGTGGGGGTTTACCAGCACATTGGGAAAACTGGGGAGGACTAGAGCAGGGCAGGTAGAGGGAACAATGCTAATACTCTGTGAAGAAATGAGTCTGTAATGGGGACTTCTCTTTCTGAGGCCACTCTAGTTCCTTCCCCCCATTCTTGTCCCTCAGCCAGTCCTCATGGGCTCTCTTCCTGTGAGGAGGGGAGACCCTGACATGAGACATAGCTCAGACACTCCTGTTCCTTGCCTCCTCTTTATCACCACCATCACTACAAGTCTGGTGACTTTCAGCAACAGTGGATGGAAAAGTTTGCCTGTTGTGACATGATGTGAGTCAGCCTTTCATGAATAACGGGGGTTTCATCATCAGTGCTGTTGGCTGGACCTACACCCTAGTGTCTGATCTGTGGTGGGAGACATAGTATTGGCTTCTGGGGTAAAAGGACAAGGATGACTCCAGGTGTTATTCTGAAATGGCATCGAGGAGCTCACAGGTGTGAGAGATACAATCATTTTTGGCAGCCAGGGAAAAAGCGTTCCCCCAAAGCAGCAATTCCAGGCGTGTTTTCCACCCGTGCCCTGTCCTTTTACCCAGGGTTTATCTTACAGAGTTGCTCCCTCTTCCAGCTTTGACCCCAGGCCAGGACCACCCCAGAGAGCTCTGTGAGGACTTACACGGTAACTTTTACCTAAGCCTCACATGGGCATTTTGCCTGGGCACACTGTAGCCCCTGAAGACATTCTTCCTCTTTGGTTATGTGGGAGCCCTGTGGTCAGGCTGGCCCTAGTGCGATGTAGTGGAGCCCGCCGGAGGCACGGAGCCCAGCCATCAGGAGTTGTCTAGATCTCAGGGTCCTGAGTCCCTCTGCCTGGCCAGCTGGCCACCTGTCTTTGAGTCAGTCGCAGGAGTCTTGGGAGCTGAAGGCTGGAGTGGCTGGTGGGGAGCCCTGGAGACTCTAATTCTGACTCGATCTGACTCACAGTATGGTTTTGGCCCTGTCCCTCCCTGGGTCGCAGTTTCCTCATCTGTAGAAGAGACAGCTTGGCTGGGATCGGGGACTGTTGACACTCTGGACCAGAGACTTCTGTGCTGCCAGGCTGGCCCATGCTTTGACGGCAGCCTCTACCTTCTAGATGCTGGGGACCACCTCTCTCCCCTTTCTTGACAAACACAAATGTCTCCAGATGTTGCCAATTGACCCCTGGCAGCAGAATCACCTCTAATTGAGAACCATGGGGTTAGATGATCTCTGAAGATCCTCCCAATGACTACCCTCAGGACCAGGAAGACATCTCTTTCAGCCCCGTTTTGGAAGTGAGAACTATGTGTATGTGAGGAGCCCGTCCATGGGGTCTCCAAGGGCTTATGGGGGCCGTGTGAGCTCTGAGAACAGGAAAGGCGCTGGGCCCACTGGTCCTCTTGCTGGGTCTCTTTGCCTCCCAGACCTTGGGTTGCATAAGAAGGCAGGGGGGCGGGAGAAGCAGGCCTGTGGTCGGCCCAGGAACTAAGGTCAGCAGCCTTCCAGCCAGTGACTAATCATCTCTACATGCCCTGAGGAGTTGGCTCCTCCATGGTCCCCTTTCCTGCTGCCCTGGAAGGGGTCCCAGGAAGTGAATCAGCGGCCACCCGCCATGCAGAGGAGGGAAAGGCAGAGCACGGGGTGGCAGACCCAAGGGCCACGTACTCTTACCCCAACCCAGCCCTGGTTTTATTGTGTTTATTCCTCCTGAGTTAGTTGTTTATTAACCGTCCATGGAAGCCCCTTCTGACCTTTTTGCTTCATGGAAGGGTGAAGATTTATCTTCTCTAGGAATGGGAGGAGTTTGTCAGTGAGTCTTAGTAGTAAATCACTGTTCTGAGGGCAACAGGCTGTGAAATTTGGGGTGGTATGAACCCAGAATGACTGGTTTGGGTTATTCATTCTTCTGATTCTCACTGAAGGATGAGAGACTGCTCTGGATGCTGCAGAAGGAGCAGGGAGTCAGACACAGCCCTCTCCAGCAGAAGCCTTCAGTTTGGGAGGGCAGAGGTCAGTCTGTAATTGCAGTGCCCAGAGGAGGGTCTGGTCAGCTCCACCCAGGGGGTGAGGTAGGGAATCGGGGATGGTAGGTGGGAGGTGTGCCTGGGTTTGGGGAGGTAATGGTGGCGTGCAGGGGATTTCAACAAGAAGAGCTTGGGTGTGAGTTTTGGTTTTTGCCTTTTTTGTGGGTGGTAAAATGTACACAACATACAACTTAATTTACCATTTTAATCTTTTCAAAGCATGCAGTTCAGTGTCATTAAGGACATTCACATTGTTGTACAATCCTCCTCCTCATCCAAGCCCAGAACTCGTTTCACTTTACAAAACCAAAACTCTGCCCGGGAGGCACTGGCCACCCTTTCCCTCCTCCCCTCTGCCTCTGGTAACCACCATGCTGCTTTCTGGGTACCTCATGTAAGTAGTCTTTTTTTTCTTTTTAGCAGAATCTTATAGCATAAGGGTTTTTGTGTCTGGCTTCTTTCACTTAGTATTGTGTTTTAAGGTTTATTGGTGTGGTATACATCAGATTTTCTTTACTTTTGAAAGTAGAATGAGATTCCAGTGTTCAATATACCATATTTTGTTTATCAAAGGACATGGGTCGCTTCCACCTTTAGGCTCTTCTCAGTACAGCTGCCATAAACATGTGTAGACAAATATCTCTTTGGGTCCCTGCTTTTAGTTCTTTGAGGTATGTCCCCAGAAGTGGAATTGCTGGATTCAACGGAAGTGGTACATTTCAATTTTTGAGGAACCACCATACCATTGAAGAAGAAGAGTTGGAACTAGATCTTAAGGATGAACATGGGCTCTTCAGGCATCTAAGGAGAGGAAGAGGAAGGGAGGGGGACAGGAAAGGGAAGACGGAGGGGCGGGGGGAGGGCCTGGACTGAGGCAGGAGACAAGAGGCACAGAGGTGTTTGTGCTTGGGGCTGGAGGCGGACCACGGAGGGTGAAGGGTCTTGGACCAGGCAAGAAACTTGGGCTCCACGCTGTGGGCCGTGAGAAGCCCTGAAGGGGGTTTTAATCAGGAAATGATACAGGCCTGTTGTCATCTGAGATGGGCAGAGCTGAAAGTGATGTCACACAGGGCCTGGCAGGGAGAGAGGCTTAAGGCAAGCGCTGGAGCCTGGTGTCTGAGTTGGGTGGAAGGAATGGGTGGGTGTGGGTGGGCTGCACAGGGCACCTGGGTCTGTGCTGGGTGAGTAGTGGTGAGGCTGCCAGATGAACTTAACAGGAGGAGCGACCAGTTTGACAAGATGAGGAGGGCATATCCATTGGCTTGAAGGGGCCTGTGGAACCACCTGGGTGGAGACAGGATTTGAGGGGTGTGCAAAGCTACGCAGAGCTAGGTGCTGCAGCAAAGCGGCAGAAGCTGGTCCAGGGCAGGGAAAGGACTGCCGTCAGGTGGCACAGAGGATCCCCCGAAGTTGGAGGCCAAGACACGCGGAGAGTGCCCTGCTCAGTACCGCCCATTCCTGCCCTGAGTATTTCGTATCTCTCCATATGTTTTCACTACCAAACTCAACGCTGAGTTTGAGGCTGGGCATGGGAATTGGAGATATAGAGATAAACCCAAGCCAGTGACTTTAATTTATTTATTCATCTCAAAAGGCTTAGAAGATGAAACTTGGCCAATACCTTTGCACAGGTAAATATTGACACGATTGTGATAGGTGCTCTTCAAGAGAAATGGAGCATGCCATGAAAGTATGTCATGGGACGTGATTTAACCCAGGGCCGGGGCTCGCACATCTCCACTCCCAATATTCTGTATCAGATTACTCTTTGTTGTGGGGACCATCTGGAGTGTTATAGGATGTTTAGCAGCATCCCTGGCCTCTCCCCATATACCCCAACCCCAGTTGTGATCACCAAAAACATCTCTAGACCTTGCCAAATGTACCCTGGAAAAAATCACCCTCACTTGAGAGTCATTGGCCCAGGGACTAGGAAAGGTCTCTTGAGGAAGTGGTGTTAATCTGAGTTCTAGAAGATAGATAAGAATCAAGATAAAGCAGGGATGAGGAGTGGAGGAGAATATTCAAGGCAGAGGTAACTGGAATGCAGAGGCCCTGAGCTGGGAAGGCTTCCATTAGATGGACGGTAGTGGAGGAGGAGAAGAGTGGCCAGGTTCAAGGGATATACAGGAGGGAACACAGGCAAGGAAGCCATCCAGGTATGGAGGATGAAACTGGCTGGAAGCTGATGAATTACATTTGGGGCCTGTTGTGTGGGAAATCCCAGGGACTCATCCAAATGGGGCCCTGAGCTCAGAAGAGAGGTCCAGCTGGAGATGCATGTTTGGGAATGACATGCGTGTAGATGACAAGCTTAGCCTTGGGTAGACCAGGTACCCCAGGGGGATTGTGGACCGCAAAGAGCAGAGCAGAGAGGACGGCCTAGAGGTGAGCTCCAGGGGTGCTGGCATTCAGAGACTGGGCCTGGGGAGGCAGCCCAGAGACTGAGCAGGGAACTGGGGAGTGGGGTGCTGGGGGAGCCCGAGGATGATGAAGGAGGGGGGACCTGGCCTGCAGTGAGTCACTGGAGCCTTCAAGGAAGGTGAGGACTGGGACATGGCCACTGGATTTAGAGACCAGTGACTTGGTCAGTCTGGGATCGCGGAGGAAGGGCCAGGAGGGAATGGGGACAGCTGGGAGATAGCCTTTTCCAAACGTGTCAGCAGAAGGTGAGGAGAGAGTGTAGAAACCAGAAGGAAAGTGCGATAGGGAGGATTTTGTTTATTTATTGCATCTTGCTTGTTTTGCCCCCACACCCACCTTTTTTTTTTTTAGAAGAAAAACATACATAGTTCAGAATTCAAAAAGTGTAAAGATTTCACAGTGAAAAAGTCTCCACACCCATCTCTTTTGGCCTCCAGCGCCCTCTGCTCCTCAGAGACAACTCTACCAGCTTCTTACATATTCTTCCAGAGACATTTCATGCGCAGATCAGTAAGTGCGTGTATGATCTTACCCCCAAAAGGTAGCAGCACTGTATGCATTCTTCTGTCCCTTATTTGGTCTTTTTCCACTTAGCTTGCTCTCTGTTTTTTAAAAAATTTATTTCTTATTTATTTCTTGTTTTTGGCTGCACTGGGTCTTTGATGCAGCGCATGGGCTTTCTCTAGTTGCAGTGAGTGGAGGCTCCTCATCGTTGTGGTGCATGGGCTTCTCATTGCGGTGGCTTCTCTTGTTGTAGAGCACAGGCTCAAGGAGCTTGGGCTCAGTAGTTGTAGCTTGCAGGTTTAGTTATCCCGCAGCCTGAGGGATCTTCCTGGACCAGGGATTGAACCCGAGCCCCCTGCGTTGGCAGGCAGATTCTTAGCCAGTACCACTATGGAAATCCTCCACTTAGCTCTTTTGAGAAGCTTCCAGATAAGTTCATGGAGAGCTTCTTCACTCTCCTTTACAGCTATGTAACGTTCCATGACATGGATGGCATGTAGTTTAGTTAACAAATCTCCTGTTTGGGGACATCACAAACAATGTCCCTCTGAATATCCTTGTGCTTTAGCCAGTTGCAGTGTTAGTGGGTGCGTGTGGGAAAAAGTCTCAGAAGTGGCATTGATGAGTCAGAAGCTTTGTGTGGTTTGTGTTTTGAAAGTTATCAGCAGATTGCTCTCCATAGAATTTATAAGAATGTTCACTCTTATCGGTAGAACACAAGGATGCTCATTTTTCTATACCCTCCAACATAGTGTTACCAGCTTACTGATATTTGCCAATCTGGAAGACAAAGATAGTTTCTTGACGTCATTTTAATTTGCATTTTTTTTGCTCTGAGTAAGGCTGAACATGTTTTCATAGACAAGAGCCATGTGCATTTCCATTTCTATGAGCTGTCTATTTGCATGTTTTACCCATTTTCTGTGAGGTTATTGGTCCTCTTCTCACTGAATTAGAGGTGATCTTTGTGTATTGGAGAAACTAGTCTTTTGTCTGGAATATAAAATACAAGCATTCTGCCCCCCCCCACCCCCTACACATACACACACACAGTTGATCAGGGCAGTTTTTTTGTTTTTGCTGCTATGTTTTCAGAATTCTGATGTTCACTGGGGTGGGGGGCGGTCCCTGGCTCAGGGGTCCCCGAGGAAGTGTTGGAGTAGGTTCCACATTAGGACCGGGACCGGAAACACCTCTCCTGTGTAACAGGCAGAAGGGCAGGTGGGATGAGGGTGCTGGTGCCAGGAACTTGGTGGCAGCAAGTTTTGAGAGAGAAGGCAGATATTTGAGTCCACTGAGGCATGGGATTGTGTTAACAAAGTGTCAGAAAGTTAAAGAACAGAACTACAGTATTAGCAAAGAGTGGATGAACAAATGCTGGAAACAGCTAGATGAGGGGAAGTGAGGGGATGGGTATTCTGTGTTTCCTTAGATAGTATATTTTTCTGTTTGGCATGTGCTAATCAGTGGGCCGAGCTGATGGCCAACTCGGTTATGTTTCCCCTGTGATCAGACTCCATACTCTGAATCCCCTACTTATCTCACTCTCACACGTGCCATATATTTCCCCTGCCCTAAACCAGCCCAGTGCCAGGTCCCAGGCAACTAGAGACAGCCCCGATGCCCCCACGTCTGCTGGAACTATTTGAACCAGCCAATCCTGAGCGGCCCTGCCTGCCTTTCCCATGGAAACCCCAGCAGAGGCTCTGCCGTTAGGCCTACCCCTCGCTCCTGCTTCTGCCTCTTGACCAAAGCCTGGTGCTCCCTGTGGTCCTGTGTGCTGTGCTGTGCCCCCATTCTCTTGAGAAATGTAAGTAAGGCATTCTTTCAGTGTCACTAACCTCCCTATGTGCCATGCAGACCCCTTCATGAATTAAAATCCTGTGGGTGCGGTTAAGGCAAGAGGGACCCTTGGAAGGACAGAGCGTGAGGGTGAGTAAACCGCAGGTCCCAGTGGGCCTGCAGAGCTGTCAGTGTGCGTGCTTCAATAAACAGGCTCTCGGTGTGGGCTTTTAGAGGAGGTGTCTCAAGATGAGGATAGCGTTCATGGAAGGGCAGGAACCCAGACAGGGAGTCACAGGGAACCGTGTAAGTGCAGGTGGGTGGGGGGTGATCAGAACCGGGAGGCTGGAGGAAAATGTACAGAGAAGGTGAATCCGACTGCATATGGGAAAGGAGGGAGCGATGGGGTCAAAGATACAGGCTGGGTCCTGTGGGTGCATCTTGGAAGATGGTTTTTAAATTCCCAGGAGCAATCTGACTTTACGTTGATTCCCTGTGTGAGTCCAGGGTAGGGCTCTGGAGCTGATGCGGAAAGACCTGGAAATGACATGAGTCCAGCTCTGGCCTTTAGTGTCGGGTTAACAAGCACCTGTCCCTGGATGAACTCAACTATCCGCCTTCGCTCTTGAGCCTTGCTACCACCACCTCCTGGCACCGGCACCGGCACCGGCACCGTCCTCCCGCCCTTCTGCCTGTTCCACTGCAGAGGTGCACCCTCCTGTCTCTAGTCCCCCCGCCCTCTTGGTGCTTTCTGCCTCCCCCATGAAAGCCCCCTCATCCTTGCCAGAGCCTCCCTCCCCTGGGATCAGGAGCCCATCCGGTTCTTCCAGTGGCATTGGATTTGAGAGGAGAATTCTTGAAGACCAGAAAGGCTTTACAACATGGAGAAGAGAGAAATAATGGTAGAAGGATTAGCAATAGCACTGCTGTATTGGGGCTGGGGGCTGTAGTCCACAATGTCTCAGATCACACAGTGTGTGTGTGCGTGTGCACCGGGGGAGGATTTGCCTATTCTAGTCATGCTGGTCCACCTCCCAGACCTGTGCTTTAAGTCAGTAAATCCACTGGAAGTTCACAGACACATGCTCACACTTGGCCATCACTCAGGCTACCTGGCGATTTTTCTCTTATTGTTGCCTCAAGAGTTATTGACCTTTTGAGAGTAGAATTTGTGGGGAAATAACCTCATGTTCAGCTCGTGTTTACCTTGCTTCCTGAACTCTGACCTGGGCTGGGTGTCGTAGGTCTTACAAGTCTGTTGTGTTTGTTCTGCTTCCCCAGCAAAGACACCATGTCCCCCTTCTCCAGAAGGCTCCATCGCCCCAGATGCCAGTGCAGAGAATGAAGGGAAGCCAGCTGGGCTGTGGTTGGCAGAGACGACTTCTAGAAGCAGGAAGAGCTCGAGCAGACCATGGGTCTCCTCAAGGGGGAAGGAAGGGGCGGGAGCCCCACAAGACCAGGTGTCCCAGGGGAGCTTGTGCATCAGGCCCCCTGGGTGCAGGAAGATGGTGATGGCTGCTTTGGGGGTGACAGGTGAGCTGTTGGCAAGGGATGGGGCAGGAGACAGGGAGCCCCTGTGGGCTCTATCAAAGTGTTTCAGCCTCTTTGACAGGCAGGGGAGCCTTGGGGGGCTGCTAGCTGGATGAACTGTGGCTTTGCACTTCTGCGAGGGATGATGAGGCTTTGAAAATGCTTCCAATTGGGCAGGTGTGGTCCCTCGAGTATCCTTCAGTGGCCCTTGGGGCAGAAAACAAGTGTTTGTTTCCCCAGATCAGGGCCCAGTAATGCTTCTCGCTGGGGCCCTTTCTTATGACGGGCATTGTTGGGGAGCAGTGGCTCTGAGAAGGGCCCCAAGAAGGGAGGGCATCTGTTTCTGAAATATGAGGCATCAGCAGTTGAGTTCTTTGACGGTTTTGGTACGCATCCTCTCTAGAACCCGAGAGGTTTTCAATGATTTGAAACCATTTTTTTCAATGGTTTGGAAAAAAAAAATTGTAAATAATTTTTGAAAAAGGAAATTGTGTGAAGGAGGATGAAACATTTAGCTTAAACATGAGGCTAGGGGAGGACTTGGGAGGAAGGGAAATTGGCTGTTGTCTTTGTCCCTCCTCCCTCTTGAACTGGTTTGCTTTAATCGTCACTGTCCTACCAGAGGCAGTCCTTTGAGTCCCTCAGATGCCCAGTTGCTGGAATCTTGCTTCTAGGTTGTCCCTTAGCAAGACTGGAGGCTTCTGGGCTTGCCCTAAGACCAGCCTGCTGGATGACCTTGAGCAGGCCTCCTGACATCTCTGGGTCCTGGTTTTATACCTTGTTCTGGAAGTATTAGTTTTGTCCTTTGGTTTGTGTGTGTGTGTGTACGTGTGTGCACTTAAGTTGCTTTAGTCATAGCCAACTCTGTGTGACCCCATGGACTATAGCTGGCCAGGCTCCTCTGTCCATTGGATTCTCCAGGCAAGAATACTGGAGTGGGTTGCCATGCCCTCCAGAGGATCTTCCCGACCCCGGAACTGAACCTGTGTCTCTTACATCTCTTACGCCTGCATTGGCAGGTGGGTTCTTTACCACTAATGCCTCTCGGGAAGCCCCTTGGGTACTTTATGGTCTCCTGTTAATGATCAAGTCTTTGCTTATCCCTCTCCAGATTTCCTTCAGGGCCGGAAAAGAACAGAAGGGGAGTCTGAAGAAGTGAAGTCCCGTGGTCAAGCTCTCAGGGGCTGCGGGCCAGGGAGGGAAGGGTCAGGGGACACAGTCCCTGCGGTGCCTGGGCCTCCACCCCGCCAGCCTGGGTGTGCTGTGAACACCCTTCCTTGTGCAGAGGCCTCCCATTTGACTTTCAAAGAGAAAACACCTGTCCTGATAAAGCGGGCCTTGTTCCATTCAAGTTGGCTTTGTTCAGGCTCCTGGGCTCAGCTCCTGTGTCCTGCTGGTGTGGGGAGGACAGAGGCTGGGCAGGGTCTCTGGGGGGTTGATCAGAGCAGATGATCCCTGCTTTGGGAGGGCCGACGTGTTTGGCACACCTGGTGGGGCCCAGCGTGTGTTCACGCTGGTCTCTGAGCGCCTCCTGGTGCCGGCGAGCCTCACCTCCTCAGCGTTCTCACTCTAGGATGTGGAGACAGAGGTGCAGATGGTTACGTAGCTCTTGGGGTCACCCAGGCCTCCCAGGGCCACTCAGTCAGCCGTGACCAGGCCCCCGACTCCTTGCCCAGTGCTCTCCCCACAAAGACGGGCCTTTGTTTATGATGGGCCTTTGTTTATGACAGGCCTTTGTTTATGACGGGCCTAAACAGAGCTGGGTTCTCTGCCCATGCTCCACCCCGCCTGCTCAGATGTCTCCCCCAGCTGACACACGTTACTGTGGAAATGAATTCTGTCTGTGCTGAAAGGAAGACTGGGACTCGGCATGAAAAGTTAGAGGGAAAAAAAATTCTTCCGATGATTCTGCTACTCCCATGACACCTCTCCTCTTCCTTAGGGCCTTCTTTAAAGACTCAAAGAAGTGAACCTCTCATGGTGAAATCTCTAGCTTCACAGTGTGGAGGGTAGCCCCTGACTCACACTGCACAGGGGACCACCTTCTTACACGGATGCCAGCCTGTGTGACGTTTCTAGGCCAAGAAATAGGAGACCCATCTTCAGGCATGTTTCCCCCTCGATGATCCTTCCTGCTTCCCAGTACTCTGTGGGACACTGTGGGGACACGTGATGGGAAGGGGCATGTTAACCCTGGACATGATTTTTCCTTGCTCACTTTTCATTCAGTCTGCCTGAAGTGCAGGAGACCTGGGTTCAATCCCTGGGTCAGGAAGATCCCCTGGAGAAGGGAATGGCTACTCACTCCAGTATTCTTGCTTAGAGAATTCCGTGGACAGAGGAACCTGGTGGACTACAGTCCATGGGGTTGCAGAGAGTCAGACATGACTGGGTGACTTTCGCTTGCCCAGCTTTCCACCCCTGGGCAGAGTGCATCACCGTCCGCAATAACCAGAGGCTGTCGGGACTTTGGGGGCAGGCAGGGATGGCTGCAGCCAGAATCCACACCCACTGTCGCCGGCCGGCTGATCCAGCACTACTTGCCTCTGGCAGGTCCTGCGGGTTCTAGGCCGGCCTCCAGACAGGGTGCAGGCCAGCCTGCAGCCTCGGGGGCCTCTGGCAGCAGAGGTCAGGCAGGGCAAGGCTTAACTATTTACACCTTCCCAGCTCTGGCTGCACCTTCTTGGGGGCCGATTTGAAGGCGCCTATTATTATTCTCACTCTTCCTGGTATTTTGAATAATTCATTTTTCTCAGTCCTTAAAAAAAGAAACAACCCTGTGCTTAATAATACTAGAATAATGACCTTGTGTCACATTTTGCCACTGGGGCTCTTAATCTACTGCTGCATTCAAATATTGTGAAATGTGTTGCTTTTGACATTGGGTTAGCAGGAAAAATAGTGTCCTTGTGAGGAGGAAGGAGGATCTGTTTTGTGGTTTCCCTTGTAGCCTTCGACAGCCCAGCCAGGAACATCGTCCATCATAATAATATCATACAGGCAGGCGACTTTATGGACACTTACTGTGCATCTTGGCCTTAACGCCGGCTCTTGTTAATGCTTGAAACAGGCCAATGACATAGTCACTCTGAGGATTATAAAGGGTCTATGTAATGTAGGAGAGCCAAGTTTGATTGCTGGATCAGGAAGATCCTCTGGAGAAGGAATTCCCCAGGGGACTTTCTGATCCCTGCTTTAGTATTCTTGCCTGGAAAATTCCACAGATAGAGGAGCCTGGTGGTTTATAGTTCAGGGGGCCTATAAGAGTTGGATACAACTGAGTGACTAACATACACACCTGGAAGCCGATTGTGAAAATTCTGTGGAGTGTAAAACGCCCATAAAAGTCTTGGAATAGACCAAGTGCTCAGTAAGTAGAATTTCAAATCAACACGGTCATCCCCATTTACAGAGGAGGAAAGTGGGGCCTAGAGAGACCTCAGGACTCAAAGCCAGGTCCCACTGACCCCAGGGCCCAGAGTCTCTCGTCACGGATGGAAATAATTGTGTATTACAGAGGTTTCTGCCATTTGAGCTTCTCACTGTCTGTGGGGCCACTTGTGAAGTCACGTGGGCCCCGTGTTCTCCCCCTCCCCGCTGGGCCCCACGTCCTTCTCTGATCCCCGATGTCCTCTAGTCTCCGCTGAAGGTCTGGGCACATGCCAGTCCCCTGCCGGGTCCATGTGTGACTTCCTCCTGCCAGTTACACCTCCCTGGCTGCCCATGACCATTTCACCCTTGATTGTGGGCTGTGTTCCCTGGGTAATAATTACATGAAATGGCTCACTTGCCAGTTCGATCAGTAAATAATTCCCCCCCAGTCCCAATGGGTGAAGCTCAAGAGTTAATGATTGCCAAGGAAAGCTGCTCAGAATGCACATCCTCTGAGGAGGGAGGCCGGAGGGAATGCTGAGCTCCATGGCCCAGAGGAGGGGTGCCCCCGGGGCCTCCCTCTGCCCTGCCCCCGCCCCCAGCTGTCCTCCCATCTCTTGTCTCTGAGTTCAGCAGCAGCAAGCCTCCCTGCTGTGGCCGGCCCATTTCCCCGCTCTGGGCCTTTGCTCGCAAGCTCCTCTCCCTTCCTCCGTCTCTGCCAAAGCAAGTGCTCACCCTCATTTGCGGTCCACCTTCAGTGCTGCCTCCCCCTGGGAGCCTTCTCTGACTGCTCCCACATCCTTGCTCTGGGCTCCTTCTCAGGACTCCTTGGGCCACACACAGGTCTTTGCTGAGTGCTCCCCAACATGTCAGATGCAGTGCTTGGTTCTGGACACCCATCATGGAGCAAGGCGGGGTCAGACGCACTCCCGGAGCACCCATGCAGCTTGAAGTGCAGCAGGGAGGCCCAGAGGACCTGGGAACAGAGGGCAGGTCAGGGGCACTGGAGCCTGATGGAGTGGGGCTCGGGCGGACACTGAAGGCTGTGGTGGAATTTTCCAGGCAGACATACAGTGAGGGCAGAGGCGTCTTGGAGCAGAGGGACCAGTGTGTACAAAGGACAGAGTTATGGTTTGGTGGCTGGATGATGTATCAGTCATGGAGGGGAGTTGCCTGGAATCACCCAGGTGGGTGTGTCCAGGAGGCAGGCGGCCACTCGGAGAGTCTGCCTCCCGCCCTCCGTGGCTCCCTCACAGTTTCACTATTGGGCATGTCTGACTCTTCAGAAAGAAGGGGTTCTTCTCTGTGAGGGTGGCCATGCTTTCCTGCACCACCTGCTCACCGAGCAGTGTGGATTCCAGCCTAAACTCCTGCCGTGTGCGGTGGATTCTGGGCCATGTGAAGGTGACCGATCTCAGAAGCTCAAGGCAGGTGCTTCCCCGCTGGGGCTTGATACTGGGAATGCCTCCCAGGTTCCCCTGCTGGGCCATCTGATTGAAAAGGCGTGAGATGGACTGACCCAGTAGGCTCATGTGTTCACAGCCCCTGTGTTATTTGAGTGCACGGGTGAGTTTGGGACTCACCACTAGAGTGTTTATCCAGGCTCCTGCCTCTAACTTCACCCCCTCTCCAGAGTGAGCACCCCAGGCCCCACCTGGACATTTTCCCGTGGGGAGGTCAATGTGCATGGAATGGCCCTCCCCCGCTGGAGAACAGTGCCTCTGTGGCTTCAGCCGACACCTGCCTCCCAGAAGCTACATCTCAGGGGGTAGGGGGAGGGTGCCTTGGTTCTGCCCTCAGGGGCTGCATGCCCTCTTACAGGCTTCCAGGGCTGCCCCCTCCTCACCCCGAGTCCTCCCTGGGTCTCCCTGCTTTCCTTCCTCCTGTGATCTGGGCTCCATCTCACAGGCTGACAGCCTTATCTCAGACTTCAAGTTTCTGATCAGATTAGCAGCCTGGGAGGAGAGTGCAGATAGGATCGTGCTGTCCCCAGAAGCCTGACACTTCCTGTTGGGGTGAGGGGAGCCCCAGCAGTCAGGGCCTGGTTCACCTGCCATCAAGCCGGCAGGGACTCACCCTATTCCACCCTTGGAGGACAGACCTGCCTGCTGCACCCACCCTGGAAGCCAACAAGCTGTGTAGACCAGGCACCCCGGTCCTGATCCTCCAGGGCACGGTGGTGGACCAGCTCAGCCGTCACCTCGGCCTGGAATCTGAGCATTCTCACCCTGGCCGTGCTGGAGGGTCAGCTGGGCTCCTCCTCCTCTCCCTGGCCTTCGGAGGCTTGCTTAAGTGAGCTGTGGATCCAGGCGTCAGTGTGTGGTCAAACTCCCTGGGTAGTTTTAGGGCTTCTCAGGTGGCTCAGCTGTGAAGAACCTACCTGCCAGTGCAGGAGACATAGGTTTGTTCCCTGAGTCGGGAAGATCCCCTGGAGAAGGAGATGGCAACCCACTCTAGTATTCTTGCTTGGAGAATCCTATGCACAGAGGAGCCTGCAGTTCATGGGGTCGCAGAGTCAGACACGACTGAGCACACTCAGGTGGTTTTAAGATGTATCCAGAGCTGAGAACCGCTGGGCTAGATGCCCGACACCCACCTGTCCAGCTCGACAGTGTGTGGAAATAGTTACACTTGAGTAAAACAGCTGAGGCCGTCTTGTTGTGCATATCACCTAATACTCAAGTACATCTTTGTATTTTATAAGAAGGTATTTAAAAATTTAAATCAGTAAAAGAAAACAATAATTTAAGACAAGAAATGTGTAATATTTTGGAACCTCAAGTAAATGTAAACATAAAAACAGACCCTGTCAGGTAACGAAAATGACATATTCAAAACATTGAAATCTGTGTGCTTTCAAAACACAAAATCTAGTCATGAGAAAATAGAAGATGAGCTATTACTTTATTCCTTTTGGAGCAGAATCTTAACATCAAAGTTGGCAGGCTCATTAGGTCACAAGTACCTTTTTCTATAAAATTTTCTAGAACAAGCTTTTCCTGACTGTCCCCTAGTTGAGGAATGGTAAGAAGATATATTTGTGAGATATCTTCGAATATTTTCCGCTGACAAGGCCTTTTGGCTTTGTTTTCTGGGACTTTTCTTTATAAGGAGCCAGAGTTTTTGTTTCCAAAGCGTTTCCGGTTTGTCCTTAAGTTCTTTAGTTTTATCTTGTTCAGATGGCAATTCTGACGCAACACTTCCTGTATCAGTTTCAAAACTGTCATGTTGATATTCCACATGTTAGGAAAGTCTGTGAACAGGGTAATAATTATTCTTGCAACAACATTTTGCTTTGTCTGCTGCCATGCAACGTCTGAGTAGGACTCAAGATGTGTTTCACATTTAAGCAGGTTTTTAAAAAAATGTTGTAATTGTCTCCTTTTAAAAATATATAGATTTTGAGAGACTGGTGTAAAGAACTTCCATGCCTGGCCTCAACAATGATCAACTCATGGCCAATCTTGTTTCACTTGCGCCCACACCCATCCACCCTGCTCCTGCCAGCTTCTCTTGAAGCCGATTCAGACATCATCTCATCTCTGTGATTACTTCAGTGTATATCTCTAAGTTAAAAGGGCCCTGTAAAAAAATGTAACCGTCATACTATTATTACATCTTAATAATTGATCATTTCTTGTTATCATGAATTTCTTTTATCAGCATTCAGATTTCCCTAATTGTCACATGTATTTTTTTTTTTTTACAGTTGGTTTGAGATTTCAGATCTTAAAAATATTGAAATAAAAATTTTAGACCAAGTAAAATAGACCCTTTGGGCTTGGAAGTGCAGGATTCATGAAGAGAGCATACAGCCACTGGGTGATAGCTTCTAGGCAAATGGACCAGACGCTACTTCTAGGTTTCAGAGTGTGGTAGATGGCAGAGTTGTTCAGTTGTTCGGTAAACATGTGTTCATTCCACAGGGACGCTATGCCCAGTGCTGGGCAGGAGACCTCAGACATGGCCGTGAACAAGCCAGGCTTGACCAGTCTTGACTCAGGGGAGCCAGAGCATTTCAGTGTGAGGTTTACAAAGGGAGTGATACAACCCTTGCAGGTGTACCCCAGGCTACTGCTGCTGGATTTCATCAAAAAGAGAAAGCGGAGGAAGGGGTGTCTCTCCCTGAGTAAACAGCAAGTGCAAAAACATGGGCATGTGAAAGTCCAGTGCGTTCAAGGACAGTGCTGGGTGGTGGGGCATCGGGAGTGTGGCAAGGCTGCTGAGAGGTGAGGCTGCTGCTGGCTTGAGGATGTGTCTTGTAAGGAGCGGGGTCCTCTGGGACCTTCCAGAAGGGACCCCACAGTTTTGTTGTAGCAGCATGAAGTGTGGACTATGAGTCAGGGAGCCTTGCAGGAACTCTGAGGAGTTATTTGGATTTCCTGGCCCTTCCTGGGTTCCTGCTTCCGCTAGACTGGAGTCCCACTGGGACAGGCCTGTATCAACCTGGAACTCTATATACCTCCAGCGCCCAGCACACAGAGGAGACTCACTCTGTGTCTGCTGCCCATGACCTTACTGTGCTCCCAGTGCAGGACACCCCTGTCCCCCACCCTGTTCACCACACCTGGAACAGAGGGAGCCCCCTTAGGCCTTCAACTTGGGGAAAGGCAGTGGCGTCTCCAAAATGTATGGTTTTGGAAACTGAACCCCAGTGCTATGAATGGGGGATGCAAGGCCAGTGTTGCCCTGGGCCAGCAGGCAGGCTGATACTAGAGCTTCATACAAGAGCTTCTCAGGTGGGTGTGTAAGGAAATGCCAATGTGTACAACCCATGGGCTGGCCCACATAGCTAATTCTTCCAAGACTGGCCAACAGTTGGAGGATTCTTCATTTATTTCCTAATAGTATTATTGCTTTGGTTTTAAAAAAAAATGAATGAATGAATACATAAATAGTAATACACATGCTCTAGTGTAATACACAAACTCTAGTGTTATGGAAAAGTAGAAGAGAATAAAGCAGATCTCAAGAGGTAAACCCTACTGTCTAGAGAGAACCCCTGTGAACACTTTGAGAAACAGCCTTTCAAACACTTTTCTGTCCATAAATACAAGCAGTTAAATGGAACACAGTTTTATATAGATGCCGTTACAAGATTTATGCTGTTCCATAACCTGCTTTTTTCATTTAACAGCATGTCATGACACCGTTTCCTGTCCATAACTGTAGATCTGTAACAGTTTTATAGCCCAGGTACAATTTTACATGGATGTACTGTAACTTATGTAGACAGTTCTCTATTGCCAGAAATTTGGATTGTTTCCAATTTTTCTCTACAAAGATGCTAAAGAGTATTCAGCCTTTTTTTTTTTTTTTTTTAAGATGTGCAATAATTGCCTAGCGGTAAATATCTAGAATAGCTGGAACAAAGGAAAGGTTCCTTTCCCTGAGTCCTAAGGCAAGCAGGGAGGTCACCATGGCAACCCCGCCTCGCTTGTGGCATGCCCATTAGCCTCAGCTCCAGCCAGGGAGGTGGGTCAGAGCTAAGCGGAAACCATCTGTTTTCAAGCAAAATTATAAACCAAGATGGAAGAAGCATGCAAGAACATTAATGCAAAATTGAGGTGGTTTAGGATGCACTTGAATTCTCTAGTAGATGCCAGAGCTTTTCATTCTCACAAGTCGTCGATACTTTTCTTATCCTCGTTTAGCTGGTGTGTGTGCGCAGTTTCTCAATTGTGTCATACTCTTGGAGACCCCGTGGTCACCAGGCTCCTCTGTCCATGGGATTTCCCAGGCAAGAATACCCAGGAGTGGGTTGCCATTTCCTTCTCCAGGGGATCTTCTCAACCCAGGGATCGAACCCGTATCTCTTGCATTGGCAGGCACATTCTTTACTGCTGAGCCACAAGGGAAGCCCTCATTTAGCTGATAAGAAAGTTCAAATTGAAGAGATTAAGTAATCTCCCCGAGAGCAGACATCAGATGATGAAGCCAGGGTTTGAAATTGGTCTGCATCCGCTCCTCGTGATTCCCCTTACCCGACCTAGGGTCACCAGCCACCCTGTCTTCTATCGCCATCCCTGAGACTTCCAGTCCTGACTCCCAGCTCTCTGGTGCATCCACTCCCCCCGCATCAGACCGGGCCCAGACTGAGGCTTCATCTGTTTCCAGGCTCCACCCTGGCCGCCTGCCACGGCACACCCTTGGCCACCTCCACGCTGAGCTATGGGAGCTCCCCTCCCTCCATGCCTTGGCCCCCACTGTACCCTCAGCCTAGAGTGCCCGCTCCTCCGTGGCTAATGGGCTTCTTCAAGGTTGAGCTCAGGCTTTGTTTTTTCCAGAAGTCTTTCCTGCCTCCCCGGTGTGACGTGTCTCCTCTGTGTCCCTCTGGAAGCGTCTGGCTCTCACTGCCGTTTGGCCATCAGATGTGCTTTCTGTCAGTTTGGTGCCGAGCTCCTGAAACCTGAGCTCATCATCTCTCTCTCTCCATCCCCATACCCTCCCATAGCCTTGGACACAGAGTGGGTGTTCAGTAAGTGTGTGCTGAGGGAACGAACAAGTGGCAAGGCATCTTCCTCTTCACTCTCCATTTCTGCCCAGCCGCAGGGACGACTTTAACCCAAGCGGATTGTGTGAGCGCCCTGCCCACCAGGAACTGCGCTCTGGCTCCCCGCCTCCCGGCAGTTCCCCACCCTGCCCCTCAGCGCCGGCTGCTAACCTCCACCCCCTTAAGCCCCGGTCACCTCTTTTCCTTCCCTTGCCTTGCCGGGGGAACTGAGCTCCCTGGAGAATCATTTCCATCACCGCACCTGGCCCACCTCCCTCCACGTCCCAACTTGGTCGGTTTTGCCCCATTAGTCCTAGGAACCCTTTTCTCATTCCTTGGGCTCTCCAGTCTGCACTCCTCTCCCTTGAGAAACTTCAGGGACTTTGAAAGTCACCTCTCTCTGCCTCCTAAATTGACCTCTAGTCTTGACTTCTCCTGCAAAATGTGGTCACACTTTTAAATTACAATCTGTGCAAATCCAACTTGACCAAAAACAGCCCAGGTCTTCCTCTCTTTTCATGGGTGTCACCATTTCCCAGCCCTTGGGACGTGATGCTCTGAGACCCCTGTGATCAGAAACCTAACCTTTATCACCAGGTCCCCAAATACAGAGCTCCTGACCAGGCCTGACTGGAACAAGGGGGCTGGTGTGACCCTCAGAGGCTTCCCTCATTTTCCCCATGGAGAAGGGCAAGCAGTGGCTGCCGTGGGTGAATTTGGCCTAGGTCTGTAGATACTCAGATTTGTCAAAAGAAACTGGAGTCCAGGTGTTTATGGGAGGTCCCTTGATCCTTTTTTTGGCTGCATCACATGGCATGTGGGATTTTATTTCCCAGACCAGGGGTGGAACCAGTGTCCCCTGCAGTGGAAACACAGAGGAAGTCCCCAGGTAAGTCCCCCCAGTTTTAGGTTTTAGGGGAAAATGTGCAGAAAGTAGAGTGTTCCCATTGCCCCTTCCCTCCCCTCAGTTTCCCCTGTGATTAATATCTTGCATCAGTGTGGTACATCTGTTACAACTGATGAACCACATTCACACATGATTAAACAACTGATGAACCATGTTCACACATGAGTAACGTCATTAATGTTAGGGTTCACTCTTTGTGTCGTATATTCCACCGGCCCTAATAAGGACACACTGTCGTGTACTCATCACAGCAGTGTCAGGCTGCTTAAGTCTGCTCTCCACGCTCTCCTCCCACCGCGCCCCTTTGCACTGCCTCCACCTCACCCTATGTGCCTGTTTTCTCACGTCTCTGGACTCATCGGTGCTCCCTGTCTCTGGTCATGGACAGTTTCCTGTCCCTCTCACCTCTCCACCAGACTGTCAGCTCCTTGAGGCCCTCTTAGACGGCTCAGACGTCTAAGAGGCCCCCAGCACCTGGGCAGGGGCTTGAATGCTTTGGGCACTCACTGAAGCCTGTGTCAGTGCTTGCTTATGGACCAGGTCTTGGGCTTCCACGGAAGATGCTTTGGGGGTAGTTAACAACAGGAAGGAGGCAGTTGGCAAGGGACAGAGACAAGGCAAATCTGAAGTTTCAGTGGCGTCGAGGAGTGGGGGAGAAGGGGTGTAAGTAAGTAAGACTGACTTACAACCAGTAAGTCTGGTTGTATGTATTCATTTAAAAATATTTCTTTCTTCATTTGGTGGCATTGGGTCTTCGTTGCGGCACTTGGGATCTTCGTTGCGTCATGCAGGATCTTTCATTTTGCTGTGGAAGCTCTCTAGTTACGGTGCTCAGGCTTCGTTGCCCTGTAGGGTATGGGATCTTGGTTCCCCAACCAGGGATCAAACTTGTGTCCCCTGCATGGCGAGGCGATTTCTTAACCGCTGGACCACAGGGGAGTCCCAGTGCAGTTTTAGAGAAGGGAGCGATGAGAACAGACCCGGCTCTGGGTGGTGCAACGCCTGACTCCTTAGCAGGAGTGAGTGGAGGTCTCCAGAGCCCAGGGTCGGAGCCACCCCCTGAGGATGCCCCCTGCTACCCACGTCTTCCCTTCCCCTCTCGCCCAAGCATCTGCCTTCTGTGGGAAAGTGGATGAGCGAGCAAGTGTGGGGAAAAAAGTTAGGAACACCTCCCTAGTGGGGCTGACCTTCCTCCTGATCCCCAGTCCCCGTGGTAGTCCGGGGCTCCCTTCTCCTGGCACACCCAAGTCTGCCCCTAGTTAGGCAGAAGAGGACACTCACCTCACACTCTGCTGAAGGAGCCCAGAGCGGTGACTTCCTGTAACGTGCCTCTGGGCCTTTGCGTGCGCTGTTCCTTCTCCTAGCCGTGCCCTCTCCAAACGGACAGATCCTCTCTGACCTCTTCTGCAACGAATTTGTGTCACCTTCTCTACAAAGCTGACCTTAACTTTCCCCGCAAACCTGAGGGCACCCCTTTCCCGCAGATGCCACCATAGAACTGTTTCTGCTATCCACACAGTATCTAGCCCACTGGGTCCCCGGTTTGTGCGACCCCCTAGTTCTGCATAGTCCAAGCTATGGTTTTTCCCTGATGCTGGGAAAGATTGAGGGCAGGAGGAGAAGGGGGCAACAGAGGATGAGGTGCTTGGATGGCCTCATCAACTCAATGGACATGAGTTTGAGCAGACTCAGAGAGACAGGGAAGGATAGGGAAGCCTGGTGTGCTGCTGTCCGTGGGGCCACAAAGGGCCGGACATGACCAAGCGGCAGAATAACAACAGTTTGCTCTGCTTGTGGCTCCCCCAAGGCACAGCTTGTGGACACCACGTGCCCGGCTCTCTGGAGTGCCAGCCCCCCGCAGCCTCCCTTTGTGGGTAGTGGGTAGACACGTGAATGAGCGGATCACCTCTGAGCAGGACAGTCAGCGTTCTTTAATTGAGTCTCTTATATACAAACAGATCCAGGGCCTGTCTTCAAGGAATCTAATGGCGGCTGCCGAAACAACCACACCTAAAAGAATCAGAGAACGGTATAACCAAACTAGGTATAGTAATTGCCATTTACTGAGGTGCCTGCTTGATGTGAAGAGCCCATGCACATCGCTCTGCTTACTCCCCCCACCCCTCATGAGCGAGGGATGGGACCGGTGCTGAGGTTAGGGGACATGACCCGGGGATACTAACTAGTGAGCAGAGGGGCTGGGACTGCAGCCCAGGCCTGTCTGACTCCAAAGTCCGTGATCCTCACCCACTCACTGCGTCTGGAGGTGCTTAGGGAGGGGAGCGAGGGGTGGAGGGCGTACCTGGGGAAGACTTCCTGGAGGAGGACTGCTGTGCCCTGGGCTTGGAAGGCCGTCAGAGCATGAGGATACTAGGGGGATACTCGGAGCGTGGAGAGACTCCGGGAGGGGCAAGGCCTGGGGTTGGGGCGGCCACCACTCCTGCCTGGGGCATTCTGGGTGTCCCACAGAGATAGCTGTTTCCTGCTGGGCCCCTGTAGCCCTGCCCTTGCCCTGGAGAGCTGCTGAGTCTGCCTGCGAACCACACTTGCCACCTCTGTGGGGTGGGGCTGTGGGTGTGGACGGTCTCGGTCAGAGGCTGCAGAGCCGGCTCCTCCTGAGGGGCTGCCCCACCCAGCCTGTGGGACCAGTTTCCACGGGACAAGAACAGGTTTCTGAAAAGTACACTGCCCTCTTTCCCCTGACTGGTAGACGCACCCAGAGGACCCCGAGGGTCCTGCTGTTTCCCCCAGCTGGGAGTCGGCTCCTTGCCTGCAGTTGCGGGGTGGCGGGGGGAGGTATCCTCTGGACCCTATGTTCCCTGGGGGTCTGGCTTCACCCCAGGTGCTGGTGGCTCTGAACCTTCGTGGCTCACTGAAATGCTGTGGAAAGCCTTGGAATCCCTATCCCCCGCGCTTTACATACACACGAGTTTCTGTACACACATACACACATGCACGCACACACACTTTTACCTGTAATTTTATGAACTTCCTGAGGCCGGGGGATGTTCTTGGATCTCAGGTTAAACAGCGCCATCCAGGAGCAGTTGCAGTTGATGGCTGTGCTCTCCTGAATGTGGTGATATTTATAGTAAATAGCAGCAGCCTGGTACTACTAATAGTGATAATATCGCTAATATTTACTTATAATTTGTAGTTAGGAAGTATGTTCACATCCATGATCTCATTTTAGCTTCCCATAGCCCTGGCCTGGTGGGAATTAACAAGAGAGAGTCGGGGGAATTACTCAGTCCAGCCAAGGTCATACCTCGGAAATGGCCAAGGGGAGTCTTGACCTCCGGGAGCTTCTCCAGTAGCTCAGATGGTAAAGAATCCGCCTGCAATGAGGGAGACCCAGGTTCAATCCCTGGGTTGGGAAGCTCCTCAGGAGAAGCAACTGGCAACCCACTCCAGTGTTCTTGCTGAAGAATTCATGGACAGAAGAGCCTGGCGGGGTCTGTGGGGTCGCAAAGAGTCAGAGACAACTGAGCGATTAAGCATGCAGGTACAGAGAATCATCAAGTTCTACACCTTGAATATATGTAATTTTTAATTGTTAATTATGCCTCAGTAAAACTAGAAACATAATTTTAAAAAGAAGATACCTCTTATGTTGTGGCCAAGTACACACATATGGTCATATGTAGCAAAACAAATATACATAACGTACATAACAAGTATCACAAAACAATACTTATCTGGACTCTATGCAATACACTGGTATTTTCTGTTCTTTTCTTTTGCAAACTATTCAGTTTTTAAATGCTAGTCATGACCCACTAAATTGACTTTGTGATCTGCTGACAGATTGTGAACTGCAGTTTGGAAAACACTGCATTAACAGACACAGTAATCGTGGTTTTAATTACTAGTGAGCTATCTGGAAATTATGTGTATTGTGCTGAGGCAGGTGTTTGACCCTGGCCGTGGACAGGCTGGAATTCAGGCGCAAGTCGTTCAGCTAAGGAGAGACCCACTCAGTCCTCTGGGCTTCGGCTCTTCTCCCGCTGTGGTAAGGTTAAGGCCTGGCAGTGGGACTGTTGGTCTTCCAATCCTGTTGCCCATCCATTCATATATTCATTGCAGATCTCATTTCATCCTGACTGTGTCAAGCCACCACCAAGTGACCTCAGACAAGTCACTTCCTATCTGAGGTCTTCATCTATAGAATAAGAATAGGGGTGGGTTGAACTAGTCTTGCTTCTCAAAGAAAGAGGGATTTTGCAGCAGTAAGTGGTATGTGATTTATGTGTATATATGCATGCTATCATCTGAATGTTTGCTTCCCCTGCCCTAGAATTCATATGTTGAAGTCCTATTGCCAGTCAGCGCCTTGGTATTAGGAGGTAGGCATTTGGGAGGTAAGCAGGCAGAACCTTCATGAATGGGATTAGTGCCCTCGTATAGAAGAGGCCTGGGAGAGCCCCCGGCCCTTCCTGCCGTGTGAGGGCCCAGCAGGAAGTTGGCAGCCTGTAGCCCAGAAGAGAGCCTCCCCCCGGGTCCAGCCATGCGGGTGCCTCGTCTTGGACTTCCAGCCTCTAGAACCTTGAGGAATAAGTACTTGTTGTTTATAAGCTACCCAGTTTATGGTGTTTTGTTATAGCAACCTGTTGGGGCTAAGACAGTGTATATATTTATGATTTATACTTTTTCTGGAAGATTTGGAGAAAATGGAATTTTATATTAATACAAGCATAGCTAACTTATGGCACAAACTGTAAAACTCAGCAGTGCCTTTTTAATATATACTTCTTTCTGTTGTGGTAAAATATATACTACATAAAATGTAGCATTTTAACGATGGTTAAGTGTATGATTCAGTAACATGCAGTGCATTTGCAGTGTTGTGCGGTCATCACCGCTGTCCATTTCCAGAGCTCTTTCATCATCCCAAACAGAATTCTGTACCCAGTAAACAGAACTCCCCATCTCTTCCTCCCCCTAACCTCTGGCAACCACCATTCTACTTTCTCTCTGTATAGATTTGAGTTTGTACCTGATATAAGTGAAATCAACAACGTTTGTCCTCTGGTGTCTGGCTTACTTCCCTTAGCGTGCTTTCAAGGTTCAGCCACGTTGTTGTATGTGTCAGAATTTCACTCTTTTTTGAGGCTGAGTAATATTCCATTGTATGTATATTCCATGTTTTGTTTACCCATTCATCTGTTGATGGACAGTTGGATCATCTCCACCTTTTGGCTGTTGTGACAAACGATATTATGAACACAGGTTTACATGCATCTGTTTACTCCCTGCTTTCAATTCTTTTGGGTATATATATGAGGATTTTTCATACCATTCATGGGGTTCTCAAGGCAAGAATACTGAAGTGGTTTGCTGTTCCCTTTTCCAGTGGACCAAGTTTTGTCCTTATTACAAAATTCAGACTTAAATTGAAGAAAGTAGGGAAAACCACTAGACCATTCAGGTATGACCTAAATCAAATCCCTTACGATTATACAGTGAAAGTGACAAATAGATTCAAGGGATTAGATCTGATGGAGTGCCTGAAGAACTATGAACAGAGGTTCGTGACATTGTACAGGAGGCAGTGATCAAGACCATCCCCAAGAAAAAGAAATGCAAAAAGGCAAAATGGTTGTTGGAGGAGGCCTTACAAATAGCTGAGAAAAGAGGAGAAGCTGAAGGCAAAGGAGAAAAGGAAAGATATTCCCATCTGAATGCAGAGTTCCAAAGAATAGCAAGGAGAGATAAAAAAGCCTTCCTCAGTGATCAGTGCAAAGAAATAGAGGAAAACAATAGAATGAAGAAGACTAGAGATCTCTTCAAGAAAATTAGAGATACCAAGGGAACATTTCGTGCAAAGATGGGCACAATAAAAGACAGAAACAGTATGGACCTAACAAAAGCTGAAGATATTAAGAAGAGGTGGCAAGAATACACAGAAGAGCTATACAAAAAAGATCTTAATGACCCAGATAACCACGATGCTGTGATCACTCACCTGAAGCCAAACATCCTGGAGTCCTAAGTCAAGTGGGCCTTAGGAAGCATCACTACGAACAAAGCTAGTGGAGGTGATGGAATTCCAGCTGAACTATTTCAAGTCCTAAAAGATGATGTTGTTAAAGTGCTACACTCATTATGTCAGCAAATTTGGAAAACTCAGCAGTGGCCACAGGACTGGAAAAGGTCAGTTTTCATTCCAATCCTAAAGAAAGGCAATGCCAAAGAATGTTCAAATACCGCACAATTGCACTCATCTCACATGCTAGCAAAGTAATGCTCGAAATTCTCCAAGCGAGGCTTCAACTGAACTGAGAACTTCCAGACGTTCAAGCTGGTTTTAGAAAAGGCAGAGGAACCAGAGATCAAATTGCCAACATCCGTTGGACCATAGAAAAAGCAAGAGAATTCCAGAAAAGCATCTACTTCTGCTTTATTGATTATGCCAAAACCTTTGACTGTGTGGATCACAATAAACTGTGGACAATTCTGAAAGAGGTGGGAATACCAGACCACCTTACCTGCCTCCTGAGAAATCTGTGTGCAGGTCAAGAAGCAACAGTTAGAACCAGACATGGAACAGGAGACTGGTTCCAAGATGAAGCTCCAATACTTTGGCCACCTGATGCGAAGAGCTGACTCATTGGAAAAGACCCTGATGCTGGGAAAGATTAACGGCAGGAGGAGAAGGGGATGACAGAGGATGAGATGGTTGGATGGCATCACAGACTCGATGGACACGAGTCTGAGCAAGCTACAGGAGTTGGTGATGGACAGGGAAGTCTGGCATGCTGCAGTCCATGGGGTCGAAGAGTCAGACACGACGGAGCCACTGAACTGAACTGAATCTCTTATTGGTCATATTTTTTGCAAATATTTTTCTCTCATTCTGTGGGCTATCATTACTTTCTTGATAGTGTCCTTTGATGCTCAAAAGATTTTAATTTTCACGTCGAAGGTGTCGTGGGGCTGCGCCTAGACTCTGCCTCGCATCCCCTTCCCCAAGTGCAAATTCAATCCTCTGTGGTAGTGAGCACCTTTGGTGATCCTCTGGCACAGTGATGGGAGGCAAACGCTGGGCTGTTTTCTCTTTACCATGAAGGACATCTAGACAAGAGCTCTGGAGGAGGCACAGGATCAGAAGGGTGACTCAGACACTGCTCTTCTGTCCTCAGCCAGCTCAGGCCCCAAGCCTCACCAGCAGCTGCCCGGTAGCCAGCAGCTTCCTGACATGCCCATGAATGTGGGGCCTTACCTGGACCAACCTGTGTTCAGACACCTCTGAGGCCCGCCCAGCCTAGGACAGGCTGATGAGTGGGGGAAAGGTGACTCTGGTTCCCTCTCCAGGTACTCTGCGCTGGTTTCTCATGGTAACTGAGCTCCTGTTATTAACCTCGCTTCTTTTGATCAATGAATGTGATCATGCATCCCGTTGTACTTTGGACAGATGACCTCTCTGAGCTTTCTGATCTCATTTTCCCAGTTTTTCTAAAAGCAAGCTATGGAGAAATTCCCTACCAAACAGCGTTCTTTGCCTTTGCTATGTATGCCCAATGAGAAATTTTATGTTTTCCAACATGATATTTTTCAGAAAGGAGGGAATTTGGCCCATCCAGAGTTCTTCCTATTCGGAGTCCCTCTGTTCCTTTATTTTGAGCAGTGGATGGGCTGTTTGGGGGAAGACATGCTCACCTGAACCTTTCCCCAGCAGTGTTTGTTTGGGATCCTTTCAGGAGGCACCTGACATACATGATCAATTTAAAAAAAGAGAGGGACAAAAAATGTAATACAGATTGAGATTTATTCCCAGAAATCTGGTCTCCCATTTACAAGTACTGGTTTTGTTGTGAAGGAGCTTTTAATGATCCCTGTAAAGCAGTAGTGGGTCTGGGGAGAGTAGCCATGCAAAATGACTAGGAGGGCCAATCACTTGTTTACCATCAATGTATTTCATCAATTACTATGTGTACTTTAAAAAAAAAAAAAACAAACATTAAACAGCTCTGAAATCAGGATTAATTTCCAATCAGCTCTGTCTCATGATTATAGTTGGTGATTTTTGTGTGTGTGTTATCTTAGTGGTATGCAAAATAGTGGTGTGCCTTCCAGCTGAGCACATCTGAAGTTCCTGGAAATACTGCCTCAGGCCCTCAGGAAATACAGTACTCTCGGGTCCGTGAGGGCTGGAGGGCCCCCAATCTCACCACCAGGTGGCGCAGCAGAGTAAGTGCGGCAGGCTGAGTCCTGAGTCAGCTCCGCGCCCACCCCTCACCCCTATACAAACAGCTTCCAGCAAGCAGATTCATTACTGACTGAGCCCCCAGGGAAGCCCACGAAACCTTTAAGATGACCCATTTTGTCAGCAGGTGAAGTCTCTGCAACTTCCCCACCGAGGGACTCTTACGCACCTTTCTTGAAAGTTCGTGTGAGGCTGATGTGACAGTTGTCTGCTGCTCCGCGTCAGCTGAACTCATGGGTTCAAGCCCAGAATCCTCCTGAAAGGGCTCATTTGGGCTCATTCAGAGGCGCAGACACTCTGGGGCACCCTCTGCTCAGGCAGGAGGGGAGGTGCCTTTGCAGCACTTCTCATCAGCGTACACATCTCTAATTACACTCATTTTTCCAGTGAGACAGCATCCATCCGGCTAATTAGGAAACCCTCTGGTGTTGATCAAAAGTAACCCCAACTGAACTAAAGTTGTGGCCTCTGGAGTGTGAGCTTGTGGTTTGTCTTTCAAATGCTAATGAACCACAACGCAAGGGATATGGGGTAAAACTAACATTTTCACATCACACTGTCTGTGTGAAGTGTTTGAAAGCAATTTGCCGTAGAGTATTGTAATTGTCGATGAATACTTGTGACTTGGGGTACATTTTTAGCAAGAGCATTAAACACAACTTCAAAAAATATAGCTTTCTTCCTTCCTTTTCTTTTTTAAAATTTTCAGCTGCATCCTGTGGCCTGTGGGACTTTGGTTCCCCGACCAGGGATCAAACCCACACCCATACATTGGAAGGCGGAGTCTTAACCCCTGGACTGCTAGGGAAGCCCCCAAAAGTGTAGCTTTCAAATAACTTAGAGGGAAATGAGGATATTTTTCACTTTAACTGTGTTAGGTGACTCCAAAAAAGTGTAAAATGAAGATCCTTTTGTCAAAGATGCTTATGGAGATTATGAATACACTTATTTCTATGAACTAGAAGTGGAAAAACAATATTTTAAAATTAATGCTATGTTGGATATGGTAAGGGATTCTAAATAGGTATGTCTAACTAAATTAATAAATTAATGTAATAAAGAGAGTGTGTACTCATTATCAGAGAAATGCAAATCAAAACCCCAGTGAGGTACCATCTGACGCAGGTCAGAATGGCTGCTATCAAAAAGTCTACAAACAATAAATGCTGGAGAGGGTGAGGAGAAAAAGGAACCCGCTTACACTGTTGGTGGGAACGCAAACTAGTACAGCCACTATGGAGACCAGTGTGGAGATTCCTTAAAAAATTGGACATAGAACTGCCATATGACCCAGCAATCCCACTGCTGGGCATATACACCGAGGAAATCAGAATTGAAAGAGACACGTGTACCCCAGTGTTCATCACAGCACTGTTTACAATAGCTAGGACATGGAAGCAACCTAGATGTCCATCGGTAGATGAATGGATAAGAAAGCTGTGGTACATTTACACAATGGAATATTACTCAGCTATTAAAAATAATGCATTTGAATCAGTTCTAATGAGGTGGATGAAATTGGAGCCTATTATACAGAGTGAAGTAAGTCAGAAAGAAAATCACCAATACAGTATATTAACGCATATATATGGAATTTAGAAAGATGGTGACGATGACCCTATATGCAAGACAGCAAAAGAGACACAGATGTAAATAACAGTCTTTTGGACTCTGTGGGAGAAGGTGAGGGTGGGATGATTTGAGAGAATAGCATTGGAACATGTATATTATCATATGTGAAACATCGCCAGTCCAGGTTCAATGTATAAGGCAGGGTGCTCAGGGCTGGTGCACTGGGATGACCCTGAGGGATGGATGGGGAGGGAGGTGGGAGGGGGGCTCAGAATGGGGGACACATGTGCACCCGTGGCTGATTCATGTCAGTGTATGGCAAAACCACCGCAATATTATAATTAGCCTCCAATTAAAATAAGAAAAGAAAACAAAACAAAGAATGGCAAAGAAAAAAATAAAGAGAGTGTGTACTAATTCATTTGAATCCCTAGAAGTTATCAGGCTTCCCTGGTGGCTCAGGTAGTAAAGAATCTGCCTGCAATATGGGAGACCCAGGATTCAGGGACTGAATTCAGGGACTGAATCCCTGGGTTGGGTAGATCCCCTGGAGAAGGGAATGGCAATCCACTTCATTATTCTTGCCTGAAGAATTCCATGGACAGAGGAACCTGGTGGACTTTTTTTTTTTTTGGACTCTCATGTGGGAAATAGGCCATCTGTTTGTATTCAGCTACCTAATATGTAAACATATTCGGGAGGTGATGTTTTGCTGGCCATGTCCTTTCAGGCCTGGGATACAGTGTGTAGGCTAATGTTTACTGGGTGGGGGGCAGTGAGGGAGCGGGAGTGGGGAGACCAGGGATATGGATGGAGCACTAGCCTGAGACAGATAGTTAAAGTGTTAGTTGCTCAGTGGCATCTGACTCTTTGCGACCCTATGGACTGTAGGCTGCCAGGCCCTCTGTCCATGGAATTCTCCAGGCAAGAATACTGGAGTGGGTTGCCATTCCCTTCTCCAGGGGATCATTCTCTTCTCCAGGATCAAACCCCAGTCTCCTGCATTGCAGGCGGATTCTTTACTGTCTGAGCCATCAGGGAAGCCCAAACTTGACTCTCTTTAATCAAAATAAATTCTCTCTCTTTTTTATTCTATTTTTTGAAGGGCTTAGTTGACCCACAGCGTGAGGGATCTTAGTTTCCCAACCAGGGATCGAACCTGTGTTCCCTGCCTTGGAAGGCAGATTCTTAACCACTGGACCACAGTTGAGAGTCCCTCAGTTCTCCTTTTAAAAAGGAAACTTATGCCTCTTAATGTTTTCTTCTCAAAGAGAGGACTTATGTTTCCACTATAATTTAGAAAAATTTCAGCTAAGATATCTTCTTGTTAAAATAGGGGAGAAGTCACTTCCTTGTTCTCCTAGTTACTGGTACAACCCCCTAACCCAAAAAAAGTGGTCCCTGAAGTTCCAATTAGGGGCCCACAGAGTGCCGTTTCAAAGCCTCCAATCTCTATGCAGCCTGTAGCCTTCTCAGATCAAATAACACAACTCCAGGAGCATCACCATCTCCACCCCAACCCTCCTCTACATCCATCCTCACAAACCAGAAATCAAATGATAGCTCTGTCTACTATCTGTGAGATCTGCAAACCCCCTCACTTTTCAACACCTTGGTTTTCCTGTCTGTAAAATAGAAAATTAATTTTCGTATCTGAAAATTAGTAACAGGAACAAGTGCTTATTGGACCTTTCCCTGAGGGCAGGCCCTTTGTATGGGTTCTTCTCTCATTTAATCATAACCACCACGCTAGAAAGAAAATACCACTGTTATTTCCATTTCACAGATGGGGAAGCCGAGGCACAAGGAGTTATGTTGCTTGCCTGGAATTGCACAGGAAATGGCAAACTGGTCTTGGAACCGATGTGGCTTTAATCCAGTCCAGAGGCCCTGAACTGTTCTGCCTGGCGATATGAGACGGGGTGGTGAGGGTGAAAGAGACCAGATGGGCGGGCAAGGTGGGCAGCACAGGCCTGATGCAGAGTGGATGGGAGGTCCTTCCTTCAAGGGTGACTTGTCCTGGTTAGTTGAGTGCGTGTCTGTCTTATCTTTTTCTTTATGCGTTTCTTGGAGACGAGGACAGTCTTTTCATCTTTATTTCTCCTGTACAGTACAGGGATAGAATGGTATGGCGGACATCTATTTGCCTCCATGCTGTGTGTCACAAACCCATGCAATTTTTATTTCAGCTAAATTCTCATGTTTTCCCTCTGGCTGCTGCAGCTCGCAGGGTGTAATCATCTTTACATTGAGCCCCGACTCTTATTCATTATGTGATAAAAATGCCAGACACCTTGGCTGAATGAAGAAGAGGATGAATCATATGCTACTTAGTATTGCCCTCCTATTGTATGTTTCGTTGGGTCAGTCTTCCTGGATGGTGTGTGCTGTGAGGGTAGGGACCATTTCTTTCCTTTTTCTTGCTCATGACATTGAAATTCAGGGAGAACCAGGGGACCAAGGTAGGCAGGTCCATGGAGACCCAGCCTTGGTCCCATTATTGCTGCGGGTTTTTGTGATATTCCCCTGGAAACTCAAGGTAAGACTGTCACCTCTTATCCTGCTGCCCGATGAATTAGTGGTGCATCTGGGAGTGAAAGTGACTTGGTAATTTAGATCGGAAATCCAGGAGAACCAAGACGTGCCAAGACATGCCAGGTCCACTTACACAGGTGTTGCTCATTTGTTTGCAAAGTGTCAACTTTTCTTTTTTAACCTGGGCAAAATGTACCCAGGTAAAATGTAATGATTAAAAAAAAAACTATTTTCTCTATTATTTTGTCATTCAGAAATGTTCTGTAACTACTTTTTTAATGTGGTGAAATATACGAAACATAAAATTTATCATTTTTAAGTGCATTTTACATTTATAGTGTTGAGCAACCATCACCACTACCCCTTTTTAGAACTTTTAATCCTCCCAAACAGAAACTCGGTACCCCTTAAACAACAGCTCCGATTCCTCCCTCCCCACCAACCCCTTTTCTGTCTCTGTAAATTCACCTATGCCGGGTCCCTCATATAACTGGAATCATTCAATATTTGGCCTTTTGAGACTGGCTTATTTCACCTGGTGTAATTTTTTCAAGTTTCATCCATTCATTAGAACTTCATTCCTTTTTAAAATTGAATAATATTCTATTGCATGTGTAGACCGCATCTTGTTTATTTGCTAGTTTATCTATCCACGAGCTGATGGGTGCTTGGGTTATTTCTGAAGCCACACTCCTTGGATGGGATTTGAACCCATGATCACTGATTTAGGAGGGGACTCAAACCCACTCTTTTAATTGAAACCACTCGCCTGGTGTTGGGGCTTATCAAGCTGAGGTTCTTTTGTCTCATTGCAAAAAGAATTTAGCATGAGGCAAAGCCGTAGGCAAAGAATGACCTTATTAGTATAGGATGCTTGTAAGAGACACAAGTGGGCAGGCAAGGGAGCTCAGCCCCTAGAACAAAGAGAGCTATATCTTATAATCAGAGAGAAAGGAGGGGAGAAGACCACCTCCTTCCTCATTCTTGGGCAGACATCAAGGCTTACATCATTAATTCCTCATTTGACCCTGTGTGGTCTAACCAGCACATGATGGCCCTATTAAATCATATGTATATTAGCAGAAGGATGCTAACATATACTAAAATATGGTAATTCATCTCAGGTTTTGGTGTAATGTCCCCTTTCACCTAGTTTCTTCCCCCTTTCACATATTTTCCTCTCTTGACTACACTCAGAGATTCTGCTCTTCAAGGACCATTGGCTCCCTGACTTCACATAGCAGGACTCAAACCCCACATTGTCCTGTGTTTTAACTGTCAGGGTTTGTGGCTTGAGTGTGCCTGGATGCACTTGGATGCACCTGGTCTTCTTTCAAAGCAGTGTAGATTGTTGCTAGGTTACTGGATTCTTTTCTTGAGTGGTCATTAGCTTACAACAGTTTCCCAAACAGCCTTTAAATTCCCTCGCTGTCTTTAATCCCGTAGTGAGATTTCTAAACCAACTATTTAATTATTCTTCTCTATCCCTATCATTGCCCCCTTTTGACTGTGGTGAATAATTACTTACCCCAGTGTTTTGAATAAAAGCATATTTTTGATGAAACATAACTACATTATATTTTGCTACATAGTTTCAGATAATAACACATAGAACATAAAGAACTATAATAAGAAGCAAAAGTATAAACAAAGCCCAAAAGCAAAAGCACACCTCAGGCTCAAAGGGTGAACGACTTTGCATCATTACAAAAGCATTTGCTGAAGGCCCAGGATGGGCCAAGCACACACCTGAGATTCCAGCCAGCCGGGAATCATCCTCCCCGCTTGGTAGGGGCTGGGTGAGTGCAGGGAAGACAAGGCCTCGGCAGGTAGCTCCACCTGCAGTCAGATGTGGCTGGTGCTACGAGAGAGGTAAGCCAGGTCTTCAGGCCTTTTGGAGGCAGGGACAGACCCCCTTGGGAGCTCTAAAGAGGTGGCAGATTTTGGCCCAATGATTATGGGAGTAGATGAGGCATTGACTATGGTAAATTCCTGGCCCTGCTCTTTCTTTTGCTGAACCCAGCTACTAATAGTACTTTTCAGTTTCTTGGGCCTTTTCCTTGGCTTTGCGTTCCTCTAGTTTACATTACTCACAGCTGTTAATCCTGCATTTAAACAGGCCTGTTGCTCTGACTCCAAGTGCCTTGGACTTGCCTGGCCTGGTCCTTTTGTGTGTCTCAGGGCAACCCCGCTCCCGTGAACCTTCTGGAAAAGCTGCCTCTCTTTGGAGGGCAGCGTTGGTGGGCCAGACCTGGATCACACTGTCTGTCCAGGGGTAGCTCCTGAAGCAGGGAGAGTGAGCAGCCCCAAGCTCTCCCTAAGCTGTGTGGCCTTGGGGAGGTTGCACTATGCCTCTGACCCTCTTGTATAACATGAGGGCACTGGGTGACCTCTGTAGCCCTTTCCAGTGCTATAATTTTATGATTGCCCTATTGTGATTTAATTACCTTCCTCCATCACTCTCAGAGTGAATGACTCAGCAGTCTGTTTCTCTGTTGTTTTTAAGGAAGCCTGGTTATTTTGCCATCACAAGCACAGGTCTGTTCTGTAGTTAGACAGTCTTGACCCAGCTGGAGTTAGGCTGACACTCATTGGAGTTCTTCCCGCTGTCCTTTTTCAGTGAAGTGGTTCAGACCCGGCTGGCCAGAGGCGCCCGGAGCCATGTCAGAACTTTGAGCAAGTCCTGGTGACAGGGACCGGCTGTCACCCACCGGTCTTCCAGCCCGGCTTCAAGATGCTGAGCCTGAAGCTGCCCAGGCTGCTCAACATGGAGCAGGTGCCCCAGGTATGTGCTCTCGCGCCAGTGGTTGAGGTCCAGGCTGAGACTGGGGCTTGGCCCTGCAGCCTGGTGACTGCTGTGTCTTCAGCCACTCTTCTCTGTGTAGACCCGCCCTCTGCAAGGAGTCCCTCACGGATTCCCTTGGGGAATTCAAGCTTCCTGTTTCCCTCACCTGCACCAAACCTGAAAACGGAAGTGATCCTGAAAGTCGTCTTAAGTTGTAGCCCTTGCCTGTGACATCCTGTATTTTATCCTGAAACAGAGCCGTTATTGAGACCACAGAGTCAGGCTGCAGAGATGAAGCCAGCAGCACCCGGCTGAGGGGCAGCTTTTAAAGTATCCTCTCTCGTGGGTGCTTGGAAGCAGGCGAGGGGCAGAGTCACCTGAGTGTGGCTTTGCTGTGCTCAGTCCTTGCAGGAGGCCTGAGCCAAGTGTGAGTTGAGGCAACGAGGGAGAGTCGTTGCACCTCTTTTGCCTGAGTGCTCAAGAGCAGCTACCCTGAAAGTCCTGGGATGCAGCGATCGTCTGTGTTTTTAGTGAGGCTTAGGTGAGGCCGTGTAGCCTGTGAGCTCTGGCCCGTTGTGCACCTCCTCCTGCCCTTGCAAAGTAATGTCATCTCACTACACCCGTGTTTTGGTGTCATATTTTCTTCCTTTAAAAAAAATTTTTTTTCTTTTTTTTTTTTTTGGCCATGAGGCATGTGGGATCTTAGTTCCCAAAACAGGGATTGAACCTGTGTCCCCTGCACAGAGTCTTAACCACTGGACCACCAGGGAAGTGTCCATATTTCTTTCCTTTTTGACTGAAAAAGAATGACTGTTGTTTCATGGTGAGATGTCTCACCTGGAAGATGTCACAGGGAAGGTGGGTGAGAGCTCCTTTCCACCCAGCTGACTGCCAAGCCCTTATGACTCCCCCCACCAAAAAAAAAAAATCTCAAATGGTCTTGGCACCGTGAGTGGAAGGTTAAGAGGAGACAGACCACTAGACCCTCTCCCTAAAAGCCTGCAAAACTAGGTGATGCCAGCAGGCACTGGGGTGAAATCAAAAGGATGTGGAGCTGTTGGAGAGTAGCGTTGAGGATGCAGCAGGTAACAGACACGCTGGAAATGAGGCCGGGTCCCCACAGTGTGTCGAGCAGGGGTCCTGCCTACGTTCTCACGAGGCTGTAGGCGTCTTCCTGGTGCGTTTCCCTGGCTGGTTCTACCCGCAGAGAACTAGTGGCTGTGGTGAGTGGGGACTCAGAGTGATCCTTTGATTCATGCACTCGACATTGTTTTTGACTGCCTACTATGTGCAAGGTGTTACTGTGTGGAGCCCAGAGAAGAATCACACGCAAAGTCTGCCTTTAAGGGGCTCTGTGTTGGTTGGGAAGACTTAAAACTATGCAGGAACACTTCCATGGCCAAGTGGGTTAGGGTGTATGCTCAGGGAGGGACAGGTTTGTTCAGAGGAGGCGTTGCTCGCTTGCAGGAGGAGGGCATCACGGAAGGCTCCTTGAAAGGGATGAGCCGAAAGATGCGTTTTGAGGATGGGTAGAATTTGGGAGGTGGGGAGCGCACTCCAGGTAGACGGAATGGTATGAGTGAAGACCTGGAGCTGGGAGACCGCGGGGCAGCTGTGGGGTTCTTGGGGCCGAGGTTATAGGTATCTTCTTGGATGTCTTCCTGGGAGTTTTGGTCAAGGCTGGGTTCAAGACTGTGCCCGGGAAAGAAATGCCAGAGAGAAAGTGTTCTCACTGGGGATCTTGGGTCACCTGCTGGGATTCTGAATGTATGGGGGTTCTGAGGATAAGGACCCAGATGGCCCCTGAGGCTGAAGATGATGTGTCTTTGTCCAGTTTTCCATAAATGATGGAGGTGACAGTTTTCTTTTTAGTACAGTGACACTAGTCAGAGGCAGGGACCAACATCACGTCTCACATCTGTTTCCTTCAGAACTTTCCTTTGGCTCCCGCATCCACTATTGGGCTTCCCAGCATCATGTGCAAGGTTCATGCAGCCCCAGGGGAAGCACAGTGGCTCTGCCTGTCTGGAGGGTGGTTTTACTTGAGGATTTAGTTGGGGAGGAGGAGTGACATCTTAAACATATTCAGGTGCAAGCATATTAAGGAGAAAATGCATAATTTGCATGAATATTTAAAATAGGAGACCTCATAGAAATGTTAAGCTTACTTTTGGTGGGCTCTTTGGGTTCCAATACTTGGTCCGCAGAGTGACCTTAATCTCCCGACCCCAGTTTCTGCATCTGTAAAATGGGGTGGTGCTAGAATCTGCTTCCTGGGGTAGTGGTGAAGATTAAGTGAGGTGACCTATGGGAAGTACCCAGCATGTGATGGGTCAGTAATGTTGGCTGTTACTATCAACTGTCCTGTGCCCTCCGCACTTGGAGGGGTGGAGTGTGTTGAGGGGAGGCACTGAGCCACCTCTCCCATAGACTCCCTCCCCAGCTCCCTTCCTGGCATTCCCTGCCTGACCCCTGTCCACCTCCTCCACTATTTTCCATCCACAAACCCACTTCTCCAGCCACAATAGTGCTCTCTGTAGTCTCCCCACCGGGTTGGGCTTTCACTTTCCTTGATCTCTGTCTGAAGAAGGGTTACTGCATCTCCTCCCCTCCATTTCATCCATCCTCCTTTCTGACTCCTCCGTGCAGCTGCTGGTGCCCCCCCCCACCCCGCCCCGCCCTTCAGCTGTGGGCTGACACCTCTGCAGGCTGCTCTGTACAGACGCCTCTCCCTTCGTATATCAGCCAGCTGTGTGGCCTAGGCCACTTCCCTACCCTCTGAGCTTCACCCATCAGTGGGGGTGGGGCACCCACCTCTTGGCATCCTTTATTCTGGCACAGTCCTGCTAATGCCTTACTTACAGGAAAGGACAGTTCTCTCTTCCTGTAGAAGGTGTGACTCAGGTGCACGCCTCATAATTTCAAGTCTCCCTTGTGCCTAAAAACAGGCCTGGGTACATTAGGGAGCTCTGAAAGATGTTAACAAAGAGCTCAAAGAATGGAATAAATGTCTAGGTGTTGATTCCAACACAAACCTAACCTAGAGACAAACAGGGAGGTCTAGACTGCAAGTTCATGGGGAACATGGCATGACCCTTGGCCAGGAAACAAGAGTATTTTGTGTCATATTGAGGATCTTTTGTTAATGATAGCCCTGGCCCCCAGGCTACAGGTAAACTCACCACATTGTCCAGGAGGCCTAAATTTAGGGGCACAGGCAGGAGGGTTCCTGAGGTGCTGGCTGTAGAGAGGAAAGGCAAAGCTTTTCTCAGCCTTGCACCGTACTCTGCCATTTATGGTGGGAATTTGGACAAGACTCGTAATGCTAAGCCTCAGTTTCCTTGTCTTTGAAATGGAGATAATATCTGTCTCACAGAGCTACTGTGAAGATCCAAGAAAAATGAAATAGAGTGTTGGGCTAATTATGAAGGAGCAGAAGCAGAGCCAGATCAGTGGTGCTGGGTAGGTGGGCTTGGGCACCCGGAAGCAAGGAGTCATCTCATAGCAACTGGTTTCTCCAGCCCAGGATTTCTCAAAGTGGGTGCCTGGATCACCACCGTGGGAATCAGAAGCTTTATTAAAGTGAATTGTGATTGCAGGCATTTTTCTATTGTTCTTGATTTTAATCCAAAGAAATGCTTTCAGCATTTTGTTACTTAATGTTAGCTCTTTCGCTGGGTGTGTATATTTAAATAACCTTTATCATGTTAAGGATATTCCTTTCCATCCCTTGTTTCCTAGGATTTTTTCCCCCTCTAATCAGTAATAAATTCTTTTTTCTATCATGTATCTTTTGAGATGGTCATTTGAAAGTTGTTAATGTGGTCAATTTGACTTACTAACGTTAAACCAGCATTGCCTCTAAATATTACTTGGTCGTGATGGAGGATGTTTTTAATCTGTTGCTGCAATCAGCTAATATTTTTGACTAGGATCCTTCAATCTATTTATTGAGTTGGCCTGTAATTTTTCCTTCTTATACTGCCCTTGCCTACACTGGGGATTAAGATGATGCCAACCACAGATGGGTTGGAGAGTGTTGCAGTTTTATTCTATAGAAGAACTTGTATAATCTTGGAATTATGCATTCCTGACTACTTGGTAGGATTTACCTCTAAGGCTGTTTGATCAGGGCCACCGTGTTGCTCACCTCAAGGGAGCATCCTTTATCTCTTACTCTATGTGAATGACACGGTGAATTGTGCAAGGGACAACTTGATGCCACAGCTGAATTTTTTCTGTCGAAAGTTTGTTTATTTTTTATTATTTTTTTTTAAATTTTTTTTCGAAAGTTTTTTTAAACAGTCTTGTTAAAATATAATTTATGGGGCTTCCTGGCGGCTCGGATGGTAAAGAATCTGCCTGCAACGCGTGAGACCCAGGTTCGATCCCTGGGTCAGGGAGATTCCCCTGGAGAAGGAAATGGCTACCCACTCCAGTGTTCTTGCCGTGAGAATCCCATGGGCAGAGGAGCCCCGTCCGTGGGGCTGCAAAGAGTTGGACACGACTGAGAGACTAGCGCTACTACTACTGCCATAAAATGCTCCCTTCAAGAGCATACAGCTCAGTGAGTTTTAATATGTGACACACACAAGGCATGCTGTCCAAAACCATCACCACGATCAATTTTAGAACGTTCTCATCACCCTAGAAAGAAACTCTGTACCAATTAGCAGGCATTTCCCAAAGCCCCCACTCCTAGGCCTATGGCAAACCACTAATTTACTGTCTCTCTATGGATGTGCCTATTCTGGATATTTCACATAAATGGGATCATGCAGTAGGTGGCCTTCTGTGAATGCCTTCTTTCACTTAGCATAGTGTTTTCAAGGTTCATATGTGCTATAGCATGGATTAGTACTTTATTTGTTTTTATGGCTAAATAGTATTCCATTTTGTTTGTTTGTTTGTTCATTCATCAGTTGGTGAACACTTAAGTTGTTCCAATTTTTTTTGGTTATTATGAGTAATGCTATGTACAAGTTATTTGTGTACAAGTTTTTGTGTGAACATATTTTCAATTCTCTAGGTACACACTTAGGAGTGGAATTGCTGGGCCAAATGATAAATCTAGGAGTAACTTTTATTTTTATTGTGGCAAAATATGCTTAACATAAAATTTACCATCTTAACTATTTTTAAGTGCACAGTTCTGTGGTGTTAAATACATTCATCTTATTTTGCAGCCATCACTACCATTTACCTCCACAATCCTTTTTATCTTGTAAAACTGAAACTCTGTACCCGTTAAATAAGAACTCCCCGTTTTCCCCTAGCCAGTCTCTGACAACTACTATTAATACTTTTTGTCTTTATGATTTGACTACTTTAAGTACTTCATAAAAGTGAAATTATGTAGTATTTGTATTTTGTGACTGTCTTATTTATTTTACTGAGCATAATGTCTTCAAGTTTATCGATGTTATAGCGTATATTAGAATTTCCTTCCTTTTGTAGACTGTCCCTAAATTTAGATGACTGGTATTTTCTGTTTTTTTTTTTTATAATAGCCATCCTAACAGATATGAGGTGATATCTCACTGTAGTTTTGATTTGAATTTTCCTAAAGATTAGTGATGTTGAGCCTCTTTTCATGTGCTTATTGGCCATTTGTATACCTTCTTCAGAAAAATGTCTATTCAAGTCTTTGACCAATGTTTAAGTTGGGTCATTTGTCCTTGTTGCTGAGTTGTATGAGTTCTTTTTTGAATACAAGTCCCTTATCAGATACATGGTTTGAAAATGTTTTCTACCATTCTGTGTGTTGCATTTTCATGTTATTCATGGTATCCCTGGAAACATGAAAAATTTAAAATTTAATATTATCTAAGCCAACTTTCTCACTCTCCTTTTCCACTTTCATCAAGAGGCTCTTTAGTTCCTCTTCACTTTCTGCCATAAGGGTGGTGTCATCTGCATATCTGAGGCTATTGATATTTCTCCCAGCAATCTTGATTCCAGCTTGTGCTTCTTTCAGCCCCCCATTTCTCATGATGTTCTCTGCATATAAGTTAAATAAGCAGGGTGACAATATACAGCCTTGGCTTACTCCTTTTCCTCTATGGAACCAGTCTGTTGTTCCATGTCCAGTTCTAACTGTTGCTTCCTGACCTCATACAGGTTTCTCAAGAGGCAGGTCAGGTGGTCTGGTATTCCCATCTCTTTCAGAATTTTGCACATTTTATTGTGATCCATACAGTCAAAGGCTTTGGCATAGTCAATAAAGCAGAAATAGATGTTTTTCTGGAACTCTCTTGCTTTTTCAATGATCCAGCAAATGTTGGCAATTTGATCTCTGGTTCCTCTGCCTTTTCTAAAACCAGCTTGAACATCTGGAAGTTCATGGTTCACGTATTGCTGAAGCCTGACTTGGAGAATTTTAAACATCATTTTAGTAGCCTGTGAGATGAGTGCAGTTGTGTGGTAGTTTGAGCATTCTTTGGCATTGCCTTTCTTTGGGATTGGAATGAAAACTGACCTTTTCCAGTCCTGTGGCCACTGCTGAGTTTTCCAAATTTGCTGACATATCGAGTGCCGCACTTTCACAGCATCATCTTTTAAGATTTGAAATAGCTCAACTGGAATTCCATCACCTCCACTAGCTTTGTTCATAGTGATGCTTCCTAAGGCCCACTTGACTTCACATTCCAGGATGTCTGGCTCTAGATGAGTGATCACACCATTGTGATTATCTGGGTCGTGAAGATCTTTTTTGTACAGTTCTTCTGTGTATTCTTGCCACCTCTTCTTAATATCTTCTGCTTCTGTTAGTTCCCTACCATTTCCATCCTTTATTGAGCCCATCATTGCATGAAATGTTCCCTTGGTGTCTCTAATTTTCTTGAAGAGATCTCTAGTCTTTCCCATTCTATTGTTTTCCTCTACTTCTTTGCATTGATCGCTGAGGAAGGCTTTCTTATGTCTCCTTGCTATTCTTTGGAACTCTGCATTCAAATGGGAATATCTTTCCTTTTCTCCTTTGCTTTTCACTTCCCTTCTTTTCACAGCTATTTGTAAGGCCTCCTCTGACAGCCATTTTGCTTTTTTGCATTTCTTCTTCTTGGGGATGGTCTTGATCCCTGTCTCCTGTACAATGTCACATACCTCCATCCATAGTTTGTCAGGCACTGTCTATCAGATCTAGTCCCTTAAATCTATTTCTCACTTCCACTGTATAATCATAAGGGATTTGATTTAGGTCATACCTGAATGGTCTAGTGGTTTTCTCCACTTTCTTCAATTTAAGTCTGAATTTGGCAATAAGGAGTTCATGATCTGAACCACAGTCAGCTCCCAGTCTTGTTTTTGCTGACTGTATAAAGCTTTTCCATCTTTGGCTGCGAAGAATATAATCAATCTGATTTTGGTGTCGACCATGTGGTGATGTCCATGTGTAGAGCCTTCTCTTGTGTTGTTGAAACAGGGCGTTTGCTATGACCAGTGCATTCTCTTGGCAGAACTCTATTAGCCTTTGCCCTGCTTCATTCTGTACTCCAAGGCCAAAGCAGATGGTGGTTGCAGCCATGAAATTAAAAGATGCTTACTCCTTGGAAGGAAAGTTATGACCAATCTAGACAGGATATTAAAAAACAGAGACATTACTTTGTCAACAAAGGTCCGTCTAGTCAAGGGTATGGTTTTTCCAGTGGTCATGTATGGATATGAGAGTTGGACTATAAAGAAAGCTGAGTGCTGAAGAATTGATGCTTTTGAACTGTGGTGTTGAAGAAGACTCTTGAGAGTCCCTTGGACTGCAAGGAGATCCAACCAGTCCATCCTAAAGAAGATCAGTCCTGGGTATTCATTGGAAGGACTGATGTTGAAGCTGAAACTCCAATACTTTGGCCACCTGATGCGAAGAGCTGACTCATTTGAAAAGACCCTGATGCTGGGAAAGATTGAAAGCATGAGGAGCAGGGGATGCCAGAGGATGAGATGGTTGGATGGCATCACCGACTCAATGGACATGGGTTTGGGTGGACTTCGGGAGTTGGTGATGGACAGGGAGGCCTGGCGTGCTGCGGTTCATGGGGTCGCAAAGAGTTGGACACGACTAAGCGACTGAACTGAACTGAACTGAAATGTTATTTTTCACCTGTTGCTTATGTTTTGGGTGTTATATCTAAAAAACATTTGGTTTATCCAAGGTCATGAAGATTTACTCCTATACTTTCTTTGAAGAGTTTTATCCCTAAAATTTAGGTCTATGATCCATTTTGTGTGTGTGTGTGTGTGTGTGTGTGTTAGTTATTGTGCTTGCATGCTAAATCGCTTCAGTCATGTCTGACTCTGTGATCCTATGGACTGTAGCCTGTCAGGCTCTTCTGTCCATAGGGATTCTCCAGTCAAGAATACTGGAGTAGGTTGCCATGCCTTCCTCCAGGGGATCTTCCCAACCCAGGAATTGAACCCTTGTCTCTTATGTCTCCACGTCTCCTGCATTGGCAGATGGGTTCTTTACCACTGGCGTTAGTTATTGTAGGTGGTATGAAATAGACGCCCAGCTTTATTCTTTTTTTTTTTTTTAGTATGGGATATCAAGCAGTCCCAACATCATTTGTTGGAAAGACTGTTCATTATTTCTTCAGGAATTATCTTAACACCTTTATTGAAAATTGATTGACTGTTAATGTGAAGGTTTATTTCTGAATTCTCAGTTTCCATTGATCTGTTTGTCTGTTCTTATGTCAGTACCTCATTGTCTTGATTACTGTGCTTTGTTGTGAGTTTTGAAATTGGGAAGTATGGGTCCTTTAACTCTGATCTTCTTTTTCAAGGTTGTTTTGACTGTTCAGGGTCCCTTGCATTTCCTTATGAATTTTAGGATCTATTTGTCAATTTCTGCCAAAAAAAAAATGCAACTGGGATTTTAGTAGGGGTTCCTTTGAATCTGTTGATCAATTTGGGAAGTATTACCATCTTAATATTATTAAGTAAATTAAATCCATGAACATGGGCTGCCTTTCCACTTGTTTAGGTATTAATTTCTTTCAGCAATGCTTTGTAGTTTTCAGTATGTAAATCTTGTACCATTAAAATGATTTGTTAAGTTTATGTCTAAGTGTTTTGTTGTTTTTGATACTGTTGTAAGTGGAATTGTTTCATTAAATTTATTTCAGATTTTCTTTGCTAGGATATAAAAGTGAAACCAAGTTTTGTATGTATGATATCCTACAAGCTTGAGTTAATTTATTAACAGTATTTACAGTTCTAACAGTATTTTAGTGACTCCTTTAGAAATTCCTGTATGTAAAAATTATGTCATCTGCAAATGGAGATAGGTTTGCAGAAGCATTTTAATTTAGATGGTTTTTATTTCTTTTTCTTGCCTAGTTGACTTACCTAGACTCTCCACTACAATACTGAATAGCAGTGGTGAGAGCAGACATCCTGATGGTGGGCGGAAAGCATCCCATTATATGTTAGCTCTGGGTTTCTCATAGATGGCCTTCTGATTTAAAGGAGTTCTGTATTATTTTACTGAGTATTTTCTGATCACAAAAGGGTATTGGGGGTACTCTTTCTGCCCCCTTCTGATGTCTATGTCAGAAGCTTTCTCTATCTCCTTTATACTTTAATAAAACTATATTGCACAAAAAGATAATAAATAAAAGATTGCCAGGATGTTAAAGCATGTTATTTTCCTGTATTTGCTGTTCTACAGTCAATAACTGAAAAGGCTTCCCTGGTGGCTCAGACGTTAAAGAGTATGCCTGCAGTGCAGGAGATCCCAGGTTCAATCCCTGGGTCGGGAAAGTCCTCTGGAGAAGGAAATAGCAACCCACTCCAGTATTCTTGCCTGAAAAATCCCATGGACGGAGGAGCCTGACAGGCTACAGTCCATGGGGTAGCAAAGAGTGGAACACGACTGAGAGACTTCACTTTCTTTCACTTTCTAACTATTGAGGAAAAAATATTCCTTCAGTCAAGGTTATAACAGAAGTCTGAGCAAATTTCTATTTTTTTCATACTTGTCTGTATCACAAGATGACTCAGAAGGTAAAGAATCTGCCTGCAATGCAGGAGACCAGGTCTTGATCCCTGGGGTTAGGAAGATCCCCTGGAGAAAGACATGGCAACCCACTCCAGTATTCTTGCCTGGAGAACCCCTATGGACACAGGAGCCTGGCGGGCTACAGTTCATAGGGTCACAAAGAGTCAGACATGACTGAGCAACTAAGCACTTTAATCTTTTAAGAGGAGGGCATATTTTAGCTCTGTATCACCAGAGTACTCTGATGTGGGTCAGAAAGCAGATAAAGAAAGGAGGCCTGATGGAAAGGTGTCATTATACCTGGGCATCTTGACAGAAGTGATTTAAATCTCACTTAATATTGTGAACAAATTATGAGGAAACAGAGAAATTCTAGGAAGACAAAATAATTAAGTGGCACTTTCAATTTTTTTAAAATTGAGGTATAATTGACATATAACAATACATTAGTTTCAGATGCACAATATAAGGATTCTATATGTAAATATTATGAAATGATAACCTTAATAAATCTAGTCAACATCCAACACCACATGGCTACACTTCTTTTGTTATAAGAAAGTCTAAGATCTCTCTAATCAACTTTCAAATATACAACATAGTATTTTTAGCCATAGATAACAATTATTTTGTTTTTTACTCTGTGCACTGCAATGGATTCCAGTTTACAGATAATAGGGTGCATTGTACATAATTAATTGTATAAAGACAAGGCCTTTAAATAGGAACAAATTTTACTTTCTAAGGAGACAAAATAATTCTTTAAATACACCAAGGTTTCCCATCATTTCATGGAAAACAACTTAAATGAATGTAGAACTTTAAAAATGTTACACTTTCCTTTCTCTTTAAAGAGATCTTTTCAAGATTTTAACTTTCTATGACAAAAAGTTACCATCAGTTGTGATTTCAAAGACATTTGATGTTATCAATGAGTGAGAAAACAAGAGCTTGCTTTCTGATATATAAATCATAAGTGAACTAACAAGAGGGCACCTTGAAAATACTTTATAGTTATAAAGTTGTAATAGTGAAAATAATGTAAATGTATCATTTACATTAAATGAATCATATCAACACATTTAAAAATCTGGGAAACAATTTTTTAACTAATTTAAAAATTTTCCAAAGACCTTTGATGGCTTTTGAACTTCTTTGTTAAGACCTATAAAAATACAACATAAATGACACCTCATAAATAAAAAGAAAAAAAACAAAACAAAACAAAAGGGTATTGGATCTTGTGAAATGCTTTTTCTATGTCAACTAACATGAATATGTGGTCTTTGTTTTCATGTTCTCTTCTTGGTTAATCTTACCAGTTTGTCTTTTAAAAAAAAAATTTGAAAAGAAGATGATTTTGGCTTGGTGGATTCTCTCTATAATGTATTTTATATCTCTAATGTCTCTGTTATTTTTATTATTTTCTTCCAACTTTGGGTTTGTTTTGCTATTATTGCTCTAACTTCTTAAGTTAATCACTCTACCTCATAATATAAATAACTAAATATATATATATTTCTCCCTGAGTATTGCTTTAACTGCAGTCCACATATGCAGTTCTAATTAATATCTAACTTCCATTTTGATTTCTTATGCAACTTATGATTGCTTAAGCTATCCATAATTGAAATGTGTTAACATCTTTCACAGTGGTGTCATATTTGTGAATTACTCTATGTAGATAAGTCAATTTTTGCTTTATATATTTTGAGCCTGTGTTTTTTTAGGTCCATCTAAGTTCTTAATTTTATCTTCCTGGTGAAGTAAAGTTCTTATTATTTTTTAAAAGTGGTTCTCTTTATATCTAGCAATGCTGTTTGTCTTAGCATCTGTCTGGTAGTCCTATAGTAACTCCAGCTTTCCGGTTTTTGTTATGTGTCTGATTTATTTCTTTCCTTACTTTGACTAATAATCTCTCTCTGTCCTTATATTTCAGTTGTGTCTCATGTAAACGGTACACAGTTGGATTCTATCTTGCTTGACAATATGTGTCATTTAAAGGGATGGTTTAGTCTGTTCATATTCATAATGAGTATTGAAATATTTGCATTTATTTTGATCATCTTATGTGCATTTTTCCTGTTTTCTCTATTGTCCTCTCTTTCCTGCATTCTTTAAGTTTTACATTCTTTTTTTTTCCTTTTGCACATGCTCTTTTCCATTCCCTGTTTTATAATTAATATGCTAGATATATTCTCTGAATTTATCAGTTTAGTGGTTACTCCAGTTGTCTTTATATGGTATTAATATGTCTGTGGTCAATAATGTGTTAACAGAGCAAAGGTTGATTTCTTGTTGACAGCTAAGTGGTCAGTGAGGAACTGTGAAGAATAAAAGATTGGCCACCTTCTAGCTGCTCCGCCTGTGGCCTCCTATATCACCACAGAAGGGGAAGAGAGAGAGATGTCTTAGGTTGGATTTCCCAGAAACAGGCTCTGTGGCAAAAGATCTACATGTGGGAAATTCATGAGGAACAATACTTAAGAGGGGGAAGCAGGCTTGGGTAGAAGAAGTTGCATCACAGGCCTCAGCTGATCCCCCAGGGAGCTCTGGAGTGGGGTTGATCCTTCAGAATTGTCCGCAAGGAGGAAAGAAGGCCAGGACTTTGTATCCATCCTCAGTGGGGGGTGCGCTGCCCCTTAGCAGCAGCATAATGTAGGCAATGTAGCAGTTTTCAGCCAAAAGTGATTTCCACTGGGAGATGAGTGGGTCAGTTCTTAAGAGTGGAAGGGTTGCATCCCACATTAGCAGTGATGCCAAATTAAACCATTACTCATGAATCATAGTTCTTAGATTTTTTTAAAAAATATTAATTAATTAATTAATTTTAATTAATCCAGGGCATCATTCTTTAACTGCCCTGGCCTGGAATTAATTGTAACCAGATATAGTCAACATGGCCCCAGCCTAACGACAAGAAGCTCTGAGATGTGTAAGAAAGCACTTATGGTATTTGGTGAGCACCAACTGTCTTTACTGTGCCCCACTTCTTGGATCTGAGGACTAGCGGCTTTCAGCAATTCTAGACATTAACAGGCCTAGACATTTGATGCTTTTGAATTTTGGTGCTGGAGAAGACTCTTGAGAGTCTCTTGGACTTCAAGGAGATCAAACCAGTCAATCCTAAAGGAATTCAACCCTGAATATTCATTGGAAGGACTGATGCTGAAGCTGAAGCTCCAATACTCTGGCCACCTATGTGAAGAGCCGACTCCTTGGAAAAGCCCCTGATGCTGGGTAAGATTGAATGCCAAAGGAGAAGGGGGTGGCAGAGGATGAAGGACATGAATTTGAGCACACTCTGGGAGATAGTGAAAGACAGGGTAGCCTGGTGTGCTGCAGTCTATGGGGTTGCAAAGAGTCGGACTCAACTTAGCGACTGAACAACAGCTATAGAAATTTACCAGTTATCTCTTCAAATATCACATCAGAATCATTGTATTTTCTCCTTCTAGAGAAATTTTTGCTATGTCTCTTATTTGCTTTTTCGCATCTTCTATTTCTTAATCTCTCTGACTGCTTTCTGGATAGTTTCTTTGAATGTACTTTCAGTTGGCTGATTTCCCTGTCAACTTGGTGTAGTATGCTATTTATCCTTTCAATGACTTTTTATTTTAGTTATTGTTTTTAATTTCTTAAAGTTGCATTATCTTCTTTTTAAATCTGCTTGTTTATTGTTTATATGTTTAGCTCTTTCTTTAGAAATACTTGAACATAATTATTTTATATTTCAGTATCTGTTCTTTGGTCTCTGATGTCTCCTGTTTTTGCTGTTTCTCATTCGTGGCATTTTGTTTCCAGGTGTGTGCATGCTTCTATTAAAATAGAAATCCTTCAGAGAGGATTTGCATTTGTTTTGTTACTTGCCTGAAGAAACTACAAAACTTTGATTTCTGTTTGTAATCATGGTAAGTTTTCCACTTGAGATTTCTTGGACCACAGTGGTAGTATGGATTTGGACCATGAACCCCCTATGAAGATGAGCTGATGGTCCCGAATTCTTGGGAGAGATCTTTTTTTTTCAGAGAGACAACTTTTGTAACTGTCTTGTTCTGTCTGGTAGGATTTATTTTGCATTCACTTCTCTTTAGAGTCCTAGTTTTATTGATGAAGTCTCCTGTTAGATTCCCTGCTTTTGATGGGTCTTGGATTTCATCTTTTATTTGCAAAGCTTGGCAGCAGAAACTCTGATGGTGAAAGCAGCTTACCTCGTAGAGTTCCTGGTTTCCTTTGTTTGAGGGCTTTATGGCTTCCTTCCTTTTGTGCCATCTTGCTAATACATTTATCTAGTACATGATTCAGGCTTCATGTAGCATTTTAATTGTTTTCTTTGAGGGATCTTCAAGACATCTAATCCACCATTCTACCAGAACCAGAAATTCCCCAGCTATTCTTCCAGGCCCTTTCTGAATCACAAGGGTCCAGCAATCCCTTCCTTCTGAAAACTTTTATAACATTTAGCATATCCATGAAATGTTTGTAGCAATCCTTGACTCCACTAGACTGGATGCAGTGAAGCATCCTGGGCTTTTCAATCTAACTAACAAGGGTTTGCATCTTGCTTCTGCTATTTCTTCTGACCTTTGAAAATCCATCTCATAGAACTTCACCTTCCTCATCTGTAAAATGGCCTTGACAGTTGTTACCTTTCAGTGCTCTCATGATGAGCAAATAAAACTGCATTTTCTCCTGCCATGTGCTGGGTCTGAATCAGAAGAATAAATAAAGGTCACAGACTATATGTCTAAATATGTAAAAGTTAAAATGAAGCTCATAGTTACATAAATTCTACCTTGACAAATATACCTTCATAATGACAAAAAACATGTAAAGCTGTGATTCCCAGGTGGTGCTAGTGGTAAGGAACCTGCCTGCAAATGCAGGAGACCTAAAAGGTGCAGGTTCGATCCTTGGGGCAGGAAGATCCCCTGGAGGAGGACAGGGCAACTCATACCACTATAACTCATACCACTATTCTTGCCTGGAAAATCCATGGACAGAAGAGCCTAGCGGGCTACAGTCCATGGGGTTGCAAAGAGCTGGACACAACTGAAGCAACTTAGCACAATGCCAATAGAATGCCAAAGACAACTGAACTTAATCATTATTGTACATGTCTGGATATGATGTTGATGAATTAGTGATGTTTGGGTGGTATGATAGCACATTAAGAAGCAGAGACATTACTTTGTCAGCAAAGGTCCATGTAGTCAAGGCTATGGTTCTTCCAGTGGTCATGTATGGATGTGAGAGTTGGACTATAAAGAAAGCTCAGTGCTAAAGAATTGATGCTTTTGAACTGTGGTGTTGAAGAAGCCTCTTGAGAGTCCCTTGGACTGCAAGGAGATCCAACCAGTCCATCCTAAAGGAAATCAGTCCTGGGTGTTCATTGGAAGCACTGATGTTGAAGTTGAAACTCCAATACTTTGGCTACCTGATGTAAAGGGATGACTCATTTGAAAAGACCCTGATGCTGGGAAAGATTGAGGGCAGGAAGAGAAGGGAACGACAGAGGATGAGATGGTTGGATGGCATCACTGACTCAAATGGACATGGATTTGGGTGGACTTCGGGAGTTGGTGATGGATAGGGAGGCCTAGTGTGCTGCGGTTCATGGGGTCGTAAAGAGTCGGACATGACTGAGCAACTGAACTGAATACACATAATTCATAAATTTACATGTTTATTCTATAAAATATATTTTTCTTGCCTTCATTTTAGCAAAATTATGAGATAACGTTGTAATAAACATTATCACATAATTTGTGTTCTATTAACAGTGATGCCAAATTAAACCATTACTCATGAATCATAGTTCTTAGTTTTTTTTTAATTTCAATTAATTTCATTTGCGAGAAATTTCTGTTGAGTTTTTACTCAACTCTGCTGAGGCATAGGAACTGGAATTATCAAAAAATATTCTCAAAGCCACCTTTAGAATCAGAAATTACTATAAATTTTGCATGTCAGTTTCAAACATTGTAATGCAGTTTCATATAATGATTATAACTGAGCGGTAGAATTATTAAATATTTTAATTTCATATGAGTCATCTCTTATGTTGCTGTTTTCACTCTCTTAAAACAGTATCTATATCTGTATGGTAGTTACTTGATTTTTTTTTAAGAAAAAATTATTATAAGAAAACCTGAAGGTAGTATCTTGCTCAGTTAACATTATACTTCAGTCAGCAATGTCCAGAAAAATAATTTCTGTGGGAATCAATTTCAGGATTGTTTGTGAATCTTCTATTTCATAGTCCATAGACGTTCTTGTGTCCTTATTTGAATTTTATTTTATTGAAATATCATTTTTGCTGAATATTTCATGTATGGTTCCTTTAGAGAAGTTCTAGAGATATTTAAAATAATAAATATACATTTTTAATCCCTTTAAAAGTGAAATAACCAAACCTAGATTTTTTGGAGGCTTTTGCTAAACACATCCCATAGCAAATACCTATGGACAGCTCAGGTTCAGAACTAACATCATTTCCCACCAAAGGTGGGATTTGCTGTATTTGAGGACCTTCTGTTGTTTCACTGATTTCTTTATCATCTTGCCTGAATTTTATCTAAGCATTTAATGACATTTATTTGGCATTCCCATTGCATGCATAAGAGTAATTTATGGTCAGATTTGATATGTGTTTCAGCAAGATGTCCCGTATTGGGGAAGCTTCAGTGGATGTCATATATAATCTGTGAATTGTTTCAAAGCAAGGCATCAGTTGTCCTAGTAAGAAATCGAAACCATGTGCTACCATCTCCAGTTCTAAGAATGTGTTTGGATTTGGGGACAAATTTGACCTTGTATTAGTTTTCTCTTGTCACCATAACAAATTACCACAAATCTGATAGCTTAAAAAGAGGATAGACTATCATATAGTTCTGTCAGTTAGAAGTCTCACACGGGTGTCACTAGGCTAAAATCAAAGTGTCAATGGAGGCTCGATGGGGAGAATCTGTTATCTTGCCTTTTCCAGCTTCTGGCGACCACCCACATTACTTGGCTCCCGGCCTACTTCCTCCATCTTCAAAGCCAGCAGTGTTGCAGTTCTCAACCATTCTTCCATAGCCATATCTTCTTTCCTCCACTTTTAAGGACCCTCATGATTACATTAGGCCTACCTGGATAGTCCAGATAATCTCCCTATTTTAAGGTCAGTTGATTAGCAACTTGAATGCCACCCATGACCTTAACTCCCCTTTGCCATGTAACCTAACATATTTACAGGTTCTGGCAGTTAGGACATGGACATTCTTGAGAGGATATTGTTTTGCCTACTACAGATTTTCCAATCATGTTATCACAAGCTTGTCCATGGCAGATTTTTAAATCAATGCCTAGAATTTAAAATTGGTTTTCTAGTTCTTAGATCAAAGACTATATATTGTACTGATGGAATGTATCATTATACTGATATCATTATATATAGTCTATGTTATTATACTGGCGAAATGCTCCACTGTTTCTGCTTCATCACTTCTTCTGTAGATCAGCACTGTGTGTTATGCCCATCATTCAGTGGGACTTCTCACCCTGGCACACCCTACCTGCGCTGAGTAACACTTACTTTTTAAGAACGTGCTATATGTCTTTGTCTTTTCCACGTTATTGTTCACTAAAGTATTAACGCCCTTTGACTCCTCCATCCGAGATACAATGATCGTTTCCTTTCACTACTTTGTTCCCATCTTACATGTTTGGCCAGAAGAGATTTACTGTCCTCTTATATACCTATGGCATTGAATGTTTGGAAAGCATCTTTATTCCTGACTGAATACTGGACACATTTTTTAAAGAACATTGCCCCTAGTGTTCTAAATTGACCTTTACCTGTAACTGCTTAATACCAGCAATGGCTGGCTCTTGATTCAGTCTATTTACAGTTCTAGTAATTGTGCGTGGGTTGTGTACCAGTGATGTTTTATGCTCTTTAGGTTGAGAACTTAAGTGTTTTCTTCTACCAGGACCAGCCACCGTCTATTCCGCGTGAGACAGTGGCTTGGTGTCAGGCCCCGTGTCAGGCGTCTTGCGGAACTCACTAAATGACGGGTTACACTTGACACGGCAGTCTGGGGCCGCTCTGTTCCCCCCCATTCTCTCCAGGCCTCTGCCCACCAGCACCTACCAGGCTCCTCGCTGGCGTCTCACGGGCCCCTGCCTGACTTCTCATGCCCGAGTCTTTGGTTTCATCTCCACTTACCTAAAGGGCACCTCCTCTTGTGTGATGAACTAGATTCCAGGCAGGGAGGGGACAGCACGATGCCGAGCCGGGAGCCTGGGCTGGAGGCCAGAGATGGCGGCGATGTCTGCCTGCCCTGGGAGCATGTTGGGAACGCAGACGCCCCAGCCCCACCAACCGCCCCGCTGATCTCAGACACCTGCAGGAGGGCGGTGCAGAGGCGCTGGCTTAGAGACTTTGTCACTCAGCCTCACCACTCGCAGCTTGTCTTGGTCAGCTCAAGCTGCCATAGAAAGTAGCACAGGCTGGGTGGCTTAAATTTCTGGTGAGCAGAAATTTATTTTCTCACAGTTCTGGAGGCTGGAAGTTCCAAATCAAGGTGCCAGCAGGGTTGGATTCTTCTGAGGTCCCTCTTTAGCTTGCAGAGGCCACCTCCTTGCGATGTCCTCCCTTGGTCAGCCCTCTGCCTGCACATCCATGGGGTCTCCCTGCATGTCCAGATTTCCCCCTCTTGTGAGGGACACCAATTAGATTAGAGTATCTCTCTTGTTTTGACTTTATCACCTCTTTTTTTTCCCCTTAAAAAATTTTTTTTTATTTTTAAGTGAAACAAAGATGAATATTTTTAATGATAAAAGGTAAAATTCACAAAAAGATAGACATCATAAATGATTAGACACCTAACAACAAAGAAACAAAGATGCATAAAGCAAACATCAGAAGAAATATAAGGGAAAAGAAAAAAAATATATAGTCATAGTGAGACATATTAATAGTTCTCTGAGAATATTTTATCAAGTGCAGAAAAAATAATAAGAATAGAAGCATCTTGAATGATGTCATTAATAATTTATATGATAAATTTATATTAATTTTATATCCTATACAAATGTATTTAAAATTTTGTATCTCATACATTGTTATTAGATTTCCACAGGACATTAGAAAAACTGGCTAGAAGATAAACCTTACTAAGTTCCAAAAAGTAGAATTCTGGTTTTTTTGTGATTCAGTTATACATATACACATATATTATTTTGGGAAATACTTTCAATTATAGCTTATTACAAGATATTGACTATTGTTCCCTGTGCTATACAGTAAACCTTTGTAGCTTGTTGCATATCTATTTTTTTAATTAGACATCTAGCATTCTATTCATACTAAGTCACACAAGTGGAATCAAAATGCCATAAAGGTTTTAGTGAGGATAAAATTCTTAAGTTTTCTAAAAATATACATTATACTTATTATTTATATATAGGTATACAAAAGCTTTTCTACTATGCTTGATAAAGACTTGAGAAAGAACATCAAAAAAAAAAGGAGATGGAGAAATCGGAAAACATAAACTAAGTGAAATGGGAGACCGAATATGAAATAGGAAAAGTGAAACAAACTAGGTAAAAGTAAGAGATTCTCATATAGTCCAGGTGTTTTTAAACATGGCTGCTCATTAGAAACATACCTGGAGCTTTGGAGGAAAAAAAACAATACCTGGGCATTTGTATTTTTTAGAAAATTCCAAGATAATTCTGATATGCATCTGGATTTTAAAAAGTGATTGCAGGTTTTTCTATTAAATGATAGTTTTGGTGATACAGAATTCTGTTATTTTTCTGTTGAACAATCCTGATACAATGGTACTGTGTAATAGTTACATAATCACAATAGTAAAGGACGTTTATCAGTTTTTACAATCAATAGCCAGACATAAAATAAAAGATAATTATAATTGCAAGCCATAATGGAAACATGATTAACCTAACAATATAAAATAATTACATACACTTTGGAGGGTCAAGCAGAGTGATGTGGTAAGTGGAAGTGCATACATGCACATGTTTTCATCTGTTCAGACAGTCCATGTCTTTTGGTTGGTGCATTTAATCCACTGACGTAAGATAATTATCAATATATATGATCCTGTCACCCTGTTTGTTTAACCTATACCCTGAGCACATCATGAGAAATGCTGGGCTGGATGAGTTACAAGCTAGAATCAAGATAGACGGGAGAAACATCAACCACCTGAGAAACGTGGATGATGGCACTCTAATGGCAGAAAGTGAAGAGGAGCTAGAGAGCCTCTTGATGAGGGTGCAGAAGGAGAGTGAAAGAGCCAGCTTGAGACTAAATATTAAAAAAACTAAGATCATGGCATCCAGCCCCATTACTTCATGGCAAATAGAAGGGGAAAAGGTGGAAGTAGTGACAGATTTCCTCTTCTTGGGCTCTAAAATCACTGCAGATGGTGACTGCAGCCATGAAATCAGAAGACCATTGCTTCTTGGCAGGAAAGCTATGACAAACTCAGTATGTTGAAAAGCAGAGACATTACTCTGCCGACGAAGGTCTGTAGAGTCAAGGCTATGGTCTTCCCAGTGGTCCTGTGTGGTTGTGAGAGTGGACCATAAAGAAGGCAGCATGCCAAAGAATTGATGCCTTTGAACTATAGTGCTAGAGAAGACTCCTGAAAGTCCCTTGGACGGCAAGGAGATCAAACCAGTCAATCTTAATGAAGATTGACCTTGAATAATCACTGGAAGTACTGATGCTGAAGCTAAAGTTCCAGTATTTTGATCATCTGATGGGAACAGACTCATTGGAAAAGTCCCTGATGCTGGGAAAGATTGAGGGCAGAAGGAGAAGAGGGCATCAGAGGATGAGATGGCTGCATGGCATCTCTGATGCAATGAACATAAACTTGGGCAAGCTTTGGGAGATGGTGAGGGACAGAGAGGCCTGGTGTGCTGCAGTCCATGGGGTTGCAAAGAGCTGGACACGATTGGGTGACTCAACAACAACAACATGATCCTATTACTGTTTTCTTAATTGTTTTGGGTATTTTCTATAGGTGGGTCTTTTCCTTCTCTTGTTTTCTACCTAGAGAAGTTCCTTTAGCATTTGTTGTAAAGCTGGTTTGATGATGCTGAATTCTCATATCTTTTGCTTGCCTGGAAAGCTTTTGATCACCTCAGTAATCACCTCTTATAAAACTATCCCCATGGGACTTCCATGGTGGTCCAGCAGTTAAGAATCCGCCTTGCTATGCAGGGACACGGGTTTGATACCTGGTGGGGAGGGAGCTAGATCCTACATGCCACAAATAAGTTTGTATTCTGCAACTAAGACCAGGTGCAGCCAAATAAACAAAAATAAATATATATTTAAAAACACTGTCTCCAAATACAGTTACATTCTGAGGTGCCGGAGGTTAGGGCTTCAGTATATGAATTTTTTTGTTGCTGTTGGTCGGTCACCCAGTTGTGTCTGACTCTTTGCGACCCCATGGACTGCAGCACGCCATGCCTCCCTGCCCCTCACCATCTCCTGACACTTGCTCAAGTTCGTGTTCTTTGCATTGCAGATGCCATCCAACTGTCTCATCCTCTGATGCCCTCTTCTCCTTCTGCCCTCAATCTTTCCCAGCATTGGGGACTTTTCTGATGAGTCATCTGTTCCCATCAGATGACCAAATTACTGGAGCTTCAGCTTCAGCATCAGTCCTTCCAGTGACTATTCAGGGTCTATTTCCATTAAGATTGACTGGTTTGATTTCCTTGCCATCCAAGGGACTTTCAGAAGTCTTCTCCAGCACCACAGTTCAAAGGCATCAATTCTTTGGCATGCTACCTTCTTTATGGTCTGGCTATCACAACCGTACATGACCACTGGGAAGACCATAGCCTCGACTATATGGACCTTTGTCGGCAGAGTAATATCTCTGCTTTTCAACACTGTCTAGTGTTATGGGAGATACAATTCAGAACAATGACACCACTTTAAAGAGAAACAACTAAGGTTCAGAGAAGTGTGTGACTGTCTACAATCACACTGCAGGCTGAGAGGGGAAAGCTTCATCTCCAGTGAGTCCTCCAGGGAGGATCGTATGAAAGACCAGGACACAAAGTCTAATGTCTCAGCTTTGCCCCCACTAATTCTGGGATCTTGTATAAATGCCTTCACCTCCCTGGACCTTAGTTTCCTTTTTTGTGAAATGGGGACGGGAAAAAACTGTCCCTCACTAGGCCGTGAGGATTCAGTGAGATCTAGACAGAAAATGCAAATTACTACAAAAAATGCAGGCCTGTGGCCTGATAACCCCACTCTGGCAGCTTCTCCGCTTTGCCATCAAAATCCACTCTTACTTACCACTAGCCAGGTTCGATTATTTTCCCCAGGTGATTTGCAGTTTAATAGCTGGAAACACCAAGGGTTTGAAATAGTCACAGTGGAATTTCAGGCATCAGCTGGCAGGCTCACGGGGCCTTTCTTGGAAGCCGAGTGTGTGGCAGGCACTAAGCGGAAAACCCACTGACGTACCCTTCCACCTGGCTGCCTGGGGGTTCTCGCTCCTAAATTATAGGCTGCACACAATTTGATTTCATTTCACTCTAAATTGGTTGGCCTGCAACCAGGGAGGCAAGGTGGAGTCGAATCAATTCTGCTGTGCAAATAAGCCAGCGTCTGCTAACTCGGGGCTGCCTAGAAATGAGGCCCATTTACAGAGCATTAAGGCAATGACTGTGGTTTGCCTTTTGGGGTCAAACTAGGCACGAATGCAAAATTGTTTTCAAATGTTTTGTTGTTCAGATTTATGTAGCATGTAAATCCTAGGGACCAAGGAGCCTTGTGGGCTACAGTCCATGGGCTCACAAGAATTAGACGTGACTTACTGATATCTATTCTGTGAGGATCTACTCAATGCAAAGCGCTTTGCTGAGGCTGGAGCCAGACTATGGAGAGAACTTGTCTCCCTGTGCTTGGAGGGGTTCAGGGCTGGAGTGGACCTAACAGTGCCACCTAGTGGGCGGAAGGGCAAATTGGGGAGGCAGAGGCCGGTTGCTCGGTCGCTCAGTTGTGTCCAACTTTGAAACCCCATGGACTGCAACACGCCAGGCTTACCTGTCCTTCACCATCTCCTGGAGTTTGCACAAACTCATGTCCATTGAGTCAGTGATGCCATCCAACCATCTCGTTCTCTGTCGTCCCCTTCTCTTCCTGCCCTCACTCTTTCCCAGCATCAGTGTCTTTTCCAATGAGCCAGATCTTTGCATCAGGTGGCCAAAGTATTGGAGCTTCAGCATCAGTTCTTCCAATGAGTATTTAGGACTGATTTCCTTTAGGATTGACTGGTTTTATCTCCTTGCAGCCCAAGGGACTCTCAAGAGTCTTCTCCAGCACCATAGTTCGAAAGCATCAGTTCTTTGACGCTCAGCCTTCTTTATGGTCCAACTCTTACATCCGTACGTGACTCCTGGAAAAACCATAGCTTTGACTATGTGGACCTATGTCAGCAAAGTAATGTCTCCACTTTTCATTACACTGTCTAGGTTTGTCACAGCTTTTCTTCCAAGGAGCAAGCATCTTTTAATATCATGGCTGCAGTCACCATCTGCAGTGATTTTGGAGCCCAAGAAAATAAAGTCTCTCACTGTTTCCATTGTTTCCCTGTCTATTTGCCATGAAGTGATGGACCAGATGCCATGATCTTAGTTTTTTGACTGCTGAGTTTTAAGTCAGCTTTTACACTCTCCTCTTTCACCTTCATCAAGAGGCTCTTTAGTTCCTCTTTGTTTTCTGCCGTAAGGGTGATATCTGCATATCTGAGGTTGTTGATATTTCTCCCAGCAATCTTGATTCCAGCTTGTGCTTTATCCAGCCTGATATTTCGCATGATCTACTCTGCATAGAAGGTAAAGTAAGCAGGGTGACAATATATACAGCCTTGATGTACTCCTTTCCCAGTTTGGAACCAGTCCATTGTTCCACGACCAGTTCTAACTGTTGCTTCTTGACCTGCATACAGGTTTCTCAGGATGCAGGTAAGGTGGTCTGGTATCCTTATCTCTTTAGGAATTTTCCACAGTTTATTATGACCAGTCAAAGGCTTTAGCATGGTTAATAAAGCAGAAGTAGATGTTTTTCTGGAATTCTCTTGCTTTTTCTATGATCCAAAGGATCATGCAAACAGATGTTGGCAATTTGTTCTCTGGTTTCTCTGCCTTTTCTAAATCCAACTTGAACGTCTGGACGTTCTCGGTTCACATGAAGCCTAGCTTGAAGGATTTTGAGCACTACCTTGCTAGTTTGTGAAATGAGTGCAATTGTGTAGTAGTTTGAACTTTCTTTGGCATTGCCCTTCTTTGCAATTGGAATGAAAAAGGACCTTTTCCAGTCCTGTGGCCACTGCTGAGTTTTCCAAATTTGCTGGCATATTGAGTGCATCACTTTCACAGCATCATCTTTTAGGATTTGAAATTGCTCAGCTGGAATTCCATCACCTCCACTCGCTTTGTAGTGATGCTTCCTAAAGGCCCACTTGACTTCGCATTCCAGGATGTCTGGCTGTAGGTGAGTGATGACACCATTGTGATTATCTGGGTCATTAAGATCTTTTTCGTATAGTTCTCCTGTGTATTCTTGCAACCTTTTCTTAATATCTTCTGCTTCTGTTAGGTTCATGCCATTTCTGTCCTTTATTGAGCCCATCTTGCATGAAATGTTCCCTTGGTATCTCTTAATTTTCTTGAAGAGATCTCTAGTCTTTTCCATTCTATTGTTTCCCTCTATTTCTTCTCTTCGTTCACTTAGGAAGGCTTTCTTGTCTCTCCTTGCTATTCTTTGGAACTCTGCATTCAGAAGGGCAGGTCAGATGTTGTTGTTTTGTGACAGAGTGGCTCCCTTCCTTTCCTTTATTCATCCTGTATCCATCTGGACTTTTTTTTTTTTTTTTTTTTGAGATCTGCTTTAAATCCCACCCCTATGGTGTGGTTAATAGGCTTTTCATCCATGTATCGTATCAGGATAGCTGGTTAGAGGGAAGCACCTTTTTTCCTTTTCTTTTTTAAAAATTGCAGTGTAGTTGATTTGCCGTGTTGTACTAAGCTCTGCTATACAGAAAAGTGACTCAGCTACACACATTTATGCATGTTTTGTATTCTTTTCCATTATGGTTTATCCCAGGAGATTATAGTTCTCTGTACTATACTATACTGTATAGTACTATACTGTACTATACAGTAGGGCCTTGTTTATCCATTCTAAATGTAATAATTTGTAACCACCAACTCCAGATTCCCAGTCCATCCTTCTCCCCATCCCTTCCCCTTTGCAACTGAAAGCCTGTTCTCCGTGTTTGTGAGTCAGTGGTGTCATAGTTTAGATTGCACATATAAGTGACATCATATGGTATTTGTCTTTCTCTTTCTGACTTTTCACTTAGTCTGATAATCTCTAGTTATGGCGTTATTTTGTTCTTTCTTACGGCTGAGTAATATTCCATTGTGTGTATGTACCATATCTTCTTTATCTCCTCTCCGTTCATCTGCCAATGGACATGTAGGTTGTTTCCATGTTTTGGCTTTTGTGAGTAGTAGGAAGCAGGTTCTTTTAATCTGGGCTTAACCCTAGCCTTGCTGTAAGGCATCTTCCCCAGATCTGGGGCCAGATGCTTAAATGTGGTCAAGTTGTCCAGTGTGTGAATTTCCCAGCCCCTCTGTTCGTCTCTGGCTTTTGGCTCTGTCAGCATCCTCTCTGACCTCCTAGAATGCAGGGTCCAAAGAGAGAAGGCCAATACTGTACCCTGAGTCACTGTGGACAGAGTTTAGCTGACCTCCCCTCTGGGTCTCGTATCCACCGTCCAGCTGTAGCCATCACTGTGTCTAAGCTGTCCTGCAGACCTGCCTCGCTTCCTCCCTTCCACCCCCACTTGCCTGAGGTTCTGCAGGCCCCTTGTCATAAGACCTCCTACTGTATGAGATCTGCTAAACTTATTCATATGAAGAAGTGAATAATGAGTATCAGTTGCTCCTTTCTGGAGCCCTTGTATTTCAACAAGTGTCCAATGCTTTAATAAAAAAATTTTTTTTTAGGGAAGATAGCAAGAAACATAAGAAGTAGAATGATAGACCCATAGTTTGTGCTGGGGGCCTTCCACATGCCCACCAAGCAGGTGCCATCCTCACATGGGTCAAAGGCTGTAGGCCATTGGCCTGTTTGCCTCCTTATCAGCATGGACATCACCAGATGGCCAACACCAAAATCAGATTGATTATATTCTTTACAGCCAAAGATGGAGAAGCTCTATACAGTCAGCAAAAACAAGACTGGGAGCTGACTGTGGCTCAGATCATGAACTCCTTATTGCCAAATTCAGACTTAAATTGAAGAAAGTAGGGAAAACCACTAGACCATTCAAGTATGACCTAAATCAAATCCCTTATGACTATACAGTGGAAGTGAGAAATAGATTTAAGGGACTAGATCTGACAGACAGACTGCCTGATGAACTATGGACGGAGGTTCGTGACATTGTACAGGAGACAGGGATCAAAACCATCCCCAAGAAAAAGAAATGCAAAAAAGCAAAGTGGCTGTCTGGGGAGGCCTTACAGATAGCTGTGAAAAGAAGGGAAGTGAAAAGCAAAGGAGAAAATGAAAGATATTCCCATTTGATTGCAGAGTTCCAAAGAATACCAAGGAGAGATAAGAAAGCATTCCTCAGCGATCAATGCAAAGAAGTAGAGGAAAACAATAGAATGGGAAAGACTAGAGATATCTTCAAGAAAATTAGAGACACCAAGGGAACATTTCATGCAAAGATGGTCTCAATAAAGGACAGAAATGGCATGGACCTGAGAGAAACAGAAGATATTAAGAAGAGGTGGCAAGAATACACAGAAAAACTGTACAAAAAAGATCTTCACGATGGTGTGATCACTCACCTAGAGCCAGACATCCTGGAATGTGAAGTCAAATGGGCCTTTAAGCATCACTACTAAGAAAGCCAGTGGAGTTGATGGAATTCCAGTTGAACTATTTCAAATCCTAAAAGATGATGCTGTGAAAGTGATGCACTCAGTATGCCAGCAAATTTGGAAAACTCAGCAGTGGCCACAGGACTGGAAAAGGTCAGTTTTCATTCCAATCCCAAAGAAAGGCAATGCAAAGAATGCTCAAACTACCACACAATTGTTCTCGTCTCACATGCTAGTAAAGTAATGCTCAAAATTCTCCAAGCCAGGCTTCAACAATACGTGAACCGTGAACTTCCAGATGTTCAAGCTGGTTTTAGAAAAGGCAGAGGAACCAGAGATCAAATTGCCAACATCTGCTAGATCATTGAAAACATAAGAGAGTTCCAGAAAAACATCTATTTCTGCTTTATTGATTTTGCCAAAACCTTTGACTATGTGGATCACAATAAACTGTGGAAAATTCTGAAAGAGATGGGAATACCAGACCACCTGACCTGCCTCTTGAGAAACCTGTATGCAGCTCAGGAAGCAACAGTTAGAACTGGACATGGAACAACAGACTGGTTCTAAATAGGAAAAGGAGTACGTCAAGGCTGTATATTGTCACCCTGCTTATTTAACTTATATGCAGATTACATAATGAGAAACGTTGTGCTAGATGAAGCACAAGCTGGAATCAAGATTGCCAGGAGAAATATCAATAGCCTCAGATATGCAGATGACACCACCCTTATGGCAGAAAGTGAGGAAAAACTAAAGAGCCTCTTGATGAAAGTGAAAGAAGAGAGTGAAAAGGTTGGCTTAAGGCTGAACATTCAGAAAACTAAGATCATGGCATCTGGTCCCATCACTTCATGGCAAATAGATGGGTAAACAGTGGCAGACTTTATTTTTTGGGGCTCCAAAATCACTGCAGATGGTGACTGAAGCCATGAAATTAAAAGATGCTTACTCTTTGGAAGGAAAGTTATGACCAACCTAGACAGCATATTAAAAAGCAGAGACATTACTTTACTAACAAAGGTCCATCTCATCAAGGCTATGGTTTTTCCAGTAGTCATATATGGATGTGAGAGTTGGACTATAAAGAAAGCTGAGCACAGAAGAATTGATGCTTTTGAACTGTGGTTTCGAGAAGACTCTTTTTTTTTTTTTGGAGAAGACTCTTGAGAGTCTCTTGGGCTGCAAGGAGATCCAACCTAAAGGAGATCAGTCCTGAGTGTTCATTGGAAGGACTGATGAAGCTGAAACTCCAATACTTTAGCCACCTGATGCGAAGAGCTGACTCATTTGAAAAGACCCTAAAAAAAAATAAAAATAAAAAAAAGAAAAGACCCTGATGCTGGGAGAGATTGAAGGCAGGAGGAGAAGGGGACAACAGAGGATGAGATGGTTGCATGGTATCACCAACTCAATGGACATGAGTTAGAGTAGACTCCGGTAGTTGGTGATGGACAGGGAGGCCTGGCGTGCTGTGGTCCATGGGGTCATGAAGAGTCGGACACGACTGAGTGACTGAACTGAACTGAACTGAACAGCAGCCCTGGTGGGCAGACCGCTGCAAGCTGAGACTCCTGCTGCCCATTAGAGAAGGCTGTCCACTGTAATCTGGGAATGTCAGCAGAAACCATGGTGAATCAAAACTTAAAATTTTTTGATTTTAGCTAATCAAAAAATTAGCTAAAACCCAAACCTAATTCAAACAGTATTTCTTCACTGGACCTTGAACCAACTTTGTTCTTCCCCTCCCCCTAGTTGACCAGTTTCACCCAGAATTGAACCAAGATGGGAATGCCCCCGCCATCTGGTTAAGCTAATGTCACCCATTTCATAGATGAGGACACTGAACTCTGAGACCCATGCCCAGCTTAAAGTCATTTAGCACCTCACTGGCCCCAATTCGACCCTTTGCTCTGACATCTCCCTGCTTTCTCCAGTCATCCAAGAGACCACTTGACTCAGAATGTCAAGAGGTAGTAGAGGTTATGATACGTTGTTTATTCTTGTATTTTTTAAATTCTTTATTATTTTTAAATCATTTTGAAAAATAGAAGTATAGTTGATTTACAGTGTTGTCGTGTTTCAACTGTATAGCAAATTGTATAAGCAAGTATAAAGAGAAGGTGTAAAACAAAGTATAAAGCAAGGTGTGCACTGAAACATACATCTATATTTACATACACATGCATTCTTTTCCATGTTCTTTTCCATTATAGGTCATTACAAACATTGTATATTTTTGAATCAAGTTTCTCTCTTAAACTAAGAAGTTGGTAACCCGAATGGGAAATGAATGTCTAGGTTAGAATTCTCCCAGCCTTCCATTCCTCCCACAGCCCTAGAAAACCAGATGGAAACCTTTAAAGTTTATCATGACTCGATTTACATTTGGTTCAGTTCAGTTGCTCAGTCATGTCCAGCTCTTTGTGACCCCATGAACTGCAGCATGCTAGGCCTCCCTATCCATCACCAACTTCCGGAGTCTACTCAAACTCATGTCCATTGAGTCGGTGATGCCATCCAACCATCTCATCCTCTGTCGTCCCCTTCTCCTCCTGCCTTCAATCTTTCCCAGCATCAGGGTCTTGTCAAATGAGTCAATTCTTCACATCAGGTGGCCAAAGTATTAGAGGTACAGCTTCAGCATCAGTCTTTCCAATGAATATTCAGGACTGACTTCCTTTAGGATGGAGTGGTTGGATCTCCTTGCCATCCAAGGGACTCTCAGGAGTCTTCTCCAATACCACAGTTCAAAAGCATCAATTCTTCGGTGCTAAGCTTTCTTTATAGTCCAACTATCACATCTATACATGACTACTGGAAAAGCTATAGCCTTGACTAGACAGACCTTTGTTGGCAAAGTAATGTCTCTGCTTTTTAATATACTGTCTAGGTTGGTCATATAAGCGATTTACATTACATAAATTTATTGTCATTATTATTTGTCTCAATTAATCTACTCATTTTTATTTACCTTTCAAAGATTATAGCAACATTCAGCTAAATCAATGGCTCTTAACTAGGGGAGGTTTTGCCCCAGGGAACATGGCAACTTTGGGAGACATTTTTGGTTGTCACGGCCTGGAAGGGGGGCATGGCAGGTGCTATTGGCATCTCGTAGGGAGAGGCCACAGATACTACTAACAATGCATAGGATAGCCCCCCAACAACAAAGAATTGGCCCCAAATGTCAGCATTGTCAAGACCGAGAAACCCTGATCTGATCAAACCCTGATCTGATAACGCAAATCCTGCTGCTTCAACAAATGAAGCTCTTTCCTTTTCCATGTTCCTCCCAGCCTCCATCCCACCACGTGTACTTAAATGTCTGTAGTTCTAACCATTATGGCAGGAATACCGTTGACATTCCACTTTTGTTTCACATCCTGAGCTTTTGTTCCTCATGCCTCCTCATCTCCACAATTACCGACTGTTTTTCTTTTTAATTAATTTGTTTACTTATTTTGGGCTTCATCGGGTCTTAGTTGCGGCACACAAGCTTCTTGCTAGTTGTGGCGCTGGCTCCAGAGCAGTGGGCTCTGTAGTTGCAGAACATGGGCTTAGTTGCACCGCAGGGTATGGTGGTAAAGAACCCAGCTGCCAGTGCAGGAGACATAAGAGACGCAGGTTTGATCCCTGGTTCAGGAAGATCCCCTGGAGGAAAGCTTGGTAACCCACTCCTGTATTCTTGCCTGGAGAATCCCATGGACAGAGGAGCCTGGTGGGCTACGGTTCGTAGCGTCGCAGAGTCGGACACGACTGAAGCGACTTGAGCATGCGTGTGGGATCTTAGTTCCCTGACCAGGAATCGAACTCACCTCCCCTACATTGGAAGACGGATTGTGAGCTACTAGACTGCCAGGTAGAGCCCCACAGTTACCGTTTTAAATGGCTGTAACGCAGTCCTCCACGCAGGTTGACACCCCATCTTTTATCTGACCAGTCCAAGTTTCTCATCCGGGGTGAGGTGGTTGCCAAGAGCCTTGCTAGATGGGCTGCCTGAGGTGGGGGGTGTTTGTGTGGGCCTTCTCCTCCACCTGCAGCCCAGGCTGATGCCATCATAGTCTTCATCAAAAGGCCTTTGTGAAGCGCTCTGGTGAATATACCTTGGGCCCCGGGGGGATCTCCTGCAGAGATCATCCTACCAGCGCCTGACATGCAGGGCTTGTTGGCTCAGACAGGCAGCATATATGTCAACCATCCGAAGACCTGGCTGTAGGCCCCAGGCAGAGAGTGCAAAACCAGATTCTTAAGCAACATTCATGACAGAAGTAAGTGCCTCTGGGAATGGACAGATAGGCTGGATTCCCAGAGGAAGTCGGGGCCTTGAATCCAGCCGACTGCAGGCTCCTGGGAGGACACGAGATTTTAGAAGCCATGGGAAGGAAGCGGGAAGCAGCGTGACAGATCAAGGACTCGGGGTCAGGTGTTCCAGGCTCCAGTGGACAAGTGCACAGCCTGGGAGAAAGGCGGATGCTACCAGAGACGTTCCCCTGAGACCTTCCGGCCACCCTCTTGTGTAACCTCAGCATCCCTTTTTCTTCCCCCTGCAGGTGTTCCATGAGCAGGGCATCCTCTTTGGCTACCGACATCCACAGAGTTCCGCCACTGCCTGCCTCCTCAGCCTTTTTCAAATGACCAATGAGACCCTCAACATCTGGACACACTTGCTGCCCTTCTGGTACCTCCCGGCCCCTTGTCCAGCTGTCTCATGCAGAGCCTGGGAACCGGGGCTTCATTAAACACAGCTGGGGTGGGGCAAGCTTAGGCTCCGTGCTGGAATGTGGGGGACTCCCCCCGTGGTGCGTGGGTGTGGAGCCGGGGGGTGTGGGTGAGCTCTAGGGCACGGATTGCCATAGAATTTGAGGGGCTCCTGCAGCTCCCCAGTCTTTCCCTGCTCCCTGCTTCAGGGTCTGATTTGAGAGCATTGTCTTATTCAGTCTTAGAGGCTGTCTGAGTCTTCTAGAAGCCCTGGCTAGCACTCCCTAGCTTGAATAAGTCACCTCTCTGGGCTTTGCATGTTGCCATCTGCGGAGCAGGAGCGAGAGTCTGCACTTTTCCCAGGGTTGCCCCAAGGGTTATCAGAGGAGATGTGGGAAAAGGCATCGGGCAAAGAGCTGTGGATGCTCATGGTCACTCTGGGACCACAGCCGCTGTGAGGCACTTGGTCAGGCAGCACTTGAACAGAGCCAGCCAAGAGAATGCTCTGGCAACGCGTGCATACAGGTGGGAACTGCCAGGGAGGTGAGGAGCGACCTGGCTTAGAAAGATGGGGGCCGAAGACCAGCTTCACACACCTGGTGCCTGGGCATAGCGAGCGGCGGGTAGAGATGGGATCATAGTATGTGAGAGTTGGCAGGACCTCGGAGGTCACACAGGCCACCAGCCCCCTCACACCACCACCAGCTGACACAGATGCGGCCCAGAGAAGGGCGCGGCTTGCTTATATCTCATGGCAAGTTCTAGCACAGGCTAGTTTCTGGACTTCCCTCTTCCGATTGTATTGAGGACCAGAGAGAGTAGGAAGGACCCCAGGGTGTGCTGCAGGCGGAGAGGGGCCCGAGGAAGGAGACCTGCTCAGCCGGCAGTCAGACCCGGGCCAAAATGTGCAGAAGGCTGCTTGTGCCAGATGCATCAAGGGCAGGGAAGAGAGAGCCCAGGCTTGCTGTGGGATGGGACCACCTGCAAAGAAGCCCTAGGGCCTGCAGGCTGGCCAGGAAGGCAGCAAGATCTGCTCAGGGAGGCTCTTTGTCGTATTAAATTGAAGTAAACCTAGATAAGGGCTTCCCTGGAGGCTCAGTGGTAAAATCTGCTTGCCAATGTAGGAAACACTGGTTCGATCCCTGGGTTGGGAAGATCTCCTGGAATAGGAAATGGCAACCCACTCCAATATTCTTGCCTGGGAAATCCCATCATGGACAGAGGAGCCTGGCAGGCTACAGTCCGTGGGGTCACACAGAGTTCGACATGACTTAAGCGACTAAACAACAACAAAATTTAAGTAAAAAGTCTAAATGCTAATACGTTGTAGCACTGCAGAAGGGAATCGAGTTGGTGTCTTCCTATGACCCCTCTTGTCCTCTCTGGAGTGGCTGGGGTGACCTGCTGCTTGTAATCCTCCCAGGATGCTTTTCTAGAGACTCGAGCATCTGTGACGCATGTGTGCCCCCAGCACCTGCTTCCCTCCTCCCTCTGCTCCTCCCTTGCTTCTGCCTCGAGATCTCCATCTGACCCCCACACAAGCCTTTTGTGTGGCTTTTGTACAGCTGTGTGGCGTTCCATTTTCTGGATAAACGACAGGTGACTCAGGCTGTTTTGAAGTCTGTGTCGCTACAAAGTACCAGCCTGACCATCCCTGTTGGTGGGGCTTGCGTTGCTGCATGCACATGCCTTCATAGTCATTCTACAGCTGAGCCACGCTGGCCGCAGCGCCCCACTGCGCCCGACGCCCCTGCACCGCCAGGGCCCTGAGAGCGCAGCACGGAGCAGCAGGAAGGGCTTGGGAGAGCATGAGAAAGATGCCCCAGGGCAGTAGGACTCGGGGATAATCCTGAGATGGTAAAAGGATGCGTTTTGAAGAACAGCAGAGGGAACAGATCACAAGCGTGGGCACAGATCACAAGTGTAGCCAGAGGATTGAGTGATGCTCCCATGGTTCCCCATGAAGAGCTTTTAGTCCCTTCCCTGGGGGAGTTGTGGGAAAGGGACCTGACTCTCTAGGAGTGGTTCATGGAAGTGAACAGCTTCTGCAGGAAAGACCCCCTCTCTTGGGTTATGGGTTGGGCAGATCTGACGTGGATCTGTGCTGTGTTTCTGTAAGAGACGAATCTGGAGGTCTAGGCTTGGCTGAGACTGAGCCTTGGGACCAGGCCCCTCAGAAGAAGAGATGGTGATGTTAGTGGAAGAACAGCATGGAAGAGGGGGGAGAAAATAGTCCTGTTGCCTTCTAGACTTTCCAGATAGAGGGGTTGTTTCTCTTTGAGGGGTCTTCCCACAAGGGGAGCCTGACCAACCATGGAGAGAATGACAAGGCCAAAGTTGGATCCTATGAGGAATGGCTGAATGCACTGAGGTTCTTTAATGTGAAGTTCAGAGAGGTGGGGAGGGATTATGAAGACAGTGGTGAGATATTTGATGGGTTTGTTGTCTGTGGTGCTGATAGGGAGAACTAGGACTGATCCAGTGGAGAGAAACTCCAGGGAGACAGATAGTAGCTCAGTGAAACTTTCAAACACTCAGAACTGTCTTGGGAGGTGGTGAGCTCCCCGTCCCTGGGAGCACGCAAGCCAAAAGTGGAGAGTCACTTGGGCAAGAAGCTGTAAGAGGGATCTGTCACCACATGCAGAGTATGCAGACTGGACCATTGCCCTTCCTGTATGTGTCCAAACAGTAAGGACCCCACTCACTCTTCCTTGCCCCTGGCATGTCAGCAAAGTGCGACCATGTAGGGGCTGGTCATCCCAGGGGAAGGGCAGGCAGGCAACAGTCAGGTGAAGGCGGTAGGAGGAGCCCTCACCCCAAAGGTTGAGGGTGCACCCCTGTGTTCCAGGTTCTTCTCGTGGAGGTTTGTGAGCACCCTGCAAGCGACGGACATCCTGAACGACAGCTACTCCTGGCCTCTGCTGGTGTACATGGGCGCCAGCTGCTTGTTCCCCCTGGCGTCCAGCTGTGCACACACCTTCAGCTCCATGTCCGGGAACGCCCGCCACATATGCTACTTCCTGGACTATGGCGCCGTCAACCTCTTCAGCCTGGGTGCGTGAGGCCCTGCTTCTGTCCCCCAAGACCGAGCCACCTGCCCCTTCCCCTGGGAGCTGGGCTCACTGCGAGGCTCTGCTGAGCTTGCAGAAGGGTCGCTGCCATGCCAGGGCCCCTGCCCGGGTGCCTGATGAGGGTTTTAAAAGAAACTTGTCCAGAGGTGTGCTGGCAAACACTGAACAACCGGCTCCCTGGGGACAGAAGTCCCAGTCTGTGGTGATGGCTGATAGCTATGGTGTATGTACTCCTGCCATGGCCGGCTTCCAGCCACCCACCCTGACAGCAGGGCCCTGAGCTGCGGAGTATCATTACACCCATGCTATAGATGAGAACAGTAAAGGTCAGTTACCCAGATCGCGCAGCTTGTAAATGGCAGAGCCAGGGCCTGGGAGTCTCAGGGCCCCTGCCTGTGGCTTCCTCAAGTCCCCGGGCCTGGATCCACCTCCCTGGAGCTCCTGCAGTGATTCCCTCATTTCCACTCCTCATTGGGAAGAGCTCCCTAGGGACAGTCCGTGCATCTTCCTCATCTGGTTTTCCAGTCCGTAGCTGAGAGTCTGACTTGGAGGGTGTTTGGTAAACCCGAGAGGAAGGTCTAGTCAGTTGAGAGAGGCTGGGGGTCCCCCTGGGGCTCCCTTGCCTGCAGCCACCTCTCCTCCTCCCCGACCCCGTGGAAACCCCCAACCCCTGGAGGATGGCGTTTGCTCACCTTCCTCGCTGGTGTCCCGCTGTTCCCCTCCCACGCAGCCCTCCCGTGCACGTGCGCTTTGACTAGGCTCTGGCCATTTTAATCCCCTGCTTAAACTCCTTCGGTGGCCCCCATTGCCTGAAAGGGGATGTTCACTTTCATTGGTCTGGCATCCAGCGCTGTGTCCTGCTCCTGTTCCCGGGAAAGCCCCCTCTGCCCCCAAGCACCAGTCGGAACCTCCAAAGGGCCAGCGCCTTTGCCGTGCGCCCACCCATCCTCAGCACCCACCTCACCCTGCCACCTGGAGGCTCTCATCAGCTTTGCTTCCCACTGCAGTTCTGGCAGGCGCTGGGGCTCCCTCGCTCATGTCGCCCATGGAACTTGGCCCCAGCCGGTATATACAGACCGCATGCCTCCGGGGCCACGTGGGAGCCTCCCCACGGTATCAGGCCGAGAGGAGGGTCTGTCTGTCCTCCTGCGGGCCGTTCCCAGCTGGCATCACACAGGCGACCTGCAGGAGTGGGAGCGCTGTCCCAGGAGGTGATCCTTGGCCCTTTCTGCCTGTGGGACCCTGGGCACGTCCCCCAGCTTCCCTAGATCTCAGCAAATAGGATCAAAGGCAGAGGCTGAACTTGCATGGCTTGAGGCCTGCTGCGGCTTTGAACTTGGATTCCAAGTTCTCTTTATCTTTGGATAACAGGTGACCTTAGACCTGACCTTAGGCCCTAGGCTGACAGATCTGTGGCTGCCTCTCCCAGAGGGACCTCGGCCTGGAGAGGCCCTCTGGTCCAGGCCCCTGGACACACCTGCCCGCTTTGAAAAGGACAGTGCTGGTCCCTGTTCTTTTGAATAAAAGCTGCAATAGGCAGGTGTCTAGAAGGTCCTTCAGTAACCCTTCCCTCACAAACTCCGAAGCCTAAAACCACACAAACGTCGAGGCTAGCCCCTCATGCTCGGTTTCTTAGCTGGCCTGGCCCGCAGCCCCCTGATGTGACAGCCCCCCTTCAGCAAGGGCTCTCCCTGCCCGCACCGCTGATTATTCCACAAGGAACACCCGTGTCATCGTCTCAGGGCAAAGCCGGGCACACTGGGGTGTCATTGTGGACCACAGCATGAGGTTAAAAGCAGGGACTGTTGCTGCGCTGCCTGTGTTTGAAGCTTGGCTTTGCTGCTTTCTCGCTGTGTGCCCCTGGGTGGGTCACCAAACCTCTCTGTGCCTCTGTTTCCTCATCTGTAAAATAAGCATCAGTTGCAGGACTGATGTCCGAGGGTGGCTGTAAAGATTATAAGAGTTAATACCTCTCAAGCCCTTGGAGCAGCACTGGGCTCCCAGAACGGTTCTCAGGGTGGGATCCGGGTGGGCAGGGAAGGGAGCCGGGGACCTATAGGCTGGGGGGGGTGGTGATGGCATAGCTGGGGGGGGGTGCAGGACGGCTCAGGGTCTGTGGGGGTGATAGGGGCTTAGCCAGATGCAGGGCGGGGTGGTCTTCCCAGGGAGTCCAGACAGTGCTGAGTCCTGGCTTCTTGCCCATGGCTGGGTTTGCTCCCCCAGGCTGTGCCGTCGCCTACTCGGCCTATGTTTTCCCGGACACGCTGGTGAGCACCACCTTCCATGACTACTACCTGACCCTGGCCGTGCTGAACACCATCGTTAGCATCTGGCTCTCCTGCTACTCCAGGTACCCGGCTGCTCTGCCACAGAGGGCGAGGGGCGAGGGGCGGGTGGCGGTGGAGCGCGGGGCTCCCCGGACTGCCGGAGGGGACCGCGGAAGAGGTGCTCGGGAGCCTGCAGCTCAGTTCCACACGGACTTCCAGGAGCTGGGCGGGACCAGCTTCACAGGCACACGGCCTGTGCTGGTGCTCAGGGCCCCATGATCGAGAGGGCGTCACACTTGTCTAATGCCCCGCTGTTGTTGTTTTGAAACACTTAATGATTTTTGAACAAGGGGGGTCCTGTACTTTCCTTCTGCCCTGCAAATGATATAGCTGGCCCCGTTGCTGAACGAGTCACTTACCCTCCTTGAACCTCAGCTTGCTCATCTATAAAATGGGCTCAAGGGAGTTCAGTGGTTAAAACTTGGCACTTTCCCTTCTGTGGACTGGGCTCAATTCCTGGTTGCGGAACTAAGATCCTACAAGTCATGTGGCTTTGGCCAAAAAGAAAAAGAAAATTAGGGTCAACACAGCTACCCTGTGAGATGGATATAATATATCCAGAACACTTGGCACAAGCCTGGCCCAGAGGAGGCAGTCCATAAACGGGTGGCCTGCTAGTAGGAACTGAGAGGGGCCTGCCTCTAGCCACAGGCACACCTCAGAGATACTGCAAAGATACCAACTTCGCAGTAGGCAAGTCATTGAACTTTCTGGTTTCCCAGTGCATATAAAAGTTATATTTACACTATAGTCTATTGACTGTGCAATAGCATTATGTCTAAAGAAACAATGTACACATCTTAATTTAAAAATATGCTATTGCTTAAAAATGCTATCATCTGTCAACACGGGGTTACCACAAACCTTCAATTTGCAAAAGCCACAATAAAGCAAAGTGCAATACAACAAGATATGCATGTGTGTGATGCATAGATGATATTCAGACATCTGACACATCCCCAGGGGAACCATGATGGCCATGAGTCATGCCCAGCTCACTGGCTCGAATTCTTTTTTTTTTTTCCTTTCACTCAAGGAAGCTCACTGGGATGTGAGTACAAGGAGCATTTTTTAGGATAACTACTCTCGATTATTCTTCATAAAAAACCAAAGTACCCAAAATGACTGAGGAAGCCTCTCGAATGATGGTGTTTTCGGGTAACATTCCTGTGTAGTGGTGCCAGGTGCTGGGGGCTGTCCACGGTGGGTTAGCAAGAGCTCCCAGGAAGGCTGGCGGTCCTGACCATCCATGCCCCCAGCCTCTGTCTTTCCTGAGCCATGGCCTTGTGGCATTCTTATTCCTGGCAGCCGTAGCTCTTCCCTCCCCAGGAGAAAACCGCAGGGGTTGGAGTGGCAAGGTACGCTTCTGCAACTTCCCCACAATGATTTTGGCTCCAGCTTTCTTTGGGGGACACTGGGTTTTGTGGGACCCAGAGGTAGGCAGATTTTCCAAACTTGACAAGCTGCTTTTCTTTAAAAGTCAAAGAGGAGAGCCTTAAACAGCATCAGGAATGCTTGCCCCAACTTGCCTTCCCCTCACCTGTCCTGAGGCAGGTGGGCAGCATGGAGCTGCTTTCCATGGGGGTGAGTCTCGTTTGCCGGCTCAGTCTCAAGCCTGGGTTTTGTGTTGCTTCCCCTCGTGGGAAGGCCTGGGGTGTGAGTGGGGGTAAACCCCTCTCTGGGGGAATATGGAGATGAGAGCGGCTCAGTCCTTGTCCTCACAGAGTGCCCCATGAAGTATAAGCAGCAGACTGCAGACCTCCAAAATGTCTAGATTGAGCCAACGTTTCCTTTAAAGGCCAGAGGAAAAGGCTTTTTCTTTTTTTTTTTTTTAAAAGCATGTAGCATTACAGAATATAACATCAGCAAATAATGGTAATACAAAATGACACCTACTTGGATAGCCAGGGTTCTGTGAAGCAGCCTGAGAATCGAGCATTGAGGAAGGTTGAACACTTTAGCTGGAGAAGAGGGAAGGGCGTTTTGGACAGAGCCAAGAGCCTGAACAAGGGTGAGGGCCTGGCGAGGATGGGCCAGCACTGGGAGACAGCAAGGAGCTTCAGAGTTGCCAGAGCCTGTGCAGCTGGCAGGGGAGGGGGATAGAGGCTGGAAGAGCGATCCAGAGGTGGGGGATCGGAGGCTCCTCGTGTGTCCTCCAGAGGACTGGCCTCAGGCTCAGGAAGGACAGTAAACTTCCTAGGAAGCAGTTCTGGGGGCTCAGCGACTGTGCCCTGTGGGACTCAGTGGGGGCTCGGGGAACAGGAAGGGGGAAAGAAGCAAGTGCCACATGCTTGGAGCCAAGGGTAGAGTGGGCCGTCCCCCCGGGGGCCCGTCCAGCTTCCTTCGCGTCTTGTCCTCGCTCCTTCCCGTGTGCTGGTGGATCCTGCTCTTACAAGACCTGCCCCCTTTGTTTTCATTCTCTGTCTCTGTCTTCGGTGTCTGAGGAGGAGGGCTCATGCATGTTTGGGGAGAGACTTGGCCCTGATTAACTGCAGGGGAAGCCATGGAAGCAGGCGTGGGCTGTCTGGAGTCCCAGCTTCACAGACTTGCTGTGTGGCCTTGGGCCAATCATGGCCCTTAAGCAGGGGCACCTGAGACAAAGTTCCCTGGGTTCCTTCTGTTTCGGCGTCTATGATGCCAGCTTCAGTGACTTTTCCAAGGTTTCTCTCCTTGCCTTCTCCCCTGCATCCCCCAGGCCCACCCCTGCCTCTCCCTCCTGCTGCATCAGTCTGCGGTATGGCTAGGAGTCCAAGAACCACCTCTTTTCCTGAGCACAAAAGGAGACGGTGGAACTCATGAGTTGTGCTTTAGTTATCCACATGCTTTCCAGAGTAGTGTGGCCCGAATGGCCTTTATTCCCACACAATACATGTCCTTTAGGTAAATTCTGCGTAGAGCTGGGAGCTTCCCAGGTGGCTCAGTGGTAAAGAATCCACCTACAATGCAGGAGATGCAGGTGTGATCCCTGGGTCAGGAAAATCCCCTGGAGAAGGGAATAACAGCCCACTCCAGTATCCTTGTCTGGAGAATCCCATGGTCAGAGGGGCCTGGCAGGCTACAGTCCATGGGGGCGCATAGCGTCGGACATGACTTAGCAACTAAACAACAATCATGGAATTTAGTTTAAAGGAACACATTCCAGAAAACTGCCTTCTTGTTCTGTAGTGTTTACAGGGGAAATGACAGAACATATGACCTCTCTGTGGCTCTTGGAGCTAGGTAGGTGTGACAGAGACCCTGCCTGCTCATACCTACTGACCCACCTGCAAGCCCAGGAAGCATCACCACCTGCTCAGGAATGGTAGTTACACGTGTTTGCTGTACACCACAAGTCGCTGTGGGTACTTTTTCGTTCATCCAACCAGAGCATCCCGCAGTTGGATTTTTAGACACATGCGCGCTCTGTGGAACACCTTGTCGTCAGTGCCGTGAGGGAGAGATGGGTTTTGGTCCCTGGTGGAATGTGAGCTGTGCCGTGAGAGCCGTGCCCTGGCAGTGGTGCTGCGGCAGCTCAGAGCGGCATGGGGCAGGCCTGGAAGGGTTTGGAGGTCAGAGCCGGAGACGGGAGGCTTAGCAGACAGTGCTTCCCAGACACATCCGGAGGTCAGAGGGCTCAGCCAGATGATAGACTGCTGCTGGGGCCAAGGGTCAGCACGTGGAAATGTCCACATTCCTGTTACGTCATCCACACAACAACAAAACAGCCATAATACCACCCCCCGCCCCCACTGCGCGCGCGCGCCACACACACACACACACACACACACACACACACACACACACACACACACACACACACACACACACACACACACACACACACACACACACACACACACAGAGCAATAGAATGATGTTTCCAAAGGCCGACTTGTTTCAAGCATGGTTCTGGAATTCACTTGTACGTCTGTCCAGCTTTGTTGCAACAGGATTTATCGGGTTTTAGAGTAGACTGGTATTGTATCCGCGCTTTCTTGGTGGAGGCTTCTCCCGAAATCCAGTGTTTCCTGCCCACCTGATTCTAGGCAGAGGAGGCCTGACTCCCTGACTCCCAGCCCTGGGGGACAGGCATTGCCGAACCAGGCGAGGCTTTGGAGACTCGGGGGCGTGGTGCGCTTTGGAGAATGCCTTGGCTCCTGCTCCTCCCTCTCGGAGTCTCTGGCTGTGGCGACACCCTGTGGCCTGACGTGGAATTGCACTTTGGTGGTGGGCGGCCCACCGTCTTTGTGGCTGCTGGCCCTTCTGCCTCTTGTTCTCTGCTGCTCTCTTCTGTTCTGCTTTTTCTCCTTTTTCCCTCTGTAGACTCGGCTTGGCAGCTGGAGAGGCTGGTTCGTTTGCCCTTGGGGAAGTACTTTATCAGGCCGGGCGCCATGTCTCAAGTCGCAGGAAATCCATGTTTTGGGGGATGGCCCTCACCAACCACAGCCAGCTTTCTTCCTGTGTAAGTGGCCGCAGAGAGAGCGTGCTTTAAGAGCAAGTCTCTTTGCACCCAGAGGTGATAGGCGGTGGCAGAGCGTGGGGAGGGAGGGAGCAGGCTTGCGTGGTCGGGCAGGGTCGGCCAGCGTAGACTGAGAAGGCCCTACTAAAGATGGGCTCTGACTCTTGGAGCAGTGGAAGTGTGTTCCATTCGCCTCCTGGGGCAGAGGGGTGTCCATAAGAGCAGAGACTGGGGAGTGGTCTGAGACCTGCCCAAGGGGACAGAGTGGGAAGCCGACCAGATGGCCTGGGTGTAAATCCTCGCTTTGCCTCCTATTAGCCCAGCTGATTTTAGGCAAATTACCCAGAGCTTGTCTGTTCTCTCCTGTTCTGTTTTCTGGTACCACGTGGCTACAAGATGGGGAGAGGGAGAGGATGGCTTCTACAACACACACACACACAAATGCTGCTATTTCATGAGTGTTACTCTGTGCTCTGCACAGCTGTGAGCTCCTAGTGAGCATCATTTGATAAACCCTTGCAACAAGCCCTTAAGGGATTCTGTAGTCATCCCTGTGGTACACGAGGATTCTGGGGCACACGAGGGTTACATCACGTGCTGGCTGAGATGGTCACAAAAGTCAGGGACTGGACCAGACTCAGGGTGTCCAAGACAAACACTGTTGCCAGATCGTGACCCTGTGCAGCCTCTCCAATCCCAGGGTTTGTGGTTTCCTCCAAGGCTGGGGTTCTGTTCTGGGGGATGATGAGTTGAGGTCCCTTATTTCTCCTCCTCCTCCTTGAGCTTCTCTTCCTTCTCTACCTAGTGTCCACAGGGTCAGAAAAGAAGAAGGGACATGCCCATGGGCTTGAGTGAAGTTGAAGCTCATCTCTGGAGGTTATGGGGCTTCTTGGGGCCCATGGTGAACAGGGGTCCCCAGGCTGGGCTGCCGAGCAGATGTCCACATCCTCAGGCACACTACTGAGCCGGATGCTGGGGTTGGAGAGCTGAGCAGACCCAGCCCCACCCTTGAGGAGGCTTCCCTGACCACCCTGGAGGCAGATGGGGGTGTCTCTGCTGTATTCTATGCCAGAGGAGGTGGGCACAGTGGAGCTCATAGTAAGGTGACTGCACTGGCTCATAGAGGATATGAAGATCCTGCTGGAAGGGATGGACCTGGGCTGGGGGAGCAGCAGACCCTGTTTGGTGGAGAAAGGGTGGGCGAGTGGGCTGGGACAGGGCACCTGGGGTACAGAGGTGAGGAGCAGACCCGACCCCCACCGGAGAGTGTGGTGAGGGGCAGGGCTATCGAGAAGGGCTGGAGGGCCCCAGCGCCCCTGTCCTCTTACAGGCGGCCCCATAACAGCCACCCTACAAGCCTCAACATCCTGGCTCTGCAGATCACCTTTGCAGGGGGAGGCTCTGGCCTCACAGTCCTGTGGGTACCAAGGGAGAACCCAGCCCCCCAGTACGATGTGGTACTGAAGCGGGTGCCTGCCCTGCCACCGGGCCCAGCCTGGGAGTGTGAGCTCTCCCTGCCTGAGCCCCACTTCAGGGCTGTGGTTTTGTGCGGAGCCTCTCCTCCAACACCCTTTCCCCCTGCCCAGTGTCTAGCCTGCCATCTGTGCTGCCCATCTCCCTGCACCCTCAGCTGCTGCCCACTCCACAGGCTGGGCCTAAGCCAGCTGAGGCCCCATGGTGTTCCATCCCGAAGGACCTACCTGTCTTGGCAACTTCCGCACCCCTCATTTTAATGCTGGCTTCCTCTGTCTTTGAACCAGAGGCAGGTGGGGGTGGTGATGAAAGAGAGAAGGAAGGAAAAAAAAGAGAAGGAAGGACCATGCTTACTCAGTTTTCCCAGCCTGGTATTCCTGTGTGTTATTAAATATTCCAGAAATCTCTTGTAATTAAACACCTAATTGTACCCAGGGCTTTTGCAGGGTGATCACCCGGCGACTCTGACTAGTTAAGCATCTCACCCTTCGCAGAGGTGCTGGCCCCAGGCGCCTGTGCGTTTGGGCCCGCCCACGCCCCACAGTCTCCCACTCCTAGTGGCTGCTGGTTTGACCTTTGGAGGTTCTTTTCGGCAGTTAGATAACTTGGCCTTCGAAGGCCTTGCTCCATGCCTCCTCCCTGATTTTGGATACCGTTGCTTCTTATGGTGCTGGGAGATGATGCCTCCAAACTCTTTTCACATCTGAGATGGAGCCCTTCCCCCGGGGGGTGGGGGAGAAGTGGAGAGGGCTGGTGGAGAAGCTGCTGGCCAAGGGAGGAGTTTGTGCACAAGTGGTTGTTTCTGTGGGTTACTCGGCCTTGGTTATTTTTAGTGTGTGTGTTATTGACTGAAACTCCTTTTCATTCTCATTTCTCCCCCGTTTCCTTTCCTGATTTAGGTTTTTTGAGATACAGAAGCCCGGGCTCTGCAAGATGCTTCGTGTCCTGGCCTTTGCTTTTCCCTACACCTGGGACTCCCTTCCCATCTTATTCAGGGTAAGGGCCCTGCTCTGACCCCTCTCTGTCTGTTGGCAACACCCGGGAATCAATTGTGTCCTGAGCTCTGGGGGTCAGACGCTGTCCTGGTCACAGTAGAACACGTGGGAATAGAACCCCTTAATGGCTCTCGCAGACTAGTTAGACGGCATGAACACAGAGGCCCTGACGGACACAGGCTGCCGCCACCTACCAGGGGCGCTAGGTAGGTGGCTCTAGGAGATGCATCAGTGGCCAGGGCTACCTGGAGGCTCAGGAGCAATCTCGGAGGGCTGGGCAGGGGAGGCAGCCCTGGGGTTTAGTAGAGTGAGCAGGAGAGTGGGCTCTGGAGGCAAATCTCTAATATTCACTCCCTGCAAGACTTCGGGAAAGTTTTCTACTATCTCTGTGTCTTGACCTCCCTCATCTGTAAAATGGCCTGGTAGTAACACCTCCTTGTGTCAGGCTATGGGGAGGATTACATGAGATAATGTGTACAGTGCTAACTGGTGGTGAGAGTCCCATAAATGCATTATTATATATTATCATCAATTAACACAGAAGTAGGGGTGAAGGAAAGCGTATGATTGAAGGTCTTAAAGGATGGATGGGAATTAGATGGAGAACACAAAGGAAGAGGGTGTAGGAGGGAAAACAAGAAGAGGGAAAGTTCACGTCCTCCCAGATGGCCATGCGTTCAAATCCCAGCCCCACTGCTCACTGGCTGTGTGACATTAAGCAATGAACATAACCTCTCTGAGCCTCAGTTTCCTGATCTTTAAATGAGGCTGACACCCCCTCCTTCACAGGCGGGTAGAGGAGGGGTCATCAAATAAGCAGACCTGATGGGCTCAGCAGTTCCGGGCCCAGGCCCCGTGGGTGGAGGCAGTGTAAGAGTCTGATGCCTGAGGCCAGGATGGCAGCACCCAGGGCCGAAGGAGAGGGGTCGGGCTGGCTCCACCAGCTGAGGCACTGAGGCTGTGCTCTGTGCTCAGCCCGTGTGGGTCTGGGGAGACCCAGAGAGGGGGATGCAGCCCACTCCCTTGAATCCTTCCTCGAGGACACAGACCACACCCAGGAAACCAGCGCAGGGAGAACCAGCCAGCCCCACAGGCCACCAGAGCAGACAGCACAAGCTTGCGTTAGGATGAGTGCTGGATGCTCCTGGCACTCGGCCGCATCAGACGCTGGGCAGTGGGGGAGGAGAGGTCTGACCCTGAACGGTGCTGTGGCTGAGCCCACAGGCTCTGCAAATCAGCCTGACTTTACTCATTAGTGGTTGGCAAGTCACCTTCCAGCCCAATACTCTCATCTGCAAAATGGGGGAAATGGAGTCTGCCCTGTGGTCACTGCTGAGGCTCGATGAAATGATGCACATAGAAGGCCTGGCCTAGTGCCTTCCGTAGGTGGTGGCTGCCGCTATTTTTAATAATCGTACAAAACCATACCAAACTCCAAACCAGGATAATGTCTGTAATGAATAGTTTTTGATGACTCAGAAGGCCTTGCAGGAATTCCTAGGCCTTAAAACCTTAATTAAGAGCATCAATTCAAGGCATGTGCTGGTTAAAAGTGAGTTCAAGTGTGAAATGGGCCATTTTTTAACTATACTTACATTTTAGCCCCGGGGGTGGGGGTGGGGCAGGGTAGTGATATATCTAGCAAGATTTTTTTTTTTTCCTTTCCTTTTCTCTTCACTTCTGTTGTTTTCCTTTCCTTCCTTCCTTTCTTCATATTTTGTAACTAAATAACCCAAAGGCTCTCATGAGCATGCAGGAGGTTAAAATACACTTACCTTAGGTCTCAGTTGCTCACACCCAGAACAGGAAGCCTGCTCACACAGGCCCTGTGAGGTCCCTTTCCAAGCACAGATGCCGGGAGGGAATGGCCTTGGCGCAGAGTCCACTCATGTGCGTGGGGAGGTCTACAGACCTCCTCTCGAGACCTGATGTTTCTTTCTTTCTTTAAGCTTTTCATTTTACCTTGGAGTATAGTTGATTTGCAACGTTGTGTTAGTTTCAGGCGTCCAGTAAAGTGATTCAGTGATAAACAGGTATCTATTCTTTTGCAAATTCTTTTCCCGTTTAGGTTATCACAGTATGTTGAGCAGAGTTCCCTGTGCTATACCGTCGGTCCTTGTAGGTTATCCGTTTGAAGGCTTGATGTGTCTTCAAATACCTGCAGGTGTTCCTGTTCCCCGGGGAAAGTGCGGAGAACGAGGCCACGTTGTACCACCAGAAGCACGTGGCCATGACCCTCCTGGCCTCTTTCTTCTACTCCGCGCATCTGCCAGAGCGCCTGGCCCCTGGACGCTTCGACTACATCGGTGAGCGCGTGGGGGCCCCGCTGCCCAGGGGGCGTTCCCACCCCTGACACGAGCGCGTGTAGTTGCCAAGGGGAGGCGGGGGCAGGGTGAGAAGCAAAGCCTCAGGAAGTTCTCCAGGCCCAGGCCACGGTGAGCGAAATTGCCAGGAGACAGAGGTCAGGATGTACACAGACTGTGGATGCCCAGGGAGGGTGGTGGGGGATGGAGAGAAGGTGGGTCTAGGGTTCTAAAGCATTTCTGGCGGGTATGGGGACAGGAGAGTCCTATTATTACCTGGAATGGGAAATCCCATTATTAAGTGACCATGGAAGGCAGCTGTAAAGAGGAAGAGGAAAGACGGGGTACAGAAGGCTCTGAGGGTATCAGCCGGCGGGGGGCAGTGCCAAGGAGAGGAAAGAGTGTCTCACTCAGGCGGGTGTGATGGTGCCAGGAATCGTGGTAGAGCAGTGCTTCCCAGCCTCAGCAGTTCCCAGCCTGGATGAGTAGTCTCAGCCTCACCTGGGAACATGTGGATCTCAGCCCCCACCCCCCGAGACATCCCGCTGGGGTGGGCCCAGCACTCTCTCAGAAGCCGAGTGATTCTCCAGGTGAGCCTGAACATGCTCAAGCCAGAGAAGCCATGTGGTGAAGAGGAGGCGTCAGAGTTACAGGGGTTTATACCTGCTGGCAGAGTTCCTTCCTCTCTGTCGAGGGACGTGGGTAGCGCTGTGGAACATGTCTCCTCCACCCTGGCTCTGGGACTGGCTGGAGGAGGGACCCTTGCCCATTTCTGGTGAGGCTGAGGGCTCCTGGGGTGAGAGCTCCTTGGATAAGCCACCTTGGAGATCTAAGTCCTCACCCCCAGGTGGCGAGCAGGAACCTCGGTTCTCCCCAGGCCCATTTTGTCCATGAGTTTCCATCTTCTACCCAAGAAACGTGGCCACATTTTGCTTTGACAAGAGTTTCATCTCCTTTATTCCTTCTCCTCTGCCAGAAGGGATCACAATGAGCAAAGTGGTTAGAGGGCAGATTTCAAAAAAGGAGGGAGATGTGAGGGCCAGGGGATTGGAACCTGCCCAAGGAGCCTGCCCAGCATGTCCACCTCCCTAGCCCCAGCCCAGCCAGAAGAAATAGAGCTGATCATGTACAAAGTCTGGGGTCGGCAGGAAAAACAAATAGACACTGGGCCTTATTTTGCCGACTCTGGCTTCTTAATAACATTTTATTTGCTCACCTCTATCCTGTCCTTTTGGGCCTAGAGCAGAAAGACACTCCACTGGGAGGATATGGCAGAGATGGCAGATAACGACAACATCTTAAACAAGGGCTTTGGAAAGATCTCTGTCCTTAAATAACAGAGTCAGCCAGATTTTGAGCTTCCTTCCCAATGCCCACAGGAAGCTCCTCCCTATTCCTGCCAGACGGGAGTGTTGACATCACTTTTCCCGCTGCAGGCCCCTTTCACATCTGTCCAGTGCTCTTGGCTCTTCCGTCTTTTTGTCTCCTGCCCTAATGAAGATGGGTTGGTGCCTCATTTGGTGAGCGCAGCTGGTCACTTCCTACTGCTTGGCCCTGTGTCCTTGGATAGTACGGTTTTCAGCTGGATAAGGAACCACTTCTGCTGCAAAACACACAGATTTGGAAATTGTACACAGCCCAGTGGTATGGCTTGAGTGAGGGAGGGGTGGCCCTTCCAGGCACAGTATCTCCCTGGAGGATGCAGCTGGGCTGCTGGCAGCTCCTTGCCCTAAGGAAGTCGTTGGTCACTCATTCAACTTTCCTGCATCTTCATTCCCGACTTGGCTCTTGCTCATTAGGGCAGATGGCCAGCCTGGTCCCTTCCATGGACACATTTATTGAATACTTACTATAGGATAAATCCTGGGGGTACAACACTGAATTCTTTTTTTTCTTTTTAACTGAAGGAGGGTCCTTATTTAACTCTTGTATTAGTTTGCTAGTGCTGCCATAACAAAGAACCGCAGACTGCATGGCTGATACAACAGAAGTTTATTTTCTCATAATCCAGAGGTTAGAAGCCCAAGATCAAGGGTTGGCAGGGTTGGTTTCTTCCAAGTCCTCTCTCCTTGGCTTGCTAGGGGCCATCTCCATTTCTTTTCACCTGATTTCTCCTCTGTGTACTTGTACATCCTAATCTCCTCTTCTTATAAATATACCAGAGTGGGTCCCATGCTAGTGACCTAGTTTTAACTTAATTGTCTTTTAAAAACCCTATCTCCAGATACGGTCACATTCTCAGGTACTGGGAGTTAAGACTTTCAACATGTGAATTTGGGAGGGGGAGGTACAATTCAGCCCATGAAACATGTGGTCTTCTCATCTTACTCCTGGTTTCTGTGGACTGTCCCCCGAGGCAATCCCCAGCCCTGGGCAGTGGACTCCTTTTCTCACCAGCTACCAAGTCAGTATCCCCTGCGTACTGCAGCCTCCGTCCACTGGGCTCCCACCCTCTGGGGATGCGTACGTGCTGACCGGGGTCCTGTGCGGTATCAGAGAGGAAGAGCCCCTCATTGTGTCTGGGATTAACCAGCAGTAGGGAGAGGAGCATCTCATAAGTGGCCAACAGGAAGTCTGGCTGGCTTCCCCTTTGGTATTGAAGTCAGAATCAGATTTGACTGGTAATAGCTCTCAAGAGGTAAACTTCAGAACTTTCTCATGTGAAAAACAGGACTGGTGGATAAGTTGTTTTGAAAATGGATTTGGTTTTCTCTGATGGCCTTTTTATTTTTCTCATAAGATATTTAAAAAAAAAAGATATTTAAAAAATAAAACCTTGAAAGTATATATCACATATGGGCTTCCCAGGTGGTGCTAGTGGTAAAGAATCCACCTGCCAATGCAGGAGACACAAGAGTCACGGGTTTGATCCCTAAGTTGGGAAGATCCCCTGGAGGAGGACATGGAAACCCACTCCATTATTTTTGCCTGGAAAATTCCATGGACAGAGGAGCCTGGCAGACTGCAGTCCATGGGGTCGCAAAGAGTCAGACACAACTGAGCGACTGAGCGCGTGCGTTATACATAACATAACACCCTAATTTCAAATGTACAATTCAATCTTTTTTTTTTTTTTAGCAAATTTACCACATTGTGTAACCATCACCGTATATGAGTTTTAGAACATTTTCGTCACTCCAGTAAGATCCTTCCGACCCATGTACTGTTAATTCCAACTCCTACCCCCTACCCAAAACAACAACTAGTCTATTTTCTGTCTCTATGGATTTGCCTTTCCCAGACAGTAGGTATCTTGTATCTAGCTTCTTTTATGCCACAGAGTGTTTTTAGCACACAAGCCATAGGGTGTTGTCAGTATCCATTCCTTTCTCATCGCTGATTTTGGTGGCCTTTTGTGTATTTGCTTTAGGTCACAGTCACCAGCTGTTTCATGTGTGTGTGATCCTGGCCACGCACATGCAGATGGAAGCCATCCTTCTGGACAAGACTCTGAGGAAGGAGTGGCTCCTGGCCCACTGCAGGCCCCTGTTGTTCGCCCAGATAGCCGGAGCCATACTTCTATGCCTCATCTTCAGCCTCAGCAACATAGTTTATTTCTCAGCTGCCCTGTATCGGATTCCGGAGCCGGAATTACATAAAAAGGAAACCTGATTCACACCATAAGCTTTTCGTACCAAACGTCAGCATTAAGCTACAACATCCTAACTACCACAGGCAGTGGCACGGTCCCAGTTTACAATGGCCTAAAATATTTATAATGCTTGATATCTTGGCATTTTTGAGTGGGTTCAAGTCAATGAGGTATTTAACTGGGGACATTTCTCTAGATGTGCATTGGATTCTGTAAGTACTATTTTAAAAGGGGGACGTGGGTTCAAGTCAGTCCTCATTCATGCAAATCATTATTTCATTTAGCTTTTAATTTATTTAAAGTGTGTTCTCCAATTCTATTTAAACAGTTGGATTAGGCATACCACCCGTATAGCTTTACTATTAATTAGTTGGATTAAGCTTTACTGCCCTTGAAGTATTCCTCTTGGAAAATGGAACACGCTTCATCTGATGAGATTCATGTAGCAAAGCCTCTCCTGCCACAGTGGAAGAGGATGAGCTGGGAAGGTCAGTCTGGGAACCTGAGAAAGCAGAGATTGAGTCTGTGGGAGCTGTGGGGACTGGGAAGGCATTCCAGAATGAAGAAACCTGGTTTGGGGAGGGGCCTTCTTCCTTTCCCCACCTAGTGAAGGGAATGAATTGAAAGAGCCATTTATTCCCACAAGTCCATTCTGCTTCACCATGCAAGGTTCCCAAGTCATTATGGACTTGGATTTTGTTAAAAGTTCACAGCCTGTGGCTAGGTGTCATATGTTCTGTTTTGCTCTGTTTTCTTGTTGCAAGTTTGATGCTGTGAAGTATTATGCAGCACAGGTAAAGTGTGTTACCCAGAGGGCACTGACTGAGTTAATCCCAATTGGTTGTAGTCATCTATACTCATCTATCACGTTTTAACCAATGACATCACACTATTTGGGGAGGTTATACATTTAATGTTGCTTCAGCATTTCATATGTGCTGCAGAATTTAATGTTCATGTGCAGAGGATACTAAAGACTTTGCCAAAGGGAGGGAAACACTTGGTGAGCTTGTGATAAATGTAGATCCTCCAGGCGAGTCAGGAGATGCTGCTTTACTAGTTTAAAATGTTGGTTTCCTGCAGAAGGTCTGTACTGGAGCAAGTTCCCCAGGTGATTGTCAGGAGGGCGATGGGCCAAACTTGCAGAAATGCTGGTGTTACGAACTCCAGAATGCACAGGGCCTATCAGCTGTGTTTTGATTGGTCTAATTTTCAGCAGCTGACAACCTAAGGCTCTGTCTTCTGCTTTCTACTCTGTGGAGTACTAAAACACTGAATATTTTCTCATCTGTTGCATTACTCATTAAAAGTTCAGTATTTCATGGTGTTTTCATAGAGTACAGAAATGCTGATGCAAAACAGTTTTTAACAGAGGCCCATCACTCCCTGACATGCACTTGCTAACGACTTAAGGGGCCATCCATCGCAATGCGGGACCCTCTTCTGCTGACTCAGGAACACCCCAGTTTCTTAGAACACTGCCTCTATGGTTAACTGGTCCAGACATTTGAATGACCTTGTAAGTAGCTCATCAACTAATCCTCTGAAGACAAGTAGCAATTTATATCGGATATGAGTGGTCAAAAAATATGATTTCATTAGTTTTATTGTCTGTTTACTTCCTCTGGGGAAGGTAGACTGATAAAATTATATAGGCTGGTAAATTTTTGGTACATTAATTGCAAGCTGCACGACAAAATTTGTCTTTTTGGCAAGAGGTTGACACTATTACTGGAATTTTACTCTACCAGGGGTTCTGGGCTTCCATTTCATCCTACTGTAACTTCAGTTTTATGGTGGACAGAGGTACTAAGTTTACGTACTCCATTTTAGTAATGCCAAAGGCATGAAGGCTTCTTAATTCTCTTGTTTATAGAAAGTAACATAAGGTTCTTCATTTAGCTCAGAAGTAGTTGAAAGATCACAGGTGACTAATTTGAAGGACTTTTAGAATATTTAATCTTTGGTTACATTGCTTTTTCAGCATGCTTAATGATGAAAATGAAATGTTAAATCAACAAAATGAGGCCAAGTGTTTCATAATGTTTTTATACATTTGGTAAACTTAGTTCCATTGTATACTTTTGGACAGTGTTACAATTAAATTTTATAACAGTTTGCAGTACACTGATTTGGAAACTTCTAATGTTGAATGAGAATGTGTTCAAATATATTCATTATCATTAAGTGTTATGAAGTCTAATGTGAATATAGTTTTGCTAAGCCATTCCAGAAATTAAAAAGATTGGCAGTGGGTCAGTTGAAAACCTCACTGGGAGGATATCTTTTAATGTGTATATGTATGCTCAGTTGTGTCCAGCTCTTTGCAACCCATGGACTGTAACCTGCCAGGCTCCTCTCCATGCAATTTTCCAGGCAAGAATACTGGAGTGCGTTGCCATTTCCTTCTCCAGGGGATCTTCCCAACCCAGGAATGAACCCAGGTCTTTTGTGGCTCCTACATTGGCAGGCGGGTTCTTTACCACTGAGCCACTTTGGAAGCCTTGTCTTTCAAGGTAGCAGTTCTCATTTTTTTTTTTTTTTTTAACATCTCAGTACACTTTGTAGATATACCATATTCCCACTGGTAGCGATTGCTCACCAAGGCCCTGTCTCCTAAGGGGAGAGGGGGATCAGGCACACTCCTAAAGGGATGTACCTCTTCCCCCTCCCTTGGCTTAAGAAACACTACTCTAAAATGTACCAATCATTTTCATTGTGATAAAACTCAGGTATACTTGAATGAGGCCATTTAGTCAGTTGCCTCTTCCTTCAGTCACAAATGGAGAGTTTAATTTTCCTTGTGCAGTCTTTGGAGAGGAACTCTCCTTCTTTCCTAAAGACATGAATTTGTCAGACTTCCCTGATGGTCCAGTGGTTGAGAATCCACTGCTAATGCAGGGGACACAGTGTGATCTCTGGTCCAGGGAGATCCCAGATGCCTCAGAGCAATTAAGCCTGTGCCTGAGCTCTAGAGCCCAGGAGTTGCAACTGCTAAACTACTGAGCCTGAGTCCCTGGAGTCCTTGCTCCACAGTGAGAAGCCACTGCGATGAGAAGCCTGCGCATCACAACTGGAGAGCAGCCCGCACGCAGCAACAAAGATGCAGTGCAGCCCAAAATAAATAAAATATATTTTAAAAAGAGACAAGAATAGGTCCTTGTTGATTAGAATTAGAAGTGGGATATTTAGAAGGCTTTTGAATACAAAGTGATTTAGATATTTGGTCTGCAGCAAGCTTTCTCAAAGTGTTTTTGTAGAAGGAACTCAGTTCCCAGGAAATAGTCTGAGGAAGGCAGAATGCTGTTCTGGAAAAGAATGCTTTTGTCAGATGTGTCAGAGAAACCTTTCATTCCCATCTGCTTTGTCCTGAATTTGGTTTGGCATGGTATCCTTTATATATGAAACACCTGTTAACCCTGTATATCGACACTTTGTTACATATTGTTGAATGTCAGCCTCTGATTTTCCAGTCAACAATCCATTATGAATGAAAAGGCAGAGACCTATTTCCAGACTCAGAGATGTTCTTCCAGCTTATACTAATGTCTGGTTTTCTTAAACTATATGGTAGGAAAAATAAAATTTATTTATTATAGTAAAGTCCTGTTTCTCCTTTGACTTGGTTATGTTTCATCTACTATGCTGAAAACATATTCACTCATCATGAAAAATAGATTCCTGTATATGTATAGATTGTGAAATCATTCAGTGAATGTTTATTTAGTGCCTGGTATATCTAAAACAAACAGTGTCCTAAGAGTTGGGAATATAGAAGTGAAGAAAACCCAAACTGTCCTTCCCTCATGGAGATGATACACTGGTCAGCCAGTAGGACAAGAGATATAGATAAATTCAGATAATGGTAAGTGCTGGTGGTTTAGATGGTAAAGAATCCATACCCAGTGTGGGAGACCTGGGCTCAATCCCTGGGTTGGGAAGATCCCCTGGAAGAGGGCATGGCAACCCATTCCAGTATTGTTGCCTGGTGAATCCCCATGGACAGAGAAGCCTGGTGGGATACAGTCCATGGGGTTGCAAAGAGCCGACTGAGTGATTAAGCACATCAGGAAAATAAGCCTGGGGACTTCCCTGGTGGTCCAGTGATTTAGACTCCACGTTTCCACTGCAGGGGTTTGATCCCTGGTCCCGGGAACTAAGATCCTGTTCCTACTTGGTGTGGCCAAAAAAAAGAAGCCTGGTGAGGGAATAGGGAGGGGTGGGGTGAGCCAACCGAGATTGGATAGCCAGTCCGATAAACCGACATTTCAGGAGAAGCTTGATGGAGCACTAGACCATTCAGGTATGACCTAAATCAAATCCTTTATGATTATACAGTGGAAGAGACACATAGATTCAAGGGATTAGATCTGATAGTTAGAGTGCCTGAAGAACTATGGATGGAGGTTCCTAACATTGTACAGGACTCGGTGATCAAAACTGTCCTCAAGAAGAAGAAATGCCAACAGGCACAATGGTTGTCTGAGGAGACCTTACAAATTGCTGAGAAAAGAAAGAGAAATGAAAGGCAAAGGAGAAAAGAAAAGATACATCCATCTGAATGCAGAGTTCCAAGGAGAGATACGAAAGCCTTCCTAAATGACCAAAGAAATAGAGAAAATAATAGAATGGGAAAGACTAGAGATCTCTCAGGAAAATTGGAGATACCAAGGGAATATTTCATGCAAAGATGGGCACCATAAAGTATAGAAACAGTATGGACCTAACAGAAACACAAGATGATAAGAAAAGGTGGCAAGTATACACAGAAGAACTGTACAAAAAAGATCTTCATAACCCAGATAACCACGATGGTGTGATCACTCACCTAGAACCAGACATCCTGGAGTGCGAAGTCAAGTGGGCCTTAGGAAGCATCACTACAAACAAAGCTGGTGGAGGCTAGTGGAGGTGATAGAATTTCAGTTGAGCTATTTCAAATCCTAAAAGATGATGCTGTGAAAGTGCTGCACTCAGTATGCCAACAAATTTGGAAAACTCTGCAGTGGCCCCAGGGCTGGAAACGGTCAGTTTTCATTCCCAAAGAAAGGCAATGCCAAAGAATGTCCAAACTATTGCACAATTGCACTTATCTCACATGCTAGCAGAGTAATGCTCAAAAATTTCCAAGCTAGGCTTCAACAGTCTATAAACCGAGAACCTCCTGATGTTCAAGCTGGATTTAGCAAAGGCAGAGGAACCAGAGATCAAATTGCCAACATCTGTTGGCTCATAGAAAAAGCAAGAGAATTCCAGAGAACATCTGCTTCATTGACTACGCTAAAGCCTTTGGCCGTATGGGTCACAAAACACTGTGGAAAATTCTTCGAGAGATGGGAATAGCAGACCACCTTACCTGCCTCCTGAGAAATCTGTATGCCGGTCAAGAAGCAACAGTTGGAACCAGACATGGAACACTGGTGTTAGTCAGTCAGTCACTCAGTTGTGTCTGACTCTTTGCAACCCCATGGATTGTAGCCCACCAGGCTCCTCTGTCGATGGGATTCTCCAGGCAAGAATACTGGAGTGGGTCACCATGCCTTCCTCCAGGGGATCTTCCAAACCCAGGGATTGAACCCAGGTCTTCTGTGTTGCAGGCAGATTCTTTACTGTCTGAGCTATAGGGAAGTCCTGGAAGTCCTAACACTGGACTGGTTCCAAATTGGGAAAGGAGTAGAAGGCTAGGAGAAGGAAGTGGCAACCCACTCCAGTAATCTTGCCTGGAAAACCCCATGGACAGAGGAGCCTGGCAGACTACAGTCCGTGGGGTCGCAAGAGTCAGACATGACTTAGTGACTAAACCATCCACCACTACAAAGTGAATATATGCCTAAAGATAATGTCTGAAAAGGATATTTGCCATATACTATTTTGGAGAAGGAAATGGCAACCCATTCCAGTACTCTTGCCTGGAAAATCCCATGGACGGAAGAGCCTGGTAGGCTACAGTCCATGGGGTCTCAAAGAGCCGGACACAACTGAGCGACTTAACTTTCACTTCACTTTCATGCATTGGAGAAGGAAATGGCAACCCACTCCAGTATTCTTGCCTGGAGAATCCCAAGGACGGGGGAGCCTTGTGGGCTGCTGTCTATGGGGTTGCACAGAGTCGGACACAACTGAAGCAACTTAGCAGCAGCAGTAGCAGGATAAGGCTATATATTGTCACCTTGCTTATTTAATTTATATGCAGAGTACATCACGTGAAGTGTTGGACTGGATGAAACACAAGCTGGAATCAAAATTGCCGGGAGAAATATCATTAGCCTCAGAAATGCAGATGACACCACCCTTACGGCAGAAAGCAAAGAGGAACTAAATAGCCTCTTGATGAAAATGAAAGAGGAGACTGGAAAAGCTGGCTTAAAACTCAACAGTCAAAAAACTAAGATCATGGCATCTGGTCCCATCACCTCAAGGCAAGTAGCTGGTGAAACAATGGAAACAGTGACAGACTATTTTCTTGGGCTCTAAAATCACTGCAGGTGGTGCTGCAGCCATGAAATTAAAAGGTGTTTGCTCCTTGGAAGAAAAGCTATGACCAGCCTAAACAGCATATTAATAACTTTGCTGACATAGGTCCGTATAGCCAAAGCTATGGCTTTTTCAATGGTCATGTATGGATGTGAGAGCTGGATCTCAAAGAAAGCTGAGCACTGAAGAACTGATGCTTTTGAACTGTGGTGTTGGAGAAGACTCTTGAGAGTCCCTTGGACTGCAAGGAGATCAAACCAGTTAATCCTAAAGGAAATGAGTCCTGAATACTCACTGGAAGGACTGATGCTGAAGCTCAGGCTTCAATACTCTGGCCACCTGATGGGAAGACTGACTCATTGGAAAAGACCCTGATGAAAGATTGAAAGCAGGAGGAGAAGGGGACAACAGAGGACAAGATGGTTGAATGGCATCACCAACTCAACGGACATGAGTCTGAGCAAGGTCCGGGAGTTGGTGATGACAGGGAAGCCTGGCGTGTTTCAGTCCATGGGGTCGCAAAGAACGACTGATGACTGAGCAACTGAACTGAAACTGAATTTAATGGACTAAGGACTTACCTGGTAGCTCAGACGGTATAGAATCTACCTGCAATGCAGGAGACCTGAGTTTGATCCCTGGTTGGGAAGATCCCCTGGAGAAGGGAATGGCAACCCACTCCAGTTTTCCTGCCTGGGAAAGCCATGGGCAGAGCAGCCTGGCGGGCTACAGTCTATGGAATGGCAAGAGTAGGACACGACCTGGCAACTAACACTTCACTTCTTTGATGGGCTTTAAGACGCCGACTTTGCCAGCAGGTGGGGGAAAGGATTTCAAGTCTAGAGAGCTGTAAGTGCAAAGGCCCTAAGGCCAGAAGGTGTTTGTCTTTTTGGCAGGATAGAAACCAGGCCACTCATTCCTGAGATAACTCCAGAAGACATTGGCAAGACTTGACTTGAATTCTGAAATTTCTCCTGAACGTTCCTCCTGGGAGATTGCCCAAGGGACTTTCCAATAGCCCCTCGGTATTTGTACGAATTCGTTAACTCTGTAATAAATGTTCTTCAACAAATAGCTGTCATACTCATTCTCTCCATGTCAGGAAACGGGTTTCTAAATCTCACTTTACGTTTTGCCTCCTCCAGAGTGTGGAACCACTAACTTCAAAGATAATTTAATCCAGCCTTAAAAAAATATGTTTGATGATGTAAAATACACATTTCCAGAGCCCAGATGCCCTATGCAGAAGACCCAGAGTGCGTGCTGGAGGTGAGCAAGGTTCTGGAGTTTTGAAGTTTTTATCAAAAGCCCCAGTGGTTTTTAATACTATAAGAGAGTTTAAGCAGCGCTGATATAGTCCAACCATCCCCCCTCTTTTGGACATAATTTCATACTTAAGAAACATGTTGCCAAATAGTAAAAAGAATTCCTAGGTAGTTCTCACTTCCCCCCTTTTGGTATTTATATTACTCTCTAACAGTGAGAAACTTGGCTCCCCTTATCTGCAATGTATTTAATGTCATTTCAGAACTGCTAATCCATGTCTTCAAAAAGGCCAACTAATTAGAATTCAGTGTTCCAAGTTCTTTTTGTCTTGAGCCTGAGGGCATATACTGTAGTCTAAATAGTCCAACTTGGGTAAGTGATAGCTCCCTTTCTGTGTGAGTATGTTATTCATTTGAAATATGGTTCTGCTCAGATCATCTGTGTTTTTTGTATTGATGTTACACCCTCCCCCAAGTTTGTTGATTTTATTGTTTTCTGAGTAGGTAAGACATTAACATCCGATCATTCATTTTACAGATGGCCTGGGGATGTGAGGTTATGTTGTCAAGGCCACTGAAACCTTGGGTGTGCTGTGTGTTGGGTGCTCGGGGCACCTGGTCTCCACCTTACACCTTTCATCAAGCATTCCAGGCTTTGGTATTTTCTGGTGCTTACTGGTTACTAGGTCCCCACAGCTGGACTTGTTTAGCTGGGAGCTTGGATTAATTATGGTTTCAAATCTCTGTAGTATTAACCCCTTTTCAGTTATTTACATAAGACCCTCCCAGTCCAGTTTGGCAGTTTCTTATCAAGTTAAACTTACATTGAACACAGGACCAGCAATCCCACCCAAGAGAAATGAAAATATCTATGTCTACATAAATAACTTTTACACAAATTATTATGCCAGTTTCATTCATAATTGCCAAAAAGTCGAAACAGCTTAAATGTTCATCAGCCAGTGAATGGGTAGATTGTCATACAATGGAATACTAATCAGCAATAAAAAGGGAAAATATTCCTGAGAGATGCAACACATGGATGACTCTCAAAAAGGTTATGCTGAGTTAAAGAAGAGACATTCTGGAAAAGACAGAAATCTAAGGAAAGAAATCAGAAAAGTGGTTGCCAAGGACTGGGAATAGGGAAAGGTGATTGCAAAGAGGCAGCACAAGGAATTTTTGGTGTGATGGGAATATTATACATTTGACTGTGCCAGTCATTATAGGATGGTGAATGTCAAATATATAGATGGCACAAATAAAAAGGTGAATTTTATTATATGTAAAGTATACTGCAATAAACCTGACCTTCTAAATTTTTATTTATTTATCTTTATTTTTGGCTATGCTGGCTCTTCGTTGCCACGCTTGGGCTTTCTCTAGTTGTGGTGCATGGGCTTCTCCTTGTGGTGGCTTCTCTTGTTGGTGAGCACAGCCTCTAGGGCGTGTGGGCTCAGTAGTTGCAGCTCCCGAGCTCTAAAGCACAGACTCAAGAGTTGTTGCACAGGGCTTAGCTGCTCTGCAGCATGTGGGATCTTCCCAGGTCGGGGAACCCATGTCTCCTTCAATGCCAGGAGGATTCTTTACCACTGAGCCGCTAGGGAAGCCCAAACCTGATCTTTTAAAGAGCCTCCCAGTTCTACCCTCTAGCCTTCTTCTACCCGCCTCTCCCGAACTCCTCCCCTGCTTGGCTCTTTAATTCTAGGGGGAAATGCAAATCTTTAACCAGCTATGGGGAGTGCTTGACCATTTCTGAACAGAGAAATAAGACAATGAATTGGCATTAAAACATTGTCAGTGAACTTTGATAAGAATATAAATGAGTGAGAAAGAAGAAATTGGTCTGAAGAAAAGCTAGGGGTGATAAATTATAATTGGGTCTTCCATGGGATGTTCTGTGAAGGGATGGGCTCATTCATTCCTTCAAACACACGTGGAGCATCTTCATTGCTAGGCACGGGGGACACGATTGTGTCATCTAGTCAGGATGTGGGGATAAGCTGGTGGTGGTGGTTTAGTTGCTCAGTTGTGTCTGACTCTTTGCGACCCTATGGACTGCAGTCCTCCAGGCTCCTCTGTCCACGGGATTCTCCAGGCAAGGATACTGGAGTAGGTTGCAATTTCCTCCTCCAGGGGATCTTCCCGACCCTGGGATTGAACCTCCGTCTCTTGTATTTGCAGGGGGATTCTTTACCACTGAGGGAGCAGCAATCACAAATTGGGATGTGAGCTCTGAAGCAAATCAGAGGGAATGACTTGGAGGTGGTGTGCAGAGGACTATGGATAGAGAGCAGGGATCCAGCATCCAGAGCAGGGCCGTGGGCAGAAGATCTGCTGAGAACTGAGGGTCAGGAGGCATTGTCAGAGGAAGGGAGGGCTTGGCCGCAGGGGGAAAGCTGTGTGAGCCCAGTGTGTTCAGGGCACAGAAGGTCATCATGGCTGGAGGGAGGCAAGGGGAAATGATAGGTGATGAGCCTGGAGAGGAAGAACCCCAGGGCCTGTTGAGGGTGTCCAGCAGTGGGAACTACTGTAGTACTACAAGTAGGGAAATGACATGATCAGATCTGTGATTAGTGGTGAGCTGGCTGCAAAATGGAACCAGGATTGAAAGATGGCAGCAGGGAAGTCTGTTAGGATACTGTTTCAGTCATCCAGACAAGAGATGGTAGTGGTCGAGGGGATAGACAGGAGGGTTTTAAAAGCTATTTAGTTGATAGAAATGTCAAGATTTGGTGACTGATCGTTGGAATAGAAGGAGAGGCAAAAGTCAAAGGTGGTACCTTGGATGGGTGGGTGGATATATGGTGATGCTTGAGGGAGAACAGGTTCAGGAGAAGAGATTAGGATGGTGTTCCATGTGAGGTGCCTGTGAGGCACCCAAGTGAATTCAGCAGGCTGTTGGACATATGGCTCTGAAACTCAGAAGAGCAAACGTGAGTGGTATGTGAGGCCACAGGAATGGTTGGGAGTGCCTGCACAGCTAGTGAACAGCAGGTGAAAAACCTTAAGCCACAATATTTAAGGCAGAAAAAGGAACTCAAAAATGAGGCTGAGAAAGAGGGGCTAGAAAGCTAGGAGTAAAAGCAAAGACACGAGAAGAGAGGAAATATTTTTTAATCTGTTAAGAGGTCAAGTAAAGTAAGGATCAGATAATTTTGGCATCAATGAAACATTGATCTTGATGAGAAGAGTTCCAATGGAAAGACTGAGGCCAAAGCCAGGCTACCATGTAATTAAGAGGTAATTGGCCAGCAGCCCAGGCCAATTCCTAAATGACGCAGATCCCAACCTCACACCAGCCTTCCCTGGTGTTTCAGACGGTAAAGAGTCTACCTGCAGTGCAGGAGACCCAGGTTCGATCCCTGGGTTGGGAAGATCCCCTGGAGAAGGAAATGGCAACCCACTCCAGTATTCTTGCCTGGAAAATCCCATGGATGGAGAAGCCTGATAGGTTACAGTCCATGGGGTCTCAAAGAGTTGGACACGACTGAGCGACTTCACTTCTTCTTACTTCTCAACCTCACACTTGACAACAAAATTCAGTGGTTCAAAGACTTAAACATAAAAAGGCAATAGGAAAAATATAAGATTAAAGACATTTTTTAAATGTTAGAGTACAAAAGGCTTTTTTCTGGTGTGACACAAAACAGAAGCCACAGAAGAGAAGGCTGTTAAATTTGCCTACCTTAAAATTTTCCCTAAGCTGTCACAAGGCAACATAAGCAAAATTATGAACTATAAAAAATTTGAGCTCAGATTTTGGATGAGGACTAATTTCCTTAATATGTGAAGAGCTTTTACAAATCAACAAGAAAACTAACAACCCAACAGAACAAGGAGGCAAAGGATATGAACACGATTCTTAGAGCAGGAAATACAAATGGCTGTTGAATACAGGCACAGACACCCAATTTCATTTACCACAAAAGAAAATTTAAATTTGTGATTTTTTTTTTTCATCTATTAGATCAACATCCACAGAAAAGTTTGGTAACATTTTGCTGTCTGAAAAATGTGGAAAAACAGGTCCTCTCATACATGCCTTGCAGGATTATGCATTTGGACATTTATGGAGGACAATTTGGCAATACCTGTGGAATATTATGCATGACAAGTATACTCTTTAACACAGTACTTCTCTGTAAAATGAATTTCCAAGTTTATCCACTGTAACTATGTAACAGCAAAGATAGGAACCATCTTTATGTGGAACATTATGGGTTGAGGATATTATGTCTATTCTTACTGGTGTCTGATCCTGTAGAAAGTTGAGGAGAACGGGACTACAATTCCATGAGAGCAAAGATATAGGTGCGTATTTGATGGTCACTGGTTTAGGGGCAAAGATCGAAGTGAGAATCAGTGCATCTTAGAAAAGAGTGGTTCCGGGAAAAGCTAGAGAAACCAGAGAGGGAGATTCCCGGAAGGACAAAGAAGAGAGAGAAACGGGGACTTCCTTGGTGGTCCAATGGCTAAGAATCTGCGCTCCCAATGCAGGGGGCCCGGGTTCAATCCCTGGTCAAGGAACTAGACCCCACATGCCATAACTAAGACCCAGTGCAGCCAAATAAAATATAACTTAAAAAAAAAAAAAGAAGAGAGAGAAAGGAAGCCAAGATGATGCGATGATCTGGAAGCCAGAAAGTGAGTCTGTCTCTGCCCAGGGTAAAGACCAAGGACTGGACATTCCTGGGTCGGAATGACACTGCTGATCTCTGAATCAATCCTGGACTTGCCCTTCCATTGGACTTACTGGGATATGGGAAAGAAACTCTCAGTGTCCTCAGAGAATATGGATGGGGTTTATTTCCTAATATCTGAGCCTAGCTTCCCCCTCCAGCCCTGGAGCCCAGGCACCAGGCTGCCAGTGCACTGTCTGCGTCGGTCGCCTAGGTGACGCGCACCACATCCTACTGAGCAGGCGCTTTTTCTGAGGCCACGCCCCTTCCCGCGGGCGGGCGCTGATTGGCCCGTTTGAAATGCGCCGGGCGCGAGCTCACCTGGGCCCTCAGCGGCGTTTCCCGGATTCCTCAAGCTCCGCGCTTGAGCCGCGGAGTTGCGGTGCCTGCGGCCGGTCCTGGAGGCCCGCCGATCTCGTCAACCCTCGACCGAGTCCGGCATCCCCTCCGCGCGCGTCTGGGCAGTTCGGAGCTTACTACCATGAAGCCAGCGTGAGTATTGGGCCGCGGAACTGGGGCCGGCGTCTCCCCTCGCCGCGGCAGGTCCCCGGCCGCGCAGTGGGCACCAAGCCCTGTGCCGCCCGGGACCACCAAGCCCCCCCACCGGGACCGCCCAGGGGGAGACGGGCGTGAAGACCCGTCCTCGTCCGCCCGGTCTAGCTCCCCGCCTCCTGGAGTCGGGCGCCTGGCTCCCCGCCCTGGCTACACTCGGCGGGGAAGGGCCGGCCCCACGTTGGGAGGGGCGGGAGGTTTGGGCCGGGACCGCCGCCTCCTATCCTTTCTCTAATTCCCCTTTCCCTCCCTGGCCGCCCGCACCCGCGGGTTGTATTTTGCCCAATTAGTGCGGGTCGGGGGTCGTCTCGCGGGTTGGCCTGGTGTTGTGTCCTTGGTTTGGGGTTGGGTAGGTGGTCTCAGCCCCTGAAGAGTCCTTGGCATCCGGGCGCACTGCCTGCCTTTCCGAGTCTAATTCGGTAGTCTCGGGGCCGCGACCACCCCAGCTCTCCCCCCGGGTGTAGGCTAGTTACTTTTACGCTGTTCGGTCTCAGACAGCCCCGCCCCCGGCCACAAACGCCCACATTCCTCACGAAGTTGGTGACTTTTGCGCCGCAGCCTAATTCCTTGACCGCTACTGGGTAACGAAATACTTGTGCAAAGAAGGTTGACTTTATAATCATCATCATGATGTAGCAAGTCGTTTGCAGAAAACAGCTTGTTTTCTTAAGAGGCTAAAGTCAAAATTTTTATCTTTAGGGAAAAATAAAAATGTTGAGTTTAAGTAAACCTACCATAATATTTTGCACTTTAAACAGGAATTTGATTTGTTTCATTGGGAAAGTGCTGAGAAAGTATTTTAACAACCTATATAGTCCAAGCCAATAATTTCACTTAGTGTTAAATGTTTATCTCGTCTATAGATAAATGGGGGGGAGGGGGGAGTGTCATACTTGAGAAGTGGTGAAATAAACCAAAATATCTTTTTCTACTGCCGCTACTTAAAAGAGCACAAAATTGCAGTTTGGGGACCACATTTTGTCTGGGAACAAAGGATGACAGTTTTGAGAATTCAGTAGTCACTTGTTCTTTAAAAATAAAGACATAAATCTTGATCAAAGGGTGGATTTCTCCATCTGCATTTTTATAATTTAGAAATTAATCACTTGGTCTGCCTTGGCAATGGGCTAAGGACAACTTGTGTGCTTTTACAAAATGCCTTTTGAGATAAGTGTGCTCAGTTATCTGTTGAGTTTTCAAATTTGTAATGCCTGTAAAGTTGTTGGTCAAGAAAGCAAACCACTTAACATACAGAACTATAAGTAGATATTAAAAAAACCAGGGATCTATCAGGCAGATCACTTTACCAGTGCTGACCAGGTAATTCCAGATTGACTGGTTTACGATTCTGCTCCTGGGAGTGGTTGGAACTCTAAGTTAGGTATTAAGTCACAATTTGGTGACATGGAGCTTAGCACAGATAACTCCATTTTGGGCCTGTTCTTTCTTTTTTTGGTGCCACAAATGTCTCCTAAGCCAAATTTTAATTACTTTTAAGTTACACATGTCATAAACACTCTCCTACTAAGGCAGTTTGTACGTATTCATATTGTTTGGGGCATAGTGTTTTGGAACTGCTAAAGAGTAATTTTATAACCCCTAGGAAGATTGTCTCTGTATGAACTATAGGTTAGGTTTTTATATGTTAGTGTTGAACTGAAGTGTTTTTGTTTCTATGACCAGGAGGACTAAGACACCCAGGAAACCACCAGTGAAAAAAGGATCCCAAACGAGTCTTAAAGACCCAGTTGGGGTAAGGTCTGCCTGTGAATTTGTGTATTCTTTCTTCAGTCCCTTTATGTTTTGTATGCTTGAAAGGGACAAAGATGTGGAAGTGGAATCAAAGAACATTTAGCTAAAAGGACTGTACTAAATTGCTTAAGGCTGGTTCCAGCTTTGAAATTTTGTTTCTGTGTAGGATTTATTAGTCCAGTAAAATGAAGGCTTTGGTTGTCAGTTGCATACTTCCTGTAACTACTTATATTTGAAAAGCTAGATAATGAAAAAATATTCTTCAACTATCTTGGAGATATTCTTCATAGTCTCTGGGATAGGGGGAAGCTTTGTGCTTGGATGAACATCTCTCCTATCTTTACGACAGTTATATAGTAACTTACTGCACACTTCAAGAGGAAAGCCCCAAACTCCATGCTATTGGGGATCAAGTTCCATAGACTCTGGTTTAGAACAGTTTCATTTATCTCCTGACTACTCTATGAACTTCACTAGTTTCAGGCTTGGGAACTTTTAAAAGCAAATGGTAAATAAAAGAAAGTTGACTTGCTCTTTTTTTTTTTATTTTTTAAATTTTCCCTTTATTGGCACTGGAGTGTTATCTCTTTATCTAAGTTGTGGGAACCAGATGCTTTGCATATAGAGCTAAACAATTTTCTCCCAACCCTATCACTGATTAAGAAGATGACGTTTTGAATCTTGCACTTTAGTATATTGTGTTAAGCTGGCAAGTTTTAACTGACATCCAATTCCAAACAATCCTAACAGCTTTTGAGATATTTTTCATTGTGTGATATGTTCTTGATTTTTAGAGTTTTCATTTTGTGTGCGTTTAAAATTCTCTCATATCTAATATATCTGTTTTGCATTTGACAGTCAGCAAGTTGGGTAGCAGATTTTTGGCTTCCATAGCTGTTTATATAGCTCTCTTAAGTTTAGATGTCAAATGTTGGTTGATGAATGAATAAATGAATGAAGGAAAAGTCAGGTAAAAAGTCAACCTTTGTTCTTTAAACACCCTCTTGTATTTTCAGGTGTACTGTAGGGTACGCCCACTGAGCCTTCCTGAGCAAGAGTGTTGCATAGAAGTAATCAATAATACAACAGTTCAGCTTCATACTCCTGAGGGTTACAGACTCAACAGAAATGGAGACTATAAGGAGGTAATTCTGTTTGGAACCAACTGCTTTTAATTGATAGGTTCTTTCTTGAATTGGTTTTCTATTTTTTAAATATGACAAAATTCATGTTTCCACTTTATTGAAAGACTTATTTACTTCAGTCTAACAACCATATTAAAAGTGTCTAATTTCTGGGTTGTATAAACACGCTTTTGGTATACTGAAATTAAAAGATTGTTTTTAGATGATAATTTCTTATACTGGATATTTATTGCTTTTTAGAGCATACGTTAAGTGAAGCTGCTCAGTCGTGTCTGAGTCTTTGCGACCCCATGGACTGTAGCCTACCACGCTCCTCTATCCATGGGATTTTCCAGGCAAGAGTATTGAAGTGGGTTGCCATTTCCTTCTCCAGAGCATCTTCCCAACCCAGGGATTGAATCATGGACTCCCTCATTGTAGACAGACGCTTTACCGTCTGAGCCATCAGGATAGTTTAATGTGGAATGATATCTGATTGTTCTAGGCAGTTATATATATATATAGTTCCATGTGTGGAATTGAAGTAACATTTAATAGGCGTTGTATACTTGAATTGATTTCTTATGAAGTGTTTTTATTTTTGTAAAATGTTAAGCAGAGTTCAGTTCAGTAAACATGTGCTAAGCTGGAGGGTGGAAGGAGACTTTTAAAAATGAGTAAGACAGGCTCCTTGCTTTTATGGAGCTTACAACTTAGTTGGGAGCACAGATGCTAAGCAAGTAATGCTCATAGGTGACAGAGATGTGCTTAAAGAAATGGACTCTGGGAATGCAGGAAAAAAAAAGATTAATTCAGTCTGTCAACTCTTGTAGCTGCCTTTACTCTTTTTTTTTTTTTGCCTTTACTCTTTTACGTACACTACTCCAGGGAGATTGTTAGTCAGAAGCCTACCAGTGGCCTCTCTGGTGATGTAATGTGATGGACACATCTTTGTCTTCATTATGATCTGTTTCTCAGCAGCACTGTCCTGTCTTCCCCCTCGAACTTTCCATGTTCTGTCTTTTATCCTTAGCTTTACACGTTGATTATATGGTAATAATTTTGGAAATTTTATCTTCAGCCTACATCTTTTGTCTAAATGGAACATCCACTGTTTGGATGCCACATAGGCATGTCCAAAAGAACTCTTGATTCTTTTTCCCCTCTAGATCAGTACTTCCCTGTTTTTACTTGTCAATAAATAGCACCACCACCATCTATTTGCTCAAACCGGAAACCTTTCTCTTGGGGGCTTTCCTAGTAGCTCAGCTGGTAAAGAATCTGCCTGCAGTGCAGGAGACCTGGGTTTGATCCCTGGGTCGGGAAGAGCCCCTGGAGAAGGAAATGGCAACCCACTCCAGTACTCTTGCCTGGAGAATTCCTTGGACAGAGGAGCCTGGCAGGCTACAGTCCATGGGATCATAAAGAGTCGGATGTGACTGTGTGACTAACTTTCACTTTTCTCTTATACCTCCTCATATCCAGTTCATCAGTAGATCCTATCAGTTCTACTCCAATGTATATCTTGAAACTGTCCTTTTATTTCTGTCTGTACTGCTGCTACCCTTGTCTGAGGTCTGTTATTAATTATGGAGACTAGTGCTTCTCAAACTGTCTGTGGTAAAGAAGCAACTTTTTTATTTTCAGTGCTTTGTGACTGATACTTTTATGCAGCTTTGCCACAAGAAACTGTTACACAGTTGTTAGGCAAAGTTAGACAAAGGAGAACTGGTTTTTAATCTGTTCAGAGTAAGCTCACTGATCACATGCTGGGATGTTGCAACCATGTGAAATGACTACAGAGGTTCTGAGCAATTACTCTCTATCTCTGTAATTACTTCACCTGGACAGGAGACTGATAGCTTTCATAGGGGCACTGGGCCGCCTGCGGACCATACTTTGAGTGGCATTGACAAGACTATGCTGAAGCCAACTGGACCACCTGCTTCCATTCTGAATCTGCTCTGATCTGTTGCCACAGAGCAGCCAGTCAAAGCAGAAGTCAGACCTCACTGTTTTCCTTTTTTTTTTTAAATGAAGTACAGTTAAGTTACAGTGTTGTATTAGCCTCTGGTATATAGCAAAGTGATTCAGTTGTACATATATGTACATATTCTTTTTCATATTCTTTTCCTTTATAGTTTACTATAATATACTGACTACACCTGCCTGTACTATACAGTAGGATGTTGTTGTTTATCTATTTTATATATGTTGTTGTTCAGTTGTTCAGTTGTGTCTGACTCTTTGTGACCCCATGGACTGCAGCACACTAGGCTTCCCTGTCCTCCAATATCTCCCAGGGTTTGCTCAAACTCATGTCCATTCAGTCAGTGATGCCATCCAACCAGCTCATCCTCTGTTGCCCGCTTCTCCTCCTGCCTTCAATCTTTCCCAGCATCAGGGTCTTGGTACTTTGTATCTCCTAATCCCAAACTCTTAATTTATACCCCCCCCCCCACCATTTTTCTTTTTAAAGCCTTCTAAAGGATAAAGTTTTAAAGTGGGAAAATCCTGCTTAATCTGCCTGCTATCTAATTTCTCCACCTCCCCTGTTAGTACTCATCCAATCCTGAATTGCTTGGATAAGCTGGAATCCTGCCTCAGGCCTTTTGCCTCAGCTCTTAGCAGGATGGCTCCTCATCCTCAGGTTTAGCTTAAATCACCTCCTCTGAGAGTGTGTCCAGACCACCCCCATCAGAAGTAGCGCCACTCCTACTTCTGTCCTGGTCTGTACTCTATACTTCCCTAATAGCACTTAGCACCATCTGTAGACTTATTTACTTGTTTATGGTCTCTTTCCCCAGGTGTAATATACTCTTCTGGGGGATATGCACCTTATGTGTCCTGTTTGCCAAATACTCAGTAAATATGGAGTAAGCATGAAGGAATGGTTTGGGAAGGCTTCATGGAAGAGTAGGACTTTGAAAATGTAAAACAGTTAAGTGACTTATTGAAATTTACTTTTATTAGAGTTAATTTCATGTATGTGTAAATAGTACAAAAGCTTTAGTGGGGATTAGAGGTTCTCAGTGTCTTGTGACAGAAGGCAATACTGGATAATGGAAAAATGTTAGAATGGAAATGACTTTGACAGCAATTAGCTTCATTGGCTTGGGCAAGTTCCTTCTTGGCCTCAGTTTTCTTCACTTGGAAGAGGGTGTGGGTTGCTCATGAGGACTTGGAGGCCATCTAATTGACCTATCACCACTATCCTGTGTATCCTTTCAGTTCCAGGATTCTTTGTTCTTCCTTCGAACTTTAAAGCTGTTTCCTAAAGGGCTTTCCTTATAGCTCAGTTGGTAAAGGATCTGCCTGCAATGCAGGAGACCCCAGTTTGATTCCTGGGTTGGGAAGATCTGCTGGAGAAGGGATAAGCTACCCACTCCAGTATTCTTGGGCTTCCCTTGTGGCTCAGCTGGTAAAGAATCCACCCGCAATGCGGGAGACCTGAGTTCAGTCCCTGGGTTGGGAAGATCCCCTGGAGAAGGGAAAGGCTACCCACTCCAGTATTTTGGCCTGGAGAATTCTGTGAATCTCCATGTAAAGAAATTAGATAGAATCTCCATGAAAGGTAATCTTAGGTCATGGGGTTGCAAAGAGTCGGACACGACTGAGCGACTTTCACTTTCAAAGCTGTTTCACAGCATTGGAATAAAGACAGGTGAGAATTAGCTGAAGCATGTGATATGCTAGACAGTGTTTGAGATATGGTTAGTATTAAGTGTGAGCTGTGTTGTTGTGATGATGATGATGATGTATTTCAGTCCTAATCTATACTAGTCTCCTTTTGGGGGACAAAACTGCTAATAGTTTTCATAAGGGTTATGATATTGATATCTGAGCAGGTTGAATTTAAGATAAAAGATATAAAACAGGGAAAAGGGGCCACGTGATAAAGGCTATAATCCATAATAAATTCTAGTGAATACTCATGCACCAAATAACAGCATTAATGTTCATGGAGCAAAAACTGCAAGAAATTCAAGAAACCTATAGGAACAGTTGCAATGTCTACAGCCTACTAAAACTAGGAAATAATAAAAATAGAATAGAATTCCAGTGTTTGGACAGTTAGGTCATTTTAGTTTACCTTGAAATGTATTTGTTTACCCCAGTCTCCAATCTTATTTTCCAGTTGGAGTTTGGTAATATTTTTGATAGTATAGCTGTACTTTATGTTATGTTGAAAGATCTGAGAATTGAAGTATTAATGCATTTTATTTTATTTCTTTATTTTTATTTATTTATTTATTTATTTTTTTATTACTGCATTTTAAAGGTCACAGTTATTTAAAATTTATTTCACATAAGAACACAGATCAGAGATTTCCCTGGGGGTCCAGTGGTTAAGACTCAATCCTTCCACTGCAGAGGGCATGGGTTCCATTCCTGGTCAGGGAACTAGGGTCCTGCATGCCTTGCAGTGTGGTTAAAAAAACAACAACAACTCAGATGAGATTATATTGACAGTTATTTTCTAGTTTTAAAAAAGCAATACATCAAAACTCTTAATTTTTTGCTGTTATGCTATTTTAAAATGACACCTTTATTTAAAAAAAAAACAACAGCAAAGTAGTGTATGAAGTAATGCTTGAGGATTTTCACAAATCTGTGACTGAATTGTTATAATACCTTTTGATCTTCTTTGTCACTTAATTAAAACAAAATCAGCCTTAGTCTATGAAGCATAAGTAGACTGAAGACTTTTCTACATATATACTTTTCTATATATGTGTGTGTGTGTATACATATATATATATAACTCTTCAATAGTTGTAACCATACTATACTTCAGTACTATAACCATAAATATTTACCGGTTTATAATTGGTATAATTTAAGTATGTCATGACTTTTTAAAGGTTTCAAGTTTAAAGTTTATTGATATTTTTTCTTTTCATGTCTAGATTTAAGTGTTCATAAGGCAACATCTGAATGTGTTTAAGCAGATGTATTTCTATCCTAGATATAGTGCAATTCCATTTACGTGCTTTTTTAAAACTTTTTCCTTCTCCACAGACTCAGTATTCATTTAAACAAGTATTTGGCACTCATACCACCCAAAAGGAGCTCTTTGATGTTGTGGCTAATCCCTTGGTAGATGACCTCATTCATGGCAAAAATGGTATGACTCTTGAGTTTTGCTGAATTTTACTTTTTCTCTTCTGGTAAAACTTTTTTGATACTTACATATTTACTTTATGTTTGGCCTTGAACCCAGTTAATTTGTCAGGGTCGTGTTAAACGTGCTTTTTTGAGCCGTTGATTTTATTTTTTAATTCACTTATTTTTTAAAATGTCATATTGGAGTATAGTTGATTTACAGTGTGGTGTTAGTTTCAGGTGTATAGCTAAGTGATTCAGTTGTACATATATCCATTCTTTTCCGATTCTCTCCCCATGTAGGTTATTACAGAATGCTGAGTAGGTTTCCTGTGCTGTGAGCAGGTCCTTGTTGGTTTTCTGTTTTGTTTTTTTTTTTTGGTTTTCTGTTTTAATAGAGCAGTGTGCGTATGTCGGCCTCAGACTCCCAATTTATCCCTTTCCTTTGGTACCCTTTGGTAATCTTAGGTTTGTTTTCTAGGTCTGTGAGACTGTTTCTGTTTTATAAATAGGTTTATTGGTATATATTTTATTTTTTTTTTAGATTCTACATGTAAGGGATATCATGTGACATTTGTCTTTCTCTGATTTAGTTCACTTATTCACTTAGTATGATAATCTCCAGGTCCATCCATGTTGCTGCAAATGACATTATTTCATTCTTTTTATGGCTGACTAATATTCTGTTTGATATATGTACCACGCCTTTATCCATTCATCTGTCGATGGACATTTGAAGTGGCTTCTATGTCTTGGCTGTTGTAAGCAGCACTGCAGTGAACACTGGGGTGCATGTATCCTTTCAAACCATAGTTTTCTCTGAATATATGCCCCAGTAGTGGTATTGCTGCATCTTATGGTAGCTCTATTTTTAGTTTTTTAAGGAATTTCCATACTGTTCTCCTAGTGGTGTACCAGTGTACATTCCCACCAACACTGTAGGAGGGTTCCCTTATCTCCACACCCTCTCTAGCATTTATTGTGGGTAGACTGTTTGATGATGGCTATTCTGACCAGAGTGAGGGGTTATCTCATTGTGGTTTTGATTTGCATTTCTCTAATAACTAGCAATGCTGAGCATCTTTTCATGTGCCTCTTGGCCATCTGTATATCTTCTTTGGGGAAATGTCTATTTAGGTCTTCTGCCCATTTTTTATTTGATTGTTTTGGATGTAGAACTGCATGAACTGTATTTTGGAGATTAATCCCTTGTTGGTCACATCATTTACAAAAGTTTTCTCCCAGTCTGTTGGTTGCTTTTTCATTTTGTTGATGGTTTCCTCTACTGTGCAAAAGATTTACATTTTAATTAGGTCCCATTTATTTTTGTTTTCATTTTTATTACCCTTGAAGATGGGTCCAAAAATTATCTCACTGTGACTTATGTCAAAGTGTATGCTGCCTGTGTTTTCCTCTAAGAGCTTTATAGTAGCTTTACATTTAGGTCTTTAATCTATTTTGAGTTTATTTTTGTGTATGGTGTTCGAGAATATTCTAATTTCATTTTTTTTTTACATGTAGCTGTCAAGTTTTCCCAGCACCACTTATTGAAGAGACTCTTTTCTCCATTGTATATCCTTGCCTCCTTTGTTGTAAATTGACCATAAGTGTGTGTTTCTGGGCCTTCTTTCCTGTTCCTTTGACCTATAATTTTTGTGTGTGTGTGTGTTTTTGTATTTTTTTTTGCCAGTACTATAGCATTTCGGAGAAGGCAATGGCACCCCCACTCCAGTCTCTTGCCTGGGAAATCCCGTGGATGGAGGAGCCTGGTGGGCTGTAGTCCATGGGGTCACACAGAGTTGGACACGGCTGAAGTGACTTAGCAGCAGCAGCAGCAGCACTATAGCATTTTGATTTCTGTAGGTTTGTAGTGTAGTCTGAAGTCAGGGAGCTTGATTCCTCCCACTTTGTTTTTCTTTCAAAGGATTGCTTTGACTAGTGGGGTGTTTCCATATAAATGTAAAAAAATTTTTGTTCTAGTTCTATCAAAAATGCCGTTGGAAATTTGAGAGAAACTGCATTGAATCTGTAGATTGCCTTGGGTAGTATTTTCATTTTGACAGTATTGATTCTTCCAATCCAAGAAGAGGGTATAACTTTCCATTTGTTTGTGTCATCTTCAGTTTCTTTCTTCAGTGTCTTATAGTTTTCAGAGTACAGATCTTTTGCCTCCCTAGGTAGGTTCAGTCCTAAGTTTATTCTTTTTGATGTGATAGTAAATGGGATTATTTCCTTAAGTTCTCTTTCTAGTCTTTCATTGTTAGTGTATAGGAATGCAAGAGATTTCTGTGTATTAATTTTGTATCCTGCAAGTTTACCAAATTCATTGAGGAGCTGTAGTAGTTTTCTGGTAGCATCTTTAAGATTTTCTATGTGTAATATCATGTCATCTTCTAACAGTGACAGTTTTACTTCTTTTCCTTCTGGACTTCTTTTTCATTTCTACTCTGATTGTTGTGGCTAGGATTTCTAACACTATGTTAAGTAAAAGTGGTGAGTAAACATCCTCATCTTGTTCCTAATCTTAGAGGAAATGCTTTCAGCTTTTCACCACCGAGTATGGACATAAACCGCAGGTTTGTCATATATGGCCTTTATTATGTTGAGGTGTGTGTTCTCTCCATGCTCACTTTCTGGAGAGGTTTTTGGCAAAAGCATTTTCTGCATTTATTGAGATGATCAAAGGATTTTTATTCCTCAGTTTGCTAATGTGGTGTATCACACTGATTGATTTGTAGATACTGAAAAATGCTGTATCCTTGAGATAAATCCCACTTGATAATAGTTTAAGATCCTTTTTATGTGTTGACTGAAAAGACGAACAACGTCAGAGTTGCAAGTTAAGTTTTATTTGGGGCAAAATGAGGACTGCAGCCCAGGAGACAGCACCTCAGATAGCTCTGAGAGACTGGTTTAAAGAGGTAGTGGGGGAGAGTCAATGTGTAAGATTTTGGTGAAGGGGGATTTCAAAACAATCAAGTGCTTACTTTACAAAAGCTTTTCTGCTAGTCATGAGGAGCTGATGTCACTATGAAGGGATTTAGTGATTTTCTAGATATGAAGAGAGGCAAGGATTTGGATCAGTTCCTAAAAATATCTAACTATCTAAAGACCTGTTCCACCAGTTTCCCTAGAGCACAGAGTGACTCACTCTCCAGCCTGAATTCCCCTCAAGGGGTGTTGAAGCTTGGCAGCTGAAGGAACATAGGGTTCAGGTGGCAAATGCGCTTCTTGTTCAGTTGCTGGCAAGTGCTCTTGGCAAGTGCCAGTTTGTAGTTGATAATGTATTGTTGGTTGTGCTTTGCTAGTATTTTGTTGAGAATTTTAGTATCTATACCCCTCAGTCATGTTTGCCTGTAATTTTCTTTTTTGTGATAATTCTTCTCTGATTTTGGTATCAGGATGATGTGGCCTTATAGAATGAGTCTGGGAGAGTTCCTTTCTCTGCAGTTGTTTTAGAAGAGTTTTAGAAGAATAGATGTTAACTATTCTCTAAACATTTGATAGAATTCTCCTGTGAAACTGTCTGGTCTTGGACTTTTGTTTGTTGGGAGTGCTTTTTTTTTTTTATGAAATATAGTTGATTTACAATGTTATGTTAATTTCTTTTGTACTGCAGAGTGACTCAGTTATACACATATATATTCTTTTTTATATTTTCAACGATGGTTTGTCACAGGATAGTAAATATATTTCCTTTTGCTATATGGTAGGACCTTGTTCATCCATCCTATGTATAATAATTTGCCTCTACTAACTCCCAACTCCTACTCCTTCCCTATAGAACTCCCTTTTCTCTGAGACCACAAATCTATTCTCTATATCTGTGAGTCTGTTTTTGTTTTGTAGATATGTTGATTTGTGTCATATTTCAGTTCCACATATAAGTTTTACCATGTTATTTGTCTTTTTCTGACTTAGTATGGTAATCTCTAAATCCATCCTTGTTGCTGCAAATGGCATTGTTTCATTCTTTTTTTTTTGGCTGGGTGATATTCCAGTATCTCTGTGTATGTAAGTGTGTGCACCATATCTTTATCTGTTCATCTGTCAGTGAACATTCATGTTGTTTCCATGTCTTGGCTACTGTAAACCATGGACGCTGGGGTGCATGTGTCCTTTCAAAACTCGGTTTTCTTTAGATATATGTCCAGGAGTGGGATTGCTGCCTCCTGTAATAGCTCTAATTTAGGTTTTTAAGTAACCTTCATACTGTTCTCCTTTGTGGTATACCAATTTACAAACCCACCAACAATATAGAAGGGTTCTCTTTTCTCCAGGCCCTCTCCAGCATTTGTTATTTGTAGACTTCTTGATGAGGGCCATTCTGACTGGTGTGAGGTGGTACCTTGTTGTAGTTCTGAATTGCATTTCTCTAATAACTAGTGATGCTGATCATCTTTTCATGTGGCTCTTGGCGCCGAAAAATTGATGCTTTTGAACTATGGTGTTGGAGAAGAGTCTTGAAAGTCACTTGGACTGCAAGGGGATCCAACCAGTGCATCCTAAAGGAGATCAGTCCTGGGTGTTCATTGGAAGGACTGATGCTGAAGCTGAAACTCCAGTACTTTGGCCACCTCATGCGAAGAGTTGACTCATTGGAAAAGACCCTGATGCTGGGAGGGATGGGGGGCAGGAGGAGAAGGGGATGACAGAGGATGAGATGGCTGGATGGCGTCACCAACTCCATGGACATGAGTTTGGGTGGACTCCAGGAGTTGGTGATGGACAGGAGGCCTGGCATGCTGCGATTCATGGGGTCGCAAAGAGTCGGACACGACTGAGCGACTAAATTGAACTGAACTGAATAACTAGTGATGCTGATCATCTTTTCATGTGCCTCTTGGCCATCTGTATGTCATCTTCGGGGAACTGTCTCTAAATAGACATTTAGAGACTTCTTCTGTCCATTTTATGATTGGGTTGATTGTTTTTGTAAAAGAGATGCATGTTGTTGTTGTTCAGTTGCTCAGTTGTGTCTGACTCTGTGACCCCACAGACTGCAGCACACCAGGTTTCCCTGTCTTTCACCATCTCCCAGAGCTTGCTTAGAGTCATGTCCATTGAGTCAGTGATGCCATCCAACCATCTCATCCTCTGTCGTCCCTTTCTCCTCCTGCCTTCAATCTTTCCCAGCATCAGGGTCTTTTCCAGTGAGTTGGCTCTTTGCATCAGGTGGCCAAAGTATTGGAATTTTAGCATCAGTCCTTCCAATGAATATTTAGGACTGATTTCCTTTAGGATTGACTGATTTGATCTCCTTGCAGTCCAAGGGACTCTCAAGAGTCTTCTCCAACATCACACTTCAAAAGCATCAATTCTTTGGCACTCAGCCTTCTTTATGGTCCAACTCTCACATCCATACATGACTACTGGAAAAACCATAGCTTTGACTATATGGACTTTTGTTGGCAAAGTAATGTCTGCTTTTTAATACACTGTCTAGGTTTGTCACAGCTTTTCTTCCAAGGAGCAAGCGTCTTAATTTTATGGATGCAGCCACCTTCGGCAGTGATTTTGGAGCTGAAGAAAATAAAGTCTGTCACTATTTCCATTGTTTCCCTATTTGCCATGAAGTGATGGGATCAGATTCCATGATCTTAGTTTTTTTGATTGAGTTTTAAGCCAGCTTTTTCACTCTTCTCTTTCACCTTCAAGTGGCTCTTTAGTTCCTTTTTGCTTTCTGTTGTAAGGGTGGTGTCACCTGCATATCTGAGGTTATTGGTATTTCTCCCTGCAATCTTGATTCCAGCTTGTGCTTCATCCAGCCCCTCATGTTGCGTGATGTACCCTGCATATAAGTTAAATAAGCAGGGTGCATGGGTTTGTAATTTGGAGATTAATCCCTTGTTGGTCACATCATTTGTAAATGTTTTCTCCCAGTCTGTTGGTTGTCTTTTCATTTTGTTGCTGGTTTCCTTTTCTGTGCAAAACTTGTAAGTTTGGTTAGGTCCCATTTGCTTCTTTTTGCTTTTATTTTTATTGCCTTGGGAGACTAACCCAAGAAAACATTTGTTACTGTTTATGTCAAAAACATCTTGCCTATGTTCTCTTCTAGAAGTTTTATGATATCCTCTTATTTTGTTTGCTTTTTAGCCATTCCGTGTGGCATGCAGGATAGTTTATCAACCAGGGATTGAACCTGGGCTGCCACAGTGAAAGTACCAAATCCTAACCAGTGTCTTACGAGTACTTACATTATTAAGCCATTTTGAGTTTATTTTTGTGTATGGTGTAAGGGTATGTTCTTCCTTCATCAGTTTACATGTGGCTATCCTCTTTGAGAGTCCCTTGGACTGCAAGGAGATCCAACCAGTCCATCCTAAAGGAGATCAGTCCTGGGCGTTCATTCGAAGGACTGATGTTGAAGCTGAAACTCCAATACTTTGGCCACCTGATGTGAAGACCCAACTCATTTGAAAAGACCCTGATGCTGGGAAAGATTGAGGGCAGGAGGAGAAGGGGACGACAGAGGATGAGATGATTGGATGGCATCACCGACTCAATGGATATGGGCTTGGGTGGACTCCAGGAGTTGGTGATGGACAGGGAGGCCTGGTGTGCTGTGGTTCATGGGGTCGCAAAGAGTCGGACATGACTGAGCGACTGAACTCAACCGACTGATCCTCTTTCCCAACACTACTTGCCAAAGACACTGTCTTTTCTCCATTGTATATTCTTGTTTCCTTTGTCAAAGATTAGTTGTTAAAAAAAAAAAATATTAATTGTCTATAGGTATGTGGGTTTCCTTTGGGGTTCTCTGTTCTATTGATCCACATATCTGTTTTTGTGCCAATATACGGTTGCTTTGATTATTGTAGCCTTGTAGTATTGTCTGAAGTTTGGGAGAGTTATGTTGCTTGCTTTGTTCTTTCCCCTCAGGATTGCTTTGACAATTCTGGGTCTTTTGGTTTCATGTTAATTTTAGTATTATTTGTTCCATTTTTGTGAAAACTACCATTGGTAATTTAATAGAAGTCACATTAAATCTGTAGATTGCTTTGGGTAGTCTGGCCATTTTAGGAAAATTAATTTTTCCAATCCAAGACCAGAGGGTATATCTTTCTATTTCTTTGAATCATTTTTTAATTTCCTTTACTAATGTTTTGTAGCTCTCAGCATGTAAGTCTTTCACCTCCTTGGTGAGATTCATTCCTAAGCATTTTATGTTTTTTAGTGTGAGTTTAAAAGGGATTGTTTATTTGTTGTTGTTCAGATGCCAAGTCGTGTCCAACTCTTCACTACCTCATGGACTGCAGCATGCCAGGCTTCCCAGTCCCTCCATTTCTTGTTTATTTACATTCACTTTTTGCTATTGCATTGTTAGTGTAAAGAAATGCCACTGATTTCTGTATGGATACAAGATTAATCTTGTATCCTGCTACCTTGCTGAATTCGTTTATCAGTTCTAGTGGTTTTGTGTGGAAGAACCACTTTAGGGTTTTCTATATATGTTATCATGTCATCTGTGTATAATGACAGTTTTACCTCTTCCCGACCAATGTAATTACCTTTTATTTCTTTTTCTTGTCTGATTGATGTGACTAGCACTTCCAATCCTATGTTGAAGAGAAGTGGTGAGAGTGGACATCCTTGTCTTATTACAGATTTAAGTGGGAAGGCTTTCAGCTTTTCACCATTTTCTGTGGGTTTGTCACAAATAGCTTTTATTATATTGAGATATGTTCCCTCTATACCCAGTTTCAGAAGGATTTATATCATGAATGGATATTGAATTTTGTCAAATGCTTTTTCCACATCTATTGAGCTAATCTTATGGGTTTCGTCCTTTTTTTTTAATTAATGTGGTGTATCACATTGATTTTATGTATGTTGAATCATACTTGGGATCCTGGGATGAATCCAACTTGGTCATACTGTATGACTTTTTTTATACATTGTTGGATTTCAGTTTGCTAGTATTTTGGGAATTTTTGTGTCCTTTCTCATCAAAGAATTTGTAATTTTCTCTTTTTTGTGGTATCCTTGTCTAGTTTTGGTATCAGGGTGATGGTGGCCTTGTTGAATGAGTTTGGGAGTGTTCCTGATTTTGCAACTTTTTGGAGTACTTTCAGAAGGATAGATGTTAACACTTCCCTAAATGTGTGATAGAATTTTCCTGTGAGGCCATGCGGTTCTAGTTGTTTGCTGGAGGTTTTAATCACAGTTTCAATTTTAGTACTTATGATTGGTCTTTTCATATTTTCTATTTTTTCCTGGTTAGTCTTGGGAATTATACCTTTCTAAGAATTTGTCCATTTCTTCTATGTTACCCATTTTATTGGCAAACACTTAATTGTGGTAGTCTCTTCTGATTGTATGTATTTCTCTAGTCTTCTTTTTCAATTCTAATTTTCTTGATTTGATCCCTCTCCCTTTTTTTCATGAGGAGTCTGGGGCTATAGGTTTGTGAATTTTGTATACCTTTTCAAATAACTACCTTTTAGTTTCATTGCTCTTTTCTGTTTTCTTTATCTCTGTTTTATTTCTGCTCCAACCTTGATGATTTCTCTTTCTTTTTACTCTGAGTTCCGTTTGTTCTTTCTCTAGTTGCTTTCAATATCAGGTTATGTTCTTAAGATTATTTTTGTATTTTCTAGTGCTTTTTTTTTTTTTTACAATTGCAAAAAGCTACTTATCTTTTTAATTGAAATATATGATAATGTATAAATTTATAAGGTTTCAGCACCTTATAATGTATAGATCATTTATATATTGATTGCCATTGTAGCAATAATTAGCACCTCTATCATATTTCATAATTATTCTTTCTTTTTAGTAGTTGGAATAATTAAGTTCTAGTCTCTTAGCAAGTTGGATATTTGTTCAGTTGTTATTTAGTCACTAAGTCGTGTCCAACTCTTTGTAACCTATGGGCTGTAGCCTGCCAGGCTTCTCTTGCCAGGATTTCCCAGGCAAGAATACTGGAGTGGGTTGCCATTTCTTTCTTTTTTTTTTTTTTTTCCATTTCTATCTCCATTATAATATTAGTACTGTTGTCTATATTCACTGTACTGTGCATTATATCTCTAGGTCTTATTTACACTTGCTGTAAGTAGTAAACTTAACATCTCTTCTCTCCTCCCACTTACCGTTCCCAAGTAACCGCTGTTTTACTCGATTTTTACAAGTTTGGCTTTTTAAAATTCCATCAGAGTACTTGTCTGACTTAGCCTACTTAGCATAATGTGCTCAAGGTTTATCCAGGTTGTCTCAAATGGCAAGATTTTATTCCTTATGAAAATTGCTCAGTCGTGTCTGACTCTCTGTGACCCCATGGACTATACAGTCCTATGAACCCTATGAACTCTATGAACCCTATGAACTCTATGAACCCTATGAACCCTATGAACTCTCCAGGCCAGAATACTGGAGTGGTAGCTGTTCCCTTCTCCAGGGTATCTTCCCAATCCAGGGATCAAACCTAAGCCTCCCACATTGCAGGCGGATTCTTTACCAGCTGAGCCACCAGGGAAGCCCATTCCTTTTTATGGCTGAATAATATTCCGTTGTGTCCATATAACATGTTTTCTTTGTCCATTGGTTTGTGGACGCTTAGGCTGTTTCCATGTCTTGGCTATTGTAAATAATTCTGAAACGAATGGGGGGGAGGGTGTGTAAATATCTTTTCAAGGTAGTTTTTAAATTTTCTTCAGATAGATACCTACATGGACTTATGTATTATTTATCTTTAAAGTCTGGGTCATATGAAAAGTTCTGCTTTTGGTTTTCTGAAGAACTTCCATACTGTTTTCCACAGTGCCTTCAGCAATTTACATTCCCACTGACAGGGCATAAGGGTTCCCTTTTCTTCACATCCTGCCAAACACTTGTTATCTCATCTTCTTGATGACTGCCTTGATGATGATTAACTTGCATGAGGTGATAGCTCATTTTGTTAATTGTTCCTTTGCTGTGCAAAAGCTTTTAAGTTTTATGTAGTCCCATTGGTTGATTTTTGCTTTTGTTGTTTGAGATTTTACTGTCATATTTAAAAAATTGCCAAAACCAATGTTGAGGAACTTCTCTCCTATGTTTCATTCTAGGATTTTTTTTATAGTACCAGGTTTTGTGTTTGAGTAAATTATGTTTGATCCATTTTTAGTAAATTTTTGTGAGTTGTGTAAGATAGGGGTCCAATTTCATTGCTTTACACGTGTTTATCCAGTTTTCCCAACACCAATTGTTGAAGAAGCTATCTTTTCCACGTTGGTGCTCTTGGGTGGCTCCCTTGTCAAATATAAGTTGACTGTATGGTCTGGGTTAATTCTGGGCTCTTCATTCTGTTCTTGGTCTGTGTGGCTATTTTTGTGCCAGTACCATGCTGTTTTTATTTCTGTAGTTTTATAGTGCAGCTTGAAGTCCGGAAGTATGTGATACCTCCAGCTTTGTTCTTTTTCCTCAAGATTACTTTGACTTTTGGGGTCTTTTGTAGTTCCATACAAACTCTAGGATTTTTTTTTTTCTATATCTGTGAAGAATACTATCAATGTCTTGATAGGGATTGTATTGAATCTGTAGATTTTGAGTATTATAGACATTTTAGCAATATTCTTTCAGACCATAAGCATATATTTTTTCTGTTTGTTGTGTCTTTTATTTCTTTCAGCAGTCTCATAGTTTTTGTTGTACAGATCTTTTACTTCCATTGTTAAATTTATTCCTAAGTAATTTACTGTTTTGATGCTCTTACACATGGAATAATTTTACTTCTTTATCATATGTTTCTCCTGAGTATATAGAAGTGCAACTAATTTCTATATGTTGATGTTGTATCCTGCAACTTTACTGACAACATAGATTATTTCTGACAGTTTTTTGGTAGAGTCATTGATATTTTCTATATATAGGATCATATCACCTACATTTCTGTAGATAGAAAGAATAAGAAAAACTTACTAAAAGAATAAGTTTTACTTATTCTTCCCCTGTTTGGATGCCTTTTACTTCTTTGTCTTATTCCTGAATTTAGAAGTAAAACTTTCAGTCTTTCTCCATTGAGAGAGACCAACAGCTAACATGCATGTTAGCTGTGCATTTGTTATACATGAACTTCATTATGTTTAGGTGTGTTTCTTCTGTACCCAATTTGCTAAAGGTTTTTATCATGAAAGAATGCTGTATTTTGTCAAATGGTTTTTCTGCGTCTATTGAGATGATCATGTGATTTTTATCTTTTATCTTATTAATATGTTTACATTTATTGATTTCCATATGTTGAACCATCCTTACATTCAAAGCATAAATCCCCCTTGGTTGTTATGTACAATTCTTTTTAACTGTTCTTGAATTCAGTTTGCTGATACTTTGTCGAGACTTTCCGTTCCTATATACATCAGGGATATTGGTCTATAGTTCTCATTTCCTGTGGTGTCATTACCTGGCTTTGGTTTCAGGTTAATGGTGGCCTCATAGAATAGTTTGAAAGTTCCCTTCTCAGATTTTTGTGAAGAGCTCGAGAGGACTGATGTTAGTGCTTCTTCGAATGTCTGGTAGAATTCTTCAGTGTAGCCGTCTTGTCCTGGGGTTTTCTCTGTTGGGAGGTTTATGATTACTGATTTAATCTATTTGGTTATTATTGGTCTGTTCACATTTTCTATTTCTTCCTGGTTCAGTTCTCTTTTTAAGATTTATGTTTTATATTGGAGTATAGTTGATTAAGAATGTCATGTTAGTGTACAGCAAAGTGGTTCACCTCTGTGTATACTTGTATCTGTTCTTTTTCAGATTCTTTTCCCATTTAGGTTATTACATAATATTGACTAGAGTTCCCTGTGCTATAGTAGGTCCTTGTTGGTGATCTGTTTTAAATGAGTGGTGTGTTTATGTCAATCCCAAACTACCAATTTACCCCTCCCCTTTGGTAACCCCGTTAAGTTTGTTTTCTAAGCCTGTGAGTTTGTTTCTGTTTTGTAAATAGGTACATTTATCATTTTTATTTTTTTTAGATTCTGCATATAAGCAATATCATGTGAAATTTGACTTAATTCCACTTAGTCTGATAATCTACAGGTTCATCAATATTATGCAAATGGAATTATTTCATTCATGTTAATGGCTGAGTAATATTCCATGTGTATGTATACCACAATTTCTTTATCTCTTCCTCTGTTGATGGAAATTTAGGTTGCTTCCATGTCCTGGCTATTGTAAATAGTCCTGCAGTGAACACTGAGGGGCATGTATCTTTTTGAATTATAGTTTTCTCTAGGTATATTCCCAGTAGTGGGATTGTTGGATCTTCTTTTCCAGTTTGGATTCCTTTTCTTTCTTCTTCTAGGACTTCCAAAACTATGTTGAATAAAACTGGCAATAGTGGATATTCTTTTCTTGTTCCTGAGCTTAATGGGAATTCATTCCACTTTTCACCATTGAGTAAGTTGACGTTAGCTGTAGGTTTTTCACATATGGCCTTTATTGTGTTCCCTTAGTACCCACTTTCTGGACAGTTTATCAAATGCTTGTTGAATTTTTTCAAAGGCATTTCTGCACCTATTGAGATGATCATATGGCTTTTATTCTTCAGTTTGTTAATGTAGTGTATCACACTGATCTGCAGATATTGAAAAATTGTTGCATACCTGGGATAAATCCCTCTTGATCATGGTGTGTGATCCTTTTAATGTATTGTTAGGTTCGCTTTACTAGTACTTTGCTGAGGATTTCTGTGTCTTTGTTTATCAGAAGATGAGCAGCGTATTTATCTGTGTAATTTTTTTTTTTTGAGGTATTCTTGACTTTTTTATCAGGATTATAATGGCCTCATAGAATGGGATTATTCCTTCCTCTGCAATTTTTTGGGATATTTTCAGAGGGATAGATATTGACTCTTCTTTAAATGTTTGATGATATTTACCTTTGGAGCCATGGGCATCTGGACTTTTTTTGTTTGGATTTTTCCAGTCAGTTTCAATTTCAGTACTTGTGATTGGTCAGCAAACCAGATTTTAGTTTCATTGCTTCTTTCTATTGTTTTCTTCATCTCTGTTTAAATCTGCTCTGATCTTTATAAATTCTTTCCTTCTACCTGCTTTGGGTTTTGGTTGTTCTTTATCTAGTTGCTTTGGTGGTGGTGGTGGTTTAGTCTCTTAAGTTGTGTCCTGCACTTGCGACCCCATGGACTGACTGTAGCCTGCCAGGTTCCACTATCCATGGGATTCTCCTGGCAAGAACACCGGAGTGGGTTGCCATTTCCTTTTCCAGGGGATCTTCCCGACCCAGGAATTGAACCTGGGTCTCTTGCATTCTCCTACAGAAAGAATCTGCAGGTGGATTCTTTACCGACTGAGCTACGAAGTTGCTTTAGGTGTAAGGTTAAGTTGTTTGAGATTTTTCTTGTTTTCTGAGGTAAGACTGTATTGCTATAAACTTCCCTGTTAGAACTGCTTTTCCTGCATCACATAGGTTTTTGATTATTATGTTGATTTTCTTTTTGATTTCTTTATAGGTTTTTAAATATTATGTTTTTGTTGTCATTTATCTCTAGGTATTTTTTCATTTTCTCTGATTTGTTCAGTGATCTATCAGTTGTTTAGTAGCATCGTTTAGCCTCCACTTGTTTGGGGATTTTTGACAGTTTTTTTTCTTGTGATCGATTTTTAACTCTTAGTGTTGTGGTCAGAAAAGAGGCCTGATATGATTTCAATTTTCTTAAATTTACTGAAACTTATTTTGTTATCCAGCATATGATCTATCCTGGAGAATGTTTCACGTGCACCGGCGAAGAATGTGTATTCTGTTGCTTTTGGACAGAATGTTCTATAAATATCAGTTAAGTCTCTTCAGGATGAAGTGTTATATAAGGCCTGTGTTTCCTTATTGATTTTCTGTGTGGATGGTCTGTCCATTGATGTAAGTGGGCTGTCAAAGGCTCCCGCTATTACTGTTTTACTGTGATTTCTCTGTTTATGGTTGTCGGCATTTACCTTATTTATTGAGGCATTGACTAGTTAATATTAAGTGTTTTCTAATGCAGTATTAGAAATATTATAAGTGAAGAACTTTCAAGATACAACCTATTATGACTTTTACTATATAATTGTGACTTGTTATGTTGTAGGTCTCCTTTTTACATATGGTGTGACGGGAAGCGGAAAAACTCACACTATGACTGGTTCTCCAGGGGAAGGAGGGCTGCTTCCTCGCTGTTTGGACATGCTCTTTAACAGTATAGGGTCTTTTCAAGCTAAACGATATGTAAGTGTGTGTGTTTTTTTTAAATTGTATTATGACTCTCACTAAAAGATATAGGTGCCAAAATACCTGTGAATACAATATTATTAAGGAAGAACCAAGGCACTGAATACCTTTTAAAACCTTAAATATGTTTAAATGTAAACTATCTTGTTTCTTAAATATATTTACTATTTATGACAAAGTCTAAAAATTATGGTCTGGTTTTTGCCCTCACTTTAGGTTTTTAAATCTAATGATAGGAATAGTATGGATATACAATGTGAAGTTGATGCTTTATTAGAACGGCAGAAAAGAGAAGCCACACCCAATCCAAAGACCCCCTCTAGCAAGTAAGTAATTCTGTTTTGTAATACTGGCCTCACAGGAACCCTGTCTGGTGGTCAGAAGTGGAGAAGTTGGTCTGACAGTTGACTTTAGTGAGATAAAAGTTGAGGGCTGTTCTTAATTATGTTTGCTCAGATGTTCTATTTGGTTTTGAATGCACTGCCCTTGAATGACTGTGTATGGAGAAGGTGCCACTCTGGGTGAAAGAAGGTGTAAAAGTCTGTGCTGTGTATCTGGGAAGACATGGGAGAACTGGTGGCCCAGCCATGAGTATGAGTAAAGTTGCTCTGTGCAGTCTTGCTTGTAATAGAGGTCATTTATGACTAAAATGTTTAAGATGAGATTGAGACTTTTTTCTTTTTTCAGACGACAAGTAGATCCAGAGTTTGCAGATATGATAAATGTACAAGAATTTTGCAAAGCAGAAGAGGTTGATGAAGATAGTGTCTACGGTGTATTTGTCTCTTATATTGAAATATATAATAATTACATATATGATCTATTGGAAGAGATGCCGTTTGATCCCATAAAGCCTAAGTAAGTAGTGGAGAGAGTCCCTTTTTAGCTGACTAACCTTGACGAAGTCACTTCACATCAGTGACCTTAGTTTCCTCAGCTATAAATGGGGATAAAGCTTACTTCTGTTTTCAAAATGAAATATAACTCATATATCATGCAGTTGGTGTGTGGTGAATAGTTCTGTTATTTACTTGATATTTAGTTAGTTGTATTAGGAAAACCAGTGGGTTAAAGTACCTGAGGAGAATATTCCCCGTAAGACTTTACTTTTGAAAACTCTTGGCCCTCGGCTACATTTTGAGAAGGATCTTAATTGTATAAAGAAGTGTCCCTATAGATGTGCCTTGGGGCTACCTTTCAAGAACCTAACACTTAATGTTGGGAATTTGCAGCCTCTAATCTGTGTCCTGGTGATCTCCACAGAATGGAGCCTAAAGCTGCTGTCTGCACAACTAGTAGTCACAGACTTTCCATCATTGATTAATCAGAAGTGACATCCGTATTGTCATTGCACCAGAGTTAAAAGATTATTCCTTAGATTTCCTTGAGTCTTGTCCTGCTGAGACTGAAGGCCAGTTACAGTCTGGCATTACAAATTACCTTTGTGCCAGAGTGGACTCCGGAATCTCATGTCTAATAACAATATCTTATTCATAGTCTTAAGCTAAATGCTTGTCTTCAGTGCTGTCTTTGTTAGGGCCTCTTAAGACATAAATAATGTTGAAGACCTGTATTATATATTTAACTTTTCGGTATATGACTCAATCAGGTATTAGTGAAGGAACAGCTAGATTTGAAAAACCATTACACTGATGTGTCAGTATTTCTACTTTATATTATAATATATATATTAAAGAGTTTATAGACTAATTAGTTTTTAACTTAATATTAAAGACTTTATAGACTAATTATTATCAGGCTTGCCTGGTGGCTCAGATGGTAAAGAATCCGCCTGCAATGCAGGAGACCTGGGTTCGATCCCTGGGTTGGAAAGGCCCCCTGGAGAAGGAAATAGCAACCCATTCCAGTATTCTTGCCTGGGAAATCCTATGGACAGAGGAGCCTGGCAGCCTACAGTCCATGGAGCTGCAAGGGTTGGACACGACTTAGCGACTAGACCCCCACAGACTACTTACTTACTTGTTTAAAGTGTCGGTTGTGTGTACCCGTTTTCCTAGGCTTTTTTAATGTCATTAATCACTTTCACATCTGCACATGCACCAAGTTTCTGTTTGATCTGTTCCAAATGAGGCTGTTTTCTAAGAAGCCTATCTTGTTTTTATTATGTACATAAAGACTGACAAATGTGAGTGCATGCCTTGTAACCTTCCTGTAACACCTTGAATGAACTCACAGGGTGCTTATTTGGCAGTGAATTCATTTTGTTAGGGTGGTGTTTAACCTTTTTTTTTTTTTTGAAGCTGAATTGAGGTTTAGTTTTTAATACAATGAAGGAGAATTTTTAAGATCTGACTCATTGTAAGTGTCACATACTCTAGACTGAATGTGTTGTTATGAGATGGCTGCTGCAGAAACAGTAACTTCTGCCTTATTCCTTTGGTAGGTGGAACAGTTGCAGCACACCCATGAGGAACACAGATTTTGTGTATGTGATGTGTTGACTCTTTTCTTAAGGAGAAGGGTGCAGTTATACTAGTGGTTGGCATTTGTGGCATGTTCGCATGTAGGCGATTTTTCATTGGTCCTGGGCCGGCTGCTACCTCTAAGCCCCGCCTTCCTGAGAAATCCGCCATTGGCTGAATAATGGTGGCTGGTAACTGCATCTGCCCCCACTGTTCACACGACTGAGGCCAAACAGGCAGCATCTTTCGCATCTTCATCCTACCTTAAGAGTAAAACTTGACCAGCCACTTTAAAAGGATTGCCACTCCTGGTATATACCAAACTCCTTCTGAATTTGTTTTTTTGTTGACAGAACCAGCTTGATCTGTTGATCTTTTAAAATTAAGAAAATGCTAGATTTTGATGCCTAACCTTTGCATGTGATGGTGCTTACTACTACTTTGATCTCTGTTTAGTAAGTGTTGTTTCATGTGCTTTATAGGAACGAATTAGAGCAAAGCTTTTATAACAAAATAGATTCCTGTTATGTAACTAATCTTAACTGTATATCCTTATTCTTATCCAAGTGTAATATTCTTCTGGAGTCTTGCTTAGGCTTATTCCCTTTGTAAGAATGGATATCATGTTGCCTGACATTTTAGTCCTTAAGTCCTGAGATAGTTTAGGAAACTAATGTTTTTTTCTTTCCCCTAGACCTCCACAATCTAAACTGCTTCGTGAAGACAAGAACCATAACATGTACGTTGCAGGATGTACGGAAGTAGAAGTGAAATCTACTGAGGAGGCTTTTGAAGTTTTCTGGAGAGGTTAGAAGCAGAGTTAGAAGTACAAATATATAAAGTGATAAATATAATCCTGAAAGCTGCTTCTCTACTGACAATACTTTTTAGTTTGGTAGAAAGTATATACACTGAAGCAAGCAATGATTTCTCTGTCACCGTAGGCCAGAAAAAGCGACGAATTGCTAACACACATTTGAATCATGAGTCCAGCCGTTCCCATAGTGTGTTCAACATTAAATTAGTTCAGGCTCCCTTGGATGCAGATGGAGACAACGTCTTACAGGTAAAGGTTTAATGTGTAGAGTTTTTCCTGTTCTGAATCCTTAATTTAGGGATTAGAGTTAAATCATGAAGGTTTCATTACACTGAATATTGTGCTAAAATTATCTTATGTGTAGGTGATGACATTTTAAAAAAAATGTTTCACTAATTAGGTAGTATAGTTTCAGGAAGTGTTAGTCACTCATGTCCGACTCTTTGAGACCTCATGGACTGTAACCCGCCAGGCTCCTCTGTCCACGGGATTTTCTAGGCAAGAATACTGAAGTGGGTTGCCATGCCCTTCTCCAGGGGATCTTCCCGACCCAGGAATCGAACCTGGGTCTCCCACATTGTAGGCAGATTCTTTACCATCTGAGCCACTGGGGAAACTCTTGTTCTAGGAAACCAGCTATTAAATCTTAGAACCTGGAATTTTGTTGTGAAAAAGGTTTACAAATCTTTATAAATATCTAATAGAGGAGATAAAATGTTATGATCATTGTTTTTCTCTGAAGACTCATTTTGTATGTAGAAATTATTCCCGGTTTTAAAGTGTTACCAACAAACTTTTCAGGAGTGGTCAATTCTAGACTGTTCTCTCTTGGTGACAGGCCAGTGGAGCACGCAGCTGCTGGTCGCTGTTTAATGCTGGGCCTGTCATGCTGCAAGGCTTATATGAATTAGTAACAGCATCTGAGCCTGAATGTAAAAATCATTTAGTTAGTTTAAGGTATGAAAATGTAATCCCATTCAAAACATACCATGAAATTGTGGTGTATCACGAAGGTTTTCAGGTGGCAGTAGATGGTACAGCATGGTACTAAAGACCACCAGGATTTGAATTCTGGTTTCTATGCATTTACTAGCTGTCTTACCGAGCTGTAATAAACTCCTCTACATAATAAACAATTTCTATGTAATAAGCTATTTCTACATTCAAAATGAGTCTTCAGAGAAAAACAATGAATCATAACATATTTTATATCAGTTATGTGTCTGACTTTCTTATGAAAGTTATTAGAGTATTATGAAATTATTAGGCTATAAGATTATTAAATATCTCATTATACAAATATTTAGTCTTGCTCTAAACTATTTAGCAGACATTTATTGAGCTCCTGCTGAGTGCTGGGAACTGTGCAAGGTGCTGGAGATGAAGTGGTTAAAAGACAGTTCCTGTTCTTGTGGAGCTTACAGTGTAACATAGTCTGCAAGTAATGTCATGGGGATATTTATCATATGCTTTTAGTAAACTGTTCCCCCAAAATATGTATCCTTCCCCCTTATAATGCTTTTTGTATTATGCAAACCTTATATTCCTAAGACTTAATTTCACTTGAATATATTTAAAGAACACTGTAAACCAGTTATAATTCATGAGATTGGCATTATCTTCCCTTCAGGAAAAAGAACAAATCACTATTAGCCAGTTGTCTTTGGTAGATCTTGCTGGAAGTGAAAGAACTAACCGGACAAAAGCAGAAGGGAACAGATTACGTGAAGCTGGTGAGCAAAGCATAGTATTTACTTATTGCTACAACTTTCAGAAACTTGCAGTGCCAGTTTATTGCCTGCTTATTGATGGTTTAAGCCTAACTGTCTTCAATTTGACTAAAAATTTAGAGGCTAAGTTAAGTGACTAGTGCTTTTTCTTTAGCTATGCTGGTTTCATGTTGATCTATTACAACACACTAATTTCTTTAAGAATGAGGTGGTGGTTTAGTTGCTAAGTCATACCTGACTCTTGTTGACCCCATGGACTCCTCTGTTCATGAGATTTTCCAGGCAAGAATACTGGAGTGGGTTGTCATTTCCTTCTCCAGGGGATCTTTCCAATTCAGGGATCGAACCTGCGTCTCCTACACTGCAGGTGGTCTCCTGCATTGCAGGCAGATTCTTTACTGACTAAGCCACCACGGAAGGCTAAGAATGAGGAAAAGTGACTAAATAGAAAGTAAGTTACATTCCTGTTGAAAGTGTTATATCTATGGCTAGAGTACCAGTACTGGGCCCATAAAATTAAGTGATTTAATAGTTCCTCCAACATTCACAGTGGTAAATTGGCTTATGGAGATAGGAAAAATCTTTGAACACAAAAGCCAGTTGAAATCTGTGTTTTTCTTAATTTTTCATTTAGTACAGCCATTTATGATATGATTTATGCTAATAACATTTATGGAGTACCTACTTTGTTACAGGAATTGAACACATATCTAGTACAAAAGAGGCAAATTGCTAGTAGAAGGTGAGGGAGGTGAGCAGCAGGTGCTGTGGGGATACAGAGCAGGGCTGTTCCATCCATTCTGGGGCTGTATGTGAGATGGGGCCTTGGGGAAGAACGCGTGGAGCTGATGAGGCGTCAGCTCTTAGAAGAGCGATAGAATTAAAGTCACCACCCCTGGGAGAACACGGCAGGGCCAGGGTAGCTGAAGTGGAGGGTGTGGGTTGGTGAACTGTGACCACTGAGGCCGGAGGGCAAGGCAAGTCCATGAAGACCCTTGACTATCATATTAGTGTGAATTTCTTGTTGAAGGAATAATGGTGACTACCAGTTATTAAGGGCTGAGTATTTATTATAGCATCTACTATATATGGGCTTGATTTCTTGATTCTGACTTTCCAGGATTGGATCATACCCATTTTGTCAGACTGGAAGAGGTTAAGTAATTTTCCCAAGGTTAGAGCCTGGTTCGAACCCAGGTTGGTTGAACTTCCAAAACTTGTATCTTTCTGCTGTTACACAGCCAGTGAACGATCAGTTTTAAAAAGATTTTCCCAGTGTAGTAGATTAATTTATCAGAGGCAAGTGTAGAGAGATGAAAAGCAGTTGGGAACCTTTTGCAGTAATTCATATGAGCAGTCCTGTCACCTGGAGGCAAAGGTCAGCCAAAACTAAGAGCTAGTTTGGAAGCAGGCCCACCTGGATGTGGAGAGGAAGGGAGAGAGGAGGATAAACCAAAGAAAATCTTGATTGAGGAGGAGTAGTTTGAGGTGCAGGTGTGGGCAGCTAAGAGTTTTGTGTTGAACATATTCCATTTATTCAAGTGTAGGTGCCTAGCAATTGGATGCAGAGGTAGAGAGATATGGAAGGAGAGAGATTTGGCTTGAGGTTTGTAGGTTTAGGTTGTGCAGTGAAGACATGATTGAAGCAATGGGAAAGATTATTCATGGAGTACAAAGAGGAACATTCTGAGGGCAGGGTCTCGAGGACAGTAGATCCTTGAGTCTGGGAAGGAGAGTTGGGGCGGATAGCCAGGTGACTTGGAGTTATGAAGTGACTAAACACACACTTTTTAAAATAATTTTTTATTTTTTGCTGTGCTGAGTCTTCACTGCTGCCCGGGTTTTCTCTGGTTGCATCGAGGGGGGTCTGCTCTCCAGTTGCAGTGTGCAGGCTTCTCACTGTGGTGGCTTCTCTTGTTGAGGAGCAGGGGCTCTAGAGCGCACGGGCTTCGGTAGTTGCAGTGCATGGGCTCAGCAGCTGTGGCGCCCTGGCTTAGGTGTTCCGCGTGCGTGTTCAGTCGTGTCTGATTCTCTGTGGCCTGATGGACTATAGCCCATCAGGCTCCTCTGTCCATGGGATTTTCCAGGCAAGAATACTGGAGTTGCCATTTCCTACTCCAGGGGATTTTCCCAACCCAGGAATTGAACCTGCATCTCTTGTGTCTCCTGCATTGACAGGCAAATTCTTTACCACTGAGCCACCTAGGAAGCCCCAGGTTTAATGGCCCAGGACTAAAAACACACACACTTTATATATGTCTATATAAAAAGACAAAGCATCTAGAATCCAGATCACAAGAAGAAGGATTAACCTTAGGAAAGCAGGTTTAGCTGGACTGGAAGGAAAGAAGAAACCTGAGGGTTCTGATGCTTTGGAGACAAGAACAGAAACCATATCAGTGTTGACATGATGGGGAAGAGGTGACATGGTTAGGGAGTTAAAACTATACTGGGGCTAGTTTGTGGCTGGGGCATATGTGACAACCTCAGATTTCTAGAGGTTTCGGAGTTCTGAGCGACAAGGTTCAGGGCGTGGCTATAATGGTAAAGAGAGAAAGATTTCCTGGACTTGAGGTCGGGGCCTCTGATGGCATGTTAGAGTGACATTCCTGTTAGATGCTGAAGCTGACCCAGGAGCTGGCGTGTAAGGGGAATGTGTCTGAAGGCAACAGCAAGGGACTAGGAAAATGCTGCTGGCCTCCTGCTGCTCACCATCCTTTTACTATGTCAGGCTTAGAAAGCAGGCAACTTTTATTCACAAGACTACAGGGGAAGCACCACTCTTCTGGGAAATAAAAACAAGGTTGTAGGGCTTTGCATCATGGGTGGGGTGAAGTCTGTGGATATGATCCAGAATATTTTAGAATGTATAACATAAAATACAGGATTTCAAAAGAAACCAATTAGACTGAAATGTGTTTTTAAAAGTATTCTTAACACCTCTGTCATATAGTAATTTATATACTTTATTAATGCCTTAAACCTGACACCATGTCTGTAACTACATAATTTCAAAGTAGTAATGAATGTAAGTATCTTGAGATAAGCAATAAACTGTTATAAAAGTATCTGTGACTTCTGTTGATTAGAAACCACAAGTAGTACTACTACCATTACTATAGGTGTTTGGCCTACATTCATAATTGAAGAAACAGCTAAATTTCAGCAGTTAGTAAGAAAAAAGATGTATTTACTTCCCATCCATGTATGCACATTCCCTGAAGTGTACCCATGGACAACATCCAGATCACAAGTGGCCATTAGAGAAAGAGATGAAATGGATCATTCTGTGAGCGTTCTGAGGGTATGGCAAGTCTATTAATGGGGATATGGGTTTTGAAGAACACATGGAAGAAGAGGAGGAAGGACAGTGCGAGCTGGGGTCAAGGAAGAGAAAGCACGAATCATGGATTATCACGGAGGCACAGATGAGCTCTGTATTTTGAAAGGTGGCCAAGAATGAAAGCATGGTTTCAAAGTGAAAAACTTTTCTGTGTTGTAATGCTTTGGGGTCTCTGCAGGTGAGATCTCCTGTATTGTTGGCTTGATAGATCTGTCAGACTTGCCCTGACTCAGAAATTCAAACGAGTGGCCAGGACTAACAAGCATGCTGCCCAAGAAACCTTCTTTAGATATAGAGGGAACAGATTTAGTTGGCTCTTGAGACGCCTTGACTGGTAGAAACAGGAGCTCCTTCTGGTGCAAGGGAGACATCAATGTCTGGATGGAGCCAACTGTGGCCTGAAATATGGGCATGCTTTAGAGGATATTAAACATCTGTACTCATATACTCTTTCATGGTATTTAAGATTTGAAAGAAACTTTGCGGGTCATGAAGTATAATGTTACATTCAGTGGAGAGTCTTTACATAAGAATCCTGGTACTTACACTCTCCTGCAACACTGTCAGATATGGACAGTTCTTTAAGCTGAGCCCACTAAAATCTGTGATTTTAATTTCCATCTGAGAGTTGTATGAAGTAGATATTTCACAGACAAACAGACCGTACTCTGGCTACTCCGTCAGTGTCTTCAGATGCCTTCTGTGTGCATTTTTCTGCCAGGTAACATTAACCAGTCACTTATGACACTGCGGACATGCATGGAGGTCCTGAGAGAGAACCAGACTTACGGCACCAACAGGGTGAGCGGCGGCCTCTGGTTGTTTGTATATTTTGTATAGCTTTGTTTGTGTGCAGTTTCTGCCTGATGTATTTGGGTTTGGATATATTTATAGATGGTTCCATATCGAGATTCAAAGTTAACCCATCTGTTCAAGAACTATTTTGACGGGGAAGGGAAAGTACGCCTGATTGTGTGTGTGAATCCAAAGGCCGAAGATTATGAAGAAAGCTTGGTAATTTTAATGCCTTTATGAAATCTGAGTTTCTATAGACAAAACTATTTACATGTGAAAATAACATTTTGAACATTTTAAAAATTGATACAGAACCACTGGTTACAGAAGTGAACTAATAACCAATATATTACTGTCTCATTTACTAATTTCTGAAGAAAGACTAGAAACACTTATACATATAAACAAAATCAAACCCTATGTTGTATCTTAGCAAGTAATGAGATTTGCAGAAGTGACCCAAGAAGTTGAAGTAGCAAGACCAACAGACAAGGCCATATGTGGTTTAACACCGGGGAGGCGATACAGAAACCAGGCCCGGGCAGGTCCTGTTGGAGACGGTATGAGCTGCTATGGTGTCATCTGCCTGCTGATGAGTCTGTCTCTGTCTCTCTCTTTTTTAAAATCTATTTCACTTAAGAAAACTGTTCACTTTCTTTCCCCTCAACAAACAAGAGCAAAAAAAAGTCTGAACCAAAGTATAAATCACATTTCTTTTATTATATACTCTGACATTTTTTTCTTCTTTACAATTCATCTCATTTTTAAGGAAATATGATGAGCCCAACAAAGTACACTGTTAATTGGACTGGGGCTCTTACCAGTGTTAAACTTGTTTGAATAACACTTTCTCTCCTGTGTGACTTTTTTTTTAAACAACTCCATACAGAACCACTGGTTTCAGAAGTGGTTTTACAAAGTTTCCCACCTCTGCCATCCTGCGAACTTCTGGATGTCAATGACGAGCAGACTCTTCCCAGGCTGATTGAAGCATTAGAGAGACGACATCACCTACGACAAATGATGATTGATGAGTTTAACAAGCAGTGTAAGGGCAAACTCTTTATAGTTATTTTAACATGAGAAATTTGCAGGAGTTTTGTGTTGGGACAGCATCTTCAAGGAAGGATTATTTTGTCTCTGAACTTAGTATCCCCCCAAAAGCATCATTTTATATCCTAAGGATATAAAGCAGAAGATCAAAGTGGATGTGAATTTATCCTCTTTAAACACTAATAGTCATGATGAAAGGGACAAGAGCTACTTCTTAGCTCCTACTAGTTATTTATATGCAAGGCATTTAGCATGTATTATATCATAATAACTGTATCTTTGAGAAAATTACTTAATCCTTTATTTCTAGTTTCCCTGTCTGCAAAATGGGATTATAATTGTTCCTGCCTCAGAGGAAGGGTGTTAAATATAAGAATAAATGAGATGATGTTTGAAAAGCATGTATGACATCCTGGTACATAGGAAGTGCTTATTGAATGTATGTATTCTTATCACCATTGTAAGAAAAATGTGAGAAAAATGGTACTTAAATCTCCATTTTAAAATGAAGAAACATGCTCAGAAACAAATAACTTGCCCACGTCACATGACTAGTGAATGGTGCATAGGGATTTCAACTTGAATTAACTGTCCCTAAGGCTAGTGTTACTTCTGTTTCTGCATTTGTTCTCAAGAAATTATTTATGCTATAGTGCAAAATGAAAGACCTAAGTGTTTTTTCGTAACAAAAGTGTCTCTTGTGGATTTGAGAATCAAACTCTTGATGTCCTTCCAGACTTGTTTTCTGCTTATAGACTTTGAAAGGGGTATTTGCTAAAGAGCTTCATTTTCTATAAATATCAGTTATAAAAGTTGACTTCACCAGTTATTTTGGAATTGGAGTAAACTTGGCCTGCATGCTTTTGTTTCAGCTATTAATTTTAAGGCTTTGTTGCAAGAATTTGACAATGCTGTTTTAAATAAAGAAAACTATATTCAAGGAAAACTAAATGAAAAAGAAAAGGTGATCTCAGGACAGAAACTGGAAATAGAACGACTGGAGAAGAAAAACAAAACTTTAGAATATAAGGTTGGTTTGGGGATTATTATAATGGATGTATGTGCTGGACATTTAACACTGGTCTGATTTAGCTGTTCTACTATACGGACCTGCAGCTGCTGCTTCCTTGGGAGTTATCACTTGGTTATTTGCTAATCTTCATCCCATTCCCCATACAGAGGAACTATTAATGAATGGCAATAAAAGGGTAGATAGAATACTCTTTTTGAGACAGACCTTACCAATTGATGAGAATGTTCTGGTGTTTTAGTTTTGATTATAAATTGCTTTTTGACTTACTACTGAGGATAATTTAGGGGATACATGATTCATTCTAAACAGAAGCTAATCTCAAACAATACAGTGTTCTCCATTCTGAAAGTGGCCTTTATAAAAACAAAATTTTAGGGAACAGTAATTTTCACATGAAATCAAATTTCATCTTTCAGTGAGGAGCTTGTTTAAAAGTCCTCATTTCTAGGAACAGAGATGGGCATTCAGATGAAATTTTAGAGGAAAAGGTTTTCTTCATGATTCTTCTTTCCATAGCTATGCTTGCATAGGCAGATTATGAGAGAGATTATTTTAAAGAGAGAGAGATTATTTTAAAGCTACTTGAAATGTTTACACATCAAATGTTGACCATAATGGTCTACATTCCCAGGTTGAGATTTTAGAGAAAACAACGACCATCTATGAGGAAGATAAGCGCAATCTGCAACAGGAGCTTGAAACCCAGAATCAAAAACTTCAGCGACAGTTTTCTGACAAACGTAGACTAGAAGCCAGGCTGCAAGGCATGGTGACAGAAACAACCATGAAGTGGGAGAAAGAATGCGTGAGTGTCATTCCTACAGTATCCATCTCGTGGGTGACTGATTTCTTAACTACAGGATTCTGAATGGCTTGCACTGGGGTCCCTGGTGGCTCAGATGGTGAAGAATCTGCCTGCAATGCGGGAGATCTGGGTTCAGTCCCTGGATCGGGAAGATTCCCTGGATCCGGAATGGCAACCCACTCCAGTATTCTTGCCTGGAGAATTTCATGGACAGAGGAGCCTGGCAGGCTGTAGTTCGTGGGGTCTCGAAGAGTCAGATACGACTGAATGAGACACACACAGCGTTTTAGTGGTGGTGGCAACAGCGGCCACTACTCAGTCCCTTTTACTTCTTTCCTCTGCCCTTACAAGTCACAGCAAATTAATTAGCGTTATGAAGAACTATCATCTTTAGGAAATAAACCGTTCAGGTGAACCGGTGCAGTTGGTTTGGCGTAACTGAATTAGACTACTTATTGCCATTCATAAACCTTCAGGAGCGTCGAGTGGCAGCCAAACAGCTGGAGATGCAAAATAAACTCTGGGTGAAAGACGAGAAACTGAAACAACTGAAGGCGATCGTTACTGAGCCCAAAGCTGAAAAGCCAGAGAGACCCTCTCGGGAGCGGGATCGTGAAAAAGTTACCCAAAGATCTGTTTCTCCATCACCTGTACCTGTAAGTTGTCTCTAGTTGTGTAGTAACTTCATAGTCATAGAGAAGATTTGTTCAGATTAGCTGACTATTTCTATGAGAATCAAATTTTTTGTTTTAAATTTATTATATTTCTCAAATTTCTATTTATACTTAAAAAATTTAGTATAAACACAAATTTAGTGTAAAATTAGTAATTCAGTACAAAAATTATGTCTTAAAAAGTTATAAAAGAATTATGTCTTCATGAGCTAAAATTATAGCAAAGCAATGAATTGTTTCTCAGTTTTTCAACTCCTGCTCATTAATTTCTCTTCAATTTTTTTAGCTTTCTAGTAACTATGTTGCTCAGATTTCCAACGGCCAGCAACTCATGAGTCAACAGCTACATAGGCGCTCTAACTCTTGCAGCAGCATTTCTGTAGCTTCCTGTATTTCGGAATGGGAGCAGAAAATTCCTCCGTACAACACACCTCTCAATGTCACATCTATTGCGAGGCGTAGGCAGCAGGAGCCAGGACAAAGTAAAACTTGTATCGTGTCAGACAGAAGGCGAGGGATGTACTGGAATGAAGGCAGGGAGGTGGTTCCTTCGTTCAGAAATGAGATAGGAGTAGAAGAGGATCGCTGCAGCAGGGTTAGTGCCAGTTATCACTTTAAAGCATTGTAGCAATAGATTTTACTGTTGTGTGTTTCTATAACTCGGTTCTGAAAGTTCACCGGAATGATGGGTGAGCTCTAATATAAGCAAGGTCTGATTTTTCTGTTAGTTCGAAAGATCAAATCACCCTGAAACTGAGGCCTAGCTCTTCATCTGAAAAAAGCCTAGCCGCATTTGGCACAGAAAGTGCCTTGTGCTCAGTGAACACGTGCTCCTCAGCTGCATGAACTGATGAGCATCCACAAAATCAGTGACTGTCTTAGAACACATTTTCCATTCTTTGGCTTTTCTTCCTCAAATTGGATTTTTTACTTTTTTTTAATTTCCATTTTTAAAACTGCTTTCCTGGACTTTTATTTTAAACAATAGACATGTAAATATTTTTCTCCTTCAGCCTTTGACAGTAAGCCATAGACTTTGTGTCCTACATACATAACCACAATCTTCATCACACCTGAGCAAGTCAGTGGTGTCCCAGTAATGGCTGTTCGTTTTTCAAACCTTGGTCCTATCAAGGTGAATACATTATATGTGGTTATTATCTCTTTAATCTTTTTAATATAAAGTAGTCCATCCTCCCCCTTTTTTTATTTTCATGATACTATTTTTTGAGGCGCCCAGGCCAGTTGTTTTATAACTGCTGAAGGAAGGTTTACATGGCCAATAAATCGCTGTTAATCTCAAGGGCTTTGTCTCAACTTAGAAGGGCTCTGCCTCATTCAAGGTTGTTTAAACAAATTCATGTTTATATTTTCTTCTTAAAGATTAAGGTAAAATTTTCCTCTGAATCTAAGTTAACAAAGTTAATATTGTGAATCTACATTTAGTAAAATTTTAATATATCTAAGAATTTTTCTTCTAAATAATTTAATCTTATAGTAAATATTTGCTTTAGATTTTCTTATTGTATAATTTAGGGTATAGAAAATATTTCATTTAGGTGGCCTGCATTCCTGATTATTAAGGGATGATGATGAATTACAAGGTTAAAGGCAATAGATAAGTCTAAAGTCGCTTAAGCTCTTTACTTTGCAGATTTTGCTTTAAACCTTTTTGGGGAGCAAATTATATGGTGATTGGTCTTTCTGATCAACTCTAATAAATCGTCCTTATTTCATGCAAATTTATAGACTGAAAACTATTCAAGGCCTACTTATGCCTGGTCAACATTAACGTAGTATCTAATTTGGCTAAGAGATATTTAAGAGAATTTACTAGAGATCCTTTAACTTCTTCATTTGAAATCAAAATCTTTTTAGAAGTGCAGCAGAATACACATCTAGGTTTGTTGGTCAAAAATTATGTCAGGTGGACTCAATTTATATACTTCAGTGAGGAAGAAAACTTAAATGTTTATTTCATAAATGACAGTAGAGTGTAAGGACAGTCATCTTCCAAAGTTTGTTTCACAATGTCTATTGCTAAATGTGTTTGAGAAAACTATCACCTTTGCTAAATGGTAGGTCATGAGAACCTCTTTCTTCCTTGTTCAGCATTAAGCCGTTTTAAGAATGGGACATTTCCTGCTTGTTGTGAGGCTTGGGTATCCTGAGTGGCAAACACTGTTGCCCATGTTTCGGTGTCATGATTTTGTCACTGGTGCATTTGTTTCTTATAATTGTACAGGGGAAATGCCTCAGTTCTCCAGATACATATTTTAAATTAGGTGTCCACACTTGACCCATTTGGAAGGATTTGGCCTGTGACAGACCGTTTCATTTGCTTTCAGTTTTGCAAACAAAAACTTTGCAAAGTTACAAAGAAACTATTAACTATGTTCTGTATGTGATCCACCCCCCCCTTAGGTTGAATGTGCTAAACTTAACTTTCCTAAATTTATATAACATTTTACTGGAAGTATCTAGTTTTATATTGCATGATAGAGACTGATTTGATAGTGTATTCTTTATCTGGTTCTTGGAACCTTTATGAGATGTTTGTGAATTTTTCATAAAGCTATATTTTGAGATTTTTTAAAGTATGCAGAAGTACTTTATTTACATTCTTCTAATCATTTTATACACAAGGTTCTTAAAATACCTTATGTTTTTTAGCATGTATGTACTATACAGCTCCATCAGCTTTTGCTGGGGGGAGAGGTGTATTTTTTTAATAGGAGTATTTTCACTTTTGTTTAGAGGCCTATGATATGTTTAGGACGTTTATTGATCTTTTTGAAGCTTTTAACATAGTTGTGGACCTAACAGATTAGTTCACAATAGCAGGAACAAATACTGGTTTTTGATCAAGAATGCAAAAATGAATTATTTGTCCTAAACACCACCTATGCAGGAAAGACTAGCAGCCTTACCAGAACTTTGCCTTCCACTCTTTGTTGAAAGGGAAGATCTCTAGTAGAATATATAATACATACATAAACTGGAGTTTAAAGATGTTTGTTGGTTTTGTGTTTACATACAAAGAGAACATTTAAATTGCTTGAGTAACATAGCTTTTGAAAAGGTTCACGCATTTGTTTTCATACCGTCACCAACTAAAGTAGCCAAAACTGCTGCACTTCTAACAGTACCCTCAGATTAATTCTGGGTTATGCTTGTCTCTTGATTCCTCTCTCAATCCGATCAGAACGTACCACCAATTCGTCTGCGACACAGACGCTCACGCTCTGCGGGAGACAGATGGGTAGATCATAAGCCTGCCACTAACCTGCAAACTGAGACAGTCATGCAGCCACATGTCCCCCGTGCCATCACTGTGTCTGTTGCAAATGAAAAGGCACTAGCTAAGTGTGAGAAGTACATGCTGACACACCAGGAACTAGCCTCCGATGGGGAGATTGAAACTAAGCTAATTAAGGTAAAAAATTTACACAAGAGAAGGAAATATGCAAAAAACAAAAAACCATTTACTCTTCTGTTCCTTTGATGACACATAGGCAGTGTCAACTAGAAGATAAATGGGTATTTGATAAAACCTTTTTGTTTGTTAGAAAACTCAAGTTACTCCTTGGGTTAAAATCTGTTAAATTCGAACTAAATCTGTTAGAGGAACTCCAGATACATACTTTTAATTAATGTGCATTTTGTTTTAAATCAAACAAAGAACTCCTGCCGTTGCTTAAGAGTACTGTCATTCGAGGGAATTCCTTGGCAGTCCAGTGGTTAGGACTCTGTGCTGTCACTGCCAAGGACCCAGGTTCAATTCCTGGTCTGGGAACTAAGATCTCACGAGCTGTACCTAACGGCCAAAAAAATAAAAAAGATTGTACTGTCACTTGTGTATGAGAGAAGGGGAACATCCAAAGAGGAAAGTATATTGCCTTTAGAACATTTAGAAATTTGCTAGATTGCTTGATCTTTAGTGTAGTTTTTAAATTACTGGTTGAATAAAAAGGAATGTTATTTTCTGCAAATAAGAATGCTGTTAATTACACTGCATTGGACTTCTATGTACACAAATCTTTAAAGTATTTTAAGGTATAGACCCAGCAGTCCAAGCACCATCTGGTTTTGTGGATGGGAGTTTTCATGAAAATCTTAAAATCAGTTTGAAATATATATGTATGTATATCATTTGGATGTATAAAAGTGTAATGGTGATCTTTTCTCCTGGCTGTAGGGTGATGTTTATAAAACAAGGGGTGGAGGACAATCCGTCCAGTTTACGGAAATAGAGACGTTAAAACAAGAATCACCAACTAGGTGAGTGATCATCAAATGCTTTCTTTAGAGGGCTGTAATTTTCTTAGCTGCTCATTCTTGAGGAACAGACTAGCCTGTAAAAACGTGTCATTAATTCTCTGAAGGAGTATATATGGTATTTCTCTATTTCTAATATTTTTCCTGTTCTTAGATGTAAAAAATAACTGTTGCGTTGTTCCCTTTTTCTGTAGCCGAAAACGAAGATCATCCACAGTAGCACCTGCCCAACCAGATGGAACGGAGTCTGAATGGACGGATGTAGAAACAAGGGTAGGAGTTAAATGTTTGTAGGGCTGTCACATATTAAGCCCCGCAGCTATACCTTTTCATGCTCTTTGAAACAAACAGCCAAAGTCTGATCTCAAGTGGCCAGTGCCGCCTGGAGCCAAGTCACAGGAGGTATTTGTATTTCTGCTCTGGTCTTACTGATGGAGCTCTTCAGTTTGAAGCCCCTGTTTTTAGTGTAGTGGGACTGTGCCCAAGAATCAAGGAAGACAGCATCACCCTAGAAGAACAAGAATGTCCATCAAGCTGGTCTGTCCTCTCAGGAGCAGAACTGTTATTCCTGGGGACAGATTCGAATAAAGAGTGTGGGACGGTGGGGGCCAGGCTCCAGCCTTTACCACTAACTTTCTCAAGAAGTCTTTCTGATAGAAAATGAGATTACCTGGATGGTCTCTAAAGACCCTTGTGCCTCACAGCTTTCCTCTCTGTGGTTTTCTCCCCAGTGCTCCGTGGCTGTAGAGATGAGAGCAGGCTCTCAGCTGGGGCCTGGGTACCAGCACCACGCACAACCCAAGTGAGTACTGACCAAGTGTGGTCTTTCTCTGTCTTCCCTCCCCACCCCCCTTGTCCCTACATCCACCTTTTTTTTTTTTTAAAGAGGATCTCTGTGGTTTCTCTTTACCCTCTGGAATATCCTGGCCTTACTGGCAGACTATAGTAGGCAGTAACAGTGCTGAGACCCCTGGGGGGTTGGATGAGAGCAATTAGAGCTGTAAGAACACTCACTCTTGTTCCTAATTTGCCGAGTGCTAATAAAGCTTTCAGAGGCCTAAGGGAGATCACCTGTAAGGAGGGGAGGCTGGGGTCAGGGGTGACAGCTCCTCACATAATTCATTCTTTCCTAATCTCCCTCTTGTTATAGCAAGAAGTGTTCATTAAAATAAAATGGAATGGTGAAATTTGTGGTAGGGAAAGACACACCCCAGAGTCTGGCCCATTCTTTTACAATTTTAAGCCCCCTTTTTTCGAATATCTAACTATACAGGTCCATGTGTCCATTTCTGACATACGTATGTACTCCTTAGGCAATCTGGAAAATCAGTGTAACAAGATAAAGATGGGAAGTCTAATTAAATACTACATAAGCATATTTTATTTGCTTTCTTAGAAGGACTTTAACTTTTCCCATGATAAAACAGGAATTCTCGCAAAAAGCCCTCCTAGAGTATTCATTGCAAAATTCAACACTAAATGCTGGTTTTCATTTTAGGCGCAAGAAGCCATGAATTGACAGTTTCAATAACAAAAGAACATTTTCATCATTTGTGTTGGTGATTTCTCCAAAGCAGTGCCTTCTGAAAACTTGTAAAACTCCAGCTTTGTTGAAAATCACAGACCTCATATGTCATCACACACTGGCCTCCATCAGGGATTCTCCCCTGTGGCTCCAAAGATATCTAGGATTCTACAAACTTTTTATATTATACACCTTTGCCATATTTAATATTAATAGCAGAGAAAGACCCCTCTTTCTCGTTGCTGTATGAACTTTTTTATATTGCTTTTTTTTGTATATTTCTTGTATACTTATATACTTATAAACTAATTCATGCATGTGTCTGTCTTGGATGATTAAGGAAAAATATATCTAGATCACGCTTTGCTTTTTATGGTGACTTTTCCACCTGTTGTCTGAGTATTTCTTAAGGATTTATAGACAAAACAAAGGCTGCTACTGATTAGCTGCAAGGATGCACTTTAGACACATATCGGACAGCTCAGCCTGAGACGTCAGAGACTCGCCGATACTAAAACCAGTTTAGGAAGGGGTCTGGAGTTTTGTATGTATGTACTTTCTGACATTTAGATATGTCAAAAGAAATGAAATAAAAGCACTAAGAAATACAAGGCTATGTGATGGTAATTTAACACATACTCTCAGAACCTAGCACCATGCTTTTCATTTAGCTGGCAATCATTTGTGGGAGGAATTAAACAAAAGCACTAGAAACTGCTGTCACCATGCTGAGGATACTTGTTTCAGCATGCCAAGAAACAGGTTTGAAAGGGACTATTTACTCTGCTGAAAACCAGGAATACCCTCCCAGCCCACACAACCCGCTGGTGTACTGCGGTCCACAGGCCATCCTTCGTACATAAACTGTGTTTGACCTGGAATCCTCCTTTTACTTCATTCAACTAACTTAGGGTCTCAAGAATAGCACTCAATCTCCAGGTATGGAAATTTTAAATTACTGGTATCATACCTAACTGACATGTGCAGATGAAAAGTAGAGGAGCAGGCGATGGCGCGATGGCAGTGTGAGCTGCTCCTTTTCTCCTTTTAGTTACAACTAACTGTTCACGGACTTCCGTGGTGGCTCAGACAGTAGGCTGCCTGCAATGCAGGGGCCCTGGGTCCGATCGCGAGTCAGTCATAACTGAACAAAAGTTTCTCTGGACACTACACCGCAACATGCAAAAGACTTCTACCGAAAAGAACGCAGGTGGGGAGACCTTAGCAGGACCGCGGTCCCCAGAGTTGTGAGCCTGCTTCACCCTACCTGCTGGGGAGGGGCCGGGGAGCGCGTCCGTGGGGAGCCACACAGGGTGGGGGGGACAGGAACCAGTTTGGAGGCCGAAGAGGCTTCCTCTGCCAGTGACTACGGCCGCCTCCCTGGAGGTCTTAAAGTGGCTGCCTGGCTGGGCAGAGCGGGAGAAACCCGTTTCTCGGCAGCAGCACTAATTCCTCAGGAGCCACTAGTGGGAGTGGGCTGAGGAGACGAGAACAAAGGGCACCGAAGCATCTCACTCCCTTCTGTCTGCCTCGGGTTTCAGCCGGAGGTCTGTGCACGGCCCTCTGCGGGGCTTGCCGCAGTGGAGGGTCCCCGCCTGCTGTGGACAGCCACAGGGGCTAAGCCCACACGTGCCCCACCCTGCCGCCTGCTTTTTCTAGGCTGACTTTTTTAACAGGCTCTGCCCAGCATGGCCCTAGAACCAGCTCAGGTAGAGAAACCAAAAATTGAGCTATGCCGCCACCTTGTGGAGAACAAAAGAAAGGCTTCTAACAGTCAGTGTTGAACTGGAACATCTAACAACTAGTAAGAAGTGTGCTACTTCAAACTCGGTGGCAGAGGCACATTTTACCAAACGGAAAAATCACGGTGACATGGTATCCCAAAGAGAAAAACTAATAATTCTTCAGCAACTGAATCCACAGGCACAGAATACTGTGATCTGATAAAAATTAGCAACAGCTGTGATGAAGGTACAAGGACGCTTAGGCAGTCATTTACCAAATATAGATGTTATTTACCAAATATATTGAATTTTCAAAATGAACCAAATTCTTCAGCTGAAGAATTCAACGAATGAGATCAAGAATATGTAGAAAGCTTAGGGAGTCAGGCAGATGAAATCTGGGAGAGAATTAGCAACTTGATTCTTAAAAAGTGAAGAAAACCTAAGAGAATTCGCATACGTGATGAGATGAGAAAAACAAATGTGAGTGAGAATAATGGTCTATCCAAAGGAGCAGAAAGGGAGAGGGGAGCAGCAGAGAGTGTGTATTTAAAGAAATAGCCGAGACTTTCCCAAGCCAGGGAGGAAACGACCTAAAAGCCCAATAGGACACCCCATTATCTCAATGCCAAAAGACCTCCAATTACATCAAAAGTCATTAAAAAAAATAATAATAAAGGCAACAGTGGGGAGAAAAAGTAACTTACAAATGAATGCTTGCAAGGCTATCAGTGGATTTCCCAGCAGAAATTCTACAGGCCAGGACAAAGTGGAATGACATATTCAAACTGTGGAAGATAAATATGGCCGGCCAAGAATACTTTATCCAGCCAAGCTGACCTTCAGTTATGAAGGAGAAATAAAAGCTTTCCCAAACACACAAAACCTGCTTTACAGGAAATGCTAAAAGGAGTTCTTAAGTTGAAATAAAATGATGCTAACTAGTGACACAGAAACAAATGAAAGTACACATAAAAAGAGGCAAACTGTGACATCAAAAGTATAAAAGGGGAGGTGTAAAAAGGGTTGAACCATTACAGGAGAATGAAAACAAGATGCTATCAACATGAAAAGGACTATTTTACTTATGAGGTGTATTATGAAAGCTACAACGTAAGAGGTGAGTGAAAAACCTGGCTTGAAACTCAACATACAAAAAACTAAGATCATGGCATCTGGTCCCATCACTTTATGGCAAATAGAAGGGGAAAAGTGGAAGCAGTAACAATTTTTATCTTCTTGGGCTCCAAAACCATTGCAGATGGTGACTGTAGCCATGAAATTAAGAGATGCCTGCTCCTTGGAAGAAAAGTTATGACAAACCTAGACAGCATATTAAAAAGAGACATCACTTTGCCAACAAAGGTCCTCATAGTCAAAGCACGGTTTGTCCAGTAGTCATGTGTGGATGTGAGAGTTGGACCATGAAGAAGGCTGAGCGCCGAAGAACTGATGCTTTCAAACTTGGAGAAGACTCTTGAGAGTTCCTTAGACAGCAAGGATATCAAAATAGTCCATTCTAAAAGAAATCACCCTGAATATTCATTGGAAAGACATGCTGAAGCCCCAATACTTTGGCCACCTGATGTGAAGCGCTAACTCTGGAAAAGACCCTGATGCTGGGGAAGATTGAAGGCAAAAGGGGAAGGGGGTGGCAGAGGATGAGATGGTTAGACAACATCACTGGACGCAATGGACGTGAGTTTGAGCAAACTCCGGGAGATGGTTGAGGACAGAGGCGGCTGGTGTGCTGCAACCCATGGGGTCACAGAGAGTTGGGACAGGACTTGGTGACTCAACAACTACCAACACCACAAAGCAAAATAACAGAGGCGAGAAACAAAGAAAAAATGAGGAGTAGACTGAGCAAGCCACTAAGGAAAACTACCACTTTACAAAGGTAGAAACAGGAAAAAGATAAAAAAAACAAGGCGAGTGACAAGATAGCAATAGTGTGTCCTTATCAATAGTCACTCCAAATGCATTGTTACTTATAGGTAGAAGCAAAAAAAAAAATTATAGAAATGAACCCATTTACAAAACAAACAGACTCACAGACTGGAAAACAAATTTATGGTTACCAAAGGGGAGGGATAAATTGGGAGTTTGGGACTGACATACACACTTCTATATTTAAAATAGATAACCAACAAAGACCTACTGTGTATAGCACAGGGAAATCTGGTCAATACTCTGTGATAATCTAAATGGGAAAAGAATCTGAAAAACAACAGATACATGTATATGCAGAACTGAACCACTTTGCAGGACACCTGGAACTAGCACGACATCCTTAAACAACTACACTCCAATATAAAACCTAAATTTTAAACAGGGGGCTGAACCAGGAAGAAACAGACAATATGAGCATGCCAATAATAACCTCACAGAGAAAACCAGAGGACAAGATGGCTACACTGAAGAATTCTACCGAAGAATCATCATCATCAACCCTTCTCAAACTCTTAGACCAGCATTAACCTGAAACCAAAGCCAGATAAGGACACAAGAAAGGAAAAGGACAGGTCAGGATCCCTGATGAATACAGGAGTAGAAAATCTCAATAATCAGCAAACTGCATTCAAGAACCCTTAAGAATTGTATACCATGACCAAGTGGCATTTATGCCTCATATGTAAGAATGGTTCAACATACATAAATCAATAAATTTAATACACATTAATAAAAGATAAAAATCACATGATCATCTCAGTAGATGCAGAAAAGCTGTTTGACAAAAGACAACATCCTTTCATGATAAAAAACCCTAGCAGACTGGATGCAGAAGGAACATACCTAAACATAATGAAGATCATGAATAACAAACAGTTAAGATACTTTCACTGGAGAAAGAAAGCTTTTCTTCTAAGATCAGGAATAAGACAAGGATGTCTACTCTCATTATTCTTATTCAATATAGTATTGGAAGCCCTAGCTAGAATAATTAGGTAAGACAAAGAAATCTATCTGAATATAATGAAAATACTACCTTGAAAAGATACCTAACCCACATGTTCATTGCAGCATTATTTACAATAGCAAGACAAGAGTCCACCAACCAATGAATGGACAAAGAAAACATGTTATATATAATCACGATGAAATACTATTCAACTATTAACAAGGAATAAAATCCTGCCATTTGAGACAACATGGATAAACCTTGAGCACATTTTGTTAAGTAAGTTAGACAAGTTCTGTCTGATGTAACTTATATACCCATCTGAATGCAGTGTTCCAAAGAATAGCAAGGAGAAATAAGAAAGCCTTCCTAAGTAAACATTGCATAGAAAGAGAGGAAAATAATAGAATGGGAAAGACTAGAGATCTCTTTGAGAAAATTAGAGATACCAAGGGAACATTTCATGCAAAGATGGGCACAATAAAGGACAGAAACTGTATGGACCTCACAGAAGCAGAAGTTATTAAGAAGAGGTGGCAAGAATACACAGAAGAACTATACAAAAAAGATCTTAATGACCCAGATAACCACGATGGTGTGACCACTTACCTAGAACCAGACAACCTGGAGTGCTAAGTGGGCCTTAGGAAGCATCACTATGAACAAACCTAGTGGAGGTGATGGAATTCCAGCTGAGCTATTTCAAATCCTAAAAGATGGTGTTGTGAAAACGCTGCACTCAATATGCTAGCAAATCTGGAAAACTCAGCAGTGGCCACAGGACTGGAAAATGTAGGTTTTCATACCAGTCCCAAAGAAAGGCAATGCCAAAGAATGCTCAAACTACCGCACAATTGCACTCATCTCACATGCTAGCAAAGTAATGTTCAAAATTCTCCAAGCTAGGCTTCAACAGTACTTGAACCAGGAACTTCCAGATGTTCAAGCTGGATTTAGAAAAGGCAGAGGAACCAGAGGTCAAACTGCCAACATCTGCTGGATCATAGAAAAAGCAAGAGAATTCCAGAAAAACATCTAATTCTGCTTCATTGACTATGGTAAAGCCTTTGACAACAAACTGTGGAAAATTCTTAAAGAGACAGGAATACCAGACCACCTGACCTGCCCCCTGAGAAATCTGAGTGCAGGTCAAGAAGCAATCGTTAGAACCGGACATGGAACAATGGGCTGGTTCCAAATTGGGAAAGGGGTACGTCAAGGCTGTATATTGTCACTCTGCTAATTTAACCCTATACAGAGTACATCATGCAAAATGCCAGGATGGATGAAGCACAAGCTGGAATCAAGACTGCTAGGAGAAATATCAACCTCAGATATGCAGGTGACACCACCCTTATGGCAGAAAATGAAGAGTAACTAAAGAACCTCTTGATGAGAGTAAAAGAGGAGAGTGGAAAAGCTGGCTTAAAACTCAACAATAAAAAACTAAGATCATGGCATCTGGTCCCATCACTTCATAGCAAATAGATGGGGAAACAATGGAAACAGTGAGAGACTTTATTTTCTTGGGCTCCCAAATCACTGCAGATGGTGACTGCAGCCATGAAATTAAAAGATGCTTGCTCCTTGGAAGAAAAGCTATGACTAACCTAGACAGTATATTAAAAAGCAGAGACATTACTTTGCTGACAAAGGTCTGTAATAGTCAAAGCTATGGTTTTCCAGTAGTCATGTGTGGATGTGAGAGTTGGACCATAAGGAAAGCTGAGCACCGAAGAATTGATACTTTTGAACTGTGGTGTTGGAGAAAACTCTTGAGGGTCCCCTGGACTGAAAGGAGATCAAACCAGTCAATCCTAAAGGAAATCAGTCCTGAATACTCACTGGAAGGACTGATGCTAATGCTCCAATACTTTGGCTACCTGATGCAAAGAACTGACTCACTAGAAAACACTCTGATGCTGGGGAAGATTGAAGGCAGGAGGAGAAAGGGACGACAGAGGATGAGATGGTTGGATGGCATCATCGACTCAATGGACATGAGTTTGAGCAACGTCCAGGAGTTGGTGAAGGACAAGGAAGCCTGGTGTCCTGCAGTCCATGGGGCTGCAAAGAGTCAAACGTGACTGAGTGACTGAATCCAAACTTGTAAAACTCAAGCGTGTTATGGTGGTTACTTGGGCATGGGAGGTGGGAGGACCTGACAGATGTTAAGTTTACTACATGCAACAAGTATACATAAGCCCTAGAGATATAACGCACAGTACAATGAATATAGACAACAGTACTGTACTCAAAGGAGCTTCCCAGGTGGCTCAGTGGTAAAGAGTTTACCTGCCAGGGTGGAGAGGGAGGTGGGAGGGGAGATCGGGATGGGGAATACGTGTAAATCTATGGCTGATTCATATCAATGTATGACAAAACCCACTGGGAAAAAAAAAAAAAGTAAAGGAGAAATTGAAAAAAAAAAGAGTTTACCTGCCAATGCAGGGGACGCAGGAGACGTAAGTTCAATCCCTGGGTCAGGAAGATCCCCTGGAGAAGGAAATGGCAGCCCATTCCAGTATTCTTGTCCGGGAAATCCCATGAACAGAGGAGTCTGGTGGGCTACAGTTCATAGGGATGTAAAGAGTCGGACACGACTGAGCGCGCAGCACACACACACTGTATCATAAATGTCAAACTTGCTAAGAGACTAGAACTTGATTACTCCAACTAGTAAAAAGAAATAATTATGAAATGTGATACAGGTGCTAATTATTACTACGTCCATGTGTGCTCAGTTGTGTCTGGTTCTTTGCAGCCCCATGGACTGCAGCCCGCCAGGCTCCTCTATCCATGGAATTTTCCAGGCAAGAATACTGGAGTGGGTTGCCATTTCCTTCTAAAGGGAAATCTTCCCCACCCAGGGATGGATCCCGTCTCTTGCATCTCCTGCATTGGCAGGCAGATTCTTTTATCACTGCGCCACCTTGGAAGCCCAATTATTATTACAATGGCAATCATTACAATACATAAATGATCTAATTATACATTATAAGATGTTTTATATCTTAAATTTACACAATGTTACATGTCAAATGTATTTCAATGAAAAATGAAAAGTAGATTTTTGCAATTGTAAAAAAAAAAGCACTAGATAATATAAAAATAATTTGCCACAAACTGACAAATTCAATGAATTTCCTTGACAACCATATGTGCTAAAGCACTTCAGTCATGTCTGACTCTGTGTGACCCTGTGGACCGCAGCCTGCCAGGCTCCTCTATCCATGGGGTTCTCCAGCAAGAATACTGGAGTGGGTTGCCATGTCCTCCTCCAGGCGATCTTTCCCACCCAGGAATCGAACCCAGGTCTCCTGCACCGTAGGCAGGTTGTCTCCCACTCGTGCCACCTGGGAAGCCCAGAGTATCCATGTATTAACTATGCTCTTTTAGACATTTCAACAAAAAACATGGTTTTGGGACAAAATCAGAAATGGTACTATGGAACATCATGATGAAACAGCCATCCTAGCAGGACGGTGGCCATGGAAGTCGGAATCCGCTAAGGAGTGTGTAACAACTCACCTGTCGAATCAACTAGCCCTGAAAATGGATGGCGCTGGAGCATCGGGCCCATACCCGGCCATCGCCGGCAGTCGGAGAGGCGTGAGAGAACCACTTGTAAAAGAATGAAACTAGAACACTTTCTAACACCATACACAAAAATAAACTCAAAATGGATTAACGATCTAAATGTAAGACCAGAAACTATAAAACTCCTAGAGGAGAACATAGGCAAAACACTCTCCAACATAAATCACAGCAAGATCCTCTGTGACCCACCTCCCAGAATATTGGAAATAAAAGCAAAACTAAACAAATGGGACCTAATGAAACTTAAAAGCTTTTGCACAACAAAGGAAACTATAAGTAAGGTGAAAAGACAGCCCTCAGATTGGGAGAAAATAATAGCAAATGAAGAAACAGACAAAGGATTAATCTCAAAAATATACAAGCAACTCCTGCAGCTCAATTCCAGAAAAATAAATGACCCAATCAAAAAATGGGCCAAAGAACTAAACAGACATTTCTCCAAAGAAGACATACAGATGGCTAACAAACACATGAAAAGATGCTCAACATCACTCATTATCAGAGAAATGCAAATCAAAACCACAATGAGGTACCATTACATGCCAGTCAGGATGGCTGCTATCCAAAAGTCTACAAGCAATAAATGCTGGAGAGGGTGTGGAGAAAAGGGAACCCTCTTACACTGTTGGTGGGAATGCAAACTAGTACAGCCGCTATGGAGAACAGTGTGGAGATTTCTTAAAAAACTGGAAATAGAACTGCCATATGACCCAGCAATCCCACTTCTGGGCATACACACTGAGGAAACCAGATCTGAAAGAGACACGTGCACCCCAATGTTCATCGCAGCACTGTTTATAATAGCCAGGACATGGAAGCAACCTAGATGCCCATCAGCAGACGAATGGATAAGGAAGCTGTGGTACATATACACCATGGAATATTACTCAGCCATTAAAAAGAATTCATTTGAATCAGTTCTAATGAGATGGATGAAACTGGAGCCTATTATACAGAGTGAAGTAAGCCAGAAAGATAAAGAACATTACAGCATACTAACACATATATATGGAATTTAGAAAGATGGTAGCGATAACCCTATATGCAAAACAGAAAAAGAGACACAGAAGTACAGAACAGACTTTTGAACTCTGTGGGAGCAGGGTGAGGGTGGGATGTTTCGAAAGAACAGCATGTATATTATCTATGGTGAAACAGATCACCAGCCCAGGTGGGATGCATGAGACAAGTGCTCGGGTCTGGTGCACTGGGAAGACCCAGAGGAACCGGGTGGAGAGGGAGGTGGGAGGGGGGATCGGGATGGGGAATACGTGTAACTCTATGGCTGATTCATATCAATGTATGACAAAACCCACTGAAATGTTGTGAAGTAATTAGCCTCCAATTAATAAAAAAAAAAAAAAAAAGAAACAGGCATCCTTAGCTGAGTGAACATACATTTTTTGTCTTTTTGTTTTTTTGGAGGCTGATTTTTTTTTAATAAAATTTTTTTACCAAATCTCAAGTTTGTGTACACGACACACAGTGAGGCCAACCAACACCCAAACTAGTTAGAGTCTGGAACAGAGAAAAGTTTATTACAGATTCACACAAGGAGATGGGTGCCTTATGCCCTAAGAACCCCAAAGTTCCTGGAAGCTTTCAGCAAGCCCCTTTATTCAGCAAGCCCCTTTCAAAGCAAAAGGTGAGGGAGGGGCCTGGCTAGTTGCTGCAAACTTCCTGGTGTCCGATCCTTTGCTCTTGAAGTCTGGTCATGGTCAGGTAACGATGTTCCTGTAAATCTCTATCAGATGAATGTTATTCTCTGTCCTGACCAGAAAGGGCAAAGTCCAAGGCACAACTTTGACCCACCAAGGTCCCATCCTGCCTAAGAGGAGGCAGATCTCAGCTGGCAGCTCCTTCAGGGCCAGGTTCCCACATCCTGCCCAGCTGTGGTCCCTGAGTTCACCCAACCCACACTGGCCCAGTCTCCTCAGGCTGCCCAAATGGGGACACCAGGTCTCACGGATCTGCAACCCAGGCAGACGGCCACTGCTAGAAGGTCACAGAGACAGGCTTGGGGGAGAGGTTCACTGCTCCTCAAGGTCTGGGCCACGGCTAGTGGAGGCCCTTAGCGAGAGCTCTGGAGTTCTGCAGGACGTAGTCCCCAGTCTGTTCCCTGGGCCTCCAGCTCACCTGGTGGCCCAAGGCTGGGTGCGCTGGAGGGCCTCTAGGAGAAGGCCTGGATCTGCCTCTTCACTCACTCTCCACCTGATGACCACCACACCACCCACCCTCGGCTAAATCGGTTCCCTAGTGGTCCCCCACCAACAGTTACTTGCGAGCAGGGCCCACTGCGGCGCTGACCAAGAGCTGAGCAGGACACCGGCAGCCGCTCACCAACAGCCGGCTGCCCGTGGGCGTGGCCCAGCGAGGCACCGGAGCGACAGCTCGTGGGCGTGGCCCAGTGAGGCGCCGGAGCGACGGCTCGTGGGCGTGGCCCAGTGAGGCGCCGGAGCGACGGCTCGTGGGCGTGGCCCAGTGAGGCGCTGGAGCGACGGCTGAGCAAGGCCTGTCCCCCAGTAACAGGGGGCAGAATAAAGCGCACAGCAATGGCTACCTGCTAAGGACTCTGCTCATCTTGCTCTGTTACAAAATGATAGTTTATCTGTTTTTTAAAAATTTGTTTAATTTTAATTGAAGGATAACTGCTTTACAATACTGTGTTGGTTTCTGCCATCCATCAACATGAATCAGACATAGGTCTACATATGTCCCCTTTCTCTTGAAACTCCTTCCCACCCCATATATATTTTTTTTTTATTAATAGTGAAGGTGTGATATTATTCCCAACAAAAAGCAGATCCAAAGGTTAGGGGAAAAGACAAAATCCACTATTTGTAAGCAAGGTCATGTATTTGTTTCGAGAATGCTTCTGAGTACCTCTCTCAATAGATGCTACTCTATTTCTTAACTATTTTTAATTTTTTTAAATGTCACACTGCTTAGTCTTTTGAAATACCTTTTTTTTTTTGCCTCACTACGCCGTTTGCGATCTTAGTTCCCCAATCAGGGATTGAACCGAGGTCTCTAACTGTGGAAACGCTAGAATTCCCATGAAATAGATCTTAACAGGAAGCTTTTACTAGGATATGGGAATGTGGGGTAGTAGAATTTGTCTGAAGTAAGAGTATGTTGAATCCAGTAAGTCTCTGAAAGGGAAATGCATCAGTAATTGAGGTTTTGCTTAAACAGTTCTAAATAGTTAGGAAGAACAGCTGTAGTTAATTGGGTGCTCAGTCTCTGATACCCTGTAAAGGTATTATTTGTCATTTACAGGTGGAGGAGGAGACTGAAGGGAAAAGGGAAGGGGACGGCAGAGGATGGTTAGATGGCATCACTGGCTCAATGGACATGAATTTGAGCAAATTCCAGGATAGTGGAGGACAGAGGAGCCTGGAGTGCTGCAGTTCATGGGGTAGCAAAGAGTTGGACACAACTTAGCAACTGAACATCATCAAACTAAAAATCTTCTGCACAGAAAGTGAAACCATCAACAAAATGAAAAGGCAACCTACTGAATGGGAAAATATACTTGCAAATCATGTGTCTGGTAAAGAGTTAATTTCCAAAACATACTAAAAATTCACACAACTCAGTAACAAAAAAGCCCCCAAACAACTGAATTTTAAAAACGGGCAGATCTGAATAGAGGTTTTTTCCAAAGAAGACATACAGATGGCCAAACAGGTACTGGAAAAGGTGCTCGCCATCACTAATCATCAGGGAAACAAAAAACCACAACTCACACCTGTTAGGAATGTCTATCATTAACAAGTGTTAATAAATGTTGGTGAAGATGTGGAGAAATGGGAACCCTGATGTACTGTTGGTGGCAATGTAAACTGGTGCAGGCACTATGGAAAAAGAGTATGGAGCTTCCTCCAGAAATTAAAATTAGTATAAGATTCAGAAATTCTACTTCTGGGTTTTTACTTGAAGACAATGAAAAACAGTAACTTGAAAAGATACCTGCATCACCATGTTCTCTGCAGCATTATTTACAACATCCAATGCGTCAATGGATAAAGAAAATGTGATGTAACACTATTCGGCTTAAAAAAGAATAAACTCTTGCCATTTGAGACAACATAAATGGACCGTGAGAGCAGTATGCTTAATGACATGTCTGACAGAGAAAGACAAATACCATATGATCTCATTATATGTGTAATCTTAAAAAAACAAACACAAAAAAACCCAAAACAAGCTCACAGATACAGAAAACAGGTGGTTGACAGGTGAGGACTGGGGGGAGGGGAGTGAGAGAAATTGGTGAAGGGGAGTCAAAAACTACAAATTTCCAATTATAAAATAAGTCAGTCATGGGGATGTAAGGTACAGCATGGTGACTACAGTTAATAATGTATCACATATTTAAAAGTTGCTTATAGAGTAGACCTTATCACAAGAAAAAAAACTGTTGTCTATATATAGTGATAGATGTTAACTAGACTTAGGATGGTCACTTCCCAATATAAACAAGTATCTATCATGCTGTATACCTTAAACAAACGTCAATTACACCTGAACTTAAAAAATTCTAGAGAAAACCTCTCAGTATGAATTCAACACCAGTTTTCTTTAGCTTCAAAGGACACAAACAGCAGGGCAGCACCTAGCGAGACAGCAGCTACATCAAGAGGTTTATAACATCACAAGTGCATTTTCAAGGCTTTTACACCGAACCAGGAGGTCCTTTAAAATTAAAAAAAAAAATGAAGTTGAAGTGGAAAGTTCCCCTATATTCCTAATATATCTTTTATGCTTTGGGAAGGAAAAAAGAAAAAAAAAAGGACAAAATTTACTCATAACCCCCAAACCCATCCCTCTCTGCAAACAGAAGCAGGAAGCACTGAATTTAGGTTTCCAGATTTCAAATCTAGGTTCCGTCTCGCGGTAACGCGGGATCTCGGGATACCAGGACTACATTTTAATTTTACCATTACAAAATGGAGATAATAGTACTAACCTCTTACACTGGGTGAGGCTTAACTGAATCTTTGTAGAGTGTGGCCCAGTGCCTGGGATATAGGCGTTCAAATGCGTCTGCTATTGCAACGCTGCAGATTTCCCATTTTCTCCTATATTTTATCGGAGATGCTGTTCTAGGCACCCGGACCTCCCGGCTAAACCCGTTGCTGCCCTCCAGCGGGTCGCTGCCCGCCAAGGGTGGGGATTGGGGAGTGGGCTGACAACGTCATTAAATGACTGCTTAAGAAGTGTCATACGGGCTACAGTAGGTGGGAGGGACGCCTATTTCCCTAGGTAACTTTTCCGTAAAAGTATGCTTACTGTTCACAAACCCTGAGAGATTAACCCATACCAAAGGAGTTAGCATTCACAGCCGCCTAACAACTTTTTGAACCCGCGAACTACTTACAGGTTTGCGCACGCGTTTTCCGCGGGAAGTCGCGGTTTGATCTATCCCCGCCTCTTCCGGCCCCGCCTCTTCCGGAAATCCCGGGAGCCGATTGGTTCGCGTGACCGGTATAAGAAGCTGCGCGCAGGCGCGCGGCTCTCTTTCCTCCGCTGCCGCTAAGGTGCTCGGTTCTTCCGAGGAAGCTAAGGCCGTTTTGGGGTGAGGCCCTCACTTCATCCGGCGACTAGCACCGCGCCCGGCAGCCCCCACCTAGCACTCGCCTGCACCATGGCCTCCGTCTCGGAGCTCGCTTGCATCTACTCTGCCCTCATTCTGCACGACGATGAAGTGACGGTCACGGTGAGTGCGGGCCTGGGCCGGCGGCGTGGCGGCCTGTGTGGGCGGCCGGTTCCCCACCCTCGCAGGCGTCCGGGGCAGGCCCTTCCGGTGGGAGCGGCGGCCATCGACACCGGGCGGAGGGGCGGACTGGCGGGACGGGCACCCATCGGATGGGCCCGTGTGCGGACTGTTTGCGGCGTCGGCCACGTGCCCGCCCTGGAGTGAGTGAGTTTCACTTACAGCGGAGCGCTCCGACTTTGAAAACTTTTTTCTTATTTAGAGAAACGTGTGCAACCTGTGGGTGGTCTCATGCGCAGTTATAACGTATCCCAGGACACTATATCTACTTGGATGTGATTTCCTTGGCTCTCTGAGGAGGTCTTGTGGGGCATGGCTGTGTGGTGTGGAGGGGAACACTGCGCTCTGCTCCACCTCTGGCCGTGCCTCACAGCTTAAAATAGCAGTGTAACTTGGGCAGGTCCCAGCTGTGAAATGGCAGCGATGAACTCGAGGCCTTGCAAAGTACCTGGCACACGGGAGCAGAAGCATTTCTTCAGAGTGGAAGAAATGGTCGTCTTAGATTGGTATACATACGGTGCCAATAGAGGACTCGGATTGGTAAACGGTACTTTTGTACCCAGGTTATCAGTGATTTGCTTTGAATTTGCAGTATTTTGGAGACATTTACGAAAGTGCTCTCTGATGGGGTACCCGTTTTGTTTGTTTTAGGAGGATAAGATCAATGCCCTCATTAAAGCAGCCGGTGTAAATGTTGAGCCTTTCTGGCCAGGTTTGTTTGCAAAGGTAAGGTGATGGTGAAAATGTGATTTGGAGAAGCAAGCTTTGGAAGACCTACTGATTTATTCAATCAGGTGCTCCTGATAACCTCCAAAAGTGCTGGAAGGCCCTATGTTTCACTGGACTTGTCCAAATAGAAGGGGTATTTCCTCATATTTCTATCTCTAGGAGCTAATTCTGGTTTTGCTCTGGTGTCTTTCTCTCATGGTCTCATACCCTGCTTTCTCTTATGTTCTAAAATCATGAGGAAAATATATTACCAGTTCATTCTTTCATTATAAAAGGGTCATCCAAGATATACTATCCATGCTGTTCCAAGTAAATCCTGCGAGCATGGTGGTGACATTTTATTGATTGCTTATTCTGTATTGGAATATAAAAGACCTAGGAATTTAGCAGTGGCCACCTTCCACGGTGTAGGTTACTTAATCTCTGGCAAGTGAAACTAATAGCCTTTAACTATTCACCTCCTGTTCTTCAATCTTGAGATTGGAAACACTGTTCCTATATCTCTGTTAGTGAATTCCTTTGGGAAAATTACATAGAATTACATAACAGTCTGAAAAAATTGAATTCACTGTTAAGAGGAGACATGAACTGTGGAAAAAAATCCTAGTTTGAGTGTTTAAGGTATCTTGAAATTTCTACTTGTAAGTTAAGCCAGCATTTTGGTGCTATAATAGGAGGCCAGAACTAAGCATTTACCTGAATATGCACATGTGTTGCAGGCTTTGGCCAATGTCAACATCGGGAGCCTCATCTGCAACGTGGGGGCTGGTGGACCTGCCCCGGCAGCTGGTGCTGCACCAGCAGGAGGTCCTGCCCCAGCCACCGCTGCTGCCCCAGGTAGGAAGCTTGGTATTGGAGGGAGGAGTGTGGAGATTAAAGGTACTAGGGGCAGAATTCTTCATTTGCTAAGAGTAGATGTGTAGAAATCTTAAAAACATGAGGCATCATTTGATGAGGGAAAGCTAGGATATTTTTGACTATGTGAGTTGTAGGGCCTGGAGCTCTTTGGAGTTTTAGTGAGGTAACTGACTGTTTTTTGCTTTGTTTTTAGCTGAGGAGAAGAAAGTAGAAGCAAAGAAAGAAGAATCTGAAGAGTCTGATGATGACATGGGCTTTGGTCTTTTTGACTAAACCTCTTTAGTAACACATTCAATAAAAAGCTGAGCTGTTTGCTGCTGTTGGTCTTAACTGATAGTTCTGAGGGGGTGTTGTGTGAAAATGAACTTTGGCTTTCAGTGTTTCTGAACATGACAGGAGCTGGGTGCAGCGTTGAGAACTGCATGGGGAGGCTAGAGGAGAAAAGTTCAGAGCAGACACCTTGTCCAGATTACTCACATGACTTCATGATTACAGGATTTGTTCTTTAGACCTGAGTAAGAGTCACTGTTAGGCATGGGGGTGTGTGATCCAGATCTCAGATTTTTGAAAGATGAAGTAGCTCTGTGGGGAGGAGTGACTGAACAATGGTATGAAGGATAAATTGGTTCATTTTTCAAAATGCCAGGGCCACCCTAGAACTTGGATTCATATAAAATGTATATTCAGAGCATCTGTTAGGTGCTAGGCACTTGGGACATCTGTGCATTTGGTAGGGACATGAGGTTGTGGAGTTGTAGGACTACAAGTCTCAATGGTCCATTGAAGAGTTGGACACGACTTAGTGATTGAACAACAACATTCAAACAAAGTAAGTGGTCCCAGACTGTCGGTGGAAACCACAGATGAGGAATTCCTACAGGGTGAGGTTTAAAAGCAAGTCCTAGTAAAGTACATAAGTATATATAGCATATTACCATTTATATAAAGCTCAAAACACTTTTAAAAGGCCCAAGACATTCATATCTGACAAAAAATTGTAAGGTGTAAATTTAGGACCTTAAGGCAGGTGGGGTACAATGAGAAAAATAACAAGTGTCATTCAAATTTTGGAGATAAACAAAATGAATAACGGCTAACCTAGATGAAGGCCAGTATGGTGCTAATAAGTAATTAGCACAGTAAATTCATGGATTAAAACCACACAGTGACTCCAAGTGAAAGTCCACTCAGTTGTGTCCAACTCTACGGGATTCTCCAGGTCAAAATGCTGGAGTGGGTAGCCTTTCCCTTCAGGGGATCTTCCCAGCCTGGGAATCAAATCATTGCAGGCGGATTCTTTACCAACTGAGCTATCAGGGAAGCAGTGACTCCAAAGCCAGCTTTAACTGCATTGCTCCCCATGCTCCTGCGCCTGCTGCTCCTGCATCAGCTTTCTCGTTATGTAGTGAAGGAAGTATTTAGATTTAAAACTTATTCTCTCGGTTTGTGCTGGGTCTTGACCGCTTTGCCCAGGCCTTGCCCATTGCTGCAGGCAGGGATGGGGACTCTTGTGTGCTGGCTTCTTGTGGCTTTTGTGGAGCGTAGGCATTTAAGTGCACACGCTTCGTTGATCAGAGATGTGTAGGATCTTCCTAGACCAGGGATCAAACCTGGTCCCCTGCACTGGCAGGTGGATTCTTAACCACTGGACCACCTGGGAAGTCCCAAAAGAAACCTGAATATAGTAAAAGTCTATTAGTAGTAGAGCTAAAAACGGTTTTTCCAAAGAATGTCCTGATAATCAAATTAGGAGGCCATAGCAGTCTTATTCATTTGATACCAATTAATAAAGCCTGCCCAGTTCCACCCACCTTCCAGTTCCCTGAGCCTTGATTTCCTTTGCAAAGTGAGAATCACTTCATATTGGAGAATGAACCCAGTAACACTTGCTGGCACGTGCATGTTACTTCCCTTCTGCATAAGGTACAAAGAACACAGGTTCCTGAATCCCAGGCAAGCCTTGTGCTCCCCAGGTCCCTTTCGGGCTGATCCTGCTGGATCATGCAGCAGCTTTGGTGTCTCATAGCTAGTTTCACACGTCATACTTGACCAAGCATACTTGTTTGTTTAAACAGTTGCATTGTTAAAATTTTATTCACGTCTGTGGCCACTGAAAGTGTGTCTAGGTCCATGGTCAGCTCACTCACCCCTCTAATGCTGCATTAGCAAGAAGCTAATAGAAAAAGCAAGAGAGTTCCAGAAAAACACTGCTTTATTGACTATGCCAAAGCCTTTGACTATGTGGATCACAACAAACTGGAAAATTCTTAAGAGATGGGAATGCCAGACCACCTTATCTGCCTTTTAGGAAACCTGTATGTAGGTCAAGAAGCGACAGAACTGAACATGGAACAATGGACTGGTTCCAAATTGGGAAAGGAGTACGTTTAGGCTGTAATGTCACCCCGCTTATTTAACTTAAATGCAGAGTACATCATGCAAAATGCTGGGCTGGATGAAGCACAAGCTGGAATCCAGATTGCTGGGAGAAATATTAATAACCTCAGATACGCAGATGACACCACATCTATGGCAGAAAGTGAAGAGGAACTGAAGAGCCTCTTGATGAAAGTGAAAGAGGAGAGTGAAAAAGCTGGCTTAAAACTCAGACTATTTTCTTGGGCTCCCAAATCACTGCAGATGGTGACTGCAGCCATGAAATTAAAAGATGCTTGTTCCTTGGAAGAAAAGCCATGACCAACCTAGACAGCATATTGAAAAGCAGAGACATTACTTTGCTGACAAAGGTCCATCTAGTCAAAGCTATGGTTTTCCCAGTAGTCATGTATGGATGTGACAGTTGGACCATAAAGAAAGCTGAGTGCAGAAGAATTGATGGTTTTGAACGGTGGTGTTGGAGATGACAGGACGAGTTGGCTGGATGGCATCACTGACTCAATGGACATAAGTTTGAGCAAGCTCTGGGAGTTGGTGATGGACAGGGGGGCCTGGCGTGCTGCAGTCCATGGGGTTGCAAAGAGTTAGACACGGCTGAGTGACTGAACTGTTTAGATTGCAGCACGCCAGGCCTCCCTGTCCATCACCAACTCCCAGAGCTTGCTCAAACTCATGTCCATTGAGTCAGTGATGCCATCCAGCCATCTTGTCCTCTGTCGTCCCCTTCGCCTGCCTTCAGTCTTTCCCAGTATCAAGGTCTTTTCTAGTGAGTCAGTTCTTCAAATCAGGTGGCCAAAGTATTGGAGTTTCAGCTTCAGCATCAGTCTTTCCACTGAATATTCAGGACTGATTTCCTTTAGGATTGACAGGTTTGGTCTCCTTGCAGTCCAAGGGACTCTCAGAGTCTTCTCCAACACCACAGTTCAAAAGCATCAATTCTTGAGCCCTCAGCTTTCTTTATGGTCCAACTCTCACATCCATACGTGACTACAGGAAAAACCATAGCTTTGACTAGATGGACCTTTGTTGGCAAAGTAATGTCTCTGCTTTTTAATATGCTGTCTAGGTTTGTCATAGCTTTTCTTCCAAGGAGCAATATGGGCTCTAATCCTCATGTTTAGAAGAATTTTAGGAACGGACGTGCTCATTGACAAACCATCTAAGAAAACAAAAAATCCACGTTTTCACTGTGTTGCACAATGGGATAGGTTTTATTTTTTGGGGGGGGGGGGGGATAGGTTTAAAAAACTAAAGGTCCTTCCTGTCAACTGTTAATACTATTAATGTTTTGTTGTTGGTGGTCTTCTCAACAAAAATTGATAAGGAAAGATCCATGTGTGTGAGATTTTATTTTATTTTATTTATTTTATTTTTATTTATTTTTTTGTGTGTGAGATTTTAAAACCACCTTTTGGAAAAGAGAAAAGGAATTGAAAGAATTCAAAATATTTATACCACAAAACAACTTGGTATATTACTACAAATTTAAATATTATACATGAAATCCTTTTGAAGGAGGATATACAGTAGAATTCTGAGGTAGCAGTGTGACCAGGTGATTGCTGATTTGGTTGGGTAGCACTTTATAAATAACTCACACATTCTCCCATTCTGAACTGTGTGTGTCAGAAGAACTTAATTAGCCCTGCTTATATATCAAGAACCAGTTCCTGGGAGAGTTTGAGTGCCCTGTCAAGTTCACACAGCTAGCACAGGGTCTGCCGCCTCATTTGTCTCAAATCGGCTGTTCTTCTACCAGACCTGGTGTCCCTTCCACACATGTGCTTTTATAAGGTACAGCAATCAACTTGAATTTTTTCTCTGTCACTTTACAAGCCACTTCTCTCTCATCTCCTTATCTTTGCGATCAAGCCTGGACATACAAGCTTGAGCTGGGAGCTGTTTTTAAGAGAAGATTGATGTTTTTAGTTCTGAAATTGAAGATGTCCCCTCAAAGTCAGAACACAGACACCACAGAGAATGCTTCATGGAACTTGGACTGTTCAGATCGGATTCAACAATCTTCTGTAATATTAATGTGTTCCAGTAGTCATGTATGGATGTGAGAGTTGGACTATAAAGAAAGTTGAATGCCAAAGAATTGATGCTTTTGAACTGTGGTGTTGGAGAAGACTCTTGAGAATCCCTTGGACTGCAAGGAGATCCAACCAGTCCATCCTTAAGGAGATCAGTCCTGGGTGTTCATTGGAAGGACTGATGCTGAAGCTGAAACTCCAGTACTTTGGCCACCTCATGCAAAGAGCTGACTCATTGGAAAAGACCCTGATGCTGGGAAAGATTGAAGGCAGGAGGAGAAGGGGGTGACAGAGGATGAGATGGTTGGATGGCATCACCAACTTAATGGACATGAGTTTGAGTAAACTCTGGGAGCTGGCGATGGACAGGGAGGCCTGGCGTGCTGCAGTCCATGGGGTCGCAGAGAATTGGACACGACTGAGTGACTGAACTGAACTGAAGCTTCCTTCTGGACACGGTGACCTGTCACCTCCCTGTCACGTCATGTCCACAGGCTCATGGTTTTACAGGATTTCTCAAGTAGTTATGGGCTTCCAGAAAATCAAGTTCTACTCAGTTTAACTCAGTGAAACTTCTACTCACTTTACTTGTATACTTTGAGGGTTATGATGATGTCCAATTAAGGTAAGAAATATGTGTTTTTCACCTTCTAGATCTTTGTACTTGCTGTGTCCCCCATCTCCCTGGGCCATCCACTGCCTACCCCAATTAATTCTACTTCCAGACTCAGGAAGCCCTAGGCTATCTTAAATCCCTGCTCTAAGTTCCCTGCATACCAGTTCTTAAAAGTAAATGTGTAATTGTGCATTTATGACTTCAATATCTTACCTCCACATAGTGAGTTCCAGGATCAGGCTGGCTGTGTTGCTCACCTGTACCCCCGGTACTTATCACATCGCCTGGCTCGCTGTTGGCATTTACTATTTATCACAGCCCAGCTCTCTCCTTTCACACGGAAGGTAATCAGGGCCCAGACAGGAGGAGGACCTTGCTCAGCAGCAGTGACTGGAACTGGAACCCAAGCCTCTGGATCCGTGAATGCCCTTTCCACAGCAGCCGGCCTACTCCCTCCCACCAACCTCATTCAGTCAATTCACAGGTACTGCTCACCTTCCAGGTTGCCAAGTACAGGTGTGGATATTCATGGCCTGAGGTGGGAACCCAGGGGCCCAGATGATGCTTATACCAGGTCTGGCTTTACACATTCCTTCCCTGCAGGACCCGGTTTCCCCGACTGAAGCTGGAGCATCTCGTCTTTCCCCCAGGTGATGCCCGGCCAGCCCATACTGACGAACGTGGAATTCTCAGTAGGGAGGACTGCGGCAGCAAGGCGTGGCGCCGGGCAGCCCTCCAACTTCCTTCTGAACACGGTGGCCTGTCGCTTCCCCCGTCACGTTCACATCGCCTAGGATGAGGGAGAACATGCAGGAAAGCTTGCGGACTGAGACCAGGCGGCCGGGTGAAGTGTTCTCAGCCCACTTCAGCCTTATATTCCGTAGAAATCTGTTTCCCTCAACTGGCAGTAATGCTGGGCTTGGAACACCCGCGCTCAATGTCTTGTGGTTCGCCTCTTGCCAATCAACCTCCGCGCTGGGAGGAAGGGGCGGGACGGGAGGCGGGGATAGAAGCCGCTTGTGGCCCAGGCAAGCGGAACTCCTCAGTTGCACTGGGACCTATTGACCGCTAGGGGCGCGCACGCCGCCTCTGGGCTTTTCTGATCTGTCTGAAAGTCGCTCAGTCGTGTTGGACTCTGCGACCCCATGGACTATACAGTCCGTGGAATTCTCCAGGCCAGAGTACTGAAGTGGATAGCCTTTCCCTTCTCCAGGGGATCTTCCCAACCCAGGGATCGAACCTAGGTCTTCCGCATCGCAGGCGGATTCTTAACCAGTTGAGCTACAAAGGACCCATGCCCATTAGCATCAATTCCACGAACAATTTTAAAGTCTGGATTGAGGACAGTATCGCTGTAGCGGACGCTGGTTACTGGATCGAGACAAGTAATCTGTTGTGAAACAGGAGATTCCTACACTTTCATCAACCAACAGAAATGGGATGGGGCATAATTTGTAAACTGGGGATAATGAGCCTGTTCCTACCACAAGGCTGTATTTTTGAGGGTTGGGAGCAATAATAGATATTGGCGTTTGGGTATTACTAGTTAATATAACGGAGTTAGTTCCCTGTTCTGATATTTTGGGGGAAGTGGATCCTGACTGTTCCCAGCACCTTGGTTTCCAGAGAAACGGAAACCAGGGAACATGGTTTTCATTTTTTGCCCAGAGAAAGAAGCGAGATTTGCTCCACTTTTGGCTGCTTATTATTCGCTTGAGTCATCTGGGAAGCTGTTAAAACGACACAAAACAAAACAAAAACCTGAATGAAACAAACAACAGCTTCCTGAGTAGGGTTGGGAACTCCTGGATTAGGGCAAATCCAGGAGTAAACTCCCAGCTCCTACGCAGTGCCTGCCATGAAAATGGTTGGTAATAAGCCTTGTTTAAAGGAATGACTGTCCACCTGAAACTAACACATTGTAAATCAATATAAAGTAAAAATAAAAAAAAATTAAAAAAAAAGAATGACAATAACTATCTTCAGACACTGAAGGAAGATTTAACAGAATATAAACCATGTTGTCAGCACTTGGAAAACAGATTGTTGCTTTAAGTGAAAAAGACTACAACTTTTTAAGAACTGTAATTGGGTTCTCTCTCACAGTTAATAAGTGTCCTTACTTTCCACTCAGGAATTTCACTTACAGGAATCCATCCAAAAATATATGTACAGTTTCACTGGAGCATTATTTGCAAGAAGAGGCTTTTTTTTAAGGGCATGAGAGGAGGCTTTTATGTGGCCATTAACAGGAGAGCTGCTATTGAAAGATATCTATGATACCTGAAGTGAAAAAAGGCAAGTTGCAGAGTGTTATACATAATATGACCCTAAAATTTCATATGCATATGTTTATGTGTGTAAAGAAAATTTCTGGAAAGATTCAAAAGTAACTGGAGTGATTACCTCTGAGAGGATAGATTGGATGGGGCAGGAGAGAGATTTTTTTTCCATTTCAATTTATCCTTTTCCATATTGCTTGCATTTAAAAAAAACCATGAACATTTTAAAATGCCTTTTAAAAAAGAGCATTACTTTTAACAGCTCTTAAGTCTGGTTTAGTAATGGTAATGTGGTTGATGGTGCTAGTGAGTGGCTTAAGGCAACTAATCTGTTGTGAAACCTCTATGTCAGGATTGCCCAGCCCTTTCATCAGCCAGCAGGTTAGGATGTATTTGTAAATGGGAAATAATGGCCCTGTTCTTGCTGTAGGGCTGGTTGAGGGCTAGGGAGCAACAGTGAATGTTATTATTAATTTTTCAAAACTTAAAGGGGCTTTAATATGGAAGAGAAACTCACTTCATTCCAAAAAGCTCTGGAGGGAAGAACTGTGACCAATTTTCATAGAGTTTTAGATCAAAATAAGGAAAAACTTTGCTGGGCATTTAGTCTGAGGCTGATATAAAGAAGACAACCTCTGTTTAGGGAATGAGTGTGGATTGATACCTCTTCCAGCCCTGAGATCCCATTGGTCTTTTAGGATACAAGCTTACGTGCTCTGATGTCAGACTACCTGTGTTAACTCAAATCCCATTCTGCCTCTCAACAGGGCTATGTGACCTTAGGTGAGTTGTCTAACCTCTCTGTGCCTCCATTTCTTCATATGCTTGATGGGGTTAATGATGATACCGACCTCATAGAGTTCTTGAAGGATTCAATGAGATGGCACATGTAAAAAACTTAGTACAGTTCCTGTTTTAAAAATATTAGCATTTCTTTGCTATCTCATATGATGGGTTGACACTTAAAAAATTAAAAAGAGCATCTGAGAAATAATTCCTACTACTGGAGCAGCTGTTTTAGTTTTACACCCTTTAAATATTTATGGAAACAGTCATATATTGGATTATCAGGATTAATGGAATTAGTAGATTGGTAGAATTGCATTCATGCCGGATGGCTTTGCTTACAAAGGCAATTTGGGAAGTTTTTTCTTCCAGATGCTTGCTCATTGCTGCTACCATGTGGTCGATCATAGGAATAACTACATGGGTAAGTTTGCCTCTGGTAGGAGAGCTTGGGTGAGCTGGGGAGTATGAGGCAGGCAGGTAGGGGTGCGGGCTGTTGGCCCAGGGGGAGTGAGTCAGTCCACACATCTGAAAGGAAAGGCATGTTTGTGTGCCCGCCAGTGACCCAGTTAGGAGGAAACCATGCACATTTTCGTATGGTTTTGCCTCCTGTGTAATTGCCTCAGCACTTTTGACTTCTCCTCTTACTATGCTTAAGTTCACTTCTTGTCTAAAAGCAAGGAAGAGCGTTACTGCACTGCTGTGCCAGCTGGTGTCCGCTTGGCTTTCCTCCAAGGTTGTTGGAAGGAACAGCCTCATGAAAACAGCGTCTGCTTTTGCCATAAAACTTATGGAGGCTGTTGTGCTGTTACTGTCTCCCAAATAGGGTCTTGTGTGAAAAATTCTTTTAAATTTAGGGCCAGGAGAAAGTTTGTATCCTCCAGGGAATTGGTAGCCCTGCCTCCTTTATAATAAAAGAGCCCTGTGACTTATCACGCTCACTTCTGTGCCTGAGAAACAACACCAGGCTTGATGCCCAACCTTGGCAATTAAATTGACCTAAATGGATAATGGACTTGCTTCTTCATCCTCTTCTTGGTATTGATTAAAAAATTTGTGTGTGTGTGTGTTTGGCTCTTGTAATGACTTCACAGCATACTTTGATCTCTGTTCTCATACCCTTTCAAGAACAAGGAAAGGAGTCCAAAAATTAAACAAAAAGTGGAATGATTCAAGTTGGTTGAGGTTTGTGTACATGTGTGTGTGAAAAGTTATTTGAGACGTGGTTGCACTTAGGTTTTGGAGACGAACAAGTTTATGGGTCAAAGATTTCATACCCCAGTTTCTTTTTTTTCCTCTTGGGAAAATGAGGAGCTCATGTAAACAAGGCTGTCAAGGAGGTTATGAGGTGTGGGCACAGGACCAGAAGCTCTCAAGGTTTGTTTCCTTAGCCGCTACCATTAAGGATAACATTGAATCAGCGTTAACATTTGGAGACAGAGAGTTGGTCACCTATTTGGACCAAAAATATTTTCCCACTCTGTCTTCATTAGGGTTTTACTTCCTTGAAGTTGTCTCCAAGTATAAAAATTGTCCTGGGAAGGCTAAGACATCAGCTCTTTGACATGTCAGAGCAAATGAGATGGACCTCCAGATTCTCCTCTCTAAGGGTCCTTTCAGAGTCTGGGTTTTTGCCTCCTCACCAAGAGAACTGGCTCCTTGGAGGAGCAGAGGCTGTTGGGTAACAGTGGTCTGATTCTGCTTCAGCTGGCTGTGTGATAATCAGTAAGTCCCATGATCTCTCTGATCCTCCCACCCCACGCCCCTCCTGGCATGAACGGCTTGCATGAGCTGCTTGCATGACGCTTCTGCCGCACGCGCGGCCAATCCCAGCTCCTTCCCAGGGCCCCACAAAGCAGCCTATGCCAGCAGAGCTGCCTTCCAGCCCTCGGGCGCACCTCAGCTCCTGGCTGTGTTTACTCTCAAGTAAAGCCTTCCTTTTGTTTACTCAGCAAAGATTCTTTTAAGACAGGCTAAGCACACGGTTTACTCTGCTAACAAGCCTTGCCATTTACTGTGAGGACCTGTGTTGACTTATTCTTGAGTCTCCGTTGACATTCACCAGGAAATGTTAATGCAAACACAGGAGACATCTTGGGAGCTCCAGGCCTGACAGAGTGCTCTGGAAAAGGCCATCCTTTCTGTTTTGGTTAGAACCACCTCGAGAGTTAAAAGCAACAATCATGTACTGCACCACGACATTCTAATGATCTCCCTTTAAAAAAAAATTAATTTTTTTTTTTTATTTTGGTTGCCTCAGGTCTTAGTCGAGGCATTAGTCTGGGTTTTTGGTGGGATCTTAGTTGAGGCATATGGTGTCTGGGCTCAGTAGTTGCAGCACGTGGGGTTAGTTCTGAGGCATGTGGAATCTTAGTTCCCTGGTTAGGGTTTGAACCTGCATCCCTGTCTTGGAAGGCAAATTCTCTACCACTGGACCACCAGGGAAGAACCCCGCTCCTTTTCATTATTAGATTCAGTATCTGGACACTTCCTAAAGGAAATCAACCCTGAACATTCATTGGAAAGACTGATGCTAAAGCTGAAGCTCCAATACTTTGGCCTCCTGAAGCGAAGAGCCGACTCATTGGAAAAGACCCTGATGCTGGGAAAGATTAAAGGCAAAAGGAAAGGGGGGCTACAGAAGATGAGATGGTTGAATGGCATCACCAACTCAATGGACATGAGTTTGAGCAAACTTTGGGAGACAATGAAGGACGGGGAAGCCTGCCATGCTGCAGTTCATGGGGTCTCAAAGAGTCAGACACGACTTAATGACTGAACTCAGGCTAAGCGGCTCTAGGAAGCTTGCCATGTTCATTCTGGATGGGACCATGTCTGTACCAGCCTCCTTCTGGGCACAGCTACAAAGAACCTGAGCTGGGCGTTCAAGTACAGCTTGGTGTCTAGGTGGCCCTGTGATTTTGAGACAGTTGCTTCCTTTCTCTGGCTCTTGGTTTTCCCATTCATAGGTGAGGGGAAGTGGTTTCCTCTCTCATCTCCCCAGCTAGACTGGGCCCTGGGCCCAAGCACAGGTCCTAAGAGTGCTCAAAAATGTTTGTTGAATAAACGAATGAATGAGACATGCTACCTGATCCCTCTTGCCTTGAGTCCCGAATCCTCCCTAAAGACTGCCTTGGCCTTGAGTCATCGTCTGACAAGATCTGCTAATGGGGTCATTGCAGACAACCACAAAGCTCCAACGTCTGAACCAGCCGGTGCTGCTGCCAAGGGGTTTCACTTGCCTCCACCTCCCATCTTCTCCGGCTCCCCATCCAAGCTGATGCTTGTGAAGGAAACATCTTTTCAGGTGAGGGGAATGTGTATTTGGTTTGTCTTTGTTGCCTGGAAACTGTTGACATCCCGAGACATTCTGTTGCCTGCGCTGGCTCATGAAAAATTGATGACTTTTTTCCTCTGTCAACAAATTCGCAGCCTGTTCACCTTGACTGGGAAGGGGTGGGAAGCTTGCTCCCCGCTCCGCAGCTGTTTGCTTTCTTTCAAGCTGTTGAGTTTGCTTTACTTAGAGGCGGGGGCGGGGCCAGAGACGGTGGGGCCAGTGGAGTGTGGCTGTGTGTAGGCGGCTGGTGCTAAGGTGGGGAGGGCTGGCCTTGCTTCCCTCAAGTGCTTCTTCAGTTCCTCCAAGAGCCTTCCCCAGCTGATCCGAAGCACCTTTCCCTTCCGAGGCATCCCCTGGGCGCACCCTGCCCAGAGGCCTTCCCTGGCCTCTCCAGCCCTAGGTCCTCCTGGCCCTCTGGGGTCAGCCTGCCAGGCATGACTACTGTCTATTTTCATTCCTCTCCATCTGGTTTCTCCTCTTGGCAGTGGAATAGCCTTGCTGCCCATCTCCCCAGACCAGCAGCACGTTAGGTTTAGGAGGGATCTCAGAGAGCATTTGTGGAAGAGCAAGCTCAGAGTGGCAGGGTGATATGACCATCTCATGATTTTTTGGCCTCTTGCACAGCATTCACTGGTGGTCTCTCCCCGACCAGTGAGCAAACCTGGGCCCCCTCCTCTGGAAGTGTTTTTCTCGTGTGTACGTGCTCAGTCATGTCTGACTCCTTGTGACCTGAGGAGTCTTAACCACTGGACCATCATGGAAGTCCCAAAGAGTAAGGCCATTTTTTTTTTTTTTTTTTTGGTTTCGCTATGTGGCATAGACCATATAATTTTGGACTCACACTCCCCTTTGCTCTACATCAGGTTAAGACCCCCACCCCATGCCGCCCAGCTTGCCAGGGGAAGGATCTGTGTCCCCTCTGGCCTCCTTGGCTCCGACAGCCTCAGCTTTCCTGCTCAACTCTCTCGCAGATGGAGAGATCTGTTTTCTAAGCACTGTGTTCGGGGTCTGCCCCAGGGCTCCCTAAGGCCTAAGCAATCCCTTTGCTGCCCGTCCAAGGATGCGCCCTGGGTCAGCATCAGGACCCAAGTCTCAGCATGGCAGAGTCCTTGCCTCTGCCGAGTCAGTGCCCCAGGCAATGGATTCCTTACACCTGGCCATAGGACCTCAGGCAGACCTTTGTGCCCAGTGGCCATTGGGACCAGTGCCACTCAAAGTGTGGCCCCTGAACTCTGCTGGCTCAGACTGTTGTTACTTGAAGACAGGAATCGGAGGTACTCACTGAGACCTTGAGAGGAAGCATTTAGAAACTTTTATAGCAATTTGACATTGCCACATCACTCAAGCAGCATTTTATTTTTAAAAAGTAATTTGTTTTTATTGAATTTTAATAAGAAGTATTGATCCATGACATATTTAAAGTGGAAAAAAAAAAAAAAAAGACAATTTGGTCCTTCTTCACGGATGTCTAGGAAGTCCTGCTCCTGACCCCTTCCCGCCCCTGCCCTGGGGTGTTCCCCAAGGGCTATGGTCCAGTGCAGTTCTCCTTTGGGGCAGGAGGGGGCGACAGAGACAAAGACAATCCATCTTTCCCCAAGCAAGGCCGGTTCATTCCCCAAATAACCTCCATTTGACCACTTCTGGATGCTGGGACATGGGGAGAAAGGAAGTCTTTCTTCTTTCTCTTTGCCCCAGCTGAGAGAAAAGTTACCAGAAAGAACATCCAGTAGGGCTGGCCCCAGGGAAATGGCAGGGAAGTGTAGATCCAGGCCAGGGACTTTCTTCCTGGGGAAGATAGATGCAAACCACTGGAGTCTTCCCTTTGTGGCTTTATTTTTCTAAGTACTATTTTTTTTTCTAACTTATTCCTGCTTTACATCTCCCCAGCTTTGCACAGACTCTGTACATTTCATAGTATATAAGGCATCGCACTACTGGAAGGCCCTGTGACATGGTGGTTACGAACCTTGAACCTGGAGCCGGGCTGTTTGAGTTGGAATCCTGGCTTCACGTCTTGCCAGCTGTGTGACTTTGGACAACTTGCTTGACTCCTCTGAGCTCTCCTTATTCTACCTTATGTATTGCTGCGATAATCGAGTGAGGTATTGTGGGTGAAGGCCAGGTGACCGGTAAACATAAGCAGAGGAGGAAACCGAGGCTTAGGAAGGAGACACTTTGCTGTGTGTTAGCCTCTAGACATCCCCCAGAGAGAGGCGGGCACTTTTGTCACCAGCTGGAAGATCAGGGAACTGACATGCAGTTTACACACATCTGCAGGACTATGAAGAATTAGAGTTGGGTTGCCGACCTCAGGGTCTGACACAAAGTCTTGAGTTCTCTGCCTACTATGTAACAGGAAAAGAGGACTATGTGGGGTTTTTTGGACCCCTTAGGCGCAGACCTAAAAGCCCAGAAATAACATCAGACTTTTCTGATTTGCCCTAAAACTAGAGAACTTTCAAGAAGACAGTTCATGAGAGACTGGGGTTCCTATTTGGGGGAATCCCCAGGCTTCCTTGGTGGCTCAGACGGTAAAGAATCTGCCTGCAATGCAGGAGAACTGGATTTGATCCCTGGGTCAGGAAGATCCCCTGGAGGAGGGAATAGCTACCCACTCCAGTATTCTTGCCTGGAAAATTCCATGGACAGAGGCGCCTGTCGGGCTACAGTCCCTGGGGTCGCAAAGAGTTGGACACGAACAGCTGAACACGTACGAATGCACCAGAGTCTATTAACCAGCAGCCGCTGGGCATTAAGTGGTCTTGCAGAAGAGTGGGAGTGAGCAGCAGGGGGCGCTGTGACACAGAACGAGGGCTACAGTTTCCCTGGGAACAGACCCAGGGCAAAGCTCCGCTGCATTAGGCTGGCAGCAGGACGTGAGCCTACAGGTTCCCCGGGGATCTTTCACCTGAGAACTGAGAATTAGAGGGGTCTCCAGAAGTCAGTCAGAATGGGCCTTGTAAGCACTCACTTTGATGCTGGCAGCCTTGGATTTGAAAGTCTGCTCAGCTCTTTCTAGTTATGTGATCCCGGGCAAGTCTCTTCACCTCTTTGGAGCCTCAGTGGCCTCATCAAAAACAAAAAGCCTATTTCACGGGGCTGTCAATGTAATGAAGTGGGTACATTTCTTAGCATGGCACCTGGCACCTCATGAGCATCCAGGGCTTGGCAGCTGTTACTAAGCGATGCACAATTGGTGGGGTAGTCCCAAAGAGGTGAGAGCCCTGGCCCCCAAGGTCTAGGGCCCTCTACTGCTCTGCACCCCTGCTGTGGCCCTTCATGGGCTCACACCCCTGGGACACGGACCTATCTGGGCCTCCTCCTGCCTGAGTAAACTGCCTGTGCTCCAAGGACACTGCTTGGGTCTGAGAACTGCTTTTTCCCCAGAGGCTTGTGAATCCCATTTGGTCCAACATGCTAGCCAGAGGGCAGTTGGGAGTTTGAGGGGCTGTGGGGTCCCTGCCCTGCCCTGGAGTTGCTGCAGGCCCCTTGCCCTCTCTGGGCCTCCATTTCTCCGTGCACAGTTGAAGGGGATGCAGGAGATGAGCGTGGAGGATCGTTTTAGTCTAGCACCAGCCATCTAGGACTGTGTCCCCATCCTGCAAACATTTACATTGGAGCAGGGTCCTTTGTTGCAAAACCCAAAGTATGGGCCCAGGATAGGGAATGGGGAGGCTCCTAGCTGATGCTTATGGAAGAGACAGCGGGTGGTGACTTCCCTCACCCAAGAGGCAACCTTGGTTTCATGTCCAGCTTGCCTCTCCTGTGTTCTACCCACGTGGTGGAGTCAAAGGTCTCCATACTCTCTCTCCACCACTAGCATGGTCTGCTCTTAGAAAAGCATCTGATAGACTCTAGAACTCATATCCCGAAGATATGAATGACTGGGAAGTCTGATGCTACCCATCTGGAGGGCACTGAGCTTGGCAGGGATAGAGTTTTTAATTTAGAGAAATTATTTATGGAATCCCATCAGGAGCATTTGAAGCTGGAAGGATGTTGCCTCCACTCAGTCACAGCAGCCTCTGTTTCCTGGCCTTGGCCTTGAGTTGGGGCTAAGACAACAGGTTCAAAGCATACAGCAATCAAAGGAAAATAGATGAACTCATTTCATCACAGTTAAAAACTTTTGTGTTTCAAAAGACATCATTAAGAAAGTGGAAAGACATTCCACACAGTGGGAGAGAATTTTATAAATTATATGTCTTATAAAGGACTTGTATGCAGAATATATAAAGAACTTTTACAACTCAACAACAAAAAGTCAAATGACCCAATTTAATATGAGCAAAAATGAGCAAAAGACTTGAACAGACATTTCTCCAAAGAAGATGTGTAAATTACCAGTAAGCACATGAAAAGATGCTCCACGTCATTGGTCATTAGGAAAATGCAAATCAAAACCTTAATGAGATACCACCTTACACCCACTAGGACAGCTATTATCAAGAAGGCAGGCAATAACAACTGCTGGTGAGGATGTGGAGAAATTGGTGAAATTATTGGTGGAATCTTAAAATAGTGTAATCACTATTTGGAAAAAGTGTGGCAGTTCCTCAAAAAGTTAGGCATAGAGTTACCATGTGATGGAGCAACTTCTACGTATACACCCAAGAGAACTGAATACACACGTCTACTCAAAAACATATGATGAGGGATGGGAGGAGAGTGAATTGGATAAAGGCAGTCAAAAGTACAAAATTCCAGTTAATACTAGGGATGTAATGTACAACAGGATAAATATAATTAACACTGCTTTATGTTATTCATGAAAGTTGTTAAGAGAGTAAATCCTAACAGTTCTCATCACAAGGAAAAATATTTTTTGCTATTTCTTTAGTTTTGTGTCTCTATGAGATGATGGATGTTCACTAAATTTATTGTGGTAATCGCTTCAAGTACGTAAGTCAAATCATTATGCTGTATACTTTAAACCTATACAGTGCTGTATGTCAATTATGTCTCAGTAAAAATAGAGGGGAAAAAAAACATACAGTTAAACATCCACAAGAGCCAAAAAGAGGAAACCACTCAACTGATGAATCAATAAATTGTGGTCTATCCATATAATGGAATATTATTCCACCACTGAAAGGAATGATGTACTGATACATGTTATGACATACAGGAACTTGAAAACATTAAGTGAAAAAGCCAAACACAAAAAGCCACATATTATATGATTCCATTTGTATGGTGTGTCCAGACTAGGCATATACAGAGATGGAAAGTGGACTAGCTGTTGCTAGGACTTGGGGGAGGAGAGGATGAAGAGTGACAATTAAAGGGTACCGGGTTTCTTTTTTGGGGTGATGAATGTGCTCTGGAATTAGGTGGTGGTGATAGCTGCAGGACTTTGTGAATATACTAAAATTACCATTTATCTTTTTTTTAATGTTAATTTCTCCATGCAAGTAGGAACGCCCCAGGGGGGCACTGAAAACAATGGGAGTGTTGCTGGTGGTCCCACTGTTGAGGAGAGCACTGCTGGGTAGGGGAGGGGGTGTGAGGAGCCAGGGACGGTAGACACTGCAATGCCTGGGCCAGCTCATGGTGAAGAATTGCATTCCCCTCCATAAGACATTTTTTTTTTTTTAATGTATTTATTTTTATTTATTTGGCTGCACTGCGTCTTACTTGTGGCATGTGGCATGATCTAGTTCCCCGCCTGGGATTGAACCTAGGACCCCTGTGTTGGTAGTGTGGAGTCTTAGCCATTGAACCACCGGGGAGGTCGCCTTGTTTTTTTTAAAATATACCCTCTGTAAGACTTCCGAAAGTCTCTCAGGACATTGATGTAGGTGATTATCTGAGCTCAAAACTAAACTCTGCTTTACATAATAAACACCAAGTGTATTTCCAAGAGTTTAACATCCACTGAGTTTCCCAGGAATACAGCTGCCATGTGAACTGGGAAGGGTGTATGTCATCTCCTGCTCAACGTCGGTCATCTAGTCCCGAAAGTGAGGGCTCCTGTGCAGAAGGCTTGTGGGGACATCTTTCCTTTCTTTTCTAAAGGGGAAAATTATTTGTTATCTGTCAACCCCAATCCCTTAACTGATTTCCTAGGTCTAACTATAATACTGCAAAATGCTTATATATGTAACAAAGGATCAGGTCAGGTTGTAAGATGCTTAAAGCTCTGCTTCCTGGTCACCTATAATTAATAGGGACACTAACAAGCAGTTATTCTGTAAAATAGACAGACAACAAGGATATACTGTATAGCACAGGGAACTAAATTCAATATCTGATAATCTATATTGGAAAATAATCTGAAAAAGAACATATATAAGAATAATATATATACAAATAATTGAACTACTTGCTGTACATCTGAAACTAACACATTGTAAATCAACTATTCTTCAACAACTAAACAAAGAATGTGCCCCCTACAAGCTTTGTCAGATAAATCCAGTCTTCATTCAACCAGACCATGTGGCTTGATATGCTGATATTTGTGTGTATGTATTTTCTTTCCAACAGGACTATAAAATCCTTTTAAAAATAAAAGCAATCAACAACAAGGAAAACTAAGCAATTGCTCTGTACACAGGAATCTGGCCTTGGTGCCAGCAACAGCCAGTGACACCGTCCACTTCATTACTTTCATGTTTTTCAAAACACAGCTTGATTCAAATCTTCTAGTAATTGTGCTTGGAATGTACCTTGATTCTCCTCCTGAACCCTATTTCATTAAAAAATGTTGTGTTAGGGACTTCCCTGGTGGTCTAGGGGTTCGATTTGGCACTTTCACTGGCATGGCCTGAGTTCAATCTCTAGTTAGGGAACTGAGATCCTGCAAGCCATGTGGCATGGCAAAAAAAAAAAGTTATATTAAATTTTGGAGATGTACAGTTAAGGGCAGACCTGAACTTGATCTTCTCTGGGCACTGGAGGGAGCGTGATTCTATGGTTGGAGCGTGATTCTATGGTTGGAGCTCGAAGGACCTTTGAGAAAGTCTATCCTTCAGTCCACAAGGAAGAGACAAAGGAACCCATGGCTTGTCTAAGATCACAGAGAGCCTGTGGCAGAATCTGGCTGGCAGCCCAGGCTGCAGGGATCCAAGCAGTGACTCGGGGCTCTACTGCAAGACTTCAGGCTGGCTGTGGAGCAGCAGCCTGTGGAAACCCAGGCCACCAGATAAGTTTGGGGAATTGGTCACTGTGCCTTGGAGCGAGCAACCTCCAGACAACAAGTAAGTAATCTACTGTGCTGTCCCTGCCATTGGAAAGTAAGTGTCAAGGTGTTCTTGGTAAGCATGCTGCCTGGCTATTTAGAGAAACCAGCATGGGCATTTGAACATGGTCAAGCCAGGGATCTGGCAGCCGAGCAGAGAGGCTGGGGGCTTGGAACCCAGGGGTCTGAAGGCCCACTGAAGCACATGTTCCTGGAAATGGGGAGAGTCATGCTCCCACTCCACTTTAGAGATGCAGGTTCATCCTGATGGGGAGGGGTCTAAGCTTGGGTCTAAGTAGAGCCCAAGTGAGAGGCTTGTGTTGGAGGAGGTTTTTAGGAATGTGCTGCCCCGGTAGCAGAGTGCAGGGTGGGAGGGGGGAGCAGGGCAGGGGTAACCAGTACTGGATGCAAGTTGGTGTTGCCTCTCTCTGCTCTGTATCACGAGGCCGTCTGCAAGATCCGCAGAACAAGTCTCAGAGCATCCTGTGGGGGAAGGAGGGATGCCATCTATTCCTCCCCCTTTGATCTGGGGTTACCTTGGCATGTTCATGCCACTTGGCTGCCCAGGCATCCTGGGAAGGGCTGGGGCAGGATGAACGAGGAAGGGGAGTGGAGGGGACCCAAGCCAGACTCAGGCTGGTAGCACCTTCCCAGAATGGAGCACATCTTGTTGGGAGCTGGTGACCCTGGAGCCAGAGGGGTAAGAAATGAGGTCAAGGGCATGGGAAGGTGCTGTCAGGCGGCGATCAGTACAGGTGGCTGGAAGGGATAAACTTGGCGGGGGCAGGGATTTGTGAATTCCAGAACATTCTCCGTGCGCCTAGGGGGAGGTAGGAGGAGAAAATTCCTTTGGAGTCTCTGGACAGCAGGTGGGGGGTGGGGCATTCTCCTACTTGCCTCGAGGTCTTTGAATGGGCTGTTCCTCAGCCTGGAGTGTTCTTCCCCACCCGCCTCCTCGCCCCTTTAACTCTCTGCTCATCCATGGCTTTGAACACAGACTTCAGGGCCTGGATAAATCAGCAGTCTGTTATTGGCTCTGAAATGCCTCCTTAGACTGTGTCTTTGTAACACTACCATTGTTTATAACCTTGTGTTTATTTGTGGGATTATTTAATATGTGTTGACTTCCCTAGACTGCAAGCCTCAAGCAAGCTCCTGGTATGACCAGCAAGGACATGAGGTCCCCGGTTGTGCTGCCAGTGCTTCGCGGCTTTGGCTGCTCAGCGCTCTGGAAACGCCCAGCCTTTGCCCCTCGGGGCCTTTGCTTAGGCAGTGCTCTTTGCAGGGAGTGCCCCCGCCACATCTCCCCAGGGCCACATCCTACCCTTTCAACAGTTTGGCCTAAATGTGATGTCCTCCAGAAGGCTTCCTTATGCTACCGTGTCTAGGCCAGAAAAATGTCAGTCTGTCCCCCCAGCTCTTCCTCACTCCCACTCTGTCTCGCTCCATTGTTCGCTGCCCCCTCTGTGTGCCCTTTTCTACTCCCATACGCTGGCTTTGTGCTTGTCTTATCTGCTGAACTCCACTGGGCAGGAGACAAGCCACCCCCATGTTCCTGTCTCCTCCCACCCCCAGCCCCCTGCGTGGCTGGCAGGAGCACGTGTAACTCAGATGGCACCCAGAGTCCCCAGCTCCTGGAAATCTGAATGAGACAGACTGAAACCTCATTCCACCCCCTGGGGAACCCAAAGCCCTCTATGCAAATTCCTACAAATTGTCACCAATCCACTCTGCCTCCAGCACCTGCCTCCATGGGATCTAATTTTCCTGCAGCTGTTCCCTCTCTCTGTCCCCGGAGTTACCCCAAACATAGAGCCTGGGTCATTCTCCTATGTCTTCTACTCCAAAGTCACTCAAGCAGTAGAAACCTTACTGAAGATTTTTGGATCACCAGGAAGTGTCATTGTGCCCTATATTATGGTAGCCTCAGTAATATTTCATGTTACACATTTCACTGTTTAAAAAGTTCTGCCAGCTTCCACAGAGACGGCAATGGCAACCCACTCCAGTACTCTTGCCTGGAGAATCCCATCGACGGAGGAGCCTGATAGGCTGCAGTCCATGGGGTCATGCAGAGTTGGACACGACTGAACAACTTCACTTTCATGCATTGGAAAAGGAAATGGCAATCCAGTCCAGTATTCTTGCCTGGAGAATCGCAGGGACGGGGGAGCCTGGTGGGCTGACATCTATGGGGTCGCACAAAGTCGGACACGACTGAAATGACTTAGCAGCAGCAGCCAGCTTCCAAGCTAATTGGCTCTTCTTCCCCTTGTCTCTCTTGGGACCAGCCCTTCCCCACCCTCTGGGTCTTGACCCTCCCACTCTGGAGAAAACAAGCCAGGTTCCTCCTGTTCAAGCTAGCTCTGCAGGGTGAAGGCCATCTGTATTCTCAGCAAACCCAGGGGTCTGCTGTGACGGAGCCCTTCCTCCCAGGAGGCGCTGGAACGAGGCTTACAGGGGACCCCAGGGGCCCCTCCATGGACCTCTCGGGACTCTGGAAGGCCCCGGCCCATTGTGCTTGGCCTCCTGGCCTAAGGGGCCTGCTCATCCCTTATGTCAGCTCCAGTGGGGCCTGGCAGAGTTTCATCTGTGACCTGGAGTCGGTTCCCAAACAAACCGCCTTTCTCAGAGACACAAACACCCCGGAACCCACTAATCTCTTTCTCCAGAGCATCGTGTTGCTCTCTGCGATCAAAATCTCTCCTGGCAGGCCACGCTGGAAAAAGCATCCAGGGGAAAACGGATTTTCCTGAGCACAGCCAGGGCTGTCTCCCCACCCACCCTATGGCCCCACTGGGTGTGCCCCGCCGGGAACAGAAGTGGCTCCTGTTGCCCGGCCCACAGCCTCTCCACGGAAAGCCCATAAGTGCTCCACACTCTCTCTTCCCTCCCCTGCTGGCCCCCGGGCAGTGAAGGGTCTCCAGCTCACACCCCCAGTGCGAGGAGGTGGACGTGTGGGGAAGAGGGGAGATCGGCGCTCTGAGGGCCTGAGTTTGCCCTGGCAGCTGCCCTGATGGTCTAGGTCATGTAAACCTGGCTGTGGGACCTCAGGCGAGTCTTCCAAGCCTTCCGGGCCTCAGCGTGCATAACCTGGGCACAGTGGCACGGCGGCCGCCTCACAAAGCTGTAGTGAGCGCTAAGCCAGAGGAGGCTGAGAAAGCACCCCGTGAACCTCAATTACCCAGCCCCTTGTGCGTGTCAATAGTCCTGATTCACAGTGTGACACTTAGGGAGTGACTTGGAAAAGTCATCCTCCTCTCGGGGCCTCTGTTTCCTGACGTGCAAAATGAAGGGAGTGGACGGTTGTTGACCTCAAGGAAGGTTTTTCCAGTGGACAACGTGTAGAAATGTTATTTATTTTTTTAAGTCGCTCAGTCACATCCGACTCTTTGCAACACCATTGACTACACAGTCTGTGGAATTCTCCAGGCCAGAATACTGGAGTGAGTAGCCTTTCCCTTCTCCAGGAGAACTTCCCAACCCAGGGATTGAACCCAGGTTTCCCACATTGCAGGTGTATTCTTTACCAGCTGAGCCACAAGGGAAGCCTGGGATATGATTTTTTTAATCAGTTTTACTAAGCTATATCTGAGTTATGCTGTAACTTATGTATGATAAGATGTGCCCATTCTAAGCACACAATTCAGTGACTTTTGACAAATGCATATATCACAAGATTCATTTTAATCTCCCCTGCTTTATGTTCCTATGTCTAGAATGTCATATAATGGAATCCTACAGATAAACTCACTCATGTCTAGTTTCTTCCAAAAGTCAGCATGCCTGTTAGATTCATGCATGTTGCTGGATGTGTCAGTGGCCTGTGCCTTTGTGATGCTGAGGAGTATTCCATTGCACGAATACACTACAATTTGTACATCCCTTTACCTGTCGTTGGACATTTGGGCTGTTTTGGGCTTTTTTCGAATTTTGGACTATTATGAATGAAGCTCCTATGACATCAGTGTACAGGTTTTTGTGTGAACCAAAGTTTTCATTTCTTTAGGATAAATACCAGGGAGGGTATTGTTGAGTCATCATATTAAGTATACAGTTGACTCTTGAACAATGTTGAGGTTGTGTCACCAACCCCTCAAGGTTCCTATGCATTTAGGGATTCAACAAACAGTAGATGATGGATCATGTAGTACTTATTATTTACTATTGAAAAAATCCACATATAAGTGGACCCCTCCTGCATGTAGTTTAAACCTGCGTTGTTCAGAGGTCAACTGTAGATGTTTAACTTTGTAAGAAGCTGCTACACTGTTTTCCAAAGTAGCTGGACCACTCTTCATTCCCAGCAGGAGTGTATGAGGGTTCAGTTCCTCCGTAGTTTTATCAGTACTTGATATTGTCTGTCTGGGTTCCTTTCTCCTCCTACTGGCCTCCATTCCCTGTCATTCCTGGGGCCCGAAAGCCCGCCAGTCAATGCCTCCCATTCTCCCAGACTCTCCCACCCTCTCTGCCCTGCTTCTCAGGCCTGGTGTAGGCCAGTAGCCTGGGTGGCGTCTGGGGAGACATGGAGACTTTTAGGCTCAACTTGTTTTGGAGACCTGGCCTGAGATGGAATTTCAAATGCAGCCTTTCAACTCAGAGAAGCAGATAAACTAGGGGCCTTTTTAGAATCACTGGCTCCCACAGGGCCAATAATTTTGTTGTGCTCATGTTAATGGCGACTTTCTATTTATTGCGGTCTCTCCTCAGATGTCACCTTCTCAGAGAGTCCTGTCCGGATCACCAGGGGCAGACCAGACATTGTGGGGCCTGAAGCTTACCTAATTTTTGAGAATGCTCTTTAGAAAAAAGAATCTAGGACTTTGGTTACAAAGTTTGGTAGGGAAGTTCTGGAATTGGGAACAAGAGGGGACCTGAGCACACCAAAAGCCTGAAGCTTGAGCTTTATCAGCTTCACTAAATGAAATAGGGTTCCCCCTTCCCTCTCCCCTCATCTCTCTCTAGTCTAGCCCTGCGCCTTGGTTTCTTTTTCTTGATGGGGCAATGCTACCAGGTATCACCTTCTATCTCTATTCTGTCTTCCCCACTGTCTTCGCACACTCTCTGAGGGCGAGGAGTGGTTGTTTCACTGGGGTATCCCGAGCACCCAGAACACTGCCTGGTACATGACTGGCCCTCAACAAATATTGACTAAACAAAGGAAGGAATGCTTTCCAAGTGCTGCTGGTTTTCTATTTGCAGAGGTGAGACTGAGTTTTAAAAGTGAATCAATGCACTGGACTTCCCTGGTGGTCCAGTGGCTGAGACTCTGCACTCCCAATGCTGGGGACCCAGGTTGGATCCCTGGTCAGGGAACTAGATCCCATAGGCTGCAGCTGAATTTGTGTGCAGCAACTTAAGATCCTGCATGTTGCAACAGAGACCAAAGATCCTACATGCTGCTACTAAGACCCGGGGCAGCCAAATAAATAAATATTTAAAAAGTGAATCAATGTAGAAAAAAGTGAGACTCATATTGGTGTTGCACAGAAATGGCAAAGGCCACCATGATGGAAGTGTGGGATATTCCAGGATGACAAACCAGGAAATGGACGTTTATCGAGTCCCTAATATGCACCAGGCATGTTCTACACATTGTCATCTTAAAGACTGACCGCAACCTTTGAGGCAGGCAACATTGTACCCATTTTGCAGGTAACTGAGGCACAGTGGGGTGAAGTCACTCAACCAGGTGTCACAACGCCAGGGAGTAGAGGAACAGATGTCCACCCAGGTTTGTCCTATACCCTGACTCAAGATGTGCCTGCAAGGCCCCTCTCTGTCCTTGGAGCCCCTGGAAGCTCTATACTCCATGATTCAAGGGGTAAGAGGTTTCTCAGGGTCAAGTACTCAGAGCTGAACCCAGGGCGAGCAGGTTTCCAAAGGTGGGAGAAGACAGCAGGTCATGTCCTCTGACTGGGCAGTGGACTATTGCCTGGGAGGCTCTGTCTACCTCTCTGGCAAAGCCCTGCCCAGGTCAACTTAAACTAGGCCAGCCTGGAATGAATCCGTGTTTGTTGTTAAACAAACGTACAGGGACTGGGCCCCAGAGGGGGTGAACCCTGAGCTGCTTCCAGGACTTGATTTGATTTAAAAAGAATAGGGAGAGTGCCAGGAGCCCAGAAACACTTCCTGCTCTAGATGCCAGGATTCCAGCCTTGCCCGCCCTGGGAGGCTGCACCTGCCTGTGTTAATGCTTCCTCTTCCCCTCCCGTGGACTTGGGCAGAACCACACACTGCACAGGTTGATATGAGGATTCGTCAGAGTCATGGCATACAAAAACAGTAAATACCTGCGAACACTCTCTCCCCTCCCTGACTTTTGTTCAAAGACCTTGAGGGTTTTTTTTGGCTAACTACAGCCTGGTAACCCTTCAGTAGGGCTTCCCAGGTAGCTCAGTGGGTAAAGAGTCTGCCTGCAATGCAGGAGACATGGGAGACAAGGGTTCGATCCCCGTGTTGGGAAGATCCCCTGGAGAAGGGCATGGCACCCCACTCCAGTATTCTTGCCTGGAGAATCTCATGGACAGCGGAGCCTGGCGGGCTACAGTCCATGGGGTTGTAGAGAGTCAGATGTGACTGAAGCCACTGAGCATGCACGTAACGCTTCATTGCCTGTGCTTAAAACACGCACCTCTGTCCCAAGCTCTGCATCAGATGTCATCTTAATCCCAGGGTCATCACTGTAGGTACGGCAGCCTTTTCTGTAGCACCTACCATGTGCCAGGTACTGCATAGCCATCATCTTTCTTCCTCGCCATGACTCTGCAAAGTAAAGATCATTACTCCCATCTTGCTGATGGAGAGACTGAGGCCCCACAGATAATCAGGTAAAATGAGGAGCCCTGATCTTGCTCTGTGTCCCAGGTCACTTCTCTCTTGTTTTTTCCCCAACTGTCTAGTCCAAGTGCAGAATCCTACACAGCTTGTCTTTTATATCATCTAACATGTGTTTAGTGAGTCCCCACTCCGTGTGGGACAGGGTCCCAGCCCAGGACCCACAGAGGGGCCAGCCTCATCCATGCCTTCATGTAGCTCAGCAGGTAGCTGGGGAGCAGGTGAGCAAGAAGGAATTATAAGAGTGTGTGGCAGGAACAGGTTAGCAGGATAGATGCAGTACTATGGGGGCACCTGCTTCTGGTGGGAGACACAGACCCTAGCAGTGTGAGTGATCAACACGGGCTCCGTCCACACACAGCCGATGTTTTACGTGTGTGTGCCCACAAGTGTGGAATGACTGTGACAGGACTAATGAGACTTAGCTGCTGCCTCAACTTATGGTATAGGTTATACAGTGCCCCAAATTGCCACTTTAAAGGAAACACTTTTAATTGCATCTTTATTTGGCTGTGCTGCATGGTTTGTGGGATCTTAGTTCCCTGACCAGGGATCGAACCTGGGCCCTCAGCAGTGAGAGCACAGAGTCCTAACTGCTGGATTGCCGGGAAATTCCTTTAATTGTAACTTTAAAATGAGAACTTTGATAGAAGCACAGGTTGACAGACTGGAGTTCGTTGATAGCAAATTGGTTTGTGCTTTTTTTAAACCAACATGCAAAATATTTACAATGGAAGTTCTTACTTCTGACATTTAAGAAGCAGATTTTAAAAAAATATACACATGCAGTTTTAACTTTTTATTACAAAATTTTGAAAACATGCATAAAAATAAAGAGAATAGTGTAATAACCATCCCTCCCATGTGTCCAGGTCCCAAGAAATTTGTCAAGATAAGTAAATCAGAATTTTTCAAAATATTCAATGTAATTTATTCAATATATATTGTTTTTCTATGATAAAAGAAGTAAAAATTAGAAAAATATTTACAGCATTTGTTGAAGAAGCTACTAAAGCCACACCTCTCTGCCTCTGGAACTCTAAATGTGCTCGGAGAGAATTCAGATTCTTAGGCCAAAGGGAGTCTGGACAGGGAGACATCTCGCTAGCCTGTCTCTCAGAGACCTGATATCCTGTGGTTCTCTTATCTACAGAGAGAAAAAGCCCATTTATAACTTTTCTCCTCTGGTTTTAAATGTGGTGGCAAAGATTCAGGAATGTGTTTGCTTGGAGCTCGGAGCCCTGGGAAGAATCCCTCAGAAAACAAGGCCTGCTTGTCTCCCCTCTGACTCTCAGGACACGTTCTAATGAATTGCTCTCAGACCCAAATTGGCTCCATCCTAACCCACAGCAGCTGCAATCCTCAGGGAGGGGAGTGGGGGTAGCTCAAACCTGGGGGCAGAAAAAAATAAGCCCTAGCTCTTCCCCCATTATCTGTGTGGTCTTGAGAAGGTTGCTCTTCCTCTCTGGGTCTCCAGTGCCCAGTCTTTAAATAGGCTTTCACCGGGCTTATCTCTCCTGCCTCCATGACTGAATGACTGTGATCTGTGGCTAAGTGCAAGGAAGGGGGGTGAAACACCACGAGTGGTAGATGTGCACACATCCATTTATTCTTTTATTTTTAAAAACTACGTGTTTGTTTATTTATGGCTGCGCTGGGCCTTAGTGGCTGCACATGGGCTCTGTCTAGCTGTGGCATGTGGGCTTCTCATTTTGGTGGCTCCTCTTGTGGCAGAGCATGGGCTCTAGGTGCACGGGCTCAGCTGCTCCACAGCATGTGGAATCTTCCTAGACCAGGGGTTGATCCTGTGTCCCCTACACTGGCAGGTGGATTCTCATCCAGTGGGCCATCAAGGAGTCTTTCTTTTTTATGTCCACTTATTCTTGAGGAAATGATGGGTTAGGGCTCTGATGGACTTGGGAAAGGTGAATAGTGTTTTCTAAATTTATTAGATGCTGTGAAATTAATGAGAGTGATCTGGATGTCAGCTGAAGGCACTTAAGATTGAGATGAGATTGTCTTGAAATCCGATTCTGAAACCCCTTCCACCTCTCTGAAGAATTCTATGGATCCCAAATGGACCCCAGGCTCTCAAGGTACAGATCCAAGACCCGTTTCTTTCACCCTACATGATCCATCACTCCATCCCTGCACCAAGATCTTTGAACGTGACAGACTCTTCCACCTCTCCCACCTCCAGAGAGAGGTCCCACGGAGCATCCCACAGCAGGGGATTTAGAATCTTTTCACCCCTGATCTTTCTTATTTTAAAATGCTAATTCACCTTCTCACCCCAACTGCCCAACCTCCCTCACTTACTGTTTTCTTCCTCTCTTTCCTTTTCTGACACTCCTCCCCTCCATTCCCTGGATGTCCAAATTCATTTCCTTCTATTTTGCAGAGCAGTTCTAGCACTTAGCTGCTCCAGCCTATGAGTGCATGCATCAAACCTATCAGGGTACTTGCCAGGCAAAAAGACTTCTACTTAATAGGACCAACCTTCTATAGACAGAAGGTGTCATCAACAGGATTTTAAAAAAGGTTTTTACTGTACTTCCCTGGTGGTTCAGTGGTTAGAAATCCAGCCACCAATGCAGGGGACACGGGTTTGATCCCTGGTCCATGAAGATCCCACCTGCTGCCAGGCAACTGAGCCCCATGCACCATCACTACTGGCCTTGTGCTCTAGAGCCTGTGCTCTGTAGCAGAAGAAGCCCACTGCAATGAGAAGCCCATGCACCACCACGAAAAGTAGCCTCCCGCTTGCTAACTAGAAAAAGCCCATGCACAGTGACAAAGACCCAACATAACCAAAAATAAGTAAATAAAAAGTTAAAGGTTTTACTGTACAAGGCTACAGTCCAACACCACTTGGGCAGGACTGGCGTGACAGTACTACATACTTCTGATTCATTGTCCATCAGCTGGACCCTGTGCTTTCAGGCAGATGTCTAGGAGAACAGGCGCTAGGACGTGACACGGTTCCCTCCAGCTTGGCTGTGTCCAGCTTTATTCTGCTGGCTGGGCTCCTCTCTCCTAAGCCAGGCTCCTTCTCCTCCTCCTCCTCCTCAGCTGATTCTCTGGGCCACGTTTGTGGGAAGTGGAGGAGGACATGGAGTTTAGCTTTGAGCATCTGCTCACAGTGATCCTCCTGGGGTGGGGCCCAGGGGTTCTCCCCTGCTGAAGCTCTCCTGTGATGAGCACCTGGATCTTTGGGCTCAGCTGTTGGTCTCAGGGTTGGTCCCAGACTGTGAACTTGATGCAGGGATGAGAAAGAAGGAAACAGGGAAACAGCCAGGAAAAGTGAAAAGTGATGTCATTTGACAAGACTGGAGAGGAACACCTGCATCCAGGTGAGAACTGGCCTCTCGCCCTGCTCTCTAGCAGGCACTGGCCTAGAGAGGCTAGAAGGAATGATGGATGACTCAGAGTGGGAAATGACTTGCCTTGGTTCCCACAGTGAAGAGAGTTCAGTCTTATGCCTTCAAGTGTGACTGGGGGGTTCACTGGGGAAGCAAAAAGTGGGGAGAGGGGTCTGTGGGCATGTGTGGACAAATTCTTCACATAGATCCTTGAGCTGAGATTTGAAGATGGATGCTTGCAGGCTGATCCACTTTGCCAGGTGGATCAATGCAGGTGGGAAGGTGTTGAGTTAAAGGAAAGCCCCCTTCTGGTGGATGGAGCATGTCATGTGATCCAGGCAGGGTGGCAGGACAGCTGGCCTGTCTGGTGAACCACAAACAATCCTGTAAGGCTGAATTAGAAGGGAGGATGAGATGGAAGTTGAGGTTTTCGTAAGCTCTGCTAAAGCATCTGCACTTGTCATCTAGGCCACAGTCATTGGAAGGTTTTAAAGCAGGTAAGTAACAATGTCAGATGGGCACCTAAGAAGGATGCTCTTGGCTGCTGGATGGCTGCCCAGGGCCAGTGGGGAGTAGGGGTCAGTTAGGTGTCTGTTGCATCATCTAAGCAAAAATAGTGGCAGGGGATTGTCGGAGTGGTGGAAGGGAGGAAATAGATCTTACAGACATCAAAGAGATGGAATCTATAAAGTGTAAGGAGCAAATGTGAGAGGTAATATACATACATCTAGTTTCATTTTAACTGTTGTATGATATTTCATTGAGTGAATAAACCACATTTTTAGATTTCCATTTTCCTAATGGTTCTTTCTGCTTTCTCATTATTACAAATAGGTCTGCAATGAACATTTTCATACCTGTCTCCCTGTGCGTCTGAAATACTCTTCAGAGTGGTTACTCAGATTTGGTTTTGCTGTGATGTGAGGTTTGATGATCTTAAGATCTACTAGATAGTCTCAAATTCCTCCACAAAGTGACTGTACCAACACACTCTCCCATCAACAAATATAAGAGTTCCTTTCCCACGCTGCTTATAACTCTGTTATCAGACTTGCAAGATTTGGCTAATCTAATCAGTGTGAAATGAAATCTCTCTGTTGTTGCAATTAGCTTTCCTGAATCCTAGTGAGGTTAGGCACATTTTTATATGATTACTCACCACCCAGTTTTTTCTTCTTCTGTGAATGATCTGTTCATATGTTTGGCCCACTTCTATTAGGTTGTGTTTTTCTTACTAATTTGTTGGAGTTCTTTATATTTTCTGGATACTAACCTTTTGGTGGTCAAATATCTTTTCTCTAAAAGCAAAAATAAACAAATGGACCTAATCAAATGTATAAGCTTTTGTACAGTAAAAGAAACCATAAGTAAAATGAAAGACAACCTATGGACTGGGAGAAATTATTTGCAAATAATGCAATCAACAAGGGCTTAATTTCCAAAATATACAAACAGTTTATACAACTTAATAACAAACTACCTAATCAAAAAATGGACAGAAGGCCTAAATAGACATTTCTCAAAGATGACATACAGATGATTAATAGGCACATGAAAAGATGCTCAACATTGCTAATTGTTAAAGAAATGTAAATCAAAGCTACAATGAAGTACCACTGCACACTGGTCAGAATGGCTATCATCAAAAAGTCTGCAAATAAGAAATGTCGGAGAGGGTATGGAGAAAAGTGAACCCTTTTACACTGTTGGTGGGAATGTAAATTGGTACAGCTGCTATGGAGAAGAGCATGGAGGTTCCTCAAAAAACTAAAAATAAAGCTACCATATGATCCAGCAATCACACTCCTGGGTATGTATCCAGACAAAACTAAAATTTCATAAGTTATAGGCACCTCTTGTGTTCATAGCAGCACTATTCACAACAGCCAAGCTATGAAAACAACCTAAATAGCCATTGATAGATGAATGAATGAAGATGTGGTACATATACACAATGGAATATTACTCAGTCTTTAAAAAAGAATGAAACAATGCCATTTGCAGTAACATGGATGGACCTAGATATTATCATGCTAAGCAAAGTAAGTCAGAAAGAGAAAGACAAATACCATATGGTGTCACTTATATGTGGAATCTCAAATACAGCATAAACTTATCTATGAAACAGAAACAGACTCAGGACGTAGAGAACAGACTTGTGGTTGCTGAGAGGGAGGGAGGGGAGGGAAGGATGGGGAGTTAGGATGAGCAGATGCAAACTAGTATATGTTGGGTGGATAAATGACAGTGTCCTACTGTATAGCACAAGGAACTATATTCAATATTCTGTGATAAATAATGGAAAAGAAGAATATATATAACTGAGTCCATTTGTTGTACAGTAGAAATGAATACATTATAAATCAACTATACTTCAATAAAATTTAAAAAAACTTTTCTCAATCTGCAACTTATCTTTCAAATATCATTTATAAAAGTCTTTGTCAGACAGAAGTTTTAAATTTCAATGTATTTCAACATTACAAAACTTACCTTTATAGTTTGTAGCTAATATGTTTTGATAAAAATTTGATTAAAAGTTTTATGCTGATGGTATAAAATATCCTTCTATATTTTCCCCTTTTTTCTGAAAATTAAAAAAAGATTTTTTTTTTCACATTTAGATCTTTAATCTCCTTGGATTGTGTGTTCCTGACATGTGGCATTGTGTGTGTGTATACAATGTGAGGAAAAGGCCTAATTTTACTTTTTTCCAAATTTTTCCGGTACCATTAATAGAATAATTCATCTAATCATCTATTATTTATAGAATAATTCATTACTCTGATTTGTAATTCTGTTACATATAAGCTACGTTTATGGGTTTACTTCTGGGCTTTATCTTCTATTCCACAGTTTATTTATTTATTCCTGGAGCAATACCCCCACTTTAAATTATAATAGCTTTATAATAATTCCTTATATCTGGCAAGGTAAGTCTCTCAATTTTGTTCTTTCAAAATTTTCTTGGCCCTCTTTCCTTCCATATTAACTTTAAGATAATCAAGTTCTGTGATAAAAACCCTTTGAGAGTTTAGTGGGAATGGCATTGGATTTATAGACAGAAGTTGGGAAGTGCACTATTTTTAAGATATAGAGTCCTTCCATCCATAGATGTGCTCTATCATTTCTACTGGAGAAAGACATGGAAGCCCACACCAGTATTCTTGCCTGGAGAATCCCATGGACAGAGGAGCCTGATGGGCTACAGTCCATAGCGTTGCAAAGAGTCGGATACAACTGAAGTGACTTCGCATGCAAGTGTCATTTCTATTGTTTATTTCTTCCTTTCAATACAGTTTTACATTTTTCTTCTTATAGGTCTTGAGCATTTATTTTAGATAGATTTAACACCAAATAACATGGTTTGTCATTGTAAAGAACATATCTGATGTTTCACCACTGAGTACCTTTGCTGCGTATTTTCCAAGGATATCCTTTCGGGGAAGTTAGGGAAGATCTCACTAGCCCTAATGCTCTAGGAGTTTTTGTTTTTAATATGAAGCTTAGAATTAAAGTATAAATAAGTCTGAATTTTTTTCTTTACTTTCTGACATTAAAGGTGCTCTAGGCTCATTTTATACATTTCCCATTTCAGTCCTAGAATCAGCCATTTATCCAGTGCAATTGATTCTTTATCTTTTTAACTTCAAAATATTAAAAAAATATATAAACGTACAGCTCAATGAATTGTTATAAGGAATGCACCCTTCCAGTGTTGTGCTAGAGCTGATTCACACAGCCTCCTAAGAGCTTTTTTCTTCTTTTTTGTTTTTTATTTAATTTTTATTTGTGTAGAGTTGCTTTACGGGTTTGAATTTTATCAAACTTTTTTTTCATATAGTTTTTCTTCTCTCTCTCCAGTAATATGGTGAATTATGTTAAACATTTTCCTGAAGTTGAACCTTCCTTGCATTTCTGGAATAAGCGTCACTTGGCCAGGATAGATAGATAGATGATAAACATATAAACAGACGGATAGATAGGTTACCACATTCAATCTGCAGGACTGCCTGGGGCGGGGCCACGGGGAAAGGGCACTGCTGTAAGAACCCCATACAGGTACTTTTATGAGGGGTTGGCACTTTCTAGACTTGCTGATGTCTGAAGCAGGCTCTTTCTCTATTTGGATTGTCTCGGAGCCCCATCTACTCCATTGGGCCTCCAGGTACAACGCCTATGGCATGGTGACATCTTGAGTCCAGCTGGCTCTCTGGTGTTCTCTGTCAGACCCTATTTGTTTGAGCCTGTCCCCCAGAGGACAGACTCCATTCCCTTCATGTCCTCCCCTCTGACCCTTTGCTTCCTTGCCCACTGTTGGCAGAGTGCAGCTCCCCAAGTCAGTCCTTGCTCCTCACACTCCCTCTGATGCTAGCTCACCATGGCTGGCTTTAGGATTTTCAAGTACACAGAAGCCTTTATGACTCCTTGTCTTGGGAGCTGCTCAAGCCCTCTGAGTGGTCCTTGTCAAGCTCACTAGGTTTGAGGTTAAGAGGAAGCTCCTACCCACCCATCACCAAAGACACCCTCCTTTCTTCCAGGCCTTTCCAATTTGTACCCTTTTAGCAGCTCGCATCACCGACTCAATGGACATGAGTTTGAGCAAGCTCCAGGAGATGGTGAACGACAGGGAAGCCTGGCGTGCTGCAGTCCCTGGGGTTGCAGAGAAGGGCCACGACTGAGTGACCGAGTAACTGAACAACAAACAGCTCGACCAGGTGAAGACCAGGACTAGCAGAACTGGTTTCACAAAACCTTTGCTCACCCTGCAGAGGTGAGGTGGTTTAGAAATGGGAAAGCATTTTGCAACTGCCTCTAGTTCTCGGTCTTAGGACACTCAGCTGAAGGTGAGATGGAGGAAGTTCCATTTTGATATCCTGTTACACACTTTTCTAGAGCATGACTTATTTAGTCTGTTTTAAAATTTATTGCCATAGATAAATTGTTGTTCGGTTGCTAAGTTATGTCCGACTTTTTTGTGACCATGGACTGTGCCTGCTAGGCTCCTCTGTTCATGGTGTTTCCTGGGAAAGAATACTGGGATGGGTTGCCATTTCCTTTTCTGGGATGTCTTCCTCTTCAGGGATTGAGCCTGCATCTCCTGCATTGACACGTGGATTCTTTACCACTGAGCTACCAAGGAAGCCCAAGGAAGCCTGGTATATTTTAAAGAGTTAAAAAAAAAAACACTCTACAGTATGTGATGTTTTATCCTCTTTTTCATTCTGAATATCTGTGCCTTCTCTATTTCTTTTTTGATCCATTTTGCCAGAGCTTTGATTATTTGTGTTTTCAGAGAACACTAAAAATGCTCTTGTTTCTTTGCATTCTATTTAATTAATTTATGCTTCCTTTCTCCTTTTTCACTTTTTAAATTGTGAAATAAATCATACATACAAAAAGTGCATATAAAGTCTTGTGTATGTTTTAGGAAAGATATAATAAAATGAACAATTGTGTATCCATGACTGAGTTTAAGAATATTGAATGCCAGGATCAGGGAAGCCCCAAACATATCCTCCTCTTCATCCCAGAGCAATCACTATGCTAAATGTTGTATTAAACATCCATTTACTTTTTCCCTCTCCAACAAACAGCAAATATTTATTGAGCATCCATTATGTGCACAGGCACTGTTCTAGAACACCTTCCCGCAAAGTTATCCTTTAATTTTTACAAATGCTTTTCATCTATATGTTACTAAACAACACACGATATGCTCTGTTTAGCATTTGTTTTTATTGGAGTATAATTGCTTTACAAAGTTGTGTTGGTTGCTACTGTACAACGTAAATCAGCTGTAAGTACACATATATCCTGTTGCTCTTGGGTCTCCTTCTCACCTCTTCCTTATCCCACCCCAAACTGAGCTCCCTGTGCTAACAGCAGCTTCCCACTAGCTAGCTATTTCACACATGGAGTATGCTTGCTTAGAGAATCACATGCACAGAGGAACCTGGTGGGCTACAGTCCATAGGGTTGCAAAGAGTCAGACATGACTGAAGTGACTCAGCAGGCACACACACATGTGTATACGTCAATGCTACTCTCTCAATTTGCCCCACCTCCTCCCAGCTCCCATCTACAAGTCCGTTTTCTCCATCTGCGTATCTATTCCTGCCCTGAAAATAGGTTCATCTTTACCATTATATGCATTAACATACAATATTTATTTTTCTCTTTCTGACTCACTTCACTCTGTATGGCAGACTCTAGGTCCATCCATATCACTACAAATGACCCCATTTCGTTCCTTTTTTTGGCTGAGTAATAATGCACTGCATATACGTACCACATCTTCTTGATCCATTCATTTGTTGATGGATATTTAGGTTGCTTCCATATCCTGACTGTTGTAAACAGTGCTCCAGTGAACATTCGGGTACATGTAACTTTGTGAATTATGATTTTCTCTGGGTATATGTCCAGTAGTGGGATTGCTGGGTCATATGATAGTTCTGTTTTTCATTTAGCCTTTTTTTTTTTTAAAAAAGGACCCTAGGTGACCAGAATTGGATGAATCAAAATCTTTGCTTTGTGGCATACCCTCATCTCTGGCCCATGTACAACACTTTCCTCTCCTCCTCTCCTCCCTCCCTCTCATCCTCTCTTTCTCTACACTGCTTCATTTTCTTTCTTCTAATGTAAAAAGCACCTGTGGCTCCACCACCCAACAAACATCAGGATCTTAATAATCACCTGTACCAAGCTACCCTCCCTAATCCAAATAACTATCACCCTGACATCTATGTTTGTCATCCTTTTTTAATTTTTAAAATTACAAAAGTATGATAACACATTTACAGGAGACTTGGAAAATATAGAACAAAGTTTCATAGCTCCACTATATATTACAATTATTTTTTAAGTAGATAAAGATTTTTAGTTGGGGTTTCAATGTCAAGCTCTCAAGAATTAATAGAATTAATAGAAAATAGAAAGGGATAGTGGACCTGAAAAGCACTATGAACCAATTCAACATAATTAAGATTTACACAACTTTCACACCACAGCAAGATACAAAATTCTATTCAAATTCCCCTATACTATAAACCAGGAGACACTGGAACATATCCAGGGACATAAAATAAGGTGCAAAAATTTCATGGCCTATAGGTATTGAAATCATAGAATCTGTTCTCTCAGCACTGGAAAATTATGTTAGAAATCAATATCAAAAGATTTGAAAAGAACACATATATTTTCAAGTGCAATGTGTTATTTACCAAGAGGGATATTTGACTCAGCCATTGAAAGCCTCAAGAATGTTAAAAGACTGGAAAAACAGAGGGTGATTGCAGAGAAGAAAATATTTAAATGAGAAATTAATATCAAACTGAGAAATTAATATCAAACTGAGAAATTAATATCAAGGATACTTTAAAAACCCCATGGAAATTAAATGCCCGCTTTTAAATGTGTTCATCATTCTCTTGCTTTGTTTATTTTGTTGTACTGTATTTTATTTGCTTTCTCAAAAAGCCTATTTTAAACTTTAGTTGTTTTAATGTTATAAAGGACTTCCCTGGTGGCTCAGCTGGTAAAGAATCGGCCGGCAATGTGGGAGACCTGGGTTTGATCTCTGGTTTGGGAGATACCCTGGAGGAGGGCATGGCAACCCACTCCAGAATTCCTGCCTGGAGAATCCCAATGAACAGAGGAGCCTGGCGGGCTACAGTCCATGCGGTCACAAAGAGTAGGACACAACTGAGCGACTAAGCTCAAAGAGGACATCATGTTGTATGTCATTTTTGGCAATTTCAACTTTTTACTTGGTATTATCATGATTAATTATATATAGTAATTTTTTTGTGGGGGGGATTCCTCTGGGGGTTGGCAGTAAAGAATCCGCCTGCAATGTGGGAGACGTGGGTTCAATCCCTGGGTCAGGAAGATCCCCTGGAAGAGGAAATGGCAACCCACTCCAGTATTCTTGTCTGGACAGAGGAGCCTGGTGGGCTATCAGGATTAAGTTAGCTATATATAATAATTTGTTTTTTATTATACATATACATTAATACATATAATGTAAAACTATTTTAACCATTTTAAATGTCAAATTCAGTGGCATTTAAGTATATTCATAGTGCAGTACAACCATCACCACCATCCAGATCCAGAACTTTTTCGTTTTCTCAAACTGACCAGATAACTTGATTTTATACCACTGCACATTGTGGAACACACCACAGATTATTCATTCGTGTGTTGATGAACAAGGGTCTTTCCAGGGTTCTGCTACTGTAAATGGCGCTGCTATGATCACTATTGTAATGTCTACTGACAAACACGTGTTCCCTGTCGAGTGTTAAGTATGTGAGTGCTCAGCTTTAGGAGATAAAAGTCAAGGGTTCTGCAAAGTGGTTGCACCAATTTACACTCCACTGCAGTGTGTAAAGGATATCGCAGATCCATATCCTCACTAACACTTGATGTTTCAGCCTGTGATGTTGACAAATGGCGGTATGAAAGCTTTGAAAACCAATTGTTATGTTACAAGTCCGGGAGGAGGCTTCCCAGTGCCTGCCCTTGGGGTCTCCTTGAACTCTCAGCTCTCAAGACCCTTTTAGAGACTTTATTTTTGCAGAGATTTTCACAAGGACATTTACTGCCTTTGCTTCCAAATTATAAAAATCATACATATGTTTTGTAAAATACTTGAAAAGTACAATAAAAGTCACTTTTGATCTCATAACTGTTTTTAACATTGGTTTGTATAATCTTTCATTTTAGCACACAAATTTGAAATCAGACTATATGTACTGTTTTGTAAGCTTTTCTCCTCTGCTCAACACTATTCAAATTATAATTATCAGGGTTATTAAATATTCTTCTATAAAGAATTTTTAGTGACTTTTAGTGACTGCATCTAGTCCCATCATTTGAAGGCACCATAAATTTTAACCAATTGTTGAATTAAAAAAATATTTGTACACCGTATATCAACAGATAGCCTTGTTCATAAATCACTGCATGTATTCATAGTTATTTGTTAGTAGAAATACCTGAAAGTGGAATTGCTGGGGATTGTAAATTTTTTGAAAAAAGGTCTTCCTACCAAACAAACCTCATGTATCTTATAAGTTAGCTAACAGTGCACATTTACGTTAATCAGAAACATCTGTATTACCAAGCTGAGCTTCTGGCTAACATGAGATAATGATGTTATTACTACACTCTGAAAGAGCATTCTAGCTCAAAGCAAAGTAAATTGCCCTTGAGTTTACCTAGGAAAGTATCTTCTGTAAGACTTTGAAAACTTGGTAATAGGCTGGAGGTACCAGGGCCACGTTTTGTGGGTCCCTGGCAGCATGGGATCCCACATTTCGAAGCCTCAGCTAAGATGCTTCCTGGTCCCCATATCCCATAAGAACAAGATAGGGGTGTTTTGAATATTGATGTATCGGGCCCATGCCAGGCACTGCAGAAAGGCATTTGCTTTAGGTGAATTCTGTAAGAGATGGGTATGGTACCAGGAATGCCTCATCAGGCAGGTGAGCTGAGGGCTCTGCTGGGGGAGAGAGAGTAACCACCCATCCTTGACACTGGTGTGGCTGGCCTGGTCCCAGACTCCATCCTACTTAATCCTCATGGCCTGAAACCAGCGGAACAGACTGCAAAACCCACTGTACAAACAAGGTGAGTGGTAACCAGAGGTGAAGTGATGTCTTTGGGGCTACACAGAAGAGTCACGTAAAAGACAGTTTGGGACACCAATCCTACTATTCCTTCTACTGTCCCATGGTGTCCTGTAGAGGCAGACCAGCTGCCAAGGCCTGAACCAGGCTCTGGCCTCATCACAGATTCCCAAAGCTAGAGGGGAAGGGGGCTGACAGTGCTCGTCAACCCTTTGTGGTTTTTTAAAAATTTAATTTTTAATTTAATTTAAAAACATTTTTAACTGGAGGATAATTACAATATTGTGATGGTTTCTGCTGTCCATCAACATGAATCATCCATAGGTATACATATATCCCCTCCGTCTTAAAGCTCCCTCCCACTTCCCCCTGCACCTCACCGGCAACTCTTTGTGGAAGAAGGCAATTGAGTTTTTGGAAACTTGGCTCAGTGACCTAGAGAAAGACCCAGCTGGCTCTTCAGGAGACACTATCCTGAGGGAGGGGGAGGGAACAAGTTACTCACCGTGTGGTCTTAGGCTAGTCCTTCCCTCTCTGGGCCTCCGGGCTCTAATTCTGTGAGACGGGAGATGGCTTAGCAGGTCTTTGAAAGTTCCTCCTCTTCAGAAGCCCTGAGACTCTGCCCTGTCCGCAGTGTCCACGCCACACCCAGCATGGGTCTCCACGGCAGGGCTCTCCTCTCTGTGGGGAGCGTTTGTTCTGCGTTGCTCTCTGAGGCTGAGGCTGATAGTGTGCTTCTGCTGCTCCTGGGGGTTCCACTTGCCAAGGATCCCAGTGGCCTCCTCAGCCTGTTGTCGAGGGCTTAGCAGGGCCACCTCGGCACTGGCATCCTCACTGGCCATGCATGGCGTGGCTACCCTCCTTCAAACCTCAGCTCAAGCCTTTCCCTGACCAATCAGCTTAAAATCATAGGCAGCTGGAGATTCCCTCTGCTTAAGTATAATGAGTGAGAGAGGGCGTGGAACAGCTAGAAACCAGCCAGACTTCCTGCCAGTGTCTTGACGCCCACAGGGTTTTAAAAGAAGTCCAGCCATGGGAACTTTTGTTCAAATCAAACTTTAGCTGATAGAATGGGTAGGTCCCTGGGGTTGTCTCCAGAACCTCGACTGCTCCAAGGAGCTCAGTTGCACAGCCCAGGGAACTCCACGTGTTCTCCTAACTTCTCGTGGCCTTGGGAAATCCACTGAGCTCTCTTATCCACCCCTCTACAGCTGGTGAGCAGAGGAATGAGCCTTGGCTGAGGCACCTTTGTTTGCAAGTCACAGGATTCTACTAAACTGGCTTAAGGAAGGTGGGTCGCAACACAGGGCAGGACAGCTTCACAAAGGCCTGTAGCCGACAGGGACCCGGGCTCCCTCCCTCCCTCTCCCCACCTCTCTCCACCTCTCTCCGTCTCCCTTTGACCTTCCCTCACTCACTTTTAGATCAGCTGATTCCACCAGCATCTGGTCCCAGGTCCTTAATTAAAATTGGTTGCTGATGGGCCAGGTCCCCTCTCTCAGATGTGTTTTCAACTCTGCCTGCCTCCTGGGGTCCACATTCTAGACTACAGACTATACATCTTTTGCCTGCTACAAACCCGTGGCTGAGACCATCAAGGAGGACTGCTCACCCCTGTTAGTAAAACACATTCTTGGCATCCTGCCTGTTTACTCCACTCCTGCCTGTCCTATGAGAAAGCAGAAGGGCGTATGTGCGAGACTTGGCACAAAAATGTAAAATAACCCAATGCTTTTAATATTTATTGATTACATGCTGAAATGATAATACTTTGGATATACTGACATAATATGTCATGAAAATTAAAAAAAAAAAGAAACAGACTTGCAGACATAGAAAACAAAGGTATGGTTACCAAAGTGGGAAGTCGTGGGGGAGGGATAAACTAAGAGTATGGAATTAACAAATACAAACTACTATACATAAATAGCAACAGGATTTACTGTGTAACAAAGGGAACTATATCCAATATCCTTCAATAACCTATGGTGGAAAAATAATCTGAAAAAATTATATGTAACAGATTCACTTTGCTATACACCTGAAATTAACACAATGCTGTAAATCAACTATACTTAAATTTAAAAAAGTGATGTTGCTATAGTTTTAACTCTGAATCTTCTCCAGTTTATACAATTAAATAAGTCATTCCTGAACTTTGACATCTAATTGTCAGTAACATTATTTGCACCATGCTTCACAGCCCATAACTGCCTATCAGAGGGTCCCCATACCTCACCTGTAAATTCTCCATCCAGGTGATTGAAGGATTAGTAAAAAATAAAGGATGGGAGGAAGGGTCCTAATGTTGGCCTCTAAGTCCTCTAAGCTTAGTGCATTTTTCAAAAATTAATGTTTTAATTAAAAAATTTCGTGTTTTGGTTGTGCTGGGTCATCGCTGCTGTTGGCCAGCTTCTCTAGTTTCTGCCAGTGGGAGCTTCTCGTTATTGCAGTGCATGGGCTCCTCGTGGTGGTGGCTTCTCTTGCTGTGGAGCAGAGGCTCTAGAGCGCACGATGTCGGTAGTTGTGGCCCAGGGACTCAGCTGTGGTACACGGGGCTTGGTTGCTCCTCAGTATGTGGGATCTTCCCAGACCAGAGATCGAACCCGCACTGCCTGCATTGGCAGGTGGATTCTCTACCAGAGGACCACCAGAGAAGTCCAGCTTTGTGCACTTTAAATTATACATGGACAGCATGTGTGTGTGTTTGCATTTCGAGACTGCCTGGAGGAGTTTTGGCAGATCCAATCCCTGACCTCTGGCCACTTCTCCTCTGGGTGCAGATGGAGAGCAGGAGCTGTGACTTCAGAACAGAGGGAACCAATTATAGTTTTGTGTTTTTTTTTTTCCCCTCCTCCTCCTCCTTCAAGGAGACTCGCTTTTAATTTCCTATGTGATTATCCTGCTTATTGCTAAACATAAGCTGATGGCTGGTTCTTCTTTGATTTCTCCTTTCAACAAGTCTCCTTTCCCACCTCTTTTCATTTTCATTCTTTCATATTTAGCCCCAGATGGTTGAGAAAATACGCAATGCGTGCAACCACGCAAGCCTCACCACTTGTTTTGGGTTGATGTCAGGCACTGGGGCAGCATCTTTTTGGCCCCTTGGGAGATGAGAGAGAGAGGCTGGAGCATTAATGGGCTCAATACAAATCTCCAACTTTGGGGGAGACAGCAGACCCTGTGTTTAACAGTTTGAGTTGAAGGGTCCTAGGAAGGCCTCTGCTCCTCCCCATACCAGTTTTGCGTATTCTATTGCAGTGACTGAGATTTCCATTCATTCATTCAACAAATATTTATTGAACATCTGCAACTTGTCATATCTGTGGTTGGCGCGAGGGATTCAGTGGTGAATAAAAGCAGCCATGGCCCCTGATCTCAAGCAGTCTGCCTCCTTTTTTTTGGGTGGGGGGCATGCCATTCAGTACGCGGTATCTTAGAGCCCGGAACAGGGATCAAACCTGTGCCCTGCATTGGGAGCATGGAGTCTTAACCACTGGACCGCCAGGGAAGTCCCCCAGTGTGCCTCCTTTTTAATCGCAAAACCTTATCAAGAGGTTGCCTGTACCCCACTTTCATGACTTGATTAGTTTAATGGCTTTCTGGCTGTTGCAGAATTTCCGCAGCAGAGCAGAGCCTGGACTGGGCTGGGGGCCTGGCAGGTTGTAATGATGTGCTCAAGGACATGAAATCTGCAACACACGGATGAAGGGCTGGGAAGCTAGGAGGGAGCATCAGAGTGCAAGGCCCCTAGCAGGGCCTGGGGTACCATAGTTGAGAAAACTGAAGCAGAAAGGACCTTTGAGATAATTGAATTGATCTCTTTCATTTTCATCTTGAGGACAACTGGGCTGAGGGCAGGTCCCGCCGGTCACGAGTGTGACCCCCTTCTCTACCCTGAACACTCTGGTATCACACATTAAAGTCCCTTTCCAGCTCATGTAGCTGGCATCTTTCTCTGTTCACAGACCTCAATTATGTACAGCCGGGCTGCTGGGAGATCCATGAGCAGAAAGGTCAGCCATGTGGTGCCCCCGGTTAGCTCTGACTCAGTGGCCCGGCCGCTCCATCCACCCGTTCCCTGACTGTGGGCTCTGAATGAGCAGCATGTGGACTTCTCCCTGGGCTCCAGCTGCCTGGGTCACTGTGCTCCCTGGCGCTCAGTGACATGTGTGTGCATGCTCAGTCATGTCCGACTCTTTGCGACCCCATGAACTGTAGCCCACGAGGCTCCCCTGTCCATGGAATTCTCCAGGCAAGAATGCTTGAGTGGGTTGCCATTTACCTTCTCCAGGGTATCTTCTGAACCCGGGGATTGAACCAGGGTCTCTTGCATCTCCTGCATTGGCAGATGGGTTCTTTACCACTGTGCTACCTAGGAAGCAGAGATCACTCAAACCTTGGGTACAAAGGTGGCTCTAGCTGCCAAGGGGAGCAACTTGACCTTGGGCCTGGCCCAGCACCCCCTCGGAGCCTGGTCCAGAGGAAGGACTGAGTGCCTCCCGGAGCGCAGTGGGCCATTTTCAGGGTTCACTCTCTTGTTGCGGTCAAACCCTTCTGCTGATTCTTCCCATCTAGTGCTCTGAGCTGAGGGCCTAAATGGCTTGTCCAGCCCCTTGCTACTTCCTCAAACCCACTGCCCTAGTTCCATCTGTCATCTGTTTTGTATTCTGACTGTTTTGTCATCTGTGCTGGTAATAGTTGGAGAGACAAGTTCTCTGAATGTCACCCAGGAAGGGGCTTCCTTTGGAGCGTACTGGCTTTCTAGGGCTGCTATAACAAAGCATCACAAACGCGAGGGGCTTACAACAGCAAACGGGTTCTCTCACGGTCAAGGTGTCGGCAGGACCCCCTTTCTTTGACGAGCTAGGCAGACTCTGTCCCAGATTCTGTCCCTAATCTGTTGTAGGGTCCGGCGATGCAGGCTATCCCTGGCCTGCTGCTACAGCCCTTCAACCTCTGCCTCCCTCGTCACTTGACTATCTTTTCCTCTTGTTCCTGTGTCTCCCCTCCTCTACTTATAAGGACATTGATCGTGTCGGATTATGGAATAGGGTCACCCGACTCCAGCATGACTTAATCTCCACCAGTGGCCCATGTAACAACCCTATTTCCAAATAAGGTCCCATTCTGCGGTGTGAAAGTGTTCGTCGCTCAGTCGTGTCCTACACTTTGTGATTCCATGGACTGTTGCCCGTCAGGCTCCTCTGTCCATGAGATTCCCCAGGCGAGAATATTGGAGTGGTAGCCATTCCCTTCTCCAGGGAATCTTCCTGACCCAGGGATTGAACCCAGGTATCCTGTGTTGCAGATAGATTCTTTACCATCTGAGCCACCAGGGAAGCCCATTCTGAGGTACAGGGGATTATAGCTTCAACATATCTTTTGGGGGGACATAGATTAATTTATGACCCATAACAGGTGGAGCTCACCAAATGGATGGAGGGAATGTGGGTGGATGTTTTGCCCTCAGGTGTATGTACCTCTCTATTATCTACACCCTGTAGCCAATGATCACCAAGGTGGGGGGTGGGTATCCAGGATTTTGTAGGGGTTGAGGCCCATGCTGCTTGAGGGCTGTCTCTTTTTAAAAGTCTTATTGTCGTCCATCGGTTTATAATATGTTAATGTCCACTGTGCAGCAAAGTGATTCAGTTATGCATATACACTCTTTGCATATTCTTTTCCATTATAGTTTATCACCGGATATTGAATATAGTTCACTGTGCTGTACTGTAGCACCTTGTTTATCCATCCAATGGATAATGGTTTGTGTCTGCTAATCCCTAACTCCTAATCCTTCCTTCCCCATGGGGGCTCTCTTTAAGAAAAAGAGTACACAGCTATGAATACAAAAATAGGTATAAAGTTGTACCTATACCTATATCTATCTATAGTCTCTTTATTGTATTTTATGACATTTTGACATCTTCCAAAACCTTTCTGGCTGAGGAGAGACTGCCATTCCTGGGCACTAGCCAATTCTTAGAGAGCAGGCCTTTGATATGTGAACTCACCAATGCAGGGTCAGACCTTCTCTGCCTGGCCCTTGTATCCCAGAGGCGATATTTCTCTGCCTTAATCATTCAGGTAGGTAGGGGCAGACTTATGGCCCAAACCTGCTAGAATTATTTAAACTTGCCAATCCTGAGCCGTTCACCCTTCCCTACGTTGCCTTTCCCATGGAAACCTCAATAAAGGCCATGGTGTGAGCACTTCCTCATTCCTGTCTTCTGGGCCTGGTGCTTCCCCACGTGGCCCTGTGTGGTGAACCCTGCCTCCTGTCCCGAGGACACGGGAGTACAATAAACTGTTTTCCTGAGCCTCTTCTCTGTCTCATCTTGGGGCCACACCTGGCTCACCATTTCACAAAAAGAATACAAGAGTGAATGTTTATTTAGAATAAGAGAATAAGTTATAATAAAACAAAAAACTAAAAAAGCTGACAAATACCACAAGCATCACAAAATCCAGAATAATAATGCGGACATTGCTGTTGCCCTGGGTGGATGCCCTTTATCAGGTAAGGATGGGAGATGGTGGGGTGGCTAGCCTAGGGGTATTCAGAGGAGGCCTGTTGTTGTTCAGTTGCTCATTCATGTCCAACTCTTGCGACCCCATGGACTGCGACATGCTACCAGGCTTCCCTGTCCTTCATCATGTCCTGGGGCTTACTCAAACTCATGTGCATTGAGTTGGTGATGCCTTGGACTCATTGTGGTCTGGGGGCAGTGGCTATTCATGGAAAGTGAAAGTGTTAGTCATTCAGTTGTGTCTGACTCTTTGCAACCCCATGGACTACAGCCCACAGGGCTCCTCTGTCCATGGGATTTCCCAGGCAAGAATACTGGAGTGGGTTGCCATTTCCTTCTCCAAGGGATCTTCCTGACCCAGGGATTGAACTTGAGTTTCCTGCATTGCAGGCAAATTCTTTACAGGGAAGCCCAAAAGCTATGACAAACCTAGCATGTGTACTAAGTCACTTTAGTTGTGTCTGACTCCTTGTGACCCTATGGACAGTAGCCCACCAGGCTCCTCTGTCCATGGGATTTCCCAGGCAAGGATATTGGAGTGGGTCACCATGCCCTCCTCCAGGGGATCTTTCCGATCCAGGGATTGAACCTGTATCTCTTACATCTCCCGCATTGCAGGTGGGTTCTTCACCACTAGCACCATCTGGGAAGCATCTCAATATTTTAACTGGTATGGCTGCATTGCTATATATGGGCCACATCTCCATGCTGGATATAAGAATAGCTCCTCCTTGCTCCCACGTTGGTCTCCCCTTAGCCCAAATGTAGGTCAGTGGGGCTCTGTGCAGAAGGCTTGGTGGTACTGGCCATGGCTACAGGTGATGGAGAGGGAGCTTACCTGGGATGGCTTTCTGGGGTTTTCTATTCTAGGGATAGGCAGTCTGCAGCAGACTATATGAGAAAACTACATTGATCCAGGAAATCAAAAGAACTGAACTATAATTCAAACATTATGAGGGGAGGCATGCAGGTCTTTAAAAGTCAGAGAGAACTGGGACTTGATGATTTAGAAGGGAACGCAGGGACAGCTGTTTCCCAGACATGATATTAGCCCACCTGCCTGGCAGCGAGTGGGGGCAGTTGAGAAGGGGAAAGAAAGGTGAGGAGGGAACTTACAGATTCAGTTTAGACTCATCCAGTGTGAGAGCCGGAAGGGAGTCTGACAGAGATACAGAGGCCCAGAGAGGCAAAGTGACTTGCTGAATGTCATATGACTTCCTATTTTGACTTGGGCTTTTAATAGGAATTCTCACGAAGACAGCTTTGGGCAATCCTTGAGGCAGGCTGCGAGAGCACTAGGCTTGGAGTCTTTTCTCATGTTCTTTTGTCAAGAACTTGGACACATGGTCACACCTAAGTGTGGAGGAGCCTGGAAAATGTGGTCAAAACCAGGTCATGGTATGCTGGGCTATACTGCTAATACTCTGGAGGAGGGGAAAGGGATTTTGACTGACAGCTGGCCTTCTCTGTCATGAGCTAGAAGAAGGTATGTGCAAAAAACATCTGCAAGGTTGTGATTGCTATTAAGCTCTTCTAGGTTTGATTGGTTTCAGTATCAACTCAATGGCGATGCACTTCAGAATAATCAAAAAAACACAATAGGGGCAAGAAAGGGGAAGAGTGAACCGTGTGTTAATTAAGCACCTACTATGTGCTCAGCCCTGTGTTATCAATTGAAGGGATATCTAAGGAAAAGATGTTATCCCCATCCTCATGGGCCCTTACAGTGTATAGTTTCCAAAACACACTTGGTAAATCAAGGACATCCAAACCATGTGTTGCAGACCAGGAATGCAACAGAAATCCTGGGCCAGACCTCGTTCCTGCCCATTCAGGCATTTGTGCACATACCAGCCTGGCTCTGTGCTGAGCTCTGGGGCTAAGAGAAGTCATGAGTCCTGCCTTCTGGGGACACATAGTCTCATAGGGGAGGGTCACCCAGGAGTGTGACAAGCTATAAAACACAGTAGAGAGACTTTGGCATCACCAGAGAGACCCAGATGGCATCACAACTAGATTGGGGATGGTGGAGGCAATCAGGGATGGCTTCCTAGAGGAGGTGATATTTGATCGTGTCATTGGAAGAATGATCCAACTGGTTGTGAGGGGGTGAGGCTGAGGCGTCCCATGGGGACAGAAGACAAGAGCAGAGTTGGGATGATGGGAGAGCACTCAGAGGACAGGGCGTAGGAAGGAAATGCTGGTTTAGCTGTGGGACAGGCAGTATGTCTGGAAAGTGAGGGCTTTGTCTCTCCCTGTGGAAGCAAAGAGGACCAGCTCCTTTCTCCCTGGATGGTGGTGATGAGGCTGCAGAAGGAGACCAGGCTCTGTTGGTTGGACACTCCCACCTAGGACTGGGAGTCTGGAGGTTGACATGAGGAGGTGGAGATGCCTAGGGGTGGTTCATGGAGGCTGCAGGGATGTCGGATGATGGCACAGGGGTGGTGTCAGCAGTGGCATTCTGGTTGGACCACCCCTGGTCCACATGAGTTTATTTCTGCCCTTTGCTGGCTGACCTCCCAGTTTCCCATTGGTTCTATGAATGTCCCAGTGTCCTCATAATAAGTTCTTTCTGCCTTAAATCAGACAGTCACTCTGTGCTGTTGGCAACCCAGAACCCTGATGCAAAATGGTCAACTGGAGCCATGGTCAGACATGGGGCCTTTAATGCCAGGGTGAGGAGGAGTATGGACAATGGGGAGCCATGGGAGGTGCATGAGTGAAGTAGTGCCTTGATTGACAGATCCAGGAAGAGTCAGTAGTAGACTGGAACAGGGAGGAACAAAACTTCAAGGGCAAAGAGGAGACACTGTGAGAAAGTATCAGTGGAGTAGAATTAGTCAGATTAACAGGTTTTTGCAACTGGCTGATTATGGCAGGACAGTGGGGAGAACTTTCCATAGAGACTCCACATCTATTTCCTCTGGATGGTCTTCTCAATAACCATCTCATCTGTTTCAATTTATGGTTGTGGAGGGGAGGTTGTAGATGGAGGGGGGCCAGCCTAGCTCTCCAGCCTCATCTGGGAGGTGGTCCCCCCCTTGGAGCTGTCCTCTGCATGTAAGCAGACAGGAGGCTTAGGAAAGATTAGCTTTTAAGGGGAGGGGAAGAAAGTGACCCTTAATTCCTCTTTAATAACATATGTCAGTAGGTAACGTTTTCAATATGTCACTGTGTTTGCAGCTCCGGTCAGCGGGTCACTATCATTTCTGAGCAATAAACAAAAGACTGCTTTTAATTACTTCTGTGGAATTGCCTGACCCATGCATGATTAAATATTCATTATGTAGAAAGAGGCATTTTCTTTGTATATAGATCTATATTAAATTTAGCTGGCAACCCGCTGACAGAATGGTACTAATAAATTTCTTGTAACAGGTCACAGCTTGTCCTGGTTTCTCCCGCTCCTCTCTCTATAGATCCCTGCTTCTGTCTTGGCCCAGCTATCTCTACACCACTTAGAAAAACTGTGGTGAAATTCATACAGCTTACACTTAAACATTTTAACGTGTACAATTTAGTGGCATTTAGTGCCTACACGCCTTCACAATGCTGTGTAACCCCAGCTCTCTCTAGCTTCAAAAATTTTCGCCCACCCTCTCAGTAGAACACCCCATGCCCATTAAGTAATCACTCCCTGCTCCTCCCTTCTCCGATCTTCCATTGATCACTAATCTACTTTCTGTCTCTGTGGATTTGCCTATTCTGGGTATTTTCTATGAAAGGAATCATATAACTTGTGAACTTTTCTGTCTGGCTTCTTTCACTCATGTTTCTGAGGTTCATCCAAATTTTAACACGTGTCAGTACTGCTTTTCTCTTTATAGCTGAATAATATTCCACTGTATGGATGTACCACAATTTGTTTAAATTCATCTATTGATGGATGCTTTGGTGGTTTCCACTTTTTGGTTATGATGAATAATGCTGCTGTGAACATTCATGTACAAGTTATATGTAGACATATGTTTTCATTTTTCTTGGGTACATAAGAGTGGAATTGCTAGGTCATATATTAATTCTATGTTTAACTTTATAAGGAAATACCATTCTGTTTTCCACAGTAGTTGGACCATTTTGTAACCCCAGCCCTCTGTGTAAAGGATGTTGGCAGGGTTTCTATTTCTCCACATCCTAACTAAAAAATACTCATTTAAAAAAATTCTAGTAGTGGCTTTGACTTGGTATTTCACTGAGGTTTTGCTTTGCATTTTCTGAATGACCAATGATGTTAAAAATCTTTTTGTGTTCTTGTTGGCCATTTGTATGGCCTATTCCAATATCTTGCCCTTTTATTTTGTAATGGTTTTTACATTTAAGAATTATCTGTTTTATTTATTTGGTTGTGCCAGGTCTTAGTTGCAGCATGCAGGATCTTAGTTTTGGCATGCGGATCTATTTTAGTATATGTGCTGCCAAAGCGAGCACGGCATGTGGATCTAGTTCCCTGATGAGGGGTAGAACCCAGGCCTCCAGAATTGGGAGCATGGAGTCCTAGCCACTGGATTACTGGGTAAGTCCCTCTTGTCTTTTATTAATTGGGTTGCTTATCTTGTTGTCCTTGTGTCAAAGTGTTCTTTATACGTTCTGGATATTTATCAAGCATATGATTTACAAATACTTTCTCCCATTCTATGGGTTGTCTCTTCACATTTTGATAATGCCTTTATGCACAAAATTTTAAAATTTTGTGAACTCCAATTTACCAGTCTTTTACTTTGCTATTCATGCTTTTAGCATCAAGTCTAAAAATTCATTGCCAAATCCAATTCCATAAAGATTGACCCCTATGTTTTCTTCTAATTGTTTTTTTTTTTATAAAGTTTTGACTCTAATATTGAAGTTGTCCATCCATTTGAGCTAATTTCTGAATATAGAGTGAGTTGGAAAGCCCCTGGTGGTTCAGCAGTAAAGAATCCTCCTGCTAATGCAGGAGATGTGGGTTTGATCCCTGGGTGGGGAAGAACCCCTGGAAAAGGAAATGGTGACCCACTCCAGTATTCTTGCCGGGGAAATCCCATGGACAGAGGAGCCTGGCGGGCTGTGTGGGATTGTACACAACTTGGCAACTAAACAACAGCAATAAATATGCTGAGCTAAGGGTCTAACTCCACCCATTTGCACATGACTATCCAGTTGTCCTGGCACCTTTTGTTGAAGAGACTACTCTTTCCCCCACTGAATGAGCTTGGCACACTTGTCAGAAATTCTGTCGTTAATAATCTCTCTCTGTTTCTTTGTTTCCCCGGCTCTCTCACAGGATCTCCCTGTCTCCACTATTCTCTTATCTTGTAGACACAAGTAGTCTACTTACCTACATTCCTTATCTGTTGTCTTTCTATTCTAGCATTGTAAGTGGAAGGGAAGTGATGGAATTTGGGTGTGCCCTGGGGAAAGGCATCAGCCAGATGAAGAGATGCCATGTAAGGAGTGGGCCTGCCATTCCTTACCAGTGAAGTGCTTTGCCACAGAGAGGAGGAGCAGCCTCAGCGCTGGACTGGGAGAGGAGGGTAGGCTTGGGCTTTCCTTTAAAAACAGGATCAGGACTGCCGTACATATATGTGTACTACTTCATTACACTCTGAACCTACCTCTAGATTTACCATTTCTTTTAGACGCTATGGAAAATTAACTGTATTAAATCAATAGATGATTTGAGTTTCTTAATTTTTTCCTTTCCTCCCTCATTCTCTCTAGTTCCCCTTGCCTATAACAACCTATTATTCAGGCATGGCCACACAGACAGAATGAAAACCACAATTACAGAAAACTAATCAAACTGATCACATGGATGACAGCCTTGTCTAACTCAATGAAACTATGAGCCATGCCGTGTAGGGCCACAAAAGATGGGTGGATCATGGTGGAGAGTTCTGACAAAACGTGGTCCACTGGATAAGGGAATGGCAAACCACTGCAGTATTCTTGCCTTGGGAATCCCATGAACAGTATGAAAAGGCAGAAAGATATGACACTGAAAGATGAACTCCTCAGGTCGGTAGGTGACCAATATGCTACCGGAGATCAGTGGAGAAAGAACTCCAGAAAGAACGAAGAGACAGAGCCAAAGCAGAAACAACACCCAGTTGTGGATGTGACTGGTGGTAGCAGCAAGGTCTGATGCTGTAAAGAGCAATATTGCACAGGAACCTGGAATGTTAGGTCCGTGAATTAAGGTAAATTGGAAGTGGTCAAACAGGAGATGGAAAGAGTGAATATTGGCATTTTAGGAATCAGTGCACGAAAATGGACTGGAATGGGTGAATTTAACTCAGGTGACCATGATATCTACTACTGTGGGTAACAATCCCTTAGAAGAAATGGAGTAGCCCTCATAGTCAACAAGAGAGTCCAAAATGCAGTCTTGGATGCAGTCTCAAAAATGACAGAATGATCTCTGTTTGTTTCCAAGGCAAACCATTCAATATCACAGTAATCCAAGTCTATGCCCCGAACAGTAACACTGAAGGGGCTGAAGTTGAACGGTTCTATGAAGACCTACAAGACCTTCTAGAACCAACACCCCAAAAAGATGTCCTTTTCATCATAGGGGACTGGAGTGCAAAAGTAGGAAGTCAAGAGATACCTGGAGTAACAGGCAGATTTGGCCTTGGAGTACAAAATGAAGCAGGGCAAGGATAATAGAGTTTTGCCAAGAGAACGCACGGGTCATAGCAAACATCCTCTTCCAACAACATAAGAGACGACTCTATACATGGACATCACCAGATGGTTGATACCAAAATCAGATTGATTATATCCTTGGCAGCCAAAGATGGAGAAGCTCTAAACGGTCAGCAAAAAAAAGACCGGGAGCTGACCGTGGCTCAGATCATGAACTCCTTATTGAAAAATTCAGACTTAAATTGAAGAAAGGGGGAAAACCATTAGACCATTCAGGTATGACCTAAATCAAATCCCTTATGATTATACAGTGGAAGTGACAAACAGATTCAAGGGAATAGATTTGATAGACAGAGTGCCTGAAGAACTATGGACAGAGGTTCATGACATTGTACTGGAGGCAGGGATCAAGACCATCCCCAAGAAAAAGAAATGCAAAAAGGCAAAATGGTTGTCTGAGGAGGCCTTACAAACAGCTGAGAAAAGAAGAGAAGCTAAAGGCAAAGGGTAAAAGGAAACATATATCAATCTGAATGCAAAAAATCCAAAAAATGACAAGGAGAGGTAAGAAAGCCTTCCTCACGTGCTATTGAAGCCTGGCTTGGAGAATTTTGAGCATTACTTTGCTAGCGGGTGAGATGAGTGCAATTGTGCGGTAGTTTGAACATTCTTTGGCATTGCCTTTCTTTGGGATTGGAATGAAAACTGACCGTTTCCAGTCCTGTGGCCACTGCTGAGTTTTTCAAATTTGCTGGCATATTGAGTGTAGCACTTTCACAGCATCATCTTTTAGGATTTGAAATAGCTCAACTGAAATTCCATCACCTCCACTAGCTTTGTTCGTAGTGATGCTTCCTATAGTTCTTTTTCATATAGTTCTTTTTGTATAGTTCTTCTGTGTATTCTTACCACCTCTTCTTAATATCTTCTGCTTCTATTAGATCCATACCATTTCTGTCCTTTATTGTGCCCATCTTTGCATGAAATTTTCCCTTGGTGTATCTAATTTTCTTGAAGAGATCTCTAGTCTTTCCCATTCTGTTGTTTTCCTCTATTTCTTTGCATTGATCATTGAGGAATGCTTTCTTTCTCTCCTTGCTATTCTTTGGAACTCTGCATTCAGATTGGTATATCTTTCCTTTTCTCCTTTGCCTTTAGCTTCTCTTCTTTTCTCAGCTGTTTGTAAGGCCTCCTCAGACAACCATTTTGCCTTTTTGCATTTCTTTTTCTTGGGGATGGTCGTGATCCCTGCCTTCTGTACAATGTCACGAACCTCTGTCCATAGTTCTTCAGGCACTCTGTCTATCAAATCTATTCCCTTGAATCTGTTTGTCACTTCCACTGTATAATCATAAGGGATTTGATTTAGGTCATACCTGAATGGTCTAATGGTTTTCCCCCTTTCTTCAATTTAAGTCTGAATTTTTCAATAAGGAGTTCATGATCTGAGCCACAGTCAGCTCCCGGTCTTGTTTTTGCTGACCATTTAGAGCTTCTCCATCTTTGGCTGCCAAGGATATAATCTTGATTTCACCTTTTTGCCATTTTTTTTTTTTTTTTTTTTTTTTTTTGGCCTTGGAGTACAGCTTGTGGGATCTTAGTTTCCTGACCAGGGATCAAACCTGTGCCCCACTGGAAAGTGGAAGCACAGAGCCCTAACCACTGGACAGTCAGGGAAATCCCTGTTTGCCTTTTTTAAAAATGAAACTACTAGAAAATTTAATATTATATGTACATGGCTCATATTATCTTTCTATTGATAGTACAGTATTCTGAGGAAGCTCAGGTTAGCTGAGAAACTTGCATAGCTAGTAAGTGGCAGGACCAGAATTTCAACCTAGATCCCCAAAGTTGGAGTTCTCTCTTTTTGGTGAATTGGAAAACCTTGTTGGTTTGATCTAGGACCTCCAACAAAACCTGCCTGGAAGGGAAGCAGACATTCTCCCCCTAAACTCTGAGTCCCAGCGTATGAGCCCAAAGGACACAGGAGAGGGGAGGGCTGAGAGACAGGTGGGGTGGATAAGCTCTCCTCTTCACTTCTGTAGACAGCCACCAACCCAATCAACTAGAGAGTTCTGCTTTTATTATTTCTTTATGCACTGGGCCTGAGATTTAATTTGAGAACACAGCCTCTACATTTAAAAAGTCAAAAATCTTTGATGAAGAGGGAAGTCTTTGAATTCAAACACATCATGTGTTTGTGAACTGCTTGACCTTGGGCAAGTTCAATGCTCTCAGCCTCAGTTTCAACATCTGTAAAATGGGGATGGTGTTACCTGTCTTGAAAGATCAAGCCAACAACTAGATGATGGAGAATATCATGCATGACTCAGAGCAGGTGTGCAATGAATGTGACCCCTCTCTCCCCCTCAAGGCTGCACTGGACCCATTCCGACTCAGTGTGTGTATGTGTGTGTAGGTGGGATAGTGGGGTGACTTAAATATGAAGTAAGTGGTGATCTTTGTCCCCTTGGGGTTTCTTGTCTCATATTTTCCCTTAGGAGAAAGCCAAAGTCCTTGACTGTGTGGATCACAACAAACTGGAAAATTCTTAAAGAGATGGGAATACCAGACCACCTTACTTGCCTCCTAAGAAATCTGTGTGAAATCCTGAGAAATAGTTAGAAATGGACATGGAAAAACAGACTGGTTCCAAATTGGGAAAGGAGTATGTCAAGGCTGTATATTGTCACCCTGCCTATTTAACTTACATGCAGAGTACATCATGCGGAGTATCGGGCTGGATGAAGCACAAGCTGGAATCAAGATTTCTGGGAGAAATGTCAATAACCTCAGATACGCAGATGACACCTTCCTTATGGCAGTAAGTGAAGAAGAACTAAAGAGCTTCTTGATGAAAGTGAAAGAAGAGAGAGAAAAAGTTGGCTTAAATCTTAACATTCAAAAAACTAACATCATGGCATCCAGTCCCATCACTTCATGGCAAACAGGGAAACAACAGAAACAGTAAGGGACTTTATTTTTTTGGGCTTCAAAATCACTGCACATGGTGATGGCAGCCATGAAATTAAAAGACACTTACTCCTTGGAAGAAAAGCTATGACCAACCTAAACAGCATATTAAAAAGTAGACCTTTGCTAACAAAAGTCCGTTTAGTCAGAGCTATGGCTTTTCTAGTAGTCATGTATGGATGTGAGAGTTGGACTATAAAGAAAGCTGAGCACTGAAGAATTGAGGTTTTTGAATTGCGATGTTGGAGAAGACTCTTGAGAGTCCTTTGGACTGCAAAAAGATCCTACCACTCAATCATAAAGGAAATCAGTCCTGAATATTCACTGGAAGGACTGATGCTAAAGCTGAAACTCCAATACTTTGGCCGCCTGATGCAAAGAACTGATTCATTGGAAAAGACAGTGATGCTGGGAAAGATTGAAGGTGGGAGGAGAAGGGGACAACAGAGGATGAGATGGTTGGATGGCATCGATGGATGGACCGACTCGATGGACATGAATTTGGGCAGGCTCCAGGAGTTGGTGAGGAACAGGGAAGCCTGGCGTGCTGCAGTGCATGGGGTCGCAGAGTCGGACATGACTGAGCGACTGAACTGATTTTCCCTTATCCTCAGAATTATTTGTTTTCAGTGGTAGTTTCATATCCACCTGTGGACAGTGAAGGACTTGGGAGAATGAGATAAAATGGGGGGTGACAATGCATGCCAAACACTACACACGCAACTGTATTTAATCCAGTAGGCCTTTTCTTTGCTTATTTGATGAGAAATGGAGGCCTGCAGGGGGCAGCACCTGGCCAGTACTTCACCATGAGGGACTGGCTCGGGCGTTTGGGCTTTGCAAGAAGTCAAGAGACTCCCCAGGCACAGGGGAACGTTGAGGATTTCTGGAAGGAAATTTCTGGGAGGAACCTCAGTTCTAATGTTGAGACACGCATGATTCTTCCCTGTAAGGTGGTGATGCTGATTAAATTGGGCTCCTGGGCTTCTTGGTCTCTGTGCTTCCAGGCAACTTCTTCTCCAGGCCCTCAAGGAGTCACTTATAAAATCTCCCAGTTTCAGACCTGAGAGGAAGCTAGATGGAGATCTAACCCTAATACATTTTAACCAAAGCAGGGGGCAAGCAACCTGGCGAGGCAGGTGTGTGTGTATCCCCATTTTACAGAAGAGAAAATGGAGACTCAGAGAGGTTGAGTGACTTTCCCTAGGTCCCACAGATAAGAAGTTACATTTCTTTTGTTTGCAGACAACAGAAATGACTAGTTAGCTTGAGCAAAGGGGAGGAAAGTGGATCCTGGGGCATATTGCAGAATGGCAAGAGAGGTGACTGGCTTGGCCCAGAAGGCTGGGGCCCGAGGCCACACAAAGAACCACAGGTAGCGGGCTGTGGCCCTTGGTCTCCTGGAAGCCCCTACCGGACCAAGCCCTGCCTCTAGTTCCTTCTAGGCCTCGTGTCTCTCGGGTTTAAGATACAGGTCCCGGGGAGAGAGGTCCTGAATGGACGCTCTGGGGTCACTCAGCAGTGGTCAGGGGTCAGTGTCATAAAGCAGAGGTGGAGGAGTTACCCCGGTGGAGCCCAGACACATCTGCCAGTGCAGGCGTGCACCTCTGGTCCGGGCTGGCCCCCGACTCTCAGTCAGGGCCTTTGCCCCGTCCACACGGCACTGTGAGGTCACTGCAGCAGTCTGACCTCGGTGACAGCCCAGCCAAGGAAACTAAAGGTGCTATTTGTATGTTAATAAAGGATGTCCAAAGACCAAAGGCCTTTGTCTGAGTCCTGAAAGGCTGATCTCCCATCTGATGACAACTCTAGGCACTGTAACAGATGGGGTGCCAGGGACAAGGCACCCACTCCTGGTACCTCCTGTCACATCACACAAGGGTGCCTCCAACTCATGAAGTTCCCCTGTTTATTTCTCCCGTTCCCCCAACTCCTTCCCATCTCCCTCTCCAAGGATTTAGTAATATGTTGTCTAGACACTACTGCTGCAGTTTCTCCTCCATTAATCCATTTTAATTGGAAAGTTATCATAATGCAAACTCTCTTTGGTATTATTTGCAGCTCTGCATTATTAGAACTTCACCAACTCGCTTTCCCAGCAAATTAAACTTGCTATGGAAGCAATGAGATCAGCTGCTCGTATTAAATCAGGCTGTGCGTTGTTAAGCGGGGTTGGGAACAAGGCTCCCTCAGCTGGGTGGGGTGCCGTTGCTGGAGGCATTTACAATGGCACCACTGTTTCTATGCTGGGGATTTGGCCTCTGTGCCCAATTCTCCTCTTTTTGGCTGAGTGCTCTGTGTTGGGAATTAGAGATGAGAAGAAAGAGGGGACAAAACAACCTCTGGTGGTATCTGGCCCCTCACCCAAAACCCAGGGCAAATGGCAGTGATCAGAATGTACATAGGACTAACGCTCAGCAGATTATAAAGCACATTCAACTAGTCCTCAGAATGCTGTGAAGTAGGAATTCTCACCAAGAGGATAACTGAACTTGCTCTGGGTTGTGCAGGCAACCCTCTGGTCCAGGCTCGTGTAGCTGATGTAATAGAGCAGGGACCCCACGCCAGGTTCTCTGCATCTGAAACCATGCCGCCCCAAGGGACAAAGCTCAGAGCAAAGTAAGCAAACACCTTTCTCAGGGCAGATCTTGGAAGATGCATGATTGGTCCAAGCCAGTCACAGAATTCCTGTCTTCCTTTGCCAGTGATAGGTCTGGAGGCGTCTGCCTGCCTCATTTCCAGCCAATTGCACACAATGAAAAGACTGCCAGGGCCTTGTGGGAAAACTTCTCTGATGACAGAGTGGTCCCAGCTGAGGTGAAATGCCCCTAAATTCTCATGGTCTGCTTCTTGTCCCCAGGGCAGAGGGGTCAATGGGAGTCTCTATTGCTCTCAACCTCAGCCTACGCTCTTGAGCATATTTCCCTTTCCATTTGGGTAAAGAGTGCTGTGTGAAGCCGGCTCTATACCTCTGTGCAGCTCTAGGCAATGAACTTCAGGAAGAATTTTCTGGACAAAACTCAGATCTTGCTAAGGGGCTAAATGGTGTAGGTGCATTTATATCTTGGGATGGAACAGAGATATAATATTCCTCCCCTAACTGCAGAAGATCAGGCACTATGATGGCCTGGGGGCTCTTGGGACCCTGGACAGGAGACTGTATGGCAGTCATGGGTGGTATGGAAATAGCCACTCACTGAAAGGCTGACTCTCAAGTGGTTTGTGCTCTGCAGGCACCAAGACGGTGGGTCTGTAAGGCAGGTGGACTCAGAGGCATCATGTTATCATGGCCCCAAGGTGACTGACATCTGCACAAACTTCCTGTCCATTTCCCACTCCAATGCTTTCTGGAGGACGGGGAACCCACGGATCTGGCGATGGGTAATGCCCCCCACTTACCCTTACCTATGCAAGTTAGTTAACTCTGAGAAGCTACTCTTTCCTCAACTGAACGTGGGCAGTAAGACCCCAGGGCAGTGGGTATGAGTGCCCTGCAGACTTACAGGAGGGGGTCAGAAGTGCAGTGGTTCTCAAGAAGGTATGCCAGTTGCACAGATCTGGGGTACATCCATGGCATCAAGTCTCTTGGGACAAGGCCTAGCAATCGCATTTTCCTATAAGCGCTCCAGGTTATCCTGACCCACTCTGCATTCAAGTGCCACCCGAAGAGCCTGTCGTGCCCTGGGATGGTTCAGCAATTGGGCAGGCAGGGTGGTCAACCCACATGGGAGAGCTAAAGAGGCCAGGGCAATGCCCAGGGTCACCCGAGGGCAGGGTGGAGTCTGGAACCTCACTCTCTTACCTCTCTCCCCTGGCCGTAGTGAGGCTCCTCACCCTCCTAGGAGCAGGTGGGAGGCCTTGGAGCTAAGGAAGCCCAGAATCAAGGGATGATAGCTATTAGGGGAAGCAGGAGCACTCACTCACTCATGCCATCCATGGCAGTGGGCTCTGGGCCTTTCCCAGGCCACATTCCTGCTTCTGGGAATATTAATAAAAATAAGAAGTGTTTATATAATGAGTATGGGCTTTCCAGGTGGTTCAGGGGTAAAGAATCTGCCTGCCAATGCAGGAGACACAAGAGATGCAGCTTCAATCCCTGGGTCAGGAAGATCCCCCGGAGAAGGAAATGGCAACCCACTCCAGTATTCTTGCCTGGAGAATTTAAGGGACAGAAGAGCCTGGCGGGCTACAGTCTATGGGGTCGCAAAGAGTCCGACACGACTTAGGGACTAAACAACAATAAAACAACAAATCTGGGCACTGGCTGAAACGCTTTACATGGACTAGATCAATCCTCACAATTACCCTCTGAGATGGGCACTATTATTCTCCCCACTTTACAGATGAGGAGACTGAGGCACTCAGAAAGTACTGGCCGTCCAAACAGACTCTCAGGCCCTGAAGCAGCTAAGTGGGAATTTCTTCTGGGAACTTCTCCAAGCCCTGATTTTACAGAGAGACCGCCCAGAGAGAAGAGGGCCACAGCTGAGCTGAGCCGGGTCGTGGTTCTGGCCTCCAGGTCATGCTGCCTTGTTTCCAAAGGGATGCTTATGGGCTGTTCTGGCCACAGGGCTCATTACTGATGCTACAAATTGAATGAAATAGCTGCTTGGTTACAAATTAATAACAGATTTGTTTGTCATTAAGGCGGCATTGTTTAATAAAATTAGTTCAGCTGAGCGTAATTACCTTCATATAAAATTCTCCCTTAAAAATTACTTTGATAAATCTAAGCCAATTAGGCGGCATAGCAACTAGGGGGTGGGGTTTGGCTCTGAGCTTAGGTTGGGTCCCTACAGTGACATCCTGGGTCCAGAATTCAGTTTCTAAGCCTTTTGGGCCATGCCCCTGGGAACCTCTTGAAGGCCCAATGGAGAGCATGTAACTCAGCTTCTCCAAGGCAAAACCATACAGGGCCTGGGACAGATCTCTCACTAAATCCAAAACAACTTTCCTCCTAAGTAGGCTTGCTTCCATTTTTCTTGCTACCCTCCCGCCATTCATGCTCATTCCTAAACTCTGAGTTACCAGGTCATTTCTCTCCTCAAAGACTTTCAGGGTCTCCCTATTGCCCATAAGCCTCTGCTGTATCCCAAACATTGATCTTATTATTCAAGATCCTTCGAATCTGGTCTCTTGGTAATGTAGGGAAAATGATAACAAAATTGGGGATCAGCCCATGCTGAGTGCTCTCAGGCCCCTTCACCTGTTTATCCTTCCATTCGTGTGTGTGTTAGTAGATCAGCCGTGTCCAACTCTTTGCAACCCCATGGGCTTCCATTTACTCCCTTGTAAAATGCGGAACACAGTCATTACCTTCTCAGACAGTTGTGAGGACTACAGGAGATTGTGACTATGGGGCTTTAGAAACCACAGCCCCCACCCCCCCAGCTGAGGCTTCCCTGCTGCTCTCTCCCCCTTTCTTAGCAGCTGGTGGTCAGCGTTCCTGGCCTGGCCACTCAGCTTACCACCATTTCTGGATTCCCCTTGTTGCTGGGGCCATGTAGCCCTCTCTGGAACATCCTACGTGCTCCTCTCGGGTAACTGGCTTAGGTTTTCAGGCTCAGTCAGTGCCCACCTTCCTAGCCGCTTCTCCTACTTGTTCTGCTGGCCCCTGGGCCACCTCCCTGAGCACCTTGAGCCTGGCCTTGGAATTATGTTCCCAGACAGGAGTGGGGATGGGTATATGGAATCACACTCCATGTAGTTAATTTATAAGGCATAAGACATTCTAGTTTTATGTCATTGTTTCTTCCAGGGATTCTCTGGAAAATCTTCTGTAGAATCAAAAGATGTTTCTTCTAGGGGCTTCCCTGGTGGTCCAGTAGTTAAGAATTTGTCTTCCAATGCAGGGGATGCAGGTTCGATCCCTAGTGTGGGGAATTAAGATCTCACATTGCATGGAGCAAGTAAGCCCTTGGGCTGCAATAAAAGATCCTGTGTGGCTCAACTAAGACCCAACACAGCCAAATAAATAAATAAATATTTTTTAAAAGAAGATGTTTCGTTTGGATGGGCTCCCAGAGATCAGCAGGCCCAACGTTCTCATTCATGGAGGGGGAAATGCAGTTACGAAGCCACTTAGTTGGTGGGGTCAGGCCTGGCTCCCTTATCTCTTCATTTCTGGGCCAGAATTTACCCCAGCCTGTATTTTCCATGGTTTCTATTCTGTTCCAATTCTCCTTTGCCCTTTGCTGAGCCTGCCGGTCATTGCTTGAGCAATACTCCGAAATCCAGCTGCCTGGATTTCCTGTTCAACTCACAGGCCCAAGATCCCCAAATGGCCCAGCAGGAAGCCAGTGGAAGGTAAGGACTCTGAATACGGAGGACATTCAGTTCAGCTCAGTTCAGTCACTCAATCGTGTCCGACTCTTTGCAACCCCACGGACTGCAGCACGCCAGGCTTCCCTGTCCATTACCAACACCCGGAGCTTGCTCAAACTCATGTCCATCGAGTTGGTGATGCCATCCAACCATCTCATCCTCTGTCGTCCCCTTCTCCTGCCTTCAATCTTTCCCAGCATCACGGTCTTTTCTAATGAGTCAGTTCTTTGCATCAGGTGGCCAAAGTATTGCAGCTTCAACCTCAGCATCAGTCCTTCCAGTGAATATTCTGGACTGATTTCCTTTAGGATTGACTGGCTGTATCTCCTGGCAGTCCAGGGGACTCTCAAGAGTCTTCTCCAACACAGTTCAAAAGTATCAATTCTTCCGTGCTCAGCTTTATGGTCCAACTCTCACATCCTTACATGACTACTGGAAAAACCATAGTTTTGACTAGATGGACCTTTGTTGGCAAAGTAACGTCTCTGCTTTTAAATATGCTATTTAGTTTGGTCATAGCTTTTCTTCCAAGGAGCAAGTGTCTTTTAATTTCATGGCTGCATTTCAGGGAGGACATAGTGCCAAGCATCTCCAGGGGGCGCCACTCATAGACTATTCTGTCCCCTGGCATTGCACTCTGCACAGCCCACACAGCTGTGCACTGCGCCCTGCAAATCGGTGGGGATACATAAGCATGTAAAGAAAAGACCCAACCCAAGTGCAGGGAGGAACCTAAGACAAGGAAAGAAGCTGGACAAGAACTCAGGCAGGAAATAAAAGACAAGACAGCCTTTCTTTCAGAGAGCCTTGCATTCGGCTTGTCACGGGGAGCACCTGGAGTCTGCAGGGGCCCACAAACTTATCCTGCAACTTCTGGGCTCAAATTCCTCATTTGTAAGATGGTGAAAACAACATGTAATTGACAAGGGCAGGTAATGAGAAAATAGGTGTGGAAGTGCTTGAGAAGTATTGGGTTGGCCAAAAAGTCATTCTGGTTTCTTGTACAATCTTATGGAAAAACCCAAATGAGCTTTTTGGCCAACCTAATAGAAGCCTAAAGCCAGGGATGCCAAAGCTAATGATCTGATGTCACAGCACAGGGGTATCTGGGGTAGAGGCTTAGGGTCTGAGGAGCGTTACTTCTGCCTCTCTCCAAGCCTGAGGACTGAGCTGATGGCTGGGTGGGAGACCCCATCTCTGGGTAGAATTCCAGCATCCACCAGGGAGCCAGAGGTTTTGTGACAGTGGTGAGTGTTGTGGGGGTGGTGGGGTAGAATGGGGACACTGGCTTTGCTCCCTCTGCAGAGAGAAGGGAGGACATTTCCCTTTGCCCCCAGGCTGTCCACATTCCCAGGGTCCAGACCCCCCAGGGGTGGGCCCTCCTGAAGGGCCTCACCAGCCATCCACCCAGCAGGATGGCTTGGGAAGGGGAGGAGGCGGGGGTCTGCAGCATGCATGGGCTGAAAAGTTCTGAAAACACGCTGCCTGGGTGCCAGCCCCCTCCTCGGCCCCCCCAGCTCCCTCTAAAGCCCCCTTTGAAGGGGACCTCGGAGCTCTAATGAGTTGAGAGCTTTTATGGGAGCCCAGGCAAACCAATTAGGTTTGCTTAAAAATATTGTATTCATTAGCATGAAAATAAAGCTGAACTTTTTAGAGATAATTGCATCTTTTAAAATGTGGTAGTCTTTGTCTGGGCTTGTCTCATAAATATGCATGCTGCATAATCCTTTTGGAACTGTGGTCGCAATCATGAGTAACACACAAATGCATCCAGGGTGTTAATATTCTGACAAGAGTGGGGCCTCTTGGGCTGGCGGTGCCTCTGGTGGTGGCCTCCGGAGGCGGCTCTGTAATCCCCAGCTGCAGCCTATGCCTCTCACAGGGGTGGAATGCTGTCTCAGATCCATGATACCATAGACCAGGGCTCCAGTTCTAAATCGCTCCCTTTTGTGCTGAGGTTTCCAAGGAAGTGGGTTGCAGGATTCTTGGGCTTGGCTCAAGACGCAGAGAAGGAGGGCCACAGAAGCTGAGCTCAATTTACAGCTGGGGAAATTGAGGTCCCAGGGGTTAAGTGGGTTTGCCAAGGTCACCTGGCATGGATGGGGCCAAGATGAAGCCTGGTTTACCATCAGAGGCTGGTGCTTGTTATCTAAAATCACTGGAGGGTTCCTGCCAGGGAAAGGATTGCATTAACATTTAGCTGTTAAAGAATGCATTTCAGGTTGTGAGCCTGGATGGCTGGGGGAACGGTTGGTCGCTCCAGCTGCAGTTTCTATCAGCTGTCCTCCAAGCCACCCCAAATAAACATGCCATCTAAGTTAAAGCAGTCAGCCTGCTATGTCCATGTGGCTTTGAGACAAGTTCTAAGCAAACCCCTTCCCAACTGGGAGTGCCCCTCAGTTCTCCGGATAGAAATTTCTGAGCTGCCTCTGGTGTCTGCCTACAGGAGTTCTTTTATCTCCCTTCCCTGCTCCCTCCCTTCCTCCCAAGTGGAACAGCTTTATAAGATTAATATCCCACTAGGACGATAGGACTGGCCCCCAGGGAAAACTGTGAGCTCAGTGAAGTTTCATTTCAGCAACCGTTTTCTAAGTCCTTGCTCTGTTGCAGTCACCAAGCTAAGCCTTAGCGGGGCTACATAGGGGGTACAGGGGTCTGCATGTCCTAGTACACCATCCGTGGGGAGGCGGGCACATTTGTCAAGGGGCAGAGATCCTGGCCCCTTACACAGCCACGCTACGGGGGTGTGGGGAGTGAGGCATACATCCAGTGGGTGGCAAGGCTGAGTGTGGCCTGGTAAGTTGCCTTCTGAAGACCAGCTGGGATTTGGGCAGGCTTTGGCAACAATTGGAGCTGAAGGGGCTCAGGGTCTGGGATGTGTTGGGGCAACATCCAAGCTGAGAAAGTTTTCCTTTGCTGCTTCCCTGGGTCCCTCCAGAGACTCCTATCTCCTGTCCTTGGGTTCTCAACTGCCCCCTGGTTGCCCCTCCTTCCTATCCCTAGGTCACTGCAAGGTGTGCCAGGCCTCCAAAGTTACCAAATAGAAAATCATCTATGTCCAACAATGACTGATGGGATAGGAAGTCAGTCACCTTCCCAAACTCATTTCGTGAGGCCACTATCACCCTGATACCAAAACCAGGCAAAGATACCACACACACGCAAAGAAAATTACAGCCCAATATCACTGATGAACATAGATGCAAAAATTCTCGGCAAAATACGAGCAAGCTGAATCCAACAATACATTAAAAGAGTCATACACCATGATCAAGTGGGATTTATGCCAGAGATACAAGGATTTTTCAGTATCTTCAAATCAATCAGTGTGGTACTCCACATTAGCAAACTGAAGAATAAAAATCCTTTGATCATCTCAATAGATGCAGAAAAAGCATTTGACAAAGTTCAACACTGGTTTATGATAAAAACTCTCCAGAAACTACGCAAAGAGGGACCATACCTTAAAATAATAAAGACCACATATGACAAGCCCAGAGATAACATCATACTCAATGGTGAAAAGCTGAAAGTATTTCCTCTAAGATCAGGAATAAGGCAAGGATGTCTACAATCACCACTTTTATTCAACATAGTTTTAGAAGTCCTAGCCATGGTAATCAGAGAAGAAAAATAAAAGGGATCCAAATGGGAAAAGAAGTGAAACTGTCCCTGTTTGCAGATGACATGATACTATGCATAAATAATCCTAAAGATGCCAGTGGAAAACTACTAGAGCTCCTTAATGACTTTAGTAAGGTTGCAGGGTACAAAATCACTACAGAGAAAACTGTTGCAATTCCATACTCTAACAACAAAAGATCACAAAGAGAAATTAAGGAAACAATCCCATTTACCATTGCCTCAAAAGAATAAAATACCTAGACGTAAACCTATTTAAGCATGCAAAAGACCTATACTCTGAAAACTAAGATGCTAATGAAAGAAATCAAAGATGACACAAATAGATAGAAAGATATACCATGTTCTTAGACTGAAAGAATCAATATTGTCAAAATGACTATACTGCCCAAGGAAATCTACAGATTCAATGCAATCCCTAACAAGTTACCAATGGCAAGTTTTGCAGGCATAGAATAAAAAAATCTTAAAATTTTTATGAAAATACAAAAGATGCCAAATGGCCAAAGCAATCTTGAGAAAGAAAAATGGAGCTGGGGTAATCAGGCTCCCTGACCTCACACTATGCTACAAAACTACAGTAAACAAAACAGTGTGGTCCGGGCACAAAGACAGAGATCAACGAACAGGACAGAAAGCCCAGAAAAAAACCCACACAGGTATGGTCAAATAATCTATGACAAAGGGGATAAGAATATACAATGGAGAAAAGAGTCTCTTCAATACATGATGCTAGGAAAACTGGACAGTTGTACGTAAAAGAATGAAATTAGAACATTTCCTAACACCATATACAAAAATAAACTCAAAATGGATTAAAGACCTAAATGTAAGACTGGATACTATAAAAGTCTTAGAGGAGAACTTAGGCAGAACACTCTTAGACGCAAATCACAGGAATATCTTTTTGGATCCAGTTTCTAGAGTAATGAAAACAAAAACAAAAATAAGCAAATGGAAATGAATTAAATTCAAAAGCTTTTGCAAGCAAAGGAAACCATAAGGAAAATTAAAAGACAACCCACAGAATGGGAGAAAAAAACATCTAAATAGACATTTCTCCAAAGAAGACTTACAGATGGCTGAAAAGCACATGAAAAGATGCTCAATGTTGCTAATTATTAGAGAAATGTAAATCAAAACTATATCGAAGTATCATCTCACACCAGTTAGAAGGGCTGTCATTAAAAAAATCTATAAACAATAAATATTGGAAAGGGTGTGGAGAAAAGGGAACCCTCCTACACTATTGATGGGAATATAAATTAGTACAGCCACTATGGAGAACAGTATGAAGCTCTTTACAAAACTAAAATAGCAATACTGCATGACCCTTAAAAAACTAAAAACAGAGACCTACTACATGACCCAGCAATCCCATGCCTGGGCACATACCCAGGGAAAACGAAAATTCAAAAACATACATACACCCCGATGTCTATTGCAGCACTCTTAACAATAGCCAGGACATGGAAACAAGCTAAATGTCCCTCAACAGAGGAATGGATTAAGAAGATGTGGTACATATATACAATGGAATATCACTCAGACAAAAAAAATAATGAAATAATGCCATTTGCAGCAATGTGGATGGACCTAGAAATGATCTCACTAAGTGAAGTAAGCCAAGGACAAATAGCATGGTATCAAATATATGAAATCTAAAAAATGATACAGAAAAATTTACAAAACAGAGAACAGACTTGCAGTTACCAAAGGGGAGAAGTGGAGGGGGCATAAATTAGGAGGTTGGGATTAACATATCCACACTATATGTAAAATAGATAATAAGGACCTACCGTATAGCACAGGGAACTCTGCTCAATACTCTAATAACCATCTAGGAAAAGAATCTGAAAAAAGAACAGATATAACTGAATCAATTTTCTGTACGCCCGAAACTAATACGGGAGTGTAAATCAATTATACTCCAATAGAAAATAAAACTTGCACAAGAAAAGAGAAAGTGCATCGCCTTTATTTACAGCCTACTGTCGTTTGTTGTTTTTCAGTCCTTAAGTTGTCTGACTCTTTTGCGACCCCCCTGGACTGTAGACCACCAGGCTCCTCTGTCCATGTGATTTCCCTGGTAAGAATACTGGAGTGGGTTGCCATTTCCTTCTCCAGGGGATCTTCCTGACCCAGAGACCGAATCCATGTCTCCTGCACTGGCAGGCAGATTCCTTACTGCTGGGTCACCAGGGAAGCCTCATAACCTGCTGACTTTTGTCAAAAAAACAGTTAGGTTGTTTTTGTGTGACATGAAACTGCCACATTCAACTGTTTGGAATAAAACAGTGATTTTAACCTCTATGGGAGATACTGTGACGACCACTCCTACTGTACAGACAGGGAAACTGAGGCAAAAAGAACTGAACCTTCCTAGGTCTCATGGAGCTGGGCTTCAGCCCTGGCTACCTGGGCCACACGGAAGTGTCACAGAATACAGGCACCATGGGCTTGCAGCTCACCAGACAGAAGAAAGGACCAAATATAGAGAAAAAATAGGTAGTTGGGCGTAGAAAACTGCATCCCATAACTCTGACAAGACTTCTGCTGTTAAAGGCAAAATGATTCTGTGCTTCCTAAGGCAGGAGGCTGGTGGGGGAGGGGAGAGGCACCAGCAGGGTCAGGGCGTTATCACTGCTAGAGGAAGGGACAACCCCAAGTACCCAGCACCATCTCCCAAGGGGCATGCCAACCAGCAGGAGGGAACTCTCTGGATTCAGTTCTTAGAGCAAACGAACAGGTAATAGTCATGAAGGTCAAATCACACTGTTAAGGTCAGAACTTGGTTTGGAGGAAGGATATCAAAGACTTGACCCCAGGAATGCAGCTTCCTGGTGATTTGTGTTAACACAAGGAACCTAGAAGGGAGAAAGCGCTTTGAGGTGTCCAACTATTGTATCTGAATTTGAATCCCTGTCTGCCACTCACCTGGTGGGTGACCCTACGTCAGGTAATTGATTATATCATTTTACACCAAGGCTAAGTGGCTCCTGGAGCCCTTTTCTTTCTATGTTTAAAATATTGTAATTATAGGGACTTCTTGAAAAAAGACAAAATTGATTTCTAATTTGTAAAGAGTTAGGTCTGGGTCCATGGGATATGGTTGGGCACTTCACTGAGTTCTCTCATCCCACATCATTGTTGATAAAGCTGATCTTACTTGGATCTTAGGATCCTTTATAAATAAGTTAGAAATTGGAGGGTAGGAGGGGTGATCAGTGAGTTCCAAAAACCTCACACAATAAGTGTATCATGAACATTTTCTCATGCTCATACTTATAACACTACTTCACACTTTTTAATGCCAGCATAGTATTTCAAAGCATGCAGGCCCCATATTTGTTTAAAAGCAGTATATTTGTCTTTTTGTCCTTTTAAAGGTAATACTTTTGGGGTTTCCCTGATGACTCAGTGGTAAAGAATCCACCTATCAATGCAGGAGACACGGGTTTGCTCCCAGGTCTGGGGAGATCCCATATGCCTCGGAGCAACTAAGCCCATGTTCCACAGCTACTGAGCCCCTGTACTGCAACTGCTGAAGCCTGTGAGCTCTAGAGCCTGTGCTCTGCAACAAGAGAAGCCACTGCAATGAGAAGCCCTCACATTGCAGCTCAGGAGTAGACCCAGATCACTGCAACAGAGAAAAGCCCATGCAGCAACAAAGACCCAGAACGGTCTTAAACAATAAATTAATTAATTAAAAGTTTTTGTTTTAAAAGTGATACTTTTTTCCCATTACTGGTAATTCTGTAATGATCAGCAGAGTCTAAATACATTTGTAAATAATATTTTGTAAGATAACATTGTGCACTACACATTTACAGACAGTATTTTGTATGATGACTTGGAGGAATTACTGCATTAAATGTATGTACGGTTACCATGTTCATAGGTACTTTCAAATTACTCTTGAAAAAGAAAAAAAAATCACTTTACTTCTAACAAGTATATGAACATGTCTATTTTTCCAAATCCTCTAAATAAGGCCATTTCCCCTGTGCCTATTATTCTATATACTGATTCTTCTTATTGACTTTCAAGAACTTTTTGTACATTATGGACATATACCCTTTGTCAGTTATGCATGATAGTGCAAATATTTTCTCCAGTCTATTACTTATCCCTTATCTTCATTTATATTTTGACATGCAAAATTTTACATTTTTATGCCATTAAATCTGCAATTTTTTAGGGCTTCTGAATTTAATGGCTTGAATAGGAAGTTATCTTCCTCTCCAAGGTTAAAAGAAAAAAATGTACCCTGTATTTTCCAATGCTTTAAAAAAATTAAAAGTACTTTTTTGAGGGACCAAAGCATTAACTGGGGAAGGTAGTACATAGTCATCGTGCTCTTCACCACCCTTTTGGTTTTCTTCTCTTCACAGCATATGGTAGAATTTCACTTCCTGCACTCCTTGTGGTCAGGTGGGGCTGTGTGACTAGCTCCAGCCCTAGTTGTAAGCAGAATTGATGGGGTCACTTCAGGATCAAGCACTTAATTGCTAATACAAGACCTTCCAGTCCATGCCCAGCCCTTCCATGGCAATGTCTGAGATGGTGGCTGCTTCATCAGCTGGTTCCTGTGCTATTTTAATGAGCAGAGCCACCCTACCAACATGCAAACAGACATGAGCCCCGAGCCAGGACTCAGCCTTCAGGGTGTTAGGTCACTGAGGTTTTGGGGCAGTTTATTACCATGGCACAGTATAGCCTATTGTGACTGATACCTTTGCTTTTTTCCATATGAACAGCTGATTATTGATTTTCTATTTTTTAAAAATAGACCATCTTTTCCTGCTGATATAAAATGCCATGCTTGTCACTTCCTGAATTCTCATATATTCATAGGTATATATTTTAGTATATACCTATGAACCTATGAACCCTCTGGTGGCTTAGATGGTAAAGAATTTGTCTGCAGTACAGGAGACCTAGGTTCAATCCCTGGGTCAGGAAAATCCCCTGGAGAAGGGAATGGCAAGCCACTCCAGTATTCTTGCCTGGGTAATCCCATGGACAGAAGAGCTTGGTGGGCACTAGTCCATGGGGTTGCAAAGAGTCAGACACAACTGAGCAACTAACATATATTAGTAACTGGACTCTTGAGTTACATTCATCAATCCACTTGCCTACTCTTCTACCAAAATCAACTGTTTTAATTGGTAAAGCCTTATAACATATTTTGATGTTTTGCAGAATAGGTTTTCAAGTTTATTTTGCCTTTTCTTATGAATTTACTCTTTAGACAAACTTCAGAATTTAAACCCCAGTAGACTATAGGTTAGCGTTACATTGAATTTATATATTAATTGCAGGAGAATTTCTGATTTTACTTATGGAAGCTTCCTCACTTATTTTTCATGTATTAATCCACTTATACTTTAATATTTTTTGAGCTCCTATGTATGCCAAGCATTTTGCTGGCACCAAAGATAAAAGATGAACAGGGCACAATTCTTTCCAGCTAGGTTCAAAGTCTGGTGGGAGACACAGACAGGCAAGACCATCAATACTAGTCCTAAAAGGGAGGTGCAAGGCATGGTGGAAGCCCAAAGACAAGGTGTAATGAAACTGTCCTACAGTCTGAAGGGGAGTTAGCCAGGGAAAGGGCCTATTGGGTGGGTGGAAATGTATGAACAAAGATCCCAGGTGGGGCTGTGGCAGGAGAGGAGGAGGAAGGTGGGAGCTGCCTCTGCTGTGTGTAGTGTTACAGATTCTATGCTTGATCTCCAGAACAATAGGGTGAGGCTGAAGGGTTTTAACTGGGCCTGACCCTATGGCCTTAGTGTCGCCTGTATCTGGGGGCATGGTTTGCTGATTTAACTGAGAAGGAGAGGAATCCCATAAGTCTCATATTGAGGTACTTCCCTGGTGGTCCAGTGGCTAAGACTCCATGCTCCCATTGCAGGGTGCCCAAGTTCTATACCTGGTCAGGGAACTAGATCCCACATGCCGCTAGTAAGAGTTCCCATGCCTCAAGTAAAGATCTCGTAAGCTGCAACCAAAGATCCCACAAGCCTCAACTAAGACACAATGCAGCCAAATAAATAAATATTTTTTAAAAATGTCCATATTTAATCACTTGGCCAGTTTGGTGCATGATAAGTCGTTTCAGTTGTGTCAGACTCTTTGTGACCCTATGGACTGTAGCCCGCCAGGCTCCTCTGTCCATGGGGTTCTCCAGGCAAGAATCTGGAGTGGGTTGCCATGCCTTCCTCGAGGGGATCTTCCCAACCCAGGGGTCTCTTATGTCTCCTGCATTGGCAGGTGGGTTCTTCACTACTAGCACAACCTAACCTAGGTAGCCAGTTTGGAGCATAAGCCAATTCAAAGGATATCAAATGGCTAAGGAAAAAAGAACTAACACCTACAAAAAACTAACATTCATTGAGCACCTACTGTGTTCCAAGAATCTTCATGGTATCAGATTCATTTTGTCAGTGTCTGGACAGATATTTTCACATAATAGAAAGCCTCGCAATAACCCAGTTTCTGCAGGTATGATTCCCACTTGACAAAGAAGACAAACAAGGTCCTGAGAGTGTAGGTGATTCCTCTGAATCACCTGGTTCTCAACCCAGGTCCAAGAATTAGTGAGCAGCAGAGCTGGGACAGGACAGCAGGATCTTGCATTTTCAAAACTAAGAGTCTTTTGGCCCCTCCACAGCTGCGTCTCGTTATAAAAAGGAGCTAGTTCTCAGCCTGGGGAGGAGAGAGAAGGCTCCTTCTTGGCCAAGTTTCATTTAATTTTCCATCAGTAGGTGTCAACTGTGAACTAGTCAGAAATGCTAAAATAACAGCTTAAAAACATAGGAACAGAAATGGAAATGTAATTTTAGCGTGCCTCACCAACCCCCTCCTGAAAATAAGTGCTGCTTTTGGAGTATCTGTTACAGAAATGTAACACTTAAGGACTAAACTCACAGGAGTTGCTGGCGATGTGCAATTTAGCAAGTTGGGCTGTTAAAGAAGCAGGAAGAAAAAAAAAAAAAGACTCCACAGGCAGAAAATTGAAAACAAAAGGAAACGGAGAAAAAAAGCCACAGAGCACTGCTATCTCTGATTGTAGTTGCTTCTAATGGCCTGGGAAATAGCCTGTTGAACTGAGAAAGTCTTGCCTCTGAGAAACATTAACTCAAAGATGGAGCCTTGGATGGAAAAGGAGGCTGGATTTGGTCAATCAAACATCAAGGCCTTTGACTGGCAAATTACCAAGGGCTCATTCAGTGCCTACCCTGGGCGGGGAGGCGTGCTTGGGCCAGTGGGGTGTTTCAGAATGAGGGAAGGCAGGGATTCCTCCCTTAAGGGGTCTGCTGTTTGAATTTGGATACAGCACCCACTGGGACCAATGAAGTGATAATACAAATGCAGGACAAGATCCAGTGAGACATGGGAACACGTCTCAAGCTGAGAGGAAGGAGGTCACACAGCTCTGGTTTGGGCCACTTGAGGAAGTGGACATGGAGAGGAAACATGGGGTCATGGTTTAAAAATAAGATCTATATTCCTGTCTCAATTCTGGCCTGGATTTACTATGTGAACTGGGACAAGCTACTTCACCTTTCTGAGTCCCAGATTTGTTATATGTTGAACAGTGGAAGTTGGTCAGATGGTTTCTAAGACTCCTTCAGGCTTTGACACTGGAGTCTATGAATTAGAATGATTAGTAAGGCTCTTTTCAGTTGCCAGTAACAGAAATCCAACTCCAACCAGCTTAATCAAAAAGGGGGACATTTATTGGAGGTAATTGTGAAGGCCAAGGGAGTGCTAGGACCAGGTATGGATGGATCCAGGAGCTGACAAAGGTTCTATGAGCTTGGTCTCCCTCCTGCTCCACAATGGTTTATGCTTTCTTCTCTCTGTGCTGGCTTGTCTCTCCATCACAGGGAGACAGTCTTTGTTTTGATAGTCCCTGGTTGCTCAGCCGCATCTACACCAAAGGGTTTCTTCCAGAAGAGAAAGTTTCAGGTACCAGCTGAGTTGAAAGGAGATAGGATTGATGGTGGTCTAAAGTGACAGATGATCTCCACATGGGCCTTGAGTGCATTTTACGTTCAGATAGAAGTGGAGAAGGGGAGGGGAGGAGCATTCCAAGGAGAACTGCAGGGTTGAAGCTATGGCCCAGGCCTGACTGGAACCTTTGTGGGGCCCAAGACAAGAGCCCAAATGGAGGCCGCAGACCATATGGCTAAATATTAAAGAGTCATAACTCCCACTATCAATCTGTTAGGTAAAACACATTTCTCTGCTCATCTGGACGCATGGATCTTCATAATGACCTGAAGGCAGGTTCCTGTTCAGAATTTTCACCATCTTTGGAATTTTGCACTGGAGTGAGATGGAGCAGAGCAAGCCTGTAGCCTTTCACTTTCTCTTTTCACCCCTGACTCCCTCCCACATCGAGTAGACACGTCAGCACACACACATCCAAAGTCTGAATCCCTGCAAATGGCCGGCCTGGGGTACACATGCTGACCCTTCCTGTTCACCTTCAGGGCACTGGCCTGGAAAGAGGCCTGTGCAGGCCGTGGAAGGAGGCTGGGGCTGTCTGAGCAGTGAATTCTGTGGCTCCAGATGTTGAAACGTGGCGCTGAGATAGGCTAAGACCTGAGAGCCTCCACTTGTGTGCTTGTACCTTGACAAACGTCTCCTCAAGCAACAATACAAAAGAAGCTATAAAGACTACAAATAACTGCACGCATGCACAGTCCAGGCAATTATAAACAATAAGATACGAAAAGGCCATAGACGAACTCCCATTTCTGAGATGCTGGGAGCAAAAGCAGGGTGCTGTGTGTGATCCCTGCACCACCTAAGCTGCCCCTTCACCCAACCCAGACCCACTGATTCACCCCACCTTTATGCCACTTAAGGAAGGAGGCCGCCCTCCTCAGAGAGTGGAAAGCAAGCAAGGGCACCTGTTACCTGTTTTTGCCCCCATCTGCAGCACAAGTCCCAGTAAAGCCGAGACTGAATTTCTTGTCTGGTCTCTTATAAATTGCTATTGATTAAAGAGCCCAAGGACCTGGGTTGGTAATAGCATTGAGGGGCTCAGGTGGACACTTCCTTGTGACCCCATAGACTGCTCACTCCGAGGAGAAGGGTGTGGGCAGAGAGGGGCCACAGGAAGAGCCGAGTCCAGGGCAGCGGCCGTCTTGCCCAGGTGGAGGACTGGTACTGGCGGGGAGCCAAGAGTGGATGTGTCCACCTGGGGTCACAGAGGAGAATTAGATCTGGAAGGGAGAGCTGGGAAATAAAATTGAAAATATATTTAGGCTTGAATGAGGATGGCACTGAACTTCAGGCTACAGAGATTGCATTTGTTTCTGTGGACGCTGGGGAGGCTGTGTGGACTTGAGGACCCAGGGCCAGAGTGACCCCATTGATCCCACATCTGGGCATGCTCTCTTCTGCCCTTGGGGACTCGCAGGGGCTGCTTCCTGTGTCTGCAACATCCTTCACCTCAGGTTCCTCGAGATTTAGCTTTGCTGTGAGAACAGGTCCTTCGGGGGAACATTACCCTGAACCCCACCCCCACCCAGACTGAGTGGTTCTTCCCTTGGACTCCTGGAGCCCCTGGGGTTTTCTTCACCAGGGAGCATATCACATGGACCCGGGCCTAATCCCAGCAGCACAGGGACGTCAGCAACCAGTCTTTTCCCCACCCCCGCCAAATGTTGGCAAAGGAAGGAAATCACTGCAAGAAATACAAGGGAGGTGAACGTAAAGCATGTTGTGAAAGGTAGCTCGTGTACTCATGTCCTCAGAGACTTGGTTTCCACACCCTAAACCTGCACTCACCTTTAAAAATATGTTTAGAATCCGACTGCTTTCACAACCTCTATCATGACCAGCCGGAGATCAGCAGTCGCCACCTTTGTGCACCTGGATTGCAGTCAGGCCTCTCTTAATTGGGCCCCCTCCCCTCTCAATCTATTTTCAACTCAGCAGCCTGTTAAATGCTAAATCATGTCAGGGGTGATGGTTTCCCGGCTCAAAAGAAGTGTCAAAGTCCTTATAAAAAGTCTAGAAGAGCTTTATCTCCTAGATTTCTAGACTTTTTATAAGTGGCGGGGAAAGGGTGAATTGGGAGATTAGGATTTTAAGATTGACACATATACATTATTGACAGTAGTGTTAGTCACTCAGTCGTATCTGACTCTTTGAGACTCCACAGACTGTAGCCTGCCAGGCTCCTCTGTTCATGGGATTCTCCAGGCCAGAATACTGGAGTGGATTGCCATTCCCTTCTCCAGAGGATCTTCCTGACCCAGGGATCAAACCCAGGCCTCCTGCACCTCAGGCAGATTCTTTACCATCTGAGCTATAGGGAAGTCCGTACACTATTGATATCATGTATAAAATGGATAACCAATGAGAACCTACTGTATATCTCAGGGAACTCAGTGCTCTGTGGTGACATAAAGGGGAAGGAAATCCAAAAAGGAGGAGATATATGTAAACCTATAGCTGATTCATTTTCTGTATAGCAGAAACTAACATCGTTGTAAAGCAACTATACTCCAATAAAAATTAATTAGAAAAAATGTCTAGAAGGAGCTTAGGTGCAACTGCATTCCCTGGGGGATCTTAGGAAATGCAGATTCTGATTCAGGAGGTCTGGGGCAAGGCTTGAGATTCTGCGTTTCTAGCAATAAGACACCCCCATTCCCCGCAGATGTGATGCTGCTCAGACGAGGACCTCACTGTGAGCCCCCTATTCTGAGTGCATCTACTACCCTTGCCCTCGTTCCAGGGTAACCAACTGTCCCTGTCTGCCCAGGGCTGCCTTGGTTTTATTTATTCACTTAAAATTTTTATTTATAGCTGCCCTGGGTCTTCATTGCTTCAAGGGCTTTTCTCTAGTTGCAGAGAGTAGGGGCTACCCTAGAGTTGTGGCTTCTCATTGAGGCGGCTTGTCTTGTTGCAGGGCATGGGCTCTAGGGCGCGCTGGCTTCAATAGCTGCGGTTCCCGGGCTCTAGAGCACAGGCTCAGTAGTTCTGCAGGGGGTTAGCTGCTCTGTGGTACTGCATGTGGGAACTTCCTGGATCAGAGATTGAACCTGTGATTCCTACATTGGCAGGCTGATTGTTTATTACTGAGCCAGCAGGGAAGCCCCTGCTTTGGTTTTAAAACTGAAGGTCCTACCCCCGGGAATTCCCTCCCTGCAACCATCTGGTCACTCCCCAGCCCCTCCCCTCGGACTCACTTCCTCCCAGGTCCTCCCTCCATCACCACTTCTCAACAAGGCATTCTCCTTACAACTGCTCCCTCCCCGGCTTGCATCCTCTGCTTGTTCCTCTTCCTCAGTTAGTTTTCCCTCTTAAAAGTTATCACCCACTAGCACACTGTCTCTTTTATATATTTATTTCGTTGATTGTGTTTCTCTCCACTAGAAAGTAAGCCGCACAGAGCTGAGGCATTTTCTCTTGTCACTAAGGTACCTGCGGAGCCTACAGCACTGCCAGGCACAGAATTGAAGCTTCATAAAAATTCTGAAGCATGAGGGTCTTCCCTGGTGGTCCAGTGGCTAAAACTCCACAATCCCAATGCAGGGGGCCGGGTTCAATCCCTGGTCAGGGTACTAGATCCCACATGCTGCAACTAAGAGTTCATGTGCGTGGTGACAAGTCGCTGAGGTTGCGTCCAACTCTTTGAGACCCTATAGACTATAGCCCACCAGGCTCCTCTGTCCATGGGGTTCTCCAGGCAAGAGTACTGGAGTGGGTTGCCATGCCCTCCTCCAGGGATCTTCCCGACCCAGGGATTGAACTCATGTCTCTTATGTCTCAGGAATTGGCAGGCGGGTTCTTTACCACTTGCATGCCACGATGAAGGATCCTGAAGGTTGCAACTAAGATTCAGTGCAGCCAAATGAATAAAAGCTTTAAAAAAATTTTTTTAAGGATTAAATAACTGCCTGAGTCTCCAAACCAGTGCTCCTCAGACTTGGATGTGCACATGTATCCTCTGGGGAAATTGTTAAACTACAGATTCTGACTCAAGAGGTCTGGGGTGGAGACTAGGACTCTGCATTTCTTATGTGCAAGGCTTCAGCTGATGGCTGGAGGCTGTAACTGCTTGTCCCTTTGCTTCTGTCCCAGGTGTCCCCTCCTCTCTCTAGAAGGAGGGTGATCTGGATTTGGAGGTGGGACAAGGACTCCTTGGAAGTGAGAAGAGCAGGTGGGATGATCCTAGTTCCCGTGATGAGGGGCGTTTGGCTCTGGTGTGGCTGGGTGGCCATCCAGCTGGCCCATCCGACTGATTGACTCAATGATGAAAAAGGCCCAGGCCAAACTTTCCCTGCTCTGAGCTGGCTTTCAGGAAGAACTGTTCCCCCTCCCACTTTTCTTCGCTGTCTCTACAGCTGGCTTGACGAGCAAAAGATTTCTCTCCAGGGCCGGGCTCTGTTTGGCTTTGCACCTGCTGCCGGCAGCTGTCGCTGAAGTTGCCGTTAATGGCACAAATGGAGTCTCTAAAGGCCGGAGCCCAAGCCCTGGTTGGCAGGGGGCTGGGGTGTGTGGGCTGTGCAGACAGATGGGAATTCTGCCAGCTCCCAGGATCCAGGCTGCACTGTCAGTCAGCCGGACGGCCAGACAGCGGGCTGGCCAGCCAGACTACCAGTCAGCCAGCCGGCCAAATCAGAACATTCACCCAGGAAGACTGTTTCAGGGGACTTGGGGTAAGTGTAGATAAACTCTCCGGTTTTAGTTGAAGTGGGAAGATTTCGACATAGAAAAACTTGAAGAATAAGACAAGATCCTGGATAAAATTTTGGGCCTGACTTATGTCTGTGGAACCAACCAGAAGAGCTACAGGAGTTCTGATAAATGGGAATATTTCTTCTTTCCAAGACTTTGATTCACCTTAATACAATGTTTTACACTGAAAACAGAGATGATTTCTGGGATACTGCATGTACTCATTAGAAAGCTGTGACATGTAAAAGCTTTTTAATTCATGGAAGCAAAATAGAATTATGGGTGGTACTGACTGGCCGTTATCTAAAGTTGCTGAAAAGTTTTAAAGGTATTGAAGGTTTGTATATACTTGGGCTGCCAAATTTTGGAATTTCTAGCTTCTAAAATAGCAGTATGCTCAAATATTAACTGAAGTTAATAATGCTGATACTGAGGTAGGTGCTGGCGAGAGTCACGTTTGCTGAAAATGTTTTATGAGCAAGGTACATGTTCTCACTGCATCCTCATGACACCCCATGAGATCGTGGTGATTGTCAATGCTGGAGCGACCCAGGTTCCATCTGCCGCTTAGCTGGTCACTGTGTCCTGCCATCCTCCCCAATTCTCATTCCTTGTGCTTCTGTAGGTGACTCTACCCCAGTGCAGAGGTGTGACATATGACTCAGACCTGGCCAATCAGAGCATTTCCCTGGCCATGGTAGTTGTTTCAGGGATGGCCACATGACCCAAGGGGAGCCAATGATGCTTGGGAACAAGATCTGACTCTTCCCTCAAGGATGAGAAGTTGAAGGGATAGACCAGGAGTTTCTGCCTCCAGCTTGTGACCATGAGAGGAGAGCCTCTCTGAGAGCTCTGGGTAGGTGATATCTTCCCAAGCGGGAGCTCAGAGCAGAGCCTGAAGGTAGAAACCAAGGCCTGGTGACCTGTTTGCTTGTTTTTGCTGGAACCAGTTTGAGTTATTTGTATGTTACTTGCAACTCAAAGCGTCTTAGCTGATAGAAAGACAAAAGTATCACTCATGTTTCCATGTTGCAGACAGAAAGGCTCTGTCTGTTAAACAAGGGATGATGACAGTTGGAACTGCTGTGTACAGGCTGTCCCGTAAGACATGCGGCTGAGTGAGAGGCCAGGAGAATGGAGGACAGCATGGTTTCTGATGGCGTGGCTGGGAGGATGGTGGGGCCTGCCCTGAGAGAGAACTGGTTTGTGTAATGCCCAGGTGGGACTGGAGTTTGGAATTTTAAGGAAAACGTGGATTGGAGACAAAGATCTGGATGCAAAGCAAAACCGACCAACCAACAGCAACAAATCAGCTACTCTGAGGGGAGCTGTGTAGTAGACAGGGTCACTCCAGGTCACCCAGCTGTAGGGAAAGGATTATCGTTCCTTGTGCAAGGGGCACAAGGAAAACTTTTGAGTCTCAGGGACAGAGGATTGCGTTATTTATTTCTTAGGTATTGGCACACCTCTTACCGGTCCCCATAAAGCCCTATGCATGTAGTTGCATTTGTTATTTAGTCCCGTTAATCTCCATCCCCAGGACTTCCCTGGCACTTCTTTGTGCTTCCACTATAGAAGGCACAGGTTCTCTGCCTGGTGGGAGCACTGAGATCCCACATGCTGGGCAGCATGACAAAGACATTTCCCTTTTCTACCTCTGCTCCAGGCAGCTGTTTTAATAGGTTTAACATGTATCTTGTAGTCTGTATGTGTCCCTGCAAAATGATTTGTTGTTTTAACTGATGTAAATGGAATGCTGCTATAGAACTCACTCTATAGTTTTTTTTTTACAAAGTGCCGTGTTTTTAAGATGCATCTATGTTGCCATGTGTTCATTTAATCTCTTTCTTTGACCTGCTACACGGTACCCATCATGCATGTCCTCTGTATCTCCTTCTCTGCCCAGAGCACTTCCACTCCTGGCCACCCTGTGTAATGTTGCAGTGAACATCCTTGCACATGTCAACTTATGATCCTGGTGAGGATTTTTGTGGGATATGTGTCTGTGTCATCCTCCAAGACGGCCCAGTGTTTCTAGCCTCCTGAAATTCACACCTTGAACAGGGCTGGCCTGTGTACCAGTAGGGTTTTGCAGAAAAGCTGGAATATGACTTCCAAGGTGAAGTCATAAATGATATTACAAATATGCTTCACTCTTGGATCACTCACTTGGAGGACAGCAGTCGCTATGCTGTGAAGGCACTAGCTTCATATGCATGTGGTCAGAAGCAGACATCCTGTCAACAACCAGCATCGGCTTGCTCTTTGTGTGAGTGAAATGCCTTGGAGCTGGGTCCTTCAGCCTCAGTCTAGCCTTCAGATGACCGAGCCTCAACTAATGTCTTGACTGCAAACTCACATAAGCTAGAAGCATCCAACAAAACTGCACAAAACTACCCTGACCTACAGAAACTGAGATCAAGGATGTTTACCACTGTTTTAAGCCATTAAATTTTGAGGCAGTTTGTTATGCAGCAGTAGCTAACTAATACAAACTAATAAAACCCAGGAAGGAGTTGCTGGCTCATAGGGCATTCCTATACAGGTTTAGATCATGTGCAGATTTCAGAGAATCAATATGTTTTAAAGACTATCATGGAGTTGGCTATTATTTGTCCAGCCCTTTTCCATCTGGGTGATAGGGAGTAGGTGAATAGAGTCCCTTAGGCATAAGGCCCTAGAATGGGTCAGAATGTGAAAGCTATTGGGGGAAGATGGTCTGTGCCAGGGGCCAGCATTTCTGGAGAAATTTCAAAGGATTGCCCCAAGGGACTATCTATTGTGGGTCAAAGCACTCCAGACCCTGGTTGGGCCAGCAAGAGCCTGGAGGTCCCTGGGGTGAGCTGACCCTTCTGGAGGGGAGCTCAGCTAACATGACCTGGCTGCATGATAAGCAGACACAGTGCAATTACTCTTGGCCAGGTTGTTGAAAAACTTCAATTTGCAGATTGAAGGGATGGAATTTCATTTTCTCTTATTTTTCCAATCTTGGTCTGTAAAATAGATTCCTGCAGTGTCATTTCTCTGTTCACTCCAGTCTTTGTTAAGGAAATGAGCTGCTGGAGTTCAATGTCTATTTTATTTAGAGTGCTTTAGCAATCCCCAGATACTGGGGCCACTTTGATGTCTCGGGCCATTGGAAATTGAGCTGCTCCAGCCAGGGATTTTTCCATTTTCAGTTCTGTTTCATTTTACAAGTTTTATTCAAAAGACATAACAGAGTTCCCACTGAGGACAGAAGGGCCAGAACCGCTAACTCACACATAACAGCAATAATTTATTCTCATTGCAAGATCCCCTGATGACCCTCAGGTTGAATAGTACTTTGGGATAACAGAGTTATTGAAGAGTAACTTGCCCAGTGTCACCCAACTACTGTGGGCCATGTCTGCCCAGGTCATTTGACCTCTAATGCTCTCTGTACTCAGGCCTGATGTCATCTCTATGACGAAAAACTTCTGGATATATATACTGGTGATAGATATACAAGATTCTGAATAAACTTAATGCCAGAACACTTAAAAATGGTTAAGATAAAATAAGGACTTCCCTGGAAGTCTAGTGGTTCAGTCTCTGCTGTTCCAATGCAGAAACATGGGTTCAATCCCTGGTCAGGGAACACACATGATGCACAGTGTGTCCAAAAGAAAAAAAAACCCACAAAAATGGTTAAAATAGTAAATTTTATGTTTATGTATCTTTTACCACAAAATAAATAAAGTAAAATAAAAAGTAAATAAAAGTAAATAAAAAGATATGCCTCAGTCCACACTGCATTGTAGCTTTCTGTTTGGGAGAGGGTCTTCTAATCAAGGGTCATGGGCTCCTAGGGGGCAAGACTATCTTGTCTTGTCTTCATCTGTGTGTGTCCTGTGGTTTTGAGTTACCTCCACATTTCTAAATGTTGTAAAAGGTCCAACTCACATGTCTGGAGGCTTGACCGCTTCCTTGTGGTCCAGTGGATCTGGTGAGGTAACTAACTTCAGAGCGAATGTAATGCCCCTCCCAGTAATGGCCAAAAGAGCAAGGTTTTGGCCCCCACATGCTCAGGTGACCAGGAGCCTTGCCTCTCAGATTCCCTTCTCTCAAATGTCCAGGCATCCCCCAGTCTTACAAGGGGCCAGGCCAGCCCACTCTCAGAGCTGGAACAAAAGGGCCAAAAGATGCTCCATGCATCTAAAAACTGCAGTACCACCCAGACTCTCTCCAAGTCAAGGACAGCTGAAGCCTGGGGCGGGGTCTATGAAGATGCGTTGTGGGCTGCAGCTGCCTTGCTGGAGTGCGGTGCCCGTGACAGGCCTGACGAGCATCGCCTGGGACTGGACCAAGGACCCTGGTGCTCTGTCCTGACCCAGGGCACCTTCCAGATCAGAGTTCTGGATGCAAAGAGGGCTAGTGCAGCCATCCTGTGGTTCTATTCTTTAATGCCCCATCTGGCCAAGGACATTGTCCATGCAAATCAATGAGGGAAACTGTCAGTTGCAAGTTCAAATCAAATTCATTTGAGGACAAGGGGGAACAGAATGTACTGGCTTATGTAAATGGCCATGTTTTGGGTTGACTTCTGCCGAGGGGACCCAGGGGTCAGTTGAATCATCAGGACTTTCTCTCTCTCCTCCTCCTTCCTGGCCTGTGGGCTCTCTGACTGGTTCTATTCTACACACAAATCCCTTCATTAAGGAGCAGGCAAGAGGGCGACGGGTGGTTTCAGACTCATATTCTCTCAATTTAGCAACAACAATTGAGAGGGTTTGTTTTCCTTGTTAGCTCTGGCAGAGGACAGCCTTTAACTGACCATACCAGGAGCATTTGTGCCTCCTTGAATTAATCACAGTAGGGCCTTGTGGGGGGCTATTCTGATTTACTGTGCCTGGAGCCTCATCGTTACCAAGGGAAGGTGGATTCATATGATTGACAGGTCCAGCAGGACCCCCAGGGATCAGGGAGCAGCACGTCAAGGGAACAGTGGCCGCATTATCAGAGAAGGGAGATGGGAAAGTGGGAGGGGTCCTCAAAGGCTTTAAGAACTGGAGTCCATAACAAGTCCTGCATATGCAGGCTCCCACTGTGGCTCTTTAAAGTCATCCCTAGATCTTCTTCCAGAAGAGTCAAGCATGATGAGAGTTATGTGTGACTCAGAGCTGGAAGCCTAGGCAAATGAATGAGTGAATAAGTCAATGAATGAATAAATGAGTGGGTAGGTGGATTGACCGACTGTACTAAACTTCAGAAGGAAGTGACAATATAAGACATTCTATTCCCAAGAGGTATCGGCAAAAGGCGTTTCTGGCCAGCTTGAGTCTGGAGCTATCATATCCCAAATCAATTTTCAGACTTGAACAAAAATGTGTATCTATCTCCCTCTGGTTCCCTCTGCCTCCTCTCCCCCAAAAATGTGTCTGCGGGGACAGATGGCCCTATGTCAGCGTCCCTGTGTGATATTGATGTGAACAGCGAAGGAAGGCGACATGTCTCATGGCTGTAAAAATAGACGTGCATTAGGAATGCATGAAGTCAGACCCCTCCTCTGGCCACGCCAGGCGTGCTATTCTAAGCCCAGCACTCATGGGTTTGGTATCCAACCACCCGGCAAGGCAGAGCAGTGGTCTGGAACTTGACATTTAAAGGGTTTGAAAGAAATAGAAAGAGGCATGGAGATTTCTTTTTTTAAATCAGTCTGGCTATTTCTGAATGGGACATGCCAAAGAAACCGGAGATCAAATTCACAGCATTTTTGAACGATAGCGTCTGAGAGATGGAGGGGGCTGAAGGAGCTGTTCTGTCTGGTCTCCCTCCCCATGCAGGGATTCCTTTCATGAAACCGCTGATGATTGTCTGGTTCTACTTGGATACCACACATGAAGGGGTGCTCTCTACCTTGATGGGCGGCATTTCATCGCTGGGCTTTGTTGGATGCTTCTGGTTGCTACTGCAAAGTGCTTTTAAGAATATATTGAGTTTTTGTCTCTCTGTAATGCCCTCTTGTGACCTTGGGGTTTTGGTCTATTTTATGGTCTGGAAATGTACGTCTGCTGGTATTCCTTGGGTCCCTGCTCAGCCCCGCACCAGGAGCTGTGGAGGCCAAAAGAGAAGACATAGTTTCTGAAAGCCAGCTAGCACACAATCTGGGGAGATAATGAACATGTGTGGAATAATGAGATAGTGCCTAGCGACAGGATATTATTAAATTTGACATTGTGTGATACTGCCTGTTTCCTTCCCAGTCAAAATCAGTGGCAATTTTTGCCACCCCCATGTCAGCTAATGGCACCTACATTTTAGCAATCTCTCTGCCCTGGGAGCTTGGAATGACCTTGGCTTATTCTTACTTGCTTCTCTCCCCAACTAGTCCCTCTCGAGTCCTGCAGAGTGGTTGCTCACCAGTGCCTCCCACCTTCCATCTCCTCTCTGCTTATCTCATCCTCACAATCTTCTACTTGGGATTTGAGACAGTCTTAGTTTTTATTCTTTATCTTTTGGCCATGCTGCACGGCATGTGGGATCTTAGTTCCCTGACCAGGGATCGAACCCACATCCCCAGCATTGCAAAGCATAGTCTTAACCACTGAACCACCAGGGATACTTATGGTTTGACTGTGCATTACTCCTCTCTGGCTTTGTCTTTTACTTACAGCTCCTCCACAAGCCCAGCTCCAGCCACACTCTTGGGTGGTATCCACCATCTGCCTCGAATGCCCCTGCTTGCTCCCTCTATGCCTTTGCTCCTGCCACTTTGCCTCTGACTTCTCTTTTGATCTAGATTCCATCACTTTTTTGAAGTCTGGTGGGAAACTTGCCTTCTCTGTGGTCCCTGTAAAGACGGTTGTCGTTTCTCTATAGCAGAACTGGCGGTCATCCCTTGTACCCTCTCTTGATTTTGAAGGCTCACAGCCCTATATGATGGGGAAAAAAAAGAGTGGGCTTGTGAAGTCATAAGACCTAGGTTCATATTTGGACATTGTCACTTACTGGTTGTGCTCTCAGGCAAATCACGCACTGGCTGTCAGTTTTCACATCTGCCTTGTGGGATTAATTTCACTTACCTCCCTGGGTTGTGGATTAAGTGAGATAATGCATGTGGCATATCTTTTAAATATGCAATGCCTTATAGGTATTGGTTACAGCTATGATCATGTCTTTTGAAAGAGGAGGAAACTGGAATCAGACCTTTTAAAAATCCCTGGGATTTATGTTAGTAAGTCTTTATATTGGGCACCTGCTGTTTGTCTGGCTCTATGCAGTGCATTTAGCGGGTTAAAAGAGAAGGCACAGTTTCCAGACAACGAGCTCACACTCTGGGGAGATAATGAACACATGTAGAGTAATGAGACTGCAGGCTTGGACAGGGTGTTATTAAGTTTGAAGTTGTGTGAGCCTGCCTGAAAGTGAGAGAAGGTTATTGAGCGGGAGGTGGTGTGGGAGAGCTAGGGTAGTGGGAAGGCTTCCTGGAAGAGGCAGCCTGGAACCAGAGCTTGAAGGGTTGGCACCCCCTGTGAAGGTGGAGAGCAAGCAGGAGGGCCATCTTGGTGGAGAGATTCCTGTGTGGAGTGCTGCCCACCCTGGCTGGTGTTAGATGTGAGAGGGATTTGGGTTCAGTCAGGGGCTGTGCTGACCACTCAGCTACATCTTGCCACAGCCCAGGGTCTGGGGTTCGAAATTGGAGAACTGCTTGTCACAGATGTGCTTCGTGGGTTTAGTTGTTCAGTCATGTTGGATACTTGCTTATTCTTGCAGATGAGAGAACTGCAGCTCGGGGTGCTAACCTGTTAGGAAGGGAGGGACAGGATGCTCACATGAGCTAACTGCTTTTGATGCATTGAGAGGAGGCACATTTGAGATCCAGCATTTTCGGGTTTAACCTCGTCTTGCTTCCTGGAGAGTCCCCTGTGTGTTGGCGAGGAGTCACACATGTGAGGGTTGTTTCCCCAGGGAGTGTATACCAGGCGTGAATGGACATTGGGGGCTCCAGACTATCTCTGAAGAAGGAGCTCAGGGAAGGTACTCTTGATACTCACATGCTGCATTCACAGGTAGATTAGATGTTCATACAGAGAGGCTTTGCAGAGGGGCTGATGATGGTGATGCAGGGACCAAACTCCTTAGCTGTCTCTTGGTGAGATCTCTGACCCAACCAGCACTGGGTCTTGCTGTGATCAGTTCCATCCATTGTAATGGGTGCAGGAGTCATTCACCTGCTGTTATTGCCAGGGTGTCATCATTTTCCCAGTTCCTGGTGGATTTAAGATATGCTCTCAGGAGGCCTGTTCAGAGAATGCCTCATCTCCTGTCCAGTCCTGATGGCCCCACATCTCAAGCACCACAGGCTGGAAGGGGATGGGGTGCTGAAGACCGCTGAGCTCACGGTGAGAGAAGTGATGACAAAGGCTGGGGTGACACTCGAGCTGCCTTTGTTCTTGTGTTTGCACAGCCTTGAGCAAACAAGTCCCAATAAACTACATGACATGTGGATGTTGAGAATGCAAAGAGAAAGTGTCTCTAGAACAATAAAGGAATTACAGCCAAGGTTGCAGTACCGGAGGAGGTTGCATTGTTTAATTTCCCTCAAAGGCACAGGAGGTTTGGTTTCCCAAACAAGCAATGGTTATCTGAAGCCTGTGGGACAGAGCCTGGTGTCTTACAACATTGACTTTCTGTGACTGGATGCTGACTTTGTAGGCAGGACATATGCACCCATTTTATTTAAGCCTCTTGAATGATGCGAGACGACACCAGCTCTCAGAAGTGCCAGCCTTGCTGGGGAGGAAAATCAGGCAAGACCAAAGCAACCAGGGAATAAAGGCCCAAACTGAGACACAATGGCTCCATAAACTCAGACACCTCTTCCAGGAAGCCTCTGTCCTTCCTTCAGTTTCTTCTTCCCTCCCATCTGCAATCCACAGTCCCGGGCTAGCACAGACTCAGGTTTTACCTTCACATAGTAAACTCTTTATGTGTCTATCTCCATATTAGAGAAGGGGTCAGCACGCTATAGCCCATGTAGTTTTTGTGAAATGAAAGTTTAACGGAACATAGCTCCACTCATTCATTTGTCCGTGGTCTCAGGCTGCTTTTGTGCTAGAAGGGTCCAGCTGGGTTCTTGCCACAGAGATGGTCTGCAAAGCCATACACAGTTACTATCTGGCCCTTTGCAGAAAAAGAGTGCCAATTCTTGATTAGACAGTCGGCTGGTGGAAGGTAGGGACTGGGTCTTATTCATATTTTACCCCCTGGGTAGAGTGCTTCTCACAGGGTGGATTTCTGTAAATGCTTAGTTAAAGGAAGCAGTGTCCAAGCAGGAGAGAATGAATTGCATCAAGGGGAAACAGTTCAATTACTTAAGAGCAAGAGCCATTTTCAAGAATTTTAAAAGCCTTCATTTCCATATACAGACTTGAGAAGCTAATTGCACAACAATCTTGTCCTAATGTTAAAGCAGCCCCTCAGGTCTCGTTAGATAGCACCTTGTTAACCCAGTTCAAGGAAACCTGCTGATTCTTGACAATAAAAAAGTTCCATTTCTATAATCCAGACTCTTCTCTCCTCACCACTCTAATCTCCCTCTAGTCTGAATTAGACGCTAGATAGATATTTCCTCTGAATTGGAAAGACTGTGAAAATAATCTAAGGCAGCATTTCTCAAACTGCAGAGACTGGTAAGTACAACACCATTAAATTTTTTTTTTCTTATAATATGGGACTTTTTTTAAAAAAGATTTTTTAAAAGTCTTCATTGGATTTATTAGATTATCACTTCTACTTATATATACATATTTTTTGCCATGAAACACGTGGACTCAGCTCCTCCACCAGGGGTCAAATCAATACCCCCTGCACTGGAAAATAAAGTCTTAACCACTGGACTGCCAGGGAAGTCTAATACAGCACCATCTTATGCATTGTGTATTATAGGCCTGGTACTCAGGGCCCCTGGCTTCCCCAGGGCCTGAGAAAATGATTGCCACATGGAAATGCAAAAAATGTTGCCTCCAAAATTAACATTCCATGCAATTGAGCAAAACCAATATGAAAGAATGTTTAATTAAAAGTCTACTAAGCAAATGACATTATGCTATCTCTGACTCAACTCCTAGAGTTACTTATAAATTACATCAAAGCAGGGAGGGATGTGAGTGCATGTTAAGATGTTTGGCATAATATAGGGATGGGGTCTCTGGATGTGGGAATGAGCTCAGAGGAGCATGCACATTTTGTTGTGGGGTCCAAAACTCGTACAATTTTTGGGGTGCTCTCTAAGAAGATAGAGACAGCACGATCTTACTTCTTCAAAGGTTACATAAACAGATGACCCAATGAACACTTTGATAGGATCCTTCTAGAGCCTAGGAATGACCTAGGCAGATGAGAGGCTCTGAAGTTTAAGTTCCATGTATCTGATGGTAAATAGTCCCCCGAGTGGTTGGGTGGGTGGATTGATGTAGTCAAATAAGCTTGGGAAGTGCTGTCTGCGTAGCTGTGGAGAATCCTGGTAACTCTTTAAAGGTTCTGAGAAGTCTTGCAATTCAGTACCTTAACTTTCTTTGACCTAGAGTTTCCAAAAGTTGTTTTTGCTATAGAGACTCTGGGTGAATATTTTTTAAAAATTGTGTTTATTTTTGGCTGTGCTGGGTCTTCATGGCTGTGTGGGCTTTTCTCTAGCTGCAGTGCTTGGGTTTCTCACTGCAGTGCCTTCTCTTGCTGTGGAGTGCAGGTTCTAGAGCATGCGGTTTTTTATAGTCGAGGCACATGGGCTCAGTAGTTGTGGCTCCCGAGCTCTAGGGTACATGCTCAATAGTTGTGGCCCAGGGGCTTAAATGCTCCTCGGCCTGTAGGATCTTCCCAGATCAGGGATCAAATGTGTGTCTCCTGCATTACAGGCAGACTCTTTATCACTGAGCCACCAGGGAAACCCTGGGTGAATATTTTTGAACAATTGAGAAGCAGGCTGGCAAAGGCTGACTCTCCCCGACTTCGACTTGCAGATACAACAGGTCAGAAAAGTGCTTTCCTGACAGCAGCTGTGCGGGAGGAAAGGCTTAGTTTGAGGACAGGGTCAGACTTGCTCATTAAGAATTTTTAATGTAATAAATTCTTTTCTTCAAAAAGGGATTCTACAGCTCAGATGTTCTCTTGCTCCGAAATGTCAAAGAATGGAGCATTTTGATTCAAATGATAGCAAAGGGGCTTGATGTATGGATTCCCATGTTTTGCTTTCTCTTAGAGTCGTCTTTTTTTTTTTTTTCTTCCCTAAGAGTTTGATGCAAGACTGGTGATATCATTTTGCAGGTCCCAGTGCAAAGTGAAAATGCTGGGGGAAAATAATTTCCCTTCTCAGAAATGATTAAGAATGTCACAAGAGTTACAGCAGAGTGTTAAACCATGTGAGGGGCCCTTCTGAGCTCCAGCCCTAAGTGGCTGTGCGGGTCACAGACCCATGACTCACGAGGTTGGTCTTGGTTCAGTGAATATTTGTATTTACTTATCTCAAAGTTCAAAGTTCCAAAGATATTTAGAATCGGTACAGAAGGTTCAGTGGTTTAAGGCAAGATTGTGATTTTAGTATAACGCACCAGGGATGGACACTGAACCACGGAGTACGTTTTTACAGAAGTGAATCATTAATTGAACATTCTCAGCATCACTCCAGCCTTTTCAATGATTCATCAGCAGTGCTGCGGCTGTGTCGTTCACATTATGGTTGTAATTAGCTGGGGCTTCTCAAGTGAAAACCCTCTTCTAACCTGGGTGCTTTCAAAAGCAGTGCTAGTTACTATGTATTCAGGTAAATGGGGGTCCGTTTACAATAAGTCCCTCTTTTCCTGGCTCGTAATAATTAACCCCTTCTATCAGGGGATTCAGTCTAATTGCCTTTGCTGTAAACAGTTGGTAATTATGAGTACAGCTATGGCAGGAGACAGCGGGGACATAGAAGGGAACTGCTACTCCTGTTTTTAAGCCTGCATCTTCAGCAGCTGCAGGAATGGGGCTTGTGCCTGGAGATGCGGCACCAGCAGAATCAGGGGGCGATGTTTTCTCTTCCTCTTGATTTAGGCTTTCAGAGGGGGTGGTCCCTGCAGGTGAGACAAAGCAGGCACCAGATAAAGACTTTCTGGGCTCCTGTGACCAAACGTGGATGGAGGAGAATTTAGAGCAGGGGTCCCCAACTGGCCAGCCACGGACCAGTACCTCCTGTCATATCAGTGGTGGCATTATATTAGAAATAAAGAGGGCACGGTAACCCACTCCAGTACTCTTGCCTGGAGAATCCAATGGACAGAGGAGCCTGGCGGGCTGCAGTCCATGGGGTGGCAAAGAGCTGGACATGACAGGGTGACTTGGCCCTGGCACAAGTGTACAATAAATGGAATGCACTTTAATCATCCCAGAACCATCTCCCCTTCCCCCAGTCTGTGGAAAAATTGTCTTCTATGAATCAGGTCCCTGGTGCCAAAAAGCTTGGGAACTGCTGGGTTAAAGACTCACTCTGAATTGTCTCTGTTGTTGCTGCTTAGTAGCAACGTCGTGTCCGACTCTTTGCGACCCCATGGACTGTAGCCCGTCAGGCTCCTCTGTCCCTGGGATTTCCCAGGCAAGAATACTGGAGTGGGTTGCCATTTTCTTCTCCAGGAGATCTTTCTGACCCAGGGGTGGAACCTGTGTCTCCTGCATTGCAAGTGGATTCTTTACTGCTGAGCCACTGGGGAAGCCCCTGAACTGTCCCTGTCTTTTCCTTAATCCAATCTGGGCTGAAGTGCCCAGAAACCTTTACCAAGTTCATGCTCAGCTGGCCTTCCGCCTCCAAAAAGAAGCTCTGCCAGGTCTGCACAGCAGCCGACATCTCCCCATCCAGGAAGAGAGGACTTTGCCCAACAGAAGTGAGAGTAAGGCCTGGAACCTGAGGATGGTTAGGGCAAGGGGTCGAGGGGGATGGGAGTGTGCCCTGGTTCCCTACCCCTAGGCCAGTGAGGGTATGCTTCCTGGACCTTGAAAACAGCAGTGGTTTCACTGAACAAGTTTCCCCCTTTTGGCATTTAATCATGTCATGGTTCTGAAGAGCTGAGGGGAGAGCGGGGAGGGAGGGACAGTGGGGGTCCGACAGGGGCCTGGAACCTTGCAGCCTCTGCCTGAGCTCCAGGGCCACTAGGGCAGTCCTGGCACCTGAGGTCTGGGAGGCGGGATGGCCAAATCATGACCTTGGCCGAGAGCCTTCTTAACGAGGGGCGGGAATCTTCTGTATTTGGGCTCTCTGGTAGCTCAGATGGTAGAGAATCTGCCTGCAATGCAGGAGATCCGGGTTCAGTCCCTAGGTCGGGAAGATCCCCTGGAGAAGGGAATGGTAACCCACTCCAGTATTCTTAGCAGGAGAATCCCATGGACAGAGGACCCTGGTGGGCTACAGTTCGTAGGGTCGCAAAGAATTGGACATGACTGAGCAACTTTCACTCACTCACTCTTCTGTATTTATGTCAGATGTCAGGCCATGCAGATTTGGGAAATCTTGTCATCACTACTTAAGGAATATGCCCCTTAGTGTGTCCCCATGTTATACTCTCTTGTTCCCAAAGTAAATGGTCTGGAGACAAGCGTGTGGGTACAGATGTGTCACTGAGGGCGGGTTAGTCACCATTGAGACAGGAGTGTTAACACAGGGGCAGTTTACTTACTGGTTTCTAACTGCAGTTAGGGAACTCTGATTAATTAAGAACTTTCTGGTGAGGGGAATGACTTAGGTTACCATCCACTCCTCTATGAAGGCCATCTTTCGCTTCTCCCTGATAACCTGTCAGCGCTCCTGCCTTAGAAGACGCAGTCTGACCACTCATTTCCTCATTGTTACGGATAACTTGCTGGGCAGCTGCTTAGCTGCGTAGACCTTGTTTATGACTTTGGGCAAGTCCCTCCCTTGCTGGGGGCTTCCTCTGCGACATCTCTAATCAGAGGATCACAGAGCGGCTCGTTTCTCTCAAGCACACTTTGCCTCCACTGCAAGCAGCCTTCTGGCTGCCTAGAGCCCAGGTGGGGCTGAACATGCAGAAGCAGAAGGCCTTGGAGTATCTCTCTGGGGAGCAAGTCCATCTGAGAAGCTCTCACAGGCTGTGCTCTTAGAAACGCAGTGACTTTCCCGACTTCCCTGGTACAATCTCCGCGCTCACCCCAGGCTGACAGTCGGTTTTCCAGGCAAGGCTGGTGGGCTTCCTCGCTGAGAAAAGGATGTCCTCCGACAGTCACGTGTGGATGGTGCCAGTGTGTCCTCCCTGGGGTCTGTCATGCTCATGTCACGGAAATACTGAGTCCCTACAATTTCCTGAGGGGTTACATGGGTGAGGGGCCAGTACACAGTAGCCCCTTGAATCCTCACAACAATCCTTTCAGGGGTGTATTAGTGAAACAGGCTGGGACCTGGGACCCTTTGCTGCAATGCCGCAATGCTTTCCTCTGGACACACCTCTCCTCCAGCAGCAAAATACAAAGAAACCATATGGGACTAAAAAGAACTGCGTGCATGCACAGTTGGGACAAATTCTGGACAAAAGATACAAACAGATTGAAAAACCCAGCTTCCACTTTGGAAGAGCCAGGAGTGAAAGCAGGGTACTGCCTATGCCACCCCCCCTCCTGAACAGCACCACCTAAAGTTTGGGCAAACCACCTAAGCCAGCCCTCCAACCCGACCCCTGGACACACCATTATCCTCCCCCCAGTAAGGAACCCACTCATCCCCAGCAGGTCCTGGGGAGAGAGCAAGCCAGGGAACCTATTTGTTTTCAAGCTCCCTGTGCTGAAGCAGGGGCCTCAATTAAGCCTTGCCTGAATTTCTTGTCTGGCCTCCCATCAGTCTGTGTTGATTGAGGAAGATCAAGAACTCTGGTCAGTATGATTAGTATTTCCATTTTACAGGGAGGAATATTACATTCAGAGAAGTTAGGTGACTTGCCCAAGACCACACAGCTAGTGAATGGCAGAGCTGGGGTCCAACCCCAGGCATTCTATTTTGATGCCCATGCTAGCTCTTAACCACTTGGCATCCTACAGCCTTTCAGTAAGTGTCTGTTTAGAGATCCACTAGTGATGCTCCCTTCTCTGAGCCATGGCCTCCTTTGATTCTTCTCATCACCATGAGACCACACGCCAGAAGTCAGAGATGGCAAAACGGTTTTTAAGCTCCTCTTACTCTTTTGTATACAATGCAGTGAAAAGTAATACCCTGGGATTACCCACACTGCTCAAGGCCTCCACTGAAGACAGGAGTGAGTCCTCTGAATAGGCTAAGACCCGGCATAGGTGTGCCCGCTCCTTGTTTGAATGTGCATGACTGAGGCAGGCCCAGTTTCAAGGGGACTAGACCAGTCTGGGAAAGGAGATGGAGGGTAAGGTTTTATTCTTTCTGTGACTATTCTTAGAAGTGGTGGACCAATAGTGACATGTGATTCCAGTCCTCATGTCATTTGGACACTGAGGAGCAGGTATTTCCTGCTCTGTTCTTTTACAGAAATATTAAAAGACAAGCAAGCATGGTTTTTAGATTTTCAAGGAATGTGCAAACATTGTATATTTCCTTCCTCCTGCCCAGCTTCTAGGATGGGACCCCAGGTAGCCACTTGTCTAAAACAACAGATGATAGCCAAGGCTATGGTCCATTCCGTTGTTACATGGTGATCTCAGAGGGTCTTGGACCCAGGAAGTGCATCCTTCAGGGTCTCACAGCAAACAGCCCAATACCCTACACGGAGGCAGTGTTTTCAGGCAAGAGTGTCCTCAGAGTGGTCTTGTCTAACCTGAGCCCTCCTGTATCCCTAGCGAGGTCTGCTTCCTCCACTTGGAAGATGCAGGAGCTGAGGCCTCAGGAGGTGATGATAGAAGGCCCAGCCAGGTGGAGCTGCCAGCTACAGCCAGCCCTTGTTTTTTGGCACTGATTTCATGATTCTTTCCATTTGACCAGCTCCCATGAATGGCCAGTCCATGAGTTAGAGAACGAACCTTTATTTCTGGATTTTCTCCTCTCTGGTAACCTACAGACTAATGTTCAGAAAGATCTGCCTCTTCCTGGCTTGGAACCTGCACCTAGAAAGTTTCTGTGTGAGGCTGTTACCTCCAAGAAGAGCAGAAAGTCCCAGTTGGGCTTATGAAAAATGAAATCAGTCCCAAGCCCCGATCTCTCTGAAAGTTGTTATTAAATTCTGCGCGTGGCCCTGACCTGGATTTAAAGATTTGCAGGAAGACAAATTCCAAACAGATGCCCATTAGGGCCCTGACAACCGCAGCTTAAAGATAACATTTACATTCTGCCGGGGTTTGTGTCTCTCTGTTCCCTGCTCAGCCCCTCTTTGGCCTCCAGTGGGATCAATACCTCGACTGAGGTTACGTTGAGGTGGTCACATTCTTTTAAGCTGTTTGCTCAGCGTTGGGTTTGCTCTGCTAACACGCCGGGCACTTCTTCCAACAGGCCTGTTTGCCCAGTATTAGGGCTGTTTGCCGAAACACCTACCCCAATCCGAGGGGGCTCAGCTTTCCAAACAGTTGGTCCCCGCATCTGTCAATCAATACGGCCAATCGGGTTCCTGATACGGACAGAAAGTGTGGCCAAGTCCAATATTTGCCCAAATGCCTCCCCCTCCCGCTGCACCTGACTCTCCTTGGTTTAACAAAACGGACATTCGCCAGGAGCACAGGATACTGGGAAGAGGTGATGGCAGCAGACAGGGAACTGATTCCAGGAAAGCAGGGCACATGAGCAAACATGATAGCTTCTTTATGAGAGGTAATTTACTGCAATACACAGCGATTACCTACTCATCCAGCCTGGTGTAATTAAAAATGGCCAGCTTGGGGCTCTGGTTTCCCCAGCCCTGGCAAAAGAAACTGGGTTTTATCTTATGAAGCTTCAGGTTGGATTCAGGGGTTGACTTGGAGTCATATGTGATCAAAAGGACATCAGGATATTATCAAGCACAGGAAATCAACTTCCAAGAAGAACAAAATGATAGCAAGAGAAAATAAATCCTGAGGGAAGGATGAGGGAAGGGATGATCAAGGAGTTCGGGATCACAGGCACATACTGCTGTATTTAAAGTGGATGATCAACGAGGTCCTACTGTGTAGCACAGGGAGCTCTGCTCAATGTTATGTGCAGCCTGGATGGGAGGGGAGTTTAGAAGAGAAAGGATACATGTATGTGCATGGCTGAGTCACTATCTTGTGCCCTTGAAACTATCACAACATTGTTAATTGACTATTGTTTCTGTGGCTTAGTTGCTAAGATGTGTCCAACTCTTTGCGACCCCATGGAGTGTAGCCCTCCAGGCTTTTCTGTCCATGGGATTTCCCAGGCAAGAATACTGGAGTGGGTTGCCATTTTTTTTTTTTTTCCAGGGGATCTTCCCCACCCAGGGATCGAACCCGCATCTCCTGCTTGGCAGGCAGATTCTATACTCCAATATAAAAGAAAAACTAATAAAAAGAGAAAACATACCCTTAAAAGAGGGGGATGTGTAATGGGTACAGGCTTCTCCCATTTTAGAACTTGCTAAGTGTGTGAACACACTAAATGCCACTGAAGTGTTCACTTTATAATGGTTACTTTTATGTTACGTGACTTTTCACCTCAGTGGAAAAAAGAAAGAGTGAATCCCAATGAGCCTAGAATGTTTACATTTGAGAAGCTCTAATGCCTAACTCAGGCTTTGGCTCAGAGAAAATGCTTAATAAATGTTTATTGAAAGAACAACCTAACATTTGCACAGTCAACAAAGCTCTTTGTTATACATGAGCTCACTTTGTCCTTAAAGAGAGAGCCCTGTGAGGTGGGCAGGGGTGTGTCCTTGCGTCATAAAGGGGAAACCGAGGCTCATGAGAGTATGCACAGCTGGCATTGATGGGGCTGGGGCATGAACCCCAAAATCTCTGGCTTCAAGGTCTTGGCCTGTAAAACTATCCATTGTGTGTACCTCATGGCTTCAGGGTGAGAGAGAAAGAGTCTTATAAACGTTACCTGCCCCCTTGCTTCTAGGGCGTTTATTACTAAAAAATACTGAAAGAAACTGGACTGCCCAGAGAAGCTGCTCGTCTTCCCCCGTAGTTGCTAGCACAGTGCTTGATAAATATTTGCTGATTCATTCAGCGGCCGAGGCTAACCTCTGGTTGCTGTGGTGACCATCCAGAGCAGAGCGTAGGCAGCTTAGGGTATCAATGACACCAAGGCCCTCTGGCTGTAAAGTCTAGGAGGAGGCGGAGCTGGGGTCTGTGAGTGGCGCCTCCCAGAAGCCTTTACTTTGCAAGGGGTCCTCCGTGCACCGTGAGCAGGGGAGCCTGCTGGAGGCTGGGCCATCTTGCTGCTGTCATTTGACAGTCTAGGTGGGGGTGGTGTGGCTCCTTATTCAAAAATTAAGAATTTCCGGATGGCAACAGCAGAGTGTTAAGCCCAGCAGGCGTCCCTCTGAGGACAGGGCCTGAGAGACCGCACAGGTTGCTGGCTGTGCAGTGAGCCTGGGGCGGGCACTGCTGGGCCTCCTGCTGGGTATCTCTGTGGGAGCTGTGTGGAGCCAGGAAGTGGTGGGGGCACCTCTTCCCTAGGCATTCCTGCTGCCTCCGGGAGAATTCCAGTCCTCTTCCGCCCTCATCAGAGCAGGCTCCAGACCCCGCTGGCCTTCTGTCCTATTTCTGTGACTTGGGATGAGGTGCTTCACTCTTTGGAGCCTCAATGCCTCACTTAGAGAATGGTACCAGTGCTTTTCTCAACAAGTTATTGAGGGGTTAAACGAGAGGATGCAAAAGAGCCTGGCATGGTGCCAGAGACACAGTGCCCCTCTTTCCAGGTCTCGGCACGTCTCACACCAGACTGAGCTGGACTAAGTTCCGTCTCCGCTCCACAAAGGAGAGGAACTGACTTTCAAAAATCTATAAACAAGATAACACACATGGGTTGTAAAGTCACAGGCTGTCAGAGGCTAAGCAGAGAAGATGTGAAAGAGATAGGCTCCAGGGTAGTACATAGGGGAGTGATGGGGACTGTGGCAAACTGGAGCTTGTGAACCCCACCTAAAGACACTGAAATGCAAAGGGAGAAGTTTAAACAGGAGGATGCTACACGTTAATGAGGCTGTGTGGGAAGTCCTTTTGAAAACTTGGAAATACCACAGTAAATTGAATATGAGAACTGGAAAGGTATATATTAGGTTGACATCTAAGCACTTGGCGGGTGGAATTAAAGGGGAGAAGTTAAAATTTCATAAGGTCCCACAAGGTACGTCATGAATTTGGTTCTGAGCTTCTTGGTGCCAAAGCAGTAAGGGCAACACAATCAGTTTCTCGCTTTTCACTGTTTATGAGGGAAAAATACATAGCAATTCCTGCTAGCCAGCTCTGAAACACACCTTGGGGGGCTTTATTTAGGGCATCTTGGTCTGTGCACTAAGGGTGGGGCGAGGGGCACCATCCTCTAGTGCAGGTGATGAGCAGGTACAGAGGAGTTTAAAAAAAAACCAATACATTTGACTGAAATTTGGTCTGCTTTTATTGCCATTGTACACTGGCAATTGTGACCAACGTCAGTGATGAAATTCTCCTCCATGAAAAATCTTTCCTTGGCCTAAGCTGTAAACAATCGTAGTATGGTGGAGTTTAATAATAATAATAATAAATCCTTCACGTTAGGACAGTTTTACTGCTTGTCCCTTAACAAACATTTTATTGTACACAGAAGTGAATTTGGAGAACTGGTTATAGAACTGGCTCTCCATATGTGGACCCACCCATACACATTTGTTTTGAGAGTCAGGCTACAGAATTGTTTGCTTTCTCTGTGGGTACAGTTTGTACCTCCAACCTCCTGTGGTATTGCACATTCCTGTGCTTAAGAAGTAGATCGGAAATGAACAATGATGATGCAGTGATTGTAAAGATAGAAAAAGGTAACCTGAGTTCTTTAATTCAGCCATTCTAGATGATCACTGGTTTATTTTTGTTGAAAATTTGAAACAGTACAAGAGTGTGAGGTGTCATATTTTTCTTTAGTAAGTGCGTATTTTAGCTCATGATGGAAATACTTTACTGAGTTTTGATAACATCTTTTAAACTGAAGCTTATTTTTTAATTATTTTAAAAAGACAGAACAAAATCCAGAAAGTGGATTTATCAATAAACTGTACCTTTTGTTGACATTTTAGCTTTATTCAAATGCTCTTATCAGTTACTGGATAATTGTTTACATAAATTGTTATTATTATGTCAGCAACCAAAGGATTAAAGTTCAAGCTGGTAGGCATGTATAATAACCACTGTGTGAATAATCATGCCTTTTTGTCTCAGGAATTTGGGGTAACTTGCAATGTCTTGCATTCCTGTGAAAATGGCAACTGGTTCATCATTTTTCTGAAGTTCTAAAGAAATTTCAAGTGGGGCACCTGTGTCAGCCATAAATGACATGAATTCAGTGGAGCTCAACTAAGAAAAATGAAAAGAGCCACAGAGGAGGCAATTGAAACCATGTCTGGAGATATTAAAAGTAGGTACTGCTTTCAAAATCATGTGTAGTTAACAAAATTCTGAAGAAATGCTAATGGGCCTCTCTAAGTGCACCTATACTATTGTTACTCATTGCATTTCATGTTTCTTACGGGAAATAATTATGTTGTATGGAAGAGGTTCGAGTTAAAAACATGACCGGATATCAAGCAGTCTAGTTGCAGCACTGATTTGCTGTCTCTGTTTGGACTACATGGGCTGCGTGGGGGTGGGAGGTATCCTTAGTCAGGGGCCAAGCGGGGGCAAAATCAGCTACCAGGAGACCCTCTTCTTTAACTGGCTCCAACTCCCTTGAGAAGAACCTCTCTTTGGGCTCTTTTGTGATAAGGAGCAACACCCATGTAGCCTGGCTCAAATCAGTGGTATGGGCTGCTCAGTATCCTGTCTTCTGCAGCCTGGCCCTGAGGGGACAGGGCAGGGAGATCTGGGTGGGTGGGGGGTGGTGGCACCTGGCCCTGGGGTTGCCCAGCTCCAAGTAGCCCCTCCGTCCACCTTTAATCAGCTGTGTTTAGAGTGGGATCATCTAATAGAGGCAAACAGGTCCACTGCTTCTCCACAGGCCCTCTGGGACATTTAAAAAAATGTTTATTTCCTTGTGTGGCTGCATCAGGTTTTGGCTGTGGCTCACGGGCTCTCTAGTTATGTAACTTGGGCTCAGCAGTTGCAGTGCAAGGGCTTGGTTACCCCATGGCATGTTGAACCTTAGTTCCCTGACCAGGGATCGAATCCATGTCCCTTGCATCAGAAGATGGATTCGTAGCCACTGGACCACCAGTGAAGTCTCTGGGAAATTCTCATTAACTTTGTCAACGCACTTGACAGCTATTAAATACGTTCCTTAGGCCCAGTCCTTGTGCTAGCCAAGCGTCAGCAAAATCAGACACGATCCAGGACTGCCCGCATGGGGCGCGATGACATTCAGGAGCGTGATTGGAATTGGAGAAAGGGCAGAGGCAGTTCCAAGAGAGAGGCCGGTGGGTAATGGTCTGGGCTGTTAAAGCAGGGTGACAGAACTTGGCCCAAAGGGTCTCCCAGAAAGCTGGGAGCCTTTGCAGAATCCGAGACAGGAGGAGAACCTTGGGAGGCTGACACGCTATGCGACCTTGAGCAGGTCCCCCTGCATTCTAGGACTCAGAGGTCCCTCCTCTGAGAAACTGAAGCAGGGGGTTCTAGCCCAACCTCCCGGCCAGATGTGGTGGGGACAAACTAAGGCGATTGTAGAGCTCCCGCCCCTCCCCAGAGGAAGTACTGAGGGCCTGTTCCCAGGTCTCCATGAGACTCCCCTTCACTGGTGGTTCTTGACCCTGATGCATGGTGCAATCAAGGGCTCAACCCCTACCTGCACTCAGAGACAGCCTTTCTGCAGGGACAGAGTTGACCTGGAGCACGTGGGTCTCTGGGAGCGAAACTAATCCAGACTTGGGATGCCTAGAGGAACAGACAAATACTGCAGCCCTTGTACAACTTCCTCAAATATAAGTCATCTCAGTGGAACTTTGGGGAGAAGCTGGTTAGCTCTTATAAGCTATAAATTGTCATTTTTATTGCTAATAATAATAATAACAATAATTCCTGGGCTTCTGCCCTGAGATCATAGTCTGTCTACAGGTAACTTTAGTCATTAACCCAAGGACTGGCCAAGCATGCAGATTAATAATTCAACATTCCTTATCCCTAGAGCCTCATTCAGACTATGCCCATAACCCCTGACTCATCTCTAGATTGGCACCTGTATCAGGGCCAATATTTCAGCAACTTTGGTTGTATCACTCAATTGAATCAACCCTGTGAGGGTTATCTCCACTTTACTGTGGCTCAGAGAAGGTAAGTGGCTTGCCTGAGGTCACAAAATAGCTTTTGTAAGCTCTGGCGAGCTGGGATTTGAACCCAGATCTGTCCGAGTCCAATGTCCAGGTTTGCAAGTCTAGCCATCTCTGCTAGTTGATAAAAATAGCTCTACCTCTGGGAGTTGTAGGTGAAGATGGTCATCTATAGAATTCTAAGAAACAGAATTCTAAGAAAAGGCAAGAACATAAAATAAAGGTCTTGACCTAACTTAGTGAAATAACTTATACTCAGTTACCGCCGAGTCAGAATTTGTGGAAACCCAGTCAGTCCTGCACCCAAATTGCCTGGAGGACTCTCAAGGTAGGGAGAAGCTGTTGAATTAATAAAATGCATTAAGATGATTGCACGAGAAACACTTAATCTACAGAGGATAGTACACTGTTTTCAAGTACTTTCTAAGGCACCCTTTTCCACACCAATAATTGATAGACTAACCTCAAATTGTTCTTATTTGTTCATTAACTTGAGTCCCCCACGGGCTCACTATGCAACACTTTATTAGCCTGGATTGAGTAATATATTTTAAAGTAATAAAATGACATTATTTTTAAATTATTTTTTAATGTGGACTTTCCAGCCATTGACTGCCCTCTCTGATAGGTCTGAATTAGTGAGTTTTAATTGTGTGTGAAGAAGCAATAAAATAATCATTACTAAGATGATGGGGTGCTTCATTCATGGTAGACACCGAACTGGGATGTCATGCGCATCGTACTGTTGAGCTTCACAAAAATCACACCACATCCTGGGCGTCACATGCTCCACTTCACAGATATGGAACTCACTCTCTAAGGGATTAAACTCCCTGCTCAGGGTCCCTGGGCTAATGGGTGGTGGAGCCAAGGATGAAGTCCAGGCTTAACACCTCTTCTGCAATATCCACTGATTGTGGTCAAGGGATGAGCAGTGGGTGGTGCTGAATGGGGCTGAGTCTTTAGCTCAGAAGACCTGAGTTATTAAAAATGGGAAGGTCAGAAATATTAGAGCAGAGAGAAGTCAGGACATATCCTGGCACCCTGAGGACTCCTCACTGTTTATATGCTCAAGCTTGGCCACCCCTAAGAGCCAGGTGGGCACACAAAGGTGAACAAGAAGTGGTGTGGATGATTAATTTTATACGTCAACTTGGCCAGGCTATGATGATCAGCCATTTGGTCAAACACCAGTCTAGATGTTGCTGTAATTATTTACTGATGTAGTTAACATTTAAGTTAATGAGTGAAGCAGATTACCCTTCATCCAGTGTATGGGTCTTATCCAATCAGTTGAAGGCCTTAAGAGCAAAAATTGAGTTTCTCAGAAGAGGGAATTCTCAAGACTGCACTGTAGAAATGCTGCCCTAGTTGCCAGCCTGATATCCTGTGGAATTTAAATGGGAGACTGCAAAATTAACTCTTACCTAAACATCTGGCCTGTCAGCCTACTCTATGAATTTTGGACCTGCCAGCCTGTTACTATATGAACCAATTCCTTAAAAGAAATTTATTTCTCTCTCTCTTTCTCCCTCCCTCACTTCCCCAGCTCCCAGTATATATATACAGATACACACATGCACACATATATTCATATGTGCTTATTTATCTATCCTATTGCCTTTAATTCATTTTATTTAGAAAGCCCTAATACATGTGGAGATGTGATTCTTGCCCTCAGGAAGCTCACATGTTAGCAAGTTCCTGGGGGATCATCAGCAGAGAAGCAGACAATAATAGGAAACAGCCTAGGGTTTCAATATGATGGCCACTTTTTGTGTAAGCAGTGGCAACATTGGGTTATGTGTTAGGACTTTCAAAGCAAAGACAATAGGGAGGGAAGCAGGCAGAGATGGTTCATCCACGCAACATCATCTATTCCCACTAAACCTGGATGAGTGGTGGTGAATTCTTTTCCCCCCCCTGAGTCTTAAAGGCTCTGACGTTTTGTTTTATCATTCCAAGCAAGTATTCACTCTGGAAGGGGCCTCAAAGACAATGAAATGCAACTCTTTCATTGTTCAGATAGGGAAACCATGTCTCTGAGAGCTTTTTATCAAAGCGACAAAGGTACCAGATCATGGTGACTGGCAAGATTTATCCACAGAAATAATGGCAATTATTCATACACATTTCAGTACGTTTTTCTATGGCTGTGATACAATGAAATTCTGCCCCTGTGCAACTGAGATTTTACCATACTTGACCATTTTGAGAAAGAAACCAAAGGAACTAAGGAATTATGGACTCAGGACTAGCTACCATGGAATCTATCTGAGCTCCAGGTCCACTTGGCACTGTCTCCCACAGTCACCCCTGGTCTCACCCTGGGAAGGGGGCTGGGCCCCGGGCAGAATCCACACCAGCAAAGTCATCTCCAGTCACAATCCTAGACAGGCTCTCTTTTTGGAATAGAAGAATTTGTAGCCACAAGAGTTGTAATCAAAAGAGCTTCTAATTTGGTTCCCCATGAGACTTCCCTGGAGGTCCAGTGGTTAAGACTTTGCTTTGCAATGCAGGGAGCAGGAGTTTGATTCCTGGTCAGGGACTAGGATCCTGCATGCTGTGAGATATGGCCAGAAATTAAAAAAGAAGAAGATTTGGTTCTCTAGAATATTCCATGGAATTAGTTTCTCCTCTGGAGTCCTCTTATCACATAGCATTGAGCTCACTCTTGCTCTTACCTTTTATTCAGTTATCACCTCTATAAAAAGACCAAATCCTTTAAGAAACTGTGGTTCGTGTGCTTTTGTCTTCCTCTCCATTCCTAGTGGAGAATGGTGACAGGAAAGTGGAGATCATTCCCATTTTACAGAGAGAGAAACTGAGGTGTAGAGAAGGGTGCAACTAGCTTCTGACAGTGCCAAACGGAGTGCAGAGAGGAGAGATCTGTAGGCAATGGTCCTAGGGAATTTCTGTCACTGTGGGTGGGCAAAGTACCACTCAGCCTGGCCTTGCAAAGTAGAACCAGCCCAGCTGCTCCAAAGAGAGCCAGGTCAGTGATAGGAGAGCATGTGGACAGGCTTTAAAATCCCTTTTTCCCCTTTTTATTACAGTTCAGTAAGATCCAGGTGACTCATTTTGTGGTGATGCTGTGACCCTCTGTCCCCTTTCCGAGGGAAGTGAGGGGAGGTTATGCCCTAAGTCTATTCTTACTGATTCTGGCATAAAAGATGCTCTGCCTGGGGAATAAGGATTGTGGCCATCAAGCTGGGGGTATGGGAAAGACACCATCTGATTAGGTGGAAGGGTTACTTGGTCTGACTACCTGAATTTTCATCTCAATTATTATTTTTATTGCTAGCTGTGTGATCGTAGACAAGTCACTTAACCTCTCTGAACCTTGGTTTGTGCTTCTGTGAAATAATTACCCTTTTGGAGTTATCAGTAGTCTTAAATAAAATAATAAGTGTGGCCATGTTTTAGAGACTGAAAAACATTGTACCTGTATTAGTTATTGTCATTTAAAAGATAATTTTATTTATTTATTTATTTGGGCTGTGCTGGGTCTTTGCTGCATGGGCTTTTCTCTAGTTGTGTCAAGTGGGGGCTACTCTTTGTAGTCATGTGCAGGCTTCTCATTGTAGCGGCTTCCCTTGTTGCAGAACACAGGCTCTAGGGCTCTAGGGCTTCAGTAGTTACAGTTCCCAGGCTCTAGAGCACAGGTGCAATAGTTGTGTATGGTCTTAGTGGAGCCATGGCATGTGGGATTGTCCCGGACCAGTGATTGAACCCATGTCTCCTGCCTTGGCAAGTGGATTCTTTACCAATGATCCACCAGGGAAGCCCTATTGTTATTTTTAGATACGGCCTACAGAAGATATTTGCTAAAACCTGCACTGGGGCTCTCACAGATGGTGCCCGCCATCCCTTGTATGTGACTTCTGCTTCGGAAACAGGGTGAAATAAACATACACAGCAGATCTTCAGACTATCACAGACCAGGGAAGGAATGAGTTTCCCGAAGAAAACCCCCAGCAATCATGTTCCCTGAGGTTGAGAAATGTGGGCTGTAATAGCTTTGCTATCATCAACACTATGCCGGAATCACTTCTGGGTAGAATTTAGAAGACGGGGGGGTGAGAGAAGGAGAGTGTGGTGGGCACCACACCCACACATATGGTTCAAACCCAAGTTTACCACCGAAAATGACCCAAGAATTCTGGTAAAAAGAGTTGTCATTCAAGATCAACCTTGACTCATTTCTCCCACAAAGGAGGAAATGGAAAGTCAGCAAGAGAGAACAGACTCCATATCTAGGTGATCTTGAGTGCCCCATCTCTCCTCCCTCCCTTCTACTGAACTATTTCCCCCTTTCACCTCTCTCACAGCTAATTTCACTGTTAGAGATGCATTCTGGACTTCCCCAGCAGTCCAGACTCTGCCTTTCAATGCACAGGGAGCAGGTTTGATCGCTGGTTGGGGAACTAAGATCCATGTGCCCCAGGGTGTGACCAAAAAGTGAAGATGAGAGAGAGAAGTGCCTTTCTCTGGTTATTCAGTCTCTGAGAGTTCTCTATTACAAATGCAAACCTGCCTGAGAGAGGTGACGGGTAAATCCAGACTGTGTTCTAGTTCAGGCAATCCCAGAGACTGCAATTGTTTCCACTGGGTACCTGAGGGAACAAAAGGGGTGAGTGGGGAAACAGAGATTGTAGTTCCATTTTCCAGATGAGGAAACTGAGACTTGTAGAAATAAAGAAAACAGTTAGCAGTCTGAGGTGGGAGAAGGCCAAACCCCAGTTTCTCACCCCTTATTGTGTGTTTTCTTCAGAGTCATTCAAAGGCAACTCCAAGCAATTTGTCTCAGAGAAAATAAGCATCCATTGTCTTCCCTGTTCTTACCTCTGGGGCAACCCAGGCTATGTAGGCAGCATGTGGCCCATTCTCAAGCACATCCATGCATAAGCTGGAGGGTAATCATGACTCCTCTGCCTGGTTCTAAATAATATAACTAGGCCAATCAGGCTCTCTCTCTCTGGAATTCAAACTGAGACCTAAGGGACGTTGCAACTGTATCACACTGGAACTCAGAGGTCCGGTAGACTCAAGGGTGGTGTGGCCATTATAGGGCTATAAACACCCCAAGTTTCTAAGAAGAAACCCAGGGAGCCAGTCAGCCAGGGGAGAAGGGAGCAGAGGCACAAAGAACCACGGGGAATGATACCCAAGGAACAGTTCCAGTTCCTGAGCAAGGAAGATGCCCCAGTCCTAGGGCTACTGCTACTGCTGCTAAGTCACATCAGTCGTGTCCGACTCTGTGAGACCCCATCGCTGGGATTCTCCAGGCAAGAACACTGGAGTGGTTTCTAGGGCAGGGACCCTTAAATGTCTGCCCATGGGATGTCGGGGTAACCATGGAGCAGCGTCTGCCAAGATGCGTCTCCCATTTATACTCTTTCTAACTGGGTGTATCCTTGATGTTACCTTGTCCTTGCTATTTCACTGAGTGTTGAATTTAAGGGAGGCAGATAACTTTAATTTTCAGGTAACAACCTGAAATCAAGAGATGCCCCATCTGTGAGTGATACAGGAGTTACGACATCCCATTGCTGATGAGCACACCCCAACATGCCACCCTGATACCGCACTGATAGTCCCTGAGCTGCTAGTATGCCGGAGGGGAACCTGGGGCTGTCCGGAGGGAGAAGGAGCCAAATGTTTGATGACCCTAAGAGTAAACTGACCACTAGTCATCATGTTGGTCTCTGAATATTTCCAGCCCCTGGACCTCTGCAGGTTACTGCAACCTGCTAGGGTTGCACGTCCAGGCCTCTTGTGTAGGGCAGGGCCATGAGACCTAATCTGGACAATGAGTTATGAGCGGAGGTTTTAAAGATCTACGGAGGCCCCTCAGTCTCCTGCCTTCTCTCACTGGCAACATTAAAGACAATGGCTGTTCCCTTGTCCTGGATCCTGGAGGAGGAAATAAGGAGCATCACCCACAGACAACCCAGTTCCAAGAAATGAAAATTGTTACAAGCTGTTCCACGTTGGGGAGTGTTTGTTACCATGATGCACCCTGGTGCATTCTGACTGATGCGTTGCCCTTTCCAGGGCTTACCCATGGTGTTTGTCCTGGCTCCTTTTGGGAAGGCAGATGGAGGGGCTTCTGTGAGCTAGGGCAACCTCAGGGACTGGTGACATTCCTTGAGTGTCTCCCCACCAGCCTCAGGGCTGTCCCTCAGGCTGTGGGACAGGAATGCTGGACAGCAGAGGGCACCAGAGGCCTGTGTCTGCTCCTTCATCTCGGTGTCATCCAGGGTGTTGGTGTTGGGGGAGGTGGCCTTGGAGGCAGGTGGCACTCGGGCCCCAAGCAGGGGGCGATCTCGGGCCTGCTCCTCTTCTGGGGCACTGCAGTTGTGGGCAAGGGTCTGCATGATGCAGCCTCACCCACCAGTAGGCTTCAGAGAACACTGGGGAACAGCAGGCAAGGGGCCTCACTCACTGAGGCTTCTAGAGAGCGGGTCTTGCCCTCACCTCTCTCTCTTGGTCCAGACTCTGCTTTGGTTGTCGGACATCAGGCCCGGCATCAGGCTGAAAGGGGCAGCTGGGAGAAGGACGGAGCGTGCTGGGCACAGCGAACACACAGCCGCCCACACGGCACAGAGCAGGGTGACCAGGCCCTCCCTGAGGCTGCTGCTCTCCAAGCCTTGAGTCCCCCAGCTAGACTTCCATGTCTTCATCACACAGCTTTCGTTTGTGTTCAGGTGCAGCCCTGTTTCTCTTTTTGGTGGAAGGAGGTGGTGGAGGTTGGAGCGCGCAGGCCGAGGAGCAGCTGTTCCCAGACTCTCAGCCCAGCGATGGGAGGACCTGGGCGCCTGATCGGTGCAAAGAGCTTTATCCTGAGGGGCAGGCAGCTGTGTGGTGCCTCCAAGTCCCTCCCCGGGCCTCGGATTCCTTGGCTGTAAGAAGGAGACTGGGGCCATGCCACTCAGGAATGAGGACAAAGCCCAGCACTGGGGAAGGGGTGGGAGGGAGAGAAGAGAGAGCTACCAGGAAGGAAAAGGGTGCAGACGGGGGGTGGGAGGGGGAACCTGGGCCACTGAGAGTCACTAGCTGGATGTGACATTTTCCAGGAGCGGTTTGGATCACCTGTGTCCACTTGCTTTCCTTTTGTGTTGCTGTGTTTCAGTGTTTACATTCCTCCAGATATAAAGACTGAAGTCAGGTCAGACCATTACATCTCACCTTGGCTGGCCCAAAGTCAAACAGAAGAGGTTGCCAGTGGCACCTAAGTCTCCAGCCTTCCTCCCAGCCTCCTTTCTTAACTTTTATTTATTTATTAAATTCCACCCCCGCCCCCGCCCCATTTTTGGTTGTACTATGTGATATATGGGATCTTAGTTCCCCAACTAGGGATTGAATCTGTGTCCTCTGCATTGGAAGAGCGCAGTCCTAACCAGTGGACAACCAGGGAAGTCCCTAGCCTCCTTTAGGCGCTGCTCCTACCTCCTGAGTCTCCTGGCGCTGCTTCCCTCCCACTTGGACAGGGGATCTGGCCTGGTCTCTGGAACCCTAGCCAGGCCTGTCTTCTAAAAGGTCAAGCAGATGAACTCCAAGCCATGACCTTGAGGGGGATGAGGGGGTAGGGAACATCCCCATTAAGCTTTGAAACGCCTTCTTGCCCCTTTCCTGACCCTTACCAGCTAGTCAGGCTTCTAGGTGAAAAGGAGGCACCAAGGTTTCCCCAGCAAGAGTCCTGGAGCTCTGGAAGGTGCCTTCTGGGTGGGATTTCCCTGGAGAAGCACTGTCTCCTTCAACCCTTCAACCTTCGTTTGGTTCAGATCCTGGAAGGCTGGGGTGAGGCCCAGAGACAGGCCGCTTCCGAAGACTTCCTCCGCTCTCCCCAGTATCCGCTTCCTCTGAGCTCTAGAGGGAATCAGCGCACTGCCTGTAAGCGAAGTGCTACCTGTAAGCTATTCTGGTGCATCAGATGTGTTGAGACTGGTCTCCCACGAGCTGGTTGTAAACTGCTTAGGGCGAGGCAGACAGTTTGGGCATTTCTCCCTTCTCCTGACTTGCGGGTGCTGTCATGCTCTGTCCCTGGTGAATAGCTCTGTGTCCCATCAAGTCCACCCACCTGGGTTACTCATTCATTCATTCATTCTTTCAGACATTCATGGAGGCCCCACGGGCACAACATTACCAGGGACTAGACCCCCAGAGATAAAGGGGCAGAAGACAGTCCTTGAAGGGGTTGAGTTGAGTGGGTCTTGCGATTCAGGGTGCCCTTGCATGTAAGGGGCCCCGGGGCGGGGCTCTCACGAGAAGGTGAGGTTTGGATTGGTTGTTAAGGGAAAAGCAGTAAGAGTTGGCAGTTGAGGGCTGGGAGAGAATTTTCCAGGAGAGCGGTGAAATGCATAACAAAGTTGGGTGTGTTCTGGGACTGAAGCATTCAGTGCTGCTGGAGCAAATGCATGTGAATAAGGATGAGGCTGAGAAGAAGGTGGACCTTGGATTAGGGAGGGCCTTGGGATGCAGATTAGAGCAGGCAGTCTAGCTGAGGCTGGTAGGCCATGTGGAGATGAGTGTTCTAGCTCAGAAAGGAGAAGGAGGAGGTCATTTAAGGCAGGCAGGGGGTGGAGATGAGGAACAGCTCTGAGAGACACTGGGTGGGTAGAAGCCATCCAGCCAGATGATCACTGGACATGGTGATGAGGAAGAAGGAGGGGCTGAGGCTGACCTCCAGGTTCCTGACTCCAACGGCTGACGTTTGGGGGCTACACCTCCCCCACCAGACTAGGGGAGAAGAGCAGCAGGTTGGGTGTGGGGCCTGAGGGTGGATTCAGGTATGGATGCACTGAATTTGGGATTCTGATGGCCACCTCAGGAAAGGCAATCTCTGTACCAACAAGCATTTGGTTTAGAGTTTGGAGAACTGATGTGGGCATCTTCAGCATCGGGGAAGTGTCTGAATCCCTACGGGGTCAATGAGATGATTAAAGGGGGATGAATAAAGGGAGATAAAAGAAAAGGACCAGGTCAAGCTCTGAGGAGCACTGGCATTTAACGAGGGGATAGAGGATGCAAATGGGTTTCCCTGTAGCTCAGATGGTAAAGAATCTACCTGCGATGCAGGAGATCTGGGTTCCATCCCTGGGTTGGGAAGATCCCCTGAAGGAGGGCATGGCAACCCACTCCAGCAGTCTTGCCTGGAGAATCCTCATGGACAGAGGAGTCTGGTGGGCTGCAGTCCATGGGGTCACAGAGAGTCGGACATTACTGAGCGACTAAGCACAGAGCATGCAAGAAAGAGAGGGGGCAACAGAGTCTGAGGATGGTGTGATGGAGGTCAAGGTGAAGGAGGATTAACGTGTCCGAGACTAAGGCAGGGAAGCCGGGGTGGAGCTCTGGCAGGAAGGTCATTGGCACGCCTGGCCTGAGCGAGACAGTGGAGTGGCAGGAGTGGACGCTGGCTTCAGGCTGACCCCCACACATCAGGTTGCCATGTCCACCCTGCCTGCTTGACTCTGAACACAGCACTGGGCAATCAGTCCCTGGGGGAGCGTGTGGTCAGGAAAACTTTGATGAATGAATGACTGTGGGGTCGAAGAAGAGACTTCTTGTTTTAAAAATTGATGAGAATCGAACGGGCAAATCTATAGAACAAAAAGTAGATGAGTGGTCATCTAAGGCGGGGTCATCGGCTGGGACACTTGGGGTGAACTAAGGAGTGTGGAGCTTCTTTTTGGGGTCGTTAAACTATGAAAATTGACTGTAGTGATGGCTGCACAACTCTGTGAAGATATTGAAAGACGTTGAATTGTACACTTTATTTTTTCCTTTTTTATAATTAAATTTATGTATTTTTAATTGAAGGATAATTGCTCTACAATATTGGATTGGTTTCTGCCAAATGTACACTTTATTTTTATTTTTTAAAAAAATTTTTATTATTTTTTTGGACGCAATGAGCAGCATGCAGGATCTTCTTTCCCCAACCAGGGATCGAACCCGCACTCCCTGCATTGGAAATGCAGGGTCTTAACCCAGTGAACTGCCAGGGAAGTCTCAAATTGTGTACTTTACATGGATGAGTTGTGTGGTCTATGAATTATATCTCAATAAAACTGTTTTAAAAAATATAAAGCCATCAGGAAAAAAAACCCCCAAAGACTGGTGAGACTTGAAACTTGGGCATCTCACCCCTCCCACTTCCTTGCCCCTAGAATGAGTCAGGATCAGAGAGGTAATGGATGGGGGTGGGGGTTTCCGGTCCTCATCTGGATCTGGAAATTATGAGCTAACTTGGGGAAAACATGGAGGACTGTTTGGAAAGTCACAAATGCTCCCTGGCCAAGAGGTGAGAACTCCTTTTCTCTGGGGGCTTTCCTGTAGTTCCAGCCTCCTGGGTGACCTCTGGTGGTGAGCTGGGTGACCACAGATGCTGCAGCTTGCTGGGCTCTGGAGGCAAAGCTCCTCTCTTTGAGATCATAGCCCAGGTCAGCAGCCAGCATAGGGAACCCTGGCTGGGATTCTAGGCCAGGCTCTGCCATTAGCTCATGTGAGATGGTCCTTGCTCTGAGCCTCCATTGTCCCATCTGTATAGCAAGGATTCCAATACTGCATTCACCTGGGTATCCCAAGGTTAAGATGGGATAATGGATGTGAAGGTGCTGTGAAAAGGAGGACATGCTGTATGTAGGCCAGAGTTTTCTTCATTCATTCATGGATACATGCATGCATTTATTCAACAGAGTGACGAGATGTTCACTGGATGCTACGATTATGAAACACTACATGTTTGTGGGCAGAACAAGCCGGCAGACTTTGTGATAAGAGGCTGTTTCTGGCCGTATTTATGCCAGTTCCTCACTGTCTGCAGCAGAAAGGCAAGGATGGAGCTGATGGGTTGGCAGGCATCAGAGCTCCTGGCTGGTGGAGGCCACCAGCCCCGATGTTGCCCTAGAGTCAGTAGGCTCTGTTGCATGGGATTCTGTGAGGCTGGGAATTCCTTCTCTCTCTGTTCTGGTGGGGAAGAGTTTATACTAAATCGGGTCTAGGATTGTTTTCCTGCTCTGTCATCTTGACACCAGAGGATGCCTCCTTTGTTATCTGGTAGCAAAGGCACATCAGTCTTTGACATGGGCCTAGTCACTGTCCTTTGTGCATGTGAAAGGATTCCAGGGTAGAAGGTGGTCATCAGAGGCAGCTGGGTGGACATAGATGGCTCCTGGATATGAATGTGAAAGACCTGGATTCAAACTGGGTAGGTGAACTTGGACAAGGCATTTACCTTGATGGGACTCATCCTCCTTTCTGTAATATGGACTCAATATCTGCCCAATGTGCTTTGTGAAGGTAAGGTGAGGTTGTGAGAGAATTTTGAGTATTATAAAGAGGCCTCCTCCTCTACATCCTTATCTTCCGTTAACATCAGTTCATCAACATTGTCATCATTGGCCCACCGTTTTGGACTCCATGTGATTCTTCCCTTCTTCTGATGGACCCTCTGTAATGTGTCTACTCAGTAGGACTTTCATTAATGTGTGTCCCCCACTTATCACTCTGTGGATCTAAATGACCGCTGAGTGGCTGGCTGGGCAAGATTTGCTGACTTAATGCTATGACTCTATTTTATTGTAATTTACAGAGGCTTCCCTGGTGGCTCAGATGGTAAAGAATACACTTGCAATGCAGGAGACCTGGTTCAGTTCCTGGGTCAGGAAGATTCCCTGGAGAAGGGAATGGCAACACACTCCAGTAGTCTTGCCTCATTCCTCCATGGAGTGAGGAGCCTGGTGGGCCCCAGTCCATGAGGTCGCAAAGAGTTGGACACGACTGAGGGACTAAAAAAAAAAAAATTGAGGTTGTAACCCAAAGGATCTGGTGCCTCAGAATCTCAAAACATCAGAGCAGGCGGAAGCCTTGGAGAGCATGCACTCTGGGTGTAAAGAACAGGTGCATAAACGATTGCTTGGATGATTCCCCTTGAGTGTGAGCAGCTTTGTTGGTGATTCTGCCAGCCTTTTTCACTGAATGCCTCTGGAGAACCAAGGTGGGTGTGGTCCAAGTGCAGTACCCTGCAGAGGTGCATCCCATCCATCAGCTGGCAGCCAAGCAGATGTTCAGATTCGGGTGGACCAGCAGAAGTTTAAGAGGTGCAGAGGATCAGTGGGTTTTACAGATTAAGCTCTGAGGTTTAACTATCCATAAATGACTTCAAGGTCCATTCTGGGGGTGGGAGAGGTGCTTCTCAGACCCAAGGCTGCCCTAAAAGGCAGCCAGGCTTGCCCACATCCCCTGACATCACGTCTCCTTGGGGGCCTCTGTGGCACCTGGAGGTCTCTCTTGTGGAGGTTAGAGGGAAGAGGTCTGCTCCCTGGGAGCTGTGTTCTCCTCCACCAGACTCTGCACACCCTACTGGCCAGTGGACAGCCTTCCAAAATCAATTTGCTAAAAGCCAATTTGCCAAATGACTCCAATTTGCTGAATGACTCATTTGCCACAGGACTGAGGATTCAGTTTTTAAATTTCAGTTTCCCTCTGCCTTTGCACAGCAGTTTTGGCAGCAGAATTTTGCATGAGTGTAAGATTTTTAGTGCCGAGCCTGACTCCAGCACTCAGGGCTTTATGTGGAAAGGATAGGCTTGCCCAACCCCTACCCCTGCCTCCAAATCTGCCTCCGTCTGCTTTGCTTTCTGGGGGAAAGGGGTTTCTTTTCCAACACAGTGCCTGTTTCTCTCTTTTTGCAAGCCTCCTCCATGTCCGCCCTTGAACATGGGCAGTAAGAGTGGATCCATGATGGAGTGGAGGCTCAAACCCTTCTTCGGAGGAGGCTCAGGACCCTGGACTGGGGTAATCAGAGGAATGGAACAAAGTGGTACTTCTTGCACACTTGGGTTTCTGATTTAGGATTCATGACCTTGTTATTATTTATTGTCATTTTAATTCATGTTGCAACAGACATTGAAGTAGTATTTCTAAGTGAAGAGCTTTAACCTTGTTTGTATGTATATATTATTTACTTATTTTTGGCTGCATTGGGTCTTAACTGTGGTGCTTAGGCTTGGTAGTTGTGGTATGTGGGCTTAGTTGCCCCTCGGCATGTGGGACATTAGGTCCCCAAACAGGGATCAAATTCGTGTCCTTGCATTGGAAGGTGGATCTTAACCACTGGACTACCAGGGAAGTCCCTAACCTATTTATTTATTAAATCTAAGAACTGAAATTTAGTTTAGAACCTGCTCATTGCTAGCACATAGGATCATAAAATCTGCTCCTCACCCAAAATGAGCAGCTTAAGATCTAGAGTTTGGTTTCCCAGGTGACTCAGTGGTAAAGAATACATGTACACCCATGGCTGATTCATGTCAATGTATGACAAAAACCACTACAATATTGTAAGGTAATTAGCCTCCAATTAAAATAAATAAATTAAAAAAAAAAAAAGGATCAACCTGCCAATGCAGGAGACTTGGGTTTGATCCCTGAGTCAGGAAGATCCCCTGGAGAAGGAAATGGCAACCCTTTCAAGGAAAATCCCATCGACAGAGGACCTTGTTGGTCTACACCCGTGACATCACAAAAGAGTCAGACATGACTTAGCGACTAAACAACAACAAGATCTAGAGTTATAGAAAAAAAAATTAGTTATTTCAACTCTTGATATTCTACAGCTATTTTCTATTTCTACATCTGTATCGATATCTGTACCTGTCCCTATATCTATGTTTATTAGTAGGCAATTCAGAAAAGCAGATTAATCCTGAATATTTTCATTTGTTTTGGAATGCCTGATACTTTCTATTGCTTGGTAACATTTGGTAGTTATCTTAAGCAGAACACTGTTCAGGTGACCTCTGGGCATGTTCATGAATTTCACCAAGTCTTAACGTCTTCATCTGTAGAGTGGGGCTAAAAATGCCTCCTTGATGAGGTTTCTGTGAGTATGGAAAGAAATAATGGGTGGCAAAGTGCTATAATCATTGATGGAGTTGTGCAGACGTTGGCTGTTAATATGGTTTGATTTCAAGGTGGGAAGAGCAAGACCCAATGTCTGCTGCCTTTTAGAAGAGAGATGGTTTAGGCCAGGAGGAAAATTTGCCATGGCCAAGTTCAAAAGCAGAGAGCTCTTTCTTTGTTAAGATTCTTCATGGGCTCCTCACCCACCCAGACAAGATCCTTTGTTGCTATTCCAACCTCATCACAGCCCCTCTCTTTCCCACATGGCTCTGAGCTCCAGCCACACTGACTCTCCACAGATTTCTAGACTGTCCCCTCCTCCTTCCTGCCTCAGGGCCTTTGCACAGTTTGTTTCTATTTTGCCATCTCCCCTCTAAAGATCATCTTTAGGTCTTTGCTAAGATATCTCTTCTGTGAACTTTCTGTGACCCTCCCACAGGTAAACTCCTCCTGGCAAAAGTGTTCTCTCTTAGCACCTGCCCTTACTTATTCTTCAGAGAATCAGTTACAACAGCACTTAATTAATTCATTGTGTAATTATTTGTTTAACATCTGCCCTTTTGACTGATCTATAAACACTATGAAGTCAGAGGTTGTGTCTTGTTCTCTGTGGTGGCCCAGCATTTAGCATTGAGCTTGGTACATAGAGGGTGTTAGGTAAGCACTTTTGAATGAATGAATGAATGAATGAAATTGGGACAGCAGGGCAGGGGAGGATGAATGTCTGCTGGATGCTTCTCTTTTTGACTCACACTGGCACTCCCCAGTAGAACTTGGTTTACTTTCCCTCTTCGGTCTGTCCCCTGTTCAGGTCTTGGCCTCTACTCTGGGGGCTGAAGTGTGTCTATCAGCAAACATTCCATGAGGTGGAACAGCGGGCAGCCTGGGGGGACACGTGTGGACTGGGAAGGAGGAAGACCTCATCCTCTGGTTTTTTACAGGTCCCTCACCTCTTCAATCCAATTCCTGGCCTTCAGCTGCTTCAGAGGGCAGTGAGCAGATTCCACATCAGCTCCTTCCCCACCCTTGTATCCCTGGATATAAAAATTTAAAAGAACATAAAACATATAAAAAGTAAGCGGATAACATATAGAACTGGTTACGCTCCCCTCCCCCACCCCTTTAAAAAATATTTTATAGAACCAGAAAAGGCTGGAGCTGAAATGAGACTAGTTCAACCTGATATTTATAAGACAAGGAGGCTCAGACCCCAGGTGGTAAACTGAGACCCCTGACCCACACATCATGCATTAGCGGTGCATGCCTTTGGTTCAGATATATTGGACCTGATGCCTTAAGCCATTGTTAGGTGTCATGTTTTGGGGGGCAGGTATGGTCAATGGACAAGCAGTTGAGAGTCAGACCCCACAGGAATTGGAAGCGGGGCACAGCCAAAAAGCGAAACAGCATGGGACTCCTCACAGCCTTCTAAGAGTTGTTCTCCCTTTCAGAGCCCCAGTTTTCTCATCTGTTGAATGGGATAATAGTCTTGTCCCTGGACCACTACTCATCAGGGAGGCTGTGAAGGGTTTCATGATGAGATAAAGGCTGAGCTGCCTGATTTCGGAAGTCACCCTGTAATTTTAGGTGTGCCTGCTGTGGAGCCTGGGAGGGAAGTAATGGGAGGCTCTTAAAAGCATCCAAAAGTGAGCAGTTTGGGAGGGGTCTCCCCCCCGGGGCAAGTGGGAGAGACATCAGCTTCTCTTGGGCCCCTCTCTGACTGGCCGCCTATCCCAGCCTCCCTGGGCCAGGCTGACTATTTGCGGACCCACCTCACTCAGAGTAACAAGGATTCCAAGCCCCGATGTCCAGCTCCATCGCTAGATTCCTGTTAGAAAATCCTATCGGGAGGAAACACACTGAGCTGCTCTCTCTCAAGAAGAATTCCACATTTCCTCTAACAATTGGTGAGGGAGTGAGCGAGCGACTGTGTTTCTCAGCGCCATGGGAATCTTTTGTCCTCACCCCTGATGTCTTGCAAGTCCTGGCCTTTGAGAAAAAAACACCGTCTTCACTCAGGATCACTAAGAGCGAACCTAGCTGTGCCCCAGGGCACATCTCAGTCTCTCCTCCGTGATTAGATATCTGCCCTGATCATCTCTTCCTTCAGAAATAGCTTGAGTCCTGCTGACACCCCTAGACATCTCAGCAGGAAGGACCCATTGGCCTGGCCCCATCAGCCTCTCCCTCCCACCCAGCCTGGCCCCCTGTTCTCTGTAGCACAGGAGACAGGAGTGTGGTACTAGGGCCTGCGTTGTGGCACATCTTTCTCCCGCCTGTTCCACAGTCTATTCCCCCTTCCTTCTCTCCTCCCAGCACCCCCTCCCCGACCCCCAGGAGATCAGTGAGCCAACATGTGTGAGTGGGCTGGGGGGAGAGGCCAATGGGGCTCCGGTAGTCAAAGCAGCCTTCCTGGAGGAGGAGGCCCCAGGTTGGGCTTTAAAGGATGGACAGGGAATGAAGAAACACTGAGGAAGAGGGATAAGCTGTAGAAGAGCTCAAGGATGGGTGCCAGGAGCCCAGTTTGAGACAGTGGTGTAGCGGGGGGAGTGGGAGGGCTGGGTGTGTGCCTGCGTGACCAGGAGAGACAGGCTAAGAGAAGGTTGGTAAGCCAAAGCCCAGACATTTTCTTTAACAAAGAAACCAGTGGTCCCCAGCTGCGGTCGCTTTAGCTAAATAAAGCAGTCACTGTGATTTTGAAACCACAGTGGGCTTGTTCCACTGTGATGGCAACTAATTATGGATTGTAATTGTTTAAACACAGGGAGGTGTTGTGACCTGAATAGCAACAGTGACGGGCCTCCTTTAGTGTCTTCCCACGGCTGGCCCAGCAGCCATGGGCCTGTCTGTGCATCCCCACCCTGCTCCAGATGTTCGTGAGGACAAAGGTCAAGCAGGGGGCAGCGTCCACCTAGCACAGGGAACCGTCTTTTCTGGATTGCCACGGGGCAGCCCGTCATGGTGGAGAGAGCTGGGAGGAGCCCAGTCAGTTCCTCATCCGTGACCTGGGGTGAACAGCACATACCTGGAAGGGCTGTCATGGGCGTGCAACGAAATGCCGAGGGGAGGGTGGTTGCACGTGGAAGACACCGGAGGCACCAGTGCTGCAACAGCAGTAAGTAGGAAAGGAAATTAACTGACCCCATTATACAGATGAGGAAACTGAGCCCCAAGGGGAAGCTTAACTGAAGTCACATGGTCATGGGAAGAGAACTGGGTTTTCAAAGGACTCTCCCCACTGTGACTTCACCAGTGTTTCCCATCACTCTGAATCATCATGTGAACAAATGACTTCTCCGAGCCTCGGCTTTCTCATTTGTGAAATGGAAATAACTCATACGTATCCAGTGGCTTGACTGGAAGGATGACATGGGATGATAAATGCAAAGCTGCCCAGCGCCCAGCCTGCAGAACATGCTTAGGAAGTGGTGGTCCTCCCCACGCCGCCACCACTGTCCACCCCAGTGTGTGACATCATCTAGAATTCAGTCAAGTGGAGGCCCTCGGTGAGGCCTGCAGCCTTCCCGGCCCCCTGCGGACAGAACTGTGGTCTCTGCAGTGGGAGGTCCCACAGTTGATGTGAGGCTGGTGTTGCTCAGAGGTGAACTCCTCTGAACCCTCTGAACTCCTCTGAACTCCTCTGAACCCTGGGTTTCTTTGCCTGACCCAGTTCCTCCCTGACAGCTTTCAGATTGTATGAGTTTCCTCTGTCCGTCTTGTCCGAAGGCCCCGAGAGAATGGGGCTGCGGCATAAAGTGGCGTGTCCTCTTCCTGCCCTAGTATAACCCAGCGGAGGCCTGATCAATATTTCATAGGATCCGAGTGCAGAGAGCTCACTTTACAGCTGGAGAGGCTCAGAGGGGGATGTGCTGTTCCCCAGAGTCAGGACGTAAAGCCATGTCTTCTGACCTCACTTCAGGCTCTCCCTGCGGCCTTGCTGAATTTACAGCAGAGCTGTTCATTAGGTTGAGCTTCTGGCCCTCTGCTTGGAATTCTTCTCCTACCCTTTGCTTATTTTGCTCCCCTGTATTCTTTGGGCCTCAGCTTAAACATTATGGCTTTGAGTTCCCTCCTTGATCAGGTGGAATCTCTCTGCGTTTTGCTCTCACAACATCATCTGGGGCAGAGATTGCTGGTCTTTTCCTGATGTACATGATTACCTTCTTGTTTTATCAAATCCCAATTTAACAGGGAAGCAACATGTACAGTTAAAAGACTACTTCTCATAGCCTTCCTGACAGTTAGGAAATTGCTGTGTAGGGCTTCTAAGAAATTGAGAAATAGCTGACTATTTTTTCCTTTGCGTTTTGCCATTTGTGTCTTTCCTTTATTATTTCTGGAACAGAGATGTAATGATTAGAGCTCTAGCAGCTATCTTGGACCTTTAGGTTAAGGATATTAAGGATGCTCATATGTTAGATCAGAAGCATAGCAAGAGTTTGGGTCCCTGAGGGCTTTATGGAAGCCATCACTCTAGCCCTGGGCTGCCTACTTCTGGACTTGTTTTATGTAAGAGGTAAAACCTTCGTTTGCTTTCATCACTATTGTTGAATTTCTATTCCCGGCAGCCAAATGCAATCCCGATTGATAGAACATTCTTTGTAGTGCTTTTCATAGTTAATGCTAGTTATGTGCAGACCTTTTCACTATCTCGATCGTTAGACCGCATGCTTGATGAGGGCAGAGACTCCGTCTGCTTTGTTTACGCCTGTATTCCCAGCAAGCAGCACAGTGCATGACACTATTTGTGCCAGTAGGGACTTAACAGTTTTCTTGAATGAATACATTCCAATGAGTATGTGGTGTCTAGCGAGGGTCCTACAGGGCGGTTAGAGGAAAGAGTGGCTCTGACAGTGGCCTTTGCAATAATTATGAGAAGCAACTTTAACTGCTCAGGTTGCCAGGGACCACTTTTCTTTTCCTAGTAAACTGGCTGTCCAATATCATCATTTAAAAATATAATTTACATTTTTTTCCACTCTGTCTCTTTGAGGGGACTCTCCTATAACTCACTACCTATACTAGATAGCTACTTAAAAATACACCAGGTACAAAATACACAAGAAAGCCATTTTCCCCGCTTCTTGATCTTGCTTCTCTGAAGCTGCTTTTCTCACACAGTTTGGCTCATATAAAAATTGGTATCTTTTCCTCCCCTCCAATATCATAACAGAATCTTCCCATTTATTAAAAGCTGGACTGAACTATCATTTTTAGTGGATCATCCACAAACTGTTTTCCATCTAGGGGAATCGCTTGGCCTGTCCCCTTGTCTGGCACTTTTAGGTGGAATGATGCTATGATGACCATCTTTGAGCCCAAACCTTTCCTCTGCTTAGGATGACTATTTCCTCAAAGGAGAGTCTCAGAAATGGAATTATTTGATCAGGGGAGATAAACATGTCCCAGTGGCATTTTGCAAAACAGGAGTTGGTGTAAAATTAAAGAGAAAGAGAGACTCAGTCCTTTGGCTTTTCTTTAGGCTCAGTTCCTCCAGCTGTAAACTGAGCAGGTCAGAGTACAGGGCTCCAGATCCCCTTACAGGACGAGAGTTCTGCGCTTGGTCGGGGATGAGGCCTCTGACATCATGCAGGGCACAAGGTCATGAGATGGGGCGGGAAGCAGAGACCTGGATATATCAGCCAGCACCTGCTGCTCATCCCACCTGGAGCTGATCCTGCCTGTGAAAGTGTCCCTGGAACTTTCAGGTCCCCTTTCTGTGTCTTCCTTACCTTTACACTTTCCCCGAACTCCCAGCAAGCATGTACTTTACTGCAACCTTGACCCTTCCTGGGAGGGAGGAGAGCTTCCGATCCTCATTGGGTTTGAGGACCTGTGTGGGGTCTCCTATGAGGGTGAGGATTCACCTTTGAAGGCAGACTTTCCTGGTGGCTCAGATGGTAAAGAATCTGCCTGCAATGAGGATGAGGGAAGGGAAATGCCCAGATGTGATAGGAGGAGTTCTTAGCAAGATGGGAAAGGAAGTTAGAACTGGGACTGGAAGGAGTGAGAGGGAACAAGTGACTGTGGGAAGAGTCCAGGGCTGCTCCTTTCTCTGTCAAGGCCATGTGAACTGAACCAGCCCCAATTCCTTGCAGGCTGACCCTTCTTGTGTGTGCACGTTACAGGGTCTGGGCATGGGTGTCTGAGGAATGAGCTCTCAAAGTACGCACTTTGGCCAGAGTGGCAGAGAGCTATAGGTAGAGGGGAAGGAGGGGCAGAAGGAGGAAGCTGGGGGCCCCAGTTGCTCATTTGTTCATTTATTTACTCATTTTTTTCACCCAATATTTTTGAAATCTGCTCTGCATTACGTTCTGTGTCAGGTCCTGGGTGTTCAAAGATAGAAAAGAGAGAGATGGCCCCTGCAAAGGCTAGAGCACTCTGGGGAAATGTTGGGACCTAGGAAGGCAGTGGCAGCTGATGGGCATGGGTAGAGCATGCAGGCAGGAGGGATGGTGGGCAGCAGGCAGCAGAGAGAAGCCCTCCCTGCTGGAAGGAGTCTTCTTGGCTGGTCACTGGGCCCTGGGGGAACACAAGCCTGGGAAACATCGCTTACACATAGAAAAGTGGCAGGACCAAACAGCAAATCACAACCTGATATGTTTGCTAGGGTCATGTCTATGTAAAAATACTACCTGTAGAAGGTAATATGCAAAAAAAAAAAAAAAAAAGATTTTATTGCATTAAGGGCAAGACTGATGATTTGTTAGGTGCTTTTATCTTCCTATGTTAATGGTTATAATCTTATCATAATAAAATTGAGACGTAGAACAATACTAAAACTTGTAGAGAAGGGAGATGTTTCCTTGAGGTTCCTTATCATGTAATAAAAGGGTACGCAATAAAAATAGGATGGATGAATGCCCTGTAGGTCTTCTCCTGCTGGCAGGGGTGAAGGCAGTGGGCAGCCCCTGAGGGAAGCCCTGATACTTCAGGTGGTCCAGCTATATTTCCACTGATCTTGAGGATTAACTGGCCATGATTTGTTTCTCTTCATGGGCAACAACAGCTAATACCCTTCCAGAGTTAGCAAAGAAAAAGCTGTGCCTGTGTTGTCACTTCTTATTCCGATCGGATGGTTGGTGTAACATGAGTTTTAGCTGCATTAGGGCTGATAGCACATCAGAATTTTCCTCTTCTGTGACAGGAAAATGGAAAAATGTGCTTACATTTGCTCTGTGGTCTTTAAAAGTTTGTTTGTGTTTTCAGCGTGTCTTTGGTGGGGTTGGGATATAGCTTGATGGATATTTGTTGAGTGACTAATTATTGACTGGTAGTCTAACAGCCTCTATTGAAGTAGGCTGAGCAAACACACCACTGAGTGGAACGTGGTGTCTAGGTTACACAGCTTATTCATCTCCTGATCACAGGGGCACACTGCGGGTTATTATTACCCAAGACACTCAAAGGAAGCATGAGAAATCTCCATGGAAATCCTAGGAGAGGAAGGAATCAAATTAGAACAAGGGTGGGGAAGAAGATGGGCTGAAAGGCTCAGTGATGAACAAGTTTAGTCCAGAAAACAGGCCATTTCTTAATAGGTGTCTTGGTCAATAACTGTTTGCTGCAAGAAACAGAGTTATTATAGAATTAGCTCTCAATAATAGTAATGATAAAAATAATTTTTTTGGAAGGCTGTGAGGAATCTCAGTGAACCCGAGGGTAGGGATGACGCCAGTCCCCGTGAGAAGCTCACGGTGGAACTACCGGAAAGTTACCAGAGCCCCAGACAGCTGCTCGCCCGTACTCCGCGTCCCTCATTCTCTGGCACCTCGTGGTCTTTTACCTCAGTCTCTCTCATTTGGTCTGTTTTACTTATTTATTTTTTTCTCTGCAGACTGGCCTTCTCTAGGTTCAAAAATGTTCACCTCAGTTGGGACGTGATCTCTCAGCTCAGGGACCTGATATCAAGAGTCTAAATCCTAAGTCCCAGAGGAAGGAATCTGATTGGTCAGTGGCCAGCCAATGAGGTGACTCTGTTTAGTCAGGTATCTGCCTCTGTTCCAACAAGGTGCGTTCAGGCTCCCGTGGGTGGGAAGGTGTTCCTCAGAGAAGGGGGCACAGACCTGGCAGGCACACTGGCTAATATGCCTGCTTCAGGGGAAGAGTGGAATGACTTGGCTGTTGAATAAAATATTCCACCATGTGCAGGATAGGCCCAGCATGCACTTAAAAAAAATGAAGAGTTTCTGAAACTTAGGGTTTGGGTCATCTTAAGGGCCTACATGATAACTTATTTTTGAGGGGTTTCCCTCTTCATTTTCCAAGTCTTTGGAGAGAGCAGTTAGTAGAAAATGTTAATGACTAATTTTAGCAAATGACCATTTTGGTGCTCCCAGGCCACTAGGGCCAGCCAGAGCTAATTTTCAGAATGCCCCCTTGATGATTCTGGCAACTTGTTTAATATTGACCTAGAGACATGCCATGGGCCCAGATCCAGACATACGGCTAAGCCTAGATTTGCTTTACTGTGGACTAGGAAAAGCTGCCCCATTTACTCCATGTGGATTTCTCATCTGTGAACATTCTCTGGCTTGTCTGTTCTTATGTGGAGCTGTTGGTTGCAGTTGGGCAGGTGGTACAAAACCATATGAGGTGGCCGTGGTCATGATTCTCATTAAAATCCCTCAGGAGCCCTGATCCCACATCACTTTCATAGTTTTGTTTCATTGCCCTCTGGAATGCTGGAGATATGCCTTCCTTTTCTATCATCCACGTGATTTGTGCAGACCTGGCTATTGGTTTCTCTCCCGTGTTCCCTCTACCCCTCCGAGGCAGCTCTCAGGAAGAACCTAACAGCCATCGCCTTACACCCAGATATTTTCAAATAGAGATGACTGTAGCTCCTCTTCTGGACTTAGTTTAAGGCCCCTCACTATGGCGTTTTCACCATTAGTGCTAGTGATATTGCTAAGTCACTTCAGTCATGTCCGACTCCTCAGACCATGGAATTCTCCAGGCAATACTGGAGTGGGTTGCCATTCCCCAGGGGATCTTCCCAACTCAGGGATCGAACCTGCATCTCTTCTATCTCCTGTATCAGCAGGCAGGTTCTTTACTGCCAGCGCCACCTGGAAAGTCCAATATATTCACTGTTGGCTCCTGTTAAGGGGACTTGAATCCAGCTGGCAAGGAGACTGTTTTCTGAGGACCAGGTTGTTCTCAGTTCTGAACTCACGCCCAGGGGCTGGTTACTCCCCTACAACAAAGACCAGCCCCAAGGTGGAGGCTGCTTTCCTAGGCCTTCATCATCCCAACATGGCGGCCGCATTAGCTTGTTCACGAGGGCCCTCTCATTCTAAGTTTCTGGTCCTAGTCTGCACAACGTCTGACCCCTAGTAGGCCTTCACCTCACGGGAGCTTCGCTGATGGATGGATTCACCATCATACTGCTTCGTCACCAGAACTGAAGAAGCCTAGTCCCTGTGGGCCTTTGCCAACCACAGGGCTTGGCATATAGCCTGAGGCTGCCTCGCCATCGTTTTTCACGGCCCTCTTCAAAGGTTAGCCTCCCCTGTAACCTTTTCAGTTGCTCCAGCTTCCCTGGAGTGTTGACTTAGGTGGAGAGCGGAGAGCGTGCTCCCTCTCTAACCTCTGTGTGTTTGCTCAGCAGAGGAGCAGGCATTAGGTCCGCTTGACTCCACCAGCACACAGGTTCCTCTGTCTTTACAGGACTGTCCTCCGGAGGGGGCGCGGCTGGGGAAGGGAGGGTGCAGGGAGGTGGGGGGTGGAGGGGGGGCTGCAGCTTCCTGTTCTGCTGCCGGTTATCACAGGCTGTTCTAATGCTGCTCAAACAATATTGAGAATAACCCCAGCTCAATAGCACCAGTGTTAGGCTGCAAAGTCAATATTGGCTGAGCAAACAGGGTGAGTAAGGAGTTGCTATTTGCGTAGCTATGCGTACTTGTGGCTCCGGCTGCCTCGACAGGGCCCTTGGAAATGAACAAGAAAGGAGGTGGTGTCTGGAGGTGGAGGGGCTTGGGGGGAGGGCCAGACCAGAGCTATTGACAGTTGGGGCTGGATCTTTCTTTGTTGTGGGTTGCCTGTCCTGTGTGTTATAGGGCGTTGAGCAGCGTCCCTGGCCTCCACTCACTAGACGCCGGTAGCTCCCCCTCCTCAGGAGTGACAAACAGAAACGTCTCTAGAGGTTGCCAAACGTCCCTGAGGGGCCATCTCCTTGTGCAGAGACCCAGTGGAGGAACGGGAGGGGGTGAAGGGTGAGGTCCTCCCCCTCTCCATCTCGGGTAGCCAGTCTCTCGTGAGTGCCCAGAAAAGCCAGCTTCTTTAAGAAATAAACGCCACGTCCAAGTGCCTCTTCAGTGCAAGAGGCCTTTCAGCCCTGGCTGGGTGTCTGTGGCCGCCTCCTCACCCTTGCCCTGTCTCGGAACCCTCAGCGCTCCACCCTGAGAGAGAGGTTGTTGGACCCTCAGATACTTTACATCTGTCTCTCTCTTCTTGAATTTCTGGCATGTTTCACTCTGGCCGGTGACCTTCTCGGTCACACCCGCCTATTTATAACACTCCATCCCTGGCTCCCCATCCTGCTCTTTGCCACCCAGGAGTTGACCTGTGCGCTTTTGAGTCCTACAAGAAGCCAAGGCTGGGCCCCCGGGAAGGGCACGTTGGCTACAGGGGCTCCCTGGGCACAGGCTTCTCTGCAGAGTCACCTCCAGGCTCGTCTTTGGTCCTCCTTTAGGAGGTCGAGAGAGGAAGTGTTTACAGCCTGGGGCTCACTTGGACTGTGTCGGGGGCTTTCTGTGTCATAACCACTGTTCTTGCTGCTGGTCCTTAGGGCAGGAAGATGGTCAGAAAGCCCGCGCAGAACAGCTCTGGCCACGTCTGGCCATGCAGCCCAGCCTGGAGCCTTCTTCTCCAGGCTGGGGTCTCAGTATGGCATGGCTGGGGTGGGTGAGCAATGACAATGATGACACCTGCCATTTCTTCCTGCATGTTGGTCCCTTTACTGTGATGGGAGCAGGAGGTGGAAGGCCATCCCTGGGCAGCCAGGATGATGTGGGTCCTGCCCACCGTACTCATTGGCTCTGGCTCCAGGGAAGTGGCTTCTTAGGAGGAGGGAAAGCTCCTATGTGCTCAGATATTTCGAAGGAAGGAAATATTTTTAGTTAGGAAGGAACACATGGGCAGTTAGAGCAGAGCCAGAGTTGAGCAGTTTCAGTGTGTTTAAGCGGCTACAGAAAGGTTTTTTTTTTTCTTTTTCCGAAGTCAACACACACACTTCTCCTTGCAGCACCCCAAGAGAGGGGGCCTCGCTCTCATCCCCTGCCTTCCTTCCTCACACCTCTGTCCCTTAGATGGGACAGGAGAAGGGATGCGAGAATCTTGTTGAATACATGGACATCCCAAAGGGTGATGTCTCATAGAGCCATGGAAGTCCTTCAGAATTTCTCAGATCCACTGCCTGATTTCTTTAGAAACTTGGCCGGAGATGGTTTGGCCTGTTTCTGACTCCCTGCTCGTGTATTTCTCTTCCTGTTGGGAAGGTGGTGTGCAGAGGGGCTGTTTTTGGACTTCCTTAGTACTCCACTGGTTAAGATTTTGTGCTTCCACTGCAGGGGGCACCAGTTTGATCACTGATCAGAGAACTAAGATCTCTCGTGCCACTCAGAGTGGCCAAGAAATAGAGGGCAGGTGGCACTGTTTGTGGGTGGAAAAGCCTCGGGGCAGGTAGCAAGGGGGATGAGAAAGGCGGCTCTGGGTTCGGCATGATGGCTCCAGCCAGAGACCCTTGCTCTTCTCTTTCTTGCATCCCGAGATTCCGTGTCAGATTTCAGCTGAGTAGAGGCTTTTACTGTTTAAAAAAGAGCAGTTGCTGTTGTAGTAGAAAATGATTTGACTCTCATGCCAGGGGTAACTGAGTTCTAATCCATGTCCCTCCACTTACTGGCCATATTCCCTAAAGTGATCTAAGTGTTCTGAGCATGAGTTGTCCTGCCTGCAATGTGATAGTAGTAACATTCAGCCCACCAGGCTGTTACGAGAATGCAGTGAGGTGGCCTGTGTATCTGGTAATGGTGCTCAGTAAATGTCCATCCTCCAGGCCCCTCATGCGTCACCCACCTGACCCTGCCCAGCTTCACGGCCCAGCCTATGTTCAGCTCTGCAGGGAATTTCACCTCTCCAGCCCTCAATCAACCCTTCCTTCTTTGAGAGATGGAGACTAATAGAAAGAACATGGGGTCAAAAGACTCAGCTTTGAATTCCAACTCAGGCACTTAATAGCTGTAAGACATCAGGTCAGTGACTTAACCTCTCTGAGCTTTTGTGTCTTCATCTGAAGAGTGGGCCCAATGGTACTTTCCGCAGAGGTAACAAGACCTTAGGGCAAAGCAGTGCCTTAGAGAGGCTGGCATAATGGTGCAGATTCCTTGGCCCTACTGACCAGAGCTTCTGAAGCCGTTGGTCTGAGTGGAGCCTGAGAATCTGCATTCCAGGTAAGCAGGTGAGGGCTTGGGATGTGGACAGCCCGCTGAGAAATGACATAGTGTGTGTGTGGCCTCAGCATCCCAGGGCCTCCCCGAGTGGTACCTATGAGGACGCCGCATGGTACCCCACTCTTCCGTCTAGGCGCTCAGGCAGAGCAGCCTGCAGTCTTCTCAGGCACGACTGGGTCTCCCCCTGTGGTGACATCACACTGCAGTCACCTCCTGCCCCACCCCCTCCTGTCCATGGCTGCAGCCATCGTCCGTGACGAGGGTATCGCCCCCGGGCATGTCTGCCACTAAGGCGCGTCAGGTGGGGGTGAGATCCCAGGGAGAATGTGGGGCGGCTGCTCTGTGCAACCTGGTTTTACAGTTGCCAGTGGGCCCTAAAACTCCACAAAGTGCTAGGGAGGACCTCAGGCTAAAAGCTCCTCAAGGCCTCTGGCGAGCACCTTATGGTACTGGAGCTGAAAATTGTCCAAGGACTGGACAGGATGCAGACGCTGTCCCTTCCCCACTAGATGCCGCACTCCCAATGCAGTGTTCACATGCTCCTTTCCCGAAGCTCTGTGGAATCTCACAAGGGCTGGTGCAGAGTTTACACCTTGTATGGCCTTGTGGGACTGGCTGCTCTGCAGGATGCTCTTTGCCTCCTCTCAGCTCCATCCTTTCACGGAAGCTCAGCCGGCAGGGACACTTCTCATCTCCACCATCCCTGTGATCATATGCCCCTGTATTCTTCTAGGGCTTTGGCACCTAATCACAGTCTTTCTCCTCCCAAAGGCCTGCCATCATCCCAGGGGCCTTCAGCATCCTTGTGTGTGACATCACCGATACCTCCTGGGCCTCCTAAACCTTTTCAGGTCTGATGGCCATCATCACACTTCATGCCACCACTCACAACTTCAGTTCTACCCTAAATGCCAGAGATTCCCAACGCTGGCTGCCATCAGCACCACTTAAAGGTTATAAAATATAGATTTCCAGGTACCAGAAACTCCAGAAATGGGACACTGAATTTGACTTGACGTGCTGACGATCAGCCAGGTTAGGGACCACTGGATCTTGTCATCCTCTGTTGTGGTGCTTCCTGGAGTTCAGCCTGACAGCAGCCTATCCTCTACCCCATGGGCCGCCTCCAGGTCCCTTCCCTCACCGTACTAGGCCTCCTCATCAAGTCTTCCAGGCTTCTGATCCTTCTCTTTCCTTCTTGCCCCTCAGTTTCCTCCTGTCTTAGTGTCCGTTGCATCAGCCTGGACTGTGGGAACCCATGTCAATACTTGTATACTCACACCCTGGTCCTTTATCCCTGCTTGCCTCTCACTGCCTATGTCGATGGAACCAAAGGGCAGCCGTCTCCACTCTTACAATCCCCTGGAATTGCTGCATCACAAACATCAAGGAATCCACATCCCCTTGAGTTCTTTGGGCTGCCTGGCATCCTCTCCTGAGTTGTCAGCCCCATCTCCTAGCCCCCTCCACAGCCATTCCTAGCTTCCAGTGTTACCTTCAACCCCCCATCCCAGCACCCCGCACCTGGCGCACCCACTGTGTCCTGAGCAAATCAGACAGGGCCCTTGCCCTAAAGGAGCCTAAAGTGAGGGACAGACGAGCAATCCTCATCAGTCTCTGGTTGTGAGGAAGGCCAAGTGCAACGCCGGGCTGCCTGCCTCGCAGGAAAGTGAAGCCGTTAGGTGGAACCTGCTTTCAACAAGCAGCCCCACTCTGCTTGCACACCTGCGGGGCCCACAGCCCCTGGTCTCCTTGCCTGTGTTCTCGCCAGAGGAGGAGCCCATCCTGCGTCACCATCACACGCTCCCTCCTCTGCCTCCTGGATGCCCCCTCCCCTGCCAGGCCTGTCAGGGATCAGGTCCTCTCTCAAAAGTCCAACCTCTTCTTTCGCATCACCTCATCCCTTTCAGCTCCATCTCTTCCATTTTTTTATTGGTCATAATATTAACTGTTGGCTGACCCTCATGCAGGTCAGTCTCATGGACAAGATTACTCACAAAGAAAAAAGGAAAGTGAAAGTTTTAGTCATTCAGTTGTGTCCAGCTCTTTGCAACTCCATGGACTGTAGCTCACCAGGCTCCTCTGTCCATGGAATTCTCCAGGCAAGAATACTGGAGTGAGTAGCCATTCCCTTCGCCAGGGGATCTTCCTGACCCAGGGATCGAACTCCAGTCTCCCACATTGCAGACATGTTCTTTACCATCTGAGCCACCAGGGAAGCCCCTTACAAAGAACCAGCCATAAATAAAATGGCTATTTACCTTTGCTGGTGGGGTGGGGTTGGGGGGGCAGATCGAAGGGCAGAGACACAGGAGCCTGGTAGGGGAGGAGAGGGTGGCCAGGCCAGAGCAGAATTGTTGTGTTCATGCTGTGTGTTCCAAGTATGAGGTATTCATTCAGGGCACTGGAGGCTGAGGCAGCGACGCCATCCCTGAAGGTCATCCTGCAGGTTCCAAAATGGATGGTTCTCAAGAGCGGGTCTGGAAGCTGTGTGGAACCTCCTGGAGGCTCGTGCTGACCCCTCAGCTGTGAGCAGGTGGGGGTGGCCCTGGCCGGGAACCATCTGCAAAGCTCACATCGCCAGTGGGTCTGCCTCCAGCGCCTCCAGAGAAGAAAGTCCTCTCCCCTCCTTGGCTTCCCAAAAAGCACATGAGGATATCATTGGCAGAGCATCTCATCAAGACCCGGTGCACAAGGGGAACCTGGGAGCTCCCCATTCCTGGGGGAGACTGTGCGGCAGGGTGGCAGGGTGTCTAAATGATAATGGACAGTCCAGCGTGGCTGCTGCTGGGCAAGGCTGGGGTCTGAACTCAGATCTCAGGCCTTCACATCCTCTGCTTCATTTCCCAAACCACGCTGACCCCTGTCCAACATCCTATTAAAGAACTTGTGTCTTTCCTGCCTCTGCTTCTTGAGAATCGTCTGAAATCCTTTCAACCATCAGAGGATGTGAAAGGCTGTGGGCCACTGACTGTGGATGAAAACTTCATGCCCTTTCCTTCTTCTGAAAGAACACTTACTATAGAATCAAACTCAAACATCAGAGGTGTCAGTTTCCAACCTGTGGTTTTTGAGGTTCTTTTAGAAGTAGAATCCTTCATTCAAATATTATACATAATCCCACTCTACACGGTGGGTCGTGAGGGACTGCTGGGTACTCTGCTGACTGCCCCTCCTCTGTCCTCCCTGGGCAGGGGTGGGTACCAACAGGTTCTGGAAAACAGCAAGCAGAAGGGTGGTGGGGGTGGGGGCAAGATGCTTCCTATCAGCCGAGAGAATCCTGGCAAGTGGCAGAGGACTGTGGGAGAGAAGTGCCAACAAAAAACCTTTTCTAGGGCAGTGACCACATGTCTTTGGAAAGGAGTGGGGCCTTGAGGTGTAACATCTAGGATTGGAGCTAAAAAGACAGTTTTGTTCCTTTGGCTACATCTTTTCCTCGAATAGCTTTGGCCTGAGGACTGGGGACATTGTTGATGACCAGTGTCCTGGTGCGGGAGGGGCCTTCCTTAGGGATTGTCAGAGTCCACACTTTTGTTCTGTGTTCCTGCTCTAGCTCCTGCAGACCCCAACCAGAATCTGTGTGCATGTGTGTATTCATTCAAGTGAGAGAGACACTGGATCATAAATTTTTCTTCATAAATTACAAATATTATGCGATGTATTAACACTCTGGGCCAAGACAAATGTAATTTTGGATTATTAAGTCCACATGACAAATGAGTGCCTATTAATTTTTATTTATCTTGAGTGAATTAACAGGAACTAGCAATGGAAAAAAAATAATTGTCTTTCTGCTCCTTTGTAGGGAACAGCCAATTTGGAGAAAAGCCTAAGAAACAGTAGCATAAAATCACAGAATGTTGAAATTGAGAGAAACATATATTTGCTCTCATTCAACAAACATGTATGGAGTATTTCCTAGGTCCTGGGGATTCAAAAGCAAACAAGAAACTGTTTCAGTCCTCAAGGAGCCCGGAGTCTTGTAGGGAGAAGGATTACTGGGGAAATTACAACAGTGGGAATTTGGTCAAGGAACATATGTTGTATGAGGTTAGAGTGGGCTCTTATTAATCCTCTTGTAGTTGGGGAGAAAGTCAAGGAAGGCTTCCTGGAGCAAGTTATATCTGCATTGGGTTTTGCTATATTAACAGGAGTTTGGCAAAAAAGATAAAAAGTAGGGGAAAATACTTTTGTTAGAAAGAAGGAGAGCAAGGGTTTATTCAACTAGGAGATGAGCTCAGAAGCCAGCAGTCTAAAGATATTGAGGTAGATGAGGAGAGACAGGGGAGGGGTCCAACCCAGAAAGCTGAGCTAATGATGGGTCAGGACTTTACCTTCATGATGGGGGACATCCAAGGGCATGAAGGAGGGGAAAGGCCACTTTGTTGGTCTTATGGAGGACTCAAGGCTGGAAGCAGGAGACCCTGGTGGAAAGACTGCAATGGATAGAGGATAGAAGCCAGGCAGGGGCAATGTGAAAGGAGAAAGCTGATGAACTGTATTAGTTTCTTTTTGCTGATGTAACAAACCACTCCCCATCATTTCAGTCTCTGCTTCCATCATCACTTCATCTTCTGTCTGACTCTGAGCCTCTTACATCCTGCTTACAAGGACAGTGGATATCCACAATCCAGGGTTCTCTCTCATCTCAAGGCCTTAATTTAGTCACATATGCAAATTCCCTTTTACCATATCAGTTAACATTCACAGGTTCCAAGGATTAGGAGGTGGATATATTTGGAAGGCAGCCTACCACAGGATGCAAGGGATTTTGTGAGATGGAGACAATACATTTGGTGATTGACTAGGGCATGAGGGAAGCGAGAAAGGAGTGGCTGAGATAACCCCTCTGATTACTGGCTTGGGCAAGTAGATGGCGGGGCGACTGACTGAGAGAGAGAAGGAAGAAATGCAGATTTGGGGAGTAGGTGTGGGAGAGGTGGAAAGCAACGAGTGCTATGTTGAACACATCAAATCTGGGATGTTCTATGGGCTTTCGGATCTATGGAATTCAGGACAGGGGTCTGGGCAAGAAAGAAATCCTAGTCACTAATGTGTAGTTGGTAATTGAAATTGGGGACATGGATACAGTAACTCAGGAAGAACACAGAAAGAAACGTCTTTGAACTTTATGGTACATCAGAGTACTCTTGCCTAGAAAATCCCGTGGATGGAGGAGCCTGGTGGGCTGTAGTCCATGGGGTTGCTAAGAGTCAGACACGACTGAGTGACTTCACTCTCACTTTTCACTTTCATGCATTGGAGAAGGAAATGGCAACCCACTCCAGTGTTCTTGCCTGGAGAATCCTAGGAACGGGGGAGCCTGGTGGGCTGCCGTCTATGGGGTAGCACAGAATTAGACACGACTGAAGCGACTTAGCAGCAGCAGCAGCAGCAGAATCCTCTTGGGATAGGGTTGGTGGATTTAGCAAATGAAAACACAGGATACCCCATTAAATGTGAATTTCAGATGATCAACAAGGAATTTTTTTAGTATGTCTCCAGATGTGGCATGCACCTTTGGACATCCTAAATTTTATCTGCAACTCAGGTTTGAAACCTTGTTAACAGGCATTGTCATGGGCTCCATTTTCAAGAGTCTGGTTCAGTAGGTCTGAGGGGGGGCAAGGCCTGGGAACCTGCATTTTACCATGCTCCCCTGCAGGGTCTCACAGTGAGACCTGTGATACACACTGAAGGAGAGTGAAGTGGGGAGGGGGCTCAGGGGCCGACCCCAGGGATCGCAACACTTAAGGGTGAGGGAAGACAGAAGCCAGCAAACACATCCAAGGAGGGACAGGTGAGCAGGAGGAAGGTGGGCCTGGGGTGGTATCACGGGGGTCCCACGGTGGAGGCAGACGGGGTCCCGTGGGGTGGCACACAGGGCAGAGACCGTCGGTTGCCATCTGGGGTCAGTGGTGACCCTGGCCAAGTGGTAGACTCCTCACCGGACCCTGTCTGGGCTCCCCGGAGTCGTCCTGCCGCTGTAGGGTGTTCCTGGAGAACGGTGACAGCACCCGGCAGGTCTCTGCTTCTCTGCCCGAGGGCTGTCTGTAGCACAGATTGACTGCAGGCAGGAACAACCTGGAGATGCAGGGACTGTCCCCAGGGCAGCTCCCACCACTGGGGGATGCCACAGGGCTTCAGCGTCCCAGCCTCCACACCCCTTGGGGTTCAGTCCACTCAGGTCCCCAGAGGGGATCCACAGCATGGCTCTCAGTTGACCACGGTGGTGACCAACTCCTTAATTCACCTCTTTGGCTTTTGTTCCTTCCCTGTCCATTCCTCCTAAAGCCCTCACTCCCGTCCTCACTTCATGGGATCACTGCCCAGTTATGTACCTGTGTCCTTGTTCAGGATCTGCTCATGTGCATGCTGTGTGCTTAGTCACTGAGTCGTGTCTGACTCCTTGTGACCCCCTGGACTGTAGCCCACCAGGCTCCCCTGTCCATGGGATTCTCCAGGCAACAATGCTGGAGGGGGTTGCCATTCCCTTCTCCAGGGGATCTTCCCCACCCAGGGATCAAACCTGTGTCTCCTGCATCTCTGGCATCGCAGGCAGATTCTTTTCCGCTGAGCCACCAGGGAATCTCTGGTCTGTACCTTAGGGGGACCCAAACCAAGACTGTTGGAGATGACTGTTTCAGTGGGGCCATAGGGTTGATCTGAGGGTGATGGCAGAGTGGGTGGGGAGGAGTGATGGTCCTTGAGGGGGTTCGGAAGCAGATCTGTCTTCAGTGAACCCTGACTCCCTGGGTCCCCCCTCCTCACCTGCAGCATCCAGTCCTTGGTACTTGTACCTGTATCCCTCCTGCAGAGCTTCTGGGGCCCCTCAATCCTGGTGGACGTTTCCCAGGGACAAACGTGCCCTCCGCAGACGTGCTGATGAGCAGATGCTGGCTACCCTCTCCCCACCTCCCCCACAGTCCTGCGCTTCCTTTCAACGCAGGCCTTCACTGTCTTAAAGAAGCAAGGGGAGTATGCTGTATTGAGCACTGCTGTGTGTCCAGCTCTGCCGTCTCTTTTAACTTTCACAACTCCATATTCCATGTTGCAAATGGAGAAACTGAGGCTCAGTTTCTCTGAGTAACCTGATGAGGTCCTCTGAGTAACCTGATGAGGTCCTCTGGCTCAGTAGGGGTGGAGCTGGCATGTGGATGTGGGTCGGCCTCTCTAGGCTGGCTCAGGCCCATGACGGGTATTTGAAGATGGCACTCACACTCAGGGGCTTCGCAGGTGGCTCAGTGGTAAAGAATCTGTCTGCTGCTGCAAGGGACACGGGTTTTACCCCTGGGTTGGGAAGAGCCCCTGGAAAAGGAAATGGCAACCCACTCCAGTATTTTTTTGGGTTTCCCAGGTGGCACAGTGGTAAAAGTATCTACCTGCTAATGCAGGAGATGCAAGAGATGCGGGTTCGATCCCTGGATGGGAAAGATCCCCCTGAAGTAGGAATGGCCACCCACTCCAGTATTCTTGCCTGGAAAATTCCATCGACAGAGGTGCCTGACGGGCTACAGTCCATAGGGTTGCAAAGAGTTGGACACGACTGAGCACACACGCACACACCCCACACTGAACCATGCTTTTCCTTTCCCTGTCCAGGCCTGTGATCGAATTTTCTCTAGCTACTTTTTCAAGAAGCCAGGTTCTCTTGAGACAGGCTGAGACCTGGGCCCTGGGACCCTTTGCTGCAGTGCTGCAATGCTTATATGTGGACACACCTCTTCTCCCACAACAAAATACAAAGAAACTATATGGGACTAAAAATAGCTACGTGCAAGGGGCTTCCACAGTGGCTCAGTGGTAAAGAATCCACTTGCAATGCAGGAGACACTGGAGATACCGGTTTGATCTCTGGGTTGGAAAGATTCCCTGGAGGAGCGCATGGCAACCCACTCCAGTATTCTTGCCTGGAGAATCCCATGGACAGAGGATCCTGGCTGGCTACAACTCATAGGGTGGCAAAGAGTTGGCCCCGACTGAAGCTGCTTAGCACACAGGCATGCGCAATTAGGGCAATTTCTGGGCAAAAGATACAAAGAGACCAAAAAACCAACTGCCACTTTTGAAGAGCCTGGAGCAAAAGCTGGGTACTGAGCATGTCTTCTGCTCACAACCCTTTCTAAGGGATGGGCAAAACACTTAAGTCACCCCTCTGGCCTGACCCTTGGACACACCCTTACCCTCACCCCATGTAAGGAACCAGCTCCCTACTCGGGGAGCAAACCAGAGAGGAAATCTGTTGTTTATTCTTACTCTGCCCTGCTGTAGCAGGAGGCCCAGTAAAGTCTTGCCTGCATTTCTTGTCTGGCCTCTAGTCAATTTCTATTCACTGGGGAAGGCCAGAACCCTGGTCAGTAACACTCTGACCTCTCACCTCTTGGGTGACACTCTCAGCCTGTGTTCCTAGTGAAATGGTAATTTCCCAAAGGAAGTCCATAGCCCAGACTTACCAGCTCTGTTGGCCTGAACTCTATACCTCTAACTTCCACTGCTGGATGACATTCACTTCTGAAGCATCCCTGAGTGGGCTCACGTGATACTTTGAGGCCGCCTACAACCCTTGGGTCTTTTTCACAGGGACTGTGGCCAAGTCATGATGCTCCTGGGGTTGTTCATCACTTTGAAGCCAAATGTGGGCATTGACATTTGTTAGGACTGTGGTTTTCATGGTTGGGTATAATATTACAACAAGGTAAGAGTGTGACAGCTCCTGACCCCCACTTCCATCCACAGAGCCCTCTACAGGGTTTTGCTAAAACTCAGTGTGGTCAGGCCCCACCCTAGCTCAGGATCCCCAGGGTCTTTCCATTCCTGGAGGATAAGGTCCAGAGAGACCTTCAGAGGTCTGTTGGCCACAGTCACCCACAATGTTTGAGGGGCTGTCAGAGCCTCCTCTGGGCATTTGGACGTGCTTTTCCCTCTGCCTGGGGCCCCCTCCCCACTCCCTGTTTCTGGCTAATTCTTTCTCTTCCTTCCACTCTGAGAGCATTTCCTCCTCTCAGCAGTTGTCCTTGATATCTCTCTCCCCACTCTCACCCCAGTTGATGGGAGTGAGTTCCTTGTCCCATGTTGTCAGAGCCCCACCTCTTGTCTCAGCTCTAGGGCCTAGCCCTGAGTCGTGAGTCACAGGTCTTTCTTGAGTCCTCCAAGCCCTAATCTTGACCTTGAGGACACAGAGATCAATGCACCATGTTCCTGGGTTTGGAGGAGTTTACCATGAGATTGAGAGGCAGGATCAGGCCAGATGGATGATGTGCTGGCCAAGTTAAGCCCGGATGCCCTGGGAAGTAGCCCAGGGAAGACAGGTAGTCAAGGAGGGCTTCCTGGAGGAAGACGTGTTGAAGTGGAGTTTTAAGATCTTGGTAGGATATATGATTATTGAATGATCATTCTTGCCTGGAGAAGTCCATGGACAGAGAAGCCTGGCAGGCTACAGTCCATGGGTTTGCAAAGAGTTGGACACGACTGAGCACACATGCAGACGCAGGAAACATGAGGTCAGAGAGGGAAGGAGGAAGATGTTTTCCCAGCTACAGTCCTGAGGAAGCAAAGCAAACTTGGACCTGCAGGAAGGTTCCCAACAATCCTGCACCAGCTTGTTTTACAGATGAGAACAGGGAGCTCTAAGGGGGTGGAGGGCTCACCGAAGGCCACACAGCACCGGCCAGAGTCTGGGGTATAGTAGTTACTCTGTATAGAGGTAAGAAAGGGCTGATGCGTGACCACAGGAGTGATTAAGTGAGTGAGTGAGTGAATCAATGAATGATAGGACTTAAGCCCAACAGGTCTGGCTCTCAGCTCAAGCTCTGGTCGGTCCTGAACCAGGGCATCTGAATTCTCTCCACCTCCATAAGAATAATACAATCCTAACGAATGGAAGAATGAATTCTACTGCTTTCCCCTGTGCTGGATATGTCAGTTGCTTTCAGAAAAGCCATCTCTTTCCTCAGCTCATTCCTCCGAGCCAGGAGCCCACAGGTCACACACTACCCCCACTTCTAGAACTTTCTCTAACTGCTCCTGGGGCACCACCTCCACAGCTGCCCTTTTGAAGATGCTGTTTGGTTTTCCTGCCTTCACTTCTATCATTTTCTCCAGGAAAATATTTATCTTCCCCTTACTTTAATCACGCCTCCCGGGTCCAGCAGGGAGGCCTTGGAGGAGAATTAGTCCTGTTTTTTGTTTGCTGTCCTGGGAGAACAAACAGGCTTGTTTGACTTACCTGCATTTTCCCAGTAGGTGGACCCCTTGGAGCAAACACGGAGTAGCCTTGCCTCCTGCCCCTTGGACCTGAGTTGACCTTGGAGCGTTTAAATCATTTAAAGGGAAAGAAAGGGCTTCCCTCAAGCCAGGCCAGGGTGGATCAGGCCATTCTTGCTGGTTCACCTCAAAGCACATGTTCCTATCTCTGTATGAGGTGCCTGAGTTGGGCTTGAGGACCTCTTGAGGTTAGGAAGCATTCCATCTTCTACAAATAGCAGCCTGACCCTGTAATACCTCAGTGGACTGAGGTAAGAGTGAGACTTCAAAATGAAAAGGTTCTAGAGATGAGGGGTGGGGTTGGGTGGATGGGCTGTGACCAAGAAGAAAATGGAATTTGTGGATGTGCAAGGGCACTGGGTCTGGAGCCAGAAAGATCTGGTGAACTTGAGTTATGGGTAAGCTCCTTGTTATGCGTGTGTTGCTAAGGACTGAGTTGATACTTCATTTATTCTACACGTGTTTGGTGAGCACTTCCTCTGTGCCGGGTATGAGGACGTATCAGTGAACCAAACAGGTGATGGTCTCTACCTTTGCAACAACATTCCAGTGGAAGAAGTCAGGCAAACATAAAACATAAGAAAAATAAGTAGCAAGTGAAAAGAGGGCTGAAAAGTCAAGCAGGATAAGGGTGAGAGGAAGGTCTCATAGAGGGGAATTTCAGTATAAACAGGGTGGTCAGGGTGGGCCTCCTGGAGAAACTGAAATTTGAATAAGGACTTGAAGTAGGAGAGGTGCTTAATTCTAGGCATGTCTGATTCCAAAGCCCGAACTCACAAGCCTACATTCCCTCTTTCCCAGATGAATGAGACCAGGGTGTTGGACGCATAATAGTGCTTGGTGTTTGTGTGTTTCACTCCCATCCTTCTTCCTTGTAGGGTCTTCTGGGCACTCATCCACTGGAGGGGGTGGGGTGGTGGCAGACATGAGTGCAGGGCTCATCCTTAGAGAAAGGTGTGGGCAAAAAGTGGTGGGGAGGGGGAGTAGGCAGCCCCCGAGATGGTTCACCTTGAGGGTAGAGTTAACTCTGACTGGGGAGAGGAATTAACCCTGAGAGGGACGGGTCCAACTGGAAAGGTAAGGTTCAGACAAGGATGTTCACTGCTCTCTGTAAATTTGTCCTGGAGACAAATGAAACAAACACGCATTTATTGAAAGCCTGCTAGGGGACCAGTGCTTCAGGGTGGCTTCCCATATATGTCATTCTCACAACAGTTCTCTGAGGCAGGGAATATTATCTCCATTTCACAGCTAGGGATACTAAAGCTCTGAAGTTGAAAAGCTTATGTGCTTCTGACTGTCTGGGACATAGATCTGGACTTGTCTGATTCCTCAGACCAGTCGCTTTTCACATCACTGTCACTATCAACTTCCCCATCTGAACAACCACCAGCATCACTGTCATCATCACCATCATCATCAACATTACCAAGAACGTGAGCATCGTTATCACTGTCAACACCACCAAAGTCTCCATCTACCTCATCTGTGACATCCCGTCAATGGCCCCATGATCACTGGCAGCTGGGGAGCAGCCTGATAGGTAACTAGGCTTTGGGGAAATCAGATCATCTCTCTCAGCTTCAGCTTCCTTATCTATGAAATGGGATAATCGTATTTCCCTCGGAAGGTAGGAGAGATGCTAACTTCAGTCTTCTGTTTCCTGCATCCGACTGAAACTGTTCTTGTCGAGATCATCAATGACCTCCGCAACTGTCGTCACGATACTCGCCCTGGGGACTTGAAGGCAACTGACCACTTCCTCCTCTTTTGCTTCTCCTAGCTTTTATGACACTCACTCCTTGGTTTTCCTCCTAACTCACCGATTCCTCCTCTTTTGCTGGCTCCATCTCTTCTACTGGACCTCTAAATGCTTGAATGTTCCAAAGCTTAGATCTAAGACCCCTACTGTCTTCATCCAAATTCTTCAACTGCTTCCCCCCTGGTCCATGTGACCATCGTGACCCCCTGGGGAACACTACGACGACCCTCACATGATCAGGGGACGGCCAAGGAAGTGGACCCTAGGGTAGGCTGTGGAGTCCCTCTGAGGAAGGCAGGCCCCTTTCCAGGTCCATCGGGACAAAAAGCAACCTTCTCAAGGAGGAGATGTAGGGCTAATCCTGAGCAGAAGTGTTTGTAGGTAGTTTGAGGGGCCTCCACCTCTCAAATCTGCATGCTTTTGACTTTTCTTGCTCATTTTGTCTGCACTGTCTCAGGAGATCAGAGCCCTTGGGCTCCTTCCTCCCCCAGACATGTCCATCCTGAGATGCCAGGGACAGAACCTCTTAGAAAGTGGCCCCCACCATCCAGGGGGCAGGGCTTCCCATTTAGCAGAGAACTCAGCAGAGAGCTAAAGAGAGACCCCCAATTAGTGGCTGGGGATATTCACCAGGACTCTTTCCTGGAAACTCTGAAATAGCACCCCTTGGGGGGCTACCATTTCCACCCACACATTGGCCCTATCCTGAGACAGATGGTCCCCATTGGGCTGTTCTCATGCAAACGAGCAGAGGTATGCTTTTAGGGCCTCTTGGCCTCAGGAGCATGATGAATCCAATGCCAGGAGAAGCAGATTGCCTACCCCTTATTTTGGGGGCTGTGGGTGGACGGCTTTGAGAGGAGCTCTCTTCCAAGAATGTGTTTTCCGTTTCATCTTTAGGACGCGATGCACTTCACTCTGCTCTTTTGAGGCTGACGTGAGTGTGAGATTGCTTGGGGGAGCAGGGGTAACACCTGGGCTGCCTCCGCCCTCACTGTTCACTGGAGATGGGGTGGTGGCTGAGTCACTTTTGGCATCATCCTTTGTGCCCTTTGCTTAGGGCTGCCCCACTGGAAACACTATGGTCTGCTCCCCTCAGCCAGATTATTATTCCTAAAATGGCTCGGTGCTGTTGGGCCATTCCCTGGTTCTAAAACAACCCCAAATCTCTTGTCACCCCTGGAATAACGTCTTTGGCTTCAGTTTCGCCTTCAAGCTCCCTACAATATGGCCTTCATCAGCTTTTCCAACCACATCCCCTCATTCCTTTTCCACCAAGGTCTTCCCTCCAGGCAGACAGCTCTGCCTCCTTTCACAGAGAGCCCCCGGCATCACAGCTCTCCCCACACCCAGTTGTGGTTCAAATGCCCTCTCCCATCCCCTTCTTATCTGTCTAAACTTCTTGTTTTCCCAGACCCCAAACTTTGGTCCTGCCTTCTCCTTCCTGGTCCTCTGACTCATTCACTCCTGGCCCCACTGGACCACACATGCCTTCCATGGGTCAGTCTGACCATCCGTGACTTCCCCCACTGAGGAGGGTTATTTACAAAAGGGGTCATTTACTGAGGTGCTGTCAGGGGTGGGAGAACCATAGTGGGTTATGCAGTTCCCTAGGGCTAGTCACAGTAGGGCTATGGCCATTCCTAGGCCTGCAGAAATGAGGGGAGGAAGCTGCTCATGACACTTGCAAGGGGAGAGTCCCATGGAGAAAAAGGGGTTGCAAGTTTCCAGAAGAGAGGCAGTCTGCTGGGGGAGAGCTCCTGGGGAGTGAGGAGGAGATTGAACACTTAGACCTCAGCCTCCATTTTCCGGCCTCCTGCTGGGGCGTGCTGTTGGCTGAGGCCATGAAGAATCCAGAGGGCAAGGGCACCCATTCTGTAGTCCCCATAAACCAGCCCCTCCAGGACAGGCCACTGAGTGTGGGACAGCAGAGAGGAGCCTGGACTATGCTTTATACCTTAGACTTCCAATGGGCAAGTGGTGACAATGTTGAAAGTTACAAAGAGAAAGTTTCTTCAGATCAAGCGATTCAGCTTCATTTTACAGAGGGGAACCTGGAAGCCCAGAGAGGATTGGTGCTGTTCTGGGACCACACAGTAAGGGAGTGTCAGGGATGAGCTCAGAGTGAACGTGAGCCTCATAGTTCATTAATAAATTGGTTCCTTGGAATCATGTATTATTAATAATATATTAATATTATAACATAATAATAACCACATATTATTAATAATCACATATTATTAATCACATAATAAATTACATTATAGGATTCTGAGTTGAAGTCTTACTGGCTACAATGGCCATGCTTGGTAACCAGTGACATGCCCTAGTTGAGGGGGAGTCTATTTTTAAGGGCTGGTTGACAGCTCCCAGGGAAGAGATTCATCATGAAGGGAGAGGTCATTAACAACGCCTTTGACCCAGCTGTAAGTGATCAGAGGTTCTGGTTTCTCAAGCCTGTTCCATACCTTGCTCCCCGGACGCATACTTGAGACCCATGGAGGATAGTAGGCTTGTGTGTGTGTGTGTGTGGGTGTGTGTGTGTATTTTAAGGGGAGGCTCTGCAGTAGAATGTGATGGAGCTGTTCCATTAAATTCTGAGACACCTTGGATCCCAAGCAGTGCTGCAGTGGGACCCCTACAAGAGTGCACCCCACAAAACAGAGAGAAGACCCTCTTTTACCCCAACATACCTCACTTTGTTTTAACTCTCCACCCAATTTCCGTCTACTTTTTAATGAAAAATTAAAGTAATTGTAGTGTTTCACAATTTTGAGACATTCATATATATTACTCTTTTACACAACATACTTGTGATAGAACCAGGGCAGGGATCATTGCATCCAATTGTCTGATGAGGAAATGAATTCAGGGAGGTCAAATAAATGGTCCAAGCTCCCAAATGTGGAAACTGATAGAACCAAACAGCGGGCCTGACTCTGAAGGCCAGGCCCTTTGGATGGGACCACATCTGGTCCCCTCCCTCCACAAACACTGCTTTTTTCCCCCATATCTTCTCCTATTTTTCCTCTCCCTCCTTCTCCAGATCTTCCTTCTCCTTATCTCCATCCTCTCTTCCCCATCTCCCCCTCTCTCCTTTTTCTGAAAAGTCAAACTTCTCTCCAGTCCAATACACCCAAAGCATTGTTTCAGGGACTTTCTTGCTTGTTTCTTAATATTAAGGGTGACTACATGGATCTATTTGTTGGCAGACCCTCTGCTTCCATGGAGAGAGCAAAGAACTGGGTGTCTTTCTGCTTCTTGTACCCGCCAAAGTGTTGTTTGCAGACAATACATAGAAATTACAGGCAACATAAGTCGTTAAGCAATCTTTCCTTGAAACAATTAGATTCTGACATCTGCTTACTGTTTAATTATCTTCTGACTGAGGAAATGGAAAAGTTGACAAATAGTTCAACCCAACAAGAGTCAGGTTCCTTTTTTTTTTTTCTTTGTAAATGTGTTTACAGAACACCGATCTGCCAACCTCTCCTAGTCTCTCTGGGGCACTGGTAAAAAAACATAGGCAAATATTTATATTCCATGAACTCAAGATGGTTTTCATATTGTTTCCATGTTTAACTGATTTCAAATGAACAACAATGGCCCTTAATGTGGTTTACAAGAATTTGCCATTAATTTTCACTTAAAATTGGATCCAGCTGGTATGTATGCCTTCCCTTTATTCCAGTTCTTAATGATTTGCCTTCCTAAAACATGGGCTGCTTCCCACTGGCTGATTGGCACCACAGTTCAGTGGGGGCATCCATCTCCTATTACATGTGAACAAAAATGAAGTTCAGCAAATTGCTCCTATTTCAGAGCTTCTTGCACATTGATTTGAGGCAGGCGACTGGGGAACCTGGGTGAAGGCCTTGAGAGTGAGCCTGACTTGGCACACCATCCTTTCCTGGTAGAAAAGATGCTGGCTCCAGCTCTCCGCAGGAGACAGGGTGGGGTGGCCAGGGCATGCAGGAGAGGTTCAAGGTCTCAAAGCATTTAAAGAAACTTCCTGTTGTCTTTCTATCTTGGTTTTTGAGTGCCTCGGTATGATGTCCTAGGTTCTTCGTGAGGTTTCAAGTTTTCCTTCCCTTGGTCTGAAGCATTGATGTGAATGCTGGCACAGAGATGGACCTGGACAAAAAGAGGAGTTGAGCCAGAGGAATAGGATTCTCCACCTGGGGGATGTCATTTAACCTCAGTTTCTCTTGGATCAGTGTAACTAGATAATTGTGTATTTTTGTAGGGTATAAATGTTAAATTGGTTGGAAAGTTGGGAAAAATAGCCTTAAAAGGGAGATAAGGCCCACCTATGAATAAAGCATGGTGGGAGTGGGTAGGAAGTAGGTTTCATGTTCATATTAACTCCAAGAGAAAGAGTAAGTTCCTGGAGTACATCTTGAAAGATGAAGTAGCTCCTTCTGAACTCAGTGACAAAGAACTCCCTGACTGATTAGCAGTGTCTGCCCTGGTTGCTGGGAATGGAATGGCAGCACCCATGCCAGGTATTCACCTTTCCTGGATTGGATGAGCTTCAGAGGACCTTTGATTCTATTTTTTTGTGATAACGAATAATTGCTAATCTCTCTCTCTGGAGGTTGAGATCTAGAGAGCCAGACTATGAGGCCTAAAACAGGGCTTCTCAAACTTGAATGTGCACACTTGAATCTTGTTAGAAAGGAATCCGTAGGTCTAGGGTAGGGCCTGCATTTCTAACCATCTCCCGGGTGATGGCGATGCTGTTGGTCTGGGGGCTACACTCTGAACAGTGGTGGATCCAAGGCAGCGCTCTGGACCTGGGGCCGTGCCCCTTCACTGCAGCCTTAATGGCTTCCGCGTGCAGCCGACGTTCATTAAGCACCTTCTGTGTATATGCTCCTTTCCAAGGATTTTTCACAGATCATTTAATTTATTCCTTCAGACAGCCTTTTGATGTTGGATAGATTATTTCCCACCCACTACCCACTTTTTTTTTTTCTGAGTTTTAAGTTATTTTGCAGGTGCAGTGGGTTTTACTGCTTAGCCCAGGGTCTATATATGGCAGAGCTGGGACTCACCCCTGCACCAGCCTGGCCCTTTGAGCACCTAACACAGAAATGTAATCGTAGGACTAATGGTGCGAGTGCCCTCAACTCAAATGGCACAGCTCTTGGAGCTGTGCTAGGGTATTGGCCTGATGCCAAATGTGCCCTCAGATCACATCAGAAAGCCAAGTTCTGCTTCGGTGACCGCTGGCTCCACCATTTCAGATGGTCATTAAGGCTGGCAGGAAACATCCCGTGATTCTGGGTTCCTGGGAAAGAGCTCTCTTTGACCTTATGAGGGTTTTGGAGCCAGACAGACCCAGGTCGGAATCTAGTCATATTATTTGACCTTGAGCAGGTTGCTAAACCTCCCTGAGTGAAGGGCCTCTCACTTGCTAAAAGAGGATGGTAAACATTCTTGCCTTTCAAAGTCGTTGGGAAGATGGAAATTAATAATGCAGTAAAATGGATGATATGGTGCATAGTGCAGATGGAATACTCAATTTCCCCCTTTTGCCCTTCTGAAAACTGTAATGGTTTAGTTTTTGCTATTCACTGCACAAATATAACCATTTTAGATTCTCTTTCAATGCCATGGCATTATCTGTAAAACTGGGTTCAAAGTAGAAGTTTAATGTGGCACCTCACCCACATACAATAAAACAGGAAACTGTATTAAGCACTAAATACCATTCTTTCCTGTAGAACAACAACAAAAAATAACTATTTAAACAAACGTCAAATTTATACTCTAAAGTAAAACATGTCAGCACCGCAAGATATTCAGTCAACACAGACAAATTTGAAAATGAGAAGCGAACTTCGAATGTCTCTGTTGCGACATTAGCAAAACCATCGATTTTCGCAACTTCTGCTGCCTTGTGTCTGCAGCGAGTGCTGTTATTTCTGTTAAACGTTGTTGTCTCAGTGTTCCTTAAATAGTTTTTAATTGGTTTTAATTTGGAGAAAGAATGTTCTGCTTAAGATACAGGGGCAGGGATTGTCAAAAATAGAAGGAACAGATAATATTCTATGGAAAAACATGTAGACGTGTTGTACCATTCTTTATACTCCCTTGGCAAATATGTGGATATTTTCAGTTTTGTCGATTTCACTGGTTAATGATTTTTACAAAGCAGTGGTTTAATTGGTAATGCTTCTAATGGGTCACTGGGACATTTATTTTTCACCTTCTGTGTGTTCTTCACTGTGGACTTTTCACCCACGTGAATTAATTAGCATGGCAGAAAAAAATGCAAACAAGTTAGCCATTGCATTTAGCCCTGAAATTTTAGGTCTATTTAGGTAATTAAGGTTATCAATTAACTTGTGGGAAAAGGATAAGCCTTATAAGTGAGTGAAAGTCACGCTCAGTTGTGTCCGACTCTTTGTGACCCCATGGATTATACAGCCCATGGAATTCTCCAGGCCAGAATACTGGAGTGGGTAGCTTTTCCCTTCTCCAGGGGATCTTCCCAGCTCAGGGATTGAACCCAGGCCCCATGCATTGCAGGCGGATTCTTTACCACCTGAGCTACATGGGAAGCCCAAGCCTTATAAAATCTTTAAGAAACATTGCTGACAATCAAAGTACCCTCATACAACACTCAGCAAATAAACAGGTGGAAGCAAATGATGCAAAAATCTTGTTATCATGGTATTTTGGCACAATATCAGCCAAAGCAGTCTTTCTTTTTTAAATTTGAGAAATAGTCAGAATTTTTTTCACCTGTCTTTTAAGATATTATCATAGTTCTGTATGTATGAATACATGATTCCATTAAAGAATTCTGTGTCCTTTCAGCTAAGGGAGCAATATTAGCTCTGCTAGCCATGTCTCTGCAAATGCCAACTCAGGTGCCCACATTCTCTTAGCTATGAAGGCAGCAGAGGTCACCATGCTTTCCTAGGAACTGCTGTGAAAGTGAATGTATTTGTTGCTCACTCGTGTCTGACTCTTTGCAACCCCATGGACTGTAGCTCGCCAGGCTCCTCTGTCCACAGAATTCTCCTGGCAAGAATACTGGAGAGGGTTACCATTTCCTTCTCCAGGGGAACTTCCCAACCCAGGGACTGAACCCGGGTCTGCTGCATTACAGGCAGATTCTTTACCATCTGAGCCGACAGGGAGGCCCAGGAGGTGCTGAGTACGGAGAAGAATAGCCCTAGTCTCATCACGTGGAGCGTTTCAGGCATGCCCTACTCTGTTCCAATGGCATCTGGCATAAAATGTGTATTAGAAACATTTTTTTCCAAACTGAAGTAGATCTGAATTATGCAGGGGAGAATTGACAAGTACAGTGATCACAGTGATCTATCTACACTTAGGTACTATGTAATGTGTTCTTGCATTTGCTTAGCCAATAAGATACAAAGAGGCAGGAATTTGAATGTTCCTGTCTAACAGACTGAAGTATATATTTATGACTCCATAGGTAATTGGCTACGGGATAGATAAGCTTGAATATTAATGGAATTTTTCTCATTTGATTGTCACGGAAGTCAGAGAGAAAATCTACTCAACTAGAGCTTTGTTTATTCACCAGTGGTGTCATGTGTATATAAAAGCCAGGTGTGTGGTCATCCGGCTACATCATGAGACTCGTAAAGGGCTGGTTCCATGGAAACTTTCAAAGCACAAGGGACCCTGAAGTAGGGCCTTATCCTAGTTTGACATGGGTCCCTTGGCTTCCTGCTCTCACAGTTCTGACTCCTAGGATGAAAGCCTCCCCTGCCCGGCGGAGCAGCTCCAGCTCCAGCTCCCCTGACCCAGAGCCCCTCTCCAGGGCCTCGCCATCCTGAGCAGGATTTTGACCGTCCTGCCTCTATTCCTCTGTCTGGTCTTCTGTTTTCTGAGTTTCTCTTCTCTGCTGCATCCATCCTACTTATCCTTTGAGACACAGCATAGACCCTGTATCCGTCAGGGTCCTGGCAAGTAACTGACAGATGAGGCGCCAGACAGTACACCTGAAGAGCGCTAAAGAACGGACCACTTAAGGGGGAGGCTCGGGCTCAGGGGAGGAACAGGAGCCGCGGCAGCCCTCGGGGTGTGCTGGCAGCAGGGAGCTGCTACCCTCCGTGGCTGGAAGGGGCGAGAGGAGGGAGTGTTTACTGGAAGCCCGAGAGAAGCACCGTTGCAAGTACGACTCCCACCTTCACTAGAGGAAGCTGGTCACTGCCGACACTCCACCCAGCAGAGAGGAAGCCAGAGGAGCGTGGAGACCTGCTCCGTTCTTCTGCTCCGCTGTGGTGCGGCTTGGTGGTGGAGGAAACCACGTCCTCCGAGCCACCTTCAGAGGTCAGAGCAGGGCGGAGGAGGCTGGAGCCTGGAAAGGGAGTGCCCTCGCCCTCTCCCAGGGGAATCCAAGCCAGGAGGTGGCTCTCTTGTCCCCGCCTGCCCGGGAGCACGTTTGCCCCTGGAGGAACTGGAGCACCTTTTGGTATTTCCAGTGTATCCTGTCTCCCCACTTACTCCCTGACATGGGCCTACTTCACTTATCCTTTGTGCTTTTCTCATATGGAAGCAACCAAACATTCTGGGATTTCTTGGTCACATCAGTTTTGAGTGTTCTGTTCCTTTGTTGCCTCCCCAGGGCATCTGCACCTGGGCCTGGGATGTTGGTGGATATTCAGGTAAGGCTGAAATTCTGAGGGTCCTGGGCCTGGTCTGGGGAGATTTCACCAGACGCAGCAGGAAACCAGAGCACAACGGAAGCTAAAGTTCAACTCAGGAGAAGCAGTTGGTGTGAGGGGGGCAAGGAGTGTCACCAAAAGCCAGGGATCAGAGAGAGGAGTTGAAATGGGATGTGAGTTGGGAACGCAGGGCCGGGGGGACCTGAGCAAGCAAGTCCCATCAGGGCGACATCTGGAGGGGTGGGGAGGAGGTTTGGATGCAAGGTTAGAGAGGGTGCCAGAGCTGCAGTCTAGACCTTGATATCCAATATGGCAGCCACTGGCCACGTGTGGCTATGTCCATTTAAATTAACTAAACTTTACTAAAATTAAAAATTCAGTTCCTTGGTCTCATTAGACACATTTCAAGTGCTCTCCTGTGTTGTTCAGTGCAAGTTAGAACATTTTCACCATCATAGAATTTTCTTTCGTACTGCCTGCTCCAGAAGGTCCTGGAAATTTTAGAGTCCCAACAATGCCAGCTCCTCATAAACCTGTTTGTTTGCTTTGATCTGTTCATATCTGTCTTACTATCACACAGACCTGTTTTCAAATCTTCACTTTGCTACTGAGTCAGCACGTGATGAGTCTCGAGTTTTTTCATCTAGAAAATGAAGATAATAATAGAGGACTAGCTTGATTGAGGATTGAAAGTTGTCTTAAATGGTCAGATGTGCTACATGAGCTGTTTAATAAATTTCAGTTCCCAACCTCCCTTGTGACAACAATGCTGCTAAAATCGTTAAGAGCTTTGTTTATTAAGATCTGTTTCTGCTGGCACTGTGCTAAACAGTTTATTATGATTGTCTCACTTAATCCTCACAATAACTCTGTAGGCAGATAGCATCATTGTTCCCATTTTGCAGATAAGGAAATGGAGCCTCAGAGAGATGAAAGCATTTGCCTGATGTCACGCAGTGGTGAAGCTGAGTTTCTGTGTTCTTGGTTAAAACGGTCACACATTGTTCTTTGCCGTTTCCTATGTCTTATCTAACCAACCAGGCTGCTAAGAACATCATCTTGGGCTTCATTTGAATCCTGCTTCAATCTAGCATGAGGCCAGACGGATGCTTGGTTGTTAACTGACACATCAATTTTGATAAACTGTAATGAAAGCATTTATAATTTCTTCAGCCCTGATTATTGACTTTAACATTCTCACCACCACGGGGGTCTTGAAAACAAATCCAGGAACGCTCAATCGTTGTCTTTAATTAAGGGCAGAGCTGGTAGAGGACTAAAATCCGGATTTTAGGATCACCATGGCCTTGGATGCAGAGGGAAGAGATTAGTTCTTACTTGAGGAGACTTGAAAAACCCAGAAAGGAAGTAGTAAGACCAAGCCTGGCTTTTGAATATAAGCAGCTGGAAAGTAGAATCTATGTCCTGGGGAAATTATTCGTTCTTTTGGAATTTCCGGTTCCTTAACTGAAAGAGACTAAGCCCTCCCTGCCCTGTGGGTAGTCTTGAGGATTGAATGGGAATTTAGGACCCATAACCCAGGGATGCCCGCAGTAAACATGCTTTATTCCCACTCCAGATAGCTTCCTGCTCACCCTGATCTTTCTGTTGGTGACAGGGAAGGAACTCAATTGTCTGTACCACACATGTTCAAGGAAACTGAAGTTGTGTCCTGGGAGTTATACAACTGATGTTAATTTCTACCTTGATTGGAAAGTCTCTTATTTCTTCCTTAATTTACTAAGATAAACTAGAACTGCAGAGGGACAGACCCCCAAACCTCATCACACCTCCCAGCCTCCCCCAGAGTTGGATCCTGGCTCCCTACCTCCCTATGACCACGGTCTGCTTGCCAGCACCTGGGTGATGGCACTGGGGAGGGAGGCACTGCGATGGTTTAAAGGATAGAGAACAGCATGTGAGAACCCATGTAGGACTGGGGTGGGGGGAGGACTGGGGTGAAGACTGGGAGGCTCCCGAGGCAGTGGATCCAAGTTTCTCTGCAGCCTGAAGTTAGTGACATCAGCCTGAAGAGAGACCTGAGCTCACTGGTCTCTCCCCACCTCCTCCTCCAGTCTCTCAACAGGTTATTTCCTCTGGTGAATCCCATCATGAGCTGTTTTTCCCTGGGTTATTATTTGGGGTCTGTGGGGGAATTTTAACTACCCTGGGTGGGAGTCGCCACATTGTTTGAAAAGACCATGTTGACTAAGTGTTAGATTCAGTGACATTATCTCCAAGCAGGTCGGGTGTGGCAGTTTGGTGTGGAAAGTTCTGATTTTAGATTCAGATTTCCCTGGGCTCCAGTCTTGGCTGTAGTAGGAGCTGGGTGTCAGCTGGACAGGTCCTTCAGCTCTTTGATATTTTGGAGCACCAGCTCTGTATTGCCATTTCACAGAAGCTATACCTTCTATCTTCACAACGAGCCTGATATGGGTGATTGTATTTCCATTTTACAGATGGTGAAATTGAGTCTTTTGGAAGCAAAGTGACTTTCTCCTTCCTTCCTTTCCTCCCACCCTCCATCTTTTCCCTTCCCCTCTCTCCCTCCTCTCCTTCCCTCCCCTTTCCCTCCTTCCCTCCCCTCCCTTCCTCCTTCTCTCTTTTAATTTTTACTGGAGTATAGCTGCTATACAATATTGTGTCCTTCTCTACTGTACAGCAAAGTGAGTCAGCTGTAGTCTACATGTATCACCTCTGTTTTGAATTTCCTTCTCTTTAGGTCACCACAGAACATTGAGTAGAGTTCCCTGTGCTATGCAGTAGGTTCTCATTAGTTATGTATATCTTATTATATCCCTCCTCTTCTTGATCACTCTATCACTCTTCCGGATACATTTTGAGTGCCTGCTAGTTCCACCTACATCATTACCTTTAAATATACTTTTGAGTTCAAAGGCCCCTACTTGGGCTACTTAATGGTCTGCCCCTGAGACACGCTCTCTTAGGCTGTAGGTCAGCTTTGTTCTCCTCAGGGAGCGGGATGGCCCTCATAGGAAGGCAGTCCTCTCCCCTCTGCAGAATCAGGCATGGGTGCTCACAGCCAACTGCATTCCTTCCCACCTGACTCTGGACCCCTGTCCAAAGTTCTACATCCCCCATGGGGGAGAGGCTCTGTGGTAAGTCCCTCATGGAGCTATGGCCCCTGGTGTGACTGTTGTTTTTCACCAGGCTTGACCATCACCCAGACCCCCTTGGAGCAGGAGATGAAGGCTTCATTTGGACTCAGGCAAGGACCCAAACCAAGGCAATGGAGAGAGACGGCAGGGAGACTTTCCAAAGCCGGCGTTCTTGACCTTTGTCTAGTCTTTGAGAATGTTCTGTTTTGAGGGGAATCTAATTCCCGAAGTGGATTTGGGGTTGAGGCTGAGGCTGAGGGGCTCAGGGAATGTCAGTGAGTGTTGACTGCTGGGCAGGGGCAGGCGAGCCTATGAGGAAGGCTTCATTCCATTAGCTCCTTGAGTGACTGCAGAAACCCTAGAGTAAGGTGTGATGGGTTTTTTATCTTTTTAAATTGAAGTAGAGTTGAGTTTTAATATTGTGTTAGTTTCAAGTATATAGCAAAATGATTCAGTTGTACGTATATTTCTTCAGATCCTTTTCCATTACAGGTGATTACAGGATATTGAATACAGTTCTTTGTTGTTGCTGTTGAGTCATTAAGTCATGTCTGACTGTTTATGACTTCATGGACTGAAGCACTCCAGGCTCGTCTGTCCTCCACTATCTCCTACAGTTTGCTCAAATTCATGTTCTTTGAGTTGGTGATGCTATCTAACCATGTCATCATCTGCCACCCCCTTCTCCTTTTGCCTTCAATCTTTCTTAGCATGAAGGTCTGTTCCATTGAGTTGGCTCTTCACAGCAGGTGGCCAAAGTATTGGAGCTTCCGCGTCAGCATTGGTCCTTCCAATGTATATTCAGGGTTGATTTCCTTTAGGATTGATGGGTTTGATCTCCTGGAAATTCTTGTTGTGTACATATTTTATCTTTTAATCTCAAACTCCTAACCTATCCCTTTCGCCATCCCCTTTAGGAACCAAAAGTTTGTTCTCTATGTCTGTGAGTCTGTGTCCAGCTTGTGAAGAAGCTCATTTGTATCATATTTTAGATTCCACATTTAAGTGATACCATGCAATGCTTGTCCTCTTTCTGACTTGCTTCACTTCGTATGATAATCTCTAGGTCCATCCACGTTGCTGCAAATGGCATTATTTCATTCTTTTTTTTTGGCAGAGTCATATTTCATTGTATATATGTAGCACATCTTATTTATCCATTCATCTGTTGGTGAGATGTGTGTGTGAGCGCGTTTTAAACATCTACTGGCAAAAGAGTAAAGAGAAAGTTCTAGGATCTCCTCCCTCTCCGCATTGAGGAAAAGCTGGGTGTAATGGTCCTTCTGATCTTCACTTCTGTAGCACTTTAGCACCAGGAGGCACTTGGAGGTTCTCAGCTGATTGGTCAGCACTCACAGAGGGTGCTATTTCACCTTCACGCTGGGTTGGTGGGAAGGAGCTACAAATCAAGCTCTACTCCCAAACCGGATGAAATGCACACCTAACCCCACACCATTGGTTTCTAGGGGAACCGCCCTTCAAACTTCCTCCTGCCATAGCCCCATTTTCTAACAACCTCCACTTATGTTGGCAAAGCATTAGGATCTGCTTCCAGAAGCTTCTACTTTGCCTAGAGCTTTGTTCCTACCCCTCTTCCTCTCTCTCTACTTCTTTGAAAGGAATAATGTCTTATTCTTATAGTTATGGACTCTCACTCAATATGATGAGGCAGACAGGTAACTGAGGAGTGGACCCAAAGAGGGGAAGGGACTTGCCCAAGGTCATACAGCTTATCAGGGCCAGACTTTGTTTGATTCTCAGGACAATATGTTTTCCTCCAAACCATCTAGAACCACCTTGACTTTTCAGACCTCCTCTTCTTGGGAGCAAAAGAAGCAGAAAAGCAACGCAAACAAAGCAACAAACCCAGAAAGTAATAAAATTTCTGTTATTCCCAGCCCTGACCTGAGCCGCCTTTACCGCACAAATCGGAGAGAGGCGTTTCGCCACGGGCTGCTCTGCCCGGGATCATTCTGCAGGATAAAGCATCACATCTGGGGATGTCTCCCCACCCTGCCTTCATAGGAGCTTTATGTTTGTCTATTTAGGTTAGACTGTCTTCAAGGGTACCAGCCCTCCTCCTTGTTTTTCTTGGGTGGTTTTCGTTAAGGCTCTGCCTCCCCCAGGCAGAATCAGGGACTTGATTGTAGTTCAGGGACATCTATCTCCCCAAACTAAATTTCATCTCTCTTTAGGCCACTCGAGCGCTCTCTACCGGCTCTCTTTAGACCATTGGCCAATCTGTCCTTTTGCCGGGAGATGACGCTAGCTGGGTTTGTGGTGTCACCCACACTGGTAGCTTGCAATGCTTTGTGAGAGTAGGCACACGCCTTGTGGCTCCCTGGTACTTTCTGGAATGCTAACACAGGTTCTAGCAATTCAGGGCAGAGATTGTGTTATTCACCTTAATATCCCTAGCACCTAGCTTGGGCCCAGCCCCACAGAAAAGATCTGTTGAGTTAGAATGTAATTCCCTGCACTTCTCTTCCACTTAGGGTGGTCAACCCACTGGTTCTCAGCTCTGCCATTTTGCTTCCACATTTTTATGCAAGCTGTTCCTCCTGCTTGGAATGCACTTTGGCCAACTTTTGACTATCCAGAATCTTGTTGACTTTCAAGGACCAATTCCGTCCACTAGTAGATGGCACACTCCTCAAGACAAAGGTTGAACTAGTTTATGTTTGTTACTCTAAGGCAGAGGAATGTGCCTCTGTGTTAGCACGTGTTGTTGCATGAATGAGTGAATGAATAAAACTTTATGTTTCCGCATTTCAATTCCTTTTTAACTTCCTTCTAGAAACCCCTCCAGCCCACTGGGCTCTCTCCCATTAGGCTGATCTCCTGGTTGTGCCTCTGGATGCTCTGATCTCTACCTGGCTTCAGCCTCCCAGGCTGTGCTTAGATATGTTGGCGAAATCCTCTCTTTTAACTCTGTTTGTCTTATTTCCCCCAATTAAGTTGGCCCTAGAAGAAGGGCCATAAGGAAAGCTGGCCAAGCATATTCCAGAGGGGCCAGCTGAGGCCGAGAAGGACAGATGGCATCACTGGTCCAGGTAGGAAAGGAATCAGGTGCTGGAAATAGGCCAGGACACTGGAGATGTGAGATCAGGCGTGAAAGATCAGGACTTCAGAACTGGAGTCAATCGGTTTTTCCATTTAGATGGTACAGCATTCCCAAGGGCTAGCATTGACGAAGAACCACATGCCAGTGACAGTAGCCCTGGCATCTGGAACTCAGATCCCAAAGCAAAGACTGGTATCTCTCAGCAGAGGTTGGTTGTTCTGTGCTAGGCCTGGGGGCTCTTGACCAACAGAAACTGGCAGTGGCCAGAGGATGGACAGAGGCCTTCAGATGAGTCCTGCCTCTAAAATGGCCAAGGGCATTGCAAGCTCCTGAGGGTTGGGATCATATCACCATCTCATCCCAGTGTTTGTCTAAGTTCCATCGAATTGAGATCTACAATGAGAAGCCTAGGAAGCTTCATCTTTAACAAGTCCCCAAGGTCCCGATTAATTGCTAAAATGTCACGGCCACTGCCTTCCCCTTCTGAGTTGGACACTTAGAAGCTACAACATAAATATTTCTTATGACTGAAATCAGGTTATATGTTATGTGTGTTCTTCTCTGCCTCTGGAGATCCAGCTAAGATTGACTCAGACCTCCAAAGCCCTCCCTGTGGAGATACAGTGACCCCCAAATTCCTGAGATTCTCTGGTAGATCATGTGATTGGCTCTTGCTTCCCCAAGGCTCCTGCTTTCACACCTACTCTCTTTACCCCATGGCTCATGGGCCCAGAGGGGAAGTTCAGCCTCATCTCATGTTCATAGAACAACTCTGGCACAAAGCAGCTGTGGGTCAGGCAAGGCAAAAACTTTAAGTTGAACACTAGGTGTTTCTGATTTTAAAATGCCCTCTGGCCATCCCACCACTGATGTTTCTCCCTTGCCTTTTACTCCAGGCAGCCACAGCTTTTGCAGGACCTTCTGCTCCCCAATTCCTCCCATCTCTGATTCTCTCTCTCCCTTTCCTTATTTTAAGCAATCCTCAATCCTTACCTCATTTTCTGCAGAACAGGCTTACCTGTGCCCCCATGGCCTTGGATCTGGCACATACCCATGCCTTTCAGACCTCACCATCTGCTCTTTAAGGTGTCTCCCCAGATAGAGACCTTCTACGCCTTAGAGGAATTCTGGTACCCGCAGTAGATGATAAATCTTCGCCTCATTGCCTGTGTGTGGAGCACAGATGCTGGAAGGGATCCTGAAGATGATGAGTCAAACTCAAGTCAGGCAGGCAGTGGCCCAAGGTCTCTGGCAGGTGAGAGGCAGAGTAGAAGCTAGAACGTAGGCCTCTGGCTGTCATACGCCCGTTGATTAATTGATCCCTTGAGTAATTCAGGATTCCAGTGCACTCACAAGCATTGCAATTAGGAGCAGGCTGTGAGGTCGGATCACGTGGTCCAAGCAGAACTGCCTGATGCGACCCCTATGGGTGCTTCATCATCATCTCACCCTGACTCAGGTCATTCTCATGGGCATAGCCCTCCCACCTCCACATCACTCTTGGGCTGACAGATGCCAGGATTCCCATTCATGAATATGCTGCTTGATCTTGACCCAGAATCGTCTTCTCTTCAGGTCTCTGTTGACCCTCCCTTAAAAACAGGTCTGTGTTTGGCACTGTCCTAGAAATTTGGAGAAATGTCTCAGGTACCTTCAAGGGATGGCATAATTGACTCCAAGTATGTGTGTGGCGTTAGGGGTGGGGAGGGGAGGATTCAGGGCTTTTCACCTCCAATCCAGGTGGCAGCAGCTTCACTTTTATCTATTCATTCTAACGACTGAGATTTCATACAGGCTTCTAATCAAAGATGATTTCCATTACTTAAAAAGTACTTGACAGCTTCTGGTGTAGCTGATGTCTGGGGTCCAGGGATCTGGAGAAATACATCCTTCCTGGATACAGTGAAAAGAGCCATCGTGCAGGGCTCCTCATGGCTGTGCCTTCCATGGGGCCATCATTAGCAAATTGGGACCTCCATCACGAGGCAGCTGGGGCAGCTGGGTGAGTGAGTGGGTCCCAGGCTGTTTTGGGGACTTTCTGAGTATTGGCAAGTGTGAATCAGGCCCCAGGATTTCCATTTCCTCTGCCCAATACGCTCTTTCATAAGTTATAAGTGTGTGCTTCAGCAAAACGCAGATGCTAAAAGTTCCACAGTCCAAAGGGGATGTGGGCGAGAGTGGAGGGCTGGGTGGGCACCAGCATTTCCACCGTGGGTGGTATGCTGTGGGTGAAGAGCCTTCCTGCCTGCAACCCTTCCTAGGAACGTGTCTCTGGCCCGTCCATGTGTTCTGTGGCCCTTGCATGTCTCTTCTTGTCCCAAGTGTCTGAGGTTTGGACAGCAGCCAAGGCAGGACCCAGGCAGCACCTGTGTGGATAAGGCCACTCCTGGTCAGCGATGTGCGTCTGGTTCCTGCTCACATGCAGACATGGCCTGGCCCATCGTTGGCTCCCTCTGGCCTCATTTCACAATCAAAAGACACAATAAAGTCTATGTACAACACTTCTGCGTTCACCCAATGCTTTCCTATCCATGAGCACACGCCACACTAGGAGGAAGGCAGGCAGGGACCACTCCAGGTCTTTGGAGTCTAAATCCAGTACTCTTCACTCTCCACTCCGAGACCTCCCAACCTCAGTCTGCTCCTCATGTCATACTTCTCCCTCGCTGAAAAGGGGACCGTTACTGACGTTGTTTCCTTGGCATTTCTTATCCTGCCTGAGTTATTAATACAGCAGTTTAATGATTTGTTCCTATAGACATTCATTTATTCTCTGAATCACTCCTTTGTTTAAATACTCACTCCATTTATTCAGCTGCTCATTCCATCATTTAGCAATTCATTCATTCATTCATGTCCTTGAATATTTACTATTTGGCTACTTCAGGAAATAAGAAAAATGCTAAGCTGTGATTCTTGACTTTGAGAAGCATAAACTCTGAGCAACCATGGGAAAGAGTATAATACACGATTTCCCAGTCACAGAGGATATATTTTCATTTGTTACTTACCACTAAGGGCTGATCGATACTATTGGCTTCTGTAAGTCATTAGCTTCCTGAAGTCCCAGATGTGTTTTGCTTGGGGAGATGCTGAGTTTTACGTTTCTGCAGTGCTGGGATCCTGTGGTTCTGCAGGAGTTTAGAGAAAGGAAGTTTCTGATAGCTGGGGTGGTCAGGGATGGCTTCTTGGAAGAGGTGGGATTTGAACTCAGCTTGGGAGATTGGGGAGGATTTGTGAAGGTGAAGACGAGGGGAGCATAGGCCAGGGATGGTAGGAGTGAGGGTTTGCACATGTTTGTGGGGCTCTGGAGAGGTGGCTGGGCCAGGTATGTGCGGGGAGGGGAAGATGTGAGCAAGTGGGCAGGCATGGGTAGAGGGTGGGGAGGGGGAGGTTAGTGGTCAGGAGACGAGACTGTGTTGGAACCTGCCTCTGGCCCTTCTGCACTTGACTGTTTGGTCTTGAACCTGAAATGTGAGTAGGTAAGAGCTTGGTAAATTTTCCGTCCAGCTTTGATAAGAAATGTGGGCACTGCTGTTTGGGTAACACAATGGCCCTGGCCTCTGTCAGTCTTTGGCAATCCAAACATTATCAAATTATTTTCTTTCTCCATCTTAATTTTCTTTTTTCTGTAGGAAAGAGAGAAAGTAAAAAATGAACTGTGAAGAGGCAGAGAGAAAAAGAGAGAGGGGAGAAGGGAGGAAAACGAACAGGTGATGTAGGGAGAAGTTAAGATGTTGAAGTAGAAGGAAGACAAAGCAGTGGGCAGAAGTGATACAGGTACAAGGGAGGCTGGAAGAGGGAGAGGAGGGAAAAGGAAAAGAGAGGGGAAAGGAGGAAGAGGAGATGGGTACGTATGTGCGTGCATGCTCAGTTGTATCCAACTCTTTGCCACTCCATGGACTGTAACCCTCCAGGCTCTGCTGTCCACAGGATTTCCCTGGCAGGAATACTGGAGTGGGTTGCCATTTCCTCCTCCAGGAGATCTTCCCAACCCAGAGATCGAACCTGCGTCTCCTGCATTGGCAGGTGGATTCTTTACTACTGAGCCACCTGGGAAGCCTGACGGGAGATGGGGGAAGGAAATGGAGAAGACAGAGAGAAGAGAGAAAAGGAAAACAAGAAAAGGAGAGAAAATGGAGAATCAAGAAGGGTGAAAAGCTGCTGGCATCTGCTTCATCCTCCTGAGAGCTTTGGCTATGTACCTCAAACACTTGGGATACATATCTGGATCTCTCAGAATCAAAGTGCCACAGAAGCACCAACTTCCCAGGGTTAATCACAAAATCAACTGCCTTTCCAAGTGCCTCTTTCTTTCTTTTTTAACACTTATTTTTATTTTGGCTGTTCCGAGTCTTAGCTGTGGCATGCAGAGTCTTTTGTTAGGGCTGTGGGATCTTTCGGTAGTGTTGGGATTATTTGCAGTATGTGGATCCAGTTATCAAGGATGGAACCTGGGCACCCTGAATTGGGAGCTCGGAGTCCCAGTCACTGGACCCCCAGGGAAGACCTCCTGATGGCTGGCTGTGCTTTCGCAGAGAGACGAAGAAGCAGCTGTCTGGGGTCCTCTCCCTCCCGTCCACCAGCATGGTCTCCCTGGGGATCAGAACACTCGTGTGCTTCCTCTGTAATCCGCAGAGGCAAAGCGGCAGCAGTTGTCAGAGACTTGCTTCCCTTCCCTTCCCACTGAAATGACCATGGAAACATCCCTTCTCAGTGGGGAAAAACACAAGACGTACACAACTCAAAAGAGCCAGGCGAGAAGATAGCTCCCTAATATGATAAAGAAAACCTATCTGAAGATAGGAATAAGACAAAAACATCCTCCATCAATAATATTGTTTAAAACATTTTCCTAGCACTTTTAGCCAAGGCAAAATTTCATAAAGGGGGGGAGGGGTGGTGCTGGTGGTGGAAAGCACCTTTTTCTCTATTGAAAAAGAGAAAATTATTATAGATTCTAGGGTATATAATCATATATCTAGAAAACATGGAGAATCAATAGAGACCCCTTTAAAATTTATAAGAGTTTGCTAAAGTGGCCAAAGGAATGGTAACATTAATAAACTCAGGGTCCGTGTGGCTCAGTCTCAGAACACAGTTATAGTTGAAGGAAACCTAAGTTTGACTGTAGGAACCTTAAAGAATCGTGCAGAGTTTTATTGCAGAATTTCTTAAGAGGGCTAGCTATGCCCAAAGGACTTACACATCCAAATAAACAGAATGTTTTCCAGAAATTCTCTAGACAATCTTCCCTCTTCCAGAAGCTACACCTTCATGGTGGCAGTTCATCCCCTGGCACTTCTCCATTCAGCTGGTGCTTTCATCATTGTGGTCTCTTCTCCCACCTACATTTTCTCCTCTACCAGTGGACCCCACTGCCCTGTGTCTGAGACTTGATGATGGCTGGAGGAGTGGCCTCTTGTGCCTTCTGATTGTCCCCACACCCCCAGAGAAGGGAGGACTGAATCTCTTCTTGTGAATAATCACTGGGGACATTGCTAGTGAATATAGTCTCCCCCCTGATATGCAAGCTAAAATGTACAAAAACAAATCAATTTCTTATATACCCACAATAACCAGTTTGAAGATAAAGGCAATCAAAAACATCATCTGCCTTTGAATGGTTCTCAGAATTCTGTGGGACTTTCATGCAGAAAGCCACAAAACTTGATTCGTTTTGTGTAAGAGAAGATTTGAATAAATGGAGAAATGTCACATGTTTTTGGTTGAGAAAAGGGAACAATGAGGAGACATTCATTCTTCCTGAACTAATATGAGAGCTAGGCAAAATTACAATCAAAATCTCAATGGAAACTTTTGGCAATTTGGTAATGAACCTGATAGAATAACAAGCTAAAAATAGCTAAGAAATATTTGAAAGAGCAAGAAAACATGGTTTGTTTAACAATATTCAAACGTGTTTCAAAGCTGCAGCAGTCACTGTACAGCAGACTGTAGAGCAAGGCCCTGGCTCCAGAGCCCAGTATCAACAGCACAGAATCCGTTGCTGTAAAAACAACCTTTCTGTGGGTATAAAAGTCACATGAGATAAAAAGAAACATTGCAAATCAATGGGGAAGGGTTAGATGAACAATTATGTTGAGAAAATTTACTACTTGGGAGACAATCACTTTAGATCTTTTCCTCAAGTAAATTTCAGATAAATTATGGCATTAAACACAAAGAATCCCACCACAACAGAAGTAAACAGAAGTGAATATTTAAATCATCTTAGAGTGGGAAACACCTATCTAAACTTAAAAGAAATGAAAGAAATCACAAAGGAAATTACCTACACAAAACTCCCATAAATATATTTTAAAAGACATTAAGAAATAAAAACATAAGTGACAAATTGAAAAAAATGACAAAAGGTTAACAACCTTTTTATATAAAGAGCTCTTACAAAGTCTTAAAAAACCCTCTAAAATCCCAGTAGAAAAATTGGCAAAAACATTCACAGAATAATACATACAAATAACTTACATTATGAAAAAAATGCTTAATTTTACTGTTTGCCAAAAAAATGCAAAATAAAACAAGATTCCATTTTCATCTGTTCAATTGTTGAGATTGATGATGATGATGATGAAATAAATATTAGTGACCATGTGATGAAACTGGAACATAAATTGTCACAGTCTGGAAGAATTTCAACAGTCTTACTATTTTTTGACTCAACAGTCCTATTTCTAGGAATTCATCATAAGAAAACACTGATGAGTCAGAACTTTCATCACAACATTGTTGTTATTATTTTATTTATTTGGCTGTGTGGGGTCTTATTTGCAGCATGTGAACTCTTAGTTGCAGCATGTGGGATTTAGTTCCCTGACCAGGGATTGAAACTGGGCCCTCTGCATTGGGAGCTCAGAGCGATAACCACTGGACTACCAGGGAAGTCCCCATCACAACAGTATTTACCAAACTTAAATATTGGAAGTCACTGAGGCATATGGCAACAAGAGATTGATAAAATAGGGTATATTTATGTTGTAGAATACATTTTAAAAAGCATGTATCAAGGAATTGTTAAAAACATGGGAATATGCTCACAATGGAATGTTAAAAATGAAAAAATAATCAAAAGTGTGTGTGTAAGGATGTGCACGTGTAAGAACAGTGAATCTCAGTTTTCTACTCTTCTGCGTGTAGTATGGAGGAAAGGCAGAATTAACATGGCCTACTACTTAACTTCTGGCCCTCAACCTTCCTATCTGTAAAATCGGCTCGTGATGCTTGACTGAGAGCTGTGTGAGGATAAATGAAATAGCCTATGAGAACATGATATAAGTTCTGATTTTTCATGCTCCTGTATTCTCTCTCTCCAGGGAGGCTGGATTTCTCTAATGGCAAGAGCCAACAGGCTCCTTTACCCTGTAAGAGGAGGAATTGAATTGGTTGGTGTTCATTGAGATCTGCAGGTCAACTTTAAGTTCTGGAATTGTGTTCTGTTCTAGCCTTGACTCAACCTCATGCTCCTTGCATGACCGTAGACAACTCACCATCCACCTCTAGACTTCAGCTCCTTGGGACCCGATGAGGGCATGACTATGGTCCCTTGGAGAGGTGCCACGATACAGTTCTCTTTGAACCTCACAGTTGAAAGTCATAGTCATCTCATAGTTCATTTGGGTCTGGAGTGGTCTCTGGCAGGGCTACTGCCCACAGTCAGATGGATTGACTGATCAAAGGATTCAATCATTATGTTGGCACATGACGATAGGAGTTTTCTTCTGTTTCATTTGCTTCTGTGTCCTCCATGCCTAGAACAGAGTTTGGTACCTAGTGGGTACTCAGTACCTATCAACTGAATGAAGAATGGATGAGGAAGTGAACTGATGGGCAATCCTGAAAGAAGATGGGTGTCCTCAGGATCTCTCCCACAGGCCTTGGAGCCATCAGAAAAGGAAGAGGGAAGAAGGTAAAAGTTAAGGTCGTGCAAGAGAAGAGAATGCACAGGAGGCTGCAGCCCCCTGGGTCTCCACTAACAGCTGCACGCTGGGCCTTGCTGCTCCCACCGTGTGCACGCTGACCAGGTTGTGGTGGTGGTCCCAGGACCCTGAGGCTGGCTCTGTGCTGTATGTTTTAACCTGTGTTGTTTCATTTGAGCCTCACTTTAATCCTGGAAGGTTAGTATGATTATCCCCATTTTTCATACAAGACAATGATCTCAGACAGATGAAATTTTGTCCACATGTCACATAACTTTTAAATAGAGGAACTAGAATTTAAACCCGGGGCTTCTCAGGTGGTGCTAGCGGTAAAGAATCCACCTGCAAATGAGATCCAAGAGACACAATTTTGATCTCTGGGTCGGGAAGATACACTGGAGGAGGAAATGGCAATCCACTCCAGTATTCATGCCTGGAAAATTTCATGGACAGAGGAGACTGGCAGGCTACAGTCCATGGTGCCACAAAGGGTCAGATATGACTGAGCGACTGTGCACAGAATTTAAACCCAGGATTGTCTGAATTACAAAACCTTGACCTTGAAGCCATACTCTAAAAGTGTTTCTCTCCTCAAACTTCTCCCTTTACTAGAAAGGAAAAAGTCTACTTTTGCTGTGTGTGCATCTTTGGAGGGGTCCCAGCTCTGCTCTTAAATCATCTCCTGGATATGAGTGTTGTGTTGGGAATGGGCCATCAGCTGGTGATGGATCCCCACCGTCTATCACGCCCCCGCAGCACTCTGACACGCAGTGCTGAAGTGTAATCAGAGTGATGGTGTCCTGATCTATGGGGGGCGTTCATCATCCCAGGGCTGGTACCTTGACATAGTACCTTAGCTTGCTGTCAGCGGGACGGCTCCTTAATGTATTTCTGTAATATATCACCCACTGAAGGTGGCTAAGGAGGAACGCTGATGCCAGTCGGCTGGAGCCCTTTCCATGAGTGTCCCTGAGATCTTGGTCTCTTAAAAATTCATACGTGCTTGTGAGTTCGAGTGAGCATAGAGAGAGAGAGCATATGAGAGGAAGGCAGAGACAGAGAGATGGAGAAAGGGTGAGAAAAGAGAGGCAGAAAGAGATGCAAAGGAAAAGAAGCAGGAGAGAGTTGGAAAGCAACCTAGGCATGCCAGCTTTGGAGTTAGCACAGATAGCATGGGGAACCTCTTTATCTGGCTTTAGTGGGGGCCTTGTTCCCTGGGGAGCGGGGGGTAAAGGGGTTGGGTAAGGAGGTGTGGTTGCTGGAAGGACATGGGTCCAGGACTAGCAAATGGGGAATCTGTGATCTGCCGGGAGTTTTGGCCATCTGCCTTGATTGCTCCAGAGGTCACCTTGATAGGAAAGATTTCTAAGACTGCTTCTTGGACCCCGGAACCCCATGTCCATCTGCCCACTGGACAGCTTTACTCAGGCAACCCAACAGCACCACAGCTCAGAGGGCACCAAACTGTGGTCACCTGTCCACTTTGGTCTCCCCCTGGCTTCTTTATTACAATGAAAGGCCTCACCAGTCTCCAGGGCCCCAGATCTCATGGTCATCTTGTCCCATCACTCTTTTCAAGGGTCCCAAGCTCTGTCAATTCTTCTGTTTTTGTTGCTTTAATTCTAACCCCCATCAGTAATGTGATTGATTGGGTCAGAAAGGGAAAGTGTTAGTCATGCAGTCATGTCTGATTCTTTGTGACCCCATGGACTGTAACCCACCAGGCTTCTCTGTCCATGGAATTCTCCAGGCAAGAATACTGGAGGGGATTGTCATTTCCTTCTTCAGGGGATCTTCTCCACCCAGGGATCAAACCTGGGTCTCCCACATTGGAGGCAGACTCTTTACCAACTGAGCTACCAGGGAAGCCATCAGTCAAATATTTACTGGATTACACTCTGCCCCAGACACTGTGCTAAATGACAATTTGTCCCCAGTGGTAGCTCTCTCTAGTCATCACATCACTATCCAAAACTGGCCTTCCTAAGATACCCTCTTGTCATCTTACTTTTCAGCCCCTAAAATTTGTGCCACCTTGTGGGCTGTAAAGGTCTGAATGGGAGCGTGATTTGCAGGTAGATGGTTCTGAGGGTCTAGGTCAAGCCTGGAGCGGTATTGTCCATGTTGTGGATGGCTCCTTGACTCAGCTGTAGCACAGAGCAGAAGGGAGGAGGAGGTGTGCAGGACGTGTGGTGCTATTTTTAGGTGGGGTCCCACAGTGCCCAGGATCAGCATGATATTAATTCAAAGAAAATAGTCCAGAAAAACAAAAATAAAAGCAATTCCAATCGAGATTGGATTTCTCATAAGGCATTCAAGGAGATCTATATGATGACCCATCTTAAAATCCCATTGCCACTCTTCCAGTCTTCTCAGCCCTGTAACATCCTCAGCTCCTCAATGTCCCACTAACACTCTTTTTAATGCCCAGCTTTTCTGTTTCTCTTCTTCCTCCTCTCCTTCCCTCAATCCCTTTAATTCTATAGAGCAATTTATACACTTGGGCTTCTTATCATGTTCCGTTTATTTCACCCATTATCTAGATTCTCTAAGAACACAGGCAAGTCTGGAAGCTGACCCAGTAAGCCTCCGGATATCCAATTGCTCCCGCACCATTTGTTGAAAAGGCTGTCTTTATTCCTTCAAATTGCTTTTTCATCTTTGTCAAAATCACTTTGGCATATTTGTGTAGATGTATTTCTCAGTTCTCTGTTTTGTTCTATTGATCCAATATTCCTATCCTTCTGCCCTTATTATATAGCCTTGATTACAGTGGCTATAGAAGTCTGAAATCTGGTAGATTGATTCCTCCCACTTTATTCTTCTTTCTCAAAACTGTTTTAGCTATGTTAGTTCCTTGCCTTTTCATATACATTTTAGAATAATCTTGTCTACAAAAAAATCTTTCTGAGATTTTTTTTTCACTAAGTCATGTCCTACTCTTGCAACCCCATGGACTGTAGCCTGCCAAGCTCCTCTGTCCATGGGCTTCTCCAGGCAAGAATACTGGAATAGGTTGCCATTTCCTTCTCTAGAGATTTTGATAGGAAGTACACTAAACGTATATACCAGTTTGGAAGAATTGAAAGTTTGTTGAATCTTCCTCTTTATGGAAGAGATTGTGTAGAATTGGTGTTAATTCTTCTTTAACCATTTGGCAGAATTCTCTTGTGAATCCATTTGAGTCTGGAGATTTTTTTTTCTTGGGAATTAAAAATAAATTATGGATTCATTTTCCTTGAATAGTTTTAGATTCACTATTCAAATGATTTATTTAATATTAGGTGGATTGTGGTAGTTTGTATTTTTTAAGGAGTTGGTCTATTTCATCTAAGTTAGCAAATTTATTTACATAGATTCATTGTAGTATTCTCTTTATGCTTTTCATGTCTGTAGGTCTGTAGTAATATCTCTTCATTTCATTTCTGATTTTGGTAATTGGTGTTTTCTCTTTTTCTTTGTGAGTTTTTCTAGAAATAGTAAATTCTATTGATCTTTTCAAAGAACCAGCTCTTTGTTCATTTTCTCAATTTTTTTCTGTTGTCAGTTTCATCAAATTTACTCATATTTATGCTTTCCTTCCTTCTACTTGCTTTGGGTTTACTTTACTCTTCTTTTTTGAGGTTCTTGAGGTGGGAACTTAGATTATTGATTTGAGACTTTTCCTCATTTCGAATGACAGCACTTAGTGCTACAAATTGACCTTTTGGTATGGCTTTAGCTCTCCCCCCCCCCCCAATTTTGATATGTTATATTTTCATTTTCATTGAGTCCCATGTATCTTGAAATCTCCTTTGAGACTTCCTCTTTGACTTATGGGCTATTTAAAAGGGGCTTCCTTCGTTTCTAGATGTTTGGAGATTTTCTTGTTATTTTTCTGTTACTGATGTTTAGTTTGGTTTCATTATAATTGGAGAACACACCGTGTATGCTCTCAGTTGTTTTACTTTTGAGGTTTATTTTTTTAGCCCAGGATATAGACTATCTTGGTATATGTTCTGTGGGCAACTTGAAAATAACACATAGTCTGCTGTTGAGTGGAGTGTTCTATAAAGGTTGATGAGAACCTGTTGGTTGACAGTGTTGAATTCTATATTCTTGCTTGTTTTCTGTATATAATTAATATATAGTATTGAGAGGAGGTATTTAAGTCTTTTATTACAATTGTGGATTTGACTATTTTTACCTTTTAGTTCTATCAGCTTTTGCTTCACATAGTTTGCATCACTGGTTTTCGGTGAATTCACATTTAGGATTTCTATGTCTTGTTGGTTTTATAATGTTCTTCTCTTGTCTCTGGTAATTTATTTTTGCTCTGAAGTCTACTTTGGTGGTGGTGGTGGTTTAGCCGCCAAGTTATGTCTGACGCTTGCAACCCCATGGACTATAGCCTGCCAGACTCCTCTGTCCATGGGATTTCCCAGGCAAGGATACCAGAGTGGGTTGCCATTTCCTTCTCCAGGGGATCTTTCTGACCCAGGGATTGAACTTGCATCTCCTGCATTGCAGGGGGATTCTTTACCACTGAGCCACTAAGTAACCCCAAAGTCTACTTTATCTGATTATTAATATAGCCACTCCTACTATATTTTGATTAATGTTTGCATGATGTCTCTCTTCTTTCTTTTAGTTTCATCCTGCCTATGTTTTATTTGAAGTGAGTGTGCTTTGGTAGCATTTGGTTGGGTCATGCTGTTTAATTCACTCTGCCAATCTCTGTCCTTTAATTGGTATATTTAGAACATTTATATTTAATTATTGATATTTCAAGGTTTAAATTTGTTTTATAGTTTCTGTTTCTTGTCTGTCAGTTTTCTTTTCCCTGACTTTCTATGAGTTATTTGAACATTTCTTAGAATTGTGTTTTGGTTTATCTATAGTATCTTGATCAGATCTCTTTGTTTAGCATTTTAGTGGTTGCTTTCAGTATTACATTATATACATAACATATCATAATCTATTGGTGTCATCATTTTTCTCATCCAGTGAAGTGGAAAGTTTACCTCCTTTTACGTCTTTTTACTCTCCCCTATTTTACATTGTTTTGTTTCCTCTCCTATCATTTAAAACCACATCAAATAGTGTTATAATTGTTTCTCTGACAAATGTAATTTAGAATATTTGGTAACAGAAGGAAAGCCATTTTTTTTGTTTTTTTACCCACGCTTATGTTCAGTGTTCTTTATTCCTTCCCAATGATCCAAGTTTCCTTCTTTTATTGTCTCCTTTGGACTTAGAAAAATTTCTTTCTTTCTTCCTTCCTTCTTTTCCTTTCTTTTGAGTAGGCGTGTTGCAAACAAATTCCCTTTATTTTCCTTGATCACTATACATCTTCATTTTCTAAGGATATTTCTGCTGAATATAGGATTCTGCGTTGGTCTTTTTTTTTTTTCCTTCAGCACTTGAAGAACGTTGTGCCACTTTTTCTGCCTTCTGTGGTTTCTGATGAGAAATATGTTGTTTAAGTAGTTTTTCCTATGAAGCTGAAGTGTCATTTTTCTCTGACTGCTTTTGAGATTTTGTTTTTACTTTCCAGAGTCTTGGCATAGGCTTCTTTGACTTTGTCCCATTTAGGGCTCACTAAGATTTGGGAAGTTTTCAGGCATCATTTCTTCTAAGCTTTTTCAATCCTGCCCTCTATCTCTTCCTTCTGAAACTCCAGGGCCATGAAATTAGATATTCTGTTATAGTCCCACAGATCTCCAAGGCTGTGTTTATTCATTTAGTCTATATTCTCTTTGCTTTTCAGGTTGTGTGTATTATTCTGTCTTCCAGTTCATCAATTCTTTTCTCCATTCCCTCCACCCTGCTGTAGAACCCATTCACTGAATTTTAAACTTTGGTTATTGTATTTTTTAGTTCTAAAATTTAATTTCTCCTTTATGTCTCTATTTCTTTACTGAGGCTATTTAAAAAATAATAATTTTATTTATTTTTGGCTCTGCTAGGTCTTCCTTGCTGCACAGGCTTTTTTGTAGCTGCAGTGAGTAGGGAGTACTCTCTAGCTGCCAAACCTCTCATTGTAAGCTTCTCTTGTTGCAGAGTACTGACTCTAGGGTGCATAGGATTCAGTAGTTATGGCACGTGGGCTTAGTTGCTCTGCGGCATGTGGGATCTTTCCAGATCACGGATTGAACCTGTGTTTCCTGCATTGGCAGGCTGATTCTTTAGTACTGAGCCACAGGGGAAGCCTAAGTATATTTTTTTATGTGTTTCAGGCATGTTCATAATCTCTCATTGAAGCATTTTATCATAAATGCCTTCAAATCTTTGTCACAGATAATTCTCACATCTTTGTCATCTTGGTGTTGGCATCTATTGATTGTTTTTTCCATTAAACATGAGATCATTTTTGGTATGATGAGTAAGTTTTTATTAAAATCTGGATATTTTTGTATTATGTTATGAGACTCTGGATCCTACTTGAAGCCCTCTGGTTTGGCTGAATGTTTGTACACCACTCCAGCCAGGGCAGGGTGGGAAGACACCTGCCCTGAATAGTGGGGTAGAAGTCCAGGTTCTGCACTCAGCTCCCGTTGATATGTGAGGGGGATCTCCATCATCCATGGGTGGGGTTAGGATTTCTGGCAGTCTCCATTGCTACTGAGTTGTAGGTGGCCGTGTTATCCAGACTGGCTTTCCACTAGACCTTCTCTAATACCACATTCCAGTGGGGCGATAAGAGGGAATGCCTTGTTACTATCAAGTAGGGTGGAAGTCTAAGTTCCCCACTTGACCTTTGCTAGCATGGGTAGGGAGGGGGGCCACAGTTTTGGTTTTTTTTTATTCTGTGGTATTTGGCTAGAGTAGAATAGCTATTGTTTAACTGTTTTCTGTCTTTCTAGGCTGCCCCTTTGGGGCTTCCCTGGTGGCTCAGAAGATAAAGAATCCGCCTATAATGCAGGAGACCTGGGTTTGATCCCTGGGTCAGAAAGATCCCCTGGAGAAGGGAATGACAGCCCACTCCAGTATTCTTGCTTGGAAAATCCCATGGACAGAGGAGTCTGGCAGGCTGCAGTCTATGGGGTCTGAGTCGGACACGACTAAGTGACTAGCACTTTCACTTTCAGGCTGCCCTTTTACTTGTCCTTTGACAAGAGAACAAGATTTTGTTGGGACTTTCTTTTAATCTCTGGTCACTGGAGTTTCTGGGTTGTTGGTTTCTTCAGCTCCAAGTCTGGGATGTATGAAACATAACAAAAATGCAAGGAAATCATCCGTGTGTAGTTCCTGGGGTCATGATATCCCTAGTTGATCTGCTTTGGTCTATCCACCTCTCAGAGTCTGCCTGTGATGGTTTCATATGTAATGTCCAGGGATGCAGCTCAACTTAGCACGAGGAATAGGGGAAAGCACGTCTGGTTCATCTTCTGGAACTAGAAGTATACTTGAACTTTTCTTTTAAGCTGCTGAATCCTTCCAAAAATATTGTAAGTGGAAGCCTAATACTTCAAGGAGAACAATGGAGATGTTTCAATTGAAGTGTGGGTGGAGATTGCTGCCTGACCACTAGTTCCTGGGCCTTAGTAGCCATTGAAGTATCTCCTAGAGTCCAGGATGTCCATGGGGAAAACCAGAGTCCTAAATGACGCTTCCTTTTCCTACATTCTGGGACATCCGTGGGGAGAAATTCCACACAGGAAGGAAAGCTTGAGGACTTTGAGTTATAGGCAGATTTTGGACAAGTAGGAGTTGACTGACTACCTCCCAAATGAGCCACTGCCTACTCACAGCAGCCACTTGCCCATTAACACAGCTTGCACTGGTCACCTTCCCTTCCCTGCCCACCTCCTACACTGCCTTCTCAGTGCTTCCTGCGGTTACATCACTCAGTCATGTCCGACTCTTTGTGACCCCTTGGACTGCAGCCCACCAGGCTCCTCTGTTCATGGAATTCTCCAGGCAAGAATACTGGAGTGGATTGCTATGCCCTTCTCCAGGGGAGCTTCCTGAACCAGGGATTGAACTCGAGTTGCTCACCTTGCAGACAGATTCTTTACTGTCTGAGCCACCAGAGAAGCCCCCTCAAATGAACTACTTTTCCTCAAATCCTTGTCTCAGGGTCTTCTTCTGGGAGGAGTCACACTAAGACAGGACACACACATGCTTTTGATTAATGTAATCAGTACTGTGTGTGAGTGATGGACTGACCCAGAAATGACAAGAGTGACCTGTCCCCCTTGCATCATCCTCTTCAAAGGGACAATTGATCAGAGGATGTTTTACCCTGAGGCCAGCCTGTTCTTTAGAGGCGCTGTTAAAGAGGGGGTGTTCTCTGGCTCAGGCTGAAGGTGGCTTCAAGTACAGGAGCCTGGATGAAGGAGAGAAGCTTAACTCGTTTGGTTAACAAGCATCTTGTTCCATTTGACTAGTGGGGACAAAACAGTTCACCTATCTTTATAAGAAAGGGATTGGAATTTGGAGTCTGTGTCTGCTCTGTAATGAATAAACAGGGGGACATTATAAGTCCTATCTGAGTCACAGGGGGAAGGATGGTGATGAACTATCTTTTCCAAAACACAAAGAGATGGGCAGGTGGAGGGGGCGGGGATTTCTTTGACCTTGCTGTTTTCCTGGATCATGGGTTTAGGACAAGTACAACATTTTCACTCCTGTCCTAAAAATTGAGTTGAGCCCTGCAGGAAATGCAAAATAGACCCAGCATTTCTCCATGAGGACAATTAGGGATCTTAGCAAAGTGGATTCCCCACGTGAGCTGCTCTCAGCTAAGCAGGAGCTCCCTCCACACTCCGTGGGGGTGGGCCGGGGTGGGGGACTTCCCAGACTGAGTTCCCAGGCGGTTGCTCCTAGCTCAGAGCTTAACTTCCCTCCTCCCATTCCCCCACCCTCCCAGCTCCCCGCCACCCCCTTCCCTGCCTGCCACACAGCTGTTTTGCCAACATCGCTGCCTGATTATCTTTCAAGTGGCTTCTTGGAGCAGATGTTCCTGGCTCCTTGCTGCATCAAAAACAAACAGGCGCTGTGTTGTCATTCGCTCTCCTGGGGAAAATCCCTCTGCTGCCACAGATTCTTCTGGAGAGGTTCAGGGAGGGCTGTGAAGTCTCTCCATGCTGCTCCTTGCCAGGAATTTGCCTCCAGATGGATGGCAGGGGCTTTTTGGGTCTTCTGAGGTGTGTGTGGCCCCTTGGGGGCGTAAGCTGGGGAGGCATACTTGTAACATGGGAAAGAAACTCCCACGTAGGGGAAGCAAGGGTGGGCTTTGCTCCTGCCACTACCTCCTAATATTATTTAACCTTTTGAAAAACATAAACACCCCCTTCCCAACTTTGGATCTGAAGAATCCCCCAGGGATTGATCCTCATTGAAAATCTCTTTTGTTTCATCAACAAGAAAATGCTCTTGACTTGCTTTTTTTTCTTTTTTCTTTTTGAGGTTTGTGTTATGAAAGCAATGGGTTTTTGGTTTCTGTTTTGTGAACATGAAAGTCTAATATGCAGTTGAACGTATCTTTTAAAAGTTTGCCTGTTTCATCACTTATTGAGCATCAGGGTTCTAGGTGGATTGGGCAGCTGCTTAGGGGGTGGTCAAGGAGATCTGTGCGATGCCAGAAAGGCTCTCTTGCCAAACAGTGGCTGCCTTGCCAACCTGCTGTGTGCAGCCTTAGCCATTCACTCCTGGGAGGTGGGGCCCAAGAATACAGATCACAGTGGGCCCTTAGCATCTATACAGATGGCTGCAGCCTGTAGAGTGCTCTAAAGAGGAGGGGAGAGGCACCTGAGGGAGCATGCTTAGGGAGAGAGATGGGACCTAAAGGAAGTTCTGCACTGTGTGGTCTCTTAGGAGGAGCGGGGCACCTGAGGATGCTGAGCCCAGTGGGAAAGAGGTGGGAAAGAAGCCCTCCTGATATGTGTTAGCATGTCTACTCCCCTAAGCCAGAAGACTCCAGAAGCTGTGACCAGAGAGGACAAAATCACCTGTGTGAAATGAACTTTAGGGTCTGTCCTCAAATGTTCCATTGACTTGGATACTAGATCTTGCTTGTTATGCATTCCATGCTCCCAGTTTGTTGTTGGAGTGTCTTCTTCGTGTCCAGTCCACTCTGGTGTGGCCCGGTACCCCTCCCACCACCAGAGATGTGTGCATTACCACATCCCACGGTCACTCTCCTGGGCTCATCCTACTCAGCAGAGCCTGCTCAGGCTCTGTTGATCACGAGGTCCTGACACCCCCTCCTCTCTTGGCCTCTGAGACACCACCCGCTCCTGCCTTTCCTCCTATTTCTCTGGCTATCCTCTGTCTCCTTTGCTGGCTTCGCCTTCTTGATGTGCAAATGTACTCCTGTCTCAGTAATGGGGCTCTGCCCTCCACTCCTCTCCCAGACCAGTGTTTCACATGTGTTAGACGCCATCCAAACACTCCAGGGTGATCGCTAACCATGCAGACTCCTGAGCCCCATCCTTGGAGATCCATTTTAGTGGCCTGGAGGCCTAGAAATATGCATGTTCAACTGGTACCCCAAGAGATTACGATGCAAGTAGTCCATGGAACACGCTTTGATGAAGTTCTGCATTGCACGACTGCATATATGATTCATCCAGTCCCAAAGCACGCACAGTATTTATATGCTGACAACTCCTCAATTTAGACCTCCAGCTCAGAGCTCCAGGCTTCTATCTCCGAATCTGCTTAACATCTCTATTTGGACCCAACCTAAGCATCTGAGCCTTAGGATTTGAACGAGAACTTGATTTTCCTCCTTAAACCACCTCTCCTTAGCATCATCTCAGGTAATAAACCACCACCACACCCACCCCCCCCCACGCTGAAGCACCTTCAGATTGTCCTTTCTGCCAGCCTATCATCCAAAACATTGGCAAATTCCTTGGCTGTGTTTACAAATATTTCCCCAGTTGGCTGCATCACTTCCTGCATCTCTTCCCTTCTGAGCCACTGACATCACTACCTGGTCGGCTGCAGTAGACGGCTAAATGGCCTCCCTGCCCTCATTCACTCCCTTACCCAGACGAGGAGGAAGCAGGAAACACTCTGTAGTCACTGGTGCTCCCTTCAGTTGCTTCTCATTACGCTTAGATGGAACTCCAAACTCGCACCAGGCCCTCTGGTGTCGGGCCCCTGCCTGCCTCTCTTGTTCCTCCCCTGTCAGTCTAGGACTTGCTCCATGAGCTTGGTTCACCCTGATAATCTTTAAGCTTTCGGAACAGGCGAAACACTCTCTCACCTCAGGGCTTCCGTACATGCTGTTCCCTTTGCCTGGGATGCTCTTCCCTGCTCCTTCAGTTGTCTTCTGACTCCTCCTCAAGTTTTAGGTCTTAGCTTTCCTGACCTCCTTATTACGAATATTATGACACCCCTCCTGTTATTCTTTCTCTTCGACCTTATTATTCTTTTTTTATTAAAAAAATTTTTTTTTTGGCCGTGCTCGGTCTTCACTGTAGCGTGCAGGCTTCTCAGTGCGGTGGCTTCTCTTGTAGCAGAGCACGGGCTATCCAGTGCACAAGCTTAGTTGACCCATGGCATGTAGAATCATTCTAGACCAGGGATTGAACCCATGACCCTGCATGGACAGGCAGATTCTTAGCCACCAGACCACCAGGGAAGTCCTATCCTGTTGTCATTAATCATGGCCACCTGTCCATTCTTTCGTGGTAGTTCACACACACTTATATTTTGTAATCGTGTATTTGTTAATGCTTACTTATGTCTTTTTTGGGGTCTCTTTCATCAGACAGTATGATCTACAAGGGATGGGACTATGTCTATTCTTTTCTCACCTAGCGAGGATTAGCACCCCATAAATATTTATCGAGTGAATAGAGTGAATTTTATTTTATCCAGTTATATAACATTTAGTTAGCCCCAGTCCGGTTATTCTGTGGTACTCTCTTCTGTTCAGACTTGTTCTGGTGTCTTACATACTATTGTTGAATCCTCTTCTATGTTACTCTGTTGAATCCTGGACTGGCCTCTCTGTTCCATTCTGTTCTGACCTGGTCTAATCTGTCCCATCTGCTTCTATCCTGTTCCCTTCTGGTCTGGTCTGTTTCACCTGCTTCTCTTCTGTTTCACGCTGGCCTCTTCTGTCCCAGCCTGTCATAGTCTAGTCCAACCTTCTTTCATTCTGTTCCATACTGTTCTAGTCCATAGTTTTGTTTTTTCTCCTTGTTTTCACCTGTGCCATCCTATTCTTTTTCATTCTATTCCATTACATTCTGTTCCAATTCATTCCCTTTGCTCTAGTCTGAGACTTTCCACCTCATTTTGACCTATTCCATTTCATTTTACCCCAGTGCTCCCTCGAGATTTCTAGAATACCTGCTTTGTGCTCAATATTTTGATAGGGATCTATGAGATGATAAGAGAAGAAAATATCCCAGGCATGAACTAGTCCCTCTCAGGGGTGAGTGAATGGAAAAGAGGGGAGAGATGGCCATAGGGATCTAAGCTGACCCGTGATGGAGAAGGTTCAGAGGATGCTGACACAAGAGAAAGCAGGGCATGGTCCTGGGGGGCAGTGATATGCTGAGGACACCAGCCTGGGAAACTTAAGAGGGGCCCGAGGCTTGGGGCAGGCGGAGCGTGCTGAGTAATGTGAGATAAAGGGGCTAACCCAGAGGCAGGGTAGTCTCCTCCCATGACGTGATCTGGTACTTTGATGTTTTCCAACAAGAGAACTCCCATAGTTTGGCAATGATTATTGGGACACCATCTATCCCGCGGACACCAGGAGAGGCAGTGTGGTCCTGTGGATGAGAATTCTTGGGTAAATTGATTAGCCTTTCTGATTCTCAGTTCCCATTTCAGTGAAATCGGGATAATCACCCTCACCTTGAGTTTTATGAGGATGGATAGCCTATACTCCTGTGCAGAGGGATGGGTAAGCATTCAGCCCTGCACCTGACCCATCATAGGTGTTCAGTAAATGCTTGCTCTCTTCCACCAGTCCATCCCAACTCTACTAGGTTAGCGTTGAGCCTCAGTTTCCCCAACAGTGGGGAACAAACAAACCATGTGAAACAAACATGAGGTATCAGTTACTGTAGAGTTACTATTGCTTGGAGTTTGAAGGGACTAGATACGTAACCAAAGTTTGTGGATCAAAGGATTGATTATGTTGATATCAAAAGCTCCCTTACACCCACCATAATGACACTTAGCAGACTTAGCTGGGAAGACATAGGTGCTTAATAAACACCTCTGACTTGAAGCCAATGCTGAAAGAATCTGGAAGAGTGGCAGATGGGTAATACCCTTTCCAATGCAGCCCAGACAGGGGGACGCTGGGGATGAGCTGATGAAATTCACACCAGACCTCCAAATATATTCAGAATCAGGGAATTAGGAGACAACAGAGGAGGCTGCCAAAAAGAATTTATCTCTGAAGTGGAGCTTGGGGAATAGCACTAATATTTTCGGAAATTGAAACTCCAACCATGAAATTGCCTATCATTTATCATACATGGTCTCTCAAAGGGGAAACGGAAAAGTGTTTAGTCTTATTGCTTTTTAAACACATGATTGCTGAGCACAGTCATCCGGGCTGTGGCTTTAAGAGATGATGTGTCTGAAAACGTCCGGCAAGGAAGCCCATCCAACCTACCGCGGGGCCCCTCTCTGCAGACTCTCCTGTGTCAAGAGGCCTGAGCCATGCACACTGAGGGTCCCACTCACATGGGCTTGAGGAGCTGGGTGTGCTCAAATTCTGACACGTGTAGAGACCCCCAGTCTTCTCAGACCTTCCCCAGCTCCTTCCTAATGCCCAATCATCACATCATTGTTCAAGTTACTAATGCTTGAACGCTTTGAAAGGGACCCATGTTTGTTTCCTCTTCTACCTATATGCTGAATTTGATGACCAAATTTCTCTCTTTTCCCTAGACCCATCAGGGGTCTTGGACCCCTACGTGCAGCTGACCCCTGGGCCTCTCCATCCAAAGCATCCACACTCTCATCAGATACGGCATGCTTGAGTGTCGATACCGTCTTCTCAGGTAAGTTGTCCAAGGCTGTAAGGCTGCAAGTGACAGCATGAGCTTCTTATCCTCTGGTGTCCAGCACCAGGTTCTTTCTTCTGAAAGGAGAGGGGCCTGGGATGATGGCGTACAATGACCAAGAGTCAGAGGTCGTGATCTCTTGCCCTTGTTCTGCACCACACTGCTGCCTTCTGCTCTAGCACTTGGCTGGGCCCTGGGGAAATGGAGGTATTTGTGAGGTAGTGTTTCCTGGGACTCTACCCCCATTCTGCCCACTGCAGTCTTGCCCATGACTTTGAACACCATCTCTGTGTTGGTGGCATGCAGACTCCCACCAGTAACCAGACCTCTCCCCGGAGCTTGGGAGCAAATTGCCAGCTGCCTCCTGGATGCCTGCTTCTGGAAATTCTAGGGGCACTGAGTGAACACATTTTTTGGGGAATTCTAAATCCCACACTGGAGATCTTATAGACCTTATTAACTTCACTCCCCCCAGAAAGGCTTTCCGGAGTTAGGTTTTATTGATTTTTCTCTTACATTTCTTCAAGAATCACCGCCGCAAGTAGTTATGTAATGAACATGTCCGTGTACAGTGTTAGTCTTCTACCTTTGTAGAATAAATTGTCCTTTATTCTGTGAATGCCTCTGGTAAGAATTTTCAAGGCACATGTCTGTTATCACCAGCCCTGGCCAGAGATGGGAGTGGGCGGATTTGATATCTCCTGAAATATTTTTCAATAAAAAATCTGTAATATTTTTTCATTCATTAAACATCAAGATGTAAAAGTTTCCCTTTAAGTCTTGGTTACTAGGAAGCTCGGAACTTAAAGAAATATTCAGTTCTAGTAATTTTATTAGCCCACACTGTAGTATCTATTTTCTGTCTTTCTGTACATTAAAAAAAATATGGTAAAATAGACACAACATAAAATTTACCATTTAAACCATTTTAAAGCACACAGTTCAGTGGCATTAAGTACATTCATACTTGGTACAACCATCACCACCATCCATCTCCTGAATTCTTTTCATGTTCGTAAACTGAAACCCATAATCATTAAACAATAACTCCTCAATCCCCATTCTCCCCTGACCCTGGCCACCAGCATTCTTCTTCCTGTCTATGAATCTGACTACTCTAGGTACCTCGTATCAATGGAATCATACAACATTTGCTCTTTTGGGGCCAACTTGTTTCACTTAGAGTAATGTCACAACTGTAGTATCTATGTAATCAAGAGTCAGAATTTCCTTCTGTATTAACGCTGAATAATATGCCATTGTGTGGGTATATCACATTTCCTTTATCCATCCATCCATCCACTGATGGACACTTCCGTCTTTTGGCTACTGTGAGTAATGCTACTACGGACCTGAGTATACGAGCATCTGTTCAAGTTTCTGCTTTTATTTCTTTTTTGTCTGCAGCTGCACATGATTCTCCATTTTCTATTTCACTAGCTGTGTTGACTCTCCTCCTACTGAGAGAAGAAACAATTGCACTGAACCTGTATTGAGCAGCACAGCGCACTTGGCACAGTTCTGAGTTCTTTATGTTTCATCTTCTGATCCATTGTCTTCTCTATTTTACAGCTGAGATGTTGCTTCTTTTTGGAAGAAGGCCAAGCCATTGACTGACTAATCAAGCTGCTTCTACGTTCTTATTCCTGACTCACACCTCAGCCCAGAGCTGTGTGACTCCTTCCACATCATCACTTGATGGAAAGTGCTCTGGCAAAGGTCACCAGGAACCACCATACTGCCAAATTCAGTGGAAGGTTCTGGTCCTTCTTTATTTACCATTGATATATTTAAAAATTCATTTATTTTTTTTTTAACAGTCTTTGTTGCTGTTAATGGGTGTTCTCTAGTTGAGATGAGCAGCAGCTACTGTTTATTGCAGAGTGCCAACTTCGCATTGCAGTGGCTTCTTCGTTGCAGAACATGGCCTGTAGAGCACGTGGACTCAGAGTTGTGGTGCATGGGCTTAGTTGCTCCACAGTATGTGGAGTTTTTCCGGACCAGGGATTGAACCTGTGTCTCTGGGATTGGTGGGTGATTTCTTAACTTCTGGGCCACCAGGGAAGTTCTTGCCATTGATGTTGACCCCACTGACCACACACTGTTCCTTCCTGAACCCTATTCCTGGTACCTGGGCTACCACATCTGGGCTACGTTTCCTCCCTGGTTTCCTTTTCTCCTCTGTTTCTTTGTCAGATCCTTTCCCCCTGCCAGTCCTCAAAGCTGGGCACTCCCCATGGCTCTGTCCTGGAGCTGCTGCTCCTTCCACTGGTCATGACTCACCTAGATGACTCCCTGGTCATCCTGTCATCGTGGTCGCCATCCTTCCCTGCTCGTGGCTCCCAAACCTCTCTCTTTAGTCCTGGGTCCCACCCTGGGTATCATACTCACGTCTCCACCCTCCAGTCTAGTGCGTTTCTCCCCAAATGGGCCACAGTTAACCTTCAACTCAACATGTCCAAAGTGAGGTTCATTACAGCACCCCCTGCCATTGCCCCATCCTAGCAATTGACACCATCTACCCAGCTGCTTAAGCTACCAACCAATGAACCATATTCCAAGTTTATCCCTCTGCCTTACCAATCTGACATCCTTGGTATTTCTAAAGCCAGGCCTTCTTCTCTATTCTGTCTCCTTTCCCAAGATCAGGCCTCATCCTCCCTTGCCTGGGATTTCAGCACTGACTTCAGCCTCTAGTCTTGACAATGAATTTGAATTCATTGTCCACAGCTGTCAGATGGGTTTATGTCCCTCACAGAGCTGGCCCTGTCACTTCTGTACTTAAAACCCTCTGAGTCTCCCTGGTACCTGTTCAGGATGACATTCAGGCTCCGAGGCAGGCATCGACACCCCCACAGCCCTTTGTTCCTCCCCAGCCCATTCTCCCTTCTGTGTCATCCCGTTTCCCTGGCTGTGTTGAGCACCCAGCATGTGCTAGCAGTGAAGGGCAGGGTGCAGGAGCTTGAAGGGCAATGGTGAGAAGCCCCTGGCAGCGCAGTGATCACAGCTGGTGCAGGAGAAAAAAGGAAAGGAAGAAAGAGTGCCAAGTTCTGTCTGACTCCTGTGATCCCACGAACTGCGCTCGCCAGGCTCCTCTGTCCATGGGATTCTCCAGGCAAGAACACTGGAGTGGGTTGCCACTTCCTTCTCCAGGGGATCTTCCTGACCAAGGAGTTGAACCCAGGTCTCCTGCATTGTAGGCAGATGCTTTACTGACAGAGCTATAGTCACCAAACAGAGAGTCACTCAGTCTGGTCTGTTTCCTGATGAGAAAGTACCTGGAGATAAAGGAGCCTGTAAGGAGTCGGGGGAACTCAACTCTGCCTCTGTTCCAGCCAGAGAAGGTCAGTCCTGATCTTTCCTGATGCTGGAAATGTTGACGGGCCCATTAGTCCTGCTGATGATTCTACATTCTCACTCTGTCTTCAGAATTCATCCTTCTCCCTCTCCACTGGCTGCCTAATTCAGGCCTTCTGGATTTCTCAGCTGGATCACTTTGATGTCCCCTCCTAATTGTCACCTCTCTTGACCTCCAGCCCACCCCACCCAGTGCTACCAGAGTATCCTCTCTACAACACAAATCTGAAGACTGCTGCGGGAAACAGCTCCCTTCTTTCTGTGACCTCTGAGGCCCTCCTCTCTTAGGGTCTTCTCCTCTCCGTCAGAGCTGCCCTCCTCTCTTCCTCTTGAGCGCTGGCCATGCTCCAGAGCCCACCAGCTCCGAGCTGGGGTTGCATATGCACAGCTCCAGCTGCAGGGCCAGAACACCCAGTGAGAAAGAGGAGACAGGAACTGCAGGCCATCCTTCCAACATGTTCTGCAGTGAAGGGGAGCAGGAAAATGGGCTGGGAGCTGGGGACAGGCAGGGAGGTGGTTGGAATTGGATGTTTGTTACAGGAGACCCTGGAGCAGGTATGCCTTCTGCCATGGATGACATGGTGGGGAGGGGGAAGATGTGATACAGAAAGAGGGGACCCCTGGATACTTGAACAGGTGAGAGATCCAGTCCCTGCTTGTGGGGTGGGGGGCGTGGGTAGCCCTGGGCAGAGCAGTGACCTTCCTCCGTGCATTGAGCGGGAGGGAGGCAGAGTGGGTGCAGATATGGGAGGCTTGCCAAGCATCCTCATGGGAGGATGAGGGAGTGCTTTCTGATGGGGACCATGTTCTGAACAAAGCATGAGGCCAGTGTGGGTGAGGATGGTGTGGGGTGTGAGGAGAGGAGACAGGATGAGACACTTGTTTGGGAGAACAGAGAACATGCACAAGGACAGTTAGACAGTGAGCATGGCGCTGCCGAGTGGTGACAGGCAGGGCTGTTTTGAGATTTGAGGTTAGGCATTTAGGGGAAAGTCAGCTCTCTCTTTCTCCAGCAGTGTTTTGCTGTGTGGGTGCAGGCACCAAGGAGGGTGTGTGGATTTACCACGTTTGGGCGTGGCTTCTAAGAATAAAGGGAGAGAGAGGAAAGAAAGTGACAGCAGAGGGCAGTGATCCTGAGCCAGAGGTGCTCCGTGTCTGGAGGGCTCAGCAAGACTGTGGGAGAGCAGTCTGGAAGGACCTCAGGTGATGGGTGATCATCTGGCAGGATGCTTGAGGTGGAGATGGTCTAAACGGTGCCATTTCCATGATGGTAAGGTCAAGGGTGGGACACCCATGGGAGTAGGTGGATGGGGGCTTCCAAGTGGAGAACAGAGGCCCTGATGTTGATGGATGCTCCAAGTGGATGTTGAGTCATCCCAAACGATGCCGTTATGGGGGTGGAGAAGAAGACAGTGAGGGTGTTGCTTAAGTCTGTAATGAATGAGGGGTGCAATGCGGGGTGGGGGTTGTTTCACCTGTCAATGGGATGAAACAGGGACAGTGGTAAGAGGTAAAGTCTCTTGTCCAGGATTCAGAGGGGCTGGAGTTTTGAGTTGGGAGGGAGGATCAATGTCTTGGGAGGGCAGTGGGGAGGTAGGATACCCACCTCACCTCCTGGCCCCAGGTGGTGTGGGATACGGAAGAGAGAACAGCATCCCCTTGGGAGGCGGCAGGAAGTGGTGTGTCAGGGGACAGCCAGGTGTCAAAGTTCAGAAAAGACATTGGGGAAATGGGCTGTTTGGGATGATAGACCCTGAGTTTCCAGAGCTGAGGGGTGGTGCTCATCCAGGAGTTGGATGTCTCAGGGTCTGTGGGAGGCTTAGCTTCTGCTCTGTGAAGAAGGCACCAGCCCCATGGCCCTCCAGCTTCTGGTCCTCAGTAGTAGTGACTAGCTGTGGTCACTTGCTGATGAAATGATAAGGATGCTATGAGACAAGGGTCTGGGCCTGGCTTCACGCTGGCCAGTCAGGAACTCTCTGATCTTGTTTGGGACTGATGGGTGTGGGGTGTCCAGCCAAGCAAGCCCACCAGTTGGTGGTGGGAGGTTGATGGTCCTGCTTGCTGTGGAAGGCCCCACCCTCCACGCTGTCCGAGTTTTTGCAGGTAAGAGCTGAAATGCATTTCAAGGGCGACTGAGCACTGGATGTGCTGTGGCTTGGCAGGCGCTGGCGACACAGGTGTCTGTGTAATTGTGATACATGAGTTGTGCAGAGATGCAGCCGTGGGCTGGCCTGGGGCAGCGGCGGCTACGGGACCACCAGGGTGGGTGGTTTCACCTTGCAACAGGATGAAACCTCAGGGCACAAGCCCAGGCAGGTGAAAACTTTTGCATTTCTTTACATTAATTTGGCCTCCAAGTCTCTGTCCTACTAGAATGAGGGGAATTTAACCTAGTGGCACTAGTTTCCATGGAGATGCCCACTGCCTAACCCTTTTAGTCCCTCTAGACCCCAAATTTTCCTAACAGCTTTGACTAGGAATGTGATGCCCAGGGCCCCAAGAGCATGGCATGCCTCCCCTGCCTGCCCATTTTACTGATGAGCTGGTAGAGACCCGGAGAGGCCAAAGGCTGCTTAGCTCTTAAACAGCGGCCTCTCTACCCAGTGCTTCTAACCTGGGGCCAGATCATTAGTGGACAGAGAAGGAACCCACTTGCAGTCAGGGAGAGTGTGGGACTGCGGGCAGGGGAAGGCTGATGAGAAGATGCTGACGAGGAAGAAGGGCTTTTTAGAAGTGGCAGCAGCTGGCACGGACCTGGGAGGAGGGGCTGGACCTGGAGAGGTGAGAAGGGAAGGGCATTCCTGGGGGAGGGAACAGCAGGGACACAAAGGTGTGGTGGAAGGATGAGCTGCCTGGTCAGAGAATTAATTATTTCAATTGGCTCTGTGTGTATAGCTGGACTGAGGTGCCTCAAGGCTGGTGGTGTCCTCCCAGCCAGCCCTCTTTAGACTCTAAACTTAACCAGAGGGAAAAGGACTCTCCATTTGTTCTTCCCTGGTACCCTGAGCTTCACACACATGTGGGTTCACTTAATCTTCTCCTCGGCACTGAAGGGCAGATGTTTTTGTCTCTGTGGTGCAAATAAGGGAAGAGAGGAAGGCCAAGGGCCTCAGGATGCAACCTCATGCTTCCCACCACTCACGTGGCCACTACAAAACTGGGAACACATGGTGTGTACCCTTGACAAAGCGCCAGGAAGAGGGGAGAGGGTGTCTGGTAATCCCAAGGGAAGCCCCCCAGAGACTGATGGGCATTGGTCTCTCCCTGAGGCTGTCCTGTGGGGAACTGTGAGGGAACTGTGTAGACAGAAGCTGGGGAGACACCTCAACTCCATCTCTCATTGTAGGCCATCTTGGACCGGGGGTTCCCTCTCCCCATCTCTAGCAGAAAGGGTTTGGCTGAAAAAACTCCGAATCCTCTCACCCAGTCTCTGGGTAATCCCAAGGAAAGCCCCCCAGAGACTGCTGGGCATTGGTCTCTCCCTGAGGCTGTCCTGTGGGGAACTGTGAAGACAGAAGCCTGGGAGACCTCAACTCCATCTCTCATTGTAGGCCATCTTGGACTGGGGGTTCCCTCTCCCCATCTCTAGCAGAAAGGGTTTGGCTGAACAAACTGAATCCTCTCACCGCCATCAATTGAGCTACTTGTGCTTCATCTGTTGCCTCCCACCTGCTTGAGGCTGAGAACTTGCTTCATCCTTGCCTCCCTGATCCTCGCCAGTCATGGGTTAGCTTAAATATCTCAGAATCTGAGATCTGTCTCAACACTGCCCCATCTGAGTGCTGTTTGTCTTAAAATGGGCTCACAGGGACATCTCTTGTGGTCCAGTGGTTAAGAATCCACCTTTCATTGCAGGGAGCTTGGGTTCAGTCCCTGATTGGGGAACTAAGATCCCATTTGCCTTGGGGCAACTGAGCCCATGAGCCGCCGACTACAGAGCCCATGCAGTCTGGAGCCCTCCTGCCACAGCTGGAGAGAAGCCCGCACGCCACAGTGAAGATCCTACGAGCTGCATCTAAGACTTGACTCAGACAAAAAAAAAAAAAAAAAACTAAAATAAAGCAAATAAACATTAAAAAAAAAACAAAAAACTTTCTATTAAAAAAAAATGGGCCCACCTATGGGTTCCTGCCCCTTAGGAGCCTTATGGTTCTGAATTCCCCACTGAAAGCAGACATTCACCCAAAATACATGTGATAGACCCACTGGGGCCCTGATTACAGGACTGCCTTTGACGGAGTGCCTACAGCGTGGGCGCACGTGGAATTGCATCCATATATTAGTTCCCATCCTTACACTCTCCCTGCCTTGTTTATCCACTTTATAGGTAAAGAATCTGCAGCACAGAGAGGTTAAGTGACTTAACAAAGCTCTCACAGCTTGCAAGAGGCAGAGCTGGGATTGGAACCCAGAACTCTGTGACTTCAGCGCCTGGCCTCAGGCTATGTGACCTGTCACTAAGATGCCCGTCTCTGGCTGGGCTCAAGGAGGCAGGGACATTACATGAGTGCCCCTGCCCAAGGGATGCGCCCAACAGCTTCTCCTCCAGGCTCGGGGCTCTGAGCCGCCAGGGGCCACGACCCAGAAAGGACAATCAGCCCTCCCTCCACTGCCCCCCGCCCCCCACCTCAGTGGTCTCTCCATGGTGCTGGTGGTGGGGGGCCCCCTCTCTGGCTGGAGTCTCCAGGCAGCAGTAGGATGCATAACTGATGGTGATTAGCTAAATCATAACATGCATAAGTGATGAACCAACTGGTGCCAGGCCGCGCTGAGAGGCAGCGGGCACCCCCACCCCCGCTACGCCCGGCCCGGAGAAGCCACCGCAGGCTGCCTCCCTGTGTTATCTGGCACATCAAGTGCTGCGACAATGAATATAGATTGACCTTATTATAGCAGCCGGCTGCTGGTGCCAGGCGCAGCCAGGCATCCTTTGCACAAATTAAAGGTGTCAGCATGTAATTTACGCTTCATGGCGAGAAGGGGTGCAGGGGGTGGGGGGAGGCACCAAGGCAGGTAGAAAGCAAGGTGGGCCCCCGTCAGGCCTGCACCCGGAGCCCACGCGCCATGACGGGAGGTGCAGCCCATGTGTCATTTCCTCTGTCTTTGCACAATTTTTTTTTTTAGTTATTCCTTGCTCAAGGGGAGCAGCCCCCTCTCCTAAGCTCCCCCTTCCCACGCTCTGTGTGCGTGTGTGTGTATTTTTCAGCTAAATTACCGGTTTTACCTGAAGAGCGTGAAGTAGGTGTGCTAATTTACGGCTGGCAGCTGAAGCTGCGGTGCGGGGCGCTGTCTGGGAGGGCTGTAATACGACATCATTTTACTAGCGCACCCCAGAGCAGCTTGACATCTCGAGTTGGGCCTGTGATTAAAGTTGTAGTCTTCTTCCCCCCTCCCTCTCCCTTCTCCGACACGGAGAACAGATTAAACTCTAAGTAATAGATCTCGGTTTTCTTGCCATCCCACTGATATTCACAGTACACAGTTTGACACAAAGAGTAAGTTATACATCACAAACAACAGCCTCTGCTCTTTACCGCCCAGAATTAATTTTCCATTTGCTAAGCTCCCTTCTTCTCCCAGCCCATTTTCCTGTCGAGCGGGCCTCTCCCTTCTAGAGAAGGCAAAAGAGGAAAAATCTCAGGTCAGAATGGGGAGAGGTAGTCCAAGACAGCTGGGTTAGCCCCGACGGTTTACAGAGGAGGAGACCGAGGCCTGGAGAGGGAAGGTGACTTGCTGATGTTACCCTGTGGCTTTGTGGCAGAGAGGGGGCTGTGTTGGGCGCCCTCCCACACCTCTGCCCACCGCCCCCTCACCTGTAGAGTGGAGGAAGTGGGTGACTGCCAGGCTGCCCGAGAGCTGGTTGTCCTCTGATTGTTCCCCTGCTCTCCCCCTTGCCTGCAAGACTCTCTGCCTTCTCTGCCCTGCTCTGTGTCCCAGGAAGGGACTACTAGGGGCTGCTGTGGCTGCCTGGGCTTGGCCTATAGAAGGTACTAGAATGAGAAGGCAGGGTGGGAGGCTACTTCTTTTCTGCTTCTCCCTACCAGGATGCTGTGTCTGGGGAATGGCTGCCTCCCGCTGGCCTGCTGCTCTCGAGGGGTGGACCCTCTTCCACGGCTCCAGCTCCTGGCAGGCTCTGGTGATGCCACCGGCTCCTAGCTCTTTAGGTTTGGGATGCTAACAGCCATCTGTCATCGCTGGTCTCTAGGAGCCTCACCACGCTTTCAGATTCCCTTCACTCTGCCCTCCCCTGTCAATGGTCCCTCCATTGGTGTCTCTTTAGTTGAACCATCTGGGGGATTCTGTTTTCTGTGGGAACTCTGAGTGACCCTGTTCTTCTTTGAGGACCCATGCACGCTAGCACAGTCCTGCAGGTGCACAAGGGTGGCTGGCTTCCTAGGGACTCAGGTCACTCTGGGAGCATACTTCCATTAACCCAGCTGCCCCCTCCCCACCAGGACCCATGATGAATGCCGCACATCTCCCCTCAGGGCAGCTCAGGGCCGCCCAGTGAGGTAATGTCTCTTTAGGCCCATCTCAGAGCTGTAGACCTTGAGGCTTGGAGAGGTTAAGTCTTTTCTCCAGGGTCTCCCAACCTTCGGTAGCGGAGTACAGCTGGGAACTTGGGGCTAGCCGGCTCCAGGGCTGAGTGCCTTCCTCTGTGCTGTCTGGAGGCTAACTTTGCTAAACTCACATAGGAAACACAGGCACACACCTGCACACACATGCATGGAGGACAAAATGCCTTTGGGGAGCAGTAGATGAGCATGAGTAGAGAGCAGAGCCAGTAGTGATGAGGACTGGAGATGACAAGTGGGGTGGGTAAATCCAGGAGGACTTTCTGGAGGAGGTGAGCAGGTACTGAAGAGGAATTAGAATATGAATAAAACTATGTAGCTGAGCACCCTTCAGTAGACTATGTTAAGGGGGTTGCTGGGGAGATGCTTTAAAAATACAGGTTCCCAGACTCATGTCTGTCTTTATGAATCAAAATCTCTAGGGGAGTTACCTAAGAATCTGGTTTGTTTTGTTTTAAGGTGATCCTGAGATGCAGCCAGGCTTGGGAACTACGGGCCCTCCCCATCTTAAGAAGGATGTACAGTCAGCTTCAGGACCCATAGCCACCAGTCCAGAGCCAGGGCTAGAACCCATGTCTCCTGGCTCCCAGGACAGTGCTCACCCCACCAGTGATTCGAGGGGCAGGGCAGAAACACAGCCCCGAACCATGGTCTCACAGCCCTCCCCCCAGCAGCCTCTCTGCAGCCGGTCCTCAAGATGGCAAGTGGGGGGTGGATGAAGGTGGTGGCAAAGCGAGAATGCGCCTGGAATAACATGACATTTAGAAATCTGAATCAGCTGGCACTTTCCATTTTCCCTCCTCCCCTCTGCACTACACTCCCCCCTGTCTCCCAGCCCTCTCTCTAAGCCGCAGTAGCAACAGGCCTGGACATCAGTGGGGAGTGGAATCTGTAGAGGGGCACCCACTTGGAAGGGTGGATGGAGTCTGAGATGAGAGCAGAGGCCTGGGCTCCAAACCAAGGGCTGCCGCTTCTTGCTGCGTGACTTTGGGCAAAGTGCTGTGCTTCTCTGGGCCTCACCACGCTATGCTCACTGTAGTCCTGTAAGCGCCCTTGGACATCCGTGTGAGGGATGACCCTGCCAGACTCACTCTATCCGGAACACTTCTTTCTGCCATGCTGCCCTGGAATTCCCATTGTACCATTCCACTCCTTTTGTCCTCAATACCTGGAGCCTGGGATGGCGGAGGTGTGGGGGTGTGGAGGTTTGGGGAGGAGGCTAGAGGTGGGAGGGGGCCAGGCAGGGGCAGAGGGTAGACAAGCAAAAGGCTGGCAGCTTAGACAAGTCTCAGCCCCCTCCTCTTTCACTCTCAACTCCGGAGCAGAAGTGGAGGCAGCCCCCACATCATCAGCTCTGGGATCCACATCAACACACAGGTGGGGTGGGGGGAGTGAGCAAATGGTACCCCAGTCCTCAGGTGGCTTGTGCCCTCTGCAGTGTGAAAGACGGCTGGGCATTCCTCAAGTCTGGCTGGGCCAGCCCCTTGGACGAGGGTGTCTGGGCTGTCTCCATGCCCTCCCCAGCTCTCTGCACCTGCCGGCAGAGTGAATCAGCTGTGTGTGTGTGTTTGCACCCCCCACCCCCAGATGGAGCCTGACTCACCACATGTCCCGGCAGTCTGACACAGTGCCGGATGCCCAGCAGGCACCCTGGGGACATCCACTGGATGGAGTCCATGTGCCCCGCCAGGCCCCTCTTGGCCCTTCAAGGCTGGATGCATGGTCCTAAGAAGGGCACCCTCGAGCAAGGCTCCTTCCTGGGTGGGAAGTGATCACATCTGGGAAATGGGGGCAGGGGTGGTCAGGCTCATAGGTGGAGGAGCCCTTTCTGCCCTTGCCCTCCATAGATCCCACCGCCTCTACTGCCAGCGAGAGAGCAGGCAGAGCATGGAGTTAGAGCAGGAGATAGCCATGCCTGTTTCACTTACTGCCGTGTATGCAGTGACTCAGTGGAAAAGGAAATGGCAACCGTTTCAGTCTTCTTGCCTGGGAAATCCCATGGACAGTGGAGCCTGGCGGGATGCAGTCCATGGGGTTGCAAAAGAGTCGGACATGACTTAATGACTAAACAACAACAACAACACAGTGATTCAGACAGGCTGACATGTAGTAGGTGCTCTTTTAATGTCTGTGGGGAGAGACTAGGAAAGAAGGAAGGAAGAGGAGGGAGAGAGGCAGTTGGGTCAGGCTGGGATGTGCAGCCCCATTAGCTGGCTCTGCTCCTGGTCTATGTCCTCCTGACCCAGTTGTCTCCTGCCCAGCCCCACCCCTCACTTTCCTTCTCTGGCCATGGCCCCACCTCCTGATGGAGGTCCTCCTGGAAGGGCTGGTGGGGAGGAGTGCTGGAGGAAACTCCCTGCAAAACAGAGCTTCATTCTAGAGACTAGGGACATTTTTGCCTCGATTCTCCAGACCTCCTCCTCCAAGGAGCCCTCCAGGTAGCAGAGGGTATCCCAAGCCCCGAACCTTGGCTAACCACACCCGCTGCAGGTGTGTGAGCTATAGACCGCTGTCTAGGAAGGGTTGGATTTAACTGGTCCCTGACTGAGGGTGTGGGTGTGGGAGGGTTGTAGAGAGTAATGCACTCCAGAAAGTAAGAAAACAAGAGTGAGGAGGCTTTCCATGCCCAGGGCCCATCCGTGGCTCCCCACCTGGTTTTTGCCCTTAGACCACCTGCTTCTAACCACAGGTCAGAAATCGACCTCTGCCCACCCTGACGTGTGACCAGCTGTGTGGTCAGAGGACCCTGTCTGGACGGGGCCTGGTCTCCACCAACATCCTGGCCTGCCCGCCCCCAGCCCAGGCAGGAAGTGCACTGAGGTGCCTCTGTAGGGGACAGGGCTGCCCTGCCATCAGCCAGCTGGCAGACCTTGATTTCTGTCTTAGGATTTTTTTCAAGGCAAATTCCTCTTTGTTCTCTGTCCCTCTTGTTTCTCACAAAGGCCGTCTGGGAAGAGGACGTGGCCCAAAGCATTCACTGCCAATCCTGGACATGAACACAGTTCCCTGTGCGTGCAGAGTCTTGGCTGGCATATATTATGGGGAGGAACACTGGGACAGGCTGGTCCCTAGCTTAGGACCCAAGCATCAGGGGACTTTAAACTCAAGAGGAAACTCTGGAGAGCTGTAGCCAGGCCATTTAACTCCGGAGGAAGTAGGGATCCCACAGAGGCTGTGTGACTCACCCAGTCGCATTTCACAGACGAGGAAACAAAACTTTACAGATGGAACATGACCTGCTCAGGGTCACACCACAATGGCAGAGCCCTGCCTGGAGCCCAAATCTCTGGGCTCTTAGCTCCCAATTGTCTGCCATGACAGTCTGCTGGTCACCTTTAGGTGCATGGTTACTTATAAAGTAGTTATGATTATTCCCATTTTACAGATGAGGAAACTGAAGCTCAGAGCAATTATACCCTCACCTCAGCTGAGATCAGATGCCACAGGCCCAGTGGAGGCCCAGGTCCCGGCCCCTCCAGGAAGCCTATCTGGAGTGCTTCCTTCTCCAAGGTCTTAATACACTTATTTTGAGGGCTGGGAAAGGAAAGTAGGATAAGGAGGAAGCAAGGAAACCATCATGACCAAGGAAACCTTCATGAAGTGAAGTGAAGTGAAAATCGCTCAGTTATATTCAAGTCTTTGCAACCTCATGGATTATACAGTCCATGGAATTCTCCAGGCCAGAATACTGGAGAGGGTAGCCAGCCCTTCCCTTCTCCAGGGGATCTTCCCAACCCAGGGATCGAACCCAGGTCCCGTGCATTACAGGCGGATTCTTTACCAACTGAGCTTGCCAAATACTGTGCAAGTGCTCTCAGGATCCTAATGGACCACTCTGTGAAGGGCTCATTTTACAGATAAGGAGACTGAGATTCAGAGAGCTCAGGTCCCAACCAGGTTTGTCTGATTCCCAAGATCAGTGCACTGTTCTCCCTTATTCAACCCCATGAAGACCCTGATGCTGGGAAAGATTGAGGACAGGAGGAGAAGGGGGCGACAGAGGAGGAGATAGTTGGATGGCACCATGGACTCTTTGGACATGAGTTTTAGCAAACTCCAAGAAATCGTGAAGGACAGGGAAGACTGGCTTGCTGCAGTCCATGGGGTCAGAAAGAGTTGGACATGGCTGAGCGAGTGAGCAACAACAGCAAATTCTTTCATTCTAGAATGTTTCCTGGGTGTCGTCTTGTCTCTGTGATTCAGCGCTAAGTTCACTGACTCTGAAGAGCCTGTCCTTGTTTATGCCCTGCAGTTGACCCAGGGCTTGGTCCCAAGGGACGGTCAGCAGACGCTCAAGGCCTTGAGAAGGCAGCAATGTGACAGGGGCAGCCTGGGCCATGGAGCAGGCCAGTGGATTTCACATCCCCTTTCTGCCACTTCCTAGACCTTGGACTCTTAATTCACCTCTTTGGGCCTTGGCGTCCACATCCATAGAGTGGGGGTGGTCATAACCCCGAACCTCAGACTCCCTGAGTGAAGTTTGGGGCAGGGGATGAGTTCTGAGCATCAGGCACTCAACAGGGGATCTGGCATGTGGGTGTGCACGATGAGGTGGTGACCGCTCTCATCAGCTCGCTCCTGTCAGGGGTGTCTCTGGGGTGGCCCCCACCCCCAGCTACCAGCTGGCCCTCCCCTCCTGGAGGACGCCTGCCTCCCCTGGGTCCCATATGTGCGGGGGCCTGGCTCTAGCGGATGGCACACGGGGGCCTGTTTGCCTTTGTGTCGCTAGCCGTGGGTGGGAGCTGTGAAAACTCCACTCCCAGTGTGCCCCCTCCCCGCCTCCAGGCTGTTAATCCTGAGTGCAGAGCCAGGCTCCTCAGCGCCTCCAGAGGCCCAGAGGGAGGCAGGGAGCTCAGAGAATGCACTGGCCTCCCGCCGCCCGCCCGTTCCGAGCAGCAAGGGGCACTGCGAGGGGAACTCTGGGCTTCATGGCCGAGGGGGCACGGGCGGTGAAGCGGAGTACCGGCGGCCAGACACTTGCTGCAGGCACACTGCCTGCCAGCCAGGCCCCAGTCACCGAGTGTCTACTGCAAGACCCTGGTCCTGATGGGGGAGGAAGCCGCTCAAGTCACCGTCAGGAGGTGGGGTGGGGAGGCCCCTATTGCACAATCTAAGCTTCTAGCTAGCTCCCCAATCCTCAGTCTTCAGTGGCAACATCTTCCTTGGGTTCTCGAACCAAGCAGACTTCTCAAAGGGGAGTGTGGGCCTGTCGGAGGCTGGAGTACTCATAGCTCCGGATTCTCTTTGCACTGCATTATCACCTGGGGGAGGTTAGGAGTGGGTCGGAGATTCCTCCCTGTAGCAGCACTGCTAGATCTGTGGCTCTATGTGCTCCTACCCACTTACCTGGCCTCTCCTGCCAGCAGCTGATCTCTTCCCTCTGCTTCAGCTACCCCAGCCTTTTTTCTGTCCCATTGAATAAGCCAAGCCTGTCTTCTCCCCTGGAGATGCTCAGAACCTGTTCTTTTCACAGGGGACTCTTTCTTATCAAGACCAGCCAGCTCTTGTGGACCCCATGCACTAGGACAGGTGGTGAATCTTCAGAGCACACATGTACAGCAGGAGTTATGTGTTTTTTTATTATTTTTTTAATTTTAATGAAGTATAGTTGATAAAGAAGGCTGAGTGCCAAAGAATTGATGCTTTTGAACTGTGGTGTTGGAGAGTCTCTCGGACCGCAAGGAGATCAAACCAGTCAATCCTAAAGGAAATCAATCCTGAATATTCATTGGAAGGACTGAGGCTGAAGTTCTAATACTTTGGCCACCTGATGTGAAGAGCCAACTCATTGGAAAGCACGCTGATGGTGGGAAAGATTGAAGGCAGGAGGAGAAGGAGACGACAGAGGACAAGATGGTTGGACAGCATCACTGACGTGAGTTTGAGCAAATTCGGGGAGGTGGTGAAGGACAGGGAAGCCTGGCGTGCTGCAGTCCATGGGGTTGCAAAGAGTCGGACACGACTGAGCGACTGAACAATAGTTGATTTACAATGTTGTGTTAATTTCTGCTGTACGGCAGAGTGACTCAGTTATACATACATATGTATATATATATTCTTTTTCATATTCTTTTCCATTATGACTTATCTCAGGATGTTGAATATAGTTCCCTGTGCTATACAGTAGGGCCTTGTTGGTTAGCCATCCTATATATAGTAGTTTGCATCTGCTAATCCCAAACTCCCGGGAGTTATTTTTATCAGATTGTTTCTTGCTGCTTTTCTGTCTCCTCCAAGCCAGTAGAAACTCTCCCACTGAGACTGTGGATTTTTGATCTGTGCTGTGACTGCAGTGCCCAGTACTGAAGGTGCTGAGGAAATACCTTCTAAATGAATGCGAGCCGTCATCATCCTGCCATGCTGGGTAAAGGATGACAGGACTGTGAGGAGGACTAGGAGGCTCATTCAGAAGGCTCTTCTGCCTTTCCTAGGGTGTTCATGTCATCTAGGTCATTAGGTCCCCTGGAGAACCAATAGTGGGATCATGACCACTGCCTGCACAGCCTATCTTCTCCCCTGGAGATGCCCAGAACCTGAACTTTACACAGGGGACTCTTTCTTATCAAGACCACCCAGCTCTTGTGGGCCCCGAGTCCTGGGACAGGTGGCCCTCTTTTATAATCTTCAGAGCACATACGTACTGGTGCTCTAGGGAAGGGAAGCATTGCAGTCAAGATGACATAGGACAGCAGCGCAGGCGTGTCTGTCTGTCCTGCAGTTGGGTCAGCTTTAGGAAACCCCACACAAGGAGGCACATTTCCACCTGGGGATGGAACCTCAGGCTTCCAACTCAGGACTACCCCTTCCTGAGGGTGCAAGACCCCTCAAAAAAGCCCCTCATGCCCAAAGAAGAGGGGCTGTAGCACAGTGAGGTGCTGTGGCCTGAGGGCAAAATGCAAATGACAAGTGGTCTTCAATTTCATTTCCATCTGTTTCTTCACTTGCAAGGCTGGGAGGGCAGGGCGGAGGCGTTATGTTTGCAGGTAAAGGGGTTTCAGGTGAGGGTCTCCTTTTTGGATCCCCTGGGCAGGGAGGGGTCAGGACAGAAAGGAGCCAAGAGCAGTGGTGTCTAAACTTGTCAACTTCTGCCTCACTCTCAAGAAAAAAATAGATCCCGCCTCCACCAATATATGTATATGTATTGTTTATTCATTATGCACATTCAAATGTAATAATATATTATGTATACAATGAACATGTACAGATATGGATGATTTGAAATGCAATTTTAAAATGTAAATAACATTCCTATTCTTTTCTTCCCGTCCTATTATTTCTTCCTATTTGCCAATGTCCAGCCTGGGGATTATACACCCCATTTGGTGACCACTGACTAAAACATGGGCTTTGGAGCCCAACAGACCTCTGTTTCAATCCAGGTTTTTTTTGTGAATATCTATATAGCATTAGACCAGCCTCTCAGCCACAATTTCTTCTTCTGTAAAGTGAGATGATAATTTCTACTTTGCTGTGTGGCTCAGATGAGGTGGTAGGTCCAGGGTCTTACAGGCTGGAAGAGCCCACGTATGGTAACTATGGTGCTGATGACCATGATTGGGTTTCCCCTTCCTTGTTTAAATTATTTAAACTCAACCCCAGATACCACGGGTTACAGGCTTGTTTTCTGAGCTGCTGCATAGTCACCAGAGATGGTGAGTCATGCCCAGCGTAGGATGGGCCTAGATCTTCTGTCCCCCTAGTCTGATGACCCCAGATTCCATGCAGATGGATGGACCTGGGACCTGGATGAAGCAAGGTGGGCTTGGTGACCCTGCAGTTTGGATGGAACTGAGAGATGGGTCAAGTTTCAGCTTTCTCTGTGTTCCTTTTAAAATAATGGAAGTGTCAGCTTGGGTTCATGGGCCGGTCACAGTTTCAATCCCTCCCTAACTTCATAAGGCAAGTCCATGAATTATACAGTGCCAGAGCAGACGGCGCGAAGTACGGATGCATCGCAAGCTGGGCTTAATAAGGACACTCCAGCTATTCTTGGAGGCATTTGCAAGTCAAAAATATGGCGCATGAGGATTTGATGCAGACTTCAAATTCTGAAGATTTCGGCTGGGTCAGCAGTATTTTATGTTAAATACCATCAACGAATAATACAGAAATGGCAATGAGGTGGTCACCATATTTTGTCTTTTTTAAAATTTTAGTTCTTTGGTGATAGCACATATGGTCAAATGGGCCTACCACCCCTTCCTACCAAGTAATGTCAACATACATTTGTCCACCTTCCCAAGGACTCATGGTGAGCATGGGATACTCCCTTGCTGAGGAATTAGAAAGTGTTCCACCCATTATAGTTTTGTGCTAAATAGAAGATGAAAGCTTTTCTATTTTCTTTCTGCTCTTTCACCAAGATTTTGTATGACTGATTCCTGCTATTCTCTGTAATATGTATACCAGCTGTTAGAGACTCAGGCTAGAAGAGAAGAGAAACCAGTATTTTACCATTTATCGAAAAATGGGGACTCTTTAAAAAATGATTAAATTGTACTGGAGGAGAAGAACCATAGTGAAAGGGGGAAGTTGGTGTCCTCTGGTCCAGGAGGGTGGTGCTTCACGGAAACAGAGATGCTGGGTCCTGGAGAAACAGGGCTCCAACCATGATGGTTTCATGCATAGGTTTCTTTACAAAGACAATATTTAAGGGGCCAGGCAAACAGGCATCACCGAGATGATGGAGGAATGAAAGTTGTAACAGCCAAGAGGCCTTTGTGAACCTTCTTCTCCGACTATTGATGACATCACAGGACCATAACTTCCCTAACTCGCTTTCTTGGATACTGGAGTGCCAATAGTCTGCTTCCAACCAGGACCCTAGTTGGTTGGCCCACTCAGGATGCGAGGCCAGGAGTGCTGGACAAACATAGGCAGAGAATGGAGCACAGAACTGAGAGTCAGGGGAAGCTCTGGTTCTCCTAGGACCACCCGGCTCCCCTCCTTAGCTGAGTGACATGGGCAGCCTGCAGAGCTTCCTTTTCCTCATCTGCATGTGCCTGCTATGTAGTAAGGGGGCAACTCTACTATGTTCCATAAAATTGAGTGGGATTGAGAGTCAGGGTCTGGACGACACTCCTAGCAATAGCAGCCATGGAAAGAGAACTGCATAAGTATGGGAACAAATCCTGGTTCTGGTACCAGTGGTTGGTCCTTGGGCAAATTTTGCTTACCTACTTAAGGCTCAGTGATTAGGACACTGGCATGAACCCAGACCATCTCGACAGAGGGATTTGGGCTCTGCTCTGTGGCCTCTGGGGGCCACAGAGCTGGCTTCCCAAAGATCAGATCATGGCACCATCAGCATTGATCAAAGCAGCCCTCAAGCATAGGACTCCCAACCAAAGCCTTCCAGCATGAAGGCCAGATGAAAGTGAAAGTTGTTCAGTCATGTCTGACTCTTTGCAACCCCATGGACTGGAGCCTGCCAGGTTCTTCTGTCCATGGAATTCTCCAGGCAAGAATACTGGAGTGGGTAGTGGTTCCCTTCTCCAGAGGATCTTCCAACCCAGAGATCGAACCCAGGTCTCCTGCATTGCAGGTGGATTCTTCACCGTCTGAGCCACCAGGGAAGCCCAAGAATATTGGAGTGGGTAGCCTATCCCTTCTCCAGGATGTCTTGGGTCTCCTGCATTGCAGGTGGATTCTTTGTCAGCTGAGCTGCCAGGGAAGCCTAAAGGCCAGGTAGGTTGGCATCAAATTCCATGTCCACAGAGGATGAATCCTCCAGGTGCCCCGTCCTACAGCTTTACAAGGAAGGTAAATTCTCATCTGGGCAAACCTGACAGATGGATACTATTCTCCATTTTATCTCTCAGAGTTAAAGTGTGAAATGGAGTGAAGCCCTTGCTCCCATTCTGGTTAGGGATCATGTGAGCCTGAAAACGAGAATGCAGACTTGCTAAGCAAACATAATATTTGCAGTCCTGCTGAGACTTCTTCAAATACCTCTTTCATGGACATTTGTCCATCTCCCTATGAATTTATTTCTTCTTCTAACAAAAGCTCCAATTTTATGTAGGGTTCTATCTTTCCCCACTTTGGTTCACAAAGCCTGGTTGAGACAGCCTCAGCTCTGGGAGTGGATCCTACAACTCAAGCCCCAACCAATCAGAATGAGCACTCCTCTGACCACAGTGATTGGTTCAGTGGAGTTGGGCATGTGACATGGGCTGGTCCAGTCAGAACGAGTCTCTGGATATTTGCTGGACCTGTTATTTTCTACCCCCACTGTCATCCAACAGTCCTTACTCCAGTGAGGCACATTTGTCAGCCTCCATTCCACTGGTGTCTGCTGAGATTTGCCATCCAGTCTGGTCTTTGGACAATTGTCTCCCACATGAGCTGGGACATGACTGTGTCCTCATCTGGTGCCACAGGGCATCCATTCCTTTTGTTGAGAGTTCCCTAGGAGGAGATTTTGCTGCTCAGTAGCCCATCTGCTCTCTGCTGCCATGGAAACACCCGTCTATTTTCTGTACCAGGATGGGTAGAGTGGGACTCTTGGGTCCATATGCTTGTGCTCCTCCACTGGACAGGTGTCCTTCTCCAAGGTTTGCTGCATCTCAAGGCCCTTCCCTTCTCATCGCTCAAACATTTTAGAGACTGATTTTGTTACTTCTTCTCCCACTGAGATTTGAAGCTCAATAGACTAAGGAATGCAGCTCCTTCTCCCAGCCTGGAACATTCAGTTCAGTTCAGTCGCTCAGTCGTGTCTGACTCTATGCGACCCCATGAATCACAGCACGCCAGGCCTCCCTGTCCATCACAAAATTAGCAGTGTCCTTTTGGGTTTGATCCCTGGGTTGGGAAAATCCCCTGGAGAAGGGAAAGGCTACACACTCCAGTATTCTGCCCTGGAGAATTCCATGGACTGTATAGTCCATGGGGTCGCAAAGAGTCCACGACTGAGCAACATTCATTTTTACTGCTCTCATCACTGCCTCCCACCCACCCCCACCCACTTTGCTGATTCATAGTTAACTCTGGCAGCTGGGAGTTTAGCTTCCACCTATCCTTTCCCCAATCTACACTCTATGGCTCAGTTCCTTCAGAGCTTTGCTGCTAAGCTAAAAATTAGGTATTTAGAACTTAAAAAACAGTTCTGAAAATCAAAAGCTTTAATTTTCAAGAACTTATTTCTGCTATGAGCATTAAAAATCTACTCTGAATCTATCTTTTCTCTTTGCATTTTGCATTCCTGATCTCTCTTGAAGCAAAGCTTCCTTTGATGACATGTACAGACTGTGGGGGGCTTCCTAGGTAGTGCTAGTGGTAAAGAAATTGGCTACCAATGCAGGAGACATAAGAGATGTGGGTTCTATCCCTGGGTGAGAAAGATTCTCTGGAGGAGGGCACGGTAACCCACTCCAGGATTCTTACCTGGAGAATCCAATGGACAGAGGAGCCTGGTAGGCTATAGTCCACGGGGTCACAAAGAATCAGACAACTGAAATGACTTGGCATGTACGCATAGGTTGTGGGGGCTTCCCAGGTGATGCTAGTGGTAAAGAACCCACCTGCCAATGCACAAGACATAAAAGATGCTGGTTTGATCCCTGTAGACATGCACACACAGGCTGTGGCAGTCACACTCATCCTACTGTTACATCAATGATATTTTGAGCTCTCTGGAGCTAAGGTTCTTGCAGCGGACCAGGAAGAACTACTTTTGGAGTCAAGGTACCCAACTTCCAGTCCCAGTTAGGTCACTAAACTGTTGCACAGTTTAGAGAAATCATAATCTTTGTGAGTTTCACTTTTCGCATTTATAAAATGATATTTACCCCTCACCATAGCCTTTGCTCCTGACTAACAGACTGCATTTGGACTAATTTAGAAAGTACTCTTGCATAATTGGGGATATACGAGACCTCAACGTGTCTTCGTTTCCCCTTTAAACGGTTTTCAGAGGGCTCTCTGGGATGTCATGGCTAGAGAGAGACACATGTAGATGGTACTCAACCCTGGATTTGTCTATCCGGGTTCTCCGAGTTCAAGGAGTCAGGAGTCAAGGTGGGAAGGACCATGGGAAATAAATCAAGGATCCAAAAGTTCCCTTCTCATTGCTGGTTAAGGTAAATACAACTTTACAGAAAGATATCAGATGATTATACTTATTTAATTACTACAAATGTCACTATTATCACAGATGACATTAATTTTTAAGAGAAAAGGAAGAAAACATGTCACATTTCTGTTTTGTGCATATGCTGATTGAAAAGTTTATACCAGATGTCAACTTAAAATAAGGACATATAAATATTTAATTGTTTGCATGTGTATATACATTTCTGTATACACAATATATGTCTATGTAGACACAGATTCTCAACGTGGGCCAATTTTGCTTTCCAAAGGACATTTGATAATGTCTGGAGACATTTCTGGTTGTCCCAAATTGGGGGTGAAGGTGCTGTTGGTGTCAAGTGTTTAGAGGTTAGGGAATCCTCTAAATATCCCATAATAGAGAGAACAGCCCAAATTATCTGGCCTAAGTGTCGGTGTTGCTGAGGTTGGGAGATCCTGGCATAGATGTTCACCCGAGGTCAGGAGTGTTGGGGAGGTGGGTATAAGGACATGGAATGCTGGCACTTTTCTTTAGAGTGGTGTTGACACACATCTTCTTGATTCATTTCACATCCGCTGCTTGACTGACTCCTAGAAGAAGCCACAGGTCATAGCCAGGGGGAGGCTGGCCCCCACGGCCCAGATGAGACACAGGCTCTGTGTGTCCTGAGAACATGTGCAGAGTCAGGCGCCGCTGTCCCGCTAGCTTCACACAGTGACAATTGTTGATTGACACCTAAAGTGTTGTGTGGTACCCCCTGGACTGGGAGCTGCAACTGTGGAAAGAAATGGGGTGAGGGAGAAGGGAAGCTGGAGAGGGGCAGGCAAGGCATTTTACAGTCTTATGAGGACATTAGCACATCACTTAAACCACTGCCTCCGAAAGAACCTCTGAAGTCTGTTTTGTCTGTGTATGAAGTCCTGAAGATAGACATGATTTTATACCTGTATGTAAAACATTTATATATACGTATAAATTTGTATACAGGCTTCCCTGGTGGCTCAGTGCTAAAGAATCCGCCTACCAATGCAGGAGACTCAGGTTTGACCCCTGGGTTGGAAAGATCCCCTGGAGAAGGAAATGGCAACCCACTCCAGTATTCTTGCCTGGGAAATCCCATGGACAGAGGGGCCTTACAGGCTACTGTCCATGGGGTCACAAAAGAGTCAGACATGAGTTAGCTGCTAAATAACAACATAAATTTATACACACACGTAATGAGGCAAAACATTTATTGTCCTAATGCTGACACCAAAATATCACACTCAGTGGGCACTGTCTGGGAAATGTCCTTGATAAGCCACTGGACTAGAGAAAGAGAAAGAAGCTCTGAAGGCAAAGTTTCAGCTGAACTCCCAAATAATAAGCTAGCCTGCAGGAGAAAATGGAAAATTTTTAATTCTTGCTCCTGAGATGGGGGAGTATGAAAAAAAGTTAAAAAATAGGAAGACCAAAAAAAAAAAAAAAATTGGTGAAAGACCAAAACTAGTGAGAAGGGAGGAAGATAGAGTCGATGTTAAGATGGTGCTTTGTGCAGTGGCAGAACCCACAAGGACTGTGTACAGTGGGGATGAAGTTGAAGTGTCTTTGAAGACTCAAAGTGGGGCTGTATACTACTTTATACCATTTTTCTAAGTTAAAAAAAAAAGAACAACAGTGTGACTCTGGGATGTTTGTGACTCTGGGATATTAGGACATCTGTCTGCTGCTTTGGTGAGCTGGTTTGTGCAGCTAGGGAGGAAGCTGGGCTTCATGGCGGCGTCTGTAGCTGTGTGGATCAAAGGGAACAGTGGGGAGGGAGGGTTGGAGGCCTTGGAGATCCATAAGACAAGGATTCATGGTTGCAGCCACACTGATCAGGATTTTAAAGGGGCTAGGGAGCTCCAGGAGACAGCCAGGACACCATGACCGCTCTACCAGATGATGAGACCAGATGCCAACTTCTTTCCTGATCTTGGTGCCAGAGATATTAGAAAAGCACTTAGAGAAAATGAAGCAAAGAATGTGAGACAGACACAAATTCACCAAGTGGAGACTCCAAACACAGTTGTAACAATAAAAGTAAAAATTCAAGGAAGGCAAATTCCTGAGCTGGATCATATATTTACAGTTTCAGTCTCTTGAGATTTCAGAGTCTGGGGTCAGGCAAGGGAAGTGAGACTTAGTCACACTCTGCCCTGGGCTGCCTAATTCTGAGGGTGCTAAATGGATTGGCAACAAGTGTCACCCAGCCTCACTTGGCACTGTGAGCAGCCTGGTGAAGGCAGAGCTCTGTGGTGTGGGTCCCTGCCCAGGTTAGCCCGGGCTGAACCCCAGATCCTTCATTCTAACAGTTAGGTCTTGTGCCCCTCACTTCTCTTGGCTTGTCTCTGCAGGGCCTTTTATTAATATACTGGGACATCATTCACTGGCCCTCAGCACCCATTCTCACCTCCTTCAAAGGTGCCTTCCTGTGCTCCAGAGTGCAGAAAGATAAAAGCAACATCTCTAGACTCTCTTGCAGCTAGACTTCTGCTAGTGACTTTAGCTTTGCTAATTAGATGCCAGGAAGCTGAGATCTGGAAGCAGAAGTGAGGCAAAAGTCACCTTCCTGTTGCTTTTAGCTGATCTCTGTGGGCAAACAAGATCAGGAGGTCTGGGACTGGCTCACTTGCCACACTGTTTCAGCATTCACGCTCCAGCCCTGTCAGAGTGGAGAAGAACAGTGGTGATGGCTTTGTGGCTTTTGGCTCCTGATCCTTGGGCTGCAGCATTAAGGCTGTGTTCCTGAACACGGAGTCCCTGACTCTCCACCTTCCTGGCTGGGGGAGAGGCAGCAGCTCCCTGGAGGGTCAGTATTGTGGTATCAGGATGGCATTCCTGGGGGACTCAGTCAAGAGCCTGTTGCTCCTCTAGCCCTTTCTAAATTTTTTTTTAAAAATTCCAGTATCAATCCCTTTCTGTTTAAAATAGCTACACCAGTTTCTGTTTCCTGCAGACTGACACAGGTCTTTACAGAGACGTGAAAGGGCTTATTGAGAATGACTGGACTGGTACACTGGACAGAAAGCCCAAAGGAGGGAGAGTGGGCTCCAGGCTCAGTTAGCACTTCTTCCTCACCCAGATTCTCCTAGACAACAGGATGGTCTGCTTGGGACCTGACCCTGTCCCTGTCTTCCAGGCTGGCCTGGGGCTAGATGAGGCAGATTAAGGATTTCAGGAGGCGCTGTCCCCCATGCAAGTGCAAGGTGGCCCTGGAAGGCAAGTGCCTCCTTAAATCTTGCATCCTGTGTGCCTCACTTGCCTCTCCCTTGTCCTCTCTGCCCATGGGTCTGACTTGGGTGAACCCAAGTCATCTGATCATGAGGCGAGATGAAGAGGAACATGGAATGCAAAACAATGGAGGGAGAATTCTATTCTACTCCAGCTGGATAGGTATGCCCAGAGGGGCTCCACTTCCACAGGGAAACCAAGAGGCTGGGTCCTGGGAAAGCAACTGGCAAATGGCTGATCAACAGACACGCGTGGAAAGGATGCTGAACTGGCATAGAGAACTGGAAAGTGAAAATTCAGGTAGCAGGGCAGGAAGGTACTTTTTCCACCTATCAGATGGCCAGAAACTAAAATGATGGATAATTTCACTAACTGGGACTCGAGTGAGTGTTCTCTCTCCTCCCAGCACCATTGGTACCACGGACTGATACCTGGAAAAGCGAGGAGGGCAACATCAGGAGCATCACCAGTGTGTTTTAGGAGGAAAAAGAAAGTGAGTTCCCGCCTCTCTGGGTCATGATGGCCATGGACCTAGTTGGAGCAGACACAGAGCCAGGGACTTCCCCATCTGTCCTTCTTACAGTCATCTCTCATCTGCCTCTGAGGTTCCCTGGAGGAGCTCAGGGGAGCAGGTGCCGACGCTGGCCTTTCAGAGAGGCAGAGATGGGGCTACCAGCCTTTGAACCTATTCAAATGAGCACTTTGTTCTCCTTGATCCTCCGAAGGGATCTCAAACCGGGTTTCGAGGAAGCCCTGGGAACCTCTGGAAACACATCTGGAGTGGAGATGGAGGAAGTCAGCCTGAAACAGCCTGCTGTTATTAACTGATAGAAACATAGCCCCTGGGTGCTACGTGGGGCTTGACCTCACTCTGTTATCTGACAGCCTGCAGTGTTTCAGTTCCCGTTCCTTATCCCCTATTCCCCAAATCCAAACACTCTTAGAACCAAAAGATTTTTATAATTTACTTGGTGGCAAGTCCTGGACTAAGGTGATGTGAAGTTATTTATGGTCTTAATTATCCCATTTACGGGACTTTCCAGGTGGCTCAGTGGTAAAGAATCTGCCTGCCTTATCCATTCATCTGCTGATGGGCATCTAGGTTGCTTCCATGTCCTGGCTATTATAAACAGTGCTGCGATGAACATTGGGGTGCACGTGTCTCTTTCAGATCTGGTTTCCTCAGTGTGTATGCCCAGAAGTGGGATTGCTGGGTCATATGGCAGTTCTATTTCCAGTTTTTAAGGAATCTCCACACTGTTTTCCATAGTGGCTGTACTAGTTTGCATTCCCACCAACAGTGTAAGAGGGTTCCCTTTTCTCCACACCCTCTCCAGCATTTATTGCTTGTAGACTTTTGGATAGCAGCCATCCTGACTGGTGTGTAATGGTACCTCATTGTGGTTTTGATTTGCATTTCTCTAATAATGAGTGATGTTGAGCACATTTTCATGTGTTTGTTAGCCATCTGTATGTCTTCTTTGGAGAAATGTCTGTTTAGTTCTCTGGCCCATTTTTTGATTGGGTCATTTATTTTTCTGGAATTGAGCTGCAGGAGTTGCTTGTATATTTTTGAGATTAATCCTTTGTCTGTTTCTTCATTTGCTATTATTTTCTCCCCAATCTGACGGCTGTCTTTTCACCTTACTGGTACATATACACCATGGAATATTACTCAGCCGTCAAAAAGAATTCATTTGAACAGTCCTAATGAGATGGATGAAACTGGAGCCCATTATACAGAGTGAAGTAAGCCAGAAAGATAAAGAACATTACAGCATACTAACACATATATATGGAATTTAGAAAGATGGTAACGATAACCCTATATGCAAAACAGAAAAAGAGACACAGAAATACAGAACAGACTTTTGAACTCTGTGGGAGAAGGTGAGGGTGGGATGTTTCAAAAGAACAGCATGTATACTATCTATGGTGAAACAGATCACCAGCCCAGGTGGGATGCATGAGACAAGTGCTCGGGCCTGGTACACTGGGAAGACCCAGAGGAATCGGGTGGAGAGGGAGGTGGGAGGGGGGATCGGGATGGGGAATAAGTGTAAATCTATGGCTGATTCATATCAATGTATGACAAAACCCACTGAAATGTTGTGAAGTAATTAGCCTCCAACTAATAAAAAAATTTAAAAAAAAAAAAAAAATAAAAAAGAATCTGCCTGCCAATTCAGGAGACACAGGAGACCTGGGTTGAATCTCTGGGTTGGGAAGATACCCTGGAGGAGGGCATGCAACCTTCTCTAGTATTCTTGCCTGGAGAATCCCATGGACAGAGGAACCTGGTGGGCTACAGTCCATGGGGTTGCAAAGAGTCGGACATGACTGGGCGACTGAGCACACATCCCATTTACAGTAAATGTTTATATGTTTCCCTATAGGTACATTAAAGTGTTTGATCGCAGGGTGTTCCCAGAACGCATTGGATATCATATCATATACTGTGATGGGCTCTGTAACTTTTCTAAAGTCTAAACATGTTTGAATATTGAAACATCTGGCCCTAAGATAAACTATAGTGAGCCTGTTGTTTTCTCCCCCCATTTTACGCATAAGGAAAACTGAGGTTCTGGGAAAACTAAGTTATCTTGCCCGATGCCACAAAACCACTAAGGAATGGGCCGACTTGAACCCAGGGCTCTCTGACAGCCCATCCTTCATACTCCACCACTAGGAACAGGCCTTGAACTTCTTAAATGCACGTGAATGCAGAGGTTGGAATGACTGTGTTTACTAATTGCCGTGTGGACAGCCTTTTGAATCCTCTTGTTCTGAGGGGAATTAGGGTGCACTACTGGGATTCTGAACCCTGCACCGGCCTGGTCCTTTATTGGATTTGGCACTTGAAATCTTTGTCGAGCCCTCTCAGTTATTGTTATAATAAACTTCAAAAAGCTTTCTGTGTTTTGGATATTTATTGTTTCTGGACAGAGTGGCAAGTGGAGATTTATCCAGAAAGCCTGGAGTTTAATAAAGCCCTCTGTACTGCAAATGTGTCCGTGTGACTGAAATAGGATAAACTCTTGGGGGTTTCTCCTCCTTGTCCCCCTCCACATCAGCCCTCCCTCCCTCCAAACCCTTGCTTTATCCTGAGCCCTTGCCAGCACTTCCCTCTGATCCCATTCACAGCCAGTAATTAATTCATTCAACAAACATCTATTGAGTCCCTGTTGCTGCTGACAGTGTGGTCAAAGAGGTTTTATGGCTTATTAGAAGCACACTGTTCTGACAAACAAAGATTGAGGTCCTGGTGCTATAAGAGTTTGGAGGAAGCCCTTCCCTGCTCTGGATCTCAACTTAACTATGTGTGAAGTAAGGAGACAGAAGAGAGGATGCAAAAACCCACCAAGCAAGCAACCAACCCACCAAACAAAAAGCCATCCATCACAAGGTATCAAAACATCATACAAATAGGATTAAACAATAAAGGAATGTAGATCTTGGCATGGTCTGACCAAGTGTTCTTAATTCAGCCCTCCTCTGAGTATTCTTCTAATCTTCAGGGTGTCTTGCCTCATGATCACAAAAGGGTTGCCAGCAGCAACTGCAACCACATGCTTCACAGCCAGGGAGAAAGAGGTGGGGATAATGAAGACTTTAAGCATGGCTAATGAACTGATTGCTTAGAGCCAGGTTTGTTAGGATTGAGCCTACATTGGTTCCAGTGGGTCAGAGCCTTACCTAGAGAAGTTATCCAAAATGTTGACCATCACATCTGGAAAGAGGGTGCCACTTCCAAAAGTCTAGGATTTCCAGTTGATTGGCTTAAGTCTAAGTTCCCCAAACCAATCCTCATGGCAAGGGGCTTAGAATCACCTCGGTTTGGAAGTCAGACCCCTGCTAGAGCTGGGGTTGAGGTCAGATGTGCTCCACAGCTTGGCTCCAACATGAGAAGAAATGACGAGGTTTCCCGTTTGCGTGCAGGGGCACAGCTACAGTGTCTTCCACCAGGTTCCTTCCTACTTGAACTCACTTTGCTTCTAGGTTTTCCACCCATGCACACGGCATTGCAAAGGATAACTCCCATTTTTACCAACCCCATGCATGGCTCTTTTAGGGTAATCGGAGGGCTGCTACCACTACTGAGGATTTTACCATCAGCTTCTAATCTTACGAGAAGGCCCCTCTGAATCTGTAGACAAGATGAAGGGAAATCTAGGTATGGGGACTGTCGGTTTATGGTGTCAGCCTGGCCTGAGCAGGGAGGGCATCGCTGAGGACAAAAACATCTGTGTATCTGAAGATATCCCCTCTGCCTGGCACACAGATAGCACTGAAGACGTGTGTTAATCAGTTATCTTTCAAAATATAAGAGTAATAAGAGGCTTGTTTTTAAAAACCTCAGAAGGCAATGGCAACCTACTTCAGTACTGTTGCCTGGAAAATCCCATGGACGGAGGAGCCTGGTAGGCTGCAGTCCATGGAGTCGCTAAGAGTTGGAAATGACTGAGCAACTTCACTTTCACTTTTCACTTTCATGCGTCGGAGGAGGAAATGGCAACTCACTCCAGTGTTCTTGCCTGGAGAATCCCAGGGACAGCGGAGCCTGGTGGGCTGCTGCCTATGGGGTCGCACAGAGTCGGACACGACTGAAGCGACTTAGCAGCAGCAGCAGCAGGCTATGTGCCAGATACACTTTCCCATCTAACACCTCGACTTCCCAACTCCCAGGGTGAATTGCAGTCATCCACTTTTTCTGTGTATTCTCCCAGTCATGTTCTATACATATCCCCAAAGGTATAAACAGTATGCTTCTATAAATATATAAAATAAAATCCTTCATCCTATATGTACTACATAGAGATAGTCTATACACATCTTTCTTGAATGATTAAGAGAATGCCTAAAACCAAAAGGGGAGCTCTAACTGTGAGAATCTCAAAAGGGATGGCGTTTACTTTTACCTACCCCATGCACAGCGATCAGGCAGAAAATAGAGCCCACATCAGATATTTTTAACAGAGTTGTTTCTTTTAATGTTGGAGTATAGTTGATTTACAGATTTGTATTACTTGCAGGTGTACAACAAAGTTATTCCATTATACATATATCTATTCTTTTCCAGATTCTCTCCCCATGTATGTTATTACAGTGTATTGGGCAGAGTTCCCAGTGTTCTACAGTAGGTGCTTGTTGATTATCTGTTTTATGTATGTAGTGTGCATATGTTAATCCCAACCTCCTAATTTATTCCTCCTCTTCCATCTTTCCCCTTTGGTAGCCACAAATCTGTTCTCTGAGTTCATGAGTCTGTTTCTGTTTTGTAAATAAGTTCATTTGTATCATTTTTTAGATTCCACATATGTGGTGTCATGCTATTTGTCTTTCTCTGATTTACTTCTCTTAAAATGATAATCTCTAGGTTCATCTATGTTGCTACAAATGGCACTATTTCATTCCTTTTTACAGCTAAGTAATATTCCGTTGTGTATATGTACCACATCTTCTTTATTCATTTGTCAATAGACATTTAGGTTATCTCCATATGAATAGTGCTGCTATGAAAATTTGGGTGCATGTATCTTCTTGGATTATAGTTTTTTCCAAATATACACCCAGGAGTGGGATTGCAGCATCATATGGTCGTTCTATTTTTAGTTTTTTAAGGAACCTCCATACTGTTTCCATCGTGGCTGTACCAATTTACAGAGTTACACAGTAGGTTCTTGTTGATTATCTATTTTATAGGTACTTCGTATTGTGCATAACCTCCTAATTTATTTGTCCCCCCTCCCCACCTTTCCCTTTTGGTAACCATAAGTTTGTTTTCAAAGTCTGACAGAGAGATTTTAATGTAGGGAATTGATCGAAAAGAGTTGGAGGTCCCAAAAGGTGGAAGGTGGTCACTGGGAATGTACACAGATAACTGTGAAAGAGATGCAACTTCCCCTGGGTGTGTGGGGGGAATAAAGAAAGAGATTGGGTTGTTAGCACCTGGAAGCCTGGAGAAGAAGCCCTGCAGAGCTGGGACCTCAGTCGCAAAGGATGGGGTGCTTGTTGACAGGTCTAATGTCTCTGAGGGGGTCATGCTATGGCTGGTTCTGAGAAAGACAAAATCAGATGAGAAGAAATCAATGGTGGCTGCTGGATTAAAATGAATGGCAACTAGGAATAGGAGAGATCCAGCCCCCTTCCCTTCTACCTCCCACTGTCCTCCCAGTAACAATGAGAGGAAGCCCATCAAGGAGCAAAGGTGACCTGTGGTTTGCAGAGTTCCTTCTGCTGCATCCTAACGTAAGGAAGAGATGGCTGGATTTGGAGCTGAGAGACAAGAGTGTAATGACCAGGGAACCTTGTTTATGCTTATTTGGAGCCTTTGTACAAATTAGAGAAAAGGACTTGCTGTGGGTCGAATTGGCCCTGTGTCAGGGTGCATGGTTTGGTGAGCAGAATTAGAATGAAGTGCCTCTAAGAAGATGCAAGGCCCCAAAATATGGGCTGGATTTTGGCCCCTGCTGTCTTCTGGGCCAGACGCACCTGTGCAGGGCGCAGCCTGTGCAGTCACGTCCAGTGGCCCCCTATCCATCCCGTTATCACACACAGTGCATTGTGTTACCCATAGGCATCACACACATGTACACAGGGGCAGGCGCAGATGAGAATGCATTTTTCACAAACACAGTTACACGTGTGGCTACAGAAGTACATGTGGAGACAATTTGCTCTCACCACAGAAGATGCTGCCACTGCTGTTTTTTTCATGTTCCCCACCCTCCTCGGGGTCCAGGGGTTTTGGATGGTTTATCAAGAGGCCTCTGTGATCCCTGATGTGTCTTATAGCCCACTGGGTACCTGTCCCTTCTCAATAGAGGAACCAGGGTCTCAATTATTACAAGAATGCTTCTATAGATAAAGTCATAGAAAATACGACCATTTTCACAGCAAACCTTGGACAGGAAGCTGCGTCCTGTCCTGTGTGTTGGGAGTGGACCAAGCCGAGGGAGCTGGGAGTCTTCAGCTAGTAGGGATTAGACAAGATTGAGAGGCTATTCCAGAATTCTTCACAGCAGAGTTTTCAAGTGCATGGAATCCTAGAAATGATCGAGCAATAATGATGATAATCATAGCAGTCCTAGATGAGGTTTCCTGGAACCAGACTCTAAGGCAGGTTGTAGAGCCTAGAAGGTTATTCATGGGAGACACATAAAGAAAGAGATGGGGAGGCCAATAGGGCAGCAGGGGAAGCTGACAGCAATGCAGCTGCTGTGCTGGAGGCCCCAGTCGATCATCCAGGAGGCTCTCCAGTCGAGGTAAGAAGGCTGATCAGCCAGTCACTGGCTGCGGGCCCCCTTCGGAGGCGGTGTAACCTTGGGAGGGCAGTTTGCTGTGGTCTAAGGCAGGTTCTGATGAGGGCTGAGCTATGTGCTTCTGGTCGGCTGGAGGACTGGTGCAGTGGCTCTGAAGAGGGGCTCTGGGCAGAGCTCCACGGCGTCCATCACAATAGGGATGAGGTGACAACAGCCAGCCTGTTGATCACCTACACCAAGTCTCTAAACCTCCCTGCATCTTTCCATCCCAGTAAGGAGCACTGGCATCCAACCTCACTGTTCAAGACAGAATCATAGGAGTCATCCTTGATCTTCCGCTTCCCTCCTCACAGCCTCCCCATCAGCAGAAAGATTTATTGGCTGCACTCCCAACACACATCCTGAATCTATTGCCTTCCCTCCTCTCCCATCACAATGCCTTAAGCCAATCACATCTTTCCTGGTCAACTGTTGTCACTTCTGAACAGACCTTTCTGTTCGCACCCTGGTAGCCCTGCCATCCGTTCTCCACATCACAGCCAGAATGATCTCAAAATACCACTCTCCGAAGTAAAGCTCTTCAATTGTTTCTTATTGAACTTAAGTCTAAATTCTTTTCCGTGGGATGCAAGAGCCCACACAAGTTGGTCCCTGTCTCCTTCCCAACCTCTGATTTTCCCTCTGATGTATTACTATTAACACAACCTCCATAGTCCAGCTACACTGGCTTTCTCTTGGTTCCTTGAACATGTCAAGCTTGTTCTTGCCCCAGAGCTTTTGCAATAGCTGTACCCTTTACGGCCTGAGGGCTATCTGCACGGATCAAAGCTCCCTTTGTACCACACGACCTGGCGACCCGGCGGTGTGGTGTCTCCTTTGAAGGAACATTCTCACGTGGTCTGTCTTCAGGATCCCACAGCTCAGCTGTTGGGTGCAACCCAGCTAAACTGAGTGTTGAGTAGGAGGAACTCAGGTAGGTATGTAACTTAGTCCCATTCTTCCAAGAAAGGCAGCTAGCAAGTGGAAAAGAGAAGCCCATTCGCTGCTGAATGTTTAATTGCACCAGAAGCTGCGGTTTCTTTGGTCCAGTGCTGAAAGGAAATTTGGTAACTTGGTTTACAGGGAAAGGGCACGTAGAAACAGAGATGAGGTTGGAAACATTCTTAACATGTGTGTTTTCTTCTGTCATTAAAGGAAACAAAACAAGCTCTTGCAACGTCTGAAGGAGTAGTTACTGGGTTCTGACTGTGCTTGAGACGTCAGGCTTGGGTGAGGCGCTGGGACCCCTGGGGCCCGATATGGTCCCTTTCGTTGTGGCGTTTACCTCTCAGAGCGGGGACGGGGCAACACTCACTGGGACGCCATGCTCCCTCCCAGCTGGGATGGGGCTCTCACACGTGCAGGGCTCCTCTCAAGTAGACAGCAGGTTGGTGACCTGAAGCCTAGAAGCTGGGAAGGCAGTGAAGCTGAATCCAGGGAGGGGAGCTGGAGGGCTCCATGGGGCAAAGACCATGAGAAGAGACTTCCCCTAGGAGGTAGACTTGGAACCAGCTCCAGAAGGACCTAGGGCTCTACACGTACTTTGCTGAAATAATGGGCCACTGAATCCATCTTCCAGCACAATTCTGCTTCTCTGTCTCCTCTCCTCTCCTCATTTCTCTCCCCAGCTGGGGAGCACTCAGGAATAACTTGCTGTGCCCCAGAGGCCACCCTACCTGGCTAGCATGTTACAGTCTCCAGCAAACACACTCCAAGGGTGTTGGAAGCACGTTGGCACCTTGGAACCTCTTCTTAGAAAAAGCAAACATTTGGGGTTTGAACCTCCTCATGGATTCCTTTGGAAGTGGGTGGAAACCACCGCCCAGAGGGATGAAGGGATGAAGTGGAAAAACATGGGTTGGCTTCAAAGCAGAGCAGAGGGAGGCTGGGAAAGCTCTGTTTTGTGAACAAAGTCAGGCTAAAAGCACAGAGAGAGAAAGAGAGAGAGTGAAGGAGCTTGAGAGCAAGGCGGGGAGGGAGTCAGCTTTTGGTAATTTGAAGTTAATTTTGAATTGCCTTGAAAATCACCATGCAGCATCCAGTTCTGCCTTTGATGGTCGAAAGAAACCAGCTGCTTTTATTCCTCTTCAGGACTTGTTTCCCTCCCCCACAGCAGTGAAGCAAATTAGGCAAAGCAGAAGTTGCAGTTGGTGTCATTTCAGAGGAAAAGGTCAGGCTAATTGTTGGTTAGGAGCTGGTTAAGAGGGATGAGGCATGTTTCTCCTGCTTGCTCTGTCCTGCTCCCGATAATGTCTCATTGGCATCTTCAAAGACGGGCACCCATGGAGGCCTTCGTGACTCACTGAGGCCCCTTGTCCTAACACTGGTATGCTTGCACTCTGCTAGGCACCTGGGGGGCCAGGAGGCAGGTGGGATGTGGTTGGCCCGAGCAGGATCTCCAGGAGCAGCAGATCTCCATGCCCGCACCAAACTGCCCTGTAATCCTGCTCTCAGTTCACAACGTCAGCAGTGTGGGGATCGTCCGGGGACGGAGCCTGGTTTTCTCCTGTTGATTCAAGTCTCATCATCAGCTCAGCAGTAAAAATTAACATCACGGAGGCTCCCTTGAAGGATGCACAATGCATGCTTGTCTCTGGGCAGTTGAAAATGCACTTCTGTATCACATTTAAGCAGCCATCTGGGGGCTCCTCTGTGCTTTTTGGGGCCCTTGTAGAGCTGTTTCCTATGAGCCTCAGGCTGGCAGGTCGCCAGCTGCCTGAGCGAAGGACTGGGGAGGGGCTTGACCCCTTGATGGATAGAAGATGGAAAAACTGTCATCGCAAAACAGCAAGTGGTTCCTCTCTTGACAGAGGTGCAGACGTGAATCTTTAGGGCCGACTTTTCCTGTGTGCTGATGAAATGAGCAGAACAGACTTTCGGGTCCATAAAGTGCTTTTTCTCCTGCTGTTTGTGGGGGACACTGGGAAGTAACCTGAACATAGATGTTGTCGATGGGATTATGGGAGATGAATTCGTTGCCTAGGTCCATGCCAGAGCTAGGGCTCTCCTTTTTTCTCTCTCCCCTTTCCTCCTTCCTTTCTTTACTGTTCCCCCCACCCTCTCCCCTCCCCCTGGGCCACACACCATAGTCAAGCAGTTTGACCACTGAATGCTGCTGACCCAAAAAGCAATTGGGTCCCCTTGGCTGCTTCCCGAGTAACGATTAGGGTGTAAGGGGTGGGTGTTCTTCAGATCTCTTTGGGAAATTCAGGATCCCGTCCCTGACCATTCCTGGGCACGGTGTGTCTGTCTTTCCCACCAGCTGCCCCAGGGCAGCCAAAGGGGGACCTGGGGCATTCAAACTTAATGCCTGTTGGGCCACCTGGATTCTCTTGTTGGATTGCCATGATCTTAAAGCATTAGGATAGTGACCTCCTACAGCCAAAGAGAGGACAACGACAGGTCTCTGTACGTTTTATGAAAATGTTCTTGTCACTCTTGCTTCTGAACCTTCTGCATGAAAGGTGTGAGTGTGAGCAGGAGATTATTGGGAAAGGGTGATAGTCTCCAGGGCTGGCATTGGAGGATGGCGAGCAACCCAAGCCCTGCGAAGGGAATGTTTAGATTTGTACTCAGAGGTATGGGGGAGGGAGGGACTAATGAGATTAGCCTTTCAGAGTCACCCTGGAGCTTCCCTCCCAAGAGAATAATGTCCTCATGCAGCCCTCCCACCTGGCACTCGTTCTGCCTTCCCCGACTAGCCAGCTCTGACCATGATTTGGCCACCACCTCCCTCAGGCTCCAACCTAGACAGCATATTAAAAAGCAGAGACATTACTTTGCCAACAAAAGTCCATCTAGTCAAGGCTATGATTTTTCCAGTGGTCATGTATGGATGTGAGAATTGGACTGTGAAGAAAGCTGAGTGCCTAAAAATTGGTTCTTTTGAACTGTGGTGTCGGAGAAGACTCTTGAGAGTCCCTTGGACTGCAAGGAGATCCAACCAGTCCATCCTAAAGGAGATCAGTCCTGGGTATTCATTGGAAGGACTGATGCTGAAGCTGAAACTCCAATACTTTGGCCACTTGATGTGAAGAGTTGACTCATTGGAAAAGACCCTGATGCTGGGAGGGATTGGGGGCAGGAGGAGAAGGGGACAACAGAGGATGAGATGGTGGATGGCATCACCGACTCGATGGACATGAGTTTGGGTAAACTCCGGGAGTTGGTGATGGACAGGGAGGCCTGGCGTGCTGCGATTCATGGGGTCGCAAAGAGTCGGACACGACTGAGTGACTGAACAGACCTGAACCCCTCAGGCTCGATGAAGAGTCTAGAGGTACAGCAGGTGAGACTCCCGCCCCTCCCCTACAACACCCGTCTGCCCCTCTGACGTCTTCCCTCGCCCCATTCTCATGGCTGCTGCACAGTCATTCCACGGGGCAGGCGACTGTCACCCAGCTAGGGTGTCCAAGACAGAACAGGCTGCACGGGCTGTCCTCAGGCGGCCTCCCCCAAATCGAGGACTAGACTAGACTCACTCCAACTGAACAGGGAATGCTACGGCTTACCACCCACTGAGGGGCTGGTGGAGACACTGTCAACCTGTACCCCCAACAGATGCGGGCTTCACTTGGGGCACCTCAACAATTGCAAGGAAGACCTTCTTTCTAAGGCCTCCGTGTGCACCATGGGGTTGTGCTTCATATGTGGAAACCAGGCATTAATTAGTCTCCCCGCTGACCTGCCCTGCAGGAGTCACCACGGGAGACAGTCTAATGTCTAAGTAAACAGCACTAGTAGATCACTCACCCCAGATGACTGCAGCGACCTGGGGTAGCTTCCCAGACAGACAACCGACTCATCACTGTGTGTACCCTGTGGCTAGTTACCCCTGTAATGGGGGTCCTCCACTTCGAAAAGGTGGCACAAAATTTGTCCCCGATTTCAGCTGACCTCACCTCACCCTGGAAGCATGCATGTCAGCCTCAGCTCACCAACGTGGATTGTTCTAGATCATAGCATTGCCCTCCACCGTTTCCTGTTAGGCCCCAGTGGAGCCTATGCAGTCCCTAAGACATCCTGCACTACTTGGATCATTGCTTTGAATCAAGGAGAAAGGTCAGTACAGAAACACCAGGGAGACATCTGTGGTTTTCCCTGATTTCTTATGGCTCTGCTCATATGACTGGTCTGGGGCCCTGGAGGGGCAGGGCAGGATTGAAGTTAATACTGTAGGTTTCTCTCATCTCACTGCTTGAAGTTCTGTTGGTAGTGGCCTTAATTAAACATTGCATGAAACTCACTGAACAGATTTGGTCCTATTCTGTCAGTCAAATTAATCAGAGTAGGTGGCAGAGTGGTGTACTCCAGGGGAAATATGCCAGAAACTGAGACTTCAAACAAGGGGTGCCTATTGTAGGGAGACAATTCTCCATGGGCTTTTAGCATTTCTGCATGTTTGGTGAGCAGAGGTACCACCTGCCTTTATTCCAGACCATCTTTCCAAGAATGCTGTATAGTAGGGGTCCCCAACCTCCAAGATCTAATGCCTGATGATCTGAGGTAGAGCTGATGTAGTAATAACAGAAATAAAGAGCATGATAAATGTGAAGTGCTTGAATCATCCCCAAACCACTCCCCCACCCCTGCTGGTCTGTGGAAGAATTATCTTCCATGAACCTGGTCCCTGGTGCCAAAACAGTTGGGAACTGCTGCTATAGCAGTCTTGGAGGACAAAGGTCCCTTCCGGAGCAAATAGCAGACAGCCTCACTGTTCCTTATAAAAGATTCTCCTTCCTTAAGATGGGGGTTTCTCTCTTGTAATGCAACCCACTGTGTGTGGGTGCAGGCATCCTCTGGTCCCTTTCATGTTGCCTTCTGGGACTTGGGGCTTGGAGAAAACCGAGGCAAGAGAATGCTGTTATTTTGACTCTAGCTATTTCCATGAGGAATGAAGTCCTGTCTCTGACCCAGGAGCCTCTGCCTCTCTGCCAACTGCCATGAGAGTGGGGTCAAGTGACCAATTAGCTTGTAAGCATGGACAGCCTTGAACACCTCCCAGTTTTCAACCGCCACGTCTGGCCTGGACCACCTTTGAGCATCACGGGAGGATGAAAGTTGGAGACGGTTGCTGCCCTAGTCCACGGCAGGCTCTGCTGCCTGCTGTGTGTGCGAGTCACATCCAGCACTCTCCTTTGTCCAGCCCACAGAGGCGGCCCTCCATCCAGACCAGGGAAGCTGCCTGGAGAAGTCTGGGAGGGGCTTCTGCAGCCAAACCATGTGGGTCTCTTCCATGATGCTCCACACAGCACAGACTCTGCTTCCCATCTGCCAAGCAGGGATAATGGCAGCACCTGCTTCATAGGGATTTGGTGGGGACTCACGAGGCAGGCCCAGCCCCAGGAAGCCCTGATGAAGGTACCACTCATTTCTGCTTTACTGTTGCTCTCACAGATTACTTTTATTGCATCGACCTCCACTCATTCTTTGTAAAGCTTGCCTGTCTCTCTTAACAGCCCGTCTGTAATCCGAGTTTCTCGTTTCTACACCGAAATTGGCCAATTTACATGGCGCCCCTCACCACAGTCACTGAATGTGCCTCTAATCTAATTAGACTAATTTCAATTTCCTGGATTTAATTACTTTTAATTTAATTAATGTAGAATGCAGTACACAGGGTGATTAATTAGGAAACTCTACCGAGGGACTGGGAAGGTGTATTGCAGCATGGAAGTGTTTAAATATTATTGTGCTCGTGTCCACCCATCGCGGCTTCACACCAGAGGCTGCTGTGGCCCTGGGAGGGTTGGAGCCGAGAGAGCCCAGGGACGGGGCACGCGGAGCTGGGATTCAAATGGAAGTCAGTTGGTGCCAAGCAGTGCCCTGTCATTTCATGGCTTCCAGCGACAACCAGTGACTTTTACAAAATTCATTTATCTGCCTACATTGGGTTTTCGTGGCTGTATGCAGGCTTCCTCTAGTTTCGGGGAGCGGTGGCTTCTCTCGTTGCAGCGCGTGGGCTCTAGAGCGCAGGCTCAGTAGTTGTGGCCCCCAGCCTCAGCCTCCCTGCAGTATGTGGAATCTTCCCAGACCAGGGATCGAACCTGTGTCCCCTGCATTGGCAGGTGGATTCTTAACCACTGGACCACCAGTGAAGTCCCAAACTAGCGACTCTTAGGGAAGGCAAAGGAAAGACAGTTGATTCCAGTGAACTAAGTTTGAACTAAGGTAGGAATCCTGTGAGGTGGAGACACACTTTGTTCTTCCATAGAACATAGTGCACTGTTTTTCATGGACTCAGTAAATAAGCAAATCATAGGCTCCCTGTGAACTGTCACACACTGCAAAATTTTTCTGCACTCGTGTATTGAATATCTGGAATAATATTAAAAGTTAACAAACACATGTGTAGTGCTACATGCCAGGAACTCTTTTAAGTGCTTTTATATTGATTAACTCATCATGGTCCTGGGAGTTAAGTACCAACCATGTGTGCATGCTCAGTCGCTGAGTTGTGTCAGACTCTGCGACCCCACCAGGCTCTTCTGTCCATGGAATTTTCCAGGAAAGGATACTGGAGTCGGTTGCCATTTCCTCCTCCAGGGGATCTTCCCCACCCAGAGACTGAACCCGAATCTCCTGCATGAGCAGGTGGGTTCTTTACATGGCAGGGCCCTGAGATATACCAAATATGGACTCAGAACCAGGCAAGGCAAAATGAGTTGTCAAAGGAAGCCCAGAAGAATGCCTCATAAAAGTTGATTCAAACTACCATGAAATGCAACTCTCTCTCTGAGGCTACCAGTGTGTTTATCCAGCCACACTTTTTTCCTCCTAAATACTTTACTTGTTTCACTAGGTTCCATCTCTATGTGGAAATTTACTTCTACAGAGCTGAGGGGCCAGGGCCTTGTCACTGATCACTGGCTTAGTGGCTAGGATTTAGCATGCTCACTGCTGTTGCCTGACCTCAATCTCTGGCCTGGAACTGAAGTCCCCACTTCAAGCTGCTGCAGACCGAGGCCACCCGAGATCAGTGAGACTCTGTTGCTCTCCTAGCCGGGCCCCAGATTCTGTGGTTTGGAGGGCATGGGCTTGTGTGCCAGCTCTGTAACCAAGGTGGTGGGGCAAGGCCACCAAGAGGCGGCACCTGGGCCATCTTTGGAGCTACATCAACATGCCGATGCTTGTGTGTAGGTAACTAAGCACCCCACCCCACCACATCTGCACCCACGCCTGCTCTGAGCCCTTCAGAGGTCACAGAAAGGTCAGGAAGAAATGTGAACCAGGGCAGCCAGAGACTAGGTCTCTCTTGGACTTGGAGAGCTTGTTTGAGACTGAGCCAAAGCCCCTCTTAGCGCCCTCCTTCCTTGACTTAACAAAGGTGAGGAGAGTCCTGCCCTGCGGTTTTGAGGGGGGATTCCATTTCTATTAAGATCACTGCTGGCCCCATAAGATTAACTTGCAGTCACCTCCGTGAAAGCTGATCTGAGTGGAAAATCAAGTTAGAAAATTCCGCCTTCCCTTTCGCTCACACCTCAGCAGATTAAGGGAAGGCCTGATGCTGAGTTATGGGGATTTATGGGAATGTGCAGTTGCTGGCTGTTAAGCGCTCACTCTTCGGGATGTTGGCACCCTTGCTTCCTATAAATCGTTGCTGGTATTTCTTAGCCTTTCCTTGCCAGCAACGCGGAGGCCTGCAACACCTTTTCCGTGCAGTAGCCTGTGAAAATATTGAAGTCGGGCCCAGAAAAACACCAGCCTAGGAAGGGGAAACTTTGATGTTTGCTAGTTATTTTCAGACAACCCTTGCCAAATCTTAATTTTTCTAGTTTACAAGTAAGGGATTCTGACCATCTGTCTGCTGTCAACCGATGTTTGTTTGGAAGAAGATTTTATTTTTTTTTCCTCCCAATGTAGCACTCCTGTTCTTACAAGTAGTTTATTGGACTTCATAAATGTCAGCTTTTTGCAGGCATTTTGTAAGCAGCTTATGAGTTAGTGTTTAATCAAAATTGAGCAGTCAGTGTCTGTAATCAATCGGAAGTGAAAGTAACAATGAGATTGAAGCTTAAAATCCACCAAGACCATGACTGATGCCTCTCAGACTATCTCTGGGATATCTGGCTTCCATCTGAAGGTGTGGGTTGAGTAGGGTGATTGATTCAGGAAATACACACATTTAGGGTACCTATCGTGTGTTATCTTTTGATTGTGTCAGTTACTGGTTGCCAAAATAAGACAAACCATCCCAAACTCAGAGCCTTAAAACAAAAATTTTTCAGCTCCTTAACAAGTCAGCTGGGAGCTCCTTCCAGCCTTGGCTGAACTCTCTAAAGGTCTAGGAATGGGTCCTGTTGGTTGATCTTGACCCCATCTAAGACAACTGGGGTGACTCTGGCAATAACTGGCCTCTGTTTCTCATCCTCCACCAGGTTGGCTTGGTCATATTCTCGTGGTGGTAGCAGAGTGCAGAATCATGCAAACTCCATCATTCAAGTGCTTTCCCAAACATCTGCTTGCTTCCCATTGCAAACACCCTGTTAGCCAAAGCAAGTGACACGGCCAAACTCCGTCAAAGAGGGGAATAGACTCCACCTCTTTATGGTGAAAGAATTATAAACTCACAGGCATAGACCATGGGCAGAGGGACAGGTAAAGAATTAGAGCCCATGAAGGTAATCAATCTACCACAGTGATGCTGGGAATCCCACAAGGAGGTAATTGTGATAACGCCAACATCCAGATGGAGAAAGAGAAATTCAGAGATGAAGTCGCTTGCCTAAGGTGTCTCTGCAGTTAGCAGTTAAGTTGGGAGTATTTATTAGCTTAGCTTCTGATTTACTTTTGGCTCCCTGGCTCTGTTTTTTTTCCTGGGAATAGGTAAAGCAAGCGTAGTGGGAGATTCTTAAAAATTATTGACCCACCTCCCCATTTTGCAGATGGCATAATTGAAACCCAGTTTGGGCAGTGGTCTCAAGGCTTCACAGCAGAGCAGTGAGACTTGAGAAGGCTGGGGCTCTCAGGAAATGCTCTTTCAGTAACCCAGTGACATCCATGCCTCTCCAGTCCCTTGTGGGACCTTATTCTGCAGGAAGCCTGCTTAGAATTCCAGGCCCTCTCCACCAGCCATGAAAACAGTACCTCCTCAGCAGGCTCTGCAGCATGGCTTTGTCATGAATGGCAGCCTCGAGAGAATACTACTACGCTTAAAGGGATTCCCAGGTGCAGCAAGAAAGCCGAAACCTCTGCTAGGTTTGCTAGAGAGGAGTGTTAAATGCTGAAGGCCTTCGATGACATCATTACTAAATTCCTTCCTTGGTCAGTGGTGTGGACTGAATTGTATGCCTCCGAATGTGTTTGTTAAAACTCTGACCCCTAGTTGACTCCATCTGGAGACAGGGTCTTTAGGAGGTAATTTAAGGTCACATGAGGTCTTAAGGGTGGGGCCCTAATCCCAAAGGACTGTGGCCCCATAGAAAGATAAAGCTCTCTCCCTTCCCATACACACACCGAGGAAAGGCCATATGACATACAGTGAGAAGGCAGTCATCTGCAACTCTGACCACACCAGCACCTCCAGAACTGTGAGAAGCACTTCTTTGTTGTCTGAAAAATGTGGTCTACGGTATTTTGTTATGGCAGCCTGACTGGCTTATTCAGTTGGGGAATCAGATTATTAGATGGTTATTCATGTTGTTCATGCATTTGCTTAGGTGTTTAACCAATATTTATTGAGTGTATACTATGGGTAAACTGTCCACATTCCACTGGGTAGGGGCCTGGACTCCTCCTGGAGGGGTGTTCTGGAGGCAGGGACAGCCTTTCATGCTGCCCACATTGGTTCCCTGTCCATTATGTAGGCAGCCAGCCTTCCATGTGCAGGTTTTCCCTCCGAGGTAACAGGATGAAGGGCCCAGAGGAGGAGGAGGCAGAACCGCCTGGCTGATTGTCCCAGCACCTCTCCACCTGGCCCCCAGAGTGGTCAGGGGCTGTTGCGGGGTGTTTGCTGTGCCACTTGTAACTCTCCTGCAAAGTGTCCCAAGGAGTCACATGGACAGTGGAAGTTTTGGATTAATTAATCCTGAGACATCCTAAAGACTTCAATCCTGAAATCCAATGTCTGGTTAAACGATCCTGACATCTTAGCTCTATTTTCCGTTGTTCTTCTACTCCCGCAAGAGCATCATGCAAATGTTCTCCAGCATCCAGAAGGGCATTTTTAGCCAAGGTCTGTGAGCACTGATTGGCTGGACCAGGTGGGAAGGGTAGCAACTGGAACGGATACAGGGAAAGGAGAGGTTGTTCTGTTTCTCCTCTGCTACCAACTTCCCTGCCTCTAACAGACCAGCTTCATGTTACAAGGGTTGGGAAAAACCATCAGGAGGGGGTACATCCCTGGTGGTCCAGTGATTAAGAATCTGCCTGCCAATGCAGAGGGCATGGGTTTGATCCCTGGTCTGGGAAGATTCCATGTGGCACGGGGCAACTAAGTTCACTCACTGCAACTACTGAGACAGCCTGCGGTAACTACTAAAGCCCATGTGTCCGGAGTCTGTGCTCTGCAACAAGAGAAGCCGCCGCAAGGAGAAGCCTGTGCACTGCAACTAGAGAGTGGATCCTGCTCACAGCAATGGAGTCGCAACACAGCCATAAATAAATCGATAAAAACTATTTTTAGAAAACCGTCCGGAGGAAAGCGAAGGTCATGAGAGAGACCGAGGTACTCCTAAGAACTGATTTCCTGGCTTCTCCCCTCCCCTCTTCCCTCTTGCTGACCCTCCTTAGCTCCCCTGAGTTGTCCTCCATCCTCTCGTCTCCTCCATCCTGACTTCTCTGGACAGCATCGTGCCAAGGAAAGAGCCAGCCTGCCCTCACTTAAACTCCACTCAATGTCTGTTTATCCTTGACAGTCAGTAAACACCCCTGAGCCTCAGTTTCCTTCTCTGTAACAGGAAAGACCTGGATTTTTCTGAGGTTGCTATAAAAACAGTGCAGTCACACCCAAGAGAATGTCTTACTCATGGACATTCAATTAATACCCTTTCATCATCCTCCTGCTCCCTACTCCTGTTGACCTGAGCCTTCATGGTACTTTCCTCTCTCTTCAATAATTTAATGTTAATGGTTTATTAAACAGAGGCTTCCTAATGGGCTGTTATTGACCTGGCCAAGAACAGATCTTCCCCTGTGGGGTTTTCAGGCCCCCAAAGGAAGAGTAGCTGATGGGGGGGAGGCTGACGGTGATGGCATCGTCTTTCCAGGAGGGAGAGTCGGATCCTTCAGGTCTGGGAAAACTCCCAGCCTCCTGAAATCTCAGTTTTTGCGAAATAAGGCTCATATTTCCTTTCCTATAAGGTTTATATGGAAATTGAAACAAATTACATGAAACTTTCAGCTCCTCACCCCTTCCTGCTCTGCACCTAGGACTCAGGCTAGCTTCCAATTTGGGGCAGGGGGTGAGTTAGCCACCTGGTCTGTTTGTAATACCCAGGTGCTTCCCCAGAATTGGTTGTATTGCTTGAAGCATCACCATCATAAATTCATTTCTTTGGATCCTTATGGGCAATTTCACCTCTGAGAAGTCTTGTGCTAAAAAGGCAGACCCTTGGGATTCCAGCTGCTGTTTCTGGCTCTGATACTGCTAAGTGTCACTATGCGATGTTGGATAAGTCACTTCCCATCTCTGAGCTTCTGTGTTCTCCAATGTAAAACTAAGGGCTTGGGTTGTATGGAATCTAGGATTTTGATTAGCTCAAAAATTTAACTGTGAGGTTCCTAGCAGGGTTCCAAGAGATGGAACGCCAGATGGGTAGGTTTGGTGAGGGTATGTTGAAAACGCAGGAGCAAGGGATATGGGGTGGGTCAGGCAGAGGTGGTTTGCTTGGTATGGAGCCTGTACCCACTCAAGCCTATTAAACTTGATGGTTCAAATCGAGGCCCACTCATGGACTGACTGATCATTGATTCATTCCTTCTCTTCATAAGGTTTCCTTTGAGTCTCCCACTGTGATCTTCAGTAGCCCTTACTTGCAGCCTGACTGCTTCCTCTTTTGACATCTCCCCCACTATCCCTTCCTGGCCCTGGCTTTCCCCCAGATGGCCTCATATGTGCTGTTCCATGCCCTCTGTGCCCCCACATTGGAAAGCCTTCCTTTCCATCTCTACCTCCCAAAGTCCTGGCCATCACTTAAGGGCCTGCTCAGAAGCCGCCTCCTCCAGGAAGTCCTCCCAGGCATTTAATTCAAAGCTTTCCCTGTGCGCCCTCTATATTCATTTAATGTCCTTCAGTGTCTACCCATTGACAGAAGACAAGGCCAAGCCCTTGGCTTAACTCCCCAGCCTCATCTCTCATCATTGCCTTCCCTACCCACCACCCAGCTGTAGGTCAGCCCAGGGTCTCTTCCTCTCATGAATGTCTGAAGCTGCTTCTCCCTCCTGAGAAACCTGATCCCCACCCTATCCCCATGGTGAGGACACTTAAGGACTCTAAAACTCTGCTCATATCCCCTGTACTGATGAAAATTTCTCTAACTCATTTTTTGGTCTGTATTCTCTGTGAAGTGAAGTGAAAGTTGCTCAGTCATATCCGACTCTTTGCAACCCCATAGACTGTAGTCCACCAGGCTCCTCTGTCTGTGGAATTCTCCAGGCAAGAATACTGGAGTGGGTGGCCATTCCCTTCTCCAGGGGATCTTCCCGACATAGGTCTCCTGCATTGCCATGAGCCAGACATGTGTGAGTCTGATGACCTTGGGTTATTTGTCTCTGAGTGCATAATGCCTTGCATAGGGCCTGGCACTTAGCAGGTGCTCAATAAATGTGACATTGAAGAGAATTTTCCCATGTGTCCTTCACAGAATCTGGCAGCAGCTGGGGCCCCAGGTAGGTATGTTGATAGAATCCTTGATTCAAAGCTTTGTTTCAGCAGCTCTGGGGTTTTGGATAGGGCCTTGGTGCTGGCAGAGCAGAGAATATGAGTCCAGTGGTGAGGGTGTGTGTGTGTGTGGTGGGGGTGGAGGATGTGGGCTTGCCTGCTGGGGTCTTGATGGTCTGCCATGCACGAGGGAAGCTTTAGCTCCCAGGATCTCAAGCCTCTCCCCTGACATCCTTTCTTCCTGGGCACCCGGCTATCAGCCTACCACTCTAGTCAACGCCTGAGCTGCTCGTGGGGGGCTCTCTGAAGTCATGTAAGGAGACAGTGTTCTGTAGGAGTCTGGGAACAACCTTGGAGCTGCACAGACCTGAGCTGGGTAGCCTTGAGAAGGCCCCTGAGGTGAGCATCCTCTGGGGTAATTACATATGCTGGGCTGCCCCTGAAGACCCCATGTGGAGATCTGATTTAATCTTTGCAACCACCTTTGTTTGCAGAGGGGAAGCTGAGGCATGGGGAGGTTAAGTTACTTATCTTAGATCAAAATGTAGCTGCATGGAGGGTAGGGGCAATAAAGCTGGACAGCCTTAGTTCACAGTCCATGCCTGGGGCATGGTGCCTGCTCCCTGGGATACCATGATGTCTCCGTGAGGGTATTGAACTTGTGTAGATAACATTTCTGACCTGCCTGGAACAGAGCAGACATGCAACCAGTGGAGGCTGATGCTATTGATGTCTAATTTGACCCTCTCATTTTAAAGGTGAGGAAACTGGGTTACAGTGTGTGTGAGTGACCTGATAGCCAGGTTGTGAACTGGGGGGACTCAAAATCAGGTCTCCTGATGGCCACTGGCATTTTTCATTATGCTGTGCCCTGGGAGGGTGGGGTAAAAATGAGAAGGGAAGAGAACCTAACATTTCAGAGAAATCAAGGCAGAGAGGGAGGTGGGCAGGAGGTGGTTGAAGATACATGAAGAGCGGTGTGTGTGCGTGCTCAGTCACCTCAGCCATGTCTGACTCTTTGTGACCCTGTGCACTGTAGCTCACCAGGCTCCTCTGTCCATGGGATTCTCCAGGCAAGAATACTGGAGAGGGTTGCCATGCCCTCCTCCAGCAGATCTTCCCCACCCAGGGATCGAACCCATGTCTTACATCTCCTGAATGGGCAGCTGGATTCTTTACCACTAGCGCCACCTGGGAAGCTCTTGAGGGTGCTATGCTAGTGATAGGAAATATGTCAGAGATCTTAGGTTTTATTTCAAAACTTGTGCAGACTTTGCCTTCTTTCCCACAGTGTATCCACCTATGGAAATGGAATGAATGAATACAGTTACATCATGAATACCTGGCTGACCAGCCTAGATGGAAGCATGTCAAGGGGCTCCATCTTTGATCACATCTTGTTCAACACTTTTACCAGTGACTATGCTGGAATTACAGCTTTAGGGAGAGGATGAACATTTACTGAGAATCTTTTAAGTATCAACAAGCTCTGTAAGTATTTTACATAGATTATTTACTCCCCATAACATTCCTGTAAGAAAGGTTGAGTTACTCCTTTATAGACCCAGAGAGGGTGAGTCCTATAGCCACTGATGTACTAAGATCTGGGTCCCAGATAGGTCTGACTCCAAAGGCTGGGGCACTGAGTCACCCACAGGGCTGAACTGCCTTGTGACTGAGGGGCTTGTGAGAAGGTGGAAGGGGTGGACAATACAGGGAAGGTGAGAGATAGGACCCAAAAAGGCCTCAATAGGGCTGAAATTAACACTATGCTACAGTGAGTGCCTACCAAGCTGAAAGCCCTCAGAGACCTCTGTTCACACTGGGGTTCAGAATACCCACTGGACACATACAGGATGTGGGATACCTGGGTCAACAGCACCAGTGAAAGATGTTGGGTTTTTAGTTGACAGGAAGTCTTTATGAGTCAACAGTGGGAGGTGGCAGCCAGCAAAGCTAATGTCACTGTAGCTGCGGCAAGTGGAGGGCAATGAATAGGGGAGGGAGGAGAGACTCTTAAATCAGGGTGCATGCAGGAAGTGCAGTCCTGAAAACCTCAGTGGGAAAGGAGCACCGACTCTCTGCCGGGCTCTCAGATGTGGTGGCTGGGGTGAGAGGGGGCTGTTGGCTATTGCTGCGTCCCTCTCATCCTTTGTCCAAAGTGTGCTAATGTATTTCTGAGCAAGTATAACCCCTTCTGCATCTTTCTGCATTTGCCTTACCTGCTTTGGGAATATGCTACTTCCTATGTTTTGATTCTTAAATTAATGTAACCCGAGTAAATGTAGGGATTCCTTGTGACCCAGTCTCTACATTGTCACATTCAAAGAAGCACAGTCCAGCAAGGAAATGAAGAGATTTCAGCCTTCACACACAACTCTCAAAGACATGAAAAAAGGATGAGGCCTCCTTTTGCTTCTCTTTCTAATTATCTTGGGCTTCAGATCTCTAGAACCTTTCACTTTACCAAAGCATCCCAAATCCTCCTGATATCAATCCACCCAACAGGCCACCTTTTCTTTGTCCCTCCACATCTCCCTTATATACACTAGATGGACTTAACCTCTGTGTCTCCTTTTGCTAGTGCCTCCGTCTCCCTTCCTCTTCATTCTTTGTTGGTTTTCTTTCCATTCTATTGCTGACCCCAATTGCCCACCACAAACAAGGGCTCCAGAACTGATTCAAAAATTTTTCTAAGTCTCAGAGGTGGCTTCGTCTGGAAAGATTACAAGAACCAAAGGTGCAGTTGTTGGTGTACATTCAGACTTAAGGTGAGATTTCGGATGAATCAGATTGAATCTCTGGGATCCTCCTTCTGTACTTTCCAGCGGTACTGTCTTTGGGTCTCTGTAGTAGGTAGTGCCAGCCTGAGCACTTTTGACATGTGCTTCAGATCAATGAAACAGCTTACATAATTTAGACTTGTCTGAGACGGTTGGAGTAGGTTCTCAAAGTAAAATGCCTCCACAGTACCCAAAGACAGCATCAGAATGACTAAACCTTGTAAGATTCTAAAAACAAGCAAACAATAACATGCACCAAGCTACTCCCCCCATCCCCAGCACAGTCTCTCCATGCTGTCTGTCCATCCCTATTCTCCCAGGATCTGGGATGGCCAAGCTAGAACTCTTCTTAGGGAGCTGGATGAGAAGCAGAGCAGGCAAGAACTACATTTTTAATGGGGGAAGTAGCAATGGGGGTGTTGGTGGAGAGGCTGGGTACACCCTCCGTCTGAAGCTTGTCCTCATTACGTTAGCATATGGTCACCGTGGGTGGAAGAGCCTGGCCACCCATGCACACGAACCCACCGCAGATTGCCATGTGATAGCTACTTGCATGAACAGCAGTCAGCAGAGGCCCTTCTTCACCCATAATGTCCCCCCTCCCATCACCCTGTGTATTTCCTTCCCATTGCACCTCGTTGGGCTCCTTTTTTTTAAGAGCTGACTCTCGTTTCTTTGATGGCAAAGCCTTCGATGTGCTGGCAGAGACAGCATTCACCCGCACTGCAGGGCTCTGCGGCCCTCCCCAGCCCTCTCTGCAGCCAGGTGGGGGCCCTGTGGCTCCTGTTGCCTGAGAGCCTGAGACCCAGGCAGTTAAGAGCTGGTATGCCTCCTCCTCGTTCCCCCTTGGCTGTGCTGACTTTGGAAGCCCTGTGTTCCAGATGGCATGCAAAATGGGGACAATTCTCCCAACTCACGTTGCACTTTACAGAAGCAAGAAATAAACTTGCATTGTATTAAGCCCCTGAGAGCTCAATGCTGTTACTGCAGCGTGGTCCAGCCTAGTCCCGTGAATACCCAGAACATCAGAATGAATGGAGTGATTGCCATTCTTGAGGTCTGTCATGTAGCTGAAACCAGAAGCTGTCTCTGGAGCCCCCCCAGGGCAGCTGATTGACGCTTTTTCTTACTGTCATTACCCAGCACAGATGGCGCTTCCTGTTTGGTAACACCTCACGTGGGCTTCTCGTCCCCCACCGACTCTGCCAGTCACCATCCCACACAGTCAAGCACGCACAGGATTACAGGTTTGCCAAGAACACGTCCTCGTGTCTGCCAAGGAGTGCCTGTTGGAGGAAGAATTCGAACAGAGGATGTTCGGAGGTGAAATGGACTGCCTTGGGGGCGGTAAACTTGTCTCTGATGTGAGCAAGTGGAAGTTCTGTGTCCATTGGGTTTGGTGAGGGGGGAGCAGGAAGAGGGGGTGTCAGCCCTGAATGGGGAGGGGTTGGGTTTGGAGGCACAGGATGGACCAGGTGACTTTCAAGTCCCATCCAACTCTGAGAGTCCCCAACATAGAGTCTAATACTTTATTTTTTCTAAAGGGGATGCATAGATACGTTTTGGACACTAAGAAAGTAAAAAACTTATGAAATCAAATAGCAATAGCCTGGCTTAACAAGCAAGTAAGTATCAGAACTCTGACATTATTCATTCTTAAAGATCAAGCCTCATGAGATCAGCATTCTCAGCTCTCCTAAGGTTGACAAACAGGGAGGGTTGAATGCTCCAGAATGAAGCATATCTGTAATCTACACGTCAGCTGCGAGGAAGGCCAAGCTGTGGGTGGAGTCAGAGCCTTGGGACAGACCAAAGCCATCGTGATAACAGCCCCATAACGGGGACACTGGTGTCTTATCATGCGCAAAGCATTTTCCCTGACATCCTGAGTGCTCACAGATGACTCCTAGCTGATTATCCTGTAACATACATGATCATATATCTCCGAATGTATTAGTATAGCCTCAGGAGAAGTGCTGCCATTTTCATTGTACAGATGGTCAGGGAGATTTTCAGAGATTTATCCCCCCAAGATCATGTATCCCCCCAAGATCATGTAGCAAGCAAGGATGAGATGTCAGACTTGAACTCAGATCCTTTGACTCCAAGTGATGGACTTTAAAGCAAAAGAGCACGTCTATTCTGGGCACTAGAAGCTAGGGCTGAAATCAGTTCACACGCTCCTTGGTCCCTGAGGAACTTTCACTTTCAGCCTGCACGCTTGTGTAGGAGGAGGTGTTACAGGAAGGGGAAAGCTCTGAACCGCTTCTAGGCAAGAGGGGTTTTCTTGGGAAAAGCCACGGACCAGAGGATAGAATGCTGGAATGTAGGCCTCAACTCTTTGACCCACTTCGTGTCTGTGAAACCTCAGCTTCCTCATCTGAAAATGGGAGGAAAGACATTGATATCCACCTTAAAGGATGTCTGTGAGGACCCAGCAGAGGGTGGGATGAAAATGTTTGGAAAACCCTGTGAAAGCTGAGGCTCTCATTTCAAGTAGCAATGCTTCAGTTGCAAGTAACAACAGACAGCTCCAGGGGTTTTTACCAGCCAAAGCTTTCTTTTTCCCATGAAATAAGAAGTCTCTGGTGAGTTGTATAGGGCAGGGCAGAAGGATAATAATGCCACGGAGGGCCTGGCTTCTTTCTGTTTTTCTGCTCTAACTTCATCCACACGCAGTTACGTTGTAAACACAAGATGGCTATGGCACCTCCAGGCCTCATGTTCAAGTTCCAGGCGGGAAAAAGAAGGGAGAAGGAGAAAGAGTTGGTGCCTATAGTAGGAGTGCAAACATTTTCTTAGAAATGCCATAACTCACTGGCCAGAACTGTAATCAAAAGGCCAGCTTCTATACACAGGAGCCTGAGGATGTGAGGATTTGTGGCCAGGCACACCATCACTCTGATCAAATCCAGGGTTTGAATGGAAAAGGAGAAGCCAGAATCCACGATGGATGGAAGCTGGCGGGAGTGTCTGGTATAGCTCTGCTCCTGCGATGGGTGCTAAATTCGCGGCAATTTTTACATTCAGTTGCTGGGCTGGAGTGAAGGCAAATCAGTAAATCCTTTGAGGAAATAATGAAATGAGAATGGGGAACAGAGTCAGGCTGGGGACAAGCAGAAGGGTGAATGCTGCTGCAGGTCTGGGAGGCTGAGGGATAGAGGTTCAGTGCCCCCACCCTCCACCCCGTCCTCTTTTTCATTTGTTCGGTTTCACGAGTCCTGTTGACTGGGGCTGGGAGAACTGAATCCGGGGAGCTCATTTCTAGCCACCGTGTTTGTATATGTCTCCACCCGAAGATGTCTAACCACAGACTTCCTCTTGACTCCTGGCAACAGAGAGAAAACAAAACCACAGCAGCTTTCATTGCTGAAAACACAAAACTGACTCCTTTGCCTAATAAGCCCAGTTGGAAGGGCTTTATTTCTGGGAGGAAATGCTGAAGTCTCCAGTCCAAGGAGCCTCTGGTGGGCAGTCAGATTGCCACAGACTGAAATGTGATGTCCAGGCCGAAGGCAGCCACTAGCCCAGGGCTCAGGAGCCCAGGGCAGGGGCCACGTCACTGACCAGAGTGGCCTGGCCTGATGGACCTGCTTGCAGAGCTGGGCCTTTCACCCAGCCCTACAATCCTATTAGTCTCTTCAGCCAATTTTGATTTTATGGAATCTGTGTATTTTCTTTTCTCTTATTTTCCATGTTATTAATTTCAGCTATTGATTAACTTGCTTTTTCTGTTTGCTTTTCTCATATCTTATGGTGTGTCTTCAGGTCTATACATACTCCCCCTGAGCTGAGCTTTTTTTCCCAGATCCCATAGGTTTTGGAAATAAAATGTTCCACTTTTCATCTCTTTCTAGATGATTTTTAATTTCAGTTTTAATATTTCTTTTGATCCATGGGTTATCTAGAAGAATGTTTATTAATTTCCAAGTAGTTAAGAATATTTTTAGCCACATTATGTTTTGTATTTAAAATTTTTGGATTATAGTAATTGACTGTGGCCTGTTAAAACCTCCAATTTTAAATTTTAAAAAATTTCTTTTTCTTGTGTCCAAGTATGTGATCACAGTTTTTAAATGTTCCATGGAGAAGGGAGAGCTGAGCTAGTCAGATTGATACAGAAAAAAAAGTTGAGTTTCAAAATGTCCTGTTTCTTCAGAACACAAACTGGACACATGGCCCAGTTTGAAATCTCTGTCCCTTTCAGCTGCGTGTCTGTCCATGAACAAGACAGAATTTTTCTGCACTTATTTTCCATCTTTAAAATGGGGACATCCCACCTCCTCACCTTGCTGTGATGATTGTTATGAGATTATGTATGTAAACACGCGTGGCACAGAGTAGGCACTCACTAAATAGAAACATTGCTGTTTTTGTTGTTTTGCTATTTTTGCAGAAAGGGAGGAACCTTTTCTGTCTGTGCCCCGAGCTTTATTCCTAACCCAGGACTGTGGTTTAAGCTTATTGTGGGGACTAGAAGGAAAGAGGAAACGGATGGCTCAAGGCAGCCGTCACCCTCCCTGAGAGGGGAGGCACCTGCAGCCCAGAAAAATGGGGCCACTTGACCCAGGAAGCACAGCCCTTTGTGGGCAAAGTCAGGCTTCAAAAACCCAGGCCTCAACGGTCCCTCCCCCTCTGCTGGCAGCTGCTCTAGTTTCTCTCCTGAAAGAAGAGACGGTTGACCGAAGGTTGGCCTCTGAAATGCAGGGAGGACTAGAGGCAGTGGTCGGGTGACAACTTCTGGGCTTGTCACATTACACCGTCATCGTCTGGAAGAGTAACTCCGAGGTCAGGAAGTTCCAAGGAAAGACGCAGAAAAAGTCTACATGGGTGGGTGCTCTGGTCATCACTGTTTCTTTGCTCAGTGGGGATGGGGGGAAAAGCTAGGCTTGATCTGCGGGAGGGCACCCCAGGAGGTGTTTGCACGCCCCTGAGTCTTAGTCCTTCATGCCAGTCTGCCATGCTGCCCTAGCCCTGATACTGACCCCAACAAAGGCTGGTCCTCCCTGGGACCCGGTCTTCTTTGCAGGAACTATCAGGGGCAGGAGTCCGATGTTATTGACCAGGGTGGCTCGGCTCCATGGATATGCTCATGGAAACTGGAGGGACTAGGGTACAGCTTGAGCTGCACTGTGGAGGCTTAATTAAGAAGTAAGGCAAAATGGGATATGGGGTTGGCTGTGCCCGCCAGCTGACATCTGAGATGGGCTGGCACTGTGCCCTGGGGCACACAGAAGGCATGGGACCTTCTTTATGGTGGGAGGTTGGGGAGGGGAGGGAATTGCAGGCCAGGATTACAAGGTAGAGGGTGGCTGAGTTTTCTTATTGGGGCCAGGGCATTGAGCTTAGAAGAAAAGGACCACTTCTTGGTCAAGGATTCCCTATATCTGGAAGCATCATGCAACTATGCTGTGCATGGACCATGAGCAGACAAGGATATAGACACAGCAGCGCATGGCTAAAGCACATATGTGGACATATCTGGGCAGCCAGTCTCTGACCTTAGACATGGTACATGTTGTGGGTAAGGCTTGGGATTATGGGCTGATTCTAGTGGCTCTTCCATTTGCAAATTAAAATACATGGCTCCCTCATGATGATTATCAAAATTAAGTCAGTGTGTGCAAAAGTGCTTTCAAAAATATCACAAATACAGAAGAAAGTTGTGGTGTATAGAATTTGGTTAGAAATGCTTGCTGATTCTCTAATCTGCCCACAGCCCTTTGTTAGAAGCTGTAGAGGAATCAAGTGCAGTTAGGTCTTAGGCTTTCTCAATTGAAATGCTTCACAAACATCATCTTCCCTCATTCTTCCTTCAACACACTTTAATTATGCACCTAGTATATACCAGGTTTTGGCGAGGAGCTGAATAATCTAGTGATCATTGTCTACTAGGAAGAGACATGAGCAAGTGGGTGGGTCTGAAGCCCAGGGACTGTCTCAGTCAGACGGAGGCGTTCTGTGGGCTCGAGGCAGGAGGCCACAGGCAACAAGCCCGGGAAGCCTCCTGGAAAGCTTCAGGTGAAGGGGGACATGGAGGTGGGTCTTGATGAAGCAGCCAGAATGAGGAACTGAGTCCTCACGGGGAAGCAGGGCAGAAGAAACAGCACGCACAGAGGCACGGAGGTGTGAAACTCATGTGCACCAGGGCATCAGTGAGCCTCACCCCTCTGCGCCTCAGGGCTGTCATCTCCAAAATAGGGATAGGTGATGAGCATTCTCTTGGGAATTTATGTCCTTGGTCGGAAGGAATAGCCAGAAGGTGGCATGGGTGGGTGGACAGAGGCCAGCTTACACCGAACCTGGCACTGGAGAGATCCGGAGAATAAGTTGTGATCCCAGCCATTGCAGAGCCCACAGAGCCCACAGTATCTTTTCTTAGAAGTCAAGGAAGGAAAATTTGGTCTGAGTTTTGATACATTAAGCAAGGCCAGGAAATATGGGAGCGCAGGGGAGGAGCCTGCAGCCCCGTCTGTGAAGTTTATAGTTTTCCTGGAAGCAATGTCCGTGGACCTAGTGGCCTTCCTGAAAGTCAAGAGGAAATGAGCACAGCAGAGAAGGAAGCACAGGAAAACCAGGCAGAGGGAACAGAATCTGCAAAGGCGTGTGGAGGTGAAAACCAAGACACGAACTAGGAAATGGTGGGGGTGGGGTAGGGGGGCGATGGGGCTGCAGGAAGTGGACATGAATGCTGTGTCAGGGAGCTTGGACTTTATCCCTCATGCAGCAGGGAGCATTTGAGAATAAGAGGCACAGGGAAAGGATTACTTGGGCTCTGCCACCAGTAAGGCAGTTGTGAGTGGGCCAAGGGGAGGCAGGTTGCAGAAGCCCTAGACGCCAGCATGTCTAGGTGGGGCCTAGCATAAGCACCATGCAGCTTCCACGCTTCCCCACACAGCCCTCCCTCGATCCACAGAGTGGGGCCCAGGGCCCTGAGAACTCCCTTGCAGGGCAGGGTCTTCAGAGCAACCCTCTGGGAGGATTCTTGTTCAGTCACTAAGTTATGTCTGACTCTTTGTGACCCCCATGGACTGCAGCATGCCAGGCTTCCCTGTCCTTCACTATCTCCCAGAGTTTGCTCAAACTCATGTCCGTTGAGTCAGTGATGCCATCCAATCCTCTTATCCACTCTAAGGAAACCCTCCTTGAATCCTGATGGTCTAGCTGGGGCCCCTTGGCTGCAAAGGACTACTGTTTGCTCAAGCAAAATGATGACCTCATGGGAAGGATATGGCTGTATTTAAAAAAAAAACCCAAGGGTGAAAAATTCATCCCTGCCGCTGAGGAACTAGAATCAGGAACAGCAAAGTCATGACTGTGTCTTTCCTGCCTCACCCCGCCAAGCTTCTCTTCCTCTTTTTTCTTTCCATTTCCAGCCAGCTTCCTCTGTTAGCAGGAGCACATAGCTGCCCCAGCTCCTGCTTCCCACTGCTCAGTATTCCATAGAGGTGGAGGAGAGGATCTGGGTCCTGAACTCCCAGGGGAGTGTCTGATTGGCTGAGATCAGGCAGCAGTCTGGGGGCCTAGGGGTAATGCCCCCAAACGGGATGTCTCCTGGACAGCATGGCCCCAGAGCTCCACCCCCCCAACCATGGGAGTGCCGGGGGTGGTTCTTAGGAGAGGGGTACTGGCCCTGGATTAGCCCCTAAAGGTTGTCTATTCTCTGTAGACCCTACCTTGGAGACTGGTGGTGGTTTGTTGCTAGGTCGTGTCTGACTCTTCTGACCCCATGGACTGTGGCCCGCCAAGTTCCTCTGTCCATGGGATTTCCCAGGCAAGGATACTGGAGTGGGTTGCCATTTCCTTCTCCAGGGGATCTTCCCGACCCAGGAATCAGACCCAGGTCTCCTGCATTGCAGGCAGACTTCTACACTGCAGGCGGATTCTTTACCAACTGAGCTACGAGGGAAGTCCCACATTCAGTAACGTCAGTCAAAGGGCATTTGGGGGAGGTGCCCTCAAGATACACAGTGGCTGGAATCCACATAGACCTCAATTTACCTCTTTAGAAAGGGAGACAGAGACAGGGAATGTAAAACTCAGGAATATTGTCATGTTTGCTAGTGAAGCGGATCAACTTATAAAGATTCTGGGGGGAGCTAGTCTTTGGGGTGGGGGCTGAGCTCCTCTGCTGCAGGCCTGGGGAGCAGGTTTGGAGCCCAGGGATGCCTTGGGAGGGGCAGCTCTTGGAGGAAGCCGCCTTGGACTGGAGGCTAAACAGGGAGTGGCCAGCAGCCCAGGGCTGAAGAGGGGCCTGGGACTTCTGGGGGAGTGGGGGCTGGAGAGTTCCTTTGTTTCCAATGCCTCTAGGCTTTATCACGCACTTGAGGGACCAGAAGCCACTTATTTGGTTGTTTTCCCCAAATATGAGGATGCTTTCCCCTTTCCCCTTCTTACACCTGTTGCCAGAAGCTGGCTTCCTGTGAGTTCTCGTAAATTGAGAGGATCTACAATCATTTTTGTAGAGAAGGGTTTCCCTGAAAAGTCAAGGAGGGCAGCTGTAGCTGATGGAACAGAAAACAGCAGTGGCTGCTGGGGGGTGAACGTGGGCTCCTGTTCCCGCGCTGGCAGCCCACCTCCCAAGAGAGGATGTCGCAAAGCAGTTAAGCCAGTGGCCTCTGGCCTCTGCATCACCAGGTTCTGCTCTAGCCACCGTTACTTACCAGTTAAGATCTCAGGCAATTTACTTAAGCTTGCCAAGTCTCTGTTTTCTCATCTGTGAAATGGGAACAATGAAAGCCCAAAGAGAGATTGTAGCTTGAGGATTTAATGGGCTTCTATAAGAAAGCTCTCAGCATGGTGTCTGGATGGACTCAAGGCTGTTAATAATTTCAGTGACTGACTCTGCTTTGACACCCAGAGTAGGACCTCAGCCCAGTCCCTTGCAGTTTCTTTGTTGGTTTTCAGTGGACAATTATAATGCATTTGATGTGCTAGCCATCCCTGCCTCCCCAGGATTTTCTGAACTGCCCCTAAGTCTTGCCACTTCTGGGATTTCACTCCTCTTTTGAGGGCAGCCTGGCCCAGATGTCATCATTTCCCAGGCGCAGCTCCCATCTGCCCTTCTTCATGATAGCTTGCTGTGGACCTGGGAAAGAATATACCTCTCCCCCTCCTACTCTCTGGACTTCCCAGGTGGTGCTAGTGGTTAAGAACCCACCTGCCAATGCAGGAGACCTAAGAGATGTGGGTTCGACCCCTGGATTGGGAAGATCCCCTGGAGGAAGACATGGCAACCCACTCCAGTATTCTTGCCTGGAGAATCCCAAGGACAGAGGAGCCTGGGGGCTACAGTCCACAGGGTTGCAAACAGTTGGACAAGACTGAAGTGATTTAGCACACACACACATATCTCCTACTCCCCAGGGTCAGAATCTCAATGAACCTCTGCTAGAGAGAGGCAGCATCCCGCATGACAGTGCATCTCAGAGGTGCCAGCTCAGTGCTCATCTCTACCTGTGTGACCTGGGCTTGTCTGTGCCTCCGTTTCCTTGTGCATCAAATGGGGAAATCACAAAGATCGCTTTTGACATAGGGCTGTGAAAAGTTGAAACATACAATACCAAAGCCACCTCCCACTTGGCACCTAGGAAGGGCTCGCTAAAGGTGAGCTGATTCTATAACACGGTCTTCAAAAATGCATTTTAATGGCTGTGGCATCTTCCATTGTGTAGGTAGATCATGATTTATCTAACGACCCCCTTATTGCTGGGTATTTAGACTGTTTCCAATCTTTCACTCTTATAAATAATGCTGCAGTGAACATCTTGCATATAAATCTTTCTGTTTATTTCTGATTGCTTCCTTAGAAGAACTTCCCAAGTCATGCTTGTCTTAGAACAAAGTCCTGTCCCCCCTTGACTTTTCAATGATGCCCTTTGAAATAAAAGTAAGCCTATTTTCCTTCAGAGAAAGAAACACATGGAACACATTAACCAAGAGGTGGCCCAGGAGGAAGGTAAAAATCGGTTCAAGATGGGTTTGGATACATTCAGAATGTCTGACACACAGTCAGTTATAAAGTGCCCCTCGAGCCCCCTTCCCAGAGGAGAGGCAGCATCTTGATCCTCAGGGACCGCTGCTTGCTTGCTTTGAGGCGATTCCAAGGGGCTTTGATGTTTTCGGCATTGGAAAAGCAGCAATGACAGATCAATAAATGAAGCCAGAGTTTGTGGGCAGTACAGGACTCCTCCAGCCAGTAGGGGGCGATTATCGTCTATCTGCCAGCCAGTTGGGCTTTAGTGGATTTCTTGCTAAGGAGGACTTGCTTTGTTGTTCTCAAAACTTTGGCTTACGTTTTATGTTTCGCCTGCTTTTCTTCCCTTCCTCCCCACTTTGCACTTTTCAGATTCACCTTGGGTTCCCATCTATTTGCCAACTCATTTAGGAGAAACCCCTTGCATGCTTCCCCTCGGCCAGATATCAAGATGGTTTTCAGACACTTGAGCCCTAAGCACATGTTTTGGAAGTATGTTTGTTAAGTTCCCGCACATATCAAATTTACCGAAGCTCATCCATATTCTGCATTAAGTATATTTTTTTCTGTTAAAAAAATTACTTTTCTAACCTTGCTTTTGAAATTATTTGGCCACAGTAATTCATTCAATTTACACTTGGCTTTGACTTCTCAGCCATGATCGGGGTACTCAAGAAGTCTTGCAAAGTGAGAAAATCTAACCTACACATCGTTGTCAAATATAACAAAATTTTTATGACTACCCAATGAAACCATTAATGAGGTTGATGTAATGTTTTGTTTGGTAGATGTTTCATTAAACTTTTATTCATTTCTATTGCAAAGTTTTCCCTTTAGGTCTTGGATCCAATCATTTTGTTTTGGGAATCAAATGCTTCCAGAGGTCTCTCAGAAGTTCTCAGGCCCTATGGTGCCTGGTGGCTGGCAGAGCCCTGTCAGGCTTGGAGATGGAGCAAAGACAGACTCAGTCCAGTTTTCACAGAGTTCCCAGGCCTTTGAGTGACAGATAAACTATCTTCACAAAAGAGTTAAGTATTGATGTATAGGAAAGTATCATCTCTCCTAAGTCTACTTGAGGCAGGAGGGGGTCACTGAAGATTTTAGGGGTCAGACATGGCCCAAGCCAGAATGTTAATAGCAAACAAGAGTTTTCTAAGCAGAAAGGAGGAATTGTAGGCAAAGGAAACAGCACATTCAAAGAGACTGGCCTGGGAAAGGACCAAGCAGTGAACACTCGGTGGTCAGGACTTAGCTGACCACCCAGCTCAGCCCATTCTCTTCTCCAGGCCCTTCTTGTTCAGACCAGCAGCACTGGTATCATCTGGGAGCTTGTCAGGAAGTGCAGAACTTCAGACCACCCATCTAGGACCCTCGAATCAGAACCTCCATCTTGACGGTATTCCCAGTGATCCACAGCCACACCAAGATCTGAGAAGCTGGCTGTAGTGTCAGCTGGATCAGAGACAGAACTCCTGCAGAGACTGGAGGTGTGGGAGATGGGAGGTCTTAGGGAGGTGGCTGGCCTGAGGAACTCCAGCCTGAATAGAGCTGCAGTGGTGCTTCAAGTTGTTTTCAAGTTTGGCCTGAAAGTTCATCTCTGAGAGCCCCATTTCCTTGTTGGAGGGTTTTCCACTTAAGAGATTTCCACCCATGGGGTCTGCGCTGTCCCTCCCATTGGCTGTCGCTCCAGACAGCCTGTCTTGCCTTCTGGCTGCTGGGCCTGTGTCCCACTGATTACCTAATAGACTGTACATTGTGTGCATAATTTATTTCTGGGAATAACTGATCATGTTAGGATGAGCAAGGGGAGGTATTAGCAAGAGAAGGGAGAATAGGCATCAATCACCAGGGGAAGAAAACCTGCTACGAACAGTTAATTAGATGTTTCTCTGATGTAGCTCTTTCAGCATAACTGTCTCTCTGGCTGTTGTTGGTTGACCACCTCCCTCTCTTGCCCCCACACATGTCTGGGCTTTTGGATGAGTGAGGGGTAGTGGAAAGAGCCCTCGACTGAGCCAGAAAACTCAACTTCTAGACCAGGTGGTCTTAGGTCAATCACTTCTCTTGGGGGACTGGATTTGAATTGACTATAAAATGAGAAGGCCTGGATCCATGGTTTCCAAACATGGATAATATCAGAATCACCAAAGATACTTACAAAAATAGTTTCCAATGTTGCATCTCCCCAGTGCTGATACAGTAGGTACAGGGGGAAGCCAGGAACCCTGTTGTAACAGGCGCCTCATATAACACTGACACGGCTGGTTCAATGGGCAGCTGGGAGCCACTGGGTTGGAAAGACAAGCTCAAAGCTCCTGTCCAGCTCTGACAGTTTTAGATCATTGATAAGGATAGATTTTCCCATAATTGCTTACAAAGCATCAGTATAGTCTTGTGGAAAAAGAGGTGAGACAGGCAAGAGGCCCATCTTCTTCTCTCGACTCTGTCACTAATTCACTACCTGATAACACTTCCTCCTTGAGCCTTACTTAGCCTACCCACACACCCACTGGCAATGTCATAGTGCTTTTATCTGAGCACCTGGGGAGATTTTAAAAGCACAGCTGCTAGGTCCTCTGTTTCAGTACATCTGGGGTTTCTCAGGATGGTGTATGTTTAAAGTCTGCCAGGTAATTCTAAAGATCAGTCAGCCTGGTAAGCCAATGACTTGTCCAAAGGCATTGCTTGGTAGGACAACTGGTGCATCATGAGAGAGGGCTGCATCCAGTTCAAAGAGGCCACCACCATGCTGGCAGGAAGCATGGAATGTGAGGAGACCCAGGCAGATCCTTATCATTTAGCCTCCAAGTGAGCCTGGACAAATCCTGCCAGTGGAGGACTCCACGGTGGCTCCAGAATGAACAGAAGACTTGTGTTCAACCCTGGGGCTGTCACTAATGGGGTAGCCCTCGGGCAAGTCACAGGAACAACCTGTAAAAATGGAGTCAACGGTAACTCCATCCTCCCAGACCAGCTGGAAAGATTAAACTGAACAACTTGGAGGCTGTGCTCTAGGAGTGGCCATGCTCTGTGCAGACTGTCCACTGCCTCCCAGCTGCCCTCTGGCCACTTGCACTGGGACCAGTTGGAACCAGACTAATGGGAGTGTTAATCTCTCTCCCTGCCACTGAAAGCATGACCTGGAGAGGGTCTGCTGGTGCACTGGGCCAGGAGGCCAAGGTCCAGTGAGGAAACAGACACCAAGGTATTGGTCCAGGTGGTCATTTCTGGAATTAATCCTCACAGCCAGCTACCTTGCCCAGTGCTTTTGTGTTTTCTCCAACCTTTTGGAATTTTGTTCTGTACCCCTAGTTGGTCAGCAGGGGCCTGAATGCTGGTTAGCCAGTGAGACTGAAACCAGTTCCAATGTGGACGAAATTTCCACATCTGTCACTTTCTCTCCATCCTCTTCCCCATCCCCTGAATCCAGGACACCTCCAAGGGACCATCTCCTCAGGGCTGGAGGGGTCCTCTTAAGATATATTAAATCAGATCAGATCATTAATGTGGACTGGCTTCCCCTTCTCACTGAATAAAATCCAAACTGGTGTGGATGGAATATCCTGGAATGTCTGGTCCATCACGGGTCAGGGCAGCATCCAATTCACACTTTTTCCCCTGGTTTACATGGACCCGCACAACCTGGCCATCTATTTCTCAACTCGTGTCTCACTACCTACCCTTACTCACTTTGTGAGGCAAAAGAAATGCCATGTGTTCTCCTAACCTGTTTATTATCCTCCTTGTCATGTAGCTGGACTCTACCCTCAGTCCCTCTGCAGCCGGGCAGCACCATGCGCTTCAGTTCTGGTGTATGGAATATGAGTGGAAGTGACATACACCACCTCCAGGCTTGGCCTCCAGAGTGTGCCAGGAGCCTTTCCTCTTTGCTCTTGGCTGCAACTGGAAGATACAGTGGGTAATTCCAAGGAGAACCTAGAGCAAGGATCCCCAGCCTCTGGGATCTAATGCCTGATGATCTCAGCTGGATCTGATATAATAATAATAGAAATAAAGTACACAATAAATAAAGTGTGCTTGAGTCATCCCCAAACCATCCACCTCACCCTCAGTTCATTGGAAAACTGGTTCGTCCACAAAACTGGTCCCCGGTGCCCCAAAGTTTGGGGACTGCTATCCTAGGGTATGGCAGAACAGCTAATTAGGAGTTTAGGTTTTGGAAAACTGAAAGACTACCCACCTGATGGGCTCTGACAAGAAGGAGGAATAAACTTTTGCTGGCTGAAATCACTAAGATTTGGGCTCACTAGATGTGCTCTAGCAACTAGCATCACTCACCCTGACTAATGACCTGTGCTCAGTGCCTGGAATGTGTTCAGATCCATTCTGCTTCTCCCACACTGTTCCCCTTGCTCAGAATGCTTTTCTCTATTACTCCTCACATGACTTCTCATTAGCCTCTAGATTTTCATTTAAAAGTCACCATCCAACTCTTAATCCTATACCTGAGTTCTTGTCTATTTTTTTAAATAGAATTTTTACAACCTGTGTTTTGTTAAAAATTTTGTCTTTCTTGGCGTTTCCCCCCGCTAGAATGTAAGCCCCCAAGGGCATGAATCAAGTCTGTCTCATTCCCCTATGCCAAATAACGTGTCTGACAGAAAACAGTCACTTAACAACTATTAGCTGATGGATTAAATGAATGAATGAACCAATTATGTACGATTCAGTTCAGTTCAATTCAAATATTTACTGGATACTAACTTTGTGCAAGGAACATGTAATGCAGTCTCTACTCAATTGTCATTAAATCCTAATGGGTAGGTAAGAGTATTATCCCCACTTTCTATAGAAGGATCAAGAGGCGGTGCTAGCAACCATACACAGATCCTCCAGTCACCAACACATTCCAGAAAGGTAGACACCGTTAGCTGCATTTTATAAAAGGAAAAACTCATGCTCAGACAGACCAAGTCTCTTCCCCAGGGTCATGCATCTAATGAGGTCATTGAGCTGGGCTTGAAATTCTGGCCCAGGGGGAGGGGATGGAGGAGCATGGGGATGCTCCTTCTCTTATATTCTTCCTGAAGTCTGACAGCCTCATTAGAAATCCCAAGAGTGGGTAGAAACAGAGACATGGAATATCCCTAGAGTCCTTTGAGTTTAGTTTGCAGTGGGGTTTCATTTTTAATGCAGGACCATTTCTCCTGCTGAGATGCCTTGGATTAGGGGGTGCCGTTTTGCATCCGGGGAATGCAGTTTCTGTGCCATGTCTGAGCCTGGCTGGGCTGACCACCACAGAGAAGCCGGAGCCAGGAGCCCCCACGTTCACGTGGGGAGAGCAGCCGGAGAAGCTGATAGGCAGAGAAGAATCTGTGATTAATTATGGCAGATGAAAGTATGAAGTAATGGATCCTTTCTGAGGGCTGTGTGAGCTGAAGCGTCTCACTCTCTGAAACCATTTGGAGACGGCACAACCCCTTCTGAAACCAGCAGTAAACTCGAAGGGCCACAAGTTCTGTGACTTGGCAGGCTGCGGATTGGATGGCACCTAGAACTCATGAATTTTCTGGGGTGGGAGCTAATTAGGGTACAATTTTTCAATTACAGAACACTGAGTGAGCATCTCCCTGGTCCCCCCACACCATCCCTCAATGGCTACACTCTATTTGTCCATTTTCCTTTATTTCTTAATCATTTGACAATATGACAGCAATTATTTGTCATTTGGAAAAGAAAATCGCCACAGAATTATTGTTTGCCTCTTGAAACCCCAGCTCTTCTGCGGAGATGGTGACATTTGATAAATGTTGGGCATGCCTGCCGCCCCTCCCCCACCCCCCACCCAGGGTTGGTGTGGCAACAGGAAAACATTAGCCTGTGACGCGGGCCTGTTCTGATTCAAACGCCATTTGCACAAAAGCTTGGAAAAGAGCAGGATCGAATTTAAAAGCTTCAGCCTAGAGCGCCGGGCCCACCCACGTCACCTAGGTTGAGATTACGGCACATTTGCTTTGGGAAATTTGGTCATTTCTCTGAGCTAACAAGCCAGCCTCAGGATCAGGAATGCAAAACAGAAATGGAGAAAAAGAAAAAAGGCAAAGAAAAGAGCAGCACCACCCCCCTCCCCCCTGCCCCAGAAATAGGCAAACTTAAATGACTTTGTTTAAATGTCATGGTACTCTCAACACCCTGTTCTCATATGTATGCAAGTTAATTAAATGGAAAAATGTCAAATTAGTTGCTTAAAATATTAATAGCAGGAATCATCCCAGATTTTAGAGCAGGCAGAATCAAGGAATGGAAGCTTTCAGGGCTTAACCCTTTTCTTGGTCATCCTCTCATGAAATAGGGCTGCTGATCATCCGTGAAGAGATTGGTGGCTCTAAAAGGTTTGGTGGGCTTCTGGACTGGAACTTTCCAGTGAGTTTGTAACCTACCATTGTCTCTGTTCCTCAGAACTCCCCAGGGGGCATTTATTTATCCACTTTGCATAGGGGATTTGAGGTCCCTAGAAACCCAATGATTACGAATATGTCCAAATGGTCCGTTCTGGCTTTTGGGTAATTTGCCTTTTTTTTTTTTAGGTTTCTGAAGGGTATTTTGGTTTAAGGAGCCCATTAAAATGCAAAATAGGAACTGATTGCACAAAAAGGGGTGCCAAAGTTCTCCTTGCCAAATGTTGCTTCAGTACCAATGGGGTCCAGAGCCTGGGCTGAGCAAAATGGTGGGAAAAAGGAGAGTCACAGATATGAGGGTTTTGTATGTGGTAGGGAGGGGCCCTGGGGCCCTTGATCCAGCCTTGTATTAGCACATGGGGAAGACAAAGCCCCAGGAAAACAAGGACTATTCCCAAAGCCGCACAGCTATGGAGTGGTGAGTCAGGCTCATTCACTCCTGCAGTCCCGTTCCTGCTCACCTCCCCCTGGGTCTTCCATTTGTTAGGAGAGGACAGGACACGGAGACACAGCACCGTGCCTGCTGCATGCCTAGCACTGCAGAAAGAAGAGCCGAGGGTACAAAGCGGGGATGCGGGTGTCACGAGCTTTTACCTCCATCAGCCAAAGAGCATTTTCTGTCCACCACGGCAGCCTACTGCCAGTTTCTCTCTGCTTCAGCCAAGGCAGGCAAGGAAGGCAAATGCCATTTATTAAGGAGTCATGGCTGGTCCCTACATAACACACTCAAAATTATTTCCTATAATTTGGTCAGTTCAACTCTGATAGACGACATTACTGCTATTTTACAGACTGGGAGAATAGAAGGCCACCAAGCAAAGAAAGCAGCTGAACTGAACCTGTAGGACTTTGTAATCCTATAGTAGGTGCTGGGGTATCCATTTACCAATAACTGCAGATTAGCAACAGAACTGGTAAATAAGAGCGGAAGGCCCAGTTACCAAAAGTGGCATCCTCAGGAGAAGGGAGGAGATATTCTGAGATGCGGGAAAAAAAATCCAATTAATTTAGGGAAAACTTACATATTCTTATGTAGGGTCTGACCCAGTGGCTCAGACAATAAAGAATCTGCCTGCAATGCAGGAAACCCAGGTTTGATCCCTGGGTCAGAAAGATCCCCTGGAGAAGGAAATGGCAACCCACTCCAGTATTCTTGCCTGGAGAATCCCATGGACAGAGGAGCCTGGCAGGCTATAGTCCGTGGGATTGCAAAGAGCTGGACATAACTGAGGGACTAACACTACATTTTCATATATTCTTAGCCTTTTTTTGTATCATTCAGGGTGATGAACTGAATAACATCCCCAAATGATCCACATCCTACTCTTCAGAATTTATGAAAGTTACCTCGTATGGAAAAAAGGACTTTGCACATGTGATTAATGAAATGGGAAGATGATTCTGAATTATTCAGGTGGCCCCAATGTAGTAGCAAGGGTCCCTATAAGAGGGAGGAAAGAAGATCAACATGAGGAGGAGATGTTGTAACAGAAGCAGAAACTGGAGTGATGGACTTTGAAGGTGGAAAGAGGGGCCATGAGCCAAGGAATATAGGTAACCGCTAGAAGCTGAAAAAGGCAAGCAAGGGGTTCTCTTCTGGGGGTCTCCAGAAGCAACCAGTCCAGATGACACCTTGACTTTAGCTCAGTGAGACTGCTGGATTTCTGACCTCCAGAGCTGTAAGAGAATAAATGTGTGCTGCTTTTAGCTACTCAGTTTGTGATGATTTGTTACAGTAGCAGTAAGAAACTCATACAGTCAGTTACAGTTAAGTAACCAACCATCTCAATTCTGCTTTCTTGTCCCCAGGCCTAAGGGTTGCCTGGAGCTGCTCAGGTTCTGATCAGAGCCGGTTTTTATTTTTTTGTTTTTTAATTATAGTTGATTTACAGCATTGTGTTAGTTTCTGGTGTATAGTGAAGTTTTATCTCTCTGTATTCTTTTTCATATTCTCTTCCATTATGGTTCATTATAGAATATTGAGGAGCTTCCCTGGTAGCTCAGATGGTAAAGAATCTGCCTGCAATGTGGGAGACCCAGGTTTGATCCCTGGGTTGGGAAGATCTCCTAGAATATTGAATATAGTTCCATGTGCCATAGGGCGGGACCTTGTTGCTTACCTGTTTTATGTGTAGTAGCTTGTATCTGTTAATGCATACTCCTAATTTATCCTTCTCCACTCTCCTTCCCTTTTGGTAACCATAAGTTTGTTTTCCATGTCTGTGCGTCTGTTTCGGTTTTGTATGTAAGCTCATTTGTATCACATTTTAGATTCCACATGTAAGGGAAACTATTAATATATGGGGTTTGTCCTCCTGACTTGCTTTACTTTGTATGATAATCTCTAGGTCCATCTATGCTGCTGTAGATGGCATTATTTCATTCTCTTTTATGGCTGAGTAGTATTTGATTGTATATATGTACCACAGCTTCTCTTATCTGTTGTTGGACATTTAGGTTGCTTATTCGTAAATGGTGCTGCAGAGCTTGGTTTTAAGTCTCTCCACCAGCTACCTTCTGCGATAGCGGGTGCCCGGCGGTGCTCTTTTCATGGCAGTGGTGAAAACTGGAGAGAAAGCTAGCGGACACTTGCCATGCCTGTTTCGATTTCAGCTCTGAGACACCCCACTTCCACCCACCCTCCCCTGGCCAAAGTCAGTCATGTGACCAAGCTGAACATCAGTGCGAACTAGAAATATACACAGCCTAGTCTAGTGGGAGGCACTGCAGGGTCTCATGGCAAAGGGCAAGGACATATGATTCCAAGACTGGGGAGGTATAGTAAAAAGCTGGGACCTGCCACACTTGAAAACCCTGCATGGACCTGGTGTGAGCTCTGAGAAGCTCCAAGTAAGCCAGCCTGTCTAGCTCTGTTAATGCAGGGTCCCGCAGACTTCTTTGAGCACAGACTCCTCCTCCATCTTACAGGAGTAATGTTTTGTCACAGACTCATGGAGACAGCTGATCTTCAGAAGTTCAAGGAAGGGGAAGGCAATGGACTTGAACTGGGTCCAGAAGAACAGATTCTGCAGTCAATGAGGTGTTCCCCAAGGCAGAGCAAAATTGAAAAGTTTTCATATGAGTTAAAATCCTTTTCCTTAAGGGATTCTTTCTCATGAGAACTTCATCAAATCCTCCATTTCCCCCTGGACCAGAAGAACCCAGCGTGGTATCTGTGTGTCAAAAGAACACAACTGTCTTGGAGTCTGTTCTTCACTAGCCCAGGGGCTTACCGGAAGTGCCTCAAAAGCATCCAGGCAGCCTCCGAGGCCTGGGGCATCTCCTGCCAGCTCGGCTTCCTGCAAACATGCATGGATTGGAAACAGATAGAGGTGAGTGGGACAGGTTTCCTACCAGAGTCTGATCATCTCAGGCCTGCCTTTAGAGGTTCTCCTGGAATGGAGATGTCACTCAGTCTCCCTTCCTGTGAGGGGTGTAGGCATCTAAGCTAGACACAAGCTGAGGAGCGGACGTGTGGTCCCCAGCATCGGTGCTTCAACTCCGACTCGTGCGGTTGAACAGAGGCACTCAGCGTGGCATCTCACACCTACTCCAGGAGGCACCCAGAGCAATAGAGTGCTGCCTCAGACACACGGCGGGGGCAGGGGGGGCTCCCTTACTCTGAGAAGCCAGGGTGAGGACACGCTCTCCCTGCGCCCTGCCTGTCTCTCTGCTGCGAGGCACCGTGGCCCTGCCCAGGGAGGGCCGGCCCTCTGTGGGACGGTGACTTATTTGACACACTTAATTAGCCTATTTCCATGTAACATGTTTTAACGGAGGCCATTACAGCCCAATAAAAGGAAACAATAGTATCATAAATCCCAAGATCAATAGAAGGGAAAGTAGCGAGGCTGGAAGCGGCTTCCTCTGAAAGACCCAGAGGGACTTCAAAAATGAAATTCCCCTTCAATCTGAAGGACAAGCGGACCACATGTTTGCTGGCTCACTCACTGATCTGGCAGATATTTAGGGGCTCAGACCACGGGTTGGGAGACCAACAAAAGGCTTGGGCTACTAGCAGAGAAAGACAGAATAATGGGACTGGCACAATTCAGCATGGCCAACGTTATGAATAGGAGCTAGAGGGAGAGACTTCCCAGAGGCAGAATATGTCAATGGATTTTGAAGGATGAACAGGAGTTTTCTGGCTGGAGATGGCAGTGGGGCTGGACAATGCTAAGAGAAGGAGGAAGACTCAGGGGCAGGAGAGGGGTGTGGTGAGTTTGGGGACTGAAAAGAGAGAGAGGAGCACAGAGTGTAGATGTGGGGAAGGGAAGGAGGTGTGGCTGGAGAGGTGTCTGGAGGCTAGGTAGGGATGGGGAAGAGCCTTAAGTACCAAGCTCAGTGTTGGATTCTTTTGAAATCCAGAGAAGTTGTAGGAGATTGGAATGCACAGTAATCAGACACATGTTCTGCAGGGAAGACTCTTTGTCCTGGTTCATTTGGGACCCCAGGGGACTGTCCTGGTACCCTGTAGCTTTGCAGGAGTCCTGTGTCCTGGTCTCCCAGGCAAAATTGGTAGGGCACCGTAGCTGCTTCTGCTTGTATGTGAGCAGAAGTTTGTTTCAGCACAGTGGTGAGCACAGCAGAGCTCACAGGATTGAAGGCAGGACTGGAGGAAGACAGCGGAGGAGGGACTGATCCATTCACCTAGAATGCAGGCACCTGACTGGGAAACGTTTGCAAAGGTGTTTTGAGGGACACACGAGATGTTAGCACTCCGGGTGGCTCCAGGAGACACCGCCACTCTCTGTGAGACACCATGCCAGTGTGGCGTGCACGCCTGTCCTGGTTAGCCTAGAGGTGGAAGCCTCATATTGCAAGGTCAAGGCCACCAGCAGTTCAGGCCACTTCCCTATGAAAGGTGATCAGAAATCTCACAAGTCCATGAATTGTGTGCAAGAATAGAGTTGGATTCTTGGCTTTGCCATCAGCCACTGACTTCACTGCAGATGACTCACTCCATCTGAACCGGATTTTTTTTTATGGCAAATGGATTTTCCTCAGACACTCCTGTACCCAAGCATCTGATCTGTTGCCAAGTGCAGCTGATTTGACCACCACAAATGTGTTTCCTTTCCCCTAGTTGAGGCCACTGTCATATCTCACTTGGGAACTGTCAGAGTCCCTGACCTGGGCTAGACTTCCAGTCCTGTCTTCTTGCTCTCTAGGTTCTGCATCTAGTGTGTGAAGAGCTGGACAGTAGCCATTTAGGCTTTGGGAGCCATACAAATCTATATTGCATATTCTTCTCTGGTGGAAATAACACAAATATCCATCAACTGATGAGTGGATCAGCAAAATATGATACATCTATTCAATGGAATACTATTTAGCTACAAAAAGCAATGAGATCCTGATTCACGCTATGACATGGTAGAACCTTGAAAACATTGTGGTTAGTGAAAGAAGCCAGGCATAAAAGGCCAGATATTCTAGATTCCATTTACACGAAATCCCCAGAGCAGGCAAAGCCATAGAAACAGAAAGTAGGGATGGGGGTGAGGGGGGAATGAGGTGGGATAGCTTATTCAAGAAGAACAGGATTTCTTTTTGAAGAGATGAAAATGTTCTAAAATTGACAGTGGTCATGGTTGCACAATTCTGTGAGTATGCTAAAAGACATTGAATCACATACTTGAAATGAGTGAATTATACCTCAAGTATGTGAATTATATCTCAATCAAGCTGTAGTAAAAAACTATAATAAAGCTTTTTTAGTTTACAGGCCATTAAAAAAAAAAAAAAGCTGTGGATTGGATCTGATCCATGGGCAGGGGTGTATTGATCTGGGAGGTTTATGGTGTTACCAACGTGAATGGTCTGAAAATTCAGAACTGGTTTTGTCCCTCCTCTTCCAGGAAATCTTCTATGGCTCCCCATCACCCACAGGGTAAAGGACAAACTATCTGGCTCTCACTCATGGCCTCCACACTCTGTCCCCAGAGAGATGGAAGTGTGGCCTTCCCTCCCTCTCAGGCTATAACCATATAGATGAGTTTTCATACCCACCAAAACTACCCTTTAATTTGGTTTCTGCTGTGCCCTCTGCCTTCAGTAATTTGGGAAGTTCTTATTTATCTCTCAGATTCTCACCCAGGTATCCCTCGGTTCCGTGGATCTTTCCCCAGTCTCCCTGGGAGAATGGATTGCTACTGTGGGATGTGCTGTCTTGTATTATACATATTTGATTAAATATGTGCTTCCCTTCATAAGACTGTGAGCTCCTTGGCAGCTGCGAGACAGGAACCAAGACTTTTCTTCTTGGCCCAACCAGTGCTCAGCACAAGTGCCTGGCATGCGATTGACATTCAGTTAACTGCTTTTTTGAACTGAAGTCCTTTAAGAAGCAGGCTAGCTCAACTCTATGAGAGAAATGTGCAAAATCATACTGCGGAAAAGGCTCTTAGAGGGTCTTCAGCAGCCTAAGTCCTCAATTTTTCATGATAAAACCAAAGCCCAGAGAAGGGCAGTTCCTGGCCTAGGGCCACACAGCAACTAGGGGCTGAGGCATAGCTAGAGTCTGAGTCTCCACCCTACCTTGGGGCTCTAGTGAACACACCTTCATGTCTTAACTACAATCCCTTCCAACATTTGTACTGAGGCAATCGGGGTGGTTTGCCACAATCAGGTTTTCTTGCCATCTCCTTGGCTCATCTGAGCCAAACATCCCATGGCCAGCAGCCCACTTCTCTCTCCCTCTCACTCCAGCCACTCCCAAGCTCCCAAGAAGGGTCAGCCACCTCCGGAGTGGCCCAGGGAGTTGGCTAGCACCTCCTGGCGGCATCACTGGCTGTCAGAACAGAGAGCAGAGCCCGCCTCTGATGCAGCTGGAGCTGGAGCTTGGACCCCAGCTTGGATCTGGATCCCACAGTTTGATTTATTGCATCAGGTACTTGTTCTGCACGTTTTCCCAATGCCTGGGGACGCCCCAGGCCAACTGCTGTTTTCTCTTTCTTTCTGTGTGTGTGTGTGTCTGAGAGAGAGACAGAAAAAGAAAGAGAGAGGTGTATTTCTGAGCCACAGGCAAGGTTAAGGTCCTTCCAGGCAGCTAAAGAATGCAAGATTCCAGAATTTCACTAAAGCTTATTCCTCCCACACAGGTGCATGTATGGCCAACTTCAGCCTCCACAGCTGGCCACTGAGCCCCTACTGTGTGCCAGGCACTCAGTTCTATTCAGCCTCACAATAGCTCCAGGTAGTAGCAGGGATTGCTCTTGTGTTAAGGAGGAGGCATGGAGAGATTACATGGTGTGCCTAAGGCTCCTGGTTGACAGTGATGGCCCTGGACCTAGACTCTAGCCTTTGTTTCTACCACACTAACATTCACACCCTCTTTTCTCTAGGAATGGCCTCCTTTGCCTGAGCACTGGGCTTCAGTGATAATAAACACATGGCCCCCACCTTTCTAAAGCTTCATTCATATCTGTCTGGTGCCATGTGATTGTCAGTCTGTGGACAGCTTTACTAAGACTGAGCAAACTCCAAGCTTGTTTCTTGGCCCATTTTTATGTTCCCTATTTATTCTCCGACTTTTGAGCTTAGAGATCAGCTGTCGCAATGTCTCTCATTTAGCAGAGGAAGAAATCAAGGAGCTGGAAGTCAAGCAACATCTGAAGATAAGCTAGCTAGTTGATGACTGAGCTGGGACAGGAGTCCTTGTCTCAGCTCAAGCTCCTTCTGTCCTCCTGATTTGCCTTTTTGTGACAGGTTCTCTTCCTCCATGGAAACTTACTGGACCACATCCCATCCTACCCCCTTGGCTGTGGGGAGTTCTGTGTGTTAAGTAGCGTCAGTCCTGTTCAACTCTTTGTGACCCCATGGACTGTAGCCCACCAGACTCCTCTGTCTACGGTGTTCCCAGGCAAGAATACTGGAGTGGGTTGCCATCCCCTTCTTCAGGGGATGTTCCCGACCCAGGGAATGAATCCACATTTTCTGTGCCTCCTGCAGAGCAGGTGGGTTCTTTACCGCTACACCGCCTGGGAAGCCCTTCTTTCCCCTTTGACTGTGAGAGTGGTCTTGCTCCTCTCAGCAAGTTTATATGTTTGTGATGCTCTCATGTCTCCATGGGTGGAGATCACACGCCAGATCAATAACCAGAAAGTGCAGATACTGTTCCTGGTTTCCAAGCTGCTGGCTTTCAGAAACCTTGAGTTCTTGCTCGAGTCTTCCCTGGCATGGACATAAGGACAGATATGGAAGGGGCCTTAGACGTGCTCTGTCCAGCCTTCCTCATCTTACAAACAAGACTTTTCTGGTAGATGTAAGGAACGCAAGCATACACAGAGATCAGAGTCCCATCTTAGACTAGAAATGGCTGCCTCTGCTGCAGGTTGTGGTTGCAGTTTTGAGGAACTGCTTTCTTCATCCTGTGTCTCCCACGTGGAAGAAGGAGAACCATGGGTCCTCATGAACAGGGAGGCAGATACCAGCTCACGTGAGGAAACACATCCCAGTGCCTAATGTTTTCTGAATTGTGAGATTATCAGAGAGGTAGTGAGCTCGCTGTGGCAGGAGATGGTCAAGCAGAAGTTATATAAGTCCCTTAAGGGAATGTGGAGCTGGGATCACATTGAAGGGGGATCAGTGACTTCAGTGCCTAAAGAGCCCATGACTCCCCAGGACCCAAGACTCCTGCCTTTCTATCTGGGAGAGTGGACGAGCGGGAAGGGGTGGGGCTTCCATGGTAGAAAAAGCCTTCTGCCTAAAGAGGTCTCACTGTTGGCTGACAACCCAAGATTTTGTGGGATGTTTTTTGAAATGTAGGTCTGGGCTTTATAATTTAATTTTAGCTCCCAAGGGGGTGTCTAACTAGATGAAAGGCCATCACACTTAAGAGGATGTTCCAGAACCTCCTTCTGGGGAAATGAGCCCAGGAAATGGTTGGGGAGTGTCCCAGACACTCAGCTGGAACTGATGGGGCAGATGAAAGCACAGGAAATAGTCTGTTGCCCAATTCTGGGCAGACGCCTGGACATCTCCAAGGACCAGAGTCTATGGACCTCAGTATTCAGGGGTTCGTGAAGGGTGGGGTCCACAGAAGTCTCTTCCAGTGGGTGAAGCAGATCTGATTGCCTCTCTCGGCCCTGCCTCTCCCTAACTGTTTCCCTGGGTAAGTCACGTGGCATCTGAATGGGTTTTTGCGTCAGCAGCATGTGAGGATGACTCCTCCCTCTTGGGCTGTGAGCCCCGCCCCAAAGCAGGTAGATGATGTTCCTAACACAAAGCTGGGGGAGGAAGTGGTTTGAATCCCACATCTTGATTTACTGAGTTGGGTAGTCGCTCTTCGAAGTGTCTTCCTCAGCTTGGGGCCAGCCCAGACCAAATGTGGTTTCCTCTGTGTGTGTGCACGTGCGTGTGTGCGGGCAAGTGTGCGTGTGTCTTAGCTACTCGCCTTTCATGGACCTAGGGTTCATGGCCACCTGAGGAGCCTAGGACTCCCTCTCAGACCTGCCCAACATGCCAAGATGTTTTGGGACCCAGATAGACACTCATAGACCTGGCAAACACCTGGTGAGTGTTAACGTGGTGCATCTCTTGTAAGGGTGGGAGTGGGACGGGGGGGTTTTACCCTTGGAAAAATTGTATAGTGATGTAAGTCACAGAACATAAAACAAAATTCAGTGAGCAATAGAGTTCTCTTCATTTTGATTTTGTCTCCTATGGATTCTTTTGTTTTAATTTTTAATTGGAGGATAATTGCTTTACAGTCTTGTGTTAGTTTCTGCTGTACATCAACATGAGACAGCCTTGGGTATACATATGTCCCCTCCCTCCCACCTCCCTCCAGGTTTGAGCTGAGTCATGCAGCAAATTCCCACTGGCTGTTTTATATATGGTAATGTGTTTGTCTCAATGTTACTCTTCAATTCATCCCTCCCTCTCTTTCCTCCCATTTGTCCCACAGGTTCATAAATCTTTGATGCCTGGCCTTACCACTGTGTTAGAATCTGGTATAAGTTTGGATTTGGTTTAACACCAAATCAGCCAGTTAGTTACTTTCTTTAACTCTCTCTACGTCTCTCAGAGAGCACTTTCACTTCCAGACCATCTGCCCCCAGAAAGCTTTGAGAATCCCCGAGAGCCACAGCTCCAAAAGGATGATTATTCTTCAGAAGCGGGGAGGCTTGAGACCCAGCTGTGGTTCTCTCTGCAACCTGCCATTAACAACCCTCCTCAACTTGCTGGGTCTCAGTTTCCCACTTCTGCTTGGAGAACAGCTGTGCCTACCTCATCCTACCTCATGGGTTGGTATGAGGCTCAAGGGGATGGAAGCGTGAAATGTGAAATGCAATGTCAACTCATTCCACTGATTCTTGCATCAGTAAATTCCATGATGACTTGGGTGCAGAATCTGTGCAAGTGTCATGGTAGGCTCTGGGACCCAGAGGCAGCAGGACCTACCCTCTCATGAGCTCACAGGCTATTCTTATTTCTAGAAGTGGACCTCAAGTCTGTGAGCCTTTTGTACATAGGCATAGTGTTTGCTTGCCCGTGAATTTTTGGTAAGAGTTCTTAACATGCTTGCCTCTTTCCCTACCCCACACAATTGCTCTGCAGGAGAGAAGGAGGGGGCCAGCTAACACCCCCTTGTCCAGATGGCAGTTGGAGTCAATGAAGCTCAGAGGAGTGAGTGACTCACCAGGACCGCATAGCAAGCCGGCAGCTGATGGCAGATCAGGGCTCCTGCCTGCCTTTTTAAAAAAATCATCTTATCAAGATTTAATGTACAAATACTTTTTAAAAAATATATACATATGTTCCTAACATGTGGGACATACAGTATAAAGATTTCATACTGGATAAATGATGCTCATTAAGACAAATGAGAGAAAAAGGAGGACTTTGCCTTGCTTTAGCTACATTATTTGAAATACAAATATGCAGATTTTGTTACTGAGAAAAATCTGAACTGTTTATCAGGAACTTCAGCTGAACCTAGACTTCTCTACACCTCAATTATAAAGAAAACACAACAATAACAAAACTCAGAAAAACTGGACTAAAACTTCCTTAGCTCCTGAGACAGGACTGTTTGACATCGTGTCAAGACAGATGACGTCCGGCAGGAGATTGAATGGCTGTGTCTCACTTTCACAGGTCACCCACTTGCCAAGTTGTGATTCTATTAAAGGGTGACTGGGAGGTGACCAACCTGTGGAGACTCAGAGGGTGTGTGCAGCAGGAACATCATACGTGCAGATCACAGAGTTCATCGCTTTCCCAGGAATGAGTTGCAAAGCAGAAAGACCAGGGATGCTCAGAGCTTGAGTGCCCCGGGCAGTCGCTGTGTCACTGGCATGACTGGGCTGCCACTGGAGTCTCATCACCTGCCAGGACTCAGGAGGAGCTAGGGAGGACGTCTTGGGTGGGATGGGGGAGGCAGGGGGGCCTTCCGAGCCTCTGTGGACAAAGCCTGGAGGGGCCAGCACTAGGGAGGACCTCTGTGTGGTCTGAGGCCTGTGAAAGGCCCTGCCCTTGCATAGGAAGAGATGATCCTCATTCCTGGCTTTCCCCAGAGACTGTTTCCTTGCGTTCTTCCAGAGAGGTCATCAACTGGAGATCCACAGAGGTCATCAACTGGAGACCAGGGGGTCTTGTGTGGGCTGCAAACAGGTTTTATTTGATTGAATTGTTTTCAATAATTGCAACAGCGGTCAGCATTGAAACACTTTTCAAATAAAAAATCTGGGCCTTTTCTGAGAACTTGGGACATCTGGCCACACAGGTGCCCAGCCCTGTGTGGCCACTATTTCCGGGGCCAGTTGAGTCCCTGCTGCCCTTTAGCATATGTCCCTGGATTCCCACTCAGCCAGCCTCCCTCATTTTTATCACCTGCCTGGCATGGCTCCTGGGACCCATTCCCCAAGTCTGTGTTTTATTGATGGTGAAGCCGGAGACCTGGCTTAAAAAAATGTAGACATGGAAACTCTGAGAGTCCTCCCCATCCCAGCCCTTTGAGCAGCTTCAGGTTTCTGTGGGCCAGAAACAGCTGGGCCAATAGAAGAGGAGGTGATGTTGGCCCTCAGTCCGCCTCCAGTGTGGAATGTGCCCCCTCCCCACCCCCAACCACCATTGCATTTTCCAGATTAAAGATTCCAGGCAGGCTGGGGCTTATTTCCCACTCAGTGTCTGGGATGTATTTTCTCCTTCAAGTCATTACAGGTTCGAGATCTCCAGCAACCCCGGGTCTTGAAGGCGGGGCTGTCTTCCCTGACAGCCCCGGGGTGCTCAGACACCAGGCTCCCTCTGTTGCCTTTCCATATGCCCCGCTCTAGCCTTTGGTCTGGGTGCAGCCTGTCAACATTAAATAAGCACTTCTTGTGGTTCGCTCATAACAATTCTTCAGATCTTGGGAGCCGAGCTGTGGAGCTCTGCATATGTATAGATCTCATTTTCACACAACAGGCTGCTTAGCAGATGGGGACCCAGACCAGCCTCCAACATTTAGCTCTGAGTTAAGACGTGGGAAACTAGGTGGCTTTTAACCAGCCCGTATTGCTGCCAGTGCTCAACCTTAGGGAATTTTCACAGGGAAAAGTAAAAAAAAAAAAAAAAAAGACACAAAAAACCAACAACAACAACACACACACACACATAAAATCAACAAAACCACAGTTTTCCTTGCTCCCCCAAACCAGATGGCAGATGGTATGGAACCAATAAAACACAGATTCAAGCGTTTGTTTATTTAAGTTTGAAAGTAATATGGCTTTGTGGTCCCTTGCAAGGAAACACCAACCTTCCAACCAAAGAAATGACGGATTACAGTCCAAGCTCAGGGTGGCAGTTGGAGGAGAGGTTTCTGGGGAGGCTATGGAAGGAGGGGCCAGGGACAGCTAATGGCAGGACCCCAAGCCTCATGGCCCATTTGCCTTGTTGGGTGAAGGTCTAGGAAGTCTTCCTGAGCCCTGAGATGCTTGGTTTTTGTGGTTGGTCTTTGCTTGAGATTCAGTCCAAAAGGCAGCTAGCCATATGAGGAATGTTTCTGCGTCATTTCTGAAACAGCTGTGGGAGATGTCATTCTGGGCCACCAATGCAAAAGACCATGAGAAAAAGGCCCGAGTTCTTGAGTGAAGGCTCTCTTTCGTGACGCCTTGGGTTTGTGATATCAGTGGAGGGGAGCTTTGTGAGGCAGTGTGGTTCCCCTTTCACTTTGGCTTCCAAGAGACCCAGAGCTCAATTACATGCTCAGTTGAAATAACCTCATTCATTATTAGAAATAACATCTACATTCATTGAAGATACTTTTGGTTATGAGTGGCAGAAATCCAACCTCAACTACTTTAAATAAAAAGATAATTTATCAGGTCAAGTAAGTTGAGATGACTTCAGAGAGGGCTGGATTTGGGAGCTGGATTCAAGGATCCCTTTCAGACAGGCTTCTTCCACAAGGCAGCCCCAAACCATCTCAAACTTATATTCTATGAGCTTAGCAACCCTAGAAGAGAGAATCTTTTCCACCAGCTCTGGCAGCAAAAGTTCCTGTTGGAGATTCTGATTGGTCCTGCTTAGTGTGTATGCCTGTTTTTGAACCATTCACAGTGGCCAGAGGCTTGAGGTACTCTGATTGGCAAATCTGGACCAAGTGACACTCCTATAGGTGGGAAAAGGAGCCCCACCCTAGGCACATGGAATGTACTCTATAAGGAGATGTGGGGAACAGCTATGCAAGCAGATGTCTACTGCAGCCTGGGATTCCGGCGTAGCTTTCTTTCCCCCTCCCCTAACTCAATGTATGTCGCTCTTTTAATGGTGTTAGTAAACGTATGTTTTATGTGGTTAGCAGTCCTAAAAGTTATTGAAAGGGGAATGAATGAATGAATGAACAAGTAAAAGACTGAGCACACTCTAAGCTATAGAGGTCCTTGGCAAACTTGAATTGCCATTCACTCAGAAAGCCAGAGCCAGAGGGAGCTGTGGAGCTCAAACTGTTTATACCACTTGGCCTGCAGATGAGATCAGAGACCCAGACAGAGGCTGCTTTGCCCGAAGCCTACTAAGCAAACCATCTGCAAAGTCTGGAACCCAGAACCTGACTTCAGGCCCAGGGCTCTACCTGTTCCCTGTCTGACTGTGTGCTCTCGCTTTTCTAAGCCTCTCTCTCACTCTCCCTGGGCCTAGCCCCACTTTCACTCTCCAAGCCTTTGTTCTAAAGTCTTGCTATGAGTTGGCTGGCAAAAATTTCTTGCCAATGCATTGACTGATTAGAGGGAAACTGAATTTTCCCCAGATTACTTGGAATTTCCAGATCCCAAAGCATGCATCTTTAAGAGCCATCTATCAGTTTGTTAACTGCTGAGTAGCAGAGAAGATCAAAGGCAGTAACTTAAAACAGCACAAACTTTTATCAGCTCACAGTTTTCATGGGTCGGGAGACCAGGCACAGCTTAGCTAGGTCCTCTGGGTCAGATCCCACAGGTTCACAGCCAAGGTCTTGGCTGGATTGCATTCTCATTGGGAGGCTCAGCTGGGATGGATCCAATTCCAAGCTCACTCAGGTTGTGGCTGAATTCACTTCTTTGAGGCTGTATGACCAAGGACCTTGCTTTTTGCTGGCTGGGAGCTGGAGGCTGTCCTAGACCTGCCCACCCTCAGTTCCTTGCTACGGATCTTCCAAAACATAGCTGCTAGCTTCATCAAGCAGGCAAGGAGGATATCTCTCATTCTAGGATGCCAGCACGGAGTTTTCTATAAAGCAATGTCATCATGAAATTGGCAGCCCTTCACTCATGCTGGATAATGTAACCAAATCAAGGGGGTAACACCATATCACCTTTATCCTGGCCTGTTGGTTCAGAGCAAGTCACGGGTTCTGCCAGGGATAGGGGTCATTAGGGTGACGTTAAGGACTTCCTCCACAATTTCTCACACCTAGGTGAATTATCCAGCATGTACCAGTCTCTGTGTAATAGGAAGCCCCTGTTCCATGTCAGGCAGCATGCTGGTCTCTGTAAACAGCTAAGTGGGGATGATGAGCCTAAGAGCACAAATGGCCTTATAATAAGGTAAATGCCCAAGGCTGTGTGTCTGAAGGATCTGGGAGTCACAGAGATTTAGAATATCTCCTTTGTCTGGGAGGGCAGGGCAGGGAGCTCAGACGGGCTTTCCAAAGGAGTTGGCACTGGCACTGCTTTGATGTACACGTAAGAAATTGACAGGAAGAGGAAACAGTTGGCAGAAAAGGCCAAGATGTGGAGGTCGAGGGCAACGGGCATTTGGGGAGCTACAAGTAATCTGGTAGGACTGATGTAAACACACTGGGATATTGAGGGCGAGGCCAAATCACTAAGGGACTTAGAGAAGACAGCCTTAGAAGTGTGTCTTCCTTCTGTGATCCATGGAGAGCTACCATGAGACCACTGGAGGGGAGCTTGGGGCTGCAGGGAAAGCAGGAGCCTGAGCAGAGAAGGGGCTGTGAACAGGAGACAAGCCTGGCTTGTCGCTACTAAAATGGAGCCCCTTGCTCCCCGCCCTCCCCCACAAAAGCTCTGGGAAAGGCACACCTTCTTCCAGCCGTGTCAGGCAGGCAGGCTGTCAGAATGATGAGTTCTGCAACCTAGAAGCTGAACGAAAGAAGAAAAAAGTCCCAACAAGCCCCGTTTCAGTGCCCTTGACCTTGCAGTAGAGCTCTAAGTGCAAAATCTGTCATCTATTAATCTGTTAGAAGTTGACAAAAGGGACTTTGATCAGAGGTTGTTTTTTCCCCCCTTCTTAAGTTTCCTGATGACACATAATAGCCAATTTCAGCCGGGGGGCCGGAAGCACGGCCATCATTCTTTTGCTCACTTCAACCCCAGCAGCCTCCCCGCCCTGTGGCTTTCTCCCCGCCCCTATATTAATTGGCCTGTAAGTGGTTACATGTGTTCCTTTTTATGTGTCAGTTGGAGTCTGTTATTTGAACTTCACAGCTATTTGGGAACACAGGAGTGATGCTCCGGGCCCCCATCTGGGCCAAGTCACACTCGCTCCCACCTCGGACCTTTGTCTTCTATCCCTGAGGCCTGGGGGCCTTCCACCCTCACCCCAACTCCCACCCTGTCTCACTCCTTCAGGTTAGGTCCCCTAACTTTGCAGTCCAGCTCTTGGAACCATGGAAGCTCACAGGCAGGAGAAACCTTCTGAGTCCCGCACCGTAGCTTCTGGTTTTAAATGAGTTGAAGACTGGGTGGGATGGGGAGAGGGGCAGAGGATGTTTTTTTAATGAAAATAACATTTGATGAGGCTCTATTATGTACAAGTTTCCTATGTATTTTCCTATTTCATCCTCAAAATAACTCAGGAGGTTAGGATCACATGGCCATTTTTTTCATATGGGGAAACTGAGTCTCTGGGAATCTAAGGAGAGAGGTCTCTAGTGACCACTTGCCCTGGACTGTATCCTGCCTCTGACACCAGCTGTGTGGTCTTTGGCCAGTGGGTTCTCTTCTCGGTGTCTCAGATCAACATCAACAATAGGTCTAGTAATAGTACTTACTTCCAAGGGATTGTTGTGAGGATTAAATAGATTTCATGTTTTTAAGGGTTTACAACCATGCCTAGTAGACAAAAGGCACCTAATAAATGCCCGCTGCTGTTGCTGCTCTTCTGTGAGGCAGGGTAGCACAGTGGTTTAGAACACTGATTCCCGAGTGAGACATCCTTGGTTTGAATCTCAGCTACTCCCAGCTCACTGTGTGAACTCGGGTGAGCTGCTTATTTTCTTAGCAACTGCTCCCCCATTTACAGTTGGGTGTATTCCTAATGGTTGGGGTTTCCTCAATGAAATGTTTAGTTCCCCATGTGATTACCTTGTAGTGAATTTCACCAACTGACAAGCCCTATTCAACCCCACAAGAGGTTTTCATCTGATCTTTAGTGACCTATTTTCAATACATTTTTTGGACTTCCAAAAATTATTTAATATCAGAGAGATAAGAAGATACTGCATATCCAAAGCCAAAATCAGAATGTAAAAAGAAACAGTGGAAGATCAAACTAGAATTAAACAAACCTTTTGAAAATGAAAATTAACAGACCAAAAAAAAAGTTTTAAATAACACAATATTTGGAACATGAGGTGAACAGTGAGAAAGTAAACCAAAAGAATAGACTGAAAATAGGAAAGAGAAGAAAATTGTAGGATCCATCCAGGATAGTAAGGATCCAAATAATAAGAGTTCCAAAAAGAGGGAAAAAATGGATAAAACACAAAGGAGGCAATATTCAAGGAAATAATACAAAAATAAAATTCCCAGAACTGAAATCATGGGTCTCTTTGTCTGAATCCTACTCATGCTCAATACAGCAAGTGATGAAAATACCCACATCAAAGCATATTATTGTGAAATTTTAGAAAACCAGGGCAAAAGGGAATATTGAAAACTTCCAGAAAGGAAAAAATGAAAACTAAAACAAGATATGTATGAAGGATCAGGATATGGGATGACACTGGATTTCTCAACAACTGTCTTTGAAGGTGATTTACACCCTAGGATTCTATACCCAGCCAAACTATTAATCAAGTGTGGGCTTTCCAGTAGAAGCACTGCAAACCAGAAGCAAAAAAGCAATGTCTTCACAATTTTGAAATGTGATTTGCAATGTAGAGTTTGTACTCAACCAAGCCACACTCCAGCAAAGGCTGTTAAGACATTTCTAAAAATGCAAATTCCCCCCAAATTTGCCATCCATTTCCCTGTCTCACAATGCTACTGGAGGGGGTGTTTTGCTAAAATGAAGGAGTCCACTGAGAAAGAGGCAGATGTGGGTTCCATGAAATAGATGATCCAATGGTGGAGCAAGAGAAGGGATTCCTAAGATGATGCGGAGAGATGCCAGGATTGCCACCGTGGCCCAGACATAGGGCTCCATCTCTTCCCCCTCACCTTACTGTGACTGATGCTGTGCATTCTGACAGCTGACTGACCCTCATTCAAGGCCCATCTGGCTTCCCCAGTTACCCCTTCCCCCGATTGCAGCTCCTGGGCCAGCCTCCTCCCTTTCCCCCTGACAGGGCAATTGAGACTTGGAGCCCTCTGTGCCCCACAGGATTGAGGAAGACTCTGGTTCTACCATCTGTGGTCTCAGTTTGAATGCCCCACCCCAGTTGTCTCATCTTCTAAACATAATAATAATAGCACCAGTGTCACAAGATCATTGTGAGGATGAAATGAGTGAATGTTTGCCCAGCACATAGAATGGCTTTTGACCTGTAGTCACACAGTATTGGTACCTGATAAATAGAACACATCATGGGTGACGTGAAGGTAAACTTCTAGCAGGTTGGAAACACATCAGTTTAAACTTCAATCATAGCTGAGGTGAATTCACCAGCTTCCTCTTCTCCTGCAAAGCCAGACTATTAATCCAGAGGCATCTCAACTTGTGATGCTGATACAAGTCTGACCACATCAGTTCCTGCTGAACATGCTTTAGTGGCTCCTCATTGCTCTGAGGAAGGAGTTGGAGTCCTCTCCCCAGTCAGCTAGGCTTGCTTTGCTGTCCTCTCCAGCGTCACCTCGATCCAACCCTCGCTTGCTGTCCATCCTCCACACCAATGACTTCCTCCATTGAGCCTTTCAGGAATTATGTCCTCTTGTGTCTGGACCTTCAACCATGCTGCTCCTTCTGCCTGGACTTCTCTTCCTGCCACCATGCTTCTTTCCCTTAGCCAGTTTCTACTTGCTCCTTGAATCTCAGCTAGGTCATCATTTCTGCAAAGAAGCCTTACCTGGACCCAAAGGTGACCAGTGACACATTCTCATGGCCATGGATAGGTTCAGTTCTTGCACTCAGCATGACCTCGGCAATTCTTTGTGTCATTCACTCATTCAACACATGCTTGTGAAGTGCTTACTATATGCCAGGCACTTTTCCTGGCCTTGATGATACAGCAAGAGGCGAATAGATAGAAACCCCTGCCATTGGTGGGGTGAGTGTATTATCTCGTGATTATTAGATGTCTTCACCTTACTAACCATCAGCTCCATGGTTAATGCATACCTGTCAAAAAACAGGCTTTAAATAAATATTTGTTGATAAAGAAGCCACAGGAACGATGCAGCCTTCCCCGAGAGAGTGAAGACTGGACTGGGGCCACCACCCCCCTCCTATTAAGCCTATCAAGCCTCCTAGTAGGCAGGAAGGAAGCGGAGGTGCTGACAAGCAGTTTCTCAAACAGTATAGCGAGAGGATAAAAGAAGAAATGAGAAGCCCCACCCAGATGGAAGGTCACTGCGGTTTCCTAGGCCACGTCCCTCCCCCAGCTTCCCCTCTTCACCCGCTGTTCATCTGGTCTTGCTGGTGGCCAGGCCAGCCTTCCAGATGAGCTGGGGCTGAAGGGGTAGCCTGCTGAGGGGGGTGGGGGGCTGGGGAGACGTTGGTGAATGGGTAACTGTGACTAATCCGGAGAAACAGTTTTGGCCCAGCGGTTCACCCCAGGCTTGTTTGTGTCTAATTTCCTGGGGGCAAATGGGCCCCTTATTTTCACTTTGAGGTTTAGGGTTTCCCCTAGAGCTGGTGGAGTGGAGTGTGTGGAGACAGTCCAGGATGTTTTGCATAAGTGCGGAAAGTCTTGGAGTTGGAAGTTAAAGATGAGGTCGAAGTGAAGGGGTGAAGGTGAGCCAGATAGGGGGCACTCAGCTGAGCCTTCCTCTGAGGAGCTTGGCGTAAGCCTCATGCTCTCAATTGTTTCTTCCCAGGTCACTCTGCAATAGAAATTAACAGTAACACCAAAGGAGGCAGCGGGATTTGGCTTTCCCCACCATCCCACCATGGGAAAGTTGGGGAGGAGAATAAGAATTAGGATGCACAGAGCCCTAAACAGGAGAGATTATTAGGCTCCTTCTTTTGTACCCAAGCCAGGCATGGAGTGTGGCATGGAGTATGCCTTTCACAAATGCTTTATCAGTGAGCTAGGGGAACTGGGCATCTCAAAGCACGCCTCCCAGGTTTTGCGCCCAGCTCTCCCACTTCTGCCCCATAAACAATGGACTTTGTTTCTTCAGGTGTCCACTCTGAGCTGGGCTCCAGCACTGCAGACATAAAGGAGATCATCTCTGTGCCTTTGAGAAAGTCCCTTCATGTCCCTGACTCTCTTTTTACCTAGATGTAAGTTTTCTCTGCCCATCTCAGAGGGTCATGAGGCTCACACGGGACAGTGCTCTGCCCATGACAAAGGGCTGCAGCATATGTGCTTAAATAGCAGAACCTTCTTAAACAACTAACCACCTTGTCAGATTGCTGGAGGTGCTCCATGCCCCTCAGCAAGCACTGTGCCCCTACCCAAAACACACCAAACCTTTGAAGCTAGTAGGTTCTCTCTGATTTTCCCGGGCACATCTGTTCCCATCAGTGGATTTGTGTGTGCTTATCAGGTGTTATTTGTGTTTGTTCTCGACCTGTTCCTATCACTTTAATTAAACAGCTCAATTATTATTCTATAATAAAATGAAATATGAGTGTATAAAAGTAGAGTTGTTTCTTCATGAGCTAAGTTGAGTGCTTGAAAGAGAAACAATGCATGTGATAGCTCAACAACTTTCTGGTGAATTAGTTGTAGGTGATATAACTTCAAAGGTTAGAGGGGGGAGAAAACCCTGTAAACCTGAATTTTTGACATTCAGTTTCATGTTCTCACTCTACTTTAAGCAAGAGAGACTATAAAACATCAATGATACCTTGTGGGTGTGGTTTGTTTGGCAAAGATAACAAAGGGTTTAAATCAGAGAACCCAAAGGATTCCCCACTTTGTAGGACTGTTTAGGCCAAGTGACCCTCATAAAGCCAGCTTTCATCAGATTCAAGACAGCTTGTCCTGTACATTTAATGACTCTCCATGAGCTGAAAGCGGAGAGTGTCGGGGCTGACTCAAGCCACATCATTAGCCGCTCAGAGCTGAGAGAGGCTTCACGGTCATTGGGACCAGGTTCTTCCTGCGGTGGGCATGTCCACCACAGCCTCACTGCCAAGTGGCTATCCGTGCTCTCCACGAACGTTCTCAGGGGCTCACCAACCCCTCAGACCACAGGCTGGCTCATTTTGAATTCTATTCTGGCAAGCATGCTTGACATCTTTTTCTCTCTTCTCTTGGCACTCCTTGAAAATCTCTCCTTTGCCTACAAGTGAAAAAGCTCCATTACTCACATTGAGTTAAGAAGAAAGCAGGTCCAGAAAGCAGCCAACACTCTAGTATGAATTAGTGTCAGAAAATCTCCAGGAATCATTTTCCCATCAGAAGCAGGGTCTTCTTCTCCCTTCTGACTATTCTTCATTCCTTCCTGGGGTCTTTCCACCTCTCCAGCCCCTGTTTCTGAAAGACTGACCCTGTGTGCCATTTCTGCAGGTTTCTGGCAACATTCTGCCTGACTCCTGCTTCAAGTATGTAGGGGAAACTATTGTACTCTGGATCAAGACAGAGTCTAATCCTGGCCCTTTCTACCTCTGAGAACTGAGGCTATACACTCAACCTTTTCTGAAAGCTGTGGTTTTCTCATCTGTATAATGGGAAGTAAAACAGCTTATTATGACGGTTCTCTTATTTAACAGTTTTTTTCTAGTACCTACAGTATGCCACGCACTGTGCGGCTAGGTGCTGGGAATACAGGACTGGGGGAACCAGAGATCTACTGGAACAGCTAAAGGAATGAAGCTTTGCTGGGTGATTGATGTGCTGAGATATGAGTTGGAAAACATTTTCTGTATAGGGCCAGATAGTAAATATTTTAGGCTTTACTCTGCTTTTTTAGCACAAAAGCCAAGCAGCCATAAACAATACATAAACAAATGGAGGTGGATACATTCCAACAAAACTTCACAGAAACTGGCCGTGGGCCAAATTTGACCTGCAGGCAGTAGTTGGCCTACTTCTGGGCTAACAAGTCAATCCTTTTGGATGGGAGGCCAGTTTCAGATCACTCCAAAGACAGTGCCTTCCAACTTGTCTGCTTGTGGATTCAGCCTTGAATGTAGGGAGTTCTTCTGGAGGGCCTCCAAAGGTCTTTCTTTCCTTCCACAAAAGTTTCATGTCTTTTGCTTATATGGAGCTGGGTGGATTAGATCACAAGCTGGCTTAATTAGTTTTGCAACATGCTTCCCTAATGGGGAAGTGTGAATTCAATAGGATTCAGTAGTCCGTTTCAAGAGATTCAACAGGCATGCCAGAGGCAACCAAGCCTGCACTTCTGGCCTGGGAGGGCAAAGGCCCCTCTCTCTACACTTCAGTTTGTCTCTCTGAAAGTGAGAATTGGACTAGTGGTCTCCCAAACTTGAACACTCACTGAAGGATGCAGGGTGCTTATTAAAATACAGATTCCTAGGCCCCTACTTCAGCTCAACTGTCTCAAATTCCAGAGATGGCTTGGGGGCTCTGGGCTACTCCACATGTGTCCCAGATGACTGTTGAGGGGATACCCTGAGGAGTAGAGAACTTGGCCTCTGCTAGCTCTGACATTTGGAGAAGGCAATGGCAACCCACTCCAGTACTCTTGCATGGAAAATCCCATGGACGGAGGAGCCTGGTGGGCTGCAGTCCATGGGGTCACTAAGAGTCGGAAATGACTGAGCAACTTCACTTTCACTTTTCACTTTCATGCATTGGAGAAGGAAATGGCAACCCACTCCAGTGTTCTTGCCTGGAGAATCCCAGGGACGGGGGAGCCTGGTGGGCTGCCGTCTATGGGGTCGCACAGAGTCGGACACGACTGAAGCGACTTAGCAGCAGCAGCAGCTCTAACATTCAGTGGATGTCAACAGAGTCGAGGGAGGCTGTTTGCCTTCTCTGGGCTGGGCTGGGCTGTGGTGGGACAGAGAATGGTGGTGGTGAGGATCGTTATCTTGTCTGCAAGGACGTGGCAGGATGTGGTTGACCTGAACTTCCTGCGAATGGGGGAACCAAAGAACATGGGGAGAGATTCACACCCGGGCAGGAGGCTCAGCCCACAGGCCTCGAGTGTGCCCTGCAGGTATTGGGAAATGAGAGCTTGGCCCTCTCTCCTCTGTCTGACCTTGGCAGGTCATCCCGCCTCTCAGAGCCTCAGACTTCTCAGATGTAAAACGGAGGTGCTGAAGGGTCCTTGCAAGGACACCTTGAGGAATAGTAACATTTATAAAACCTCTGTCTCAATTAGTGGTAGAAAATTCTCTCTCAGTGAAATGAGTGTCCCCCTGAAATTATTCAAAGCCAAGGTGAGGAGCCTGCTTCAGGGGCCAAGTTTTACTGATGACCTACTAATGGGCCTCAGTTTGTTTGACTGTAGAATGGGATGCTGAGTCACTTGTGTTTCTCCACCCCCTTCCTCAGGAGTCTTGAAAGCTGGATGAGATTATTCCAGGATACTGCACTGGAAGTATCTTGGTGCAGTCAGGGACTATGGCAAAAATGTTCATGATCTTCCTTTTTAGGCAGGGATGTGTCTGACTAAAAATGTCCTTGCTTTCCGTTTGTTCTTTTTTAGACAGAGGAAGTAAAACAACAGGGTCTCTAAAAGGCATCCTTGTCAAAATACAACCTTCTCCCTTTCATTTATTTTCCTCTGAGTTTATCAGTTGCTTGAGAAAGTCACTGGATACCAACTGTGTACCTAGTCTTGTACTAGGTATAGGAAGAGAGGGGTCTCTAACTATGAGAGACTCACCATCCAGTTTGGAAGATAACACATGTGAAATAGCACTTTCATCATAGTCCTGATGATGCTGGAAATGATGGACAGAAGGAAGATGATGATGGTGCTGATCATCCTTCACACGTGTGAGCCATGGTACAGTCACAAAGCATATTTACTTCCATTATCTTTTTTCATATTCAAAACTATCCAAAAAAAACCAACTTCAGGGATGAACAAACTGAAGTAATAACTGTGAGATCAGATAAGGAGGAGGTAGCTGAATTGGATTCCAATTTCTTTCTTTTGACTTCAAGAGTGCCAATTGTTCCCAAGATACCATGACTTTCTTCAAGTTGCAACATAACATTGCAAAATTCACATCATTAGATGAAACTTGAGTAATTGCCACATGGGACGTGAATATGACAAGAGCTCATAGAGCAAGCAGGTCGTGAGATGGTGGGACCCTAGTGATCAGAAGAGGCTTAGAAGAGAAAGGAACAATTGAGTGGGACCCAGGAGGATGCCCAGTATTTGGATAAGTGAGCAGTGGAGATGGGAGATGGGGTGGCATTCTTAGCAAGAGGAAATGTGTAGGCAAGAAAAGAAAGAAGAAAGTTCAAGGTGCGTCAAGAAACAACAGACCCTCGTCTGACCAGAAGCGGGGTACATGCAATAAATCTGCTGAAGTAGAGGAGAAGTTAGGGATAGTTTCTTCCAATGTCCTGGAGCATTTCCCTTCATTTTGCCGGTAGGTGAGAAGTCCATTCATTGTCTCTCTGACATCACTGTCCCCCTTCAACCCCAAGTCCATTTATAATCAAATCAAGGAGTAATCAAATCAAAGGACTGTCTGCAGTTTTAGCCCAAAGACAGAGCCTGCCACTTCCGACTTTTTTCTTTTAAAGATGTCAGAGCGCTGCTGAAACAGGAACAGCATTGAGGCAGCAGGAGCTCTGACTCACAAAAAGCACATCAAAGGCGCGGCGGTGATAAGGGGCTGGCGGTCGTCCTGCGTGTGAGCACAGTTCTGACACTCCCAGGCCTGGGGCCCCTCTGGGCAGCCTCGTTGTGGAAAGAAGCGTGTGGTTTTCAGAAACAGGGTGACTCACCACAGAGGCAGGGTTTGGGGACAGAGATAGAGTCTTGGTCTGCCGGGACTGTCAGCCAGGAGCCCAGGCCTAGGGCTCTGGGTCGCTGCACATTTCAGGTCTCCAAGGAGCTGAGATTCGTCTGTTCCTCCAGGTATTCAAGCATCCCTGCATCAGTGTAGGCATTTGTCCATCCATCTAACAAATACTATGAGCACACACTTTGTGCAAGCCCTGTGCTAGGTGCAAAATGATATAGTGGTGACCAAGATACACACAGTCCCTACCTTCATGAGGCTTACAGTATAGAGAGGGAGAGAAGAAACAGGTGCCTGGGTAAATGAATCACTACTGTGACGAATGCTAGGAAGGGAAATACAGAGTGTACTGAGAAGGCACGTCATAGGAGCACTGACCTGTTCTGGGGAAGCCAGTCAATGAAAGCAGGGGCAGATGCTAGAAGATATGTTAGGCTAATACTGTACAAACAGCCTGTTAGTATCAGCTCTCCCACCATTAGGGACCTTAAGAGTGTAGAACTCACTCTTGTTTTTTCAAACTCTTTCTTTCCCCCCTTCCTCTTCCATCCCTCTCCCTGCCCCACTCTCTCTACACACACATACACAGAACCGATGATTAGTTAATCGAACAGTCATATACTTCTGATCCTAATAGACTTGGGGTCAAATCCCATATTCTCAACTTCCTATCTCTGTGGTTTTGAATAAATTGCTTGCTTTCCAGTTCCCAGTATCTTCCACTATTAAGTTGGGAAAATAATGGCCTTCAAGAGCTAGTTTAGAGTACATAGGTTGAAAGAATTTCCATAAATTTTCTAGCCTAGAGTAGACCCTCAGCAAATAAACTTGGTCAGATTTTTAATCTGCTATCACCTTTGTGTGTGCATGTGTGCTAAGTCACTTCAGTTGTGTCTGACTCTTTGTGACCCTATAAGACTATAGCCTCCCAGGCTCCTCTGTCCACGGGATTCTCTAGGCAAGAATACTGGAGTGGTTTGCCATGCCCTCCTCCAGGGGATCTTCCTGACTCAGGGATTGAACCTGCAATTCCTGAAGCAATTGTATGCAAATCTCACAGTAGGTTTTTCCTCCAGAGATGGCCAGGGCTCCAGTCCTTTTGTCTGAACTGGCTGGTGAAATTCTAGAACATACCTATCTCTGAAGAAAGTCTGAATTTGATGATCTCTGAAGTTCCCTGTTGCCCCAGGCTTTTAAAAATTCTAGAAAGCCTTCATAAAAAAGCAAAACCCCAGGCCAGGAGCAATACACCCAGGTTCTCATCCTGATTCTGCCACTGATAGCCATGGTATCTCTCTTGCCTCTGTGAATTCTCGGTTTCCCCATCTGTCCATGATGGTGTTGGACTCAAGAATCCTTCCTGGTTGACAGTCTAAGATTTTGTGATTCTCCAGGAGGCAAGGTCCTGGCAGAGCTGGTGCCTGATCCAATCATGGCATCAGTAGGGTTTTACTTCCCTCCTTGTCCTTCCCCTTTTTGCTGTCTGGCTCCAGGTGCCAGAGCTCCCACCTGCCCAGGTTCCTCCAGAAGAGTGGAGAGCAGGGCCAGCCAATATTTCAGCCAATATCACAACAGTGTGATCCATGGGCATTAATGTGCTTTCCTTCCCGTGAGGAATGTGTCTTTGGAGAGATAAACATGGGGAGGGTAATGCTTGTCTCTGTTAAGTCCATCAATAATATGGAACACCAGGGCTTGAGATGGGGAAATGTATGGCTTCATTTCATATCACACCCAAGAGGGAGTTACTTATTCTATGCAGAGGTAGGGTACCAATCCATAGGCTAGGCAGAGACAAGAGAGAGACCTGGGAGTCAGAGAGGGCAGAGCTCTAAGAGGTATCCCGCCTTGTGGAGCTTTTCCCAGCGGAGAGGGGAGCAGCATCAGCTGAGGTTGAGGCCTCTCTGTTTCATGGTCTGGCTTCCAGGAACCAGCAGTGTGGACCAAGTGTAGCTGCATCTTGTCCTAAACTGACTAAGTTTAGGAAAAATTATTAAGGAAAAAATACTAAGGAAACTGACTCAGTTTCCTTAATATTATATCTAAGTCTATTCAGATTTTCTATTTCCTTGTTATTCAGTCTTGGTAGATCATGTCAATTTTGTTGATCATTTTGAAGAACCAACTTTTGATTTTGTTAATTTTATCTATTGTTTTTCTCTTTATCTCTGCTTTAGTCTTCATTATTTCTTTTCTTCTGCTAGCTTTGGGTTTAATTCTTTTTATAGTTCCTTTAGTTGTAAAGTTAGGAAATTGATATCTTTTTTTGTTTTTAATGTAAGTGTTTATAGTTATAAATTTCTTCCCTAACACTTCTTTTGCTATGTCCCACAAGTTTTGGCATGCTGTATTTTAAAAATTTAATCTGTCTCTAAATAGTTTCTAATTTCCCTTGTGACTTTTCCTTTGATCCATTGGTTGTTTAGGAGGATGTCATTTAATTTCCACAAATATGTGAATTTTCCAGTTTTCCTTCTGTTATTTTTAACTTCACCTCATTTTAAAGATACTTTTTATAATGTCTATATTTATGTCCATTGAGAAATCTGTGGCCTAACATATGATCTATCCTGGAAATTGTCCCATTTGCACTTGAGAAGAATATGTATTCTATTGTTGGCTAAAGCGCAGGTAAGATCTGGTGGGTTTATTATGTTGTTCAAGTTCTGTTTCCTTACTTTTCTTCTGTCTGATAGTTTTACCCATTCTTGAGAGTGAAGTATTGATTGCTCCAATTATCATCATGGGACTGTTTATTTCTCCCTTCAATTTTGTCAATTTTTGCCTCACATATTTTGATGGCCTATTATTCGGTGCATAAATGTTTATAATTGTTATATCTTCTTGATATATTGAAACTTTTATTGATATGGCGACTCCCATTTTCTTCTGGTTTCTATTTGCATGATATATTTTTCTATACTTTTCACTTTTAATCCATTTATATCTTTGGATATAAAATAGTTTTTGCTTATTGTTGGGTCATGTTTTTAAAATCCATTCTGCCAGTTTCTGCATTTTCATTGTTGAGTTTAATCCACTTAATGATCTCACTAATAATGAGGCCTACTTCTGTCTTTTTGCTATTTTTTTTTCTATATGTCTTATAGCTTTTTTGGTCCCCCATTTCCTTCATTACTATCTTGCCTTATATTTAGTGGTTTGTTTTTTTTATAGTGAAATGTATTAATTCCCTTCTCATTTCCTTTTGCATACACCTATTTTTTTGTGGTCCCTGTAGGGATTACATTAACATCCTCAATTTATAATATTCCACATTGAAATGATACCAGCATAACCTCAGTAACATACTAGAACTCTGGCCCTTTATAACTCCATTACCACTCTTCCGGCTATTGACATTACAAAATTATATGTTTATACGTTGTATATCTAAAACCAAAGTAATAGTTGTTTTTTAGTGTATTGTGTGTGTGTATGTTAGTCACTCAGTCATGTCTGACTCTTTGAGACCCCCTGGACTGTAGCCGGCCAGACTCCTCTATCCATGGAATTCTCCAGGCAAGAATACTGGAGTGGGTAGCCATTTCCTTTCTCCAGGGGATCTTCCTGACCCAGGGATTGAACCCAAGTCTCCTGCACTGCAGAGCTTTATTGTCTGAGCCATCAGGGAAGACCCCCTCTTATTTAAGCACATTTGTCTCAAATTATGTAGAAAGCATAATATGGAACTATGAACCAAAAGTTACAATAATATTAGCTTTTAGATTAATAATTTAAAAGTTTTAGTCCCTTAAGTCATAGAGAAACTTGTTACAGTAATACTAGCTTTAAAATTTTTCCATATATTCACCTTTAGTGAGATCTTTATCTCTTCATACAACTTAGAGATATCATCTAGTGCTCTTTTACTTCAACTTGCAGGACTCCCTTGACATTTCTTGCAGGGAAGGTCTAGTAGAAACAGAATTTCTCAATTTTTGTTGATCTGGGAATGCTTTAATTTCTCCCTCAGTTTTGAAGGACAGTTTTGCTGGATATGGAATTCTTGGCTGACAGGGCTTTGTTTTCTTTTAGCACCTTGAATATGTCATCTCTGGTCTCCAAAGTCTCTGATAAGAAATCTAATAATCTTCTTGAAGATCCTTTGTGAGGAATCACTTCCATCTTACTGCTTTAAAATTCTCTGTCTTTGTCTTGCAATAGAATGGTTACAATAATGTCTTTGTATGGGTCTCTTTGAGTTCATCTTGCTTGGAGTTTATTAAGCTTCTTGAAATTATATTGATGTCTTTCATGTAACTTAAGATGTTTTGGACCAGTTTTTCTTCAAATAATCCCTGCCCCTTTCTCTTTTCTCGTTTTGGGACTCTATAATACATACGTTGGTGTGCTTGATGATGTCCCATAGATCCCTTGGGCTCTGCTCACTTTTATTTTTGTTCCATGGACTCAATAATTTCAATTACCCTCCTTTCAAGTTCATGGATTCTTTCTTCTACCTGCTCAAATATGTCTTTAAAAACTTCCAGTGAATTTTTCAATTCAGTTAATGTCTTTTCAGCTCTAGAATTTTTTTCTGGTCTCTTTATTGATATGTCCATTTTGTTCATGCATTGTCTTCTGGACTTTCTCCATGTCTTCCTTTGGTTCTTTGAGCATCTTTGATACAGTTGTTTTAAAATCTTTGTCTAGTAAGCCTGTCTTTTGGGCCCAGTGACATTTTCTGTTGGCTTATTTTTTCCTTTCAATGAGCCATACTCTTCTGTTTCTTTGCACATCTTGTGATTTTTTGGATTGAAAACTGGACATTTAATCTAATAATGCAGTAACTGAGAATCAGATCCTCCCATTAAGGTCTACTGTTTATTTTTTGTTATTGTTTCTGTTGTTATAGGCTATCTCTGTTCTAAGTATTGGTCTGAGGTATGAATTTAGGGTCTTCTCAGGTCTTTTATGAACCTATGCCTTTCCCTGAGTCTGTTCAGTGACTTTCTACATTCCCCTGTAAATACAATGCTTTTGAATGTCCTAGTCTTTAATGTCTGGTTACCAAAAAACAGAGAGAGAGAGAGAGCAGAAGGCATTGGTCCCTGTAGATCCCCTAGACGTTGCTTCAGCTGGAGGTAGAGATTCTTGCAGCAATGGCAGGGGGTGCAACAACAATGGCAGCACGCCTCTGTGTTTGCACCTCTATGAGCAGAAGCAGCAATCGGTTCAGATCCATGATACATGAATCTTTTGTCTGTCTGGGACTGTCTTAAATTCTCCCTCAGTTTTGAAGGACAGTTTTGCAGAATAGGACTCTTGACTGGGGACAGGGTCCTTATTGTCCTCACACAAACTGTGTGCAAGCTACTCCTGGTACTGTGTATAGCTGCTTGCCAGTGGGGTTTGGGTGGGGACAGGCAGCCACTGCTGAGCTAAGAGCTGAAATTGCTCAAGATTAACTGCGTTTTACCATCAGACCCTTCTCCTGGAACTTGCAAGCTTTCAAAAACCTCCAGAGCTCCAAAATAGTTACATTATACACTTTCTGCAATTGTTGTCTAAATGGGAAGATAGATTCCTGGTGCTTCCTACTCTGCCATTTCCCAGAATCCTCTTTGTAGCATATACTTTTAAAATATCTGATCATATATGCTGTTACTTTTTTCATCTAATCAATAGTCAGCCATGTCTTCAGTTTTTGATGAGTGAGTGATTTTTCATTGTATGACTATACTGCCATTTCTTAACTAATCCCCTCTTACATTTCAGTGTATTTCCACTTTTTCATCACTGTAAACCACATTGCAATATATGTATTTCATTGTATATAGGCATATATTTATATATATACATTCACCACACAAGCATACTTTCTTAGATTAGTACAAATATTTGCTCACTTGCTAAGTATTTTATTAGGAATGATGAATGAGTGATATGGATGTACTCTTGGAAGATTAAGGGGGGCAGTAAGTACTATCAGCCTTCCCTGGTAGCTCAGCTGGTAAAGAATCTGCTTGTAATGCAGGAGACCCTGGTTCGATTCCTGGGTTGGGAAGATCTGCTGGAGAAGGGTTAGGCTACCCGCTGCAGTATTCTTGGGCTTCCCTGGTGGTTCAGCTGGTAAAGAATCTGCCTGCAATTGGGGAGACCTGGGTTCGATCCCTGGGTTGGAAAGATCCCCTGGAGAAAGGAACACCTACCCACTCCAGTATTCAGGCCTAGAGAATTCCATGGACTGTATAGTCCATGGGGTTGCAAAGAGTCGGACACAACTGAGTGATTTTCACTTTCACTTTAAGTACACAAAGGAGATAGGGCTTTCCAGGTAGAGAGAAAACTTGAGCAAAGCTCCTGAGGGTTGAAAGTGTATCTCATGTTCAGAGACTGTTGAGAACTATAAAAATGTCTGTGCTCTTCTTTCTTTCAAAGCCCTCCCTGACCACTCCAGTCCAAAGGTGCAATACCCATCCTCTTGGATGTCCTGGGTCATGATGATCAGGGCTCCTCATCAAGCAACTACCAACCCTCTCAGAATCCTGGGCTACAGCCTTGGTGACTGCAATTCTTATGTGACAGCCAGTTCCTCTAAAAACACAGGCAGCCATAAAGGGCTGGGAAATATTTTAAGGACCTTCTCCTAAATCTTAAAATAGCACCTAGCTAGAAGGAAACATATTCCATATGTGTCTAATTCACTTGTGTAACAAAATACAAAGGTTGGAGGTCTCCTCTTCTCCTTTGTTTTTGATGTCCCGGAAACCCTTTGAGGCTTTTTATTGCCCTTGTAGACTTAACAATATGAGTCTAAGAGGCAGAGTGTGTTGGTAGCTCAGGGTGAAAAACCAAAGAACCTAAAGAATGTAATGAGATGTAGGTTGGGAATCTCAGAGTTTTGGAAGTAGTTCAGGCCAGGCTTCCAGGTTAGTGTTCAGAGAGGGGGCAAGTGGCAAAGCTGAGGTCGTCTCTGAGCTGTGATTTATAGGGCGCTTTGCCAGCCGCCGCCTGCCTTCCCCACAATGCCGGAAACTCCCCGTTACGACTTCAGGTGAAGACCAATAAAGGGAGACCATGCCCTCCCCCCATCAGCATGCGTTTCTGAACTTGGCAACACATGAAAACTATAAGCGGTGGCTTGCACTAGAGCCATTTTGTGCCTCCAGGGAACATTTGGCAAAACATGGAGGCATTTTTGTTTGTCCCAACTGGAGCAGGTGGTGCTGCTGGTGTCTGCTAGGTAGGGGCCAGGGACACTGATTTACTTCCTACAACGCACAGGACAACCCCCACAACAAAGAACAATCATCCCAAAACATCCATAATGCTGAGTTTGAGAAACCCTGGACTAAGGGATAAATGTGTCAGTTTGGAGCGTCTCTAAAAACATTCATTTTACTCATTGGGAAATAATTTAAAACAACATTTAATATTAAAATAAGTACACCTATTAAGGTGTAGTAAAGGAGAACAGGATTTTTTTCTTCCCCTAAAACCCTGACTTCCCTCTACTCTCCCCACCCTCTTCTTGAGGCTTAAGACCCATCACAACCCCTTGGGAGCCTAGCGGAGCTGAGATAAAGGAGGAGGTCATGTGTAATCTATCTCACAGCAGGCCTAAGAGCTCACTGGAGGACCGAGTCAGGCGAGAGGGATAGCCCTGTGTGTGCGACGGAAGGCAGGGTGGGCTCAGAGGTGAGACTCAGGTGAGAGGGCTGCACGTGGGACAAGAGCAAGCAGCGACCTGATGGGAGCATAGGGAGTGTGAGGAGGGAGAGGATGAGCAAATCTATCCCAGCAGGTGAAAGTGGAGTGGTACTTGAGACCCCAGTTAAAGAGTAAATATCTGCACTGCTGAAAAGCTGAGAATTACTCCATAAATCAGCTGGGAAACTTGTGAGTATAATGGGGGCATGGGAACAGAGAGAAAACATCCAGATTGAATAGGATGAGACGAGCTACTCAAGGAGTAACCCTTCCTCCATCCCTGATCCCAGATGCCCTGGGTCCAGCCTGCCTGCCTGGGGGCTGTGATGCCTTGGGCTGGTCTGGCTGATCAGGCTCCTCTCCCCACTCTCAGCCTCTCTCTGCCACTCTTCAGGGTCCCCCTTGTTCAGTACCACTCACCTTCTACTCCCCTGCTCAAGAGTCACCAATGGTTCCCTATGGCTCCTGTTGTCACATCGAAATGCCTTGCTGTGGCTTCTTAATCCAATTACTAATTCAGTAAGTCTTTATTTTCAAATTATATATTCAAAGTGAAACTATAACATGTGAACACAATTAAATAATCCAATAATAAGGTGATGCAGTTCGTAAAGAATCTGCCTGCCAATGTAGGAGACACAGAGATGCAGGTTCGGTCTCTGGGTTGGGAAGATCCCCTGGAGGAGGGCATGGCAACCCACTCCAGTATTCTTGCCTGGAGAATCCCATGGACAGAGGAGCTACAATACATGGGGTTGCAAAGTTGGACATGACGTGAGCACACACGCATGCACCTACATGAAAGTGTAAATAATGAATGTTAACTCTCCTTTAGGTCCTCAAATACCCTAAGTACCTCAAGGACACCAGAAGTGTGCTATAAATATCAGATGGTAAATGTACATGCTTTTTCTTACAAAAATAGGACATTGTAAACTTTGTTCTTCATCTTGACCTTATCACTTATAACTCTATCTTTGAGATGCATGTATTTTAGCACAGCCTTCCAGCAGATGAAGGCACCAGGGTTTATTTAATTAGACCCCTACCGAAAATGTGGCTTCTGATCTTTTTCTAAGATAAGCAACACCACAATAAACACCTTGCACACCCCCTTTTGCAGATGAGCAATGCACAATTACTTCTGAGAACTAATTCCTAGAAGCAGAGTGGCCGTATCAAAGGGCACGTGTGTTTTCCGTTCTGATAGATACTACAAACCACTCTGCAGGGTGGGCAGAACCCGCTTCCCTCCAGGCTAGTCATCCTGTGTTCTCATCACACGTTGTGATCTTTGCCAACCTGCTAAGTGAAAAATAGTGCTTGTTTTATTCTGCATTTCTTTGATTATGATTGAAGCTGGGTATCTTTTCATCTGTTTAAAAGTCATCTGTGTTCCTTTTTCTGCAAACTGGCTTCTTTCAAGCTCTTTGACAATTCCTCTCTAAGGGTCTGGAGCAAATATTTATCAACATCTACTTATGTGCCAGAGAAGTCAGAGATGGCCCCTGCCCAACCCTCCACATAATTAGCCTACATCCTCCTCCCTAACCCACTTAATCCCCCCCTCCCCAAATCCTGGCTTCCATCCCGTACTTTGGCCACCTCCCATTCATGACCTGTCCTCACCACAGCCTCCCCTGCTAAGGCAAAAAGTTGTATGTTCCTAGGAGGAATGAGTACCTCTGATTTTTTATAGAAGTTAATAAAGTGAAAGTGTCAGTTGCTGAGTAGTGTCCGACACTTTGCAACCCCTGGACTGAAGTCTATCAGGCTCCTCTGTCCATGGAATTCTTCAGGCAAGAATTCCTGAAGAATTACCATTCCTTTCTCCCAGAGATCTTCCCGACCCAAGGATTGAACCAGGGTCCTCTTGTATTGCAGTCAGATTCTTTATCATCTGAGTCACCAGGGAAGCCCCATTGTGTGCATATTATCCTTCAATTTCTAAAACAGCTAATTATAAGAAATAACACATATATCCTTGTAAAACACATAAATAATATAGGAAAGTATAAACATTAAAATTTTTAAATCCCATGTGATTCCAGTTATACTGAGGCAAACGTCTTTGGGTTACTTCCTTCAATATTATGCTCTGCATGTATGTGTCCCTATAAAACTGAGATCATTCTGTACCAATAGCTTGTTTTTTGTCTTTTCCCAGTTAATATTATGTTACTGGAAAATTTTTAGTTATTCAAAAACTTCATTTTTATTGGTCAAAAAACTTTCATGTGAATGTTCCGAAACATATTTAACCAAGCCCCTGCTCGTGGATTTGTTTTTCTTCACTCTTTCTCCCTCCCTCTTCTCCTCCCCTCATCTTCCTCTACCAAGGTCAAGACAGACATAGAACAATGCAGGAACTATTCCAGACTGAGGAGACCCAACAAGCAAATGCAAGGCCTGATCCTAGATTGGATCATGGACCAGTAAAAAAAAAAAAAAAAAATTGCTCTAAAGGACATTAGAGGTACAATTGGCAAAATTTGGATGCACGCTGCGTACTAGATAAGAGCATTACACCTCTGTTGCATCGTGAGTTTGCTGATGTGGATATATAAGAAAATATCATTGTTTCTAGAAAACACTAAACTAGTTAAGGGGAAAGAGAATAGTCACAGCAATAGACAGTGTGATGTGTATAAATAGAGATGAAGCAAAAGTGGCAAAATGCTAAATTAGTCATTCTAGGTGAAAAGTACACATGACTTTGCGGTCCTATTCTTAAAATATGCACTTAGGTTTGAAAAATTAGGAAAAAATTATTGCTTCTTCCTGGATCAATGCTTTAAGCTATGACGGGAGGATAAACAGGTGATTCCTACTTGTAGAGGACCTATCAGGTGCTGGGCACTGACTTCCACGTTTAGATTTCCACAGGGCCCCTGGAAGGGTGCTACTTATGTCCATTTTACAGATGAGGAAACTGAGGCTCAGAGGCCCTAAGGAACCAGCCTAGGGCACATGGCAGTTAGTGGCCAGGCAGGCTTTCAAGCCCGCAGTTGCCTGACTGCTAAACACAGAAGCTTCCCACCCACTGCTGGGCAGGGGGGCAGTGAGGAAGGGAATGGGTGGGGTTGAAAACATTGACATGTGGTCCCAGGCTGGTTCCCGTGGGCCCAGAGGGCAGAGACCCTGGCCACCAGAGGCCACTTTGGGAGGATGACCAGTGAGGGTAGAGAATGTTGGGAGGGGGCCCAGGCTTCCCGTGCTTGCAGCCAGAGGCACAGCCCCATTGCCACCAGGCTTTTTCTGAATGGGGCCACCAGAAGGAAGTAAGAGGGCCAAGGTCTGAGCTGGCAGGAGCTCAGAGCTGCTGGCTCTTTGGGAAAAGGGCAAAGGCTGGCAGCAGCTGAGTCTGAATCCAAGTCCCAGCTGCCTTTAATGGGTGGAGCCTATCTTCTCTTACTGAGGTGTTAACTAGTAAAACGACATGATGGATAAGTGATAACACCCACCCTGTTGATGTGAAGTAATTTCGTATTTCACCATCTTAATTCTTGGATCTAGTATTGCTGTTCCCATTTTTCAGAGGTGGGGACTGAGGCTCAGTAAAGCCTAGGTAGCTTGCTTAATGTTGTACCACTCAGGAAAAGCAGAGTTGGGTTTTACTAGCTTTGGGCGGCCCCAAAGCCATCCCTGGTGCCTTGGCCCTAGCCCCAGACCCCATCACGGGAAAGCACCTGTGGAAACCAGGATGTGCCTCCTCTTATTTGGCATTGGCGGAAGCTGGGCTCTGCAGGGAGAAGCAGAGACATTTCTGAGGCCCACTTCCAGGGAGCAGCCAGCCAGCCCCAGTGGCCAGGTCTCCAGACTCCTGGTCCTGGTCTTCCTTTGAGAAGAGTAAGGGGCCATACAGACACTGGGCTGTTGGAGCAGGCGGGGCCGCTGCGGGTCAAGCTGTGCATTGGATGAAAGTGTTTCTGATGGTGCACTCAGCCACTTTTGCTTTCTCAGATCCTCCTGTACCCTCTGTTCTCTCATCACAACCATACCCAAGCATACCCTTCCTGCACTTTGCTTTCTGAATGATAAGGGCCCCATGCTGTGGTGACCAGTGGTTTGGTAACAACTGCCCCTAGTCATCTGGGAGAAAGATCTGCTAAAGAAGTTCACAGAATCAGCAAGTATAACACTATGTAACATCCCTTTATTTAACAGGGGCATCTTCAGAAAATTGTGTTGTCTTACTTCCAATGAATAAAGCTCTAATGCTGGAACTTCAGGCACTATGGTAAGTTCCCAGGGAGAAATGTTGAGATGAAGTCACTTGAGAGGAGACTTACACTGTAGTTTGAAAAATCACAGTATCATAAAGCCTCAAGCCATCCAGTGTAATCCCCTTTCCGAATCTGAGGCCAGAATCTCCTCAAAGTATCCCCACCAGGGGTCATCTGGCTTGATTACCCCTAGTTCCACGGAGCTCACTACTTGATGAGGCCAACTATTCCATCCTGGGCAGCTGCTCAATAGCTTCGTTGTGTAACAGCTAACATGATCCATTTTTTTTCCGGGGCTCCAGCTGGTCTATCTGAGGGCGGCTGGTCAGGGTTGACTGTGTTCCAGCGGGAACAGGTGTGCATTTCTCTCTGTGACAGCATGGAATCAGTCATCCTCACACCCGAGGTCAAACATTTGTCACCTCTTCGTGGTGGCGGCAGTCAGCCTGCCTTATTTTTCCATGTCGGAAGAATCCAATTATAGCAGGACCTTTCTTGAGTTACATGTCACAGAGTTCTCTGACATCAGGTCATATTTAAGGGCTCGGCGCCGGGACTGTCCCCTGCCACACCCCACCTTGGCTGGCCTTATTTCCCATTGGTTTCTTTTGGTAACATAGAAGTAAAGCCCCTGGGTCTCAGTTGAGTGTCATATGCCGTGAATGGTGGCAACAGAGGTCTGTGACCTGACTGCCCCCCCTCACAGTGGCATACGGCACTATCTGGAAGGTGTTATGCCAATGAAAGAGACACCAAACCAACTGTGAATCAGGTAAGGTCACGTAACCCAAATCAATAGCCATCTTTCCTCGCTTCCTGATGTGTGCCATGCTCTATATTGGAACAAATAACACTAAATAAAATTGAACTCTGTGCATCAAGATTTGGTTTAGGCAATGCATTCTTGGATGGATGATGCAGTGTGTGAAGCAAGATGTCATTGATATATAATCAGGGGATACTTCCTGGGGGAGGTGGCCTTTGGGCAGGTTTTGAAGAATGATGAGAAGTAGTTACGTAAATTTAATGAGTTCAGCTGCTATAAAGGCCAAAGTAACAATGGCAATTTACTTCTCCCTCATGTAGCAGCAATAAGAGACCAGGTTAATATAGCAGTTTCATCATCTTGAAGACCCAGGATCCATCCTGTCTTATTGCTCTGCCCTTCTCTATCAGCAACTTTCATCATGTGGCCCATGATAGTTGCTATAGCACCTGCCATCATATCATGAGTTCAGTTTATAGAAAGAGGAAAAGTGGAAGTTGAGGAAATGCCATCTCCATTAAGAATGGGCATGATCTAGAACTTATATACACCACTTCCCCTCATATCTCATTGATAGAATTTTTTCCATTGCCCTACCCACCTCCAGCCTAGGGAAGAGTCTTTAGCTATGCTCCCAAGGCCATGGGGAGAACAGATCCCACAGTCTTTGCCACAAGGAAGAGCCAAACTGGGGCAGCAGGAGATTGGTTATGAACTTGGCCTGGGAGTGAGGGGAAGAGTCTATGTATTGACCTATGAGAAGAAAATCCCTGTACTCCAGTAAGTCTGGAAACTGATGCACATTTTATCTATCTCTACTTGGAGACCCGTCATGCGCAGCAGCATACTGGTGGTTCTAAGTCCTGCTGAGTAGAATTTGATAGGCTTTTAAGTCATTATGGTCTCCCAAACTTTCATGATCAGAGAACAATCTTCTGTCTCTGGCCCACTAGGCCACTTCTCCCACTCCTTCCCCATCCCTCTTTGATAGGGTTCTTCCTGCTGGAAAGAGGATGAAGTTACCTCCAGGGTACCCCCAGGTATGGTCTTGGATTATCTAAGTTGCTTAACATTTCTTTTGAGGTTTTGGAGAAACAACAAACAACACCCCTTTCTCTTGCCCCACTTGAGTTCAGGACATATTGAGAGGTGACTGCAGGGTCGCTTAGAGGAAGATCAAAATTTCGGCTTTATTCTGCCAAGTGCTATGTATGAATATGAGGCTCAGGCCCATGGGCAGTGGGACTGCTCACAACCCTCCAGACTTTTCCACCCAAGCACAGACCCAGTGGGCTGACTGCAGACCCCATTCTCAGTAGTGGGACTAAGGGATGCTCGCTGCAGGCAGATGGGCCCCTAAGAGAACGGGCCCAGAACAGCAGAGCCACAGGGCTCAGTTCCTTCCCAAACTCACCCCTCAGATAAGTCACTGACCCCTACTACTCCCAACACACTCCATGCCTTGGTTTCCTTCCTTGTCAAATGGGATTAATGAAACCCATGCTATCTCCCTCCTCCAGTTGTTGTGGAGAAGCCACAAAGGGTGATGGGGAAATGTCTTGAAACACTGTAAATCCAAAATTTTCATATTCAGTATCTGTTCTTATACATTTTTCATTGGGTTGATGTTTATGTTAAATCATTTGATGACTCATTCATTCATTCCAAGAGTACATAGATCAGGTGTAAGCTGAGTTTTGGAGAATTAAACACAGATTTTCTGCTCAAGAATAAAGAGCATGTTGGGCTCATCTGGCCCAAGCCTCCATCTGTGATGAGGAAGCAGAGCTTAGAACCATGAAGAATTTCATACAAGAGCTGCGGCACCTGGGGCCTCTGAGCCCCCAGGTTCTTCCAACCCACATCTCACCCACCTCTGTGCCTGCCTGACACCTGGAATGTCCCCTCCTCTCCATTTATACAAATTCTATCTATTCTTCGAGACCCATCTGTGTGCTGTGCCATTGTTTATTTTAGCCAGCCTTGTCTTGGAGCTCAGCAGACCCTTCTTATCTGCAATGCTCCTCTTAGCACTCGACTTTCTCCTCCAGTCTTATGAGGCTATGTGTCATCTCCTCCCATAACTGCGCCATGCCCTGGTCTCAGGCGCAGGACGGGACACACAGGAGGGGGTCAGTGAAGACTTGGCGACTGACTGCCCGCTGACAGATTTAGCCAGCCGGGGAAGGTGGCAGGGTGGCCATGATCTCATTTTCCCCTTTCGCTGACATGTTTCTAATTTGGCTTTATGAGATTTTTTTTCTGGCGTGTCAGCTGTGCTGTCCTGAGCTGGGCCGCGGAGGGCAGAACATCCAGAGGCCGGGGATGGCATGTGGGAAGGGCTTGGCCGAGGGTAAGGGTGTCTGCAGCCTTTCCCAGCCTCCGTGGGTCTCGGAATGTTCTGGCCCACTCTGGAGTCTTAAAGGGACGTGTTGAGGGAAAAAACACTCAGAGATTTGGGAATGTGGGCCATAGGGAAAACATAACAGAGGGCCAAGGGTAAAGTTCCTCTGGGGCAAATCACTTAAGACCCAAGAAGTCAGGGTTGGGGGCCAGGTAATTGCGATGCCGTCCCAAGATTAGTGGTGAGAGGACAGGTGACCCGGAAGTGGGATTCCCAGGAATGACTCAGCCATGCTGGACCTGGGGCTGTGTGTGGTCTCTTTGTGACTCAGTTTCCTCAACTATTAGAAGGGGGTGGAGTTGGACTCCATTGCTAGTTGCGAGTTAGTCCTGGGTGTTTCATTTTAAACTTGAATTCGTTTCTCAAATTAAAAGGGGGAATATTTCACATTAAAAGTTGTATTTTATAGATGTCCTTAAAAAAAGTCAGAATGTCCAGGAATCCTGAGCCCGCAGAACAGCAGCCTGTGTGGCTGTCACCCTGCCCCACTTGTGCTGGCTCTCCTGCTCCTCTGACATGACCTGTGGCCCCGATGGCGTGTGGCTTTGTCCCCAGCCTGTGCCTGAACCCCTTGCTTCCTGTGGATTTTTCCAGTGACAGCACCGTGTGATGCGGAGTGGAAAGTGGGAAGGGTGGTGCCCAGGGGACTCGGGTTCCCGGTTCTGGCTCAGACTCTGCTGACCCAGTGATTGACCCCGGTGACCTCCTTCCCCCTCTCTGCCTTCATCTTCCTCAGCTATTAAAAGTTGGAGTTGGTCAAATCCATCAATAAGGTCCTTTCAAGTTCTCACAGTCCGTGACTCTTTGAAAATGCCAATTACCAGAGTGAAATGGAACTATGATTTAAACCTTGTGGAATTTGGCCTCCCTGCTTCCTTGGAAACTTCAGGATGGGGCGTGAGAGGGGGGCAGGGAGGGAAAGAAGGAATGGGGGACAGGGCTTGGGACAAACCACCCTAGTGAGACGGAGCAAGTCTTTGACTCAGGCAGACCTGCTCGGCTGTGGGTAGAGTTGAAAGAGGCAATCCTGTCTTTTGAAATTCCTTCCAGGTCAATCAATGTCTTGGAATTCCCTCAACCCCACCCTTTCCAGAAGTCTGAGTCTCTGAGTTAAAATTGATGGTGTACAAGTCAAGCGTTCACAAGGGTGGACACAGAGCCAAATTCTCTGTCTAGTCTGTGCCAGGGAGACTTCCAGATAAGGCCTGGGTCGAAGGACAATATGAGGCATGGCACTCAGCAGGAGGGGTCACTCTGGATTTGGCAGCCATCTGTATTCACTCCAGCTCTTTCCTAACTGGCTATTTATTACTTCATTCATTTATTTATTTCTGGCTTCTCTGGGTCTTTGTTGCTGTGAGAGGGCTTGCTCTGACTGCAGTGAGCTCTAGTTGCTTCTCATTGCAGTGGCTTCTCTTGTTGGCGAGCAGGGGTCTAGGCACACAGGCTTCAGTAGTCGCAGCTCCCAGGCCCTGTTGCCTCATGGCGTGTTAGATCTACCCAAGACCAGGGATTGAACCCATATCCCCTGCGCATTGGCAGGCAGATTCTTAACCATTGAAACATCAGGGAAGCTTGCTGTGTATCTGAGTCTCGGCTTCGTCATTTGTCAAATGGGATTGAAATAAACCCCAAGTGAACCTGTGATGTCTCCCAGGGGGAAAAACATTAAACAGAAACCAAACTCTTGAAGAAGAGGTGGATGTTCCAGTCGCAGGCCTTTGTGGTTTCTTGTGAATCCTTCCTGTGGTTTCAGTACCACAGCTCTCCGGGACCATGGGGGCCTGCCTGCTGCAGTCCTGGTGGACAGCTGTCTTCCCCTTGAATCCTTCTATCAGAGAGGCCCTCCTGAGCAGCAGGAGCCCTGAAGAAGGACTCGCCACCCAGGGGGCCATACACACCCACTACCAACTCCATGGTCTGCTTTGCAGCATCTTCACTGCCTCGGGACACCTCAGGAAGAGAGTCCCTGCTCAGTAACTGGGCAAGATGCCTCCTGGCTGGGGGAAGACCACGAGGCACTTGCAGAATCATGGCAGGTCTGGGCACCAGAGCCCTGATGCAAGCAGTCCTTGTAAGTTGGCCATTGTGAGCTAGAAGCTTGAAGATCTGCAGAGGTATGAACATATCCGAGTTGACAGGTGGTGCTGTGAGGTGTCCCAGAGGGACACTGGATTTAGAGGTCTGGGTCTGTCCCATCCCTTCCCAGATGATGGGTTGTTGATATTTAACCATTTTGTTTTCCCTGAGCCTCAGTAAAATGGGATAACAGGCCTGCCTGATCTCACAGCATGGTTGTGAGAGCAGACGAATAAGGCATCATTCAGGCTTGCAGGGTGGCTGCTGCCAACAGGGGCATGGAACTGAGCAGGCTGACCTTTAAGCAAGAGTGTAGTGGAAATGCCTCGGAAGTAGGTGGTGAGAATAGGGAAGGAAAGGGGGGCCTGCCTGATGGAGGGGTGCCCCATCTCCTTCCCACAGAGGCTGCAAGTTTGGTCTAAGCGATCTGCTGCAGAGAAGCTGCGTGGCCCTGGGTGAGCCACTGACCCTTCTTTTAGCTCTCGTTGCCTCTCTATAAAATGGCCCTAGTTATTCAGACCTCTCAGGGTGGTTTGAAAGATTAAAAGTGAAAAGGGATGAACCTGTGTAAAATGTCTAGTGCTGAGCCTGGCACACAAGTTGCCTGATAAATGTCACTACTATTTTCTATGACTTTTGGCCATGGCTCACTCCTTTCCACGAGGCAGCTCTGGACAGGCTTCAGCCTGAGCCCAGCTCCTGATCCAGCAGAGAGCATGTGAGATGCTTCCTGGCTGGAGCGAGTCACTGGGGCTAGTGCTGTGTGTGGCTGCCTTGCCTTCTCACTTGGTGCTGGTGGGTGTCTGTCTTGCCTTGACCATCGACGCCTGACACCCCCAACTCCTGACTTAACCTATTCCTTTCTCCATTCCTGGACCTGTGGTGGCCATTTCCCTTGCAGCCTGCTCTAATTCTGAGTGACAGGCCTTAGGATCCAAAGGCCTCAGTCCTTTAGCCTTGAAGGAATCAGAGGCTTATGAGGCTAGTCCAAGGCTCTTGGAGGTGGATCCAGCCCCCTACCCTCCAGCCCCTTTGGAAATGAACTCATAACTGCCCGGATAAGCTGGTTTCTATCCACCTGAAACTTCTTCCACAGGAGGCAGCCCAACAGACTACTTTGAATTGACCAAGTGCACAGGTAAGCTCTGGAGCCAGACTGACTGGGTTCAAGATCCCAAGACCATAGCTATTTAGCTACATGACCTTAGGTAAATTCTGACCTTTGTGCATCTCATTTTCCCCAGGTATAAATTTTTTTCCACCCTCACAGAATCCTCATGTGAATTCAACAAGATAATGCAGTTCTTGGCATATAACAAATATATTCATCACTCACCTTGCCCCATCCTTCTGGGAATCTCCACCTTAGATTTGTGTCCAACTCCTTTCCCACCAGCCCATTTGGTGATTCTTGGAGTGTGTAACTCTCCCATGAACTAAGTCAAACCTTGGATCTGGACTGGAAATGGCAGAGGACTGAGCTGGGGAGAAAACGAGGGGTGGGGAGTTGAATGGGTGGGATCAGCCACGCAGGGGAGTGAGCCTGAGCAGTCTGATTGCCTTCATCTGGGTGTAGAGGGCAGAGAGGGCATCCATTGGATACATTTAGATTTCTTGAGCTCCCTCCCTTCTGCAGAACCCTTCTTTCTCCCTGCAATGAAATGGTGAACTAAGCCCAACAGCAAAGAATCTGCCTGCCAGTGCAGGAGACATCAGAGACACAGGTTTGATCCCTGGGTCGGGAAGGCACTCTGGAGAAAGAAACGGCAACCCGCTCCAGTATTCTTGCCTGGAGAATTTCATGGACAGTGGAGTCTGGTAGGCTATAGTCCATGGGGTCACAGAGAACTGGACATGAACGGAACAGGAATCCAACACCACCACCACCTTTGTATAGCTTTGATTCTGAAAAAATTCCACAGATGTACTGTGATTAGTCCAACCAATCACCTCTTGATGGACAGTAGGTTCTTTCTAATTTCAATGAGTATTCCTGAATTCAGATATTTGAATCCATTCTTTATTATTCAGTTGAGAGGGACCCTCCCCCCACAGTAGAACCGCTGGGTCCAGAGGCTAGTGCCTGCTGCAAGCTTGCCTTGCACCCATCCTAACCCCGGGCCTCCCCACACAGAGGGTCTGCTGCTCTTGACAGGCACCCACTGCCCTTGGTTCCCATGGAGTCGTACACCTCTTACTTTTTCCTATGTGCCAAGGGCACCACTGTTTCATTTCGGTTTTCTTGCTTTTTACCAAGATTTAAAGTATGTTCACGTGCTCCTGGTCACTCTGATTCTTTTGTGAATGGCTTGTTCATCAAGCCGAACTTTGTGGGGTTTGCTTTGCTTTCTTTCTCTTGCCTGGTAGGAGTAGCTCCTGGCTGAACTGATGCCTAAATGTTGAGCCAAAATGTGGGCATCCTAGCTTCCAGGGATTTCTGAGGTGGAAAGGAATGAGCCAGTTGGCCTGGGCGTGTACCCGCCTCCACTCCCTACAGGAAGCTGGGTGGGACAAGCTTTCCACAGGTAGCTGTCTTCCAGGGAGGATGGACTACTTGCCTTCATAGAGAGGGCTGGGCCAAATGATTCTGGTGGTTTCTCTGGTCCCCAGCTTCCATGAAAGACAGGGAATTCAGAGGGCAAACTCAGATATGAGCCAGCTTTCAGATCTGAGTCCTGACCTGCTTTGGAATTAGCATGGGGGTGATGGTCAGAGTGGGGGGCGGGAAAGGCTGGACAGGCAGAGGCAAGGCAAACTCATTATGTTCCCAGAGGAGCAGGGAACACCCCACGTGGAGCCTGACTCACCACTTATCACCATGGTATCTGTGGCCCCATGGCACTGTTTTCCCTTTCCTTGGAATTTTTCTGGCTTCAGAAATAAGACCACCAGAACAAAAAGGTCCTAAAAGATCTTTCAGAGTTAGGACAGGAGCCAAGCAAAACAACGAAGAGTAAAAACAAAGATGAACACACAAGCAAATGACTACATTCATGCACTTATTAAATATTAAATATATTTGTGCAGGATATCTAAAAAGAAAACAACTGAAGTATTTTTGACAAAAGATTTCCTTCCTCTAATTATTCCACTAAAGCTCTGTTATTTTTATTTAAAACTTTTTATTTTATACTGGAGTATTGTTGATCAACAATGTTGTCAGTTTCAGATGTACAGCAAAATAATTCAGTTATACATATATATGCCCCAATTTTTTTTCATGGAGAAGGAAATGGGAACCCACTCTAAGTATTCTTGCCAGGAAAATCCCATAGACAGAGGAGCCTGGCAGGCTACAGTCCAGGGGTTCTCAAAGAGTCAGACACAACTGAGTGACTAATACACACACATTCTTTTCCCATTTAGGTTATTACATAATATTTAGCAGAGTTCCCTGTACTGTCCAGTAGGTCCTCGCTGGTTATCTATTTTAAACATAGCAGTGAGCACATGTCAAAGCTCTGTGTTTTTTAAAGAAGGGTGATGGGAGGGATGAGAATGTTTTGATCCACCCTGCCTATCTTACAGAAGGGGGAACTGAGGCCCAGGGCAGGCACACTATTGCCACACACAGCAAGAGGCATTTGATCCTGAATCTTCTGCCTCCAGGGCTGGGCTCCTTTCTTGTGAGATCTGTCTCTGCTATCTGTCCCTTGAAGGGCTGCTTCTGGCCCAGAGACATAGTCCTTGGGGTTGAAAAAGAAATCAGAGCACAGGCTATGTCCGCAGCTGTGCAGCCAAAGGGGAAGGATTCCCTCTTTATTCTCACCTCCTTCGACAGGCCACGTTTTCAAACTGATGGAAAATTGTCCTTTTCCCTTCATTTTATAAACTTTGGGATTTTCTTTCTGCACCTCATATGCAATCACTTCAAAGCTGACGACACACATCACACAGATCAGGACAGACAGGGCTTGGGGGTGGTCCCAGAGCTAGTGTCAGAGTCAGGACTTGCTGGAATCTTTCTTGCTCACTAAGAAGCCTTTGAGACTTAATCTTTCTTTTTTTCTAAGTAAGATGCTAGCTTTCGGACATTACTCCCTCCTCCTCTATCCCTGTTCTAAAATAATCTCTTACTTTCTTTCTTTTCACTTGCTATGTCCTTAGAATCCTCCTAACCCCCATCACTTTATTTTCTTGGGCTCCAAAATCACTGCAGATGGTGACTGCAGCCATGAAATTAAAAGACACTTATTCCTTGGAAGAAAAGCTATGACAAACCTAGATAGCGCATTAAAAAGCAGAGACATTACTTTGCCAACAAAGATCCATCTAGTCAAAGCTATGGTTTTTCCAGTGGTCATGTATGGATGTGAGAGTTGGACCATAAAGAAGGCTGAGTGCCAAAGAATTGATGCTTTTGAACTGTGGTGTTGGAGATGACTTGAGAGGCCCTTGGACTGCAAGGAGATCCAACCAGTCCATCCTAAAGGAGATCAGTCTTGGGTGTTCATTGGAAGGACTGATGCTGAAGCTCCAATACTTTGGCTACCTGATGTGAAGAGCCGACTCATTAGAAAAGACCCTGATGCTGGGAAGGATTGAGGGCAGGAGGAGAAGGGGATGACAGAGGACGTGATGGTTGGATGGCGTTACAGACTCAATGGACCCGAGTTTGAGCAAGCTCTGGGAGGATGGTGAAGGACAGAGAAGCCTGGCGTGCTTCATCCAGTCCACGGGGTCACAGAGTCAGACACGACGGAGTGACTGAACAAGAACAACAAACCCCCATCACTGCATCACTTTCTTCTTTTCAGAGCACTTTACCTCTGAATGCCTCAGTCTGACATCACAGAACTCTGTGAAGGAAATGGAGAGATGGGGCCAGGATTGGAGGGATTCCTCCCCCATGGAGACCTTGCTGAGATCTTAAGGGACAGTAGTCACCAAGCATGTCAAGGTCAGAACTTTAGATTTGTGACTGCAAAATCAGCATTTCCTCCCCTTCTCCAGCAGGGGCGTGGAGGTGTGTTTCCAGGGGTGGGGCTGAGCCTCAGAGGTCACTGCATCCAGGGCAAGCTTTCTTGAAGGATCCATCCTGGGGCGGAGCTCTAGGGAACACAAGGGACAGGCTGAGGTGGCAGCCACATGGCCTCTCCGGTGTCAGCCACCCTCTATGTCTCCCAAACGCTGTGGTTCACCTGTGTGCTGAATCCAGCCTCCTTAGAACTGCTGGGGTTTCTGGGCCGACAGATCTTTATTTTTGAGAGACGTCCTGAATGTGTAACTCCACTGAGCAAAGCTCTTTCCTTGTGGGCCGCCTCTCTTCCTGGCCTGGTGCTACCACGCTCCTCTTTCGCAGAATGAGAAAGTTGTCTTTGCTGCCTGCTCGCGTCCCTTTTGGCCCCATGAGCCTGCTCCGGGTCCTTACAGTGACCCGTTTTCCTCGAACTCCTAGTACCTTGCATCTGGCATAAGCATCCTCCAGGCAGCCATGTCCTGTCCCTCATAGCTCCGTGATGCTGCAGATAGACATGAAATTCACAAGGCTGAAACTGAGCCTGCAGGCTCTGGTGTAGCCAGACTGCCAAAAATTCAGCTCGTGTAATTGCCAGCTCTCTATGTAACCCAGGCACCACAGTACCAATGGTCAGATGCCCTGCCTCTTTTCAACATGGTGCCTCCAACTTCCCTCTTGGTTTGCCCTGCCAAAAGTTTGCATGGGGGTGGGGGGGAGTTTGTGTTTGGTTGTCTGCACAAGAAATCAACTCTAACATTTGTACCTCAGCTCTCCTACATGTCTGTCTCTCATAACTGTCATCTCTTTATCCTTTTCTTCTTTTGCATCCCAGGAGAGCTGGCCAAGTTCTTTCTCTACTTTGCTGATTTGTTTTTCTGGGTCATCAAGTCTATTTTTCTTTACCTTCTTCCAAAGTGGTTTTTAATTCACTTATTATGTTTTTAGTTACTTTATAATTCTTCTGCTTTTCACCCATCTCCCTTTTCCTATTACCCCATTATTTCATTTTAAAATGAAGTCTATGTTCTTTCCCAAGGCTTTCTGCTCCTCTTTTAGGCAGATCATGTTTTCTCTTCTACTGAACTTGCTGAGAAGGGGAACAACATGTTCCTCTCAGATATACAGTCAGGGTAGACCAGTGTGAGGGCTCCCAGCTCAGTCCCTGACTCCTGGCTTATCTGTGCTGTGCTGGGTTGGGATTCTGTCACTCCTGTCTGGCCCTTGGACACTCAAAGCTACTGTTGGGGTGCAGGGAACCCCAGCACACTCTGGTTGTTCTGGCTTCTCCCCTCTGGCCCCAGGTCCAGCTGTCAGTGAAATGACCATGTCCCAGAATGCATTTTTCCACTTGCTCCCTACTTTCTATCATTTGCTTGCCTGGTTGTAGACAGATGATGACCAAGAAAGACAGGGCAGTGCCATGAGGAGAGGTTACAAAACTCTTCTTCAAAGAATAGCTCTTAAGATACGGAGAAGGGTAGCTGGCCCATTTGTGATGGGTCCAACCCTGGGTCACTGAGACAGGACTCAGGAGAGGAAGGATGTGAAGAGTCTTCCCACCTCTTCCCAATGGGCCCTCTCTGCTTGATGCAGGGCATTCTAGGTAGGTTAGGAGATATTACTGGGAATTCTCCTAGACATGCTTGGTAAGAAGTTTTAAAGGCTGACTGGTGAGCCACTCATGATTTTGAGCTAGATGCCTCATATTCAACTTTCAGTGCACACTTACTGCTTAATCCCCCACCTCCCTTCATTGATTTCTTCATCTTACAACAGCTGAGTTTTCACTTGGCACTAATCCTCTCAGTCCAGGTCTCCTGCATAGGCCTCTGGAGGCAGAGCCCCTGACCTCAACCTCAGCTAATTGGTACTTCACATTCCACAGTCTCAGAAACTGGCTTAGGGGTGGGCATTGATGAGAGAGTGGCACAATCAAAATGAGGTTCAGGACTTTTGTGGAAACTCCTGGAAAGGATGCTCAGGTTTCCCTTCTTGAGCCAGAAGCCTTGTGAGCTAAGTCCTGGATGGCATCCTGCAGCCTGAGAATGAAACCAAAGACTGGGGAGAGGCTGTAATCCTGAGAGCAGTGAGGAGCTCCTGATCCAGCCTTGCCTGAAGCTGGTCTTGCTCTTGGTTCTTTATCAGTGATGAACCAATGAATTCTTTTATGTTTTAAGCCATTTGAATCAGGTTATCTGTCACTTGGGGTTGAATGAGTCATCATTTACACAAGTGTGACGACAGGATTAGGAAGGAAAAGACCAAATATAAGGAGGCATGTGTGACTGCTCACTCAGTTGTGTCCAACTCTCTGCGACCCTAAGGACAGAGGCCGCCAGGCTCCTCTCTCCATGGGATTCTCCCGGCAAGAATGCTGGAGTGGGTTGCCATTTCCTTCTCCAGGGCATCTTCCTGACCCAGGGATCAAACCTGCATCTCCTGTGTCTCCTGCATTGGCAGGTGGATTCTTTACTACTGTGCTACCTGGATATGTTCCCAAATGTTTACAGTATTATCTTTGGGTGGCAAGATCATGAGTTATTCTTATTCATCTCTTCATATATTTTATTTTCCTACCTTTTTTTAGCAAGCATGATTTTGTGAATAAAGAACAAACAAATAAGGAAAACCTCCAGGAAGTACTATATTAAATACTTCTTCAGTTTGGAAAGGCAAGAGGCCGAAGAGGCCAGTTCTCAGGCCCTGCGGAAGCCATGGGTCACCGTCAGGCATGCCTGGAGGGCTGGGTCGTGGAGGCGGACCTCCTACCCAGCCCCGTAGCAGACATTTGAGGAGTTCCCCTTAAAGTTGGATGAGGAAATCCTTCTTCACACAGTGAGAAGTAAACTTAAGGCAGCTGTTCTCTCCAGAGAAGGCTCGAGTTGAAAATAGAAATGACTTCAAGTAGCTTTGAACCATTCTTGAATGGCAGTTCTGTCGCAGACTTGGAGGGAGGTGTGCTACGTGTGGGGCTGTCTCTGGCCTTGGGCTGGGGGTCAGGGAGGCCCCTAGGGGGCCAGGCCAGGACCATCTGCGAGGCTGGGCGGCCACACTGCACCCACCTGGTCTCCCACGTTAGGGTTTGGGCAAGGTGGGTGGCGGCACACTGCCCGCACCCAGCTGAGCGCCCAGCGCTCAAGAAAGCACGTGTTTTTGCACTTGCTGCATCGAGTGGCACAGAGGACAGACGCGCCGCGGAGCCTGGAAACCCCAAGACTTGAGTCACTGCTGACTGTTGCCTCAGGCACAGAACTCCAAGTGCAGGCGCTCAGTCCTGCTTATGTCTGTGCATCCAGGAAGCAGAGTGATAGCAGTAAAAAAGTTCAGATGGAGTCAGGCTGGGCCAGGGAATTCCTGTGTGTGTGAGAGAGAGGGAGCTTTGGAAATCATGCAGTATCATAGTCTTTCCTTAAGTGATACCTGGCACTGAGTTTTCTCAATGTGGGTTCCCTTGTCATCTGGTTCTTGTAATGGGCATCAAGGAAGCATGTTTGCAGCAATATTCCTTTGGGAGCTAATTTATGAACACTCCAGTCCTGTGCTGGAGAATCACAATGTACACTAGTGTATTAATGGCTCTGAGAGGTCTTTCAGTGAAGAAGCCTGGTTAATTGAAGGATTCCAGGACTCATTTGGTGGGGGGGATCACCCACAGGCTGGAGTGAGTGAGGTGTAAGGCCAACTGTGCAGAAGGTGACTACTCCCTGAAATGTGGACAAGGGCCATCTAGAGCTGGTGGAGTCTGGGGCATGGATGTGTGGACCAGCCAGGTAGATGGGGGTGATTCGGCCCCAGAGCATTAAAATCATAGGATAGACAGTAAAGATCTTGTATTTCATCCGATTTAGACACCTCACGTTATAGAGACAGCCACTGAGGCCCATAGAAGGGAGTTGAGTTACTCCTTGTCACCAGAGTTGGGGTACACCACTGAGGCCGATGCTGGATAAGCCGGGAGGAGGAGATTCGATGGGTGTACTATCAAGGAGCCTGCCCACCCACTGGAAGCTTGGAGAACCGTGTTCACAAAGTAGGCAGGAGCCCAAGCAAGTGGGTTGCTGAGCCTGTGGCCAGATATGACCCGAAGCTGGATTAGGCAGCTTCAGCTGGAGCCAGGACGCGCTAGAAACTGACCCGCAGCTCTTCATGTCACCCTCGGTGGGAGCAGCCAGTTGACTCAGCACAGGCCGTGTGCCCCTCCTCGGCCGTAAGGTCTGGGAGGACCCGTGTCTGGCTGGCTTGGCCTCTGTAGCTGAGGCCTGGAGCCTGCCTTTCTCCATGACTGGCAAAGGAAAGCAGCCCAGTCATTTGGCTCAGGGCAGAGTGAGTTTACACACCCCATCTCCTAGTTTCCACTTCACATGATTCAGTCATGTGTCCTGTAAATATTTCAAATCCTGATTTAATGAACAACATGGACCTTGACAAACTTCTACCTACCACGGTAGGATAAAATTTTGAAATCATTTAAACATTCACCTGGACTGTTCTTCCTCGCTTGTCTCCTACCCTTTCCTTAGTCTTTCCTTCCAACCTCATGATACAGTCATCACAGCAGAAATAGAAGAACAAGCAGTCACATTGATTTTCAATTTCATGGCAGAGAAAATAGTTTGAGGGGTCTCAAAGTCTTTCCTTTGGAGTATCTAAAATCCTAAGTGTACAGGACTCGGGAGGACAAGGGTGTGGTAAGTTAACCATTTTTTCCCCACTTACCCAGAAGGGGGTTTCAGAAAGACTTAGATGCTGACATGGAATTCTGGCTAGGAACGGTCTTGCCATACACTTCAAGTCCCCAGACCCTGGAGTTGAGGGGGAAATAGTATACTCAGTAGTTTGGGGGCTCTGAGAACAGAGGGGGCAGGTGCCCCACTCCCTGAGACAAGTTGGGGGACTGGAAGCTTCATAGAAAAGCTTCAGCATTCAGCGAGGGGCCAGCCAAACAGGAGGGGTGGCCTGAGGGCCCAGGCTACGTCACAAGCTTGTGTCTCATTGGGATGGGGCAGCAGGAGAGCTTTGCTGATGACCTTGAGGGCCAGCAAACCCGGAGGGCCTCATGCCTGGAGAAGTGGAGATGTGACATCAGGAGCAGGCATGGACCAACAGCACCAGAGTGGCAGAAATGAGGACTCCTCACCAGCCCATGTGGGTGTCCACGAGGGACCAATGCCCTGCTCAGCAGAGGCTGATGTGGACAGGTGACCACAGAGAACCAGACATGCTCTCTGGGTGCTCTGATGCCTGTTTCCTGACCCCAGTCGGGTACCACCATCTAAAAAAAGAGAGGGGGGGACCCTGAGGCAACTAAAATGGAGATTCTGCCAAAAGTAGAATGCGGGGGGTCAATGGGGAAATAAGCTTTTCTTTATTTCCCATTTGAATTTGCAGTCTATGAAATTAATTCTAATACAGTTAAAACTAATCCACAATATTTTACCAGATAAATGTTTCAAGCGTCTCTTTTTTTGAATTATTACCAAACACTATGTGATGCTGGTTTTTCCTTACCCATAATCTGGATTAAAATTAAAATGATGGATGACACACTGGCACTTATTTTTTTATATAAAATAGGGCTGACCCTGATGGCTACCTTTTGGGCTCTGCTGGGTAGTCCCACCGCAGCCCACCAGCGGCTTAGTGTCCAGGAGCGACCGGGCCCCTCATTTAGCCCAGCCTCTTGGGCTGAACACTCCATGAGTCACTCTTCTTCCTGGTGGGGTAAACACTGGTGAGATAATGCTGATGACAGTACACTCATCCTTTGGCATTTGTTGGGGGTTGGCTCCAGGACCCCTGTGGGTACCAAAATCCTCAGATGCTCAAGGTCCTCATCGTTTGCCCTCTGTATACACAGTTTTGCATCCCAGGATAGGGAGAAACAACTAAGCATTTATTGAAAAATATTTGGGTCTAAGTGGAGAAGTGCAGTTGAAATCCATGTTGTTCAAGGGTCAGCTGTACTGTGAAAACCCCAAATCTCTGCCTGTGACTGGGCCTCCCCTGGGGCCTCGGTTTCCTCGTCTGTAAAAGTTGCTTTGCTGCTCACAGCAGTCCAGCTCTCAGGCTTCCTGCGACTGCCACGGGCGGGTGTCTATCCATGAGCCTCTCGTTTCATCTTCGCAACAGCCCTGCCAGTTTACAGATGCTGAAAGTAGATGTACAGAGAAGGGACTTGCCAAAGGCCAGACACTTAATTCATCGGATCTAGAACTTCACTGATGGTAAGACACACCATGACTTTATAGAAAGAAAGAAAAAGAGCTGACAATTATAACTGCAAGGGGTCGCAGATCCTAAGACCATTCGAATGTCAGGGATGTTAAAATGTGTGAAAAGGAAGCCTTAGAACTGACAGACTGCTGAGATGAGCAGACAAGGGTGCAATCCTGAGTCTGAGGGATGCAAAGCTCAAGGTCTTTACATTCGGACCAGCTGCCAAAGGCTGATGTGAGTGAGACTTGAAAGAACCACAGGACGCAAGAGGACTTCTAAGCTTTTAACGTGCGGTGCAGACGCAGGAATCGTCACCGGGAGGGACGTGCCAACAGCTGGAGTGGAATAAATCCCCGGCTCTTACGGAAGTCACCTCGTTTAGACAGATTTTCAGTGAATTGGAATTGGGGTGGGATTTGGGTGGAATTTGGTTACAACGCCAAAAGCTGATTCTAGCCTAGGCGTCTGATACAGTGTTATGAGTCAACAAATCCAAGAACAGCTTGGCTTACCCCAGACCCAATTCCCTACAGGGGCTAGACTCCAGATTTGTTGGAAAAATAAGAAGTCTTTTGGTTGACGCAACAGACCAGGATGAAGTTCAGAAGATCAAGAGCGCCTGGACTCCCCCAGGCTCTGCCCTGCCCTGAGTCTGTGGTTGCAGGAGGCACTGGGGTCTGCATCTCACCAGCCCCTCTCCTTGGGTAGGGCAAGTCCCACCTCCCTGGGGCCCACTTTATTAAACATTTTTAATTTATTTATTTTTGGCTGCCCTGGGTCTTTTTGTTGCGTACTGGCTTTCTCTAGCTGCAGTGAGCTGGGGCTGCTCTCTAGCTGTCCTACAAGGGAAGTGGCTTCTCCTCTTGCAGAGCACAGGTTCCAGGGTGTGCAGGCTTCAGTAGTTGCAGCTCTTGGGCGCGGTAGTTGTGGTACACGGGCTTAGTTGCTCTGAGGCATGTGGAATCTTCCTGGACCAGGGAACAAACTTGTGTCCCCTGCATTGGCAGGCAGATTCTTAACCACTGGACCACCAGGGGAGTCCTAGAGCCCACTCTTGACTGGGGATGTGTTTGGGTCAAATGGAAGGTCAAGCATCCATGGACCCTGAAAACTGCCTTTGCTGTGAAACCCTCGCCCAAATTAGATCTTTCCCCTAGACAGAGCCTGAGTTCCCAAGGCTTGGGACACTGGGATCTAGACCTTGAATTGCTTCTCAGGGCGTACCAAGTCTGCATCTGGGCCTGTCCTTTCCTGGCTCCCTTGCCTCCTCTGCCATTTTCCCAGGTAACCATTTGTCACAAGTTACTGTTAACACACTTGGGCATCACCTGTGCCAGCTCTTTAGGGAGCTAATTTTATCAGTTCTGCTCAACACTCTCTAAAGTAGAAATTATCTTCCCATTTTATTTTTTTTTTTTTGGCCAGACAATGAATGATGTGGGATCTTAGTTCCTTGACCAGGGATTGAACCCTTGGCCCCTGCATCCCTGCATTGGAAGCCCAGAATTTTAAGCATTGGACCAGCAGGAAAATCTCTCATACCCATTTTAAAGATAGAAAACTTGAGACTCAGCAAAGCCAAGAAATAAGACATCCAAGGCCACACAGCCCCTTAATAAGAGAGGTCCTAGCCAAGTCTCTACAGTATGCTGAGAACAATGCCTAAATCAGCAGAGGCGCTCAGCTACTTGTTAGATGACAGAGTGAAAACTCCCTGATTATGAAGATGCTAAGAATTTTGCTGTGAACTAATTGTTATTTAATTTTATTCATCTGAGCACCTGCTTTTGTGCCCAGCATGGACCTACAGATGAAGTGGGTTCTGGGCAACTGAGGTTGTAACATATACACACACACACACACACACCCCATCCTCCCTTAATGACCCGCCTGCAATTGATCTACTGCTAAGTAGCATTTCGTGTACTGGGGAGCTTCTATTTCCACACTAGCAGCAAATTTGACCTTTGTTGTCAGCTGCCAGCTGCTTATAATTCTGACAGATGCAAGCACATTTCTGGGAAGCTGTAGCCTCTCAGGACCTCACAGATCAACAGGCAACGCTGGCGGCTTTGGTAAGATTGATCGGCCCGCGAGAATCCCATTTACAGCCCGAACGGAGCCTCGGTTTACCGTGGCCTGGGCTCTGAAGACTTCGACAGCTCCCTTCTAAATCTGTCAGCTGGGGCTGGTGGCGATATTAAAGAACACTCTATTTATACGAAGCAGCAATTAGAGGAATGCTCGCCAGTGGGGCACCGCTTCCAAGTAAATCCCCGGCCTTCCAAATGGTGTCATGCTTGTGGTTATTTTAATCCGCTTGGAATTTCAGGGCTATTAATGTGACGGGCCATTGCGGAGGATCAGCCAGGTTTATTTCTGCTGACATTTCAGAGAACACACTCAGGTTCCCAAGACGGCCGCACCTCCCTCCAGGCACATCCACTTCACCAGGGCGGAGGAGAGGCTGTGCCAGGGGAGGGAGAGGCATCTGCAGAGATGCGGAAGCTCCCCAGTCCTGCTGCCCATTGGTTTCTTCCTTCCCCTGCCTCCCTCCTTTTCCTGGGGCACCCCCCATTTTCTGCCCACCTCCCTCTGGGCCCCCCACTCTCATGTCCTTCTGTTCTTCTTTTATTCTCTCTAGGAAATCAAGGTGTATCTGAGATGGTCTTTCAGACATGAGTGTCAGGGTCCCACTTGACAGTTAATGGGGCACTGGTTATAATAACTTGACCTAGGAATGGGGTTGCCAGATATTGGGTTGGCCAATTAGTTAGTGGGATTTTTTCATAAGATGTAATGGGGAATAAAAAAGCAACAACCTTTTTGGTCAACCCAACAAATTGTGGCATGCTCACTTAAATAGAGAGTTCAGATGAGCCTCTAAGACCATTTTTCAGTATATGTTCCACACAATATTTTGAGACATGCTTATAACCCCCCAAAATTAATTATTTATCTGAAATTATTTCACAGAGTGCCCTGAATTTTTATTTGCTAAATCTGGCAAGTCTGTATGGAGAGGGTGGGTATCAGGTAGAGAAACCACTGCTGGACCAAAAAGTGTCACACCTTAATGCAGGGGCTGGACTTGTCCTTGGTCTCAATCACCTTGTTAGAAATATTTTCATACCAGCTAGGAAAGTTCCTCATCTCCCTGAGGTCCTCCCAGGACCCTCCCAGATGTTCCCCACAGGGCGTCTGTTAGAGCCCCCAGGGCCCTCAGAATCCTCTTAACTCTCTGATTTTTTTTCCTGCTACACTGTAGGTCTCCTGAGGGCACAGACCAGGCCTTCTTTCACTTTAAATCCCCAGGTCCTGACAGGTGCAACATTTGGAGACAGTCAATAAATATTTATTGAATGAATGGATGGATGAGTAAAAGCAGATTTTACTCCAGTAACAATGACATCACCTATCAAAGCATTTTAGGAACCCTTTTTAATTTAATGATGAACTAACTTAGAAGAGCAGGCTGCTGGTGCTGCTTATGAACTCTTCAGTTGCAAGATTGTAGGGAACGTCTGGGAGGGTCCTGGGAGGCCCTCAGGGAGATGAATTGGTATGGAAATATTTCAATGTTTTAGCCATAAGCCTGGCTGCACTGCAAGGGAATGAAGGAAATGAATGGCAACCCACTCTAGTATTCATGCCTGGAGAATTCCATGGGCAGAGGAACTTGGCTGGCTACAGTCCATGGGGTTGCAGAGAGACAGACATGACTGAGAGGCTAACCCTTTCAGACACTTTCATAGGCTGCATTGTTGTATACAGCAGCTGAATATTAGTGCTTACTTGTTCTGGAAACAGAAATATTCTCACATACACTCCCCCAGCCCCGACAGGTAAGCAAACTGAGACACAGAGAGGTTAAGAAGATTTTCACTGGACTCACAGCTCAAGCTGCAGTGTTAGGTTTGAATACAGGCAGCCTGGTCACAGCCTCCATGCCAGAAGCTCTTTCCCAATGATTTCTGCCCGTTTATTATGTTAACATACCTATTGTTGTTGTTTAGTCTCCAAGTTCTATCTGACTCTGCCACTCCATGGACTATAGCTTGCCAAGCTCCTGTCTGTGGGATTTCCCAGGCAAGAATACTGGAGGAAATGGAGTTGCCATTTCCTTCTCCAGGGGACCTTCCCAATCGATGGATCAAACACTCGCCTCCTGTGTTGGCTGGTGGATTCTATACCGCTGAGCCACCCAGGAAGCCGAACACACCTATGCTTCCAGGCAGAGTCTAAACACTTCATTGTTTACATGTGGTCTGTCTGGGTCTGCTCTGGTTGCTGTAACAAAACACCATGGACTCTGTGTCCTCAACAGCAGAGGAGTTTTGCTCAGTTCTGGAGGATGGAAATCTAAGATTAACCTGCCAGTTGATTCAGTTCCTGGTGAGAACTATCTTCCTGGGTGGGGGAATGACTTCTTGCTGTGTCTTCCCGCACATGGCAGGCAGGAAGAGAGAAGGAGAGAGGGTTCTCTATGTGTCTTCTTATAAAAGGACTAATCCTATCACAGGGGCTTAGCCTTCCAGATCTCATCTAAACAATTATTCCCTAAAGTCCCATCTCCAGATACCATCACAGTGGGGGTTAGGGCTTTAGCACATGAATTTGGGGAGGACTATAAGCGTTCTAGAACCCAGTCCACACAACAGCTCTATGAAATAGGTCCTCTTGTTAGTCCCATTTTACAGATAAGAAGTCAGGCCAACCTGAGGCTAAGTTACTGGGCTAAGGTCATGCAACCGATTTGGGAGGTAGGAGCTATTCTTGAGACAGGTCTCCAGGTATTTGCATATTCAACTCTCTGGTCCTCTCCACTCAGACATCACCTCCTCCAGGAAGCCTTCCAGGACACCCAGACTGACAGCTCCCCCTCCTGTTTCTGCAGCATTGCCTGTATCCCTGTTGAATTAGGATTGCCTGGTAACTTGTTGCCCATTCCCACTCCCCACTGGATTTCAACATCTTTCCCTTTGCTGTGTCTCCACTCACCATTCTTGTCACAAGATAGATGCCTTGCCTGTATCTATCCAGAGGATGTCTCCAAAACCCGCGTTCTCCTCTGCCATCAGGACCCAGACAGCCTGGCAGACCAGCGAGGACGAACTTATGGGCTGGGACATGGACCACCTCCCTATCAAGCCAGGCCTCCCAGGGTGAGAATTGCTTGGCTTTCTGTGACTTGCACTGCGGCTGGGATGCTAGGAAACCTGCAAAAGCCCACCTGAGCCTGGGGAAATATAAAAGTCAGAAGGTTTTATTGCCGTTTTAGGAGTCTTTAGACAGTTCCTTTTGGAAATAATTTTAGACATCAACAAAAGCCTAGAGGTATCCAGAGCTCGGCAAGGGACAGAGAGGGAGGCAGGCCTGGCCTCCGCGACCAGCTGCTCCACCCAAGCGTCGGGGGAGGAGGAAGTTTATTAGGCTCTGGCTCCCCATCTTGGAGACCTGCTCATAACTGTCCCCAACTTTGTTCCTTGGGCTGAGTGCCCGTTCCTCCAGAGTGGGCCGTGGAGGGAGAGGTGGATATGGAGCATTCTATCTGAACTCACGCAGGGTGTGTGTGCTTGGACGGGCTGGAGGCTGCTGATGGAGAAAACACTGATGTTCGCTAGCAGCCTGGGTTTGAGACCCAGATCTGCCACTTCCTTGTCTAGCACTTGTGAGCAAGTCTTGACCCTCCAAGTCTTTGTTCCCTCATCGCTTAAACAGGGATCATAGTATCAGAGGGTAACGATGCAGGTTGTCAGAGAGTGGAACTTGGGAATTGTCTGGATAACTCAGGCATACCGCTGACAGAGTTCCTCAGGCTATGCTTGAGGGTCTAAACAAACTCAGACCTTGGCATCAAGAATAATAAAAATGTGAACTTCAGCCTTACCTTTTAGAGTCTATACCCTAATATGGCTTTACAACCCTGGGAGCATTTCAGGCATCGTGTGCTGAGCTGGGAGTGGGTGGGGTGGGGGCAGACAGGTGGGACAGAAGCCATCAGAGACTTCTTCTGATGCAGGATAATGGGGGCCTGGAAAGATGCTGCAGGGGGAGGTGAGACTGGGGGGATGTTAAGGACGAGGACCGATTCTGGGAGGTGGGACCGGACAGCACAGGGCGTCCTATTTGTCAGCAGGAAATTATTTTCCATTTCCTAGAATTTTGTAGAGGGTGGGGGACGGGGAGTTGAGAAGTGGAGTTGAGGCCCCCAGTTCTCCACAGGCCCTGGGAAGAGCACCCTCAGATGGAGGGACACTCAGGCAGCTCTGAAACCATGTCCTTTGTGTCTGTCAACCCTGGCTTTCTTGCCCAGAAATCCCCCTGCTTTGTTTATCACAGTGAGCCTGTTAAGTGTTGTCTTGGGTATCTCTGTCAATACTCCTTTATTTTCCATCCACTAAACAAGCATAGCTTCCCAGGTGGCTCAGTGGTGAAGTCTACCTACCAATGCAGGAGATGTGAGTTCAATCCCTGAGTTGGGAAGATCCCCTGGAGAAGGAAATGGAAACCCACTCCAGTATTCTTGCCTGGAAAATCCCATGGAAAGAGGAACCTGGCGGGTTACAATCCATGGGGTCGCAAAGGAGTCAGACATGATTTAGCAACTAAACAACAAAAACAAGCCCATGTTTTAGAGAGCTGAGAATGCCACTCCTAAGACCTCAACATCTGGCTTAATTTCCTGGTGTGTGTGTGTATATAAATATATATAATTTTTAAAAACTTTTCTCATGAGAGGGAAGGCCTATTGACTCTTACTCTTGGATAGATGCTTCTATTCAGAAAGAGATGAGGTTGGTCTTCTTTCTCCCCATCCTCAACTCTGCCAGAGGCTGCGGGGCAGGCTCCTTGTGCAGACGGACCTGCCCTGCCCAGGGCCACGTGACGTGCCTAGTGCCCTGTGCATGGGCCAAGGGCCCCAAGCCCCGGTGCTGGGCCCCTTGACCTCTAGTCTGAGAGCCGACACCTCTGGAGATCATCCAGCTTCTGTCCTCAGAGGAGGAGGGGAGGAGGTGGTCTTTCTCCCGCTCCCTCTGTCTCCCCCTGCCCATCCCCCCTTGCCCCCCCCCCCCCCACAACCTCTCAGGGTCAGCCTTGCTCTGCGTGCTGGCTGGAGGGAGGGCGCCAAGCCACACGTTCAAGGGGTCCCAGGATATCACTGGCTTCCCTTTGAAATCCTTCAGCTGGCGAATGTTCTCAATAAAGCCAGACTGGGATTGGAGCACAAGCCTTCAGTAACACTTAGCTCATGAGTGAAACCAGACAGAGGGTAATGCTATTGGTTCCACGTGGGGAATCTGGATTTTAAATCAATTTGAAATCCCATTTGGAGAATTTCTTCTGGGTGGAAATTTGAGCTCTGCCTTTGAGAGAGTGAGGTCAGGTTGGCCCACAGAGGCCAGGAATGACTTCGATAGGAAGCCACCCGTGGGATGGAAAAAGCTCGCAGGAGCTCAGAGTAAGGGGGGAAAAGTCCAGCGAGGATGGAATCCAGTCTGGAAGACTGGCATAGGGCTGCACCAGGTCAACGTGAGCTCAAATTCCAACACAAATACTGGAAAGAAAGTGTTTACTACCTCAGAGCTCAGCTGAGAGTCTAGAAGAGGAAAGGAAGCAGTAAGAAAGAAAAAAGAAGGGGACGTGCCCCTTCTCTGACACCACATGCACTATGTAAACTGACTGCATTAACTCCTGGAGGAGTGAGTGTGCATGTGTGTGCGACTATACCTGTGCTCAACAATTGTTCATTTCTACTGTTCTGTGCTTAGTTGTGTGTGTCTGACTCTTTGCAACCCCACGGACTGTAGCCCACCAGGCTCCTCTGTCCATGGGGATTCTCTAGGCAAGAACACTGGAGTGGGTTGCCATGCCTTCCCTGCAGGGGATCTTCCCAACCCAGGGATCGAACCCAGGTCCTCCCGCACTGCAGGCAGATTCTTTGCCAGCTGAGCTACCAGGGAAGTCCCATTTGTATTGTATCCACCGATAAACCTTCACATTAGTTAAATATCCATTATCTCACAGCCCTACAATGGGCCTCTTCACCTCCCAGGATTCTGTTTCACCATCTGTCCAATATAGATAATAAAAATAGTTTCTCCCGGTCCAGAATCCACATCGAGGGAGGAAACAGGCAGGGTGTTAGAATCTATAGCCACGGATCAAATCCAGTGCTAACACGGACCAGCTGTGTGAAACGCTTCCCTCAGTCATCCGGCAAGTCTAACTTCACTTCTCTGGCTCTCGGTTTTCCCGTACATAGAATGGGTCAAAGCCAGGAGCACACACCGTGGGGCGTTTGCTGAAGGTACCCAGCGTAGTGGTTTCTGTCCCGCAGACACCCAGGCCGGCACAGCTAACAGCGAAGAGCTCGGACAGAGGGGAGTCTTAGGAAGGACAAAGGCAGCCTACACCCTCTTTTCTAGGGATCCACTCTGTGGGTTTGTTGGTGAAAAGGATGAACTATGGAGTCAAAGACGAGGTTCTTGCACTGCATAGCAAACACAGCCAATATTTTATAATGACTTTAAATGGAGTATTGCTGTTGCTCGATCTTGTCCGACTGTTTGTGACCCCATGGATTGTAGCCCACTAGGCTCCTCTGTCCATGGGATTTCCCAGGCAAGATTACTAGAGTGGGTTGCCATTTCCTTCATCAGGGTATCTTCCCAACCCAGGGACTGAACCTGTATCTCCTGCATTGGCGGGAGGGTTCTTCTTTACCACTGAGCCACCAGGGAAGCCCTTAAATGGAGTATAATCTATAAAAATATTGAATTATGTTGTACACCTAATATTGTAAATCAGATATTACAATTTAAAAAAAAAAACAGAAAAAGGTTTAGATGTCCCACCTTCTGTCTCTATGACTGCTTTGGGCAAGTCTCCTAATCGTTCTGGGCCTCAGTTTTCCTATCAACAGAGTGGAACCAGGCACATCTCTATGTCCTGGGAAAGCTTGGAACAGGGCCAGACGTGAAACTTGCCACTGATACTCTTCGATTAGGTTCTGTCTTAACATCTGCCACCACAAATAGAGGCTCAAAATATGGGGGAAAATGGCTGGGTCTCTGGATTTGGTGACAAGTGATGCCCTGAAACACGTGACACCCTCCCTTGGCGCAGTATAGGGAACACGGTGAAACTTTAAATGAAGTTTGGCTACACACAGCGTGATTAAGTGCTCGAGGCAGGTCCTTCTCTCTTTCCTCCTGGAAAGCTTCACAAATCTAGCCAAACAGCTTACATGATCATTACAGTGCATTGACATCCAACGCTGTTCCCATTAAATGCATTCATTAGCTTGTAAACATTCAATAAAAGCCCTTTGGATAGCTTCTCACTCCTCACCTCCTCCTCCCTGGGTTCCCTATCAAAAGACACCCCCAACTTTCCTTGCCGTTGTCAAAGACCTCCCCCAGATCCCCCCAGACTATCACTAGGGCTGGCGTTTCTGCCACATGGAGAAACTGTCTTCAGAAAGATATAAATAGGGCTAATTTAAATATCTTTATGACCGTGGCTCCACCAAGGACCGAGGAACTAGATAAAGAGATTCCTGAGACTTTCTTTAAAAGTGACTTCATGTCTTAGTTATCTCCTCTTTGAGAGCAAATGCCTTTCAATTATGTCTCGCCTGCAAGCAGGAGACATGGAATTTATGCTTGAAATTTCCCGCATTCACCAGTGATTCAGGTTTGTTTGTACCATCGACAAATCTTTGTGCTGGCATTGCTGATGTGCAGAGAACATGGTTTAATTTCACATAGAAAAGCTCCCCATTCAGCATGACTTTCCAGGTGTGCTGTAGCACAAAGGGCTTGATGTTCCGGTAATTTGTTATTGAAACTCAAAGTCAGTCATATGGCTTTTGAGGCCCCCTCTGCCTGCCGTGTTCATCCCCACTCTACCTGAATGCCGCGTCGCTGTGGAGGCAGGGCGTGGAGGTCAATGCCAGAACTCCCGGGCCACTGGCTAGTTGAGGTGCACTTGGGCAAAGTGCCTGACCTGCCCACAGGGTTGCTCTGGGATGAAACAGAAGTGGATGCTGTCCTGGGAACTGTGCAGCGCTGCACAGATGAAAGCTTTCTCCATCTCATCTGCCCGCTGTCTACTCCTGTCTGCTTGTTTCTCTGATGTTTTAGTCTGCATCGCAGCTAACACTCACACCAAGCAAGAACTGAAGGACTTCTGGACTGTTCTGTCTAAAGAAGCACATAGTAGTTTGTGTTACCCATAGTTTTTCCTGGTGGTTCAGTGGTGAAGGACCCTCCTGCTAATGCAGCACCTGCAGGTTCGATCCCTGGGTGGGGAAGATCCCCAGAGAAGGAAATGGCAGCCCACTCCAGTACTCTTGCCTGGAAAATCCCATGGACAGAGGAGCCTGGTGGGCTGCAGTCCGCGGGGCCACAAAGAGTTGGACACGACACAGCGACTAAACACCAGCGCCAGTTTTTCCTAGAGGTTTGGTTTGTGCTTCATTTGCCTCAAGGGCTTCAGGGACCCATGGGAGTGAATGAAAGAAAACTTCTGGTTAGTTTGGCCGCCCCTGGAGGACCAGGGCCTGGGAGAGAAAGCCCCTCAATCTGCTGAGGAAAGGGAGAGACCCCAAGGTTGGCTTGAAGAATATTACTCCCAACTAAGGATTAGTTAGATGAAAGCTCAGAATTCTGCTGGTCTCTAGGAGGAGACAAGGAAACCTCTGGTTTCTGTCGGGGAAGCCCCGATTCCACCTGCTGAACCCTTGGCAACAAGAGTTCTGTACTTCCCTGATAGAACCTGGGTAGTGATGGCAAGGTGAGCTTCCTGTCCCCGTGGCACAGATGACTGGAATGCAGAGAAAACTCTGACCCTCTGAAGAGGCTGGACTGGCTGGTTCACATTGCTGACTAGCAGGTGTGTTGACAAACTTCCTAGAACATTTCCAGGGTGAGAAAGTTGTGGGGGGGGTGGGGAAGACTCCTAATGTGAAGAATAGCTAATAATTCAGGCATTTGAAATACACATGTCTATCCTCTTCATACTGTTCATGGGGTTCTCCTTATTGCCAAATTCTGACTTAAATTGAAGAAAGTAGGGAAAACCACTAGACCATTCAGGTATGACCTAAATCAAATCCCTTATGATTATACAGTGGAAGTGAGAAATAGATTTAAGGGACTAGATCTGATAAAGTGCCTGATGAACTATGGACGGAGGTTCGTGACATTGTACAGGAGACAGGGATCAAGACCATCTCCAAGAAAAAGAAATGCAAAAAAGCAAACTGGCTGTCTGAGGAGGCCTTACAAATAGCTCTGAAAAGAGATGTGAAAAGCAAAGGAGAAAAGGAAAGATATTTCCATTTGAATGCAGAGTTCCAAAGAATAGTAAGGAGAGATAAGAAAGTCTTCCTCAGTGATCAATGCAAAGAAATGAGAGGAAAACAACAGAATGGGAAAGACTAGCGATCTCTCCAAGAAAACTAGAGATACCGAGGGAACATTTCGTGAAAAGAGGGGTTCGATAAAGGACAGAAATGGTATGGACCTAACAGAAGCAGACGATATTAAGAAGAGGTGGCAAGAATACACAGAAGAACTGTACAAAAAAGATCTTCATGACCCAGATAACCACGATGGTGTGCTCACTCACCTAGAGCCAGAACATCCTGGAAAGTGAAGTCAAGTGGGCCTTAGAAAGCATCACTTACCAACAAAGCTAGTGGAGGTGATGGAGTTCCAGTTGAGCTATTTCAAATCCTGAAAGATGATGCTGTGAAAGTGCTGCACTCAATATGCTAGCAAATTTGGAAAACTCAGCAGTGGCCACAGGACTGGAAAAGGTCAGTTTTCATTGCAATCCCAAAGAGAGGCAATGCCAAAGAATGCTCAAACTACCGCACAATTGCACTCATCTCACACGCTAGTAAAGTAATGCTCAAAATTCTCCAAGCCAGGCTTCAGCAATACGTGAACTGTGATCTTCCAGATGTTCAAGCTGGTTTTAGAAAAGGCAGAGGAACCAGAGATCAAATTGTCAACATCCACTGGATCATCAAAAAAGCAAGAGAGTTCCAGAAAAACATCTATTTCTGCTTTATTGATTATGCTAAAGCCTTTGACTGTGTGGATCACAACTAATTGTGGAAAATTCCTCAAGAGATGGGAATACCAGACCACCTGACCTGCCTCTTGAGAAACCTGTATGCAGCTCAGGAAGCAACAGTTAGAACTGGACATGGAACAACAGACTGGTTCCAAATAGGGAAAGGAGTACGTCAAGGCTGTATATTGTCACCCTGCTTATTTAACTTATATGCAGAGTACATCATGAGAAACTCTGGGCTGGAAGAAGCACAAGCTGGTATCAAGATTGCCGGGAGAAATATCAGTAACTTCAGATATGCAGATGACACCACCCTTATGGCAGAAAGTAAAGAGGAACTAAAAAGCCTCTTGATGAAAGTGAAAGAGGAGAGTGAAAAAGTTGGCTTAAAGCTCAACATTCAGAAAACTAAGATCACGGCATCTGGTCCCATCACTTCATGGCAAATAGATTGGGAAACAGTGGAAACAGTGTCAGATTTTATTTTTTTGGGCTCCAAAATCACTGCAGGTGGTGATTGTAGCAATGAAATTAAAAGACACTTACTCCTTGGAAGGAAAGTTATGACCAACCTAGATAGCATATTAAAAAGCAGAAACATTACTTTGCCAACAAAGGTCCGTCTAGTCAAGGCTATGATTTTTCCAGTGGTCATGTATGGATGTGAGAGTTGGACTGTGAAGAAAGCTGAGCACTGAAGAATTGATGCTTTTGAACTATAGTGTTGGAGAAGACTCTTGAGAGTCCCTTGGACTGCAAGGAGATCCAACCAGGCCATCCTAAAGGAGATCAGTCCTGGGTGTTCATTGGAAGGACTGATGCTGAAGCTGAAACTCCAATACTTTGGCCACCTCATGTGAAGAGTTGACTTATTGGAAAAGACCCTGATGCTGGGAGGGATTGGGGACAGGAGGAGAAGGGGACGACAGGGGATGAGATGGCTGGATGGCATCGCTGACTCGATGGACATGAGTTTGAGTAGACTCCGGGAGTTGGTGATGGACAGGGAGGCCTGGCATGCTGCCATTCATGGGGTTGTAGATAGTCAGACACGACTGAGCGACTGAACTGATCATCTTCATATGAGTCCCGTGAGCTAATCATTTTTAACCTCACTGTGCTCAAGCTTGCAGCTCAGAGCGATGAAATGACTTTCCCAGGGTCGCATGACAGGACAGACAAGATCCATAGCAGGGCCTTTGCCAGGATTCTACACTAGCCATCTACTCCAGTTGGTTGTCATTGTGGCCGGTGTGGCTACACTTTGGGCATCGAGGGACAGCTGAGGGGCTGGGTTGTGGCATGGGGCAAGCTGTCCCACAAAGCCAAGTGAAAGCCCTGCTGAGCCCTTGCAGATATCCCACCTGGAGGCTGTGTTGAAACAGGGCACTCAGCCTACATCACACAGGTACAGAGATGGGTGAGCTGCAGGCAGTGGTGTGTGGACCTGGCTCCCAGCAGCAGAGGCCTGAGCCTTGTGAATTGTTGCTTAGTTGCTAAAGTCATGCCCACCAGCCCTCCAGGCCCCTTCTGTCCATGAGATGTCCCAGTTAAGAGTACTGGAGTGAGTTGTCATTTCCTTCTCCACCATTCTGGGGCCCTCACACCCCAAGCACAAAGCCTGGCGGGACCCAGTATCTTGTGGGAGCAGAACCTGGGGCTCCTGCTTGCTGCCTCCAGCCTGGGCTCAGGGCCTGAGCGAGGAGAGGGGCAGGGACCCTGGCCTCCCACACTCCTGTCTTTACAGTGAGGAGAGCCCCTCACAATCAACAGAACCTTTACTGAGAATCACCCCTACAGGAACTTAAAGATCATTTTCCGAGCCCCTGACACGGGTATATTGTGTACTTGAGGGGGTTCCCAATAACAAGAGATGAGGAAGATGGATCTCCCCTCAGCCACTCACACGCATCCTGGGGAGAGGGGTGAGGAGGAGGATGTGAGTGAATGGTGCCAGAGAGAGACCCTCACAGGGGCTTTTGGAAGGCATCACAAGCAGTGGAGACAAAACAGGAGATGGTGTCAGGGCCCGGAGACATGGCTTGAGCCTCATCTCTGCCTGGATGCAGCTCTTACAACTTGTTGTTTTATCTCAGAGTCCTGTCTGACTCCTTGCGACCCCATGGACTGTAGCCTGCCAGGCTCCTCTGTCATGGGATTTCCCAGGCAAGAATACTGGAGTGGGTTGCCATTTCCTCCTCCAGGGGATCTTTCAGATCCAGGGATCAAACCCTCGTCTTCTGTGTCTCCTGCATTGGCAGGCAGATTCCTCACCCTTGAGCCACCTGGGAAGCCCCTCTTATAACCTTAAGAAGTCACTTTAAACTCTTCTGTGCTCTGTTTTCCAGTCTGTCAATGATGGTTTTCAATTAGGACAGAGGCTTTCAAACATGTGATGGGCTTAGCTGCACATGCTTTGGGAGGCAGAAGGGCCTATCAGCTGATGTCATTGCTGACCTGAAGGCAAGAGCCTCCCTGCTCCTGAAAACCTGGTCTACAAAACTGTGGGGGAGAGGGTCTAATGAGGGGCCGAGCCAGCCCAAACATCCCGAATTCCTGAATCCTCCCAGCAGGGATGATGCAGTTTCAGTGGTACCTGGAGTGTCAACCAGCTTCCCACTCTGCCTCGTGTGGTTATATTGCCTTGGCCTTGGGGATCAGGTAAGGATCTTTGGGTGCAAATAGTGAAAATGGCTCTGGGTGATGTAAGACAAAAGGAAGATTTGGGGGTACCACAGATTTGAAAGAGGTGCAGAACCTCTGGATCTCAATTGTTTTGGAGGTTTCAGAAGAGGAAGGTGGTAGAACATCTCTGAGTGTTGCCCCCTATGTGCCTTGACCACAAACAGCCACCAATCTCTGTGGCTCTTGCTCAGATTCAGGTCCCCACAAGACAGAATGTGATTGGTCCAGCAGGGCCAGATGTTCACCCCTGACCCAGTCAACTTTAATCAGGGCTGTGGGATGCCACTTGCCTATCTTGGGAGGATTCAGAAAAAGAGAAGTCCTGGTATCATGGCAGCATTATCGGTGGCTGGATATACTGGTGTATATACTGGATATATAGCCCCAGTTATACTGTCCATTCCTGGAAGATAAAAGTCATGGCTGAAATCTATGTTTTAAAATGCCTCTCCCAGAGCAAAACAAATTGCTTCAAGTCCAAAATACAGGCAGAGGGGCTCTAGAGATTTGGTTTCTGGGGTGTGGGAACATCTCTTTCTCTGTTTCCACAATTGCAAAAACCTACAACTTAAAGTATGATGTGGGCAGAGCAATTTCATCCACTTTATAGACAGACCAGTCAAAACATACCCCTCTCTGGTCCTGGGAATAGTGAATTTGAAAAATCTGAGTGTGCCTTTGGAGGAGGAGGAAAGGTGTGTGTATGGCATCCACAGAACCTGAAAGCATATCCAGACAGGCACCAAAAAGAGGAAATGACACTTATTATTTGAATGTTTGCCACTTTAAATGTCCTGTATTAATAAGAATAATAAAAAACCAATGGTTCAGGGATTTCTAATTTTCTCTTGCTCTCAAAAATTAGCATATTTTTTTCCGTTTTCCTAAATTGCTACCTTTTAGATAATGTGTATATAATTACTGAATGCTCCCTGATTCCACCCAAACTCACTCTTTGTTAGGCTGGCTGACTTTGCCTGTATGCTGTCAGATGCTGGAGATTTTTTAAAGCACTGTTATGATTGATGTAATTAAATCGAGACAAGGCTTCCATCTTGCTTTTTTTCCCTCTTTCCTTTCCTTTCTCCCCTCCCCATTGCGGCAGAGTTGAGAGAGAAAGAGAGAGAGCATGAGTTGTCTTTGATTTGTTGGAACTGCTTTAGCAGGAGGCGCAGTATCTGCTTTTCGCTCAAAGAACTTAATAAAACACCCAGAGCAAACTTCAGGCTGAATTGTTCTCGTCAATTACTGGTGCGGCCTCGGGTTTCTCCTCGTTAATTGCTGCGAGCAGGGAAGCCTCACTCAGTGCACAGTGTACCCAAGCATGTATGGAGTTTAATGAATCATAGTAACTCTGCACTCCAAGCAATTAGGTAAATCTAGCTGTTAGTTAGTGAGGCATAAAATAAATTTAATCTCTCTTCTAAAAAATCAATTATAGTGCTGTAATGTATAATTCAATTTGGGTCATGCTACATAAATTTTCTGTTTTTAGTATGTTTTTAAACTGGTGGTTATTAGATTTTGCAAGCTGTGTGTGTGTGGTGTGTTTGTGTATGTGTATGTGTGTGTAGGCTGGAGGATGGGAGAAAGGGGCAACTCAGAGTCTGGATTTATTAAGCAAATGGTGTCTCACAGGGTCTCTGCCCATTTGATTCGATGTTTTACTTGAGTACCTACTGTGTGCCAAGTCTCATGGAAGATAGAGGGGGAGTAATAAACATCTGCCCTCACTAGAGCTTACAGTCTAGTTGATAGTGCAAAACCAAACCAAACAAAGTGAGAAAATAATGTGATGCTGGATGACACCCACACAGGAAAGGGTTGTTGGAGAAAGAATTGGGGATACCTGGGCTTCCCTGGTGTCTCAGAGGCAAAGAATCCACCTGCCAATGCAGGAGACGTGGGTTCCATCCCTACGTGGGGAAGATCTGCTGGAAAAGGGAGTGGCAACCCACTCCAGTATTCTTGCCTGGGAAATCCCATGGACAGAGGAGCCTGGCGGGCTATAGTTCATGGGGTCGCAGGGAGTAGGACACGACTGAGTGACTAAACATCACCACCACCAATGTGGATGTTTGGGCTCTATTTTTAACTCTGCTACTGACCAGCTGGTGGCCTCAGGGAAGTCACCAACTGTTTGAGCCTCAGTTTTCTTATCTGTAAAATGGGACCTGATAGCCCCTTTCCCTCAGGTTTTTGAGATGGATCTGGGTGATGCTGGCTGGGAAAACACTCTGTAGTATCTTAAGTCTGCTGTCAAGCTAGAGAAAAGAGGATGTCAATATCTGGCCTCCTCAGTTCCCTGCAAGTGGCCAGAGACAGGGACCATATCTTACTCTCTGGCATTGTTCTCAGCCCTGGCCTGGCATGCAACGAGAAAGTGGAGGACAGGTGGATGGTAGAGATCTGGGTGGGCTGCCAAGTGAATATTTGGAGAGTAACCAGACAGGCATCCATCCTAGGCCACTTTGCATCAGGCACCATGCTCACCAACCTGACCCTCAGAGTAACACCGCATGGACAGCCCTAGTTTCAGGCAAGGAACCTGATTCTCAGAGGTTTAGCCATTTACTTAAGGCCTTATGCTGAGAAAGCAGCAACATAGATATTTGAACCCCTTCTTTCTTCCCCTATTCTGCCTTGTCTATCCCACATGGATGATAGGCACAGGTAGAAAAGATGGCACTTACACTCCAGAGCTTTGCTGAAGTCCTGAGCCTAGAAGCCAAGGTCCAGAAAGCTCTCCATCCCCCTCCACCAGCTTCTGCCTCTGTCTGCCCATTTGATTCTGTTAATGGAATTCTTAGGAAAAATTACACACCGTTACATTTCCTTGCTAATCTCCCGGCAACAGCCATGGTATGAACATTATTAAAATAGTTAAGACTCCATCCCAGCTGCCTCTCTCCAATTTTCTTGCTTCCAGGGGGGTGCTCAGCAAGGCAGCGAGCAGGCTTACCTACCGAGCACTTGTTCATGGAGAGGCAGAGCCCAGCTTTCGAACCCAGAGCTCCCAAGATGCCTGGGTGCACGTGGGCACGCGCAGCATGGGAGCAAGGGACGGAGGTGTGGGGATTGGTGAGAAGTGAGATTCTCAGCCTGGGTTCGGCCAGGCTGCTGGGAGGCCCTGGGCAGATCGCCTTCCCTCCCTGGGCCTCCGTTATCTCCAAGGCCTGCTGGGTTCCCTTCCTGCTCAGAGGCTCTCTGCATGCGATCTTTGTGACTTTGATAACAAACTCGCCACTGGCTGTGCTTGAAAATGGAGGCTCTGGAGTGCCTGCGGGGTTACTGTCTAATAAGCCATGAGTGGCTCAGCGCCATCAGCTGAGTCACTTTGCAGAGCCTATGGGTCATTAAAAAAAAATCAAAACTAGTGCATGTGAAGCAGCTTTCACAAAATGATTCCCATCACAAAATAAGCCTTTAATTAACAGAATATCACACTCAGCTGAAGCACAACATTCACAGACATATACCCAGAGATGTTAATTATGAAGTGAATTTGCACATGCATGATTTATAGGCCTTTGACTTTAAAGAGAGAAGAAAAAAAAAATCGGCTGCCTACTTTATTTATGCTTTCTGCCCTCTGAGAGAATTCACAAGAGAGAGATACCATGGACGGTTCCAGTGTTTCTTGGAAGCTTAACGTCCCTTTCAGTGACTTTTATGCTTTGCTTACATCAATCAGCTAAATATTTATTGAATTCTCAATTGCCCAGCACAGAGCCAGAGACTTGGGGTGGGGAGGGGGTGATTCAGGATGAGTCACAGCTCTGGTGCTGTGTGTAGATGAGTTATGTACCCTGGAGAAACCTTGCAGAATGTAGGGTCTGCCTTCCTAATTTTGTAGACTAGGAGGCTGGCCAGAAGGGGGACTAACTCCCCCAGAATGGCACAGTGAGTCAGGGTTGGAGCCCCAGCCCTGGCCTGATATCCTGGCTGGGTGCTTCCATGGTACCCCCCAGCCAATGCCGACAGCACTCCGCTAGGCCGGGGAACAGTGAGGAAGTGTTGTGCCCACAGCCTTGGGGGTAGGTGAAACCTGCGTGTGCACACACACTATGGACACCCCACAGAATCTACAACAACAAGATGAGTGGACTGCAGGGTGGCACCTGTTGAGGGTCCTAGGACTGCGGGAGCTCTGAAGGGGGTCCCTCAGGGTCTCTCCTGAGGCCCTGGACTAGGTGGCCCTCAGTTCGGCTCTAGAGGAGGGCGAATGGGACCGGCAGAGCAGAGGGGACACTCCTGCTGGAAGCCGGCAGGGTCAGGAGCATCCTGAGGGCAGAGAGAAGGCAGATTCTGCAAAGCCTTGGTCCACAGGTGCTTTTCTCATCCTCCTTCTGCCCACATGCCCCATCTTCCTCTGGACAGCTGGACCAAGCTGCCAGGGAGTGACAGCGACAGGTTCCTGCTTTTTTGAGCTTCAAAAACTGAAAACAGTGTATTTGGAGGAGATGCTTGCTTCTTCTGATTTCCACTCAAGGGGCAATTGTAGGTTTAGGAGGAGAGGAGTCAAGTTATGAATGGGGAGCAGAAGATAATGTGAGAGAGAGGGGCTCTGTGGCACCCACCCTATCTCGCTCTGCACCAGAGGGAGCTAGTCAGGGTAGACTCCACCCTTCAAGGTAAGCCCAGGGATCTGGACCCTTCTTCCCGCTGCAGCCACACAGCATCCATGGAGGGCTGGGCAATAGCAGCAGAGGAGTGGGTCACTGGGGATGGGGTCTAAACCGATCGGATCAGGTTTTCAATGGCATCCTCCAACCCAGCAGAGCCTGCAGGCTGGGGATCTGGTGGGGGCCTCACGGTGGGGAGAGAGCCCAGCAGATGGTGGCTGGCCTTTGACTCTATACCACCCTCACATCCCCACCTACATCAGCCTAGATCAACTGTGAAGGGAGGCATGAAGAGAGCCAGGAACACCCTTGACCTGGCTGAGAAAACACTGGGGTGATGGAGAAGACTCAGAACTAACCAGCTACTTTTTCTGCCAACGAAGATTCTAAATTGACTTATGGGAAAGTGAGTTGAGATAGTTGAGGTACAAGCACCTCAGTCTGTGGGCTCAAAGTTCCAACCCCAGTGTTTATCTGGAGGGTGGGGAACAAGAGAAATGGCAGGGAGGTGGTCAGCAGAGGACCTTAGCGCTGGGCAACAAGGGTCTCAAGCTGTCCCATTGCCTCTATAGCCCAGCTGGGCCTTCTTTCAAAGGGGAAGGATGATGAGATAAAGAGCTGTCGACCCTCCAGGGGACAGAGTCCATGACTTCGTCCTTAGCTCTGCTATGCACTGGCCCTGTGACCCTAGGCAAGTGGCTCAGCCTTCCTGCGCTTTCTTGTTTTTCAGTTGCTCATTCATGTCCGACTCTTTGCATCCCATGGACTGCAGCACGCCAGGCTCCCCTGTCCTTCGTCATCTCCCGGAGCTTGCTCAGACTCATGTCCCACTGAGTCGGTGATGTCATCCAACCATCTCATCCTCTGTTGCCCCCTTCTCCTCCTGCTTTCAATCTTTCCCAGCATCAGGGTCTTTTCTAATGAGTTGGCTCTTCGCATCAGGTGGCCAAAGTATTAGAGCTGCAGCCTCAGTCCTTCTAATGAATATTCAGGATTCTGTGATTTAGGTGCCCCATTTTTAAATAAAGAGGGTGAATGAAAGAGGAGAGTGAGAAAGCTACCTTAAAACTCCACACTCAAAAAATGAAGATCATGACATCCTGTCCCATCACTTCATGGCAAATAGATGGAGAAAAAGTGGAAACAGTGACATTTTCTTGGGCTCAAAAATCACTGAGGACGGTGACTGCAGCCATGAAATTAAAAGACGCTCTCTCCTGGGAAGGAAAGTGATGGCAAACCTAGATAGTGTAGTAAAAAGCAGAGATATCATTTTGCCAACAAAGGCCCATATAGTCAAAGTTACCGTTTTTCCAATCTGTAGTCATGTACAGATTGAGTGTTGGACCATAAAGAAGGCTGAGTGTCAAAGAATTGGTGCTTTTGAATTGTGGTGCTGGAAAAGACTCTTGAGAGTCCCCTGAAGAGCAGGGAGATCAAACCAGTCAATCCTAAAGGAGATCAGCCCTGAATATTCATTGGAAGGACTGATGCTGAAGCGTCGATACTTTGGCCACCTGATGCAAAGAGCCAACTCATTGGAAAAGACCCTGATGCTGGGAAAGATTGAAGGCAAAAGGAGGAGGCAGTGAAAGAGGATGAGATGGTTAGATGGCATCACCAACTCAGTGGATATGAATTTGAGCAAACTCTGGGAGATAGTGAAGAACAGGGGAGCCTGGCAAGCTGCAGTCCATGGGGTCACAAAGAGTTGGACACAACTTAGCCACTGAACAACAACTTTTTAGTTCTCAAACTTCAGAGTACTGGACACTCATAGGAGAATTGTGTTAAAATGAGTTTCCTGCCTTGATGCTTAGAGATTTGGGAATGAGGGTCTGGAGTTCCTTGGAGAACCACTATTCCTAGGACCCATTGTGATGACCATTTCATCTAAAGCTGGGTGGGCCCAAAGATCCCTTGACCCTGGGCTTACTTCGTCTCTATTGCCCCCCTGCACACACTGCACCCCTACCCCAGCCAGAATGCCTCCACACCCCCAAAGTAATCTGTTCTGCCTTTACTTACACATGCTGTTATATGGAGATCTTCCATGTTCTTTTTCATAATTATTATTATTCCATTGAATTATGAATTCCCCATAGATCATATTCAGGTATTGTCTGTAACCATGAAAAATTAAACATCACTGCAACTAACATCTTAGCAAACGTAAGTCAGTGCCTTTGAATGGTTGTAAGATGCCTTCCTAGAAGTAAAATTGCTAGAGGAAAGGTAAAAATATTTTATATTTAGTCTATGTTGCCCATTTGGTTCTCAAAAATGTATTACTTGGAGTCAGCTCTCAGTATCTTTGGGGAGTTGAGGTTCCAGGACCCTCCCCCCAAAGATGTCAAAACCTATGAATGCTCAAAGTCCCTCATATAAAATGTTGTCCTATAGTCAGTTCTCATACCCATGGGCTATCCGTGGGTTCTCCCCATCTGTGGATTCAACCTGCTTCAGGTTGAAATTAGCTGAATCTGTGTCTGCGGAACATACGGGTAGGAAGTGCTAACCTTACCAACTTATTTCCCCACCAATATTCTCTAAAGTGGCCTTTTCTCCATACAACACTCCCAACCCACCAAGTCTAGATACTATCTTTTAACTCTTTGCCAAACAGATAGATGAAAACATCTTTTCATTACTTCCTTTGCAGCACCAGTGGTAATGAATCCACCTGCCAATGAAGGAGATGGGGGTTCAGTCCCTGGACTGAGAAGATGTCCTGGTGCAGGAAATGGCAAACCACTCCAGTATTCTTGCCTGAGAAATCCAATGGACGGAGGGGCCTGGAGGGCTACAGTTCATGGGGCCACACAGTTGGACGTGACTGATCACACACGTACAACAATTAGTGAGATCTGTTTGGGACTTAACTTTTCAAGTCGTTTTAGAAAAGCATATAAGGCGTTGATTAAAAAATGCAGTGGTATAATAGGACCTGAAATGAGCATGGGGGCCCCCACCCCAGGCCCGAATCTGTCCCCATCTCATATTTGAGCAAATTGGCACATAGCGCTGGCTTTGGCCTTGCGGACCCGGAGCCTAGAACTTCTGCCAGGGCTTGTCTGGCCCTCCACACAGAAGCACAATCACAGCGTGCTGCCCTCCTGGTGGGCACACCGCTCCCAGGCTGTAACCGTGGCCAGAGCTGCGTGAAGGGGTGACCATGGGCCACCGAGGGGTATGTGAGCTGGGCGAAAGGGAGGCAGCTGGGGCTCAAGTCCCAACTTTGCAGTTAACTCTCCGAGACTGTTTAAGTACCTGTGGCTCTTGGCCTACCTATTTGTAAAAGGAAAGAGTGATATTGACTTCAAGGGCCTCTTGTGAGGCTCAAACCTGGCTACACAAATAACACTGGAGCCTTGCTCTGAGTCCTGGAGGTTGACGCCTGAAATTCCGTCTATAGATCACCTTCGCTCACAGCTTGTATATGGCTCAACGCAGATGGCCTAATGCAGGGGCCATGTTTTGCTAGTTGTTCCATATGTAACACGGTGATTAACAGCATGGGCCTTGGTATTGAAAAGGGCTGGGTTCAGCATGCTTGGTGGCTGTGTGACTGGGCAGGTTACTTAACCTCTCTGAGCCACAGTGGCCTATGTCACGTGGGCATCCCTACTTCTTGGTTTATTGTGAAGAGTTAATCAGCTGTGTTGAAAGGCTGGTAGAAGGTAAGTTCAATCAATGTTAGATATGTTATTATCATAATCAATTAATAACAACACTGACCTTAACCAAGAGTAGTGTTTTCTTCTCCTCCTTCCCTTCCTTCCTCTCTGAGCGTGTTGAGAGCAGACCCACAGAGAACCGGATCTTGCCGATTCCACTCCGCTTTCCCTTTCCTCTATCACTGTCTGGGTTGAATACAGTCAGTGTCTCCTATACCATCACCTGACTACTCTGCCAGTGCTTGTCCTGCTTTGTTTTCACTTGGCTCCCTGTGGGCTGGCCCAGACCTGGATGTGAAGAAGGCAGAAGAGGTCCATTTCAAAGTCTTGTGTTTCCTCATCTGCTGTCTAGTGGTGACAAATCCCACCATTTGTGGACAGCCTTACATTGGGTGATGCTTTTGAGATTAGGAAACTAAAAGACGCTTGAAATTAAAAGATGCTTACTCCTTGGAAGGAAAGTTATGACCAACCTAGATAGCATATTAAAAAGCAGAGACATTACTTTGCCAACAAAGATCTGTCTAGTCAAGGCTATGGTTTTTTCAGTAGTCATGTGTATGAATGTGAAAGTTGGACTATAAAGAAACCTGAGCGCCAAAGAATTGATGCTTTTGAACTATGATGTTGGAGTCTCTTGGACTGCAAGGAGATCCAACCAGTCCATCCTAAAGGAAATCAGTCCTGAATATTCATTGGAAGGACTGATGTTGAAGCTGAAACTCCAATACTTTGGCCACCTGATGCAAAGAGCTGACTCATTTGAAAAGACCCTGATTCTGGGAAAGAGTGAAAGCAGGAGGAGAAGGGGACGACAGAGGATGCGATGGTTGGATGGCATCACCAACTCAATGGAAATGAGTTTGAGTAAACTCCGGAAGTTGGTGATGGACAGGGAGGCCTGGTGTGCTGTGGTCCATGGGGTTGCAAAGAGTCGGACATGACTGAGCAACTGAACTGAATACTCCAAGTGCCTGGCACATAGTAGGTACTCAATAAGTATGTACTGAGTAAATGAAAGAAGAGACAAAATCTTTACGGTCCAGCCAGGCCTGGCTCTGCCAGGAAGCCCTCTACCCCCTTACCACTTGGACTGTGGGGCTCCTCTGCTTCCCCAGCCTCCCTTTCTACCTGCTTTCTGCCCTTCTCTCTCCTCAGTGGATGACCCTACAAACCAGGCCTTGAGCTCCAGAAGGGCAAGCTTGGGCTGCAGAGAGGATTTCAGCAGTTAGGAACTCCTAATTGCACATATGATATACATACATGTTTTCTACACGTTGGGTTCATGAATCACAAACCACTGTTGAGGTGAAATCTGTTATCCCATTTTACAGACAGGCACACTGAGGCCTGGACCAGCTGAATCATTTGCCTCAGGGCACACAGCCAGTCTGGCCTGCATCTAGTCTGGTGTCTCCACAAGAACAGGCACACTGCCTCTGTAGACAGATTGTGCCAGCCCACGATAGGGATATGAAAATAAGGTGCCCAAGTCTTCCCTCTCGAGTTCCAGGACACTAAAGATGGGATGTGGGGCTCCCACTCCTCTCTCCCTCTCCTGGAAGCCATGGCTTCCCACCACTGAGATGCTCTGGCAGGGGAGCTAGGTTTAATATTCATGAGTCAGCCAGGCATGAGTGATTAGCGGCTGCGTGCTGGAGGTGGAGGAGGAAGAATAATTGAATAAGGTATTTACATAACAAGTTAATGCTGTCGCCTGCGGGGCTGCTAGGCAGCCCCCTCCCACCCCCAACTCTGCTTCTCCCACCCTGAGTTTTTCCCTCGCTTCGGCCCCTCTGCACCCCTCAACAACTGGGCCTGACATCTAAATTATAATAATATTAGAGGAAGAAAATTCAAGTGTCTGAAAGAGGCCAATAATAAGCTGGTAGGCAGCTCATGTAGAGGGCTGGACTCCCCACCCCACCCCGCCGCCCCCAAACAAACAAAACCCTCTGCAGATCCTGAGAGCTGGTAAGACCCAGAGGCCCACAGGTGGATGGTGAAGTTTTTCTTCCTGTCTTGCCTGCCACAAACCCTCGGGGACCTTGGCCCACCCCACCCCATCTCAGGGCAGCAGGCAGGGCCCAGCAGGACCCTCTGTGGTCTTGGACTCGTCCCGCCACTGGGTAGTGACAGCAGGCCAGGAGAGGAGCCAGGGCACCCTGCCATTAAGAAGGGAATTCTTTCGTGGCTGCAAAGCCGAGGTGAGTCTCTGGCTCCCACGCCTCCCCAGGAGCTGCTGTCGGGGTTACCCCTGGTCAGTGCTCAATTTGGGGTTCTGGAACCAGAGGTTACTAGCTTATAATCACCTTGTTCGAGGCTGGCTGGGAGGTGTGAAACGCGTCTGACCCCGGGCAAGGGGAACGCAGCCAAGTTCTCTGACTGCAATTAAGAGGATTCACCAGCCTCTCCCTGAAGGTGAGCTGCAAAAGTCAGGGTGGGGATTTTAGAGGCAAAGAGGAGGCACTAACCATTGTGAGGCCCACCATTCCTGCCCCCACCCCGCAAATGCAACAAGCTGGCATCATTCAAGTCCTTGGGTTTGGACAGTGTCCTGTGAGGGCCAGAATAATCCCAGTTTTTCTCAACCCAAGTACAGAAGGGCGGATCTAGGCAAGCTGGCATCTTTTGGTCATGGAACATGGGCAACCTTTGTGACTTCTGATGCTGAGGCCATCACCTGTGGAACAGGGAAGATGGCAGTGGTCCCCTCACAGAGCTCAGATGAAGAGTTGCTGCATGAACCATTACTGGGGTTTCTTCTAGAAAGATCGTGGAGTACAATATTAAGACTCGAATTCTCCTTGGTGACTAAATTATAAGAAACCTCAGGTAACTTTCATGGCTCTGAACTTTAGTTTTCCCAACTGTATGATGGGGATACTGAGCCCTGGCTGGTGAGCTGGCTGGGAGGATTACTTGGCAGACACACTGTGTAGAAGATGCCAGACTCTGTGCCTGGCACATAGTGGGTGCTCAGTAAGCACCCGCAGACACAGTACACAGTCTACCAGGACCTGCTGGAGGCTGGGGCCACGGGTTCTAGAGAGGGGAAGACCTAGGGGCCCAGGACAGCTGGGTTCAAATGGTTCAAGGGCCAGCTCCCAGAGGGAGAGAGTCTCAACTTGTGTATCTCAGGAGGGCTGAACTGGGTCCAGGGACTAAGTGTTGCAACTAGAAGTATTTTAACCCACAGTGAAGAGGAGCCAGAGTGCTTGATGGTCAGGCAGCTGTGGTGGGTATGAGCGTCCTTCACTGGATATATCCAACATGAGGCTCATCACCGTCTTTGAGGGGCTCTGGTACCAGGGAGGGTGGAGGCTCACTGGTTGATTTCTAAGGTTTCTTCTGTGATCATGAGTTGGAGGAAGTGCCCTTCTAGGAGCCCAGCCTGGAGGGTGTGCAAGTGGGTTCCTGCCTCCTCGTGCCTTAGGGGTCCCCTCTGACCTGGGATGCTAGGGGCCGGAGTTGGCGGGGTGTTGCAGATTGTCTTCGCACAGGCTCAGGTGTAAGGCAGAAGCAAGGTGGACTTGCAGGAGCCTCCTCCCCTTCATCCCAGCGCCCGGATTCAGTACACTGGAAGTTCCGCCTGAGACAGTACTGGGGAAGGGCTGCAATTGGCTGGGGTGCTCCCTGTGTGGGGTTCTGGGAACCTAAGCAGAGTGTTCAGTGGGGTTCAAGGCCCCTGCCTCTCCCGTCACACCCCTGCTCTGTTCCCTGTTCTTATGGCAGCGAGGGCTCCAGACAGTGCAGAGATGCAGGTCAGAGAGGGGGTGAATGCAGGAAGGGCGGAAACCAGGAAGCAGCAACTCTCCTGACTGCCCGCCCCCCAACCCCCCGCACCTGCTCTGTGCCAGGGCTGCACACACATCATATTGCTTGTGAGGAAGGGCTAGAGTGTCATCATTCCTATTGTACAGATGAGGAAACGGAGGCTTGGAGAGGAGCAGATTCTTGGGCTACAGGACCCATCCAGGACCTGAGCCCACGTTCAGCCCACTCCAAGCTGCTCTCTCCCCCCATCTTCAGGCCGCCTGGTGCATTCCAGCCCCCTTCCAACCCCCCTCGTGCCTGACCCCAAACCATCGCTGCCACCTTTTCCCTCCCCTCTTAACTTTCCTGAAGTGAATATCATTATTAATATTATTTGCCTAATTAACACGTTGGCTGAATGACAGAAAACATGCAAACAGGTTTTGCCAAGGAAACTGTCTGATTAAAACTGCAGCCTGTCTAATTAGATGGAGATTCCTTCATTAGTTTCCCCATTTTAGATGAGCATTCTCCCCCCTCCCACAGCCGCCTTTCTCGGCTCTCAACCATTTTCTTTCTTTCTGGTCTGGTCATTCCCGCACCTGCTAGCGCCCGTTTTTCCTAAGGCAGCTGGTGGCAGGGCTGACCCGATTCAGTCAGAAGCTGGCCAGAGGGCACTTCCGCATGGGATGGACTGTGCAGATCTTGGAGATGAAATGGCTGAGCCCCCTTCTCCTGGGCTGTGGGAGTCATCTGTGCCTAAGATCTGATTTGGGGCTGGGGCTCCTGGGGGTTTCTAAAACTCCAGGTTAACAAAGCAAAGCAAGACAAGAACCCCAGTTAGAGGCCATGAGTGACAAAACGCATTTAATAAACAATAGGAAAACTACCAGTAGCAACTGAACAATCAACCACCAATGCTAAGTCGTGTCTGACTCTGCGACCCCATGGATGGCAGCATGACAGCCTTCCCTGTCCTTCATCTCCCAGAGTTTGCTCAAACTCATGTTTCATTGAGTCAGTGATGACATCCAACCATCTCAACATCTGTCAACCCTCTTCTCCTCCTGCTTTCAATCTTTCTCAGCATCAGAGTTTTCTCTGAGTCAGCTCTTCACATCAAGTGGCCAAAGTATTGGAGCTTCAGCAACAGTCCTCCCAATGAATATTCAGGGTTGATTTCCTTTAGGATTGACTGGTTTGATCTCTTTGCAGTCCAAGGGACTCTCAAAAGTCTTCTCCAACACCATAGTTCGAAAGCTTCGATTCTTTGGCACTCAGCCTCATGGTCCAACTCTCACATCTGTACATGACTCCTGGAAAGACCATAGCTCTGACTAGACGGACCTACTAAGTGTCAGACCCCTGCAAATGGTCTCCTTAAGAACCCTACAAATAACGAGTTATTACTGCTTTAGAGGTAAAGAAACTGAGGCTCAGAGGAGGCTGGCAAGGAGTAGAGACTGGACTCAAATCCAGCACAGTCTGGCCCCACACCCTGGTTTCCCCCTCTTGGGGGCTGCCCCCATTTGGTCCTTAAAAGCCCCACCTTTTCCTCATTCTCTCCCCCTTTTCCCCTAGCATAGCCCTCTGGAAAGCAGCAAGGGCTGGCAGGCAGGTCTTGAGTGAGCCAGGGCAGTCCAGCAATGACCTGCATTAGGAAGTCTGAGCCTCTGGACTGGCTGGGGTGAGAGGAGCCAAGATGGGAAGGGGTCACTGGGCACTGTGACAGTGAGGCCACTCACAAGTGGGGGCTGGGTGTTGGGTTACCTGAAGGAGGCACCCATAATGTGCTAAATGGTTGTGTGTACCTGTGTTTACCTTTTAAAAAGAACAGCAAGGTGTTGTCACCTCCACATTTTATAAGTGAAAAAACTGAGGCTCAGAGAGGTTGAGAGATGTGGGTGGAATCACACAGCCAGGAAGTGGCTGTGCTGTCTCCTGTGGGTACTGGCTCTGGCGACTCTGAGGGTGATGGCGAGAGGGATGGGATCCAGCTCAGGATACAAAAAAGGCACGAACCACCGTGGACAGGAACCACGGGCTTCAGTGAGTTCTTTGTCACTGGAGGGGTGCAAGCAGGGGTGGATTTCAGCATCTCTAGGGGGTCCTTTCAGCATCTCTAGAGGGCTTCCTTTGTGGCTCAGCTGGTAAAGAATCTGCCTGCAATGCGGGAGACGTAGCTTTGATCCCTGGGTTGGGAAGATCTCCTGGAGAAGGGAAAAGCTACCCACTCCAGTATTCTGGCCTGGAGGATGCCATGGACTGTACAGTCCATGGGGTCGCAAAGAGTCGGACAGGACTGAACGACTTTCAGGTCAGGCTGCTCTCCTGACATGCCAGTCACTCCTCTGGCATTTATTGAGCACCCACTGCATGCCAGGTGCTGTGTCAGGCGCTGGGGTGAACAGGACAGGCATGGTCCCTCCACGTGGCGCTATGTTTGAGAGCCTCCTATCTCCTTTGGGTGATTCTTCCCTCCCCTCTCCCGAGAGGGTCCTTCTGCCCTCCCCATGTCCCTCCCTTGGGACCCACTTCCTTGGAACCCAAGACTCCTGACACTGCGTGCCGGAGTCTACACAACTCCACCTGAATTCCAGGATTCTTACCCTGCAGAAGAGAGCAGTAGGTGGGATGAGCTGCCCCTCCCCTCCCTCCTTCTCCTCCCCTTATACCACACCAGCCCTCAAATGATCATCAGGAGCAATTAACCCCGTAGGTGTCTCCGGAAAGCCTCTTCTTGGGCAAGCGCACTGGAAGGGCAGGAGGCCTGGTGGAAGGGGACAGACGTGTGGGCACAGCTGATTAGCTAACACAGAAGCCCGACTGAACCAGGTCCTTGAGAAGCTTCTCCAGGATTTGGGGTTTGAGCCCTGTGTGTGTGTGCAAGGAAGGCTGCTGGCCCCCAAGGAGCTTTTAGTCTAAGCAGAAGAGCAGCTCAAATGCCTGGGGGTCCTGTTTCTACATACTGTGAATACCACCTTTGCTCTTGATAGCTCAATGACCCTGGGTGCCTTTCCTAACCTCTCTGAACCTCTGTTGCTTTTGTCAGTGGGATGTGTAAACAGTAATACCTCAAGATGGTTGCAAAGATTAAATAACTCCATGTGAACAAAGCACCTCTTACAATCCCTAGCATGGGGACAGTTCCATTCCAAGGCTCTTCTAGTAAGATGAGTGAAAGTTCACTCACAGATGCAGCAGCAATGTTCTGAGCTCAGAGCAAGGTCTGTATCACCAAGGATGGGAGGATGTCAGCTTTGACCTGTGTTGGCTGAAGTCCCTTACTAGAACCCCAGTTTCCATCCAGCTCTAATTTGCCTGTCTCCCCCTGGATGGGCCCTGCAGGGACTCCCAGAGTCAGCCTCAGCCTAGGGGCCCGACAACACCGGGTGGCTTCTCTAAGCCCTCAATATGCTCTTCTGACAAATGGGCATGGACCCAGCACTTCCAAGGTGGTTCCAGGCCTGTTGCCAATTTCCCCAACAAGCCCAAGACCTGAAGGAAACATGATCAGAGGGCAGGGAAGACACACCTCATTAGACAGGCCCGAGCCTGGCTGCCTCGGGTCCCGTCACCATGGCAGCCAGCCCTCCGAAGACCAGGTGGTTTTTATTACTGAACTTGGAAAAGTTTACGGCGGCGCCAACAATGAATCTTTATTCTGTTGTTAATAGCGTGTCTCTTATTAGCATGTATCTTTTCCCCTTCTTAATAACCTTTCCATTTCCAAGCCGCATTTATAATTAAGTCATTAATCCCTTACTGGAACTTCTTGTTTTTCCAAAGCTGCCAACCAGAGGCCCTGTCTGGCTGGCGCAAATGGGAGGGCAGACGCTCCCGTGCGTTGCTTCAGGAATGTCATTCTAATTATTGGATCCTGACCCAGCAGCATGCTGATAAGCTCTGGGCTGGAGACGCCCTATCTCGCAGGAGCTCAAAGCCTATTCAAGGCCTTTTCTCCCCCTGTAGCATCCCTGCCAAGCAATTAGCCTCTCGGCTGCCTGAGACATGGCACCTGGAAGGGGCAGGTCCCTGCCGGGCTGTGGTGGGGAGAGCCGGAGGGTCAGGAACGTCCTCTGGTTGTGGCCCCATCGGAGGCAGCCCTGGCTTGTCTGGATTCCCCTCAGCTTTCCCTCCAGTGCAGGCGCTGGGTTCCAGTCTACATAATGGGCCTCAAGGGTGAGGTATCTACATGTTGATCCCCAGGCTTCTGTGATGGGCTGATTCATGTCCCCCTAAGTTCACACGTTGAAGGCCTAACCCCTAAGACTTCAGGCTGTGACCATATTTGGAGATAGGGTCTTTAAAGAGGTAATTACATTAAAGCAAGTTTATGGGATTGGCCACTGATCTGATGTGACTGCTATCTTTCTAAGGAGAAATTAGGACCCATGTGCAGAAAGAGGGGGCTTCCGAGGCAGCGCTAGTGATAAAGAACCCACCTGCTAATGCAGGAGACATAATAAGAGATGCAGGTTCAATCCCTGGGTCGGGAAGATCTGCCGGAGGAGAGCATAGTAATCCATTCCAGTACTCTTACCTGGAGAATTCCACGGACAGAGGAGCCTGGCAGGCTACAGTCCATGGGGTCACAGAGAGTCAGACACGACTGAGCCAACTTTCACTTTCGCCCTCATGCATGGGGCTTTGTTACAGCAGCCTGGGTGGACCAGGACTGTGGGCAGCCCACTGTAGCATGTTCACTGATGGGCCTTGCGAAGCTCCAAGGGTCAGGGGAGAGGAAGCCAAGCCTCCTGACTCCTGCTGTGCTCCAGCGACAGTGCTCACCCGGACACAGTGAGAGGCGCAGAGAGGGCTCCCTGCCACAATTTCCACTAGTTCCGGCCTCTAGGGTGGGCTCCTAGAGGCAAGAACTGGGCCAAGGCATCCACCCAAGACCTTGGAAGTAGGTCCAGGCCAGAACTCCTGTGCGCCAGCCTCCCAGATCTGGGGGCCAACATGCAGTCAAGAGCTTCGGAGCTGGGCAGGTACAGGCCAGGCTTGGGCAGGATCTGTCAGTCTTGGGGGTCTGCCACGCCCCAGTTAGTCACACACAGCCTGGCATGGGGCAGGCTGAAAAGACCCAGAGGATGGACGGACACCTAGAGACTTGTGGTCCATATCTCCTTGTTCTCACCTCCTCTCTTGTTGTTTAGTTGAGTCTGACTCTTTTGCAACTTCTTGAACTGGGGCCCACCAGCTTCCTCTGTTCATGGATTTCCCAGGCAAGAATACTGGAGAGGGTTGCCATTTCCTTCTTCAGGGGATCTTCCTGACCCAGGGATCGAACCTTGCGTCTCCTACTTTAGCAGGCAGATTCTTTACCACTGAGCCACCAGGGAAGCTGCCCTCCTCTCTGCCCCAGTCCTAAATAAACTCCTTAATCTCTTCCCTAAGAGCCTTCACAGTGTCTCTGCTTTGCTCTTGGCATGACTTTCTGCCCAGTGTCCAGTCTGGCCCCTACTTTACCCTACAGGGTCACATGCCCTTCCCTCCTGTCATGCTACGCTTCCCACTGTCCCCATCATGACATGTTCTTCCACACCTCATTTATTCAGCCAGCCAGCCAAGTATCTGCTCAATCTCTGCCATTGAGTACTGTGCAAGGCTCTGACTACGCAATAGGGGGCCAACATCTGCAGTCTCGCCCCGATAAAGCTCACAGTCTAGCGGGGGGCGGGGGCTAGACAGCAACCCCATTAAATGACTTATACCCAAGGTTATAGACAAGAAGCACCACGAAGGGGAAGACTGGAGAGTGGTGAGCCTACAGAACTATGTGTTGACTGGGCTGGTGTGGAGATGGGCTCTGAGAAGAAGAGGTCTGTGCGCTGAGACCTGGACCTCAAGTGGGAATCAACCAGGAGGAGGGAAGGGAAGAGCATTCTCAGAGGGAAGAGCACTGCAAAGTCCCCGAGGTGGCAGGGAGCTGGAAGATAGCCCGAGGGACGGGGGCACAGAGCCGGGGGAGAGGGGCAGAGCTGAGATTAGAGAGAGAGGCAGGGGCTTTGTCCTGGACCCGGAGCTTTCAGGGCTGGATGCATAAGTCTTCTTGTTCCTAGGACACTCCCTAGTTCCAGCTGGGAGCCAAGTATCTGAGAAATGCCTGAGGCTGTCACTAGCCATGCCCCTGGTGTGGGGAAATTCAAGGTCTTCTGTTGCGCACGACCAGACCCCTCTCCTACACACTACCTTCAAGGGGTGCTATATAATCTCATCTGTCTATCCTGGGCTCCAGAATCCTTTCCCCTGCTCTTCTACCATGAGTGTTTTGACAGGTTTTGTCCACATGTACCGGGTCACTCAGATTTCTGCAGGCCACCCCACACCTCAAGGAGTCACTTTGTTTCTCTGGCTCTACTCAACTTGTCAAATCATACACACAGACACTTGTGCACAAATGCACACACTACATACTTCTTGGAGCCCCATAGAAGGATCTAGCACGTGGTCACAACCCAGGCTGGCCTGCTATCATCCCGCATCTGCAGTGTTATATTGCTGCCCTGGGGAGACTTCCTCGGGGTCACAGTGCCTCACACCAGCTCCGACACTTCCAGGTGCTCAGGGAGGCTGCAGCCAGCTAGCACGAAGCTGCCACACGGGTTTCTGCCCAGAGGCAGAGAATGTGCTTGTTCTGTATTCTACATGACAGCACCCAATGTCCCCAGCCCAGGCAGCTCTCTGCCCTTGGGGCTTAGTCTGCAGAATAGTTTACTGAGAGCAGGTGATGCTGGGTCCTCAGGGTCCTGCACCTCTGGGGTACACACACTCAGTCATGCCTACCTCCCTCCAGCCGTCATGCACGCCACCAAGTACTGATGCAGTCCTGGGCGCCCAACCCCACAAGATGACCAAGCTTGCTTAGAAATATCTGGATTCCCAAGCAGACGTGACTCAGACTCAGGCTTCACTGTAGCATGTAGGGGTTTTTTTTTTTTTTTTTTTTTTTGAAGATTGCTATCAGTGTGCATTCAATTTCCAGTGCTCCCCACCCCAACTCTACATGGTAAGAATGTCCACGTTATCACAGTCCTCAAACATAACTCCCAACAGCTGATGGTCGCTTAAACTGTCATCCCATTACCTGAGCGCTCTGCTATTGCTGGATATTTATCTTGATTCCAGATTGTTATAAATGTCATAACATTTGTTACAATGTTATAAATGATACGAATGGAACATCTCCCTATGTTGATTAGTGTATGGTGTACAGAAGAATGGCCAGATTAGGAAGTTTGAAAGACTTTGATCCGTGGTGTTTTACTGCCATTCAGCTGGCTCATGGCCACTCACATCTCTGCCACCAGTTTACGTGGGTAAGCACCAGGTCGTGAACTGGAATTGCTGGAGGGTCTGCCTGGTTGGATTCCTGTCACCTTGATAATGCCAGGAATGATTCTTGGTTTATCTAGAAAGCAAAAGCAATCGGCCAAGGGCTGAATACAGACCACAGAGTCACCGTGTAGAGTTTCTAACCAAGGATTTAAGCATAAGTATGAATCAAAAAAAAGCCTGGTGGTAAAGCGGTTAAGACTCTGCCTCCTAATGTAGGAGGCATGGTTTTGATCCCTGGTCAGGGTACATCAAAAAATAAACAAAGCTATCTTGCTTTCGTGGCAGTCTTGCCTCTCAGTTGCCCGAGTAGGGAGGAAGCCCTTACTCAGTTGGGTCAGGTAAGGCCCTGGGTTGTCTTCTGTCACCCAGAGCAAGGATCATCCCCTACTTTTCACCTGGCCCCAGTTTGGACTGTCTATCCTGTACCAGTGAATGTACCTCAGGGCTGGCCTGAGTGGGGCAGAAGAGTTCTGATGCTAAAATGAGGCAAAACCCGTATGTCAAGGGCAGAGTCTTCATCAGCTGCATATCCAAAGTCATGCTTATTTTTGCTCCTATTTTAACCTGCTGGAAGAGCTGAAGGTGTGACTTTCTTCCAATGTGGTACTTATGTATCCTCAGGTGTTGGCATAAAATGGCCATCTCTACCTGCATTGTGGTGATGGGTGGGGCTTATGAAGCTCCTAGGCTTTTCACATGGAAAGAAAATCTACTCCATATACGGGATCCCTTAATTTATGCTTTGGCCATTTTCTAGTTTCTGTAAGTAAGTACACTTGTTCTCCCACCCCACCCCATACAGAAGCTATGGCTGAAGTTTCCACTTGTGTCCTTGTGTGTTTGAGGAGGGATGCTTTAACTCTTTCACATAAAGTTTCACTTTCAAACCATAAAATGGTTTCACTATTAAACCAAGTTGATACCTTCTGAGTTAACAAGAGCACCCTTTCCATGGGGCTATTTGTCTGTCTGGATGAGAATTCTTATAATCACCTTTAAGAACAAAAAGCAAAGCTATCATGGGAGAATGACAGGCAGAGAGATAAGGGTCTAAAATCACCCTATGAGGTACACTTCTCCTTTTCGATCATGCTTGAAGAAAATCCTATTTGGTGGGTCGTATCAGAAACCACAGCTACCTGTCGAAGACTCAGGAACAGGTGGGTATTTTATTATAATGACCAAGCCAGACTGCCTGGGCTCAAAACCCTAGCTCCTGAGAATAGCAGTGTGACTTTTGTAGAATCACTTAACCTTTCTGGGCTTCAACTTGTCTTGTATGTAAATCTGAGATAATAACAATACTTACTCAATAATGCTGTAAGAATTCAAGGAGATGATTCATGTAAAGTGCCTAATACCATACCCGGTGCATAGTGGGCCTTCATTGCTGCTTGCTGTTCTTGTCATTCTGAGCTCTCATTTTCAAAATCCCCTCCTGGGAGACAGATTATGTACAGTGTCTCCCAACTCCGGGGTGATGCCCTTTCTATTAACCCTTTGAATTCTCATAATTATGAGGGGAGGAGAGTCATTTTCCCTGCTGTGGACATACCATCCTCATCACTAAAACATGAGCAATTCCACCTCCACACCCTCCTTTTACAGGGCTGCAGCGAGAATCCCACAAGAACATCAGTTAGAAAATGCTGTAATCACCACAAGACCACACAAATGGAAGCTCTGTGACCATTTGTGCCTGTACTTTTGCAAAGCTAAATCTTTTATCTAACCGCATAGTAAGTTTCTCAGACACATTCTGCAGCCCTTTGTCCATGGTCTGCCACTTAAAGGCTGCAAGGCAGACTGGAACAAGGAGGGGCACTGGTCAGAAAGACTTGGGTTTATTCTTCCGTGACTTTGGGCAAGTTACTAAACCTGAGACTCAGGTTCCTCTGCTTTACAATCAGGTGATTCTGTCTCCCAGAGTTGTAAAAATTCAGTGAAATGATTTAGATGAAACACCCATTTATTAAACAACTAACAGCATGTCTCTGTGCTAGACATGACTGTAGGGTGATACGAATAGGTGGCTAAGCAGAGATGAAAGACCTGCCCTTTTGGATTGGAGAAAGCGGACCCAAATCATGTACAATCATGTTGCCAGTAACATAAAATTGGCCTCCAAACAGCTTCAACAAACCAGGTATTTAAATATCCTACATAATGTATCCAAAGACAGGACTATCCCCAGAGTGCTTATTCACAACCCCTGCATAATCAAGGCTAATTTTTCCCACCTTCCTGCTCTGCTGTACCTCAACATACTGATGTTTGTCTCCAGCCCCCTGCCCTCAGGGTCACAAGATGGCTGCTGAGGCTCCAGATTGGCATCCTCATTTGACATTAGGAAAAGGCCAAGAAGGCAAAATTTCCTCCTTGGTGTCTTTTTTTTCTTGATGTGAAATTCACATGACAGAATTAACCGTTTTGAATTGCACAAGGCAGTAGCATAGTACACTCAATATTGTCCAGTATCAGGTTCCAAAACATTTATACTGCCCTAAAAGAGAACCCTTGTGTCGATTTTTAAATAAACCTTTCTTAAAAGCTCCAAAGATGTGCCTGCTAGTCTCATCAACACAAATTGAGCTACATGCTCATTCTTAAACCAGTCATTGGCAAGGAGAGTGGAATTATGCTGCTTAGCCAATCAGAAGTCCCTCCAGTTCAGCAACCCTTAAAATACAGGACCATGACCATGAGATTCCTGAATAAAGGAATAAATGAATAGAATTATGGGCAGAGGGTGGAGCACATAAACAGATGTCCAGCGGTTGCCCCTTTCCTGGATTAATGGCTGCTGGATGAATGCACAGAGCATGCCCCAGCATTTCCAACTTGCCAAAATAAAAAGGCAAACGACAACAACAAAAAACAATAGATGTAGCCAATACAGGCCTGCCAAGGGAATGCCCAGTTACTTCTCAGTGCCTGGGGAAGGCATCTCTGCAATCAGAGAGCAGCTCACTCTGTTTCAGAGATGGCAGAAGAACCGGCATCTGGAGCCTGGATGCCTTGCCAGCCTCTCGTGAATTACCCAATTACACTGCTTTTCTGATCTTTTTCACTACCCCAAACCGACTGCTCTTCTTTTCTTTTTTAAAAATGTTACTCAGAAACAGTAGACCATATTATGCGTTTCTGAGACACCTGTTTGCAATCACATTGCCTTTTATGGAGCTATTTTGAAGTTTGTCTTCAGGAGCTACCAACAAAGCAGAATGGTATAGCTGACACCTGTGTGGAACATGCCGCTCTGTGGGGCCTGCTGGAGGGCACGCTTCCCGCTCCTTCTGGCGTCGCAGTGACTTGTGAGGGTGGCAGCACCCTTACGCATCTGACAGTGCCTCGGGTTTAGGGAGCACCCCACAGCACCCCTGTGGCTCCCACCAGGATGAAGAGCTGGTTAAATTGGCACCTTCTCTCGCTCCCATCTCTGCTAGGGTGAGGCTACCCACCCCTGGTTGTTCCAGGTCACAGGGTGGGCCAGAGATGCCCATCACAGGCAAGCAAAAAAGGGTTGCCAGATCGGGTTGGTGACTCATTTCATGTCTCAGAGATTCAGTCCTTCATTATGTAACCAATACTGATGGAGGTCCGATATGGCCCAGCGCTGTGATAGACACTTAGATACACAAAGTTGCTGCGTGGACTCTGCCTCTGGGGAGCATAAAGAATCAAGTGATCTTCCAAATACAGTTACACACTGCAGAAACTGTTCATGTTTGCAACATCCAACGGCCCAGCCCCTTACCAAGAAAAGACATGAAGGTAATAGTTTCACTGTCAAGCAAATCCAAAGACACATGCAGTCCAGACAAAGTGACGAAACGGACCATTTCCCTTATCTTTGGACTTTTCACATCCCTTCAAGACCTCCTCAAAGAGTCCCAAACTCTCCTTCTCAACTTATTCTGCATATGAATCTTTTGCTAGTATCTGCTTTGCAAATTTTTCAATAGCTGGATTCATAATAAAGCATGTGCAGTAAAATATGAGTTGTAGAATCTGAGGAAAAACTTTCTTAAAGAGCCAGAGTATTTTCCCACATCCCAGATATGGTCTCTTTTGTAACTACTCAGCTCTGCAGTTGTATCATGAAAGCAAATGTACATGTTTGTATATGAATGAACCCATTTCCAATAAAGTTTTATTTAGGGATGTTGACAATCTGAATTTTCATGCGTCATAAAAACACCATTTTGTTGTTTGTTTTCTTCAGCGATTCTAAAAGCATAAAAATCACTTAGATTGGAGGCCATACAAAAGAGGAAACAGACTAGATTTGGCCTGTGGTCCACAGTTTGCCCTTTCCCAATCTAGGTGCCAGAACTTAAGTATTTGTTCAACTTCAAGGGATACTGGAAAATTTCCACATAGCAAAGATAATTTCTCAATGTTTTAAGTCAATGACTTGTCCATTTTGTTTTGGTGTTTTAATTTTCTTTCATTGGCCACACTGAAGTATTTTATAACTAGATGAGTCAGTCTTCCATGGACTGTGATTTTTGTACCTCGTTAAGGAACCATTCCCCGCCGTGACATTATGTAGATATGCTATGTGATGATAGATACCATAGAAGTATATGTGATATGTCTGTGGTAGCCTGTATTTTCTATAATATGATCCAGCTGGACACAGTTGTGTGTGTGATGAAGGCTGCTTGTGAGGCCGCTAAGCCTCCAGGTGCCCTTGATTACTGCTCATCCCTTCCTGACGATTGCGGGTGTCCTCAGTCACCTGCCGAGCTCCCCTCATGACAGGTCTGTTTCTGGCAGTTTCCATCGCCCTTTGCCCATCTCCAAGACAGGTCTCTCTCATTTCCCCTTCTCCGATGAGTCTCTGAGTGGTGGCAATGGCCTTCCTGACTCTGGGTAATGGCCCTCACAGTTCACCCTGAGATCCATTTCAGGGAAGGCTACCCACATCTTTGCTGCAACATTGCTTGGATGTTTTCTTTCGCTGACGAAGTGTCGGTCTTCACTTTACTTTGCCTCACCCAGGACCCCTCCCCCTACCAGGGCCAAGAAGGAGAAAAAGGGACTCGAGGTGGGAGGACAAAGTGCCCGTCTCTCCTCGGAAGGAAGCGAGCAAACAGGGAGGTCTCACCCTTCCTAGCAGCCTCATGAGGCCTGGAGAGGAGGCCTGGAGAAGGCCCGGCTTCTAGCCTGAGCTTGCCTCTCCCCCAGAAGGATCCCAGGCAGGCTGCTTTCTCAAGGCTACCATGTCCTCATCAGCAAGAGGGCGGGACAGGCCTGGGCTTAACTCAGAGCCCACCCCTCACGTTTGCCCTGGACCGATTGAAAATGCCCCCCCTTCTAGTCACCAACCTCACTCTGTAGCCTCCCTAGGATTTCTCAGACTTCAGTCTCCCTCTTGAGGGCACAGAGTTGGCTTGACAGGCACCTGCGAAGCGATGGCCTTATGTCCGCTTTTCTGGCTGCTCCGCTTCCTCTGTCCCCCCGAGTTCAAAGCCCCCGCCTTTCATCCTCACCACGCTCCTGGTTTCCTCCGGCAGCGCCCGTGCTCTTGTTTTAGTTTATGAACTGCTCCCCCCAGTTAGAGGGGCCTCGGGGGACACAGCAGGCCCTGGCATTACTAAAGCACCCCGTGACCTTGGGCAAGACCCCTTCCCTCTTCTGGTTAAAGAAGATTTTTCACCCAGATGTAAAATTCCAGGTCTCCAACGGTCCTCATTGCAAACCTGAGCCTGTAGCCACTCACTCTCACATGAGCCCTTTTTGCCTTCAGGCAAGCTGACTTCCTGCACCCTCACATACTGGGTGAGGGGGAGGGCGCCCGGGAGTTTCCATGGACCCCTGAGGTCGTCTTGCCCAGCCTCCTCCTGACACAGCTATGTTTCTCCTAGCTTTGTCTCCAAATTAAAAGTGCCTCAGGCCCCACGAGCATCTGGTCAGAGCCTAGCTGGGGCACGATGAAGGCAGGCGGCCCTTCCTCAGCCAGAGGGTCCCCCAGCTTTTTATGCTGTCTCCTTAGCCCTTCCATTTAATTTGAAGTAGGTTTGCTGCCACCACAACCCAACTCTTCAGAGTTCAAACTCAAAACATCTGCTCGTTTAAACTGCAAAGAGAATGTAGTGGGGAGAAGCAGTCACAGTCTGGAAGCTCAGGGGAACGGCTTCCCGCCCCCCACCCTGTTTAGCCGAGGTCCCACAGTGGCTCCTGGATCCACCCCTTTCCTGCCTCCCCCTTGGGGCCCCAGACTGTGCCTACTGCCCCCTCCCAGAGCATCCCTCACATGGGAGGGCCGACCTTCATGCCCTGAAAGCCAGTGGGGCAGCCCTCCGCTACAGCAAGGCTGGGAGCTGGACTCAGGTGACCCTGTTTTTCAGTGAAATCAGTGGATTCCAGCTTTTGACGCCATTCTTTCTCAGAGGCAGGAGGGAGACCATGCATCTGCATGGAACATGGGTGGGGAAGTGGTTCTGGCAGGCCCATACAGACCTCCCGGAGGCAGCCCTGGCCGGAATGGGGGGTGAGGGAAGCCTTCTCCGGGGGGTTTTTTCTCAGGGTTAGACAATTTTTTTTTTAAAAAAACAAACAAACGTAGAACCTCGAGGAGTTGTTGAGGCGTGATCAAGGCAGACCTGAATTCAGCTCCAGCTCTACCCTTAACAAGACGGGAGACTTCAACGTTTTAGACTATCACAGGGGTAAGTCACTTAAGTTTTGAGCTCAGTTTTTTCGTCTGTGGAGATGCTATTCACCTTAGAGGGTTTCAGTGGGCGTGAAAAATGAGATAACACGTGTAATATCACATATCACAGTAACTTTGGTCTGTTCTCCAGCGGCTTGTTTCCCCCATCTAACCCAGGTTCTCTGCGAGGGACAATGAGAAGGGCTTGGTTCCGAGAGTAACAAGGGGAACCTGAGTGGAGTCACCCCATGTGGGGATGTGTCCCCAGGTCATGAGCACCTCCCTCCAACTCTCAGACGGCGGACCCAGAAGGTGTGGGCCTGGGCAACACACATGAGGTTGGGCCCTGGGTCAGGGCTGCCCGCCGGCAAGGACCCCTGCCCGTCACGTAGCCTGGGGGAAGAAAGCGTCTGGGTGCCAGGGTCATAGGAGCTCACCCAGCCTAGGACATGGGGATGCCTGCCCTGGCCACACAAAACCTCCTGGAACCCAAGGCTCCCTGGTGGGGTGAGGGAAGGGTAGATAACAAGGATTTCCACCCGGGATGACAGATTTCTGACCCAGATTTAAGAAGATGGAGAGGAGCACGGCATTTCTTGTGTCTTCCCTGTGGGCGTAGACCCCACCGTCAACCCAGGTGAATAAACCAGTAGCTGGTATGACGCCAAGACTACTTCCAGCAAATGGGAGCTGTTCTCCATGTTCCCTCTCTCAACTGGGGATCATCAGTGTTGTTGGGAGGATTACGGAGGCCAATACTCCAGTGCTTAGAGCAGCAGGACACAGAAATGAACACCATCCCATTTAATGGCTAGATTCTAATTTGTTTTCTCCCACGCAGGGAGGGTCTGAAGGCGGAGGACCAGCTTTGCCAAGATCAAAGGGGTGTGCCGAGGGACCCGCAGCACCGTGTCACCGCTACAGCGGCAATGACATCATTCCAGGTTCATCTACAGGGTGGCGCCAGTGAAGGTCAGCAGGCATCTTTGGCAGCTGCCCACATGCCTGAGAGGCAAGAAAAGTTACAAGCAACTAAGGATGAATTTTTAAACAGGCCGAGTTTGTCTCCCAAAGTGGCCTAACAGTTGATTCTCTTGTTAGGTGAAAGGAATGAGTTCAGAGGGTGATTAAGTTCATTTCCCTACAAGCTGCTAGCTGAGTACTGAAACACTGAGACTTAGAACAGAGAAGGGGTTTCGCTTAGGAGACACAGAAGCGAGAAGGCAGAAGAGCAAATCTCAGGCCGCCTCCCAGAAGGCCAGGGGTATTTATGAGATGAGGGAGTGGGGTGGTCTTAGGCATGAGGAGTGCAGGGGCGGGGGGGCGTGGGGACAGGTGATTGGAAATAAGAAAAAGGTGAGGTAATCGTAGTTCTGTGCAGGTGTAACTAGGCTACAGGTGTCCACGTTCAGAAGATGGTGGTGAGCATGATCTGAGGGTGGGCTTTGCATACTCTGATATGAAAAGGTCATGGAGAGGACTCTTGCACATGCCCAGTTGGAGGGTCCATGGTCCCAACCAATCTTAATTGCTCTCACTCAAACTGGACACAGCTGACTCTGAGTTTCTAAAAAAAAAAAAAAAAAACAACTCAGGCAAGTGTCTTGTTTAGGCTCCGTGCAGCTTGGAGGACATCCAGGTTCTTGTAGTAACAAGTAGAGCGAACTTGATTAGCCGAGGTGTTACAGGTGTAATGGACGTAGCTGCTGATTCCCCAGGTTTCAGGAGTGTGGCCTGCTGTTACAGGGGGTTTCTCATGCCTTTGCCACTCACTCCCATCTGTCAGTGCACATAGGCATAGGTGGTGATATGAATCAGCATCAGCCAAGATGAGGTCTGGAGTGACAAGGAGACCAGGGGTGAGCAGGGACCACTTTGACCGCGCGAAGATGCTGAGAAGACATGAAAGGCATTTGGGCAACAGGGAGACACAATGTGAGCAACAGAAGCCCTGGAGTATTTGAACCACAACCAGCTGGGAGCCTGGAGGGGAGAGGTGTGGGGGTCAGGGGACTACCCTGGTGGTCCAGTGGTTAAGAATCTACCTTGCAAGGCAGGGGACACAGGTTCAATCCCTGGTTGGGGAAGTAAGATCCCACATGCTGAGGAGCAACTAAGTCCATGTGCCACAAATAGAGTCCATGTCCCCAAAAGAAGATCCCACATGATGCAAAGACGATGCCATCTGCTGTGACTAAGACCTGACACAGCCAAGTAAATTTTTTTAAGTCAAAGCTATAGTTCTGAATTTAAGAAAAAGGTCTGTGTAGTGAAAGCTATGCCTTTTCCAGTGGTCATGTATGGATGTGAGAGTTGGACTATAAAGAAAGTTGAGTGCCAAAGAATAGATGCTTCTGAACTGTGGTGTTGGAGAAGACTCTTGAGAGTCCCTTGAACTGCAAGGAAATCCAACCAGTCCATCCTAAAGGAGATCAGTCCTGGGTGTTCATTGGAAGGACTGATGCTGAAGCTGAAACTCCAATACTTTGGCCACCTGATGCTGAGTCGACTCATTGGAAAAGACCCTGATGCTGGGAGAAATTGAAGGCAAACAAGAAGGGGGTGACAGAGGATGAGATGGTTAGAGAGCATCACTGACTCAATGGACATGAGTTTGAGCAAGCTGCAGGAGACAGTGAAGGACAGGGAAGCCTGGTATGCTGCAGTCCATGGGGCTGCAAAGAGTCAGACATGACTTAGCGACTGAACGGCAAAAACAAAGAAAAGAAAGTGGGGATTAGACCTGCTGGGGAAGACATCAGTCTGGGGGTCATGAGGGATGGGAACCCCGAGACAGGCAGAGCCAGCCTTTGGGAAGCAGTCCTGACTCTGTCCCAGTTCTCAGTTCCAGGCCCCTCCACGGCTCAGCTGAGTCTCCAGCTCTTCTTAGAGTCAGCTGTCTCCCCAGCCCTCCTGTCCCAGGATGCTTTTGCAGGTCTCATTCCTGGGGAGTCCTGTCAGTCACCACATTGCCTAGCCTTGGCTTGAGGTTTCACAGACCAGTGGCATTCCAAATGTAGATGTAACAGGAAGTCAACATAAGGGGCAGGATGCTTCCTTCGCTAAGCAAAAACTCAGTTATTCTCATCATTCCAGAAAGTAAGGGTTTTTTTTTTTTAAACTACCTAAACATTGGAAAGATAAAATCCTGAAGTCAGCATTGAGTACCCTTCTCTTGCACCCACACCCAACCTGCCAATAGGACTCAGCTGCTCTGTTCAGGAAGAAAAAGAATATCAAGTTCCAAATACAAAGTTAGGTATCAGAATGAGTGTTATTTAGAATGAGAAATCACAACAAATCACAAATCACATCTTAGAAAGTCAATAAATACCCACAAATATGAAAAAACTCCGGGGAAAAAACCTCACAATATTTAACAGTTGACTGCCTGACATGCCTTAAAGATATTTTTTTCCTACATATTCTTCAATCCCCTCTTCACATGTTAACGGTTGTATCATTTTCTATAGATATTGTCAACTGGATTTTTATTATTATTGTTGATCACTTAGAGAAATTTCTCCTGGCTTCATAACTTGTTGCTATTAGGTAATTTAAATTTTCAGACTGTGGCCAAATTTGGGAAAAACCTCTACCCGATTTCCCGCACAGATGAGCTGTCAGTGTATCGTGTGTTCATAATTGTATACATGGGATTATCAAGGATATTCCAGACAGGAAGGAACTTCCGTTTTGACCAGACGTGATGAGAACCAGATTCTCCACTTAGAAGTGTACACAGCTGATGACAGGCAGAATTTACCTTAGACTAGCTTCTGGCTCTATATGTTCAAACCTTCTTTGTCCTCCATGATCCACGGACAGAATCTGGTTAGATCCCAAGCTTCCTACATCCTTGTTCTCTCACTTGGCTGCGGGCTGGCTGTTAAAGGACCTTCATTGACCATTTGGAGACCCTGAGTACCAGGCGGCACCCCTGAGATGCTGCCAGTTAATCTGGCATGCTAGACTCTCTCTCCAAGGCAATCACCTTTCAAAAAGGGCGGGGGCGGGGTGGGTGGGAACTTTCCCTGTGAATTCTGAGCATAGGAAAGTCTGGTGGAGGAGAGAGTTCTAAGACAGAAGGATCCTGTCAGGGCCTGCCCACCAGCATCCCAGCTTGCGGATGCCCGCTGGCTCCAGCTGGAAAGCGTCACAGTGATCGTCCCAAGAACAGAAACCCCTAATGAGGCAGCCCTGGATGGACCCCCTTCCCCCACCTCCACCCCCAAATTTCGGAGATTGATTTCTGAGCCTGTTCTTTTCTCTATAAAAGCAATACCAAGGTATTCTCACTTGGGGGGAAAAGATGATTAAATTTCAAATTACTCTGCCTGCCAGATAAGATTGAAACCTTGGGATCCAGGCAGGCCAGAGACACGCTCTGCACACAGGAAGCTCTCCTGGCAGCTTCTCAGCCGCGTTTCGGGGTGACTGAAACAGAACAGCATGCTTAAAATGACGTTAAGGGCCGCAAGCATGGTAATTAGGGCGTTTGTTATTCCTGTAAGGAGCTTTCCAGAACATGGAAATTATGAACATGGCGATTATGGTTGTGAACTCGGTGAGGGAAATCGGATCCCCCACAACCAACCACTGCCCTCCCCCTGCCCCCAGGGCCCTTCTCCCCTTATGAAAAGGCAGAGGGAAGATGGAGGAGGAACAGGCGGCCTTTCAGGGCCTTGGTGAGGGAGGGGTCGTGCAAAGTTATTAAACACTTTAATAATGCCGGGAGTTGTGGCTTCAGCTCAGGTTTGTGGAGGCTTTGATCAAATCCAGCTCACAGGCAGGGCCTGCTTCCCTTGGGGAGGCCCAAGGAGGAAAACCGCAGGAGGGCAGGGCTGGGAGCCCAGACTCAGATTTCAAAGCTGCAGTGAGAACTCCTGGTAACTGGCCGGCGGGTCTTGTTTTCTTCCGAATGCCTCGCAGGCAGGTCCCGGCGTCTGCTTTGCCATTCAGGCTTATCATCACATTCAGACTAGAAGCAGGTGTCTGTGTCTGTGTCTAGAAGCAGGTGTGTGTGTGTGTGTGTGTGTGTGTGCACGCGCATGCATGTACAGCCAAGCATCTAATGATGGGTATGAATTGTGAGCTTTCTGTGCAGACAGGCTGGCGTGTGACACTCTTACACAAACATGAAAACTAGGCCGTGAAGGGTGCCCCCCAGCCCACTGAGCTCAGAGCTGAGAAAACTGACACTTCATCGTGACAGTCACACTAAGCTTAATACACATATTACCTTTGGGCCCTGGTTTGTGCTCAGTCGCCCAGTCACGTCCGATTCTTTGGGACCCCGTGAGCTATAGCCTGCCAGGCTCCTCTATCCATGGGGTTTTCCAGGCAAGAATACTGGAGTGGGTTGCCATTTCCTTCTCCAGGGCCTTGGTTTACCCATCTGTAACTTTGTCTCCCTCCCTCAGGGAAGCCTCTGACCCCTGGCATTGAGATCTCCATGAACAAGTCTGCACTTCTCTTTAAATGACGCCTTGTCCCTCATGCCCTTCCTTGCACACTGCCATCCTCCCCAAGCAGATCCGAGCTCCAGGTGGCCAGCTCCCCACAGGACCAGTCCTCTGTCAACGGTGGAGTCCCTGATCTGTGAAGGTTTTTTTTTTATTATTATTATTAAAAAAGTCTACTTTAAGCTGGAATATTTCAAAAGTCTGGTTTAATGAATTGATCAAAATGGAGCAGTCAGTATGTTGATAGTCAGCAGGGATGCTAAGGCATCTTCTGCCACCCTCCTGTCCTTTGTATCGGGATGGGAGACCCCTAACGTTTGCAGCGCCCAGAGCAAGAATAGAAAGGATAGTCTTACCTGCTTCTTGCACCAGCCCCACACCGTGAGACGGAGAAGGCAATGGCAACCTGCTCCAGTGCTCTTGCCTGGAAAATCCCATGGACGGAAGAGCCTGGTGGGCTGCAGTCCATGGGGTCGCTAAAGAGTCGGACACGACTGAGTGACTTCACTTTCACTTTTCACTTTCATGCATTGGAGAAGGAAATGGCAACCCACTCCAGTGTTCTTACCTGGAGAATCCCAGGGATGGGGGAGCCTGGTGGGCTGCCGTCTATGGGGTCGCATAGAGTTGGACACGACTGAAGTGACTTAGCAGCAGCAGCAGCCACACTGTGAGAAGCCTTGCAGCTATACCTGTGATTTCTCTGCTTGCCATCAACCCTCCTCTTCCTAAATAGACCCCCAAAACCAGATCACCTCTTGGGCCTACACTGGCAGTGTGGTCAGACCTCAGGGGAGAAGGACGCCAGAAAAGAAATTATTCAGATTCCAGAGCACAGTCAGGGCTATTTGGACAGGGAACTGTGGGGTCCTGGAAGGAGGGGGCCATCAGCTTGCAATGAGCATGGCCCCTTTGCCTTGTAGCCTGCTTGCCTCCAGGGTGGATCACAGCCAGAGAAGGCCATTGACCCATTTCCCAGGTCTAAGGACAGAGCAGATTTGAGTACAGGGGAGGACACTGCTCCATCCTCCCCCTTTGTCCAGAAATAGGCTGTGAAGCCAGCACTCTGCTATTGTAGGGCATCCCTTTCGGTCCAACACGGCCCCACAAAGCCTCCCTTTTCAAAGACAGCTCTCTTCTTTCCTTCCACCCAGTGCATCCCTGCCCATGCTGGAAACACAGAGTCCCCAACCCCACACCACCATGGAAGAAGACCCAAGCCTACTTCTTGTCAGGAACTGAAAATGGAACTGGTGAAGATGGGAGGCAGAAGAAGGACAAAATATGTTTTTTCTTGATGCTGACCTTAGCTCTGAGCAGTGTTTGGAGAGTTGTGGCAGCGGTGGCCAGTGTGTTGAAGCACATTGAACAGACTGGTCATAGAATTTCAGAGCTAAAAAGGAGCCAGGCACCTTCTGTGCAAAGCGGAGTTTCTAGCCAGACAGGGGAGGCTCCAGTCAGATCTGGGGCCCTTGCTGGATGCCTTGTCCTTGCCCGGGAGCTTTCACTGTAGAAGTTATGAGGATCATTTAAAGTGTCCACACTTGACCTGGCACAGAGAAGGAGTTCAAAAACCGCCTGTTAAATAGAGAAACACATAAACCGTGTGCCGTCTAGTGTGTGTTTCTCTTTCTAGATGGAGCTTCTGTTCCAAACCAGCCTAGCATCCACATGTGAGAGACCCTTGGTCGTAACCCAGCTTCCTGTTGTAAAGATAAAAGGCTATTAAAATGTCTGGTAAATTGCACTTGGGCTCCAGATCAAAGGGCCCTGCAGGGACCACTATTTCAAACCTCAGTCCTCTTCATGGAGAGCTCCCGGGGCTTGGGTGGTCGGCACTGACCGGGAAGCCACAGAGCCTCCCTCTGCTGCTGGTACTAACCTTGGCACATGGTAGGAGCTGATGAATAAGTCTTAATGGATGATGTAGCTGATTCCATGCCCTGTTTGCGTCCCTTGGACTCTTACTTTGCACATGCCTCTAATGAGCTAGTCGAAGGTTTGTTGATCTTATGGCCCACTGCTGTTATTCAGTTGCCAAGTCACGTCCGACACTGTGCAACGCCATGGACTGCAGCATGACAGGCTTCCCTGTCCTGGTCTGGTATCCCCATCTCCTGGAGTTTGCTCAAACTCATGTCAATTGAGTCAATGATGCCATCCAACCATTTCATCCTCTGCTGGCCCTTCTCATCCTGCACTCAATCTTTCCTTCCCCGCTCTTTTCCAATGAACTGGCCACATTAGGCGGCCAAAGTATTGGAGCTTCAGCTTCAACATCAATCCTTCCAATGAATATTCAGGGTTGATTTCCTTTAGGACTGATCAATTTGGTCTCCTTGCAGTTTAAGGGACTCTCAAGAGTTTCTCCAAGTAGAGGGTGGGATTGAGTTGAGAGAATAGCATGGAGACATATACATTACCATGTGTAAAGTAGTTAGTCAGTGTGAGCTTGATGTGTGACATAGGGCACCCAAAGCTGGTGCTCTGTGGCAACCTGGAGGGATGGGTGGAGAGGGAGGTGGGATGGGGATTTAGGATGGAGGGGTTTCAGGATAGAGGGGACATATATGTACCTATGGCCTATTCATATTGACATATGGCAAAAACCACCACAATATTGCAATTGTCCTCCAGTTAAAATAAATAAACTTAAAAAGAAAACAATTAGACTTCTTTGTCAATAAAGATAATCTTTCAAGCTTCAAAAAAAAGAGGGTCATCAGCATCACAGTTTGAAAGCATCAATTCTTTGGTGCTCAGCCTTCTTTATGGTCCAACTCTCACGTCCATACATGACTACTGGAAAAACCATAGCTTTGACTATATGGACCTTTGTCAGCAAAGTGATATCTCTGCGTTTTAGTACATTGTCTGGATTTGTCATAGCTTTCCTTCCAAAGAACAAGTGTTTTTAAATTCATGGCTGTAGTCGCCATTCACAGTGATTTTGGAGCCCAAGAAAATAAAATCTGTCATCGTTTCCATTTTTTCCCCATCTATTCACCATGAAGTGATGGGACAAGATGCCATGATCTTAGTTTTTTGAATGTTGAGTTTTAAGCCAGCTTTTTCACTCTCCTTGTTCACCCTTATCAAGAGACCCTTTAGTTCCTCTTCACTTTCTTCCATTAGAGTGGCATTATCTGCATATCTGAGGTTGTGGATACTTCTCCCAGCAATCTTGATTCCAGCTTGGGATTCATCCAGCCTAGCATTTCACATGATGCACTCTGCATATAAGTTAAATAAGCAGGATGACAATATATAGTCTTGTTGTACTCCTTTTCCAATTTTGAACTAGTCAGTTTTTCCATGGTCAGTTCTAATTCTTGCTTTTTAACCCTCATACAGGTTTCTCAGGAGACAGGTAAGGCAGTCTGGTATTCCCGTCTCTTTAAGAATTTTCCAGTTTGTTGTGATCTACACAGTCAAAGTCTTTAGCATAGTCAATGAACTAGAAGTAGGTGTTTTTCTGGAAACCCTTTGCTTTTTCCGTGATCCAACAAATGTTGGCAATTTGATCTCTGGTTCCTCTGTCTTTTCTAAACCCAGATTGTACATCTGGAAGTTCTCAGTTCACATAGTGCCGAAACCTAGCTTGAATGACTTTGAGCGTAACCTTGCTAACATGTGAAGTGAGTACAATTGTATGGTAACTTGAACATTTTTTAGCATTGTGATTCTTCAGGATTGGAATGAAAACTGACCTTTCCCAGTCCTGTGGCTACTGTTGAGTTTTCCAAATTTGCTGACATGTTGAGTACAAAATTTTAACAGTATCATCTTTTAGAATTCGAAATAGCTCTGCTGGAATTCCATCACCTCCACTAGCTTTGTTGGTAGTAATTCTTCCTAAGGCCCATTTGACTTCACACTCCAGGATATCTGGCTCTAGGTGAGTGACCACACCATTGTAGTTATCCGAGTCATTAAGACTTTTTAATATAGTTTTTCTGTGCATTCTTGCCACCTCTTCTTAATGTCTTCTGCTTCTGTCAAGTTCTTACCATTTCTGTCCTTCATCGTGCCCATCCTTGCATGAAATATTCCCTTGATATCTCCAGTTTTCTTGAAGATATCTCAAGTCTTTCCCATTCTATTGTTTTCCTGTATTTCTTTGCACTGTTCATTTAAGAAGGTCTTTTTATCTCTCCTTACAATTCTCTGGAACTCTGCATTCAGCTGGGTATATCTTTCCCTTTCTCTGTTGCCTTTTATTTCTCTTTCCCCAGCTATTTGTAAAACCTCCTCAGACAATCACTTTGCCTTCTTGTGTTTCTTTTTCTTTGGGATTGTTTTGGTCACTGCCTCCTGTACAATGCTACAAACCTCTGTCCATAGTTTTTCAGGCACTCTGTCTACCAGATCGAATCCCTTGAATCTATTTGTCACCTCTACTGTATATTCGTAAGGGATTTGATTTAGGTCATACCTAAATGACCTAGGGATTTTCCCTACTTTCTTCAATTTAAGCCTGAATTTTGCAATAAGGAGCTGATGATCTGAGCCACAGTCAGCTTCAGGTCCTGCTTTTGCTGACTGTATAGAACTTCTCCATTTCTGGCTGCAAACAACACAATCAATCTGACTTCAATATTGACCATCTGGTGATGTCCAGGTGTAGAGTCGTCTTTGGTTGTTGGGAAAGGGTATTTACTATGATCAGTGTGTTCTCTTGACAAAACTCTGCTAGCCTTTGCCCTGCTTCATTTTGTACTCTGAGGCCAGACTTGTCTGTTGTTCCGGGTATCTCTTGACTTTCTACTTTGGCATTGCAATCTCCTATGATGAAAAGGACATCATTTTTTGGTGTTAGTTCTAGAACTTCTTGTATGTTTTCATAAAAGCAGTTAACAGCTCCTTCAGCTTCAGTGGTTGGGGCATAGACTTGGATTACTGTGATGTTGAATGGTTTGCCTGGAAACAAAACAAGATCATTCTGTCGTTTTTGAGACTGCACCCAAGTACTGCATTTCAGACCGCCCATTAGAGTAACTCAGGTCAGGAGGGGAGGGCTTTTGAAGGGCAGGATGCTAATGGCAGGTCAAAAAAGCACCAGCATAGCCAGTGGCAAGGGAGGACACAGCAACATTTGATTCAGAAATATTAGTTGCAAACCACAAATAACCCTGGACCACTTGGTGAGGCAGGGCCCTTGTTAGTGGGATGGTAGGGAGCTCACAGAGGGGAACCAGTCTGGGAAATAACCAGTGTGTCCTGGGCGTCAGGCTGCAGGAGGTGTGGGCAAAGATGCTCTTGGACCTTCCCTACCTTCTCACCTGTTCCAGTAGCAAAGCCCTGGGAGGGGTTGTGGCCTGGGATAGCCTGGGCCATGGTTCTGCTTCTAGCTAGGGTAGATACCCCTCTCCTGAAAGTCTCTCTAAACTTGTACCCAAAGGGAGAGCCTAGACAAGAAGGGTGTTTATTGGGCAGCTTGGAAATCATCAGAGGTGAGACTCAGGAAGGTCTCTCACTGGGGGCTTCTTGACTGACTGCAAACTGAACAAAAAGCATAAGCACCAACCCCATCCCCAATTTGTTTATTTTATGGGTAAATGATGCGCAGTTTCATCAACCAGCATTTTGGGGACTGTTCAGTGGCTGCTTCTAGGTAATCCAACACATCCAAGTTAGCCAGGGGTCCTCAAGATAGGTACAATTTTTGTTACTTTACCCTTCCAATTATTATTATTGTTGTTATTATTTTTATATTATTATGGTTATTATTAATCCAGCAGGTGAGTCATGGACTTTGCCCACCCAAGCAGGACAAGGTCAGAAAACAAAGCCCTTCACATTCCAGGTACCTCCATCTCTATAAACTAACACATTGGGTCCCCCAAATGCCACTTGTTAGAGCAGGAAAGAACGATGTTTTAGAATGATTTCCATGTGAAATGGTTAATACTTTTAAAATCAATGTAGTCTTTAAAGTGAGAAACTGCAATTGACTGGAATTGGCTTTTTGGTCAATTTCCTTGCTCTCCAGGCCAAGGGGGATTCATGGCAATTCTGACCAACTGAGACTCCAAACTGAGGTCTGATGAAGGTGGGCATGGACCTTCCTTTTCTTCTTTCCATCAGACCAAGGGCTATCAGCAAGACAGTAGCAGATACGGAGTTGAGTGGACCTGAAAACTAGTGTCATTTCTGCCAGTAAGAACGGTGGGACTTCACACAAGTAACTTCAACCATCTAGCCTTCAATTGCTACATCTGCAAATGGGGTTGAAGAAACCCTGGGCAGCTTGAGAGTGGGATGGATAGAAATAACTTGCTGTCAGCTCTGGGGTCTTTTAGAGAATTAAATGAGATATAGTGCGGAAATCACCTACGAGAAAGCCTGCTATAGGGGAAGTTCCAGTGAGGTTCATTGAACAGGAAGGTGGGGAAGAAGGAAGAGGATGGTCTGGCTGCATCGCTGTGGTGTGACAGCATCCCAGCTCCAACTGGACTTGCCAGCTGCTAACTGGAAAATAAAAGTGAAGTGAAAGTCACTCAGTCGTGTCCGACTCTTTGTGACTCCATGGACTATACAGTCCATGGAATTCTCCAGGCCAGAATACTGGAGTAGCTTTTCCCTTCTCCAGGGGATCTTCCCAACCTAGGGATCAAACCCAGGTCTCCCGCGTTACAGGCAGATTCTTTACCAGCTGAGCCACATTAAAACCTTCTCCTTCCAACCTGAAGCACTGATCCCAATTAAAATGCTAATTATCTCCAAGGGTTATACTTTTGAATTTTTCTTTTAACTAGTCTGCCATCGACCCCAGAGTGTGAGTGAGAAATCTGAGAGTGGCATTTCATAGACTGAGGACAGAGAAGATGGCCCATCCCCCCAGTGCACCCATCTCCGCTAGCCTTTCTCCATCATTTCCTGTGTGGCCCCTGCTCTAGTCAGATGCTCTTCTCACTACCACCTACATCTCCCAGGCCCATCCCTGCTGCTATGCCCGAGGTCTTGTCCTTCTCTCTGCCTGCAAGGTCCTTATTGGTCCTCTCTATCCCACCATCCAAGGACCAGGTCAAATCCCACCTCCTCCAGCTCACACGACTTTCTGTTTCCTCTTCTCCTCCAGGGTTGCCTCAGTCCCATACACTTTAACCCCGTATTAAGGATAAATGTGTTCTGGGATGGCGATTCTGGGAAAGGCTTGCACGTGGACAGGACTGTCAGGTTTTACAGGCAGTCCATGTGATGGAGACAGTGCAAGCTGGAAGGGAGAACAAGGTCCTCGGCATTAGGTAGACTTGGGCTCACATCCCAATTCCGCGACCATGAGCATTCATCAACATCTCTAAGCCTCAGTCTCCTCCTCTGTAGAACAGAGGAATCCACACAAAGGACAGCACAATGATGTATTGACATGTAAAAGTGAAGTGAAGTCGCTCAGTCATGTCCGACTCTTTGCGACCCTGTGGGCTGTAGCCTACCAGGCTCCTCCGTCCATGGGATTTTCCAAGTAAGAGTACTGGAGTGGGCTGCCATCTTCTTCTCCAGGGGATCTTCCCGACCCAGGGATCGAACCCAGGTCTCCCACATTGTAGGCAGATGCTTTACCATCTGAGCCAATAGGCTCCCGGTATATGATAAAGTCTCAGGCATACTAGCCACATCCTTTGTCTTGTTCTTCCATTTCCATCGATTTTCTATTAACTCTATGAGGTAGTCTAAGCATTATCACCCCATTGTACAGATGGATAAACTGAAGCCTAGACTGATCAGGAGGCTCGTGCAAGGTCACATGGCAATGAGGCCCATCCTGGTCCCCAGATCACCTGATGTCCAGGCTGATGCCTCAGATAGTCCCTACCCAGCTCCTGCCGCAGGGGCTCAGGCTCCTGCTCTTACTCAAGAGGAGCTGTCTGGGGCAAATCAGCTAGCCTAGAGGATGGTGATGACAAGAAAGAAGCAGCTGGAAGGGTACAAATCCACAGCCCTGAAGAGAAAGCTCTTCTCTGAGAAGTAATTAAACTGTGATTGTCATTTCTAGCAGGCATTCCAGTAAGCAGGCATTTTCAACAAGCTTCTCTGGCTCCCGTGGTTTTCCTGGAGTGGAGTTAATCTCAGCTTCTTGCTGCACTTCAGCTGTTGACGCTCAGGCTACTGACGAAGAGGGCGGCTGTCACTTTGGGGGAGCTTGGGTCAGAACGAGGTCAGCCCTGGAAGGGTCTGTGCTCCTTCTATTACAGGTGGGGAAACTGAGTCTGGAAGGGACCAACTAGAGCTCTCTTGGCAAAAAGCTGTGCCTGACTGCTAGCCAGGAGCCAACTCAGACCGGGGAAAGGAAGGGCAGCACAGAAAAGGAAGAAGGCATGAATGACCGAATCTATTCCTGATCTCTCATTCATTCCTGTGGCCAACTCTCTGCTGGCCTGGGAACCCAGCTGGGCCCAGCAAGCTGGGAGCCTTTCCTCAGCTGGTGTGCTCCTTGCTGAGTTTTGGAGGGCGAGCCCCAGTTACCTAGAAATTCTCAGCCTGGGCGCTGTTGACCTTCAGGCTGGATGCCTCCTTGTGCAGGCTGTCCTGTGCACAACAGGTGCTTGGCGGCATCCTTGGCCTCTTCCCTCTGGATGCCAGCAGCAACTCTGCCCCCAGCTGAGTGGTGATCACCACAAATGTCTCTAGATGTCACCAAATGTCCCCTGGGGAACAAACTTGACTCCACTGAGACCTACTAGAGAAAGAAAGGAGAGGCATCCTAGGAAGAGAGTCCCCTGGGCAAAGTTGGACACATTTGGGTACCTTGCACCAAGTGAGACGTCCTCCCAGGAATGGGGATAGATGAGGCTGCGTTCATACTCAGGGCCCTGATGAAAGGCTCCATATGCTCAGCTCAGGCTTCTGAAAATTATTCCAGAAGTTTCCGTTCTGCTCACCCAAGCCCTTCCAGTGGCTGCAGATTTCTCACCTTACCCACCTGTATTGAGGCTCAGCAGTGCCCTGGGGTGGAACTGCTGCCCTGGTAGTCACTCTGGGCTCTGTTGTCTCTGCGGGAGCTGCGCTGGCAGTCAGCAGGCTCATCTTCGCCTTGAGAGCAGCACAGATCCTCCCAGGCCCTTTAGAGGCCCTTTGCTGACTTGGTCAGCGTGAACAGAAAGCTGATTTATTCAAGAGAAAGAACAAGATGACGCATAGACCAGAGAGGGGGAGGGTGCACAAGCAACTCACGGCATCCAGGCGTGAGGAAGCGAATGTACTCCTGCTGAACCTGTAGCTTCTCTCTTTAAGCAGAGCATCCATTAGAAAGCCACCTATACCAAATGGATAAAGGAGACAGACTTGTTTTATTAATTTTTGTTGGAGTGTAATTGCTTAACAATGTTGTGTTAATTTTTGCTGTACAACAAGGTCAAACAGCTTTATGTATACATATATGCTCTCGCTTTTGAACCTCCCTCCCATCCCCCTATCCCTCCCATCTAGTCATCACAGAGCATTGAGTAGAGTTCCCTGTGCCACACAGCATATTCCCACTAGCTATCTGTTTTTCACATGGTAGTATATATATGTCAATTCTAATCTCCCAATTCATCCCACCTTCCTCTTCTTCCCATATTGTATATTAACTCATATATTTGGAAGTGGAATCTAGAAAAATGGTACAGAAGAACATATTTGTAGGGCAGGAATAGAGACACAGGCGTAGAGAATGGACATGAGACAGACATTTTTAAACTTCAACAAAAGATTACCCCTTAGAGTTCTTCAACGGATGCCTGCCTGAACGCATGTAAAATGATGCTTACTCTACAAGGGGCCAGCTTGCCCGCGATGTTTCCAGGCAAAGTTGTTGCTTAAAGCAACTTACCTCATGTTTATCTGTACCTAATTCCCAGCCCAAATACACTTGACTATTTTGGTCTAGACCACACTTGATCATCGCAAACAGCCACTAAATCCCTCTCCTCTCCTATTTACGGATAGAAGCAGCTGCTGTATTTGCATGCCCTGCTCCTTAGTATAAACACGACTCTGATTTCCTAACTTTCTTTGGGGAATTCCTCCTAGGCGCCCATGTTTATTTATGAAGATGGTTTGGAAACACAGCAGGCATGACTAATTTCTGGGCTTTAGTGGACGTTGTCAGCTGGGGAGAGCTGGGTGAAGATCGAGCAAAAGGTGAGGCAGTGAGCCCCAGCCCTGAAGTATCAAGCCTGGCCCCACCTCCAGGAAAGGGTCAGATTTTCCTCTACAAGGATCCCTAGATTACCCATTCATTACCTTCCTTTGACTACTTCATTTTGCTTTGGCTGCCAGGAGTCTCAGAAGTAAATCAGATCTTATTCCAGGCTCCTGAAGGGTTCTTCTTCCCAATTCTCTAAATGGCTCTGGAAATCTCTTTTTGGTTTTACTTTTGGCTACCTTATTATACATTTGAATATTGTAAACTCCCTGGAATATTTGCAGGAAGTATGTGGGGTGTAAGTCTTAAGAAATAAACCCCAAATGCACCAAAGGTTTCCTTCCACCTCCATTAAAATGCCTCTGTGTCTCTCTTGCTGGAGGATTTCTCTGTATTAGATGATAAAAAAAATAACCACCAGCAATGTTGAGACTGGGTGAGTTGGAGCTGAAATGGACCACAGTTCTCAGAAAAAGGAAGGTCTTAACATTATTAACCATCCCAAGTCCTTTCCTAGTATTTACAACCTAAGGATGAGAACACCAACACCTAGAGAAAAAGGAAAAGGCATTTTCAGAGCCTGTATCTCCCAGCCCCTCCCAGCCTGATGCTCCCTGCATAATTGGCCTGCTGCATCCTTGAGGCTGATGAGGGCATGCCAGCGAATCAACAGCAGCTTTTTCAGGCCAGCATCCTGTTTCAGAGGTGAGTCACTACCAGTGGGAATGTCAATGGGAAATCTGAGATTTCAGTGGCCCTGTTTGCTGTCTAGCTTCTGAGCTCAGGGGAGAGCCTCCATAGTGGTACCCAGACAGTTCATGTTGGTCCTGGGTTATGATCCACAGGGCAAGCTGGAAGAGAAGAGGCCCATGTATTTAACTTAGCAGGAGGGAGCAGCAGCTTCTAAAGGTCAGGTGAGGTCAAGAGTCAAGACCAGAGAGGACAATCGTGGCTTTTCAGGTTGAAACATCTGGCCTTACCCTCTGCATGATGCTTGAATTTAATCTTGCAGCAGGGCTTCTCTGGTGCCTCAGTGGTAACGAATCCACCTGCCAATGCAGGAGGCACAGGTTCCATCCCTGATCCAGGAAGATCCCACGTTCCCGAGAACAACTAAAGTCCGTGTGCCACAACTACTGAGCCTGTGTGCTAGAGCCCGTGCTCTTCAACAAGAGAAGCCACCGCAATGAGAAGCCCAAGCACCGCAACTAGAGAGTAGATCCCACTTTCCACAACTAGAGAAAAGCCCCCACGGCAAAGAAGACTCAGCAGAGCCAAAAATAAATAAATAAAATTAAAAAAAAAAAAACCTGCAGCAACTTGGCCATATGTCTGTTCAGCCTCACCTTGAATTATCTCCAGAGATGAAGAATTCATTACCTACAAAGCTGTGATACAGGGAAGAAAAGACAGATGCTAAATGCCCTAACTCATGGGGTTCAGGCTCCCAGAGGTCAAAAAGATGTGATAAGGGAGTATAAAGGTGGTGTAAAATTCTGGAATGGGGGCAGCTCCTTGACTGTTTTCTGGGAATCTTGCAGATCACACAGGAACTGGCAAAAGCTGGAAGGGGGCCCATAGGCAGGTGAATGGTCCCTCTGAAGAAGGTAGTCAGGGATGCTTGGTCACCTCTCTGGGGAGTCCACTGTGTAATCTCTGGCCTGCCTTGAGAGATGAGAATGGGATGCCGATGGCTATAGCCATGAAGATTCAAGACAGGCTGGAAAATAAGGTTGTTTTCTCTCCTGAACATCTTCCCTGTGAGAGAAGAATCTGGAGTTAGGTTGAGCTCATTCCCATGGTGTAAATACTCCACGAGAGTCAGTCTCCAACTGGTTAAGCTGCCTATGTGGGGTCATTGAGCCAGCTAACAGTCATCTTATAAGCTGCCCTCACCTCACAGGGGAAGAGCATTACCTGGTCTAAGTTGCTGCTCTGATTCTAACCTGCCCTATAACTTTAGACCTCAGTTTCCTCATCTGTGTGATGGGGTGAAGAATAACTGTTTCTACTTGCCCCACAGGGGTTATCAGAAAGAAACTAGAGTAAAAGGACTTTGCTATGTTTTTTAGAGAACTCTTAGAATCAAAGAGCTTTAAATTATCACCAATTTTGATCTTCTGGGGCTAAAAAAGAGAAAATGCATATGCCCAGGACTAGGACGAAACAGAGAGGCCTGAGTTTTGAATCCAAAACCCCAGGCTGGAGTTCCAGTTTTGCAGGCTGTGTAACCTCAAGTCTTGGTTTCTCCACCTGTGAGATGTGATCCAATTTTACACCCTGGCACCTCCTGCGGTGTGGTGAAACCCAGGGGTATTGAAAAAACACATACTTCCAGGAGCCCCCACACAGAAGGAGATGGTGTATTACTGTGACAGAAATGACAAAAAAGAGGGCCAGCCCAGTCATCAAAGGGACAAATTATGCTCCAGAAAACAAATCCCTAATTATTCCTTTCAGTCCTAAGGAGACAGAGGCCCAGAAGAGAAGCCGGCAGCTCATCCTTCAAGTAACTATTTAAGCCCGAACCAGGAAGAGGAACAACTGTACATACACAGGCTAGAATTTGAATACCTAATTTGATGAGGCATATAAATTGGCAGTTATTCAAATGAGTACATTTACATATATAGGGTTTAAGGCTACATCATTCCTTAATATTTCTTTCATAGTGCAGAGTAAGGACTTTAAATCTTTCTCCCTCTTTTCAAGGGTTTTAGGAAGGGATTACAAAGGCAGCTGAATAGAGACCAGGCTCTGAGTGTGCCAGGGTGTGGGTGTGGGGTGAGCACCAGGGGTGCTGAGAGTCCTCGTGAACAAGGTGGCATCACTTTCCTGGGCATCTGATCACAGCTGTCCATCTAGGCAGCGCCAGCCAGGGGCACTTCTCCTGCCTCTGAAGGGTGGCAGAGGCTCCAGGATGGCTGGCCTAGGTCCCAGTAGGGCAAACCCCTCTGAGTGTGACCCCCTGACCAGCACCATCAGCAGCACCTGGGAGCCTGCTAGAAGTGCAGATCCCCAGTCCCGTCCCAACTCTACCTATAAATCAGAAACCACAGGGATAGAGCCTGTGATCTGTGTTTAAACAAGCCCTCCAGGAGATCCCGATGTCCGCTCAAGTTGGAGAACTGCTACCCTGGGACGTCCCCACCTGGGGAGTCTGTGTCACTTATATTGAGTTTAAGATTGCAGGATTTGGGGGATTTATCTCCCAAGGCCACTCCAGGTTCTCATCCAGTGCTCTTCAGGGATGGTTCTGACTTCTGGCGAAGGAGGAGGGAAGGTCCAGATTTCCTCCAGGAACAGAAGGAGACACCATTCCTCCAATGGGCAAGAGCCTGGCCACCAGCAGGCAGTGGGGGGCACCTCCAAGCCCCAGTGCCCGTGCCACCTTCCTCACCAGCAGGGTCGCTTAACCCCAGGCTGGGCTGCTGTCTCAGATGGATGGAGGCAGCACAAGGTCACGGCTGAGGGACCCAGAAGTTGCTGGACTATTTCAGCCTTCTCTGCTGGATCCAGGCTCTGGCTTGTGCCCACTATCACTCAACAAAGAGTTTCTGAAGCCCACCCTGGGCCAGGGGCTCAGCCAGGTGGTGGGCACAGGGTACAGCTAGCAGGCTGAGCCCCTCTCCAGGGTGTGTGCACAGCAGCGGGGCGCCTGACAACGACAGCAGACAACCAAGAGCTGAGGGCTGGGGAGGGACGTACACGGGGTGCTGAGACCCAGCACCAGGAAAGTTCCACCTGGTCCAGAGGTTAGGGGAGGATTCCTGAGGATGGTGGGAGGGAGAAGGGCAGTCAGAGTAGACGGAGCCTGACGCATGACCAGGCGACAAAGCCCCAGAAGCCAGCGAGTTTAGAAGGCATGAAGCAGAGAAGGAAGACAATCTGATTTATGTTCTGCAAAAGCCACACTGACTGCAGAGTGGAGCTTGGGTTGGAGACAAGTAAGGTTGCAGGGAGATATCTCAGGGAGGGGCAATTAGGACAATCAGACAGAGAGGGCAGCAGCCTGACCAGGAAATGGCAACAGGATAGACAGAAGTAATGCCTTTTGGGACTGGTTAGCAGTTGTAATCATCTGGATATGGTGGTCCTTGAATGGTGTGGTGGGAGGTGGTGGGTGGTAAGAGAGAGGCTTTCTCCCAAGTGACTGGCTTGGGCATCTGGGAAGCCACATGAGAAAGCCGTGGGCTAGGATCAGTTTGGGGATCCCAAATTCGTGCCTAACAACCTTCACAACTGGGTTTGTGGATGTGGTTCTAGCTCTCAGCACAAGGATCTTGTTGGCCTGACCCCCAACTTGGGGTGGACGCGCCAAGCAGGAAGGATGGGCTGTCTCCAGGGATGGAGAATGGAGTTAGTCAAGGAGGAGAGTGGCAGCCAGGAAAGCAGATTCAATGGGATGAAAAGGGATGCTTCTGGGGTCTTTTGGGATAGATCCCAGAGAGGAAAGATAGCATCTGGATACAGGTCAGAATAAAGGAGCTGGTACTGAGGTTCCCCAGCCTATACCTGAGGTAGAGTTGGTAGGCCCAGGTAGGACAGAGTGAACCATTTGCTGACTGTTTAGCATGGTTCATGAGTTCATCAGGGACCCAAGCTCCTTACAGCTCTCTGCTCTACCAGCCCAAAAGTGTGAGTCCATCTTATTCACAAAATGGCTCCAGCCATTATGCCCATGTTCCAGACAGGAAGATCCTAGGAGAAAGGAAAGAAGAAAATCACCTGTCAGTCTAGTCAGCCCCCTTTGTGAGACTTTCCTGGAGGTTCACCCAGTGATTTCCACTTTCAGCTCCTACAACCACTGGTAGCTGCAAGATAGTTTGGGATATGTACCTTTTTAGTTGGTCATAGTGGAACCACCAAAATAAAGGGATTCTATTATGAAAAGAGGAAAATGAATATTGGGTAGATAACTAGAAATTTCTATTGCTAAAGAAATAAATAGGAGAAATTAGCATCCTAATCTTTTTTTCCATTATTTTCCTTGGCAATTAAAAAAAATTGTACACATCAATAAATGAGGTCAAGTTACTAAGAAAATGATGAGTGTCTTAGGTAGAAATCATTTAGTAGCAAGGAACAGAAAGCTACTTGAAGGCCTTGAGTAAAGCAGAGATTTTATTGTAATTATTCATGGGACTCTCCCAGGGCCAAGTGCAGAAAGCTGGTGGGCCATTGAGGGAAACTGGGCCTAGAATTTCTCTTCCTTTTCCCCTTCTCAGGGTCCTAATCATCTCCTTTCTCCAGTTCCCTCTGATTTTTTCATCTGCTTCAATTCTCTCTCTGTCTGATATTTGCCTTTCTTCTGTCTATGTACTTAGCAGGAAATGGTCACCCTGACTTACCAGTTCAAGTGCCAACAGGAACAACCCAAAGTCTCCATGACCCAATGCAGGGAGCTGGGGTTTGATCCCTGGTCAGGGAACTATCTCCCATGTGCCACAGCTAAGTGTTTGCATGCCGCAACTAAGGATCCCATGGGCCACAACTAAGACTCAGCATAGCCAAAATAAATATTTAAAAAAATTTCCCAACATCTGAGAGTAAATAAGACATGATAGCCCCAAAGCCAAGAAGAGGCCTGACGCCTCTAAAGACAGCTGAATAAACCACGCCAAGCTTAGAAAGGGAATTTCATCTCATTGAAGTACCAATATATGCTCTTTGCCCTTAGAAGGATTTCTTAAAATTGAATTTGCATACAGGTAATATATGCAAGTAATTTCAAATTATTTATAAATGGAATTAATTTCTGGTTTATTTTTCCAAATAATTCAAATTCTTTCCAAAAATTTCAATGAGAGGAGGCATATCTATGTTCAGTTTTTTTTTTTTAAGTTATTTTTCTTTATAGAAGGGAATTGTTCATCTATCTACTTTACCCTATGGAAGTACAGATGACAACTTCATGACCAACACCAGCTGAAACCAGGAGGCTGAGTAAGAACTCCTAGCTTCCCATCTGCCACATCCATGATGGAAACCTTGCAAAACCTTCCATGTCCCCTTCCACACACATTAAAATAATAATACACAGTTCTGGTGAAGTTGTGGGAAAACACACATCCTTATCCAATAGGGTAGTCCCAGCATAAATTCCTCTGGAGAGAATTTTAACAATGCACCCTGAGAGTCATAAGAATGCTTTTTCTTTTCAACTCTAGGAATTTATCCTAAGGAAATAATACCCCACCATCACCAAAAGGAAAAAAAATGAGGAAGTATCTATTATAAATAACTACGTTTATTAGAATGGAATTTGGAAGCATGTGTTTTCTTCCTTTTTAATTTAGGCCAGGTAGGAGGCATTATTTCCCCTCCATGGTTGGAATCTACCAGGTCATAGAATTGGTATTAACTGAATGCCAACTGTGTGCCCAGTGCTTCACTTTCCTGAGCTCAGCGATGCCCCTCCCTGCACCTGTTAGGTGGGTAGCATTGTCCTCTTACAAACGAAGACTCCCTGTGCGAATTACTGGGAGTGGCAGGATTGATTTCCAGCCCAGTGTTTTTCAAAGACCTGCAATCCACTCCTTTATTCTTGGAAACTCTGCCCTTGGCATTGAGGCATCCCACCTGGGATTCCACTCAGTTTGGAAAGGAGAGAATATAATATCATTTGATACTTTAGCAAAGCGTACTTTACAAAGAAAAAAAATCCCAAGTTCAAATGCACAGAGTTTTTCTTTTCCCCCTTCTTCTATTATGCACTTCATCTTCTCTAAGAAGTTGGGACTCATTAATTACGGCAGTGGCAATTATAACCCACTTGTGCTTCTGCAGAGCCCTTCTGAGGAGCTGAGGGTCCTTTATAAACACGAGCTCATTAGTTGTCCCAGCAGCCTGGCAGGTAGAAGGCAGCCACTGTCTTAAGAGGACGGGGCTCTGAAGCTGCCCAGACTGGTGCTGCAGGAGCTCTCGTGCCAGGGGCCTGGGCTGCCTGGAGCCCTTTGCAGGGACAGTTATTTGCCAGAGACACCACAGTCTAAAAGCTGCCTGGTCACTGGCTTTAGGGCATCTAACTATCTTGGAGTTCCACAACAAAACCCCTTGGAGTTCCACAACAAAAACCTCCAGGCCCCTTTCACAGGGCAGGACTAGACACCCGAGTCTGTGCCACAGCCAGGACCTGGGGCCACGTGAGGTTTCCTGACCCCTCACCTTCGCTTGTGCTGTGCTGTTCTTGCTCTGCTTCCCTCCTCTTTTCTAAATTAGCCCACCCTTCAGCTGAGGTTCTGCTGGTTCTACAGCATCTCTCCCCGCCTGACCTCAACCAAACCGTACTGTCTGGGCCATTTGTTTTTCTGGTAACTCCAAGCAGCATGGCATCTCTTCAGTTGCTTTCTTGCATTGCCCATCCTTTTCTGAATCACTGTTTGGCAGCCCTTTAAAGCATACTCTGGTCTTCCTCTTGACTGAGAGCCTCTTGGGATACCTCTTCTCCATGTTTCTTGGACTTTTGGTGCCTAGAACAGGCTTTAGTATACAGTAGGGGGTCAAGAAATGTTGACTAACGGGCAAATGGGGTCCTGAGTGGCTGTTCTCCAGGGAGCACCAACAGAGGAGATGAATGTTACTGTTACCTCCCCTGCCTCCATCCCACCTGTTGGGCCAAAATCCTGAGCCAGAGAAGCATACTTGCTGCCTCCCAGGTGCCTGAATTGCACAGCTCCACATCTTACTTAGGCTGCTCCTTACCTCTTCTGCCAGGCCTGCCTATAAGACCAAAGCATGCTCATCCTTCTAACCTTTGCTCAAAAGTCACCTCTGGATGAAATCTTCTCGAACTCATCCTTCTTCTATGAAAAGTCATCACCTTCTTCCCTGGGCCCCACAACATATTGCATAAGAAATGATCCAAACTGTGGCTCTGTCAATTCCTAGCTGCCTGACCTTGGACAGGTCCCCACCTCCCCAGGCCTCTGTGACCTTATCCTTTGATGGAGAAGTGTGTCATGAGAATGAAAGGGGAGAGCTCAGTGCCTGGGGCTTAGTATGCTATCACCGCTTATACTTCTGTTTTTGCTGCTCTACAGAGGGTAGTGATGCCGCCTATTTCATTGTTGGGAGTTGGTGACCCCCAAATCTCTTGTTTTTAAAAAGCTTGTAAAGTGACTCTGATGTACTTTGGGATCAGAGTTCTATTTGGGAACCACAAGCCTAAACTCGACTCTCTGTGAGATGGGGAACCAGGTTCCAGAAAGCAGAGGCAGAGCAAGGGAGGGGGTGTCCAAGGTCAGCATCACGAATAAGTGTCGGAACCAAGGTAAGATGCACAGAGCCAAGGGTTGGAAGGAAACTTCCACATCACCAGAACAACAAAGCATACCTGATGCTCAAATCCTACCAAGTATTTGCTAAGCCTGATTACTCTTTTTCTTTCTCTAGTCCTATTCAAACAAATGAGGTCTGATGACATCCTCATTACAGAATGACCATCCCAAAGAAAGAATCCCCCTTGATGCCCATCCCGGCCCCTCCCCACGATCATTGTGTTTTCTCTGTATCCTTCCAGAACTTTCTCTGGATGTTCAACTATTTTTTACTTTATTTCAAAGGTACATGAAGGGCTTTGTAAAAATTATGCTATACAATGAATTTTATTCTCAAGTTAACATTAAACCTGACTTCTCAGTCTATACCAGGTGATGGGGGAAGTTACTGACTGGGGTGAGGATCCCAGTCAGTCACAGCCACAGCTGTTGCTACATTGACACTCTATTTGGGAAATGTTGCTGAGTGTCTTGAGGACCAGGCATTGGGCATTATTCAAAGTTCTCCGAGTTACACTAAACTCAGGTTCCCAAGGTTCCTGCCTGCATTTCTCCATTTCATTCAGGATGTCCTAAGAGTCCATGTCAATTACTTTATGGAAATTTAGATCTATTACATTTATTGTGTTTTTGATTACTTTTCCAGTAACCTTGTCAAAGAGTGCTGCTTTGGCATAGGCTTATTTTGATTCAGCTATTCATTGTAAAGCCACCTTGAGCTCTGATGATCACCATGCCATTTTTCAATTACTAATAAATAATGGCTTTAATCACTTATGCTACAATCCCTTCCTGGATCAATAGTAGGCTAATGAATATATAATACTCCTATTACCATTCAAGCTGTCTCATCCCCATGGTTCTCCTAAGATCACCACTAGCTGTTTGATGATCTTCTTTGCTAGGAACTCTCAGGTTCCAGGGCATTGCTCACTGGCCTTAGGAGACTGGACTAGGTTCAGGGTCCTGACCTTCTCCCTCCATCACAGATGCACCACTAGCTCATGGAATTCTTTCCTTTCTAGCCTGAAGCTCACTTTTCTGGCCTGAGCAGAAGTTAGCAGTAAAAAACATCCATTTCCTCTTCTTCCTCTGACATCAATATGAGGTATAGTGGGAAGGTCATAGGCCTTGGGAATCTGATAGAGACCTTGTTCACATCCTAGCTCCACAAGTGGCCAGCTCTATGACTTGGAGCAAGTTGCTGAACCTTGCTCTCTAGTTCTGTAAAATGGGTAGAATTGGTTTATAACTGGAAGTAATGTAGTTATTCCATGAATGACAGTTACAATTACCATTATCATCCCAATTGAATCTCTTGAAGCCAAGAAGTAATACTTTTTCCCTAAGTTAAGCCACTTACCAAAGCAATTAGCCATCACCCGCCTAGGTCCTCCCCCAGCATGGGTTGTGACTGATGGAGAACAAAGATGGAGCTCTGAACTTCTGTAATAAACACCAAGAGAAGAACAAAGTAATTCAGAGCACTTTGGGGCTGAGGGTCATTCTCCTCCTGAGTCCTTTTATGGAAGCTTCTCTTCTGGTCCCTGGATAGGGAGACACTGATTCATCAAGCTTGCCTTACTTCTCTGTCCTTCATGGAGAAGACCCTAGCCACAGCTTACTTCAAATCCTGCTATCATTCATCAGGACTTGATGAGGTCTTTGCTATCACTACTTAGTCAAACTCCTTTCAGATAAGGAAACTGAGGCTCAGAGATGGTGATTTAATTAAGCTTCTCAAAAAATTTACTTTTGGGGTTGAAGCTAGCACCCAGGAATTCTGAGGCACCGTCTCTTTCTTTGGGTTCACTCACCTTTAATCCATCTCCTTCTAGCTGACAGGGAGCTTCCTTTAATCCTAAAGGCTTAATGCAAACTAATCTCCATCACTTGCCCCTGCTCCTCCTTCTTCATGCCCCAAGGGATGTGCTGGGTGATTGACTTATGCATCAAGAATCCTATTTCTGCTGTGTGACCTAGGGCAAGTCACTGTCCCTCTCTGGGCCTCTGTTCTCAATGAAGAAGATACCTGTTCCCCAAAGTCACTTCTATGCTGATAGTCTCAGATTTGGAGCAGGTGAGGTCCACCCCCAGGTCTGAATGATCCCCACACTCACTCAAGCCCACAGTGACATGTGAGCCTTCCTTTCCAGTTTGTATGATGGTTTCAGATCCCAGTCACTGAGCTCAAGGGATGTGGGGTAGATGTGGGAACCCCTGGATGCAACGATGTGCATACCGTGAGTTTATATTGCAGTCAACTAACCAAACTCTCTGCAATGCAGAGTTTAGTAGGAAAGACACCAATCTTGCTAGGGAGCCCTGTGTGCACTGCCCAATTCCCCGTAAAACCACCTGGGCTCCTTTGGGGAACCCTCAGAAAGGCCATTCAAGAACTGGGGCTTCCTTGGCATGATCAGCATCTGGTCATTAGCTGTTAAGAGCCAATTCTGGAAGGTGGCCCCAGCCTCCATGCACACACAAACCTCCTTGGGTATCTTCCCCCACAACCCCACTTCTCCTCTTTCCTGATTAGCATTTGGAAAGTAACAGAAGCAGTTCCTACTGGGGCCCAAGTGACTCCCTGCCCAGGAAACCATATCCCGCCAGCACCTCCCACGCTCCCCTGGGGCCACACCTGCAGAAGGATGATAAGGGAATCGGATTCTCCAGCAACACCAGAGGCACAGTCCAAAGATCCAGAATATTTAGCTGTGTTTACCAGCAATAATCAGCTTCTCAAAGACATGTCGCTGGGCAGCTCTTGCTACATTGATTATGCCGCCTCATATTTTTGGCCCCCAGGGGCAAACAGCTCTGATTAATATTTCACAACACAGGTTTTTTTTTTTTTTTCATATTCCTTTCTTCATGTTGTTGCTTTTCTCTTTTTTTATTTTTTTTTTTCTTCCTCCTGAGCCCCTGAGAGCTTGATAGAGAGACACGGAATATTTTACCGTCTCTTGTGTCTGCCTGCTCCAGTAATCAGCGGACTCAATCACGCTTGCAGTGTTTTTATGAATTAATAACAGGCACTTTGGAGGGCTGGCGGGGGAGGCAGGAAATGCAATCTATGGAAGCTTAATGAGCGCCGTGGGGAACAGCTACCTCGCCGCCTCCAGCCCTGCCACGCCATGCTCTAAATCATCCTTCCTGAGATTACCCCCTTCCAGAGCAGGCTTGACAGCTTGTGTGGGGCTTCCGAGTGCCCCTCGGTCCCTGCCAGGTCCTCCTAGGAAGAGGGGTCTGAGAGAGGCAGCCATAGCACATCTCCATTTTAATTCGAAAAAAAGAAAGGGAGAGCGGGGATCTGGCTTGGCTGGAGAAAGCAGCCTGCCCTTGCAGACTCTGCATCAGTTGTTCTTCGACAAATTGGGTAACCAGGGTAAGGGTATGGTGTGAGGATGGGCAGATGGCCCAGGCTGGCCCCCATAATGGATCCACAACCCAGACCAGGGCCTTTGCAGAGGGTCTTCTTCTTGCCGGTCTAGAAATTTGATCTTTTTACAGCTGTGCAGTGTCTGCTCAGTCGCATCCAACTCTTTGTGGCCCCATGAACTGTAGCCTGCCAGGCTCCTTTATCCAGGGGTTTCCCAGGCAAGAATACAGGACTGGGGTGCCATTTCCTTCTCCAGGGTATCGGTCTCACCCAGGATTTGAAATTGGCAGGCACATTCTTTACCATTAGCATCACCCGGAAGCCCCTTTATTAGGGCTATCCTTGACTAGATTCTAAAGGACTGACTGATGCCACTGGAAGTCCCAAGGATTGTATGTTGTGACACATTACTTAAAAGTTCAATATGCACTCCCTCATGGTCTGATGTATGGTCCCACTGCGCATGATCAAGCCCCAGTTCACACCACATGACATTCACCACTTGAACTTACTACCTTCAAGCCCTGTTCACAAGACCCATTCACTGACCCTGAGCTTGGATGGTAGGGCAAAGTCAATGGCTACAGAAGCTTCTAAATATTCACTCTCGATGACCTTGTATTCTGGTAACAATTCACACACAAGCTCTGATCCTCATCCCACACTTAGAGCAGTGCTGATCCAAACTTCAATGCCACAATCTTAATTTGCAAAGGGAAGTACAATCACCAGGTAAACCAGGGCCATGTGGCCAGGGTCAGAGCCGCCTCTACCAGCAGAAAAATGGGTAGTCAGATTGTAATCAGAAGGTCGTATGGGAAACATGGCTTGTATTGATCTTTCTTTCTTTTCTCTCTCTTTCTCCTTTTCTTTCCTTTAAAAAAAAATTTATTTTTAGCTGTGCTGGGTCTTCATTGCTGCACAAGGGCTTTCTCTAGTTGCGGTGCATGGCCTTCTCATTGTGGTGACTTCTCTTATTGTGGAGCACAGGCTTTAGAGCTCAGGTTTCAGTAGTTACCACACGTGGGCTTAGCTGACTCATGGCATGTGGGATTTTCCCGGACCAGGGATTGAACCTGTGTTCCCTGCATTGGCAGGAGGGATTCTCAACCACTGGACCACCAGGGAAGCCCTTCCCTTTCCTTTTTATTTTGGCAAATGCCATCTACACAAAAATAGAGAGGATAATATGACGAGCCCTCATGTACCCATCACTGAGCTCCAAAAGTCAAGAATTTGTAGCTGCACCTTCCCTGTAAGGGCAGGTCTCCCCTCATCAGGTACCATGTGCCCAGGCTGCTCGGAGACCAGTGTCTCAGCAGTGGGGAGGAACAAAGGGAGCACTTAGCCCCCCTCTTCAGAGGTACCATGAAGCTCACTCCCTTCTGGTGGCCCAGGCTTCCCCCTGGCATTAGCCACACCCCAGTCATCCTGTTTGCAGAAAACACCAGCCATGCAGGTGGGAGAGGTCCTTCAAGCACACATCTACAGATAACCAGCTGGGCTCCCGTTGTCATGGATGACTGGTCTCACTGTCTACATTTGGAGTCTTCCTTATTCATCCTTAAGTGGTAACTTCCAGTATCTGGGAAAACAAGCAAGCCAGAGTTTGGGAGCACTGTCCACTTCTCCTGGGGCTCGGAGCTGCCTGTTGTGAGACCTGCACACCCATCTCCACAGGCAGCTGCTACAAGTAGCAGGAAAGCTGTCAGACCTCTTGGTCCACGCCTGGTTAGCACCATGGAGCTCCAAACAAAACACCTGCGCCTTCCCTCAGGGGCTCATCATCCGGTGCTAAAATGCCCAGGACTTCAGGGGAGTAAGCACTGATCACCTGGTGAGTTGATGCATCACCCATCCTCTGGGAACCAGCTCCAGGAGAGGAAACACAGAGACAATGATTCGATGAAGAGGAAGAGGGCAAGGGAGACGCAGGGAGAGAGGAAGAGGGAATGATTGATATAGATAGAAATATATGTATATAGATACACACCACTCAACATGCACAGGCAGGTTAGAGCCCAGAGGCTTAAGAAAACCTGAGCTGGGGGGAGGTGGACAAAGCTCGGATAGGGGAAAGTGGGGCAGGGGTGAGGGTAGGCAGGGAGATTTAGTTCTCACTGGACTGCCAGGTGGGAGGGTGGAGCCGGCAAGGTCTCAACACCCATCCTCCATGTACATCTTAACAATTATTGAGAGCACAGCTCACTAACCAAGTCCACATGAAACTGCAGATTCAAATTAACAAACAGCATCCTCGTGTCTCAGTCACTCCTCTCACAATGGAGAGGTGTTCTTGGGAGTGTTGGACTTGCTGTTAGTTATTTTTGGTGTTAGTATACTTGTACTCCAAATGTGGACCTTGGACTAGCAGCATCAGCATCTCCTGGACGCTTGTGAGAAGTGTCAGTAGATCCTCAGGCCCCTCTCAAGGCCCCCTAAATCAGAATCTGCATTTTAACTCCATCCCCAGGTCGTTTGTGGGCACAGTCAAGGGTAAGAAGCCCCTAGTCTGTCACCCTCTTGGGGACCCCTTCCTGGAACACCAACTTCTCTTTATCACCTCCCTACCCACCCCTCAGCTGGTTTGCTGCCAGCCTGGACAAGGCCATCTCTTTGGCCGGGCTCTCAGGGACACAGAGATAATGGCTTCCTATTGATGCCTCCCAAATGCATTTTAGTGAAAATGTCTTAAAGATCTGAAAGCCTTTAACATCCCAGGGAATGCATTTCTAATGATCCAATTTCAAGCCCCTTGACAAGCCTGGACAAAAGATATTTCAAGATAGGCAAGGAGGCCTTCCTGACATTGTTTAAATGCTGCTGTAACAATAACTGGCATTTGTGTGGCATCTTAATTTTGCGTGTTTATTCCGTTGCTACTTTAATGCTTCTGACACCTGAGATAAGCAAGGCAGCTTTTAGGATCCTATTTTATGGTGAGAAAAGTAAAGTTCAGAGAGGTTGAGACTTGCCTGTGGCCACTCAGCTGCAGAGAAGCAGAGGGAGGCATGGGCCCCCAAGTTACCTCCCCCACCCGAGGTTCTTCTGGACAGTACCACGAAGTATAGGACAATACTGTCAGAAAGAACTGTGTGTGAACTAAGGTTTACTGACATTTCACTAGAGTTCCTTCTTGAAATACAGGAGTCAAATGTCCAGTTCAGCAGAACTACTTCCCTTATCAGGGGTCCCCAACCTCTGGCATCTAGAGCCTGATGATCTGAGGTGGAATTGATGTAATAGTAACAGAAATAAAGTGCACAATGAATGTGATGTGCTTGAATCCTCCTGAAACCATCCCCCTCCCCTGGTCTGCGGGAAAATTGCTTTCTAAGAAACTAGCCCCTAGTGCCAAAAAGATGGGTAACCACTGCTTTAGATCCTCAGTCCTAAACTAGCAGGCGGGCAACAGGGATCCAGCCCCTGACTTTGGGAGCTAGCATGTTAGGACTTCATTAAAAAAAAACAAAAAACAAAATAAAAATCCTTTGATGGAGCAGAAATGTGCTCTCAAATCATGGCATCATTCCCCCACTGCTCAAAAAACACAATATTTTTTTTCAAAAGAAAACAGAAATCTCTCTCATCTTAAAAATGAGTAAAAAGAAGATTAAAGTTTGAAAATATGATTTGTAGGATTGCTTTCAAGCTATCACACACAGAAATTTTGTGTGGCTAAGGAAGAGATTGCTAAAACAACATAACACTACAGATAATAAATCCTTGAGTGATAGAAGAAAATTCCAGTGGTGCAATTTTACTTCCTTTCAAATGTGTTGGGAAGTGCATCTGGGGGCAGGAGTCTTTGTGGAACCCGTAAAACCACAGCGCACAGACAGCATGCTCTGTCACTCAGCCTGAGGTTTGATCTCTGCCCAGTGAACCCCAAAGTACAGTCTTGAAATGAGAGTCTTCCCATGACATTGAGCCCAAGGACCCTCTGAGGGAGGGGAAGTTGGCAGGTGCATCCTGGGCTTCTGGGTGAACAAATAAACATAAAAATGTGTACAAACTTAAAAAATTAACAATTCAGCTCCCTGTTCCAGTTCCCCCTCCTTCCATGCCCAGCCAACAGATGTTTGCCATGATGCCTCTGGCCACGTGTTGCTTGCAGGGACACGGGCCCCGAGAGCAATGGGTCAGCTCCTTTATAGCTCAGCTGAAGAGTTCCTGGTGTCAAACCTAACTTCTCCAAAACATGAAACCTCTTTTGTTTTTTTTCAGCAACATATTTAAATAAGCTTTTCTCAAGTTGGTTGTAAGCTGGTTTCACTTCCCTCTGCTCTTCTTCTGATCAAAATTTACCTCTGCTGTGTCCCTTTTCCTCTGAGCCTTCCAGGTGATTTAAAGCTAAATTTTGCAAACCACTTTGCATTCTGGAGGATTTAACCAATATTAGTATAATATTTTAGTCCTCCGTAAAGAAACACACCTTTCTAAACACATCACTGTCACAATCTAGTATTTTACCAAAGCTGTGTCTACAGAGCCCTATTAAGGGCTTGGTGAACTTATTTCCCTAGTCTGTGGGGCTGGGAAATCCTAAAAGCTACAACTGATGCCCCCACAGCACACCTTGGATCATTAGCACATTAAAGGGTCTGAGAAGTCCTGCAAGGTAGAAAAGTCTATGTTTGTTTAAATCAGCATTTCCCAAACTTCTTTGGGCCCAGAGCTCTTTCACCCTTTACATATCCCGAGAATCTCATGCTCTACCACCTTTAGGAAATTTTATCAAAACCTGGCTGACTCTCCCCAGAAGGATTTCAGGTCTGCAAATGGGTGAAGCAAGACCTCCTCAGTCCCTCGTTGACCTGAGCCCACGCCATTCCCTTCAGACTTTCTTCAGGATCTGTTGCCTTTGCTCTGGAAAGGCTCCAAAGCTCCTTTCCACTTTCAGCTGGCTGTGTGACAGTGGTCCAGTGATGCCGCCTCTCCGGTACTCTCCTGTGAGCTGGGAGGACAATCGTATCTCATGGGGCTCAGACACAAGTCATGCTTCTGGAACACCCCAATACACATCACTGTGGATTCCACAGGGTCCCCAACAGCTGGTTTCTCAATCACTAAACAGTGAGGGACAGATCGGGCCTTTCCACAGATTGGCTACTCCAACCCCCCAAACTCAGGATGACATTTATGTGCCCTGGTCTCTCCTACAGAGCCCAATCTTACAGGTAGAACACTGCCTGGAATCCCAGATTTGGGCCATAGGCTGGCAACTGTGCCTTGCACTTGGTCTAGGAGGGGGACCGGGCCGGGCTGTGGGAGAGCGGGTGGCGCATGCTCTCTGCGGTCTTTCCACCAGCCTCTGCACAGTCATCCCACCTGTCCCTGGCTGTGTCCTCCCTCCGAGTCACACCTGTTGGCAATCTGCACTGACATGTGTCGTGCCTGTGTGCACGAAAGCCTGGCTGGAGAGATCCTGGGGGATTTATTTTTGTCGCATACATACATACCTTGTGTGCAGGCAGACGGGGGCGGTGTTTATGTCTCAGTTCTCTTTTGCAAAGGGGAAAAAATATAGTGGAGCTATAAATGTGTACATTTTGAACAGCCGCCCTCATGCACTGTGTATATAACTCGGTTGCAAGAAATTTAAACATAAACTTGAGTTTTGCTGAGATGGGATGGAGGAAAATTTGGCCATTGGCATCTCAAAACTATTTTTCTGCACCCGGTGCCAAAATCAGGCATTAAAATGCAACACTTCCGCCCCCGGAAAAAAAACAGGAAAAACACATACACATATATACAACCTAATTTTCTCTGGGGAAAAGGTTGCTGTTGTTGATATGACATGTTTTTGTAGCACAAATGTTGGCTCTTCAGCTCAGTTTGCTCTTTTATAGACACTCAAAATGGGAAACATCTGAGCACATAAGCACCAGAAGTTCAGAGCACTTGCCCCTAGCCCTGCTGTGCGGTTTTCTTACAGGAGAATCTGCTCCAGATTCCAAGGCACGCTCTCCAGCAGTGGAGACTGCATGGGAGGGTTTATTAATTGGCACAAAAGGTGAAGGATCTCGTGTTCCCATAGGGTCTGAGAGCGGGCAGTCAGGAAAAAATGTAAAAGGTGGAGGTATGAATGGGACAGACGAGGGGGAGGTGACTGGGACGGTGGAGGGGAAGGAACGTGACTGTTACGTGGGCAGTGGAGAAATCAACAAAGCTAAGGCCAGGTGCATGGGGACTGAGAACCGTCTTTGTGTACAGGAAAGGGATTTGGTACGGATCAGGCAAGCAGGCTTCGGACACAGATGGACCTGCATTAGAACTCTGACCTGGGAAAGTGCTCCCTGGGGAGTTGCCTCCTTTCTCCTGGGAGCCTGTGAAGATGCTGAGGCAGCCATCTAGCCCCAAGTCCAGGCCATCTCCTACTGGTAGCCGCTATGCCTTCTTCCTAGTGTTTGCTGCTGCTATTCTGGCTTCTTTCCTCCTTCATAAATAGCTCAGAGGCCCTGGTACTCCTTGCTGCCCCAGTCCCTCCATTCACATTCGCCCTTGGGACAGGCTCTGTCTTCTCCACCTTCCTGGCTACACAGTGTAATAAACACTGCCAGGGCCAGGGCCCTAACAAGGCACAATGGGGAAACGGGGCAGGGTCAGCCTTGGTCCTCAAGCCAAGAGAGTTGCTCCAGGGGAAGGGGCAGGGAGGCCCACGGCCCACTAAGCTGCAGCCCAGCGGCCTGTGGACCTTCTGTCCAAGCTTGCATTTCTATCATCACAGATGCTGCTGGCTCTCCTGCCCTCCTTTGTGAAACAGCACAGCCCCTCTCTGGGAAGCCTGCACTGCCAAGTATTTCCGAGGAGGCCCAGGGCAGTTTCCCGTGTGCCTCTACACCAGAATGGCAGGTGCTCTGTACAGTGAATGGACCCCCTCCCTGTGGGTTCCGTGGATATGCCAAGTACCACGGCCTTTGTCTTCAGTCGTTGCCAATTCCTACCCAGGCTGGCAGTCGGTTCCCTTGAGGTCCCTTGCTGTTCTTCCATCTACCATGGCTGAGACCTGGGAAGTTCAGAAGCCCAGGCTGCTTTTATGGTGTAAAGAAGAACTTCATTTTTCATTACAGCCTGGCCAAAAAGCCCAAAGCATGACTGCCTGCACCCAGAGTCTCACACGGCTTAGCGAAACTGCTTCACCTGCAGCCACCGTGCCTCAGGTGTGAATTCTTGAGGGGCAGGGCCCAGCTGGCAGGTGGGAGGGTTTATTCTTTTACAAAGGTGTCTTCCAGAAGCTTCTGAACTGACCAACCAACAGCAACGCCTGCCAGTCATAAGGCTGGCCTTCTGTGTCGCTCCTGGGTGCCCAGTGTTCAGTAGGTTCTCCAGAATTGGGTGTCAAATGGGTCGCGGAGCAGCACTGTCAGATCTGGGGGCGGGAGTGGGGGTGGGTAGGGGAAACATGTTACAAAGGTTATTCTCTTAAATTCTGTCAACTTTTACCATATACATTTTTTAAAGTTTGGAAGCTACCAAAAAGTAGGGGAAAAATTAAGACTTAACCCACTTAGAACCCCATTGCCCAACGGCAACAATTGCGAGTGTTTTTCTGTATTTCCTTTTAGCCCTTGAGGACCAGTTTTTCATGAAGATCCTTCTGCAGGGGCATCAGGCTTGTGCTGTGAGCCCGGCAAATACACCAGAGGGACACAGGAGGAAAATCCTGAACAGGAATCCAACAGGGAATGGAGAGGAAGGAAGGATCAGGGCCAGATTGCCTCCCTCTAGTCCTCAGAGACCAAGTGAGTGAATTTTCTGGAGGAACAGAGGTCAAGTGGAAGATGCGAGGCTCTCAAAGCACCAAAGCCAGCCTGCAAGATTCAGGTTGTGGAAGAACCGCCGGGTAGCCTCCTGTGTGGGGTCCAGGAGCAGGCGGGGAGGCACGTATGGGCAGCGCCTGCACGTCCCTGCCCCGTGAGAGTGGGTCAGCCTGCCAGGACCACGGCGAACTGCTCAGTCTGGAAACTAATGGCAAATGTCTCCTGTTGAGTGTTTGCTCACCTGTCTTTCTCTCATGTTACCCCTTGCTATCTCTGTGCAGACCCAGTCACTCAGCTCCCGAGGGTCTCCCTGAAGACTAGAGGGTCTGTGTGATCACCCAGAGTGCCCACCTCCCATGGAGTGGCTTATCAGAACCCGAGACCAGCTCCCTGACCATGTCTGTGACCCCAAAGCTTGGCTGGCATAGGGTTATTTGAGGGAGATCAAGTGTCCCCTTCCTTGCCCGAGACCCCCATGCCTGTACAACTGCTGCCAACCAAGTGCTTTAAGGGGCAGGGAGATGATCTGAGAGCCCAGGGGGCAGTCAGGACACAGGGTCCTTGTTAGGGTCTGTTTTTGACCTTCTGAATTATGACCTGAAGACGTAGTTTCACATCTGTGTTTGCTTTTCCCATTGGGTTAATAAACAAAAACAAAAAGGAAAATTGGTATGAGGCAAACCAGAAAAGCCAACTCAAAAGATGCAGTCCTGTAGTCAAAAGGCGATCCCGCAGGACCCCAGTGGGTCAAGGCCCCTTTGGAATGAGCATTGTCCCCTCTCCCACTCGCTTTGGGTCTGTTGAGCTACTGGGAGCATCTGTTCTCAGACCCGAGTGTGGATGAGTATATCAGACCCTGTCTCAGAGCCAAGGAGCCTGGAGGAAGGGAAACTGCTCAGACCAGCTGAACTCGGGAACAGGAAAAGGAGATGGGGAAAGTGGTGTGGGGTGCCTCAGCTCCAGGGAAAGAAACCCACTCACGTCCAGGGCTTTGCACCAGATAGACAGCTTCAGCATCCCATTTGATCTTCAAAACAACCCTGCAAAGTATTATTATTCTCATTTTGCCCTTGGAGCCAGAGAGGGAAAGTGACTCACCATAGGTCACAAAGCAGGAGGAGCCAGCTCTCAAAATTGGTTACTTGACTCCAAAGTCCAGGTTTCTTCCATACCTCTGCACTGTGGGAACCCAGGGGTGGGCAGGGGGATGCTCAGGCTCCTAGGTGAGCATGTGACCCCCACCCTCTCCCATCCTCTCTTATGACACCCCATAGCTGTCACCAGGAGCTAAAACTGATCTGAAATTGCCATTTGTGGAAAGGCTTTGGGGAAATCTCTGGGCAGAGGAGTCATTTTCCTTTCTGCAGGGGCAAGGGAAGGAATTATGGGGCAAGACAAAAAAAAGAAAATCAGGCTGCTGGCTAATGAGAGCCAGACGTAGCGTCCTGGGAGCTGGATGGGGCAGTCTGGTCCCCCACCCACAGGGAGAAGCTGAGGCTCGGGACCCCTCACCCAGACTTTGTGTCTGGACTTCAGAGCCCACCCCTCAACACCCAACCCCTACCACACCCTCCCCTGGCTTCCCATAACATTCTTCAACACCCCTTCAAAAATTAAGGGTGAGGCAGAGGTGGGGGCAGCTCCTGCAACAGATAAGAGGTAATTGCCTGCCTCTGACTCCTCTTGATGTGAAAATGGGATTGGAATGACTCACTCTGGTTGAAAGGTTAGTTGAAGGTTATTACAGGAAAATTGTTATTCATACATTTTTTTCTGTGCGGCCGGATAGCCTAAAAGATTAAATTCACAGAGTGCATAATGACCCATCAGGGCGGACAATGGTAGGGGCGTCCCCGGGGAGGGGAGATAACGGAACAGAGACTTCTCTGAATAATTCATGCTCCAGCAGACGCAGCACTAACAGATTACACGAGGGTTTTCATCAGGAAGGAGAGGAGAGAAAGGCGCTTTCAAAGCTGCTGGGTGTTGCTCGGTGTGATGGGCAGTGCCAGCCCAGCTTGCTGTGGCTTCAATCAATGCCAGTCCCCACACCTCGGGGGCCCCGGGCAGGAGGTGGGGCCAAGCAAGGTGAGCGGCATCATTGCTGTCACAAGGCAGAGGTGACAGACACCCCACTCCTGAGTGGGTCTGAGTTACCCGGCCTCATTGCAAGCCCTGGAGCTCCCAAGAGGCCGAGGCCGGGTTCATCTTGTGGGGCTCTGGATGCATTTAAAGTGGAGATGGGTATGGTGACATGACAGATGTCTCCCCCCGGTCCCATCCGTACCTCTGAGCATAACCTCATCTGCAGATGGAGCCAAAAGTCAGAACTAGAGGCTTTGGGGGAATGAGGGGGTTGGGTCAGAATGTCATCCCTCTGGGAAGCCCCAAGTCCTGGATGTGACCCTAACTGCGGGTGCAGCCTGGGCCTAGACCTTTTCTCAGGTCAATCAGAAGATAAAATGCTAAGCTGTCAGTGGCAGAACTTTCCACCCTGGTGCAGCTGCTGTTTCTGCAGTGAACCAGAGCTGCAGACCCCCTCCCTGGGCAGCCCCAAGGCGCTCAGGCAGTGCACTTGGCTTCCCCAGCCTCCAATTCCAATGAGCCTCAGGGAAAGTCATGCAGGTATTTCAACCCCCCCCCCCCCTTTTTTTTTTTGGCCACATCCCGTGGCCTGTGGGATCTTAGTTCCCTGATCGGGGATAGAAACCAAGTCCCCTGCAATGGAAGTGTGGAGTCCCAACCACTGGACCACCAAGACCTTTTAAAAGCAGGTGGATCCCATTCTCTCTGCCATTGAAGGCTCACATGGGCAGAATTGTGAAACAACTCAGAGGAAGGCAGATGCCGGGGGAGGGGCGGGGCTGGGCCAAGAGCCTGTGCTCACCTCTGCGGAGCTGACTTTGCACTGCCCACTGCTCTCTCCTGCCCGGGGCCAGGGGTCCACTCCATGGGAGGAGCCAGGAGCCTGGGACACAGCATTCTGAGGTTTATCTCACCAGACCCCCAGACGCAGGGCAGAGAGGATCAGGCCACTGTCACCTGGGGACCCAACCAGACTCTGTGTCCCCAGATGCTCGCCTGATGTCACACATGCTTTGATTCTGGTGCTCAGTGTCCTCACTGTCCCCACACAGGCGGGATCAGCAGTCAGGCCACCTTCAGCAAATGTCCTAGGGCCTTGCTTCAGGGCACCAAGTTGATGCCTTTGCCTGAGTCAGCACCATGGATCTCTTGGGGCCTCCAACCACATGGCACCAGGGACACAAGAGGAGACCCTCCCCCCATCTGGGGAAATGCAGAGCACCAAGACCAAGGGAAATCACACAGGGTGCCCTATCTCAGTTCTACCCCTCGTAAGCTGTGTCACCTTGATCTGGCCACTTCACTCCTGTGTGCCTCAGTTTCCCAGTCTGTAAAAAGACATGAAATGCCATGGTTACCCTACGGAGGGGCATGTCAAAACAACCTGTCCTGAACCAAGCAGTCGTTGCCATTACTGCTTAATTTATCAGCAGCCAGGGGTCACGCCCTGTATAAAACACTCTCCATGGTGGTTTAGGTGGTTTAGTTGCTAAGTCATGACTGACTCTTGTGAGCCCATGGACTGTAGCCGGCCAGGCTCCTCTGTCCATGGGATTCTCCAGGTAAGAATACTTGAGTGGGTTGCCATCTCCTTCTCCAGGGGATCTTCTCAACCCAGGAATTGAACCCGAGTCTCCTGCATTGCAGGCAGATTCTTTACCAACTGAGCTATGAGGGAAGCCCAAAACACTCTCCATGGCTGATCTCTAATCAAGCAGTGGACAGCCTTATCCCTGTTTTACACAAGAGGAAACAGAGACTCAGAGAGGCTAAGGGACTTGGCCAAGATCACACAGCTGACAAGTAGAAGAGCTGGAATTAGAACCCAGCTGTATCTTGTTCCAAAGCAGGTACCCCTCCCTCTTCCCTAAGGGTGCGGGGCAGCCCCCAATCATTTCTTCTCAATTGTTGGTATGGGCAGGGGCTCTCCAGGCCACATCGGCAGAAAGGATGCTGTTGCTGCAGACAAGGGTTCAGAGGCAGTGAAGACGCAGCCCTGTCTCCCTCAGTGTGGGGGGGGGGGGCGGTCATGGTGCTGGCTTGGGTGGGTCAGGATCTGACTCCAGCTGTGTGCCCCTGGGCACTGGGCATTTGTGTTCCCTGCTCAGTGGGATGGGATGGAATGACTGTCTGCTCCAGAGAAGCTGCGGGGAGGATGGTGGGGGTAGAAAAGGCTGCACACAGTGCTACCTCTTGGCAAACAGGAGCTCAGGCATGTGGGCACTCGTTCTCAGGAAAAGGCAGACCTTCTGGGCTCCCTGGGGTTTGGGGCTTCTTTTCCTGAGAGTTAGGATCTCTCATTTGTTCCCTGCCTGTTTGTTATTTCAGCCACTCCTTAACCCTCCCTTCCCTGAGATGCCCACTCCCTGCCTGCCCTTGGGGGGACGCTGGTCACAGAGGACTCTGCCCCACGCGAGTCTGTTCTCTTGGAGCTGTGAGCACGAGGCAGACACAGACACGGGAGTCGGCATGGGCCTCTCCCTCCTCGAGCCATAAAACCCAGAGTGGCCGGCGAGAGACCAGAAAGGGCCAAGAGAACATGGGACAGGCTACTTTAGGGAGCTCACATGGCTTTGAACAGAAGGAATTTGGATGGTATTTCTTCCTTTTGAAGCTCAGGCAAAACGCTGAGAGCTCAGCATGGCCAAGCATTGGCACCACTTTCCAGCTGGAAAGTGAAAGTAAAGTTGCTCACTCGTGTCCGACTCTTTGCGACCCCATGAAGCCTACCAAGCTTCTCCGTCCATGGGATTTTCCAGGCAAGAGTACCAGAGTGGGTTGCCATTTCCTTCTCCAGGGGCTCTTCCTGACTCAGGGATCGAACCTGGGTTTCCCGCATTGCGGGCAGACACTTTACCCTCGAGACCTCAATCACCACTTCTCAGATGAGGCCATGGAGAACTTGGAAGGGGAACTTACTCAAGGTACACAGCTAATAAACCACCAAGAGCCAACCCCCGGTCTCCAGACTCCCAGTCTCACCATGTTTTGCTTCTGCTCTGTTATCCATCTCCAGCCTCATCCAAAGGTATGAGATATTAGCAATCTTTCGCTTAGGGTTTGGAGAGATTGCTCCTGCCGTTTAAATATAGTTTATCGTGCATCTTCAGTTTCTGGAAGCTTATCTTAAATGGGTGCAACGTCTCAGATAGGTAACTGTGGATCATGAGCTGTCATCTGCAGTTGGCGCTCAAGATAACACAGCTGTTTAAAGCCCTAATTAAATCCTAACTCAAGCAATTAATTTAGCCCCCTAATGCTCAGGATCTGAGTATACTGATTCAGAAGATCTTTTGCTCCTCCTTCCCTCCCTTCCTTCCACAACTATGTAAGATGCAGCTTCGTTATGTCAACCACTGTGCAGGCGCATTTAGTGATCCAAAGACAATCACAGTTCTTATCCAAAACAATCACATTTCTGTGGTTGGGAGGATAAGCAGGACTGGAGCCTGTCCCGCCCACAATGGAAGCAGACTTTGGAGACCAGCAGACCTGGGCAGGATCCCCCTGCCAGTCCTTGGTGGTTATGTGTCCTCAGCCTCCATGCAGCTTCTCTGAGCCTCTGTTCTGCCCCTTAGCAGTGGGAAGGAGCTTGGAGAATCACATGATATATCGCCTGACCCCATGCAGGATCCCCTGAAAATCTCCCCAGAGTTGAAGAGAGGTATTATCTAGAAAACCTAGTGAACCAAAAATGACACTTTGGCGGGTTGATTCTCTCCAATCAACCCCCACCTTCTGCCAAATATAGCCAAACCCAGAGAAAAGATTATTCGTACTCTGAAGAGACCGTGCCACTCAGCCTGTTCCATTAGTTCTTCAAAATGAAGGGTGCAGAAATAAAGCTCATATATGTGCAATGTAGATTTCCTGGATGTGTCCTGAAACAGATAAAGATCAGTAGAGGGTATGAACACACACACTTACACACACAGCCAAGTGCAAAGACCTGCCCATTCTCCGACTCATCTGCATCTCCCCAATGTATTCCTTTCTCGTGATTTCCACAACTTTGCCTCAGTCCTTGGTTGCCTCTCATCTTAAGTAGCACTTTTGCTTGCTAGGTGTCTTCTTCCTCCAGCCTCCCTCCCTCCGAAGCTACCCTAAGCTCTGCTGCCAAGTGTAAAATACTGCCCTTCTATCTCCTCTGTACCTGCTCTTGTGGTTTGGTCACCAAGTCATGTCCAACTCTTCACGACTCCATGGACTGCAGCACACCAGGCTTCCCTGTCCCTCACCATCTCCCAGAGTTTGCCCAAGTTCATGTCCATTGAATCGGTAATGCTGTTCAACCATCTCATCCTCTGTTGCTCTCTTCTCCTTCTGCCTTCAATCTTTCCCAGCATCAGGTAGCCAAAGTATTGGAGCTTCAGCTTCAGCATCAGTCCTTCCAAAGAGTATTCAGGGTTGCTATACCTGCTGGGTACATCCAAATCACTGCCAGTTGGGAACCTAAAACTTGCTGTAATTTACAGAAACGAACAGCCTATTCATATTTGGTCACAGAGATCATCTCCACTCTCCCTTCAATGTGTGATCTAATCGGATCCCAGAGGATTATAGGAAGGTATCTGGATGCAGAAATTTAGGAAATATTGCTCTCATAATGAGCATCAACATCAAGCTCAGCTCAAAGAAGTAACTGTAGAGAAAAATGTATACAGATTATAAACCAGTCTTCAAATGAGTGCAGGTAAAACTGGTGAAATCGAAGTAAGATCCATGGGTTGTATTGGTGTCAATTTCCTAGTAGTGACACCATATTGTAGTTATACAAGGTATTATGTTGTTGCTGTTCAGTCTCTAAGTCATGTCTGACTCTTTGTGACCCCATGGACTGCGGTACGCAGGCTTCTCTGTCCACTATTTCCCAAGTTCGCTCAAATTCAAATCCATTGAGTCAGTGATGCTGTTTAATCCTTATCCTCTGCCTCACCTTGTCCTTGGGGAAACTGGGCAAAGGGTATAAAGATCTCTCCCTATTATTTCTTACAGTGGCCTGTGAATCCACAAATATCTCAAAGAATTAAAAAGAAACACACACAAGCAAACAAAACATCTTTCCCACAGAAACATTTCCCCCCACAGTTCCCTATTAGTCCCCTCTTTTCTGTTTTCCATTATCCTAACAGACCATATCCCATGACAAAAACTAAGGATATTTTCAGGAGAGATCAGAGGAAAGAGCCTATAAAGCCACTATTAACCTTAACCTTGGAGGTTTATTATCAGAGACCCATTTAGTCATTCCACATGCTTCTGAGCTCTTAGCATCTTCTGGCAGGATGCCAAGAGCCCATGAGCACTGGAAACATTGCCAGATGGATTCTTGGAGTCCCAGTATCTTGGCACTCCCAAAATGTGCCTCTTCAATGTCCCAAAATGTTCCTCTTCAATGTCCAACAGTCATAGGCAAGATGAACACCCACAGTGGTCAGATATTGTGTGCACACAGCCCTTTCTTTGGGGGGGACTATCCCTTTCACACACCACGTGGTCCAGGAGGTACCACAATGTGGTGCCCTAGACTCTCCCACTCCATAGAGGTAGAAGCTGACCCAGGCTAGTCCTGGTTGCAGTGATTGGTTCAGGGATGTACACATGACTCAAGCTCAGCCAATCAGAATCTTGCAAGGATCCGCTGGATCTGCTTTTTGCCTGAGTCTTGGTGCCAGGGAGGTTTGATGCTGAGGCTGCCAGCAGTCATCTTCCTTGACCACAGGGGTAAAGATCAGCTTCAGCAGGAGTGAATGGAGCCAACACACAGAGGACATCAGCCGAGATAAGGAGGGTAAAAGAGAGCTTCATCAAGACACTTGATTTCCTCTAGACACAGCCATGTCTGCCCGAACCTCCAAGCACTTCTTAGTTATAGTGTAGTGTGACATGTCTCCTCTTTTAACAAGAAAGTCTGAATTGATTTCTATCACACATAACTCAAGAGTTATGACTTCTACAATATCCTAGTTAGATAATTCCTTCATAGCAATAAGAAAGGCAAAAGAATTCAGGACTCCTAAACCTTTTATGCCAAAGGGTTATGTAGATTGTCCAGAAAGGGAAATGCAGGAAGTTAAAGAACCATAAAATGCCTTTCCTGGAAAATGAAGGAAAGGGTGATACAGTCTAGGGAAGGTTGCAAAGAACTGCTAAATTCTGATATCTGCTCTTTAAGCTTCCTCTCCATAACTCAGCACAGTTATCACTAAATCTCCCTCAATACTTTCTTTAGCTAAAAAATAAGTTATTCTCCAACAATGTCCTACTGTATAGCACAGGAAACTCTTTTTGAAGTTATGTGGCAGCCTGTATGGGAGGGGAGTTGAGGGAGAATGGTTACGTGTTTATGTATGGCTGGGTCCCTTTGCTGTCCACCTGAAACTACCACAATATTGTTAGTTGTTATACTCCAATACAAAACAAAAAGTTTAAAAAATAAGTTATTCTCTTGTAGTACAACTTTTTTGGATAATCTTCCCTGCCACTGAATCCCCTATTGTTATTTAGTTCATTAGTCATATCCGACTCTTTGCAACCCTGTGAACTGCAGCCTACAGGCTCCTCTGTCCATGGGATTTCCCAAGCAAGAATACTGGAGTGGGTTGCCATTTCCTTCTCTAGGGATTGAATCTGTGTCTCCTGCTTTGGCAGGTAGATTCTTTACCTCTGAGTCACCAGAGAAGCCTTTGTTGTGGTTTAGTGGCCAAGTTCTGTCCGACTCTTTGTGACCATTGAACCCCTGTGAAAGTGCAGTCACTCAGTCATGTCCGACTCTTTGTGACCCCATGAACTACTGTAGCCTACCAGGCTCCTCTGTCCATAGGATTTTCCAGGCAAGAGTACTGGAGTGGGTTGCCATTTCCTTCTCCAGTTGAACCCCTAACTGCCCCCAAATAAACCATTTTGTTAAAAGTCATTTACCGCCTAGAGCAGCAGTCTCAAACCTTTTTGGCGCCAGGGACTGGCTTCATGGAGGACAATCTTCCCGTGGACTAGGGCATAGGAAGTTGGAGGGATGGTTTTGGTTTCACCTGCTGCTCACCTCCTGCTGCACTGCCTGGTTCTTAACAGGCCATGGACAGGTAATCGTCCATGGCCCGGGGGTTGGGGAACCCTGCTCTAGAGTAAATCACAACCTTCTATTTTATTTTTCTTACTTTTACAATTCCATGACCTTCTCTGCAGCAAATCTAATAGTGTCATATTATCTCACCCATGAATCACCAGGCCCTCCAGTTTCTGATATATTTTTGGAGATGAGGTTGCCTAGACAGGCTAGGAACTTCAGGGTAGACAGGGTACCTAACTTCAGGCAGACCAATCAATACCACTGTCCAGAACTTAGGAATTGTATCCACACGACAGCCTAAGTGAGATAGATACTCTTCGTGTTGTGGGGTTGTACCTTCAACATGTGGCCTGATTCCTGAGGCTTGGGATTGTCCATCACCATGTGGGCCAAGGAAGGGGTCCAGCTTGAATAGCAAGAAGCAAATAAAGCTCTTATTAGGGACCAGAGATGGAGGAAGAGCAAATTGCTTTTTGTTCTAACCTGTTTCTGAGGTCAGGAAGCCTGGTTTCCCTTGGATTCTGTTAGAAATCTAGTGTCCTAAAAATAAAGCTCCCCTTTCCCCTAAGTTAAATCCAGGTGGTTTCTACCCCCTTGCAACTGAAGAATCCTTGATAATACATTCAGGTTCTTGCTAAACTGTAAAAGACTTCCTCCATCTTTCTCTTCCTTCCTTGTCTCCTTCCCCCTTCCCAATCAAAAGTGTGATTGCTGACACATGTACATTATGCAGAATATCAAATATAGGTCAATGGATGTCACCATGGTAAAACAAGCAAAAGAAAAGCTCACCCTTCTCCATGCTTGTTAGTAAAAGGATACAACAATGCGGCCTCCCCCCTGTTGCTGGGGGGTCGTGAGGGTCAGCCCATGCTTTGGCATGTGAACTTTTTGTTCCCACCAAATCAGCTGAAGTGGGAATGTTTTATTTAAGCAGACATGTGTCAGCCTCCGTTTGAAACAAAGACACTCTGCCCGCACGGGCCATCACAAAAGCAGGGCTGTGTGAGACATCTTTGCTAAAGCGGTGATTTTTCTCTATTGCCAGGCACCATTTTGGAAAGTTGCTAGGGGAGGTTGGTCTGCACTTTAATGACGTCTGAGACACATTCAGGGCTAACGCTTTTGAAAAACAAAGCACTAGGAAGGTTTGGGGACAGAGGGAGGTGGTGAAATCAAATGACCCATGGAGCCTAAATTACCAGCCTCACAGAGCGTTTTTTAGAAACGCCATTCTGCCTCGGCCTGGGGCCACCACTCTTTCGCTTGCTCTTCCAATTAATTATTGTGTTTTAACACTATCTCCAAAGATAATTGCCTGTCAGTGTATCAGTATGTAACACCTCGGGGTGAACGCTGCTCTTGCACTCCGTCTGTCAGCACTAATAAACACCAGGCGGGGGAGAACCCACCTGCTTTCCTGTGATCAGCCGAGATCTGGAGCATCTCACCCTTCTCTTCTGCAAAGATGCCACCTCCCTCGCTCAGCTTAGCGCAGCCCCATGTGGGGGAGGGGTGCAGAAACACACGCGCTCCGCGGTGGTAGGAACCTATGCGATCTCCTGATCTCTACCCTAATTCTGAGGGTGGCTTCTCTCCAACAGATCTGTGCTTGTTAAATATAATTTTGAGGACGACAGAATAGATAGCAAAGAAGGATTTGTTTTCTCCCCACCTTATCCCATCACCCTACTGAAAGAAAAGGTATAGATCAATAGGCTTTGTAATTACAGAGTTGGTAAAAAAAATATTTTCGAAATAACTCACGGTTAGAGGGGTCTTTTGCACTCTTTAAAGCCAAGCAGAAGAGTGATGGAATGCTAGGCTGAAGCTATTCAGCTTTCAAGACTGCCGCATTAAATATTTCAATAGGAGAAAGAAAAAAATTCCCATTTCGAATTAAATTGAACCCATTCGGTGAATGTATGAGCATCATATGGAGTAAGTGTCAATTAAAGTGATAAGTAGTGGGTCTGGCACTGAGTTCTGGATTGTTCTGAGGTCTGCTTCCCTGGTGCGGCCGTTCGGTGCTCTGGGGGAAATTGAAACTGATCCACCAAGTGCAACCTGGGACTCTTCTGAGACACGGATTCTTGTCCAATACCTCTGAGTTAATTGGCATTTTATTCTCATTTAAATCTCTGTCACAACCTTTTATTTTATGCTTTTTTTTTTTTTTTTGTATTTCAGAGGAAGCTCTGGCTGCAATGTCTTCCCTGCAGGTTTCAGGGAGTTAAGAACAAATTAGGCAGTGTCTTATAATCTCACCTACCGACTGCAGAGCCCTCCAGCTTCTGTCAGGATTCAGTGGGGTGGGGGGGAGAGGGTTGCGGTTGGCTGCCAGTTGGGCTCTCAGTTGCAAGATGAAGAGGAAATGGAATCACTAAGGGCACTGAAATGTTTCTCCGAAGACCAGGTTGCTTCCTACCTCCTGGGTGAGTGGCTCCCTTGGCACGCAAGACCTTCCCTGAGAGGATGGGGGGCTCACCTGAGACGGGAGGAAGAGGGTCTGGAATAAAGGATACCGTTATGTGCAGATTTGTAACCTGGGCAAAAGAGACACATGACTAGGGCGAGCACCCAAAATGCCCATTGGTGACAGAAGGCCAGCGGGATGCTGGTTCCACCTTCTTAGAGAGCCCTCCACAGGGAAGTCCTTGAGGTCTTGGCCTGAGTTCCCTGTTCGCCTCCAGAGGGCCTCAATCCATGGTGGCCTTCCCAGGAGGGTTCAACCTCTCCCAGTGCCTTGGACATGCAGTATGATTAGGGCCAGTGGTTTCCACACAGGCCCCACTCACTGTGGGTGCCATCAAGTATCTCCTTTCAGAAGGACTTTCAGACTCTCAATTAACCAAAGAATGTTGCGCTAGGAACCACTGGGTTAAGACGGCTGTTTCTGCCATCCTTGGCAACTCCCATATCTACAAACACAGACATCTTCACTCACTCTTAGCCCTACCTCTCATACCCTGCCCCCCATACTCTAGTTATTTTCTGTTGCACAGTTTTCCCAGCTTCATCAGTTTGTTGTTGACCAGTTACTCAGTCATGTCCAACTCTGCAATCCCATGGGACTACAGCACCCCAGGCTTCCCTGTCCTCCATCTCCCGGAGCTTGCCCAAACTCATGTCCATTGAGTCAGTGATGCCATCAGTTTATTGGTACCAAAAGACCTCAGTACTTAACAGCCTTAATTCAGATTGTTCTGCTTCATTGCATTCACCTGCTGATACAGGATGCACCCCATCCCCACCCCCACCACTCCCAGAGATATCTCCTCCCAGTAAGTATACGTCTGGGAATCCACAAGGAAGATCTCAAGTGAATCCCCCAGGAGTCCATCCTATTCCCAGTTGAAAGGATCGTCCATGACCACCAGACATCAGCTCTCCCACCAAGTTCCTGCTGAGAATTACATCCACAACCTAATATCAAGTTTCCCTGCTCTCACCCACTGTTCACAGATGGCCATCATGCTGCCTGGGGTCCTCCCAGGATCCCTGCAGGGGAGAAACACATGCTTCCAGGCCATTTTGTCCTCTAGGACCTGTCATATCTGCTCTCACCATCTATGTACAGACCTCCTGCCAACACTCTCTCCCCCAAGGCAGCAAACTCTCCCCAGGCTCCAGCCAGCTCACCATCTCAGCAGACAGTGAGATACTGACTCCCTTTAAGCCCAGCTGGAATCCCTGCTCAAGGTCTGTGTCACATTCTGCAGTTCTCTTGGCTAGTCCTTGACAAAGGCTGGCACAAGCCTTTCTGTGATCTCATAGCCCTTCCACCGTGTAGCTTTCCCTGGCTTCTCAACAGCGTGGCCTGGCGAGGACCATCATTCCATTGCTTTCAGTTCACTCATGAATTGTAATTTGTCTTTTTTCTTGTCTTGTCTTTGAGTTTCTTGAGGACAGAGCCTGTGTCTTAAATAGTTTTGTGCTCTCTCATAGCATGTGGCCCATCCTCTGGTAGAGATGCTCAGCGGTTATCAAGGAGTGAACCAGAGTCAACATGGGACACTTGGAATAAGAGGACAATCTGGAAGTCCCCAAAGCCCCTTATAAAACTGTATTTTATTAGATTCTGACTCAGGAGGTCTTGGAGAGGTGCCTGAGAAAAGTGAAAGTGTTAGTCGCTCAATCATGTCCAACTCTTTGCAACCCTCAGGACTGTAGCCTGCCAGGCTCCTCTGTCCATGGGATTCTCCAGGTAAGAATACTGGGCGAGTTGCCAGTCCCTTCTCCAGAGAATCTTCCCCACCCAGAGGTAAAACCTGGGTCTCCTGTATTGAACACAGATTCTCTACTGTCTGAACCACCAGCAAAGCTGCCTAAAGATAAGTATGTTTAATAAGCATCACAATTCTGATCAGTACCATCCTTTAGAACCACTGACTTAGAACACAGCTCTTGCGCCTAGGTCACCTGACTGCTGGCTAGGTGAAGGATGTGTTGGTCACTTGGTTGGAGTGGGATACATATGGACTCTCTTCCTGGTTATGTCCCCATAGAGACCCCTGGATATCTCCTCCCCCAAGGTTCCTACTTCAACATCCTCCATCTGATTGACACTTCCATCAGATCCCATTGTGAGGTCTCCTTGGGTAGTTCAGTGCCATCCCTGCCTTCCTGGCCTTGAGAGATGCCAGCTTTGGCTAATTGGGGATATTACCCTGGAGCCTCGAATCATCTGTGGTTGACCTGGCTTTGGTTTCAAGTCTATATGACTCCAGAAACCTGGCTACAGAGAATGAGAAAAAAGAGAAGAGGTTACTAGCCGGCAGCCACCTTGGGCTCTGGTATGTGCCTGGCTAGTTTAATTCAGCTCAAGCAAGGGACTTAAAAGCTTAAAAATACTTTAAGCTTATTTCTCCCACTCCCCTTCCACCCCCTGACAGTGTCCCAGGACTTTTCATAATTTTATAATTAACCATCCACTGAAAGATGATGAGAGATTCCTGGGGAGATCTATGACAGAGTCACAAATGACAACTATTATGGATGTATCTTGGGTTTGACTTAAAACTGTAGGGTAGTTTTGTATCCTACTCTTCCATATAATTGTTCTTTTAATATTTAAATATATATATTTTTTCAATTAGATACCAATGAAAAACACTGATGCTCCACTAAGATACACATTTTTATTCTGTGGTGTTCATACTCCCTGACATATCATCAGGGAACCCCATACCAGTGTAAGAAGCCTGACCCTACACTAATAGAGCAGCAAGATCTCCAGGAAACAGAAGTCAGCAGAGAGTGGAGAAAATGCACATCCTCACCATCATCTAGGCTCTGGGCCTCTGAGAGCAGTGGTACAAGGATGGTGACGCCCTATGGAGCAGAGACGGAGCCCCAGTGAGGGCTGTGATACCTGGGGTATTGGGTGAGAAAGCAGTGGTACTCATGAACTGGACAAGGCTCGCTAGCTGATGTTTTTGGACAAGGCAATGGAATAGCAATGTGGCTGGGAATGTTGGACTTATTTCTGAGCAAGTATGAGGCATTGCCTGAGAACTCCCAGAAATACCAGATGAGAGTGGAACATTTTCAGAAGTTGGGGTTCCTTCATCAGCTGGGGGCAAAGAACTAGAGAGGTCTGGGAACTTACTATCAATGCAATCTTATTTGTCTCCTGGTAATGTTTGGTTTGCAAACTTAGCAGAAGCATTACAGGAGAAAGGCTCAGGGCAATCTAGTCTCATGGTTTTAAATACCAACTGTATACTGATGACACCCACATTTATATTGGGTTGACCAAAAATGTTCGTTCCGGTTTTTCCATAAAATCTTACAAATTCTTTTGGCCAAACCAATATTTCTAGCTCAGACCTTTTTATCTGGATTTCAGTCTTATATAGCCTAAAACCCACTCAGCATCTTGACTTAGAATTCTAACAGGCATTTCAAACTCAACATATCCCAGATTCCTAATCTCCCCTCCTTAAAACTGTCTCCACCAACAACTCTCCCCAACTGAGTTGTTGCACCTCCATCCTTCCCCTCGCTTAGCCCAAAGCCTGGGAAGTGCCTACAACATCTTTCTCTTACACCCCACATCCAAGAGAGAAGCAGACCTGGAGGTTCTCTACCTTCAAGCAGATCCAGATTCTGACCACTTCTCGCCACTTCCTGGCCCCTCGCTGCTCAAAGCCACCATTACCGCTCCTCGGGGTGTGTGAGTGCGAAGTTGCTTCAGTCGTGTCCAACTCTTTGTGACCCTGTGGACCCATCAGGCCCCTCTGCCCATGGGATTCTCCAGTCAAGAACACTAGAATGGGTTGCCATGCCTTCCTCCAGGGGATATTCCCAACCCAGTGACCAAACCCACATTCCTTATGTTTTCCACATTGGCAGGTGTGTTCTTTACCACTGGCGCCACCTGAGAAGCCCCACCTCTTCTCTACATCCTAGCAAAGCTTTCCTAAAAGATCTCCCTACTCCATCCTTCCCTCCCTACCATCTCTTCTTAACACAGAACCAGAATATTCCTTTGAAAAGTGAAATCTCATCTCTCCTCTGCTCAAAACCCTGCAATATCCTTCCACATCATTCAGAGTCAAACATCAAATTCTTACAATGGCCACTGAAACCCTGTGTGATCTGCACTTTCCCACCTCCATCTCAGTGACTTTTTCTGTTCCCTCCACCCCATTATCCTGGTCCCAGTCACACCTGCCTCCTTCTTATTCTTGAACACTACACAACAGCTTTGGAATTCTGTTCAATCATTCCTTTTGCCTAGAAAGCCCCTCTCTCATCTCTGCTTGGCCAACTCCCTCATCTGCATCTCACCTTTGCTACAATGTCACCCTGTTTGTGGGGTTACTGTCTGCAGCCCACACCTCCCACTACATTCTCCATCCCCCTTTCCCAGCTCTACATTTCATTTTCTCTTCGCACTTGCTGCTTTTAACAACTGTATAATTTACTTAGGTACTATAGTTACTATATCTCTCCCTCTATGAGAATGTAGTTCCACCAGGGTATAAATCTTCGTTTTGTTCACTGATGTGCCTGCCATACAGATAGTGTAGGAGCAGGCACTCAACAAATGTTGAATGTTAAATGACGAATAGAGAGTTTGGTAGAATGCATCAGATAGCAAAGGAAGGTGCACTGCAAAAGATGAATGCATAAACAATGGCTTAAAACCAGCAGTTCTTGGAGTCAAACACACCAGTTGTTTGAAGGTCCAGTTTAAAAGGTGAAAAGAAGGTTCTCTGAGGACAACCAGGATGGGTGGAATCCACTGGAGATCTCAATGTCTTAATGCTGAATAAAGACATTAAATAATGATAATGAAAACTCTACTTTTCTGAATATAACTTCTTTCCTAGAGAGTCATTTCTCTCACCAATGATTCTACAGGATAGATTCAGGAATCCTATTTTACACTTAAGGAAACCAAGGCTCAGAGAGATGAACAAACCTCCCGGCATTCCCTACCCAAGAAGTAGCTAAGCCAGTCAGGTCTGGCCATTTCCCAGTCTCAAGTTCCCTCACTCGTTGCTATGGCAGCCGGAGAAGGAGCGAATGAGGAATGCCTCACTGCTGGTTGAGCAGACGGATCTGGGCTCATCACTCTTTAGACATGTCCAGCTTGGAAGGATTCTTTCAGAGACTGAAGTCATTCCAAGAGATGCCACCACACATTTCTCTGCACAGCTGAGCTTCCCACTTGAGCATGAAGACCTCATTCCCCAGCATCTTCTGGCAACGCCTACCCTGGACCTTGCTCCTCCTCCCCATTCCCACCTGGAAGCAGCATCCTTTCCTCACATGTGGGCTAGGGGACTTGCCCAATCTCCATTCTTCCCTCCTGTTAAGAGGATACAGAATTAGTGGCGACCTGGAGAGCCATTCTGGCATTTTAATTGGAACAACAGAAACGGAGGCCAAAGGGCTCTGTGCGGACCAGACAAAGGCCACATGGAGGGCTGTGGGCAGCCAGCAGAGAAGAGTTATGCCTGGGTCTAGCTTCATGGCAGCCAGACACAAAAGAGGTTATTCACCCAGACCAAGTTTTAGAGACTCCTCAGTGTGCCATCTGGACCTCGTGGGGCTGTTTTGTCTATTTCTGGGGATGCCGGTCCACCCCTCCCTTGACAGAGCCAACAGTGCCTCCACAGCTCACTCACAGATGTCCCGGGGTACCATCCTACCCCTGGGCTCTATGCTCACTAACAGACACAACTGGGAATTCTTTAGTTGTTGCAAAATGGGTCATTTGGACCCAAATTCCAGTCTCTGATTATGTTCATATGGTGGACTGTTGAAGCGCTTTTGGCTGGAGGAGCCATGGATTTCATCATTATGTCTCTGGGATTGAAAAGGCCCCGCTAAAGACAAGTGACATGTTCTCAGATCCACTTAGCTGGAACGGGTCTTAGGCAATGCCTGGTCCATGCCCACGTGAAAAGCCATGGCCCGTGCCGTGATGGGAAACCTTCATGGGCTCATTGATGAATCCATCATTGAAGCCTTCTTTTTTTTTGTCCCTATAGAAACCGTGATGGCCTTGGTTGTGGCCCTGGGCCGTTTTGTAGGCAGCAAAGGCTGTTACAGCCCTTGATGTTTCTATTCCTGTCTGGTTCTGTTGGATGCTTTTTAGGGTTGTGTACTTGGCAACCTCAGTCCTTCATTCCACAGACAGGTATTGAACACTAACCGCTCCTACGTTTACCGGGCACTCTACCGGTAATAATAACTGATGCTTCCAGAGCTTTCACTGTGCAACAGGCGCTGCTATAAGAGCCTTATCCACAAAAGCTAATTAATCCTTACCACAACCCCGGGAGTAGATGAGCTAGTGATAACATGTAAGAGGAGAAGTCTGAAAATCAATGAAAGCCAGATGCTAAGTTCCATGGTTTCCCAGAGGTTGCCTCGACAGCTGTAAAAAGTTAACGAGGAAATTTCCATTTACAAACTCAACCTGAGCACCTGTGAGACACCCCCAGTCTCTTCCACTTTGCAGATCCCCCCCATCCTACTCCTTTCCCAGATCCTGGAACGAAACAGCCTCCACAGGGGAAGAGACGTTTTCTTGTTCACAAGATTGCCAAATGTCACGAGGCTCAGACTATAGTATGGTTCTTAAATATGAGTTGCCCCAAAGAGACCCACCTGAACATTTCAAGCAGACCTGCTGGTCCCAATGAACTGGAAGCACCTCGCTTAATCATCATTGTGTTCTCTCCCCTCAGTGCTGCAGGCATGATATTTGTGCGGCAGATACTAGTGCTGGTTCATGCACATAAGTGAATGAATGGATGGAAGGATGGATGAATGGATGAATAGAGGGATAGATGGGTAGATGGATAGATGAGTTTGTCAGATTTCAGAGGCCTTAAGAAATTCCTGCCCATAAGAATCCCTGAAATGCCACCTCTCTGATAATGTCTAAAATTCTACCATGGGGGACCTCCCTTGTGGTCCAGTGGTTAGGTCTCTGTGCTTCCACTGCACATGGCACAAGTTTGATCCTTGGTTGGGGAACTAAGATCCCACATACCACAGTGCAGCCAAAATAATAATAATAATAATAAAGTAAAATTCTACTACTAAATTTTTATCATCTTAGGCTGCATGATCCAATATAGTAGCCACCAGCCCCATGTGGTGATTTAAATTTAAATCTCAGTTAACTAATGTAAGTAAACTTAAAAATTCAGTTTCTCACTTGCTCTGTCTTATATTTCACTCGCTCAGCAGCCATGAGTGGTTAGTGATTCCATAGCGAGCAGCACAGATCCGAAACATCTCCTTTATCACAAAGAGTTCTACTGGACAGCACTGCTCAAGGGAACCATATCTTAAATCATTTTTTGGTTCACAGACCAATAACAAATCTGATCAAAGATATGGCTTTTCTCCCTCAAGAAAAAAGAGTGTGAGTACATGAAGTATATCCCTACCCAATGAACCCAAGTTGAGAATGTCTGCTCTAAGTTTAAATTTTTCTTCGAATTGAAATAATCCCTTGGAGAAATAACACATCAAGTGGTTATCAGTTATCTCTACCTGAGTGTATGTGACTTTATCAGATGCCCCTGGAACATTATGCATCTGGTTTGGACCAAGAGGAAGAGATGAGTGTCCTAAGGATCTCAGAGGCTGGGGAGGCAGGGAGAGAAGAGACTGAGGGAAGAGAGAGGGCATCTGGGTTATGAAGATACATGGGTACCATAGAGTGGTTCAGGGGACCAGTTTTTACTATACTGCATGGTTCATAATAAGCAAGATTCTGATGACAATCTGACATGATGTAAACACATCAGCTCAACATAGTGGCTGCTTAATGTACAAAAATGTTGAATTTTCTAAATTCCACATATATGCATTAATGCACAGTATTTGTTTTTCTCTTTATTACTTACTTCACTCTGTATGACAGACTCTAGGTCCATCCACATCTCTTCAAATGACCCAGTTTCATTCCTTTATATGGCAGAGTAGTATTCCATTGCATATGTGGACCACATCTTCTTTATCCATTCATCCGTCGTTGGACATTCGGGTTGTTTCCACATCCTGGCTATCGTAAATAGTGCTGCAATGAATATTGGGATAGATGTATCCTTTTGAATCACAGTTTTCCCAAGATATATGCCCAGAAGTGGAATTGCTGGGTCATATGGTAGTTATCGGGGAAGGCAATGGCACCCCACTCCAGTACTCTTGCCTGGAAAGTCCCATGGATGGAGGAGTCTGGTAGGCTGCAGCCCATGGGGTCGCGAAGAGTCGGACACGACTGAGCGACTTCTCTTTCACTTTTCACTTTCATGCATTGGAGAAGGAAATGGCAACCCACTCCAGTGTCCTTGCATGGAGAATTTCAGGGGCGGGGGACCCTGGTGGGCTGCTGTCTACGGGGTCGCACAGAGTCAGACATGATTGAAGCAACTTAGCAGCAGCAGCAGCAGATGGTAGTTCTATTTTTAGTTTTTTAAAGAACCTCCATACTGTTCTCCATAGTGGTTGAAACTAACACAACACCGTAAAGCAATTATACTCCAACAAAAAAAGGAAAAAAATAAACACACACTTTCTGATAGTCCACCAAAAGAAGTTGAATTTCTGTAACAGTATTGTATAATACAGAGATGAATTTAAAATGATTACAGTCCTCAAAGAATTTAGTCTCCTGTGGAAGAGACAACTATATCAGTTCAATTCAGTCGCTCAGTCATGTCCGACTCTGCAACCCCATGAATTGCAGCACACCAGGCCTCCCTATCCATCACCAACTCCTGAAGTTTACTCAAACTCATGTCCATCAAGTCGATGATGCCATCCAGCCATCTCATCCTCTTCGTCCCCTTCTCCTGCCCCCAATCCCTCCCAGCCTCAGGGTCTTTTCCAATGAGTCAACTCTTCACATCAAGTGGCCGAAGTATTGGAGTTTCAGCTTCAGCATCAGTCCTTCCAATGAACACCTAGGACTGATCTCCTTTAGGATGGACTGGTTGGATCTCCTTGCAGTCCAAGGGACTCTATAAAGAGTCTTCTCCAACACCATAGTTCAAAAGCATCAATTCTTCGGCGCTCACCTTCCTTCACAGTCCAACTCTTACATCCATACATGACAACCGGAAAAACCATAGCCTTGACTAGACGGACCTTTGTTGGCAAAGTAGTGTCTCTGCTTTTTAATATGCTGCCTAGGTTGGTCATAACTTTCCTTCCAAGGAGTAAGTGTCTTTTAATTTCATGGCTGCAATCACCATCTGCAGTGATTTTGGAGCCCAAAAAAATAAAGTCTGACACTGTTTCCCATCTATTTGCCATGAAGTGATGCAACAGATGCCATGATCTTAGTTTTCTGAATGTTGAGCTTTAAGCCAACTTTTTCACTCTCCTCTTTCACTTTCATCAAGAGGCTTTTTAGTTCCTCTTCACAATTATGTAAACAATAACACATGGTTGCTGACAGTAACTAAGCAGATGTGATGTACCTTGCTATATATTACATGGGGATTCCCTTGCAGCTCAGTTGGTTAAGAATCTGCCTGCCATGCAGGAGACCCAGGTTCAATTGTTGGGTCAGGAGAACCCCAGAGAAGGAAATGGCAACCCACTTCAGTATTCTTATATTATATGAGGTTATATTTTTTTTCACATTCAATCATCCCAGCAACATTGTGAGGTTGACACTTTTCTTACTTCCATTTTACTGATGTTGAAACTGAGCTTTGGGAAGGGACTTACTTGTCCAGGAACGGAGCTGAATTCAAATCGGGTCCCCTAACTCCAAGGCCAGTGTTTGCTTCATGGAATCAGGTCTGGGCACACACAGGCCCAGGTCAAGCATCCCACATCCCAGGACCACTGGGCAAGCCTAGGTGGGATGTTTAAGTAGGTCCAGGTATGGGCTGGCCAGGGGGAGGTGTTCGGTCTGGCCGCCACAAGACCTGGCTGTCTGCCTGTGCCCTCTGCCCGGGAAGGGAGGCCTCTCACAGCCACCCGCCAGGAACTGAGCCCCGGCAGGGCCCAGCGGGAAGCCCGGCCGCGCCTGGACTGCCGAGGGAGCCCACAGGCCAGCCTTCCTCAGCCGGCCGCCCCGCTTCTCCTCCCCTTGAGGTCCCCTTCACAGGCCGGCCTCCAGACACACGAGTCAGAGTGGAAATAACGATCAACGTGAAGGTGCAGACTCATCCCTCCTGCGACTCTCCGTGCCCAGAGTCCCCTTGGCAGGACCGGGCTCACGCACTGCTGTGGGCCGTTTTACGACCCACGCCATCTCTCTGAAGCCGCGCAGCCTGGTGTTGCGCTGGGCCTCGCCCTGCGTCTGACACGAGGAGACCCAGGCCCTCAGACTGAACTCGCTTGCTGTGCTCAGAAGGCAGCCTGCTCAGCTGCCCTGCCCTGTGAGTTTTCCGTGGCCCACCTGGTGTTTTCTAAGGCACTAGGGGGATCTGGAGGCCAGGGGCGTGGAAACAGAGGAAGGTGCTGCCCAAGACGGACATCCTGGAGATGTCTGATCCCTGGAATCAGTTCAGCTGCTGTGTCCCTGTGGCTCCTCCAGCTCTCAGAGGCCCCTCGGTCTCTCTCTCCTTCTCATATACACACAAACACACCCCCACCATCCCCACTCTGTCATGCCAGGCCCCTTCCCCTGGCGGGCCTGGATTAGAGGAGGGCCCTGCATGGCATCCCCGAGCAGGCTGCATCCCCCCACCGCACACACCCCTCCCGCTGTCCCCTCACCGCAGGGTCACCCATCCTTATATTCCCTGCATGGAGGCCTCCTCCTGGCCCGTCCAGAGCCTCACCATGCCCTAGTCTACCCCATGAGGAAGGAGGCTGCTCATCTCAGGGGCGGGGAGGACTGCTGGAAGGACACAGAAGAGAGGCCAATGCCCCACCTGCCACTTCCTCATCTGGCAGCCCCTCAGGTTCTGTGCAGAGGGTGAGGAAGTGTGTGTGGTGGGGTGGGGGGTTCCCTCGGACCATGCCCACCTTCTGCTGCAAAAGGTAGGCCTTGGCACACGTGGCCATGCCTGTTCTCTCACGAAGTTATGTTAAGAGGTGAGAGGGAGCTGGTCTGGAGGGTCCACGACTTCTGGTGAGTCTCCCCACCTCTCTGAGCCTGCGCATCCCCTGCAGGGTGAGGTCTATGGCCCGCTCTGGCTCTCCAGGGAGGGGACGCGCGAGGGTCACGGGAGGTAAGCCATTCAGAAGGTACTTGGGAAAGCACGTTGCTGTAAATAGTAAGCTTGCTCTTTCTCAAAGAAGAATATGGAAATGCACCCACGCTCGCATGCGTGCACACACGCACACACAGTTTTGTTTTAAGATCTAGTGGGGATTCTTCAAACACGCAATTGTGTTCCCAGGATAGCACTGGGGACACAGAAATCTCAGGCCTGGCTTCCCCTCCATGGAAGAACCCTGTCTTGCCAGAAGAGCAGAAGAACATTCTCCCAGAGGGCAAGGACAGCTCCAGAGCCAGCTGTCACCTGGGCTGGGAGGAGATGGCCACGGCCTCAGGGGGATTGTCTGAGAGCAGGTGAGAACCTGGCAGCCACCCTGTTGCCCACTTGAAAGCCAGCGAAAGGGCAGCCCTGAAGAATTCAGTGATTGGCCTGAGGATCAACACGCAGAAAGCTGGAAGATTGGACAGGACCGTGCATGTGCCTGGGGTACCTCCAAAGGCCTACCCAGCACTCCAACCCTTGCTGTCGCCATGGAAGAAACACATGCACACTTGTACACATGCACACACACACGTCCCTCCTTCACTGTGAAGTGAGCCTAGAGACAGTAGCCACTTGTCATGGGAAGGTAATGAGGCAGAGCTTGCACAAGAACTCAGGCCTCACGTGAGTTGTCGCTCAGGCTCCTTCCATTGTGCCCTAGTAGGAAGAGAATTCCAAAAAGGCCCGCGCAGTCCCCTCAGCCGGATGCGAGGATAAAATAGGGCCTTGGCCTCAAGGAGAGCACTGGGCTAAGTACTTTCAGTACTTATTTCATTTAGCAATAATCTCATGAGGTCATCACAGTCATCTTCATCATGGGGGCAAATGGAGGTCCAGAGAGGTTAAATAACTTGCCCCAGGTCATCCAGCCAGTAGGAGGCACCACAGAGATTTGACACAGGCCCTTCTGCCTCTAAAATCAAAGAATCCTTCTCCTACTCTATCCTGCATTTCCAAGAAATTTCACCTTGACTCTCGGCAGGGAGATGGCTCAGTGGACAGATGCTGCCAGGTCACAGACCTGCCCGCTCCAACCGTCAGAGAATGACCAGCGTTGGCCTGAACTTCTTGGCTGCCTCCCGGCCCAGGGCCCTGACTCCAAGGCCACCTCAACACGGCCCAGAGGGGCAGTGGCCGTGCTCCTCCCTGCAGGCGAGAGTCACTGTCGGCGGGTTCCCCTCCACGATGGCCTGAAACTAGGACTGAGTGGGCCGTGAGGAGGCTGCTTGCAGGGTTCCTGTAGGCTCTCTCTGGTGTCTTGAGGTCTGAGTTTAGGGCCCCCAGCTTGCTGCCCCTCAGCCAGTCCCAGACTGTGCTGACCCAGCTCCAGACTGTCTCAGTGGTGGGGTGGGGGGGTACAGGGGGGATGGGGGTGGGTGCTGTCAGCACTTTTTAATTATATTTTAGGGCCTGATTGGACTAAGGTTCCTATTAATCCAGAAAAACAGGATTTTGGTCTGGAGGGAGGAGGCAAATATTTGCATCGTCCACATTCCTGAGGCAAAGTCTCCCTCTTGGTGGTGGCAGGGGCCAGGCAGGAACAGGGGCGGCACTGGACAGACTAGAGCTGGGCTCCCGGCTTTGCTGCTCCCAGCAGAGCGACCTGGGCAAGTAGAGCTGAGCTTCTGGGCTTCAGTCTTGCCGCCTGCAAAATGGGAGTGCTGGGACCTGCTTCACAGGGTCCTCGCAAGGGTCAGTGAGACTCAGCAGAGGATCGAGCCTGCTCAGGACAGGGCTGGGGGCTCGGGAACTGGGACTGCCTGCCCTCCTTCCCAGGGATGAGTAAGGCCAGCCCTGGCAGCTGAGGGTGTGGAGGTGGCCCCATCACCACGGCTCCCTCTGCCCTGAAATGAGCCCCGCCCCCAGCCCTCACACCACCACCCCCAGCCCCCCGCCCCAGAAGAATCGTTCCATGGAGATTCAGAGCTGAAGAATGCGCATGTAATCTTGGCCAGTGATCTAAGCCTCAATATATGTTCCCTTTCTTTTCATTTTTTTTAAACTTTAATTTCATTTAGCCTGGCTTCCATACTAAAAATACCAACCCTTTGAGATAAAAGCGTGTGCATTATGATTGCGCCTTACTCAACCCTCCACGATACCGAGAGTGCCTGAATAATGGAAAAGGAAAAACCAGATGCTTCTTGCGATGCTCCCAGCCTGCTAGGGCTCTGTCTGCCGCCTCAAAGGGTCTTTGTGAGGAAATTGATCATTTTCTCCTAGAGCAATAGTGCCGGCATTAGGGAAGGTCAGCTACTTCTCCACCTCTGAATACAAGGAAACTTTATTCCAGATGAAATCTCGCTGTGGTCCCATAAATCATGACCCCTAATATACTTCATCCATCTGTAACAGGAAGGGCCAACATTCTCACACTCCTCTCCCCCAGGGGGGACTTGCCATGTGCAGAGAGGCCATAAATCCTCACCCTACCTCCCTTCTGCTGTCAGAGGTTAGCGTGGGGCACTGGACCAGGGGAAAAATCGGGTTTCATAGCTTTCGCTACCTTTCATGGACTCAAAGGGCTCGCTGTGGACAGCACCTGTGCGGTGTGAAGGCAGCCCAGGTAATGGCCTGTCTCCTGCACTGTGGCTGTCCTCCGAGGATGGTTTGGAAATACAAGGATGAATAAAGGGAAATGGACACCACTATTCTCTCTCCTCATATAACAGGTAATGAATTTAGGGAAGAGTTTCCCTGCCTTTCTATGTATGGGTCTGGACTCTGAGTCCCTCGAGATGACTGTTGGTCCCTGGGAGTGCTATCTGTGAGTGTGTGTGTGTGTGTGTGTGTGTGTGTGTGAATGGGGAGGCAGGAGGCCTAGAGCAGAGCCGACTCGGAAGTGCCAGGGCTCCCCTAGACTCTCCTACTGTTTCCTACCTCTCCACCCAAAGTCAGTTCGGTGTCATTTCTTTTTTTGGTTTTGGGTGTGCTGGGTCTCTATTGTGGCGCACAGGCTCTTCACTGCTGCCCAAAGGCTTTTCTCTAGCTGCAGCGAGCAGGGAGGCTACTCTCTGCCTGCGGTGTGAGGGCTTCTCATTTCAGTGGGTTCTCTTGTTACAGAGCACAGGCTCTAGAATGTGTGGGCTTCAGCAGTTGCAGTGTTCAGACTTAGTCAACCCGCAGCACGTGGGATCTTAGTTCCCTGACCAGGGATCAAACCCATCTCCTGCATTGAAAAGTGGATTCTTAACCACTAGACCACCGAGGAAGTCCCAGTCAGTGTCATTTTAACCCAGATCTCTCTGGCATTGAGAAGGGGACGCTGGGGAATAATACTGTCCCTCCCTCTGTCTAGCGGGAAGGGGGTTTCATCTGGAAGCAAGTCCAGCCCCCATAGGCAAGAAAGGTCTTTGTGACTTGATGGACCATAGACAGCCTGGCTCCTCTGTCCATGGGATGATCCAAGCAAGAGTACTGGAGTGGGTTGCCATGCCCTCCTCCAAGGGATCTTCCCAACCCAGGGATCGAACACAGGTCTCCCATATTGCAGGTGGATTCTTTACCACTAGTCCTACCTGTGAAGCCCAGGCAAGAGATGGAGTTCCATTAACTGGAGGGTCATCTCATGGAGATTTCTCAGAAGCAAGCAACACTGCTGGAGGGGAAGGAGCATCCAGGGGCCCAAGGAGACCGCGGGGCACCCACCCCCACAGAGAGCCCACCCCTCCACTGCTCCTGCTATTTTCTCTCCGTGGGAAGTACCCTGCTTACCTGCGCCTTCAATGTCTTCCCCTGTGTTAGGATTCCTTTGAGATGTCCACAACCCCTCCTCTCTGCCTTGGCTCATTTAGGGGGTGGAGGGGTGCCAGGAAGTGTGGCTCTCCTCCTCACCCCTCCATGGAGGTCATGGTGACAGCAGCAGGACCACATGGAGGACAGAAGTTCCGGTGTGGTCAGAAGTGACTCCCAAGGGCATGAAGGAAGCAGCCTCCCTACAGATAGCCCATAAGCAGCTCTGAGGGTGATGCTTTTCCCCAAATATACCACAGGAAGGAAGTCCTCCAGGGAACAAGATGTCTTTTTTCTTTTTTGCACATGCTGAGAAGTTTATTGAATTTTTAAAATTAAAAAAAAAATTGTGATTGGAGGATAATTGCTTTACAATGTGGTATTGGTTTCTGCCACACACCAACATGAATCAGCTGTAGCTATACATGTGTCCCCTCCTTCTTGAACATCCCTCTCACCTGCTACCACTTCCCACAAGGATGTCTTTAAATTATGCCTCCAAAGGGTTTCCAGAACATACCTATGTATATGGCATTTTGTCCCAAGTATAGAGACAAGTCTTTAGATTTTTCTTTCAGTGAAAATTCTCTGCTCTTAGACTCACATGTACAGAGAAAAACTAGTGGTTACCAATAGGGAGAGGGGAAGGCAGGGCCAAGCAGGGGTGGAGAGTTAAGAAGTACAAGCAATTGGGTATAAGATAGGCTATAAGGATGTACTGTACAACATGGGCAATATGTCCAATATTTTGTAATAACTGTAAATGGAAAGTAACCTTTAAAATTACATAAAAAATGTTAAAAAATTATAAAAAGACTGCAAAAAGAAATCTCTGCTCTTTCTTCGTTTGGATCCATATAGAAATTGGTCTATAGGCAAGGTTCTCATTCATTCATGCATTCATTCACCAAACAAAGGTGTACTGAGCACTTACTACATGCCTTGCACTGTTCTAAGTTTCTAGATATGGTAAGATATATTGGATATTGGAAATCCTAACCCAAAGTCCCAACTTTTGGCAAAGCCTTCTCTAATTTTCTTGGAATCACATGATTTAATCAAATTTTAGCCAATTAAAAAATTGATGGGCACCTGTGAGGGTTATTTTTATGTGTCAACTTGACTGGGCTAAAGGATGCCCAGACAGCTGCTAAAACATTCTCTCTAAGTGTGTCTGTGAGAGTGTTTCTGGAAGACATTTAACATTGGAATCAGCAGTCTGAGTAAAGATCACTGTCACCAATGTGGGTGGCTACCATCCAATCTGTGGAGGGTCTGAACAGAGCCAAATGGTGGAGGGAGAACAGATTCACTCTCTCTACTTGAGCTAGGACATATATCTCCTCCTGCCCTTAGACATCAGTGCTCCTGGCTCTCAGGCCTTTGGACATGAACTAGGACTTACACCCTTGACTCCCCTTGTCTCAAAGTTGCCAGGCCTTGAAGTTTGGACTGGAACTTCACCACGGGCTTTCCTGGACTTCCAGCTTGCAGACAGCAGATTGTGGGGCTTCTCAGCCTCCATAGTAATGTAATTGAATCTCTTACAGTAAATCTCTTTCTCTATATATCCTAGGGCTTCCCAGGTGACTCAGTGGTAAAGAATTCATCTGCCAATGCAGAAGACACAGGTTCAGTTCCTGGGTCAGGAAGGTCCCCTGGAGAAGGGCATGGCAACCCACTCCAGTATTCTTGCCTGGAGAATCCTATGGACAGAGGAGCCTGGTGGGCTACAGTTTATAGGGTTGCAAAAGTGTTGGATGTGACTTAGCAACTTAACAACAACAAATATATATCCTATTGGATCTTCTTCTGGAGAATCCTAATATACCATTCATGCTTACACACCTATTCCATTTCTAAGTTACTCTATCTATTAGAAAGTTAGTGATGAATTCTGTCTTCTGGTAATTTCTGTGCTCTACACCCTCCAGAAGTTTCATCAGTCTTCTTTGAAACTGACCCTCAGAAATGTGATCCCTGGATCTGCTCATCTTTTGACTTAACATTCCCAGTTTACCTATCATACCCCAGTGGATATAGTTTCTAGGCCCCCACCATACCTCCCTCGTGATTCCCTTCGCAATACACTCTCTAATTCAGTTGTTTCAAACTCTAGGGCCCAAACTTCTGGGAGCCTGATTTCAAAGGTTCTATGAATCTTTTGGTTCTGTATACCTTAGGTTTAGATTCAACTGCATACAATGGAAAAACAGCAGCAGCTTAAAACAAGATCAACATTTCTTAATCTCTTATATAAAAGAAGTCTGAGAGGAGACAGTTTGGAGTTGAAGCAGAATTTCTATGATTATATCAGGAGCTAAAACTCCTATCTTTCTTCTTTGCCATCTTCAGAATGTGTTTTCTATCTTTATGGTCTAGGATGGCTGCTGAACTTCCAGCCATCAGACCTCTGTTCCAAGCAGAAAGAAAAGAGGAAAGAAAGGTATATATCTTTCTCTTTTGAGGTGATTTTTCAGAAGTGCCACACAAAGCTTTCATTGGCAGAGTTTGATCACATGGTCCACACCCAAGCTGCAAGGGAGGCTGAGAAACAGAGTCTTTTATCCTGGCTGGAACATGTTTAGCCAAAGCTAGGGATTCTGTTAACTAAGGAAGGTGGGGAGAATGGATGTGTGGTAATCAATTTAAATATCTCTGCCATGAACCCCAAGCATTTATTAACTTAGGGCCTTTATCACAGGGAAGTGGGAGAGAGGGAGGCAGGAATATCTTTTTATGTCAGAAAGAGGCCTTACCCACAAGGTTGAGAACCATGATGTCATGTTAAAATATTTGTCTTAAGGGGCATCACCCAGGGACTTCCCTGGTGGTCCAGTGGCTAAGTCTCCATGTTCCCAGTGAAGGGGGCTCAGGTTTGATCCCTGGTCAGGGAACTAGATCCTACATGCCACAACTAAAAGATCATGCCACAATGAAGATGGAAGATCTCCAGTGCTGCAATTAAGACCTGGTGCAGCCAAGTAAATAAATAAGTTTAAAAAGTGGGGGAGCATCACCCAGAGGAGAAAGAATAAACCTGGGGAGGTCTGATATCCTGGGAAGTGAACACTCCCATTATCTCTGTCCAGCATCTTCCCCTTCTTCTGAGAAATGCACCTTCCCTTGGTCCATTCAAGAGTTGGGAGATGGAGAACTGTATCAGAGGTCCTGCCCACCCATCACAGGTGATTGGGCCAGAGCTGGGTGCCTGCATCCTTCTGATCCAATCAGAGACCTGGCCGTTTCCTTTCCTCCCCTTTCTCCCAGAAGGAGGCAGTAATCCTGGGGAAGTGTATCCCTCTGCAGATCCAGAATGGGGCTGGGCGGGTCAGCACTGAAGCCACGTCCTCCAGCCTAGCTCCCATCAGTAATAAAGCTGGCTGCTTGGAAGAGAGAGGGGAGTTATTTCTAGGTTCCTTCAACCCCCAACACTGTCAAGTAGCAGAGGCAAGTTGCAGAGCACTAGGTATCGTGGAACTTTTCAATGACATAAAAGGAAACAAGAGCAGCACAACATAACCACGCACTGGCTGCCTGCCTGTGAAACACGGTGCTGCGGGCAGCAGATTGGCTGGTGATCCAGCTGAGAACACACATGGGGAAGACGGCACCATAACAGCGCTCCGCACAGGGGCAGTCATTCGAACCCGGAGGCAGAGAGGACTGCGGGAGCCCAGAGCAGGACGGCTAACCCCACCCGGGGAGGCCTTGCTGACAATGGGAGCAGGTATTACCTAGGTAAAGGGGAGTGTGGCTGGAATAGGGAGGAGGAGAGGAAGAATTCCGGCAGGGAGCAAGGGTCTGTGCTAACACTTGGGGTGAGGGCTACAGTGGGTTCAGAGTCCTAATGGAGACTCCCTAGCGTGCACCTGTCAAATATGGAGGGTCAGAGGTTGCAATGGTGTCCAGGCTTCATCATTGCTGGCCTGGAAAGTGTTGCTAAAGAGGGTGAACTTTATTCTGGAGTGGGAATAAAGTGGGGGATGCCACTGAAATTCTCTGTGGGGAAGTGGGATGGTCAGATCCACATTTTAGAAGGATCATTCTTGTGCTGCTGAGGACACCATATTTGGGGGAGCCTGGGGGTGGTGGGGAGGGGGCGGGGTCTGAGAAATGATGGCGACTCAGACCTAGGTGGTGGCTGAAGAGCCCAAGGTGGGTGGACAGGAGAGCGATTTAGGACCTGGAGATAGCAGGCCATGGCGATGGGTTGGAGCTGGTCAGAGGGAGGAATCCAGATAACTGCCAGGTTGGACACATAAGTCAGGGAGGTGTCATTGCTACCCTTTATCAGGTTACTTCTCCCTGGACATTCATGTCTATAAAGTAGAGGACTTGTGTTTTCCAGGTCCTTCACATTACTTCCTGATGCCCCAAAGCCCCTAAAGTTGTGAAGGAAGGGCCCAGGTGAGCTAGAGGAGTCACAGAGAACTTTGGGAACAGGTCAGATATGAGTAGCACCCTAGGAAGAAGGATTTAGATGGACAGATGGGCCCAGGGAGGGAAGAAGAGGCAGAAGAAGAGGCAGGGCCATAGCACACACTCATGTGGGGTGACGGCAGGATTTAAGACCAACCAGGAGACTCATCGAGCTTCCTACATAGCTTAGTGGTAAAGAATTTGCCTGCCAATTCAGGAGACCCAGGTTTGATCCCTGGGCTGGGATGATCACTTGAAGTAGGAAGTGGCAACCCATTCCAATATTCTTGCCTGGAAAATCCCATGGACAAAGGAACCTGGCAGGCTACAGTCCGTGGAGTCGCAAAGAGTTGGATACGACTTAGAGACTAAACAACAACAAATGAGACTCTTCTTGCGGGACATGAGGTCATACTAAGGGCTGGATGGTAATCTCTTTAGGTGGATGGGAGGTAGTGAGAACTGTTCAAGAATTATATCTGACATGTCAGTGTTTGGAATAGTGCCCATGACTAGCCATCTCCCACACCTCACTATCTTCTCTGTGCCCAGAGTTCCCCTAACAAACTTCCATTGACACTCATCAGATTGTCTTATGGTTGTTCACGCTTGTGTCCCTATGAAGAAAGTTAATTGTCTGAGGACAGGGGTATGTCACAGTCTGTTCAGTAGCTCAGTCACGTCCAACTCTTTGCAACCCCATGGACTGCAGCACGCCAGGCTTCCCTGTCCATCACCAACTTCCAGAGCTTGCTCAAATTCATGTCCATCGAGTCGGTGATGCCATCCAACCATCTCATCCTCTGTCATCCCCTTCTCCTCCTGCCTTCACTCTTCCCCAGCATCAAGGTCTTTTCCAGTGAGTTACTTCTTTGCATCAGGTGGCCAAAGTATTGGAGTTTCAGCTTCAACATCAGTCCTTCCAATGAACACCCAGGACTGATTTCCTTTAGGATGGACTGGTTGGATCTCCTTGCAGTCCAAGGGACTCTCAAGAGTCTTCTCCAACACCACAGTTCAAAACCATCAATTGTTTGGTGCTCAGCTTTCTTTATCGTCCAACTCTCACATCCATACATGATTACTGAAAAAACCATAGCTTTGACTAGATGGACCTTTGTTGGCAAAGTAATGTCTCTGCTTTTCAATATGCTGTCTAGGTTGGTCACAGTTTTTCTTCCAAGGAGCAAGTGTCTTTTAATTTCATAACTGCAGTTACCATCTGCTCTGATTTTGGAGCCTAAAAAAATAGTCTTTCACTGCTTCCATTGTTTCCCCATCTATTTGCCATGAAGTGATGGGACCAGATACCATGATCTTAGTTTTCTGAATGTTGAGGTTTAAGCCAACTTTTTCACTCTCCTCTTTCACTTTCATCAAGAGGCTCTTTAGTTCTTCTTTGCTTTCTGCCATAAAGGTGGTTATCATCTGCGTATCTGAGGTTATTGATGTTTCTCCTGGCAATCTTGATTCCAGCATGTGCTTCATCCAACCCAGCATTTCACATGATGTACTCTGCATATAAGTTAAATAAGCAGGGTGACAATATACAGCCTTGATGTACTTCTTTCTCAATTTGGAACCAGTCTCTTGTTCCACGTCCAGTTCTAACTCTCACTTCTTGATCTGCATACAGATTTCTCAGGAGGCAGGTGGTCTGGTATTCCCATCTCTTGAAGAATTTTCCACAGTTTGTTGTGATCCACACAGTCAAAGGCTTTGGCGTAGTCAATGAAGCAGAAGGAGATGTTTTTCTGGAACTCTCTTGCTTTTTTGATGATCCAACAGCTGTTGGTAATTTGGTCTCTCGTTCCTCTTCCTTTTCTAAATCCAGCTTGAACATCTGGAAGTTCACGGTTCATGTACTGTTGAAGCCTGGCTTGGAAAATTTTGAGCATTACTTTGCTAATTGTGAGAGGAGTGCAATTGTGCAGTAGTTTGAGCACTCTTTGGCATTGCCTTTCTTTGGGATTGGAATGAAAATTGACCTTTCCCAGCCCTGTGGCCACTGCTGAGTTTTCCAAATTTGCTGGCATATTGAGTGCAGCACTTTCACAGCATTATCTTTTAGAATTTGAAATAGTTCTACTGGAATTCCATCACCTCCACTAGCTTTGTTCGTAGTGATGCTTCCTAAGGCCAACTTGACTTCAAATTCCAGGATGTCTGGCTCTAGGTGAGTGATCACACCATTATGGTTATCTGGGTTATGAAGATCTTTTTTGTATAGTTCTTCTGTGTATTCTTGCCACCTCTTCTTAATATCTTCTGCTTCTGTTAGATCCATACTATTTCTCTCCTTTATTGTGCCCATCTTTGCATGAAATGTTCCTTTGGTATCTCTAGTTTTCTTGAAGAGATCTCTAGTCTGTCCCATTCTATTGCTTTCCTCTATTTCTTTGCACTGATCACTGAGGAAGGCTTTCTTATCTCTCCTTGCTATTCTTTGTAACTCTGCATTCAGATGGGTGTATCTTTCCTTTTCTCCTTTGCCTTTTGCTCCTCTTCTTTTCTCAGCTATTTGTAAGGCCTCCTCAGACAGCCATTTGCCTTTTCACATTTCTTTTACTTGGGAATGGTCTTGATCACAGCCTCCTGTACAGTGTCACGAATAATGACACAATAATGTGTGTCACAATGATGTCAATTTTAATAATAATTTAGCTGCCACTTAAATGAACACTTTCTAAGTGTCAGACACAGTCATATGTATTTAGCAGGTGTTTTCTCTTTATAGATGTCCTGGGAGGCAGGTACCACTATTATCCCCATTTTACAGATAAGAAAATCAAGGACCAGAGAAAGTACATAATAATTTGCCCAAGGCGACACACAGAAGCATGAGAAGATCTGTTGATTTAGTTCATCTCTGTGTCTTCAATGCCCAGTGCACACTTGGAACACAACGAGTTGCCATGGTCCAGTGGGTGGCAAGGCACAAGGACAAATACAGCCTGGTGCTTCCAGGCAAATGTGTCGGGGCTAGCCTGTGGGTCACTGTAAACATTTGTATCTTGGCTCACCCTTTGCTCAGAAGTGGCCTCCCTTCCCAGACCTGGCCCCAGACAAAATGCTGCAATGGGAATTTTTTATTTTTTGCAATGTGACTGTTAAACAAGCAAACAAATATCCTGTGGTTGCTGAAGCAATCCATCGCCAGTTCAGTCGCAGGGAGGGCAGTGGATGTTTTCAGAGATAAGGTGGTGGACAAACCATTTTTAAAGGAGTAATAAGCAGAAGTAGCCAAAGAACTGGCCCAAGAAGGCCCAGCCAACCAACCAACAAACCAACCAGACACATGCTATCTATCACTTAGAATCCAGACTTTTCCAAAATTTACATTGAAAATTCAAGCTTTGAAAGTTGGAATGAAATTCACTCAAATCCAATGTGTATGAAATAAATGATGGGATTCGTTGGGAGAGTATATATAGAGTACATAGAAAAGTAAGAGTAAGCCCTTATTTAAAGTTTCATTATTACTTCCATTGTCCAAAAAAAAAAAAAAAAAGGTACCACAACAAGGATGACTCTTACAAACATTATTCTAAATAAAAGAGGTCAGGTACAAAACATCACATATTGCATGATTCTATTTGTATGAACTGTCCAGAAACAGCAAATCTAGAGACAGAAAGTAAGTTAATGATGGCCTGGGGCTGAGGATAGAAATGAGGATTGGTTATAAAGAGACACAAAGATCTTTTGGGGGTGATGAAAATGTTCTAAAACTGGATTGGGTGGTGACTACACAATTCTGTAAATTTACTAAAAATCACTTAATTATACACATAAAATGGATGCATATTATGCTATGTAAATCAGAGTTCAATAAAGTTTTTTTAAATCAAGAATCTTTAAAATAACCAAGAAATTGATATTTCATAAAATCTCCATGTAAGAGTTCTTGGAGATGACCGAATCCAACTTTACAGAAGGCCCACAGAAATGCTGTGGTTGATAAAGGCTTACAGAAAAAAGTGAAGAATTAGATGAGGCTGAAGTCCAGACCTCTGGATGCCCAGGTAGAACCATCCTCTTGGTCCTCATAGAGTTTCCTTGGGATGCCTCATTGGAGGGGTGTTTTCCTTTGCTTGCCCATAAATACTCGCGATGTGGATGTCAGCTGCTCTCTCCCTGGGCCTATGAATGGAGCCCAGGCAGCCCTCCCAGGTAGCATTATAAAGAAGAGCTAGGAGGAAGCAAGAAGTGGGCTGAACGAGACTCTATGCATCCTTCTTGTCCACAAGTGGGGGCAGGTGCAGGTAGGAAGCTGTAATTCTGGTTTCCAGGCCCATAGGTATGTATTGCCCCAGTCTGCACCTCACCTCCTTCCAGACAAAGGATGCCAAAATCCAACTGCCTCTTAAATCAGTCTCCACTAAGTCTCCTGGGGAGTCAGTGTTTACCTAAGACAAGATGTCAGCCAAGTGAAATGTGAGAACATCCTACAGTGTAAGATTTTGATGTGGCCTTGACATCCGAAGTGAATGTAGCATGTCATCCATGCAAATGCCCACACCAACACTCAGCCACTCATCCCCATCCACCCATTTCTCCACCCACCCATCTATCATCCCACCCATTCATCCACCCATCTATCTCTGCCTCCACCCATCCATCCATCTTTGCATTCCTCCATCCAAAACTCTATCACCCAGCCACCCACCAAGTCATCAAGCCTCTCTCAGCCAGTCTCCAGGCCAAGCTGATCTTCAGTTCCACAGCAGATGACAGCCTAGAGCATACCTTTTGGCATGTTTAACTTTCCAAATCCTACTTATACTGGCAGGTCACATATATGTGCCCAAAACTTCTTGCTCCCCAGGCTTCATCATCTCAGGAAATGTCTGATTTCTCGCTCCTTCCCCTCCTGCGTCCAGTGTAACTCATGTGAGCCCTCCTTCCAAGGTTCATGCAGACCCCACCCTCTTGCTTCCATCTCCTTCCCCCACCACAGTTCAAGCCACCATTCACCACTCACGTGGACTCGCACATCAGCCTCCTCTTTGACCTTCCTGCTTCTACCTCTGTTCCCCTATCCTCACCGCAGCCAGAGCTGATCAGATCACTCTGTTCCCTCAGTGATTTTCTATCCTGGAGTAAAATCTGTACTCCCCATCTTCATCCCTATGGCCCTCCAGGCCTGTGTCTCTGTCTGGTTTTGGCAATCTCCCCATTGCCATTGTGGGTACAGCCACGATGGCCTTTGTTCTGTGCCTCAAGAGCTGAAGCTCCTTCTGTTCTGAGACTTTGTCCTTGCTGATGCCTCAGCCAGGAAAGCCATCTCTCATGTCTCCCCACTGCTGCCTCCTTTCTGCCACTAAAAGAGGCCTTCTTGGCTTACAGTTTAAGGAAGCCCCCTCTTTCCCAGTTGCTAATGTTATCACCTATTTTCACTCTGGTACTTATTAGCTATTTTTCTGAAACCAGAGTCTGAGTAAATTACATTGACTATTCATTTCCTAACTAGTCAGGTCTCTTTCTATTACAGAATTATTGGTCTTAATTTAAAAACTGGGTGAGGATGGGATTTATTGGCTGATAAAATTGGGAGGTTCAAGAAGCAAGTTCACTTTGTGCATGCTAAGTCACTTCAGTTGTGCCTGACTCTGCGATGCTATGGACTATAGTCCACTAGGTTCCTTTGTCCATGGGATTCTCTAAGCAAGAATACTAGAGTGGGTTGGCATGCCCTTCTCCAGGGGATCTTCCTGACCTAGGGATCGAACCCACGTCTCTTACCTCTCCTGCATTGGCAGGTGGGTTCTTTACCACTAGCAGCACCTGGGAAGCCTCCCAATAAGAAAAAAGCCCCAGATGGACTCACTTGTGTTGTTGCATGCGCATGCTCAGTCATGTCTGACTGTGCGACTCCATGGACTGTAACCCACCAGACTCCTGTCCACAGAATTTCCCAGGCAAGAGTACTGGAGTGGGTTGCTATTTCTTACTCCAGGGGATCTTCCCAGCCCAGAGATCAGATCCACGCCTCTTGCACTGGTAGGCAGATTCTTTACCACTGTGCCATCTGGGAAGATATCAAATTCACTTCCAACACTGCTAAATCACAGGTTCCATCAAGACACCAGGAACCAGCCTCTTTTCCTTGTCTCCTGACTCTGATTTTCTCTGTTGGTTTTGTTCTCAAGCAGGCTCTCCACATACTGGAAAAATCAGTCACCAACAGCCTTGAATCATCATCATCACTGGCTATTCCTGAGAAGAGAGGAGCTTCTTTTTCCAGAATCCTAGAAAAATCCCGAGAGGGCTCTGATTGGCTCAGTTGCCTAACTCTGAGCCAGTTACTGGGTAGAGAACTCTCATTGGCCAGGACTGGTCAGATGCCCTCTCAGGTGTCACTTGCCTGCCCAAACTACAGACAGAAGGAGGAGCCTGGTTTCCCCAAAGAGAGGGCAGGCAGACAAAACTTGTCCCTCCCCACTCCCTGTGTTTCTCCTCTCCCCTGACTTCCTTCCTCCCAAGCACACATCACCAGAGGGAAATTAAACGTGGGTTATCTCCTCATATCTTTCTCTTCTGAGTCTGGCTCCTATTCCAGAAATTTCTTTTTCACCACTCGTTAATCCATCTATATTCTATACTGAGCACCTTCAAGGTATCAACCCTTTTGCAGAGAACTGCAGGAGGTGATTAGCTACTAAACCATGGGCCTTGCCAGGAAGAGAAGGTGACCTACAACAATCTGTCTTGAAAATAATTAACCGCTTGGTTGTGTGGTCAGAGAAAGGGAAGTCAAGGAGTTGCAGAAAGCTCTGGTGAGGGGTCGGAAATCAGATTGGACACCTGAGCACATTTGAAGGGGCAGAGAGGTCTGCTTCACGCCATCAAGCCTTCTCTTTATACCAGTTGTGTCTCTACATGGTGTGTATGGTAGTGGTAGGGGTGGGGATTGTGCCTTCACAAATGCAAGCAACCCAGCTCCATTGTGATATTCAGAGGACTGTTTATTCCTTCCCATGTAAATAAAACCTCTCAAGGTGCACCTTGTTCTTGGTCATTTGAGGCCAAGCCTACTTTTTTGAGTCTTCCCTCATGTTGTTGTTATTGTTGAGTTGCTCGGTTGTGTCCGACTCTTTGAGACCCCACGGACTGCAGCACTTCAGGTCTCCCTGTCCCTCACCATCTCCTGCAGCTTGCCCAAGTTCATGACCATTGCACTGGTGATGCCACCCAGCCATCTCATCTTCTGACACCCTCTTCTCCTTCTGCCCTCAATCTTTCCCAGCATCAGAGACTTTTCCAACACGTCGTCTGTTCACACCAGGCCATCAAGCCTTTTCTCTTCCAGTTGTGCATCTGTGTTGTGTGTGTGGTAGTGGTGGGCGTGAGGACCAAAATACTGGAGCTTGAGCTTCAGCTTCAGCATCATTCCTTCCAGTGAACATTCAGTGTTGATCTCCCTTAAGATTGATGGATTTGATCTCATTACTGTCCAGGGAACTTTCAGGAGTCTTCTCCAGCACCACAGTTCAAAGGCAGCTGTTCTTTGGCACTCTGCCTTCTTTCAAAGGTCCAGCTGTCACAACTTTACATGACCACTGGGAAGACCGTAGCCTTGACTATACAGGCCTTTGTCAGCACAGTCATGTCTCTGCTTTTCAACACACTGTCTAGGTTAGTCATTGCTTTCCTGCCAAGAAGCAATTGTCTTCTGATTTCATGGCTGTAGTCATTATCCACAGTGATTTTAGAGCCCAAGAAGAACAAATCTGTCACTACCTCCACATTTTCTCCTTCTATTTTCCATGCAGTAATGGGGCCAGATCCCATGATCTAGTTTTTATTAATATTTAGTCTTAAGCTGGCTCTTTCACTCTCCTCCTTCACCCTCATCAAGAGGCTGTTTAGTTCCTCTTCACTTTCTGCCATTAGAGTGGTATCATCCGCATTTCTGAGGTTGTTGATGTTTCTCCCACCTATCTTGATTCCAGCTTATAACTCATCCCACCCAGCATTTCTCATGATGTGCTCAGGGTATAGGCTAAACAAACAGGGTGACAGCAGACAGCCCTGTCATGCTCCTTTCTCAAGCTCGAACCAATCAGTTGTTCCATACAGGGTTCTAACTGCTGCTTCTTGATTCTCATTGATGTATTGCTTCATTTATCTCTCAGTCTCTGCCTTTGTCTCTCCAACTCTGTACAAGTTGGTATCTGTAAAATGCTGCTCCTCTTCATCTCTTTCAAGAGCATCCCTGTCCCGCACTGTGGAGACCCAATAGCCCTTCCCTGAAAGAGTTGGCCCCACAGCTCAGGAACACTGTGGCCCTTCTGTTTCTACCACTCACTACCATGAGTTCTGTTAGGGCTTCAAGGCCGAGTAATATCTCATGGGCACCACCCTCTGAAATTCAATCATCCATTCATTCATTCAAGGGGACATAGGATTGCAAAGGGCACATGTCACCATTTGAAGAAAACCAAGTATTTCTGTAACAATTTGGTCCAAACCAAGCACTTTTGACTCCTCTCCTGCTGTGCAAATGCACAAAAACAGATGTGGTCACCACAGGGGACTCTTACCTGTAGACTGAGCTGGCCACCAATTCCGCTTCAGCTAGTCCTTAGACCTTAACTTCAGGGTCTGGCATTTCTCTATCTGCTTAGAATCAAAGCCTTCCATTACTTCACTAACAGACCTCTGCTGAGTGCCAGACCCTGGCTTAGTCAGAGAATGAGTGAGAGAGACGAATGGGTAAAAATAAGAGAACAAATCCATCTGAAACAATGAGATATGCTTTGAAACAAAAGCGAACTTTGGGGAAGGTTTTGGAAGGCATGGGGTATGAGCTGGCCTTTGAGGATTAGTAGCCTGAATTGATGGTTTTCAAAATATAAAACTGAAAGGTCACTGGATGGGGTCTGTGCCTATGGGTAGAATCCCCCTCCCGGTGTCCAGATAGGGCTCAAATTTAGTCAATCAGCCAACAGTTAACATGACTTACTTTGCAAAAAGCCCAGGGAAAGTAAAAATACCCACAATTTTTCCCTCCAATATTTTGTGGGTGATGGTTCCTGCCTTGGATAAATTCACAATCCAGAGAAACTCATAGTAAATGCTTCCAGAGTGTGGAGCAGGAGACAGCCCTCAGTTCTAGGGCAGGAAAGGAACACTTCTGGAGAGGGTCAGGCATGGGTCTGAAGGATGGGAAGTCCCACCATTAACCTGTCTTTCTTACAAGGGCATTGAAAGAGCAAAAAAAGAGATCTTTCCTTATGACAATGTGCAGGAGAACACCCACCTACCTACCTACCTACCTTTCTTTCTTTCTTTCTTATTTTTAATACTTATTTATTTGGCCATCTTGGGTATCCGTTGCAGCAACAGGACCTTTTAGCCATGAACTCCTAGTTGTGACATGTGGGATCTAGTCCCCTGACCAGGAATGGAAGCTGGGCCCCCTGCATTGGGAGCATGGAGTCCCAGGTACTGGATCACCAAGAAGTCCCTTCCTTTCTTATTTTTGCAGAGAAGAAAATTAAGTCTAAGAGAGGTTAAGTGACTTGCCTAAGATCACACAGGTAATAAATCATGGAGTAGGACTCAATCCAGGTCTTTCCAGATTTGATCAACTCAGGAAACTTTTACTTCTTTTCTGGAAGACGGAGCACATGTATTATTATCAGCCTTTTAGTGAAGGCTTAGTTTAAATTCATTTGCCAGATTTGCTAGTAGGGACTGTATGCCGAGGACAGGGGACACAGATGAGTTTTGGTGGTATTCAGAGGTCAGGAAGAGTCAAGAATATGAGCGCCCTCAGAAACGGAGCTCTAACAGGGGAAATGGGAAACTGGCGTGTGGGAGCACACAGTAGGTGCTCAGTGTGTGTTAACCTGACCCACAAACCATCACAAACAGGAGGACACACACGAAAGTGCTCGTCTCCCCTTGGGTGAGCCGGGCCTGGCCTGGCCTGGCGATCACGTGAATGAGCAGGGAGGTCCCCCTGTGGCCCTGCTGCTGTATCCAGTGGGTCCACGGTGGCTGGGCTGGGCCACCCATCTTGAGTCACATCTCTTCACACAATCACCAGAGAGGTGGGGAAGCGCTTTTCTCAGAGCAGATGGAGAAGCAGCAGCTCGCCTTTGCCCGCGTCCTTTCATTTGGGTAGAGAGAGGATTGGGTCATGTGTTTGTCCTCCAGGGAGTTCCCGAGAACCTGACTGGTGATGAATTGCCCATGCACAGGGCTCAGTACTGGGGAGCTTGGCAATCCCAGGGTTCCATTTGGCCTCTTCACTCTTCAGTCCAGTGACTTTCGACTTTCAACCTTCTAGAAGTCACTCAGTCTCCATCAGTAGCAAGTTCTTCTTCTTTTTAAAAATACTTTATTTTTCATTTATTTTTTTTACAGTCAGTCCTCACGTTATCTATTTTATACATAGTAGTGTATATATTGGAGAAAGCAATGGCAACCCACTCCAGTACTCTTGCCTGGAAAATCCCATGGACGGAGGAGCCTGGTGGGCTGCAGTCCATGGGGTCGCTAAGAGTTGGACATGACTGAGCAACTTCACTTTCCCTTTTCACTTTCATGCATTGGAGAAGGAAATGGCAACCCACTCCAGTGTTCTTGCCTGGAGAATCCCAGGGATAGGGGAGCCTGGTGGGCTGCCGTCTATGGGGTCCCACAGGGTCGGACACGACTGAAGTGACTTAGCAGCAGCAGCAGCAGTGTATATATGTCAGTCCCCATCTCCCAATCTATCCCATGTCCCCTTCCCCTTTTGGTATCCAAATGTTTGTTCTCTGGGTCTGTGTCTTTATTTCTGCTTTGCAAATACGTTCATCTATACCATTATCCTAGATGCCACATATGTGCATTAATAAACAATATTTGTTTTTCTATTTATGAGTTACTTCACTCAGTATAATCAGCTCTAGGTCTGTCCATGTCTCTGCATATGGCACAACTTCATTCTTTTTTATGGCTGAGTGATATTCCATTGTATATATGTACCACATCTTCTTTATCCATTCCTCTGTTGATGGACATTTTGCATCCATGTCCTGACTATCACAAATAGTGCTGTAAGGAACACTGGGCTGGATATATCTTTTTGAATTATGGTTTTCACATGGCAATTTCTTTATCTGTAACCCAAAGACAGCAAATTCTCACAGGCTAAAAAGAATGAAGTAAGGCTCTATTAAGCTCTAAGTTGGGATGTGAGCGAGTTGGCTTCTCAGAACAGCTTACCTAAAATCACAGCATTTATTACGCCCCAACCTTGTGTGTGAAACTGGTCCTAATTGGGTCTTCGCTTCCTCTCTTTAAGGTAGGGATTCCTACTCTTCCTACTTTGTGGAGCTGTTGTGAGGGTCAATAAGGTGATGCCTGGTAACCTAAGCTTCGAGAAACATCATCCACTATCCAAACACAAGGTGCTATTTAGTTTCAATGAAAGATTTAACAATTGCATTTTCCAGCCCACTAGCAATAAACCATTTATTCACAGACCTCTACTCCCTGTTCACAATAGGAAGCATTAACAACCCCAGGAATATTTACACTATTACCCAGCAGAAGTCATAAAACTGGGGATGATAAAGTTTAAATCCACTCTTGTTGATGAAATACTATAGATCAAAGTAAACCACCACCATGGAGAGGCACATGGTTTTCTTTTTTTAAGGGAAAAAAAGACCAGGAGACAATAAAACCTCCCCTCCCAAATATTTAGAATCAATAAATATGTTATGGAAATAATACATTAGCCATGCAAGGACTGCTTATCTGCCAAGACTCTTGAGAGCTCAAGATAGCTCAGTCAGAGACAGAAAATCCTGAAACCTGGTTCTTGTGTCAACACCATCTCACAGTGTGACTACTAAACCTCTCACCCCCAGCTCCCACCAGCCCCCGGGAACCACGGGTTCTCATGAAACAAATGGAAGAAAAACTACTGGTGGGAAGAACCTCTTGAAGTGGGGCACCCATCCTGACCCTATCACCAGCAAGAGGAGGGAAACTTTCAGGGCCTCAGTCTCTCCACCTGCAAAATGGGTTGAATGAGAGCAGGATTTATTTCTCCTTGGTGTTAATTAACTTTACATATAGTTAAAAGCAAACTGGTAAAACATCAATATTAAACAACACAGAAAAGAAAACCAGAATTACTTTGTCCACCATTAGAGTAAATGGGAGCCATGACTACCTGCTCCCCCTGCCTCTTCCCTAGAGCCCCAGGGCTCCAAACAGTATGGTTCCAAACCCATTGTTCTGGTGACCTTTGGAGACCCTTTAACATGTGACTTTCTGTGGTTTTATCATTCTCTGGGTGATCTTTGACTCCTCGAGCCCTCTTTGGTCCTCTATGACACGTGGCCTCGCCTCCTGAGGCTGTGTGTGCCCGACAAGTTCTGTCTAGCCTGGAAAGCACCTCTTATGACCCAGAGTCACACAAGTGGACATGCCTGGCACAGGGCCTGGTGTCCAGCAGGGGCCCTGGAAGAGTCTCCTCTCTTTCTGGCCCCCAGCCTTGCCAGAGGTGCCAACTCAGGCGACTGCGCTCTACCGAGAGTCCAGATCTGCCCCTTTCTGTGAAGACTGTAATAGCTGTGTTCTCCCCCTGTGGGGTACGTGTGTGTGCGTGCATGCACACACGTGTGTGTGTGTGGTGGAGGGGTGCCCGTCCTCACCACCACCACGCTGGGGCCAGTCCCTTTAGGGCTGTGTGCATGCCCTGGCCTCTCCCACTAGGGCCTGAAGGGGCGTATGTGCACAGTGTTTTCAAATAACCTGAATGATTTTTTTTAATAAAACTGTTTTTTTATTGCTGTTCCCAACCCACCTAGCACCAGCTGTGATGAGAATCACTTGTATGGTAAAGTGCTATTGATAAAATTGCTCCCACCGGAACTTAGCTATGCGCTCATGCGGCTCTATTGGCTCCTTCCCCGCTCTCCTCCTGCAGCCTGCTCATCCCCACCCCTTCCTGCTCCTTCCCCGGCTTGTCTCTCCCCTGGCTAGTCCCTCCTTCTGCCTCCGCTCCTCCTCCCTCCTCTCCTTCTGGCCCCTTCTCTCTCCCCACTCTCACCTTTCTCCCCACTCTCTCTCATGCTGCTTTTCCTTCTAGCATCCTTTGCATATCTCGCTTCTGCTCCTGTTCCCCGCCTCTGCCTCTCTCCCATTTCTGTCCCTCCTGCTCACACCACTTTCCCTTCTCACTGTCTCCCAGTGTCTGCACACTTAGGGCCAGTTCAGCTCAATGAGACCCATTAGAAGGTCCCAGGCTTCTCTTCGGAGAGTGGCAGATGCAAACCCAGACCTAATAAGCAGGCCCTAGTCTAGGCAACTGCCTGTGCTTTGAGGATCCTGCCATCCCCAGATACGCTTCTGAGATATACAAGGGGCAAGCCAAGGAAGGCAGGCACGAGAAAGTATGGGAGGTTCAGGGAACTGTGTAATCTGAAGGAACCACATGACAAGGAGCTGCTGGAGGAGGTGATGAACCCACCTATCTTTGAGGAGGTGTGTGGGGAACTGATTACACATTGTGGAAGGCTTAAAAACTTGGTAAAGAAGTTTTGCCTTGATGTTAAGTTCCTTTCCGGTCACTAGAGTGCTCAGAAGTGCTATAACACAAACTTGGCTTACTTTATACTGAAGCACACGCTGAAGAGCTGCAGATCCAGTTTTATCAGGGCTCCAAGCTCCATCATTTCTGGTGATTTTCTCAGACAACATTTCTGTCTACATATCTGCTTGGTTATCATGGGTACAACAGGTCTGCAAACAGCAGTTAGGGCAAAGGACCTTCTTGTTCATCTCCTATAAGAGCGAGAGAACACAGGTTCCCACAGTTCTCTCTTGAGAAATGTCTCGTCTCATGTCTCATTGGCCAGAACTGGATCACATGCCCCTTGCTGAATCAATCACTGGCAAAGATTAAAGGAATACCCTTATACCAAACAGGCGCTCCCTCTGGGCTGAGGGCAAGCTTCTCAAACACAGGCTGCTACTCAAGGAGGCAGAGTGGATGAGATGTTGAAGAGCCAACCACAACATCCTCTGCAGCTCAAGGTCCCCCCAGGGGAATATGCGGATGGGACAGAGAGTATATGAAACCCTGGGCCAGCAAGGAGCATCTTCCCAGAGTAGCAAAACATGTTACTTTAAAATGAACACAGATTTAGGAGTGACTAGGCTACAAAATGTACCTGTAGCTTTAAATTAAAGCATGAGTCTTTGAAGACATTTTCTGCTTCATCAAGCTGCAAGGAGGTCAGCTTACACTGGTTTGGATTATTACTACATTTCTAACACATGGAAAGTGCACAAAAAAAAAAAAAAAAAACTTGCTGGATGAGTATTTGAATGAACAAGCCAGGGAATTTCAGGCTCCTGCCAGCCCTGGGGGGATGATCCCCTCTACTTTTCTATTGGGATGCTTTGGCAGAAATGTTTGAGAAACATTGTGATAAACAGAGGGGATGCCAAGGGAGCTGTTTTTCTTTTCTTTTTAATAGCAGCCTTATTGAGATATAATTCATAGACTATAAAACCCGCCCCTTTAAAGGGGAGTACAGTTCAGTGGTGTTTAGTATACTTATACTGTTGTGTGACCATGACCCGCTCCTGGGGAGTTTTAGAGCCAGGTATGGGGAGATTCACACTCATAAAGAGTGAGGGCTCAAGGCTGTGAGGGGCTGGGGGCAGATGGGGGCCTGACTGAAGGAAAGTGTATCTGGTACAAGCAGAGAGAACCACTAGTAAAGTGGAAGGGATGGAAACCTCGGTTTTGGGGTGGTAATAGCAAGATAGGAGAAGAGAGGGCTCATGTCAGAGAGATTTCAAAGTTTGAAAATAAAAGTTTAGGGTCCACCGTGGTAAGCAGAGGCACTGCAGGACAAAGATGTCCCTCGTTTTCAAGTCATCGGCTGTCTATAGCTCGAGCCAGGCTGCACAGTCGCACGCAGGATGCAGCCCAGAGCAATGGTGTCTGTAAATTTTTCATGCCTGGATCAGTGATGCTGGGAATATGGGTCCGCAGGTGCAGGCCACATGGAGATGCAGGGCTGGCGTGACCTGCCCACAATGCTAGGAGAACAGCACCCCAGGGGCAACTCTTCTTGCCGAAAGCTCCCAAACTCAGCCTCTCATAACCAACATTTCAAGGATGGAGCTGATCCAGTCGAGAGAAAACAAAAATGAATTTATGTTTCACCCCAGGGGTGGGGGTCCCCTCAAGAGCTCTAGAAGTTCCTGCATCTGTGCCTGGGGGTGCGGGAGCAGATATCCAGCTCCATCTAGCAAAGCAGGCAAGGAGTCCAAGAGAGTGGCTTTCTGGAAGCTCTCAGCAAAGTGGTCCCTGGCAAGGCCTGACTAACAGCATTTTCAGTACAAAGCAGGAAGGTGGTGTAAACACCTGGGCAGGAGAGCAGAGACCCAGCCCAGGACCCATCTCTGGCTCTCATGAGCTGCCTGGACCTTAGATGCTTCAGCCCTAAAGTGAACGGGTGAGACTAATTCAAAATTGCCCCAAATGGCTTTCTCTGAACACAAGACCCTCTGGGTGTTCCAGAGGAAAGAGTTAGGGGCATGCCGAATACTCTGTTACCCTCCTGGAGATAGAAAGGCCCTGAGTTTTACAGTCAGGAAAACTGTTGACCTTTTCTCAGTTTGGAATTTCCCCAAGTATCTGATGGATGGGGCCAGAGTCGGCAACTTAAAATATCACTTTCTAACTCCACTTAAAAGAACTTCCTTCTTCCAGGTGAACCCTACCTTCACTGGTTCATTATGTCATTTGGTCTCCCAGTCTCCTGTTAAAACAGGAGTACTTTTTTTTAAATTAAACTTTTTATTTTGTATTGAGTTTAGCCAGTTAACAATGTTTTGATAGTTTCAGGAGGACAAACAAAGGGCCTCGGCCATACAGATACACGTATCCATTCTCCCCACAAATCCTCTCCCATCCAGGCTGCCACATAACACTGAGCAGAATTCCCTGTGGTCTACAGTGGGACCTTTCAGCATGTTAATATTGCAGTGTGTACTTGTCCATGCCAAACTCCCTAACTGTCTCTTTCTCCCATCCTTCCCCGCTGACAACCACAGGTTCGTTCTCTAAGTCTGTGAGGCTGTGTCTAAAACACGAGTACTTTTAGATGGAGTAACATTAAGCCATTGTGAATTGACATTTTGGCCGGGACTGAACTAAGAGTGGTCAGAGCACAAGTTAGGCCTGGGGTGAAGGGCAGGATAGGGTGCCAGGGGATAGGAGATGGGTTCAAAAGGGTAGAGGAAACAGCAGAAACCCAGAGTCATCATTTAGCCACTCAGAGTGTTTCCAGGGAGAGAGATTTCACATTGTATCATTCGCGCTGCCGCCAAACTCTCTTTTGGAAGAAATTGAGACTTTTACCCTCAGGTAAGACTTTTCAGATGAGGAAAAATCACCACGAAGTCCAGATAATGGTGTGACCTGCCCCAGATCACACAGAGAGTAACTGGCAGGAAGGACAGGCCCCCAGGATCCCAGGTCAGTGTTCTCTGGGAAGGGCCAAGCTAACCGGTGTCTATGGCTGCCCTCCCCACATTTACAATGCCTGACTCCCTGGCCCCATGTCGATTCTGTTCCCAAGAAGGCTTTCTCTTGACAGAAAATGGAGCTAAAAGGGCAAGGGAATAGTTCCAAATGGTTGATCTGACAGCTGCAAATTTCATTTTGTGTTACGCGCTGACCTCTAATTGTTTCCCAAGTAGCCTGGGACTGAGAGATCAGTAAATCCCAGAGATAGTTAATATCCCCTCTGGCATCCTCAGCTTTAGTTAGAAAACAGTCAAATTCATGGCTTATTGCAAATTTCAGCTTTCTGCAGGACCCGATGAACTATAATTCAGCCAAGGACCAGATTGGGGTCTGAGAAATTCGTGGTGACCCAGAGGGCCAGGACTGAGAGCGAACTCAGAGTTGCTGACCCAATCTCTCCCCATCCAGGTGGTAAGATCCAGGATGAGAGAGGCCCACAGTGGCCACCAAGGGGGTGAGAACTCCAACCCAGCCTCCTGGGCTCTTTCCACTCCACCAAGCTTCCTCAATTAGTTTATTAATAGAACAAGGGAGTTGGGGTCATTTGGTTAACATATCCCCAGAGATCTTCTTAAAAGAAGGCTTGGAGGTAGTAGAGGAAATAACAGACTTGCAATGATAGAAGCTATTTCCCTTCTTCCCCTTCCTTTGCCTCTTAAGAGCCAGTTGACGTTGGTCATGGCACTTTCCCTGCTGAACCTCAGCTTTCCCAGCTGCATGATGGGGATGGTAATTGTCCCTGCCTACAAAGATTATCGTGAGGAGTAAATGAATGGGTGAGCGGAAGTCCTCACCCAGAGCCTGCACAAAATCAGTGAGAACCTCCCTGAGTGTGAATGGGGTTCAGGACTAGTCAACTGAGACCAGCTGTGCTCAGACCTGGTCTGCTGAGACTGAGTCAGGAGTGGGCTGACTTACAGGTTGGCTGAAATTGACAAGCCGCAAGGACCATGCCCTGGCCAGCGTGTTAGACATATGGTGATTCCCTCATTCGATTGCCGGGGGTGGGGGACGTGGTGGGCTGGTGGCAAGGATGGGACTATAAACTCCCCAGGGTCCCCCAAGGGTGCTGAGCTATAAGCAGGTACCCAGGAAACCTTGATTGAAAGCACACGCATGAAGCAGTCTGTTTAACATGGCAAAGACAGCATTTGGGTCCACAGGATGCTGTTAAAAGAACAGTTGGGTATGGAATAGCCCAGTGTGCGCGTGTGCGCACACACACACATACACACACACACACAATTGGCCACGAAGCCAAGGTCAGTATTGGCCTCACAGTCTTCGTCCCCTGGCCAACCAAATCTGAGCACCAAAAATTCTCTGACCCTCTTACACGTATGCAGTGAGAATCCACTCAGTGGGAATCCACTGAGGGACCAGGTCTTTCTCCCACCCCTCTCCTGCCTCTTTGGCAGAGAGCTTCAGCAGACAGAAGCCCCACCTAGAATGCTGTTTGATCTTAGCATCACACGAACTAGCTGTGTTGAGTCTGAGAAACTTACTGCACCTCTCTGGGCTTCCATTTAACCACCTATGAAAGGGAGAGATGGCGCTACCCATGTTTGTCTGACAGGGTATCTGTGAGGCAAACCACAGCCCACAGAAGATGGGAAAGGCATGGCAGATCATTGGGTCTACTGCCTTCAAATATTTATTTTAGCAGACGAATCTTTTAGTTAGTTTTTTTTTTTTTTAATTCAGAACCCCAGTTTATAAGACAGAGCTGCCCGGGCTGCGTTGAAGAGCAGGGCTGGCCTTTAGGCTTCCTCCTTCCTGGTGAGAAACACTGTTTGAAGAACACCTGCCTCATTTTAAAGGTGAGCAAACTGCAGCCCAGAGAACGCCCTTGATCAAGGTCACAGAACCCCAAGTCTTTGGAAGGCTCTTAGCTCCCTGGGTGGGAGAAGAATCTCCACTTTCACGGTGAGGCCAGAGGGGCCCATCCACCACCTGAGGCCCCTGAGAGCCTCCGCGGTTACCAAGCAACCAGCACCGTTGCCCAGCGCTCCCATCGGCACCTCACAGCTGTCCTCGCGGCCAAAACTGGTGCAGAAAAGGCTGCCCGGCTGGCAGGTAGGAACAAAGGGATTAGGCCTCATTTGACAGACAGTGTCCCTCCCATTTGCATGTCATTAAAAAGCAGGCTGGTGAGCAGAGGGGGACACATAGCTTCAGATTCCCTGCCAAGCGGGGCACAGAGGCGCTTGGCTCCATTTTCCTGCTGGACACCTGCCCTGAGCCACAGGAGTGGATTTGAAAGAAAGAGTTTTCTTGAAAGGGGTTGGGGGGCTGGGTTGGAGCACCCACCTTGATGGTGACCCCAGCTTGTCCCAGTCTCCCTCCAGAAACTGTGACACAAGCTAGGACAGACCTTTTTGGAAGGGACAGAGCTTTATTGCTCTAAGAGTCCAAACTTGGCAACAAACAACAACTTGGGAGAAGACAAGTAAATTCTAACAACCCAGCTTATCTGGGTTTTTCCCAGCCAGCATCCCCATGCCACATAAACACACACCAGACTAGCAGGGAAATAAAAAAAACAGGGAAGAAAGGAACACAGGCCACATTTTCTCTGCACTCCTCTTCCTTGGCCTCCTGGGGTACTCCTGATCGACAGGATGCTAAATGCAAGAGGTTTCCTGTGATAGAGAAAGAGATTTTCTTGAAGCATTCAACTCCTGACCTTTAAGAGCTTGGGGAGCAAAATGATTTTCAGTCACTTAGGTCTGAGTGAAAGGTATGTGAATTGATCGACTGCAGGGCTCAGGCCTCCCGAGGTCTCAGTGTTATGTCATTAAAATCTTACAATCGAGTTATCCTAATGTATTCCAGCAGCCACCTTCTCAGAGGTGACTGGTAAACAGACTCAAAGTTCCAGGTACAAAATGCTTTCTCCAAGGGCTCCTCCAGACCTGGGAGGGTCAAGGGGGCCTGGGGCCACTCTAGCTTCAGCCATTTGGGGTTTTATTTTTAGATCCTCTGTTAGATTATGGTATCATTGTTATTGCTTCCTTCAAGTTTCTTCCTCTGCCTTACTTTATCTTGTAAAGATGGTCACACCTCTGATCACAGGTGGCTATATATGTAGGCCTAACTAATCACCTTACCTTGTGTGTGTTAGTAGCTCAGCCGTGTCCTACTCTTTGTGACCCCAAGGACTGTAGCCTGCCAGGCTCCTCTGTCCATGGGATTCTCCAGGCAAGAATACTGGGGTGGGTTGCCATTGCCTTCTCCAGGGGATCTTCCCAACCCAGGGATCAAACCTGGGTCTCCTGCATTGCAGATAGATGCTTTATCCTCTGAGCCACCAGGGAAGCCCACCTTACCTTGCTCCCTGGCAACTGCAATGGATCTGTGGGAACACCTGACCAGGCTGAGCCAATCAGAATCTTCCCTGGGATTGCTGTCCTTTTACAGAGAAGCTTGGGCAGAGAGAGTGGGAATGTGTGATGATGGTGGCCACTTTTCCTGCCACACATGTTCTGTCTGCAGAAAGTAGTTAGCACAACAAGCAGAAATGGGAGATGGACAGAGTGAGCTCTGATGCCCAAATCTCCTTCTTCAAGTTATGCTCATAGCTTTCCTAGCTCCGTGAGCCTTAAAATACCTCTTCTGCTTACATTAATAGAAGTTCATTTCTGTTGCTTGCAACCAAATTCCTGTCCAGTAGTGGGGGCTGATATTCCCATAGTACAACTGTCTGGGGCTTGGGAAGAATGAACTTGATAGGGAATGGAACTAACTGTGACAATGCAGCCCGGCAGGGACAGCCCACTAAAACACGAGCTGCGCGAAGAGGACGTTTGTCTCTTCTCTAGCTTCTAGAGCAATGCCTGGCACCTAGCTCCTCTTAATACCTCTCTTGTGGGCTGCATGGTCTTGCCTCTCACACACTCCATTTGCTGTCTCCTGACTTCCACCCCCTGTCTTTTTGATTCTCTGCTCCCACTTAATTTCAGTTTGTATGTAGTCTGCATGGCCCAACTCTCCTTCACAGCTTTTATTGTTAACTGCTTCTTTCTCTCCATGTTCCTTGGTACCCAGTCCAAGTGCAATTCCAGGGTCAAAGAAAAACAGAATGCTATTGGCTCAGCCCAACTTTTTGTGCCAGGCCACCTCCTAGGTCATCTGATGTCTTTGAGTCTGGTGTCCGTGCCTGAGCCAATCAGCTGAGGCAATGGGCAGGTAGTCTTATGGTATAAAACACGGCCATCTGGGCAGCAGAGGTCACAGGTCAACCAGTGTTCCCTGTCCGGGCGGCAGTATTTCTAGCATAGAATTTCTTGTTCAAACTAGGCTGGCGGAGGCCAAGGTCTGTCTACACCTCCCCCTTCTCTGTTCCAGAAACTTCGTCTGAGGCACAGGATTTTTTGTTGGCAGTGGAACCCTTCCCCCATTCCAAGGAGCTTGCTCCCAGGTGCCTTTCTGCTGTGTTTCTTGCTTGAATTGCAAATGGAATCGCTGCATAAACCCTACATAACTCAGAGCCCCATGTTGGCAGTATCTTATTTTTCAATTTCTTTTTTTTTTAATTGAATGAACATATTTTATGCAAGCCGTTCTACCTTGGTGAAGGCTGTTCCCCTGTGATTCATCAGAGTAATAACTAGAAACACCATTATTTGGCTCCATCCTCCTGCTGAGAACATCACATAACTGAGAAATGTTGATGCGTCTCCCAGAGTTGTGGGGAGAGGAAAGGGGGGCAGTGAGAGGAGGAGGAGAAGAGGGAAGGAGGAACAAACAAATGGTTGTGTGCACAGATGCAGGTGGGCTGGCGTCCGGAGCCGTGGGGGAAACACAGACCCATACGAGGTGGTCAACCACACAGAGAGAACCACACACACATCTCTGCTCAGGTGTCTCACCCTCGAGAAAGAGAAAAGAAAAATAAATAAACTCACAGTATTTCAAAATGAGAAGGGATGTTGGTAGGCTGGTGCAACTGCCTTATTTAACCTGTAAGAAAAATAAAACTCAGGAAGATAACCGATACCCCTACACATCCCATTTACAGACACCCATGTTCCTGGGGTTTTGCCTAGAAATATATAAATCAACTCATCTGAGATGCAAAGCGTATCTTTTAAAAAATTTATTTATTTTTGGCTACGCTGGGTCTTCCTTGTGATATATGGACTTCCACGTGGCTACGCTGGGTCTTCCTTGTGATGTATGGACTTCTACTGCAGTGGCTTCTCTTGTGCAGAACGGTCTCTAGGCTCATGGGCTTTAGTAGTAACAGCATTCGGGTTTGGTAGTTGCGGCTCTCAGGCTCAGCTGTTGTGGGGCATGAGCTTAGTTGGTCCATGGCATGTGGTATCTTTCTGGACCAGGGACTGAATCTGTGTCCCCTAAATTGGCAGATAGATTCTTATACACTGGACCACCAGGGAAGTCCCAAAGCATATCTTTATGTATGATTATTGAGCCCTTGCTCCTGAGTTAACGATTTTCAGACATTATCACTTTGATCAGAGGTGTGAGTGAAATAGTGTTGTTGATTATTTTTTGTTTTATTTTTTAATTACCTTTTACGAGTTTGGCTGAGCACCTGAAAATGTTTTCAAAAGGTTCCCTTCCGGACAGAGAAGCCCCACAATTAATGTCTTACAAACTCTAGTGTGCACTCAGGGGCTATTAGAGACTTTAAAGCTTAGACATGTGAGACTTCCAACTCAGGTTTCTGGGAAACTTCGCGTTTCTTCTCTAGTTTCATTGTGTGTATATGTTAAGTCGTTTCAGTCAATTGGCATTTCCTTAATCCAGCCCTCCTCACCCCTACCATGACAGCTCCTTGTCCACTGCCCATTTCCAAACTTTCCCCTCCTCAAACCTCTCTTCTTCTCGCCACTAGATTAATTATTCTAAAATATGACTCTTACTTATCCTTCTTAGAATAACCTCCATCCACCTCTGCACTGGTCAGTCATCTTCTGGGTGCAAGTGAAAATATCCAGCTCAAACAACTTTATAAACTTGCAGGGAGGATGGAATACTTACAGGTTCACGTAACTGGATATTCAAGGCATAAAGCCTGGGTTTTTAAGTTTTAGCTGATGCCATCAGGAATGTTTCTTTTCTCTATCTCTCAACTCTGTTTTCTTTCGTAGCAGCTTTTTCTATCCTTTTGCTTTCAACTTTTCAGTGTCCTTAAGATTTTTGCATGTCATTTAAATAATATAGAGATGAAATTTTTAAAAAAAAATCCAATCTGAAACTCTCTGTATTTCAATCAGAAATTTAAATCCATTGAAAAATATTGTGATTACTAGTCTGTTTGGGTTCATTTATAGCATTTTCATTTTTGCTTCCTTTTACTCTGCCTTTTCTATGCTTCTTTTTCCTCCTCTTTGATTGAGTGATCTCTTTTTTCTCTATTTTCTTCTTTTCCTTTTACTGGTTTGTGGCTAATACATTGTTTTAGTGGCTTCCTTAATTTTTTAATGTGTATAATTGACTTGATAAAGTCTGAAGCTAATAAAAATCCAAGTCACCCAGCAATATAAAACCATAGAATACTTTAATCACTCTCAGTCCCTTCCCATCTTACATGTTATTCTTATCTAGTACGTTAGATTCACATTGTTTTATAACTCATAATTATTTTATAGTATCTCTATATTTTAGAAAGGAAATACATTATTTGATTCATTCACATTTTAACCATTTTCTTTCCCTACTAGTTCTTCCTGCATCTCAGTCTTTGCTTCCAGAGAGAATTTTCTTTCTCTTTAAATAATCTTGTTGTACATCTTTTGAGGAGGCTCTATTAATAGGAGGGCTTCCCTTGTGGCTCAGCTGGTAAAGAATCCGCCTGCAATGCGGGAGACCTGGGTTCGATCCCTGGGTTGGGAAGATCCCCTGGTGAAGGGAAAGGCTACCCACTCCAGTATTCTGGCCTAGACAATTCCATGGACTGTATAGTCCATTGGGTCACAAAGAGTCGGACACAACTAGGCAACTTTCACTTCACATCACTTATTAATAGGGAACCCTGTTAGTCTCTGTCTGAACTGTCTTTACTTTTTATCCTGGTTCTTAATTAGAATTCTAATTTGGCAGGGCTTTTTTCTCAACTCTTTAAAGACATTGCATTACCTCCTTATCTCTACTTGCTATTGAAAGTTGCTAATTGTCATGCCTTTACAATAATTTATCTTTTCTCTGCTATCTCTCTTAAGACCTTTTTTTTTTTTTGGTCTTTGGTGCTTTATAGCTTCAGGACAATGTGTAGTATTCAAGGAATAGGTTTATTTTTATTTATTTATTTATTTATTTATTATTGATCGGGATTGTCTGTGATTTCCAAGATTCCCATTAGATTGCCTAATATTGCCTCTGCCTCCTTCTCTGTAACTCCCATTTGATGTATGTGGGTCCTTCTTATCCCATCCTCCATATCTCTTAGCCACTCTTTCATAAACTTCTATCTTTTTAGCGCTCCACATGCTAAGTATTTTCCTCAAATATACTTTCAAATTCATCAATCCTCTCTCCAACTGTGTTTAATCTGCTTTTTAACTAATCTGCTTTTTAAAATCTCAATGGCTATTTTTTTTTTCCATTTCTAATAATTCTATCAGATTCTTTTTACAGTCTAAAAGTTATTTTCTCATATTCTCGGGTTCTCTTCTGTTACTAACTCCCCCTTTTACGTATTTGTTCACTTTAAGCACACTCATTTTTTTTTAATAGATGAGTAGTTCTGTTACCTAGAATTTCTGTGGGTGGAGGATATCAAGGTCTAATATTGCTCCTTGTTTAGTCTCCCAAGTCTCACTCAATATGGATTCTCTGTGTGTTTTGTTATATAGGTCTACAAGGGTACTTTTTTTTTTTTTTAAGGATAGTTTCAATGGAGATTTATCTATGGAGAATACTTTGGGTTGATGGCACATTGCCAAGGGTCCTCTGTATCTATCCTAGCATAATTTTTGTTAATTTATAGATTTGGGGATTCCCAGACCATGCAGGTAGTACCATGATATACTTCAAACCCTCATAAAATGTAGACTTGCATTGTAAATTATCAGGGGAGACTTTCCCTCTCCAGAGCTCAGGCCAAGACACACATTCCATATAAATAAATAAATAATGTAAAATAATTTTTTAATACACACACAGCTTTCCTGTTGCCTCCCTGTGTAAGATGTTTTTCCAGTTTACCCTCTTGCTCTGAGCACAATACTTAAAAGATCCCACCTTTATGAAGGCTTCTCATTTCAAACTCAGCACAGGCTCAAAGCCTTATTTCCTGCTCCATGCAAGAATCCGACCACAAGTCCAAGGGCAGCTACAATGTCAATTTTTGCTCTGATTTTTATCTTATCTTCATTTGGGACTCTGTGTGATTCCCCATATATTTTGTGAGTTCAGTTAGATGTCTTCTACATATCTTATACATACATCTTCATAGCACATTTGTTATAATTTATATGCAGTTTTTTAAGGAATTTTCTGAGGGAGTTTCTGGGTTATTTAGGCAAATGTTACCAGGAATAGAGAACTCTGCTTTTCTCTATGTTAGCTTGATTGCCTGAATTGCCTGCTCTATGTGATGACATTAACAGTCCCTAGCAATTCCAGGCTTACCTGGGCCTTAAAGACAGAGAGACCAGAGGACAGAGTGGATCATTCCTGAAATAGGAATAACTATCATTGGCCTGACTTGGTCACATGCCTATCTGTGAACCAATCATAATGACTCAGCCACCCTTCAGAGGAAAGACTGGCATAAGGCCCACTAGAACCACATGAATGCCAAGTTCAAAAAGAGGAAAACAGGTGCTCAACAAACAAAAATAACCAGTGTCAACCACAGCCAATTTAAAATGCACAAAGTGTTATCCCATGTAATCCTTACCCTTTAACATAAGATCTATAATCATCTCTTCAGTTCACATGGTTACTAAGGGGGAGAAGTGGCAATGGATTGTGGGTCACCTACCTCCAACGTCAGACATTTATAATCAAGGCTAAACACCTTGGCCTAGCAGATAAGGCCCCGTATTCCTCAGTCCTGCTTTATCTGTCTGGCTTCACCTCTCTCTGGTTCTGTACCTGCTCACCAGTTTCACCTTGGTGTTTCATTCAGGCCATCAGCACAGGTATAGACCTATGATGGCCCCACTTAGCCTTCCAACCAAGCCAGGAAGAGGGCAGGACCTGGAGCAGGAGTGGCCCTGAAGTTTTCCTCCTCAGGCCAACTCTGATCATGGGCTACACGAGGTTCTGTGATAAGCCTATATCCAGGCTCTGTGGATATCTCAGGTCTGATTCCTAGAAGCAGAGCCTGAGGCAGGTATTCCCACATACTTCATTTGTGAAGGGAGTGGTCTCCAGAAAACCCTATAAAAAAAAGTGAGGGATGCAGGAGAAGCAACTACATGAAGAGGCAGTTTCAGTTGAAGCCTGATCTATAGGAAATGAATGGCACCACAGAGCTGTCCCTCAGGGAGGCAAAGCTTTCACACCCCTGTGTCAATCAGTCACTGGCTTCAGGCTGCCCCTGAGCATAGGTGGGAGGAGACTGTGACCTCCCAGGTATCTCCTGGAGAGGGGTCTCCTGTCTGCTGAGCAAGATGCTCCAGAGAAGCATGCAGCTAGCTGTGAGCTATCATCACTGAAGTCTCACAACAGCCCAGGGCTGGGAGCATGAGAATCTGGGCAGGGCACCAAGGGCATCTACAGCAGTAGGAAAGATTGTCGTCATTGATTAATGACAACAATGAGTTATGAAAGCTGTATCCTAAGTACTTCACATCTGTCCTCTCATTTAATCTTGACAATGAGCAGATAAGCTGTGCGTGCATGCTCAGTCGTGTCCAACTCTTTATGACCCTCTGGACTATCGCCTGCCAGGCTCCATCTCTATTCATGGGATTTTTCAGGCAACAATGTTGGAATGTGTTGCCACTTTCCTACTCCATGGGGTTTTCCCAACCCAAGGATCGAACCCCATCTTCTATGTCACCTGCATTGGCAGGAGGATTCTTTACCTGTTGAGCCATCAGGGAAGCCCGAACAGATAGCTAAGTACTATTATTTTCCAAGATTGTAGTTAAGGAAGCTGAGGGAGGAACAGAAAATCTAATTACTTAAGGTCATATGGTAGACGGGGTTCACACTGCACCTCAGAACCTGCACATATCACTCTTTAATGAAGCCTGGTGTCAGTGTGAGAGGCAGGAATGCGCCACTCTGAAGATGTTGGACTTCCTTGTGCAGTAGTCTTCTCCCTTCAGATGCCTCTGGGCACTGTCCAGGGCACGTGTGGAGGATGGCGTCTCCTTCCAGAAGCTTCCATTTGGAAACTGACCACCTAGAGTTCATTTGGTCTGGAACAGCCAGTCAAGGTGGTGAGAGACTGGAAAATCAGAATGTACTGAGAATGAACTGGGGATGCTGAACCTAGGACATTCTGAGAGGAGCTGCAGGGCCTCAGAGCAGGATAGGATGCTGAGTTCACAAATTCAGATGGTTGAGGGCAGACACCCTAGAGGCAACATGACTTGTCCCAGTTCAACTATCTGGTGGCTTTAACCCAAGCCCTCTGATTGAGTGGCATGCCAATAAATGTTTAACAATCAGCTCTCCGGGAATACAGAGCCCTGATCTACAGTGTTTGCCAGTTTCTGTGGCGTAAACGCTCCCACTGTGGCCAATTTCAAGCTCCCTGTATGCCAACACTGAGTGCAGAGCTGGGAGAGATGTGCACATTCAGCTGGTGTGAGTCGGTAGAAGCCAGATCCCGCACACCAGCAACTCCCAACACAGAGCTCGTTCTGCAGGTCCAGTAATTCTCCAACACTAATCCCATAAGACACCCACTAAAGGAGCATGCTAAGGTCACACAACTTTGAAAAACACAGCATTAGCTAAATCCTATTCTCAGAGCACGATTTGGTGCATTAGTTTATTAAAGCCCCCCAAAGTCCCACAGTAAAGAAACCTGGGCAAGTTCAATTAGCTCAGCATTCTCCAAACCTGTTTGACCACCCAGCCATTTCATCACATATCTCTTAGCAGCATCCCTTGGAACCAGTGCTCGATGGGACACACTTTGGACAATGCCAAACAAAACAATCTCTTCACGCAAACAAAGGGCCATCATCGAAGAGGAGGGTCAACTTGTTATTTGGTTTCAGGGAGTGGAAACTGGACCAAGGAGTAAAAATCAGCAGAGAATGCCATCAGGCTTCCTAGATGGTGCAGTTGGTAAAGAATCCATCTGCCAATGCGGGAGACGATAGAAACGTGGGCTCAATCCCTGGGTCAGGAAGATCCCCTGGAGGAGGAAATAGCAACCCACTCCAGTATCCTTGCCTAGAAAATTCTGTAAACAGAGGAGCCTGGTGGGTATAATCCTTGGGGTCACAAAGAGTCAGACACTACTGGGCGCACACTCACATGTGTGCACACACACATGCACGCTCAGAATGTCATCACTTACCCAAATACATTTCTTTAATGTCTAGTTTCTGTGTAATTCACTTTAGAGATTTATTTCTTTAGTCTAATGCTTTATTCTGTGTCTACACACACATTGCCCTGGGAAAGGGCTAGCTTGATATAAACTGCTATGGGCCAATTATATCCTTGCGGTGTGGTTAGGTTCTCAATTCCTTCCCAGAGAGTGGGTATTGTTTGGAGAGGGAGGGTTGAGGAATGGGAGGAGGGAACAAGGGTCCTGGGTGTCTGGGCTGGAGGCTAGAGACCCCATAGGACAGGAGGGAGTCTGAGCGTTAAAGGCAGTCTTGATTGCCTGCATAAATGTGTTTGGGGATGGGCCTGTCCTAGAGATATCCCAAAACTATTTTAGGAGGCAGCAAATTTAGCTGGTGATTGGTTTGCAAATCATCCAGATATGTTAGTATTTCTGTTGAGACAATCTGTCTCAGAGTAAGACATTTAAAGCCTTTGCAACCAAAAGGGATTTGCCTTTTGGAACACTGTCATCCAAAAAGCACAACCACCTCAGCCTATTTCACTGGCCGAATCCAGTGGTGGTTAAAATGTTTAGCAGCATGTTAGCTTCACTTGTACAGACTTTTCCAGGTGAAAACTTGCTTTCATATTTATTGTCTGGAGGAATTCTCAACACAGTCTGAGAAAGCAAGTGGTCTGATTTTTATTTTATAAATGGGGAAGCCAAGGCACTTACCCATGGTTCCCCAGGGAGTGGATGACAGAGGTGAGACTTCAGCCCAAGTTTTTCAGATTTCAAATCTCATCAGGATTAATTTTTTAAAGTCGATTTGCATTTTTAACAAGGTAATATATAGGTATTAATTTAAGTGATCAAATGATTTCATGAGGCTTTTATTGAAAAATAGCAGTCCTCTGCCCCAAACTCTACCAGCCCTGATTTCCCAAAACTTAGTGGCAAGCACTTGCTATTTTTTGGCTATTTCTTATATTTATCATCATATTTCTAAGTAAAATGTTTAAACTTCCAGTTCTTGATTTTAAAACATTTAGATATATAGTGAGCCCTCTGTATCTATGGGTACTGCATCTGTGGATTCAACCAACTGTGATAAAAAATATTCCACAAAGTTCCAAAAAGTAAAATCTAAATTTGCCGCAGTGGCAACTATTTACATAGCATTTACATTGTATTTACAACTATTTACATAGCATTTACATTGTATTAGGTATCATAGTAATCTTGAGATGATTTAAAGTATATGGGAGGATGTACACAGATCATATGCAAATACCATGCTCTTATGTATAAGGGATTTACACTTCCTTGGATTTTGCTGTCCATGGGGGTTGGGGGGAGGGGCACTGTCCTGAAACCAATCTTCCATGGATGTTAAGAGACAACTGTAATCTAAAATCTTCCTTCTATGAAAGATGAGGATTTGTTTTTTATGCCCCATTCATGTACACACCACACACACATGCAAACCCACACAGTCACACTCACATATACCCACACACACACTTTCCTTCCTCTGCACAGCACAGTATCTTTACATCACAATTTTTATTTCTGCTATGACAGTTTTAATTTCCAAAGTCTTTCTGACTGCTCCTTTGGAATAGCATCTTGGTTTTGTTGCATAGACAATATGTCTTTACTTAGAACCCTGAGATTTTACTTTTTCATTTGAAGCTTTCATTTTCTCCCCACATTGTTTCTATTTCTCCGGAGTTCCTTTTTTGTTGGTTCCATGTTGACATCTGTCTTTCAAGTTAGAGATTATCTTCAAACATCTGATCATCCTTGTTTCTGACATACACATTTATGCACAAGATGCTAAAAGGCATCAGACGCTCTCCGTGCCTGGGTGGGTGGTTTCACTGTCGGCTGATGAGGTAGCGACCAGCCACTTCCCCATGGTCCTCCCATCTGCCAGTATCTGTCAGAATTATCTCTTGGGCCTGCTGGTTTCCCCAGAAAAATCACTCAATCTGCTGTCACTGGGGAAGGAACAGGGAGAAGGAGACTCTAAGCTTGGCCTCCAGCACTCTGGAAGCCAAGTAGTAGAAAGTCTCTCCGCTACACTCTCCAGACAGACACCCAACCTCACTTTCAGTGGCGCCTGCTTTCCTAGACTGGGGCTCTCCGGGTTAGCCTATCCAAGAGCGAAGCTCTTTTCTGCTGGCAGGGAGAGAAATAGTAGCTTGGTGGCACTGAGAGGGCAGGAAATCATGGTCAAATTTTCCTGTTCCTAGAAAACAGACTCTGAGTTTTGTCTGTAGGAAGTGTACTGGGGCATGCCTGCAGGATGAGCGATGATGGGGGGTGTGAGAGAAGGTTAGACAGAGGGAGCAGAAAAACTCAGCCGATGCCAGGGAGCCCCACAGCTGAAGTGGTCCAGCAGAGCTGGCTTGCTCTGAGGCGAGAGGGCAGGGCCTTTCTACTCCCTCACTGACCAGTCGTTGGGAGTGGGCTCCTCCAGAAAGCGGGCAAGAGGATTTTTTTTTTACCTAGAAGCAGTTTGCTGGAGAGAGACAGCAACTGAGAGGCACTAATACCCCCAGCACACTGGAGAAATGAGTGCCTGGAGCCCAAGAGACACTGGGCAGCTCATCCCCACGGCCACGACAGCGGCCTGCCTCCTCAGGGTGTCAGTCACTCAGTCGTGTCTGACTCTGCAACCCCATGGCCCGTAACCTGCCAGGTTCCTCTGTCCATGGAGTTTTCCAGGCCACAATACTGGCCTGGGTAGCCGTTCCCTTCTCCAGGGGATTTTCCCAACCCAGGGATCGAACCCAGGTCTCCTGCATTGCAGGCACATTCTTTACCGTCTGAGCCACCAGAGAATAACATCTAGAATTCCGGTTGGTCCTTTTCCCTGGGGAGATACAGAGGAGAAAGGGATGCTCCCACCCCAAAACCAACAACCACTGGAGCTGGTATCAGGCTGTAATGATACCCCTCATCTTTTTTTTTCCACTCCCCATTCCAGATATATCTTACCTTACTGAGTGTCTTTGCTGGACCAAATGGGTAACTTAGGGAAGTGACCCAGATCATCCCTGAAGGGCGAGAGTCCTCATCCTCAAGCCGTTCTCAAGCTGTGGACATTGCTCTTGTCTGTTATCTGCAGACACTGAGCAACAGAGGGCCAAGAGACTCCCCAGAGTATTGCCTGAGTGCCACCCACAGACCCCACCCCATCAGTTTTACAAGAGGAGCCCCACCTTGTCTTGATGATCAGAGTCAGCTCCTCCTGCCAGGGTGGGGTCCCTTTTCTCTGCCTGCTGGTCTCTTGGCACAAAGAGCTCAAAGTAATCAGTCAGCAGTAATTGATGAAAGTTTAATGGAATTCTCACTATGTCTCTAGAAGAAACAGGCTCCCCCAGGAAGTCAGGACCTGCTAAGCCTAAAGTTGTAGGTAAAACAAGCATAAACTCCCCATGGAGGTCACAAGGCATCACGACCTGCAGGTCCCCTGCTCCCACCATTTCTGGGTCCTCAGAAGCATCAATTCCACCTAACAGGCATATTGCCATTGCTCATTTGGTGTTGTTCAGTCGCTGAGTCATGTCCAACTCTTTGCGACCCTGTGGACTGCAGCACACCAGCCCTCCCTGTCCTTCACTATCTCCCAGAGTTTGCCCACGTTCATTTCTGCTGCATTGGTGATGCCATCCAACCATCTCATCCTCTGCTGCCCTCTTTTCCTTTTGCCTTCAGTCCTTCCCAGCATCAAGATCTTTTCCAGTGAGTCAGCTGTTACAGTATAAAAAGGTAAAAAGCCACTGCTCATGGGTGAGTCCTTACCTGTTTTTGCTTCACGTCCCTTCTCTCTCCACACAAAGTGGATGGCCAGCTGCCCAGCCTGAAACTCTGCTCAGGGGAGGACTGATATGGCCAAATGGCAATGGGGCTGCAATTCCACTGTCCATTTCCAGCCTGCATCCCTATTCCAAGTCAATCCATCCATGAACCAAACTGGGGCTTAGTCCTTCTCCATCAGCTAATCCTAAGTGCTGGTCACAAGTGCCAGCACAGTAAAAGGGGCCACTGCTATAGTGAGGCAGGACGCAGGGTCCAAACCACTTGCTCAGACATCTTCTTGCTTCCTCTGACCTGTCCCTATCTGATCCCATAAGTACCATTTCCTTCTGATGGGGGATTGTTGCCGGACCCACCTGATATTGTGAGGCACAGGTCTGGCAAAACTCAGCTGTCAAAGGCTGGTTGCATGGATGCTTACTGTCTTATGGGTTGCTTTCTCTCTTTCAGGGCCTAGTAGCACACCAGGAGCTGAGGTTTTCTCCACTGCAGTCAGGATGGCTTTGTTCTAGAACAAAGGTGTGTACTTTGTGATGTGTACTATGTGATTCCCTTGTTGGTGCTTTCCATAGATTCCACATGACATCTTGCTCCAGCACCGATACCTCTAGTATCATAGGGACTTCTGGGTGGTGTGGCTCAGATCGCAGGGCCACTGACACCATAGCCTGTCCCTGCTGCAGAACCCTCTCCTGGACGCCATTCAAAGACACCAGCCTCTCAAGTCATATGGCAGATGAGTTCAAGCAGTATTCTCAAGTGTATAATATGCTGACTCCAGAACCCAAACAGGCCTCACAGGTGTCATACTTCTTTCTTAGTGATGAGAGACACAGGATGACTAACATCTGGAGAGCACCTCCCAGGATGTTCCAGACCACTGAACACCAGAAGCTGCCATGGCAAGGCCCTGAAGCTTTGTAAGTTTTATCTCCCAACCTCGGAAGCTCATAGGCAACCCAAGCCACCAAAGTTCTTGCTCAGTCAGTCTCATTGCCACTGTACCATCTGTAGGATGAGCCAAGGTGATATTCAGAAGAAGGTCCAGATGGTTCAGGTCCCTTCGGACTAAATTATGACAGAGGGTGGAAAGTTATCACAGCTCTGGGATAAAACCATAAATGTACACTGTTATCCAGGCTTCCCTGGTGACTCAGTAAACAATCTGTCTACAATGCAGAAGACCACCTGCAATGCAGGAGATGCAGGTTCGATCCCTGGGCCAGGAAGATTCCCTATAGAAGGAAATGGCAACCCACTCCAGGATTCTTGCCTGGGAAATACCATGGACAGAGGAGCCTGGAAGGCTATAGCCTGTGAGGTCCCAAGAGTCGGACACAACTCAGTGGCTAAACCACCACCACCACCCTGTTACCCATTCCAAGTGAATGCAAACCGTTTCTGATCCTCATTCCTGATCCAGCTGGAAAAGAAGGCATTCACCAAATCAATGGCTGTATACTATGTACCTGAGGCTGTGTGAACCTCCTCTAACAAAAGTCACATCTGGCGCTGCAGCTGCAATTAGGGTCACTACCTACTGGAGTCCGCATACAGCCCACTGTCATCCTCCTGTGTGGTTTACACAGGAGGGTCAGACTACTGAATATAAAGGGAAATGATGCAGACCTCTGCCCACCTTCCCTACTCCCAAATCCTCCAGGTCTAAAGACCTAGATGAATCTCTTCCATTCCTCCTGAGATGGATCAGTTCAGTCGCTCAGTCATGTCCAACTCTTTGTGACCCCATGGACTGTAGCACACCAGGCTTCCCTGCCCATCACCAACTCCCAGAGCTTGCTCAAACTCATGTCCATTGAGTCAGTGATGCCATCCAACCATCTCATCCTCTGTCGTTCCCTTCTCCTCCTGTCTTCAATCTTTCCCAGCATCAGGGTCCTTTCCAGTGAGTCAGTTCTTCTCATCAGGTGGCCAAAGTATTGGAGTTTCAGCATCAGTCCTTCCAATGAATATTCAGGACTTATTTCCTTCAGGACTGACTGGTTGGCTCTCCTTGCAGTCCAAGGGACTCTAAGAGCCTTCTCCTACACCACAGTTCAAAAGCATCAATTCTTCAGCGCTCAACTTTCTTTATAGTCTAACTCTCACATCTGTACATGACTACTGGAAAAACCATAGCTTTGACTAGATGGACCTTCATTAGCAAAGTAATGTCTCTACTTTTTAATATGCTGTCTAGGTTGGTCATGCTTTTCTTCCAAGGAGCAAGTGTCTTTTAATTTCATAACTGCAGTCACCATCTGCTCTGATTTTGGAGCCCCAAAAAATAAAGTTTCTCACTGTTTCCCCATATATTTGCCATGAAGTGATGGGACCAGATGCCATGATCTTAGTTTTTTGAATATTGAGTTTTAAGCCAGCCTTTTCACTCTGTTCTTTCACTTTCATCAAGAGGCCCTTTAGTTCCTCTTCACTTTCTGCCATAAAGGTGGTATCATCTGTGTATCTGAGGTTATTGATATTTCTCCCGGCAATCTTGATTCCAGCTTGCGCTTCATCTAGCCCAGCATTTCACATGATGTACTCTGCATATAAGTTAAATAAGCAGGGTGGCAATATACAGCCTTGATGTACTCCTTTCCCAAATTATAACCAGTCCGTTGTTCCATGTCCAGTGCTAACTGTTGCTTTTTGACCTGCATACAGATTTCTCAGGAGGCAGGTAAGGTGGTCTAGCATTCCCATCTCTTGAAGAATTTTCCACAGTTTGTTGTGATCTACATAGTCAAAGGCTTTGGCACAATCAATAAAGCAGAAATAGATGTTTTTCTGGAATTCCCTTGCTTTTCCTATGATCCAGTGAATGTTGGCAATTTGACCTCTGGTTCTTCTGCCTTTTCTAAATCCAGCTTGAACATCTGGAAGCTGTTCATATACTGTTGAAGCCTGGCTTGGAGAATTCTGAGCATTACTTCGCTAGCTTGTGAAATGAGTGCAATTGTGTGGTAGTTTGAACATTCTTTGGGATTGGAATGAAAATTGACCCTTTCCAGTCCTGTGGCCACTGCTAAGTTTTCCAAATTTGCTGGCATATTGGGTGCAGCACTTTCACAGCATTATCTTTTAGAATTTGAAATAGTTCTACTGGAATTCCATCACCTCCACTAGCTTTGTTTGTAGTGATGCTTCCTAAGGCCCACTTGATTTCAAATTCCAGCATGTCTGGCTCTAGGTGAGTGATCACACCATTGTAATTATCTGGGTCATGAAGATCTTTTTTGTATAGTTCTTCTGTGTATTCTTGCCACCTCTTCTTAATATCTTCTGCTTCTGTTAGGTGCATACCATTTCTGTCCTTTATTGTGCCCATCTTTGCATGAAATGTTCCCTTGGTATCTCTAAGTTTCTTGAAGAGATCTCTAGTCTTTCCAATTCTATTGTTTTCCTCTATTTCTTTGCATTGATCACTGAGGAAGGCTTTCTTATCACTCCTTGGATCTTATCTCTTTTTGGAACTCTGCATTCAGATGGGTATATCTTCCCTTTTCTCCTTTACCTTTCACTTCTCTTCTTTTCTCAGCTATTTGTAAGACCTCTTCAGATAACCATTTTGCCTTTTTGTATTTCTTTTTCTTGGGGATGGTCTTGATCACTGCTTCCTGTACAAAGTCAGGAACCTCCGTCCATAGTTCTTCAGGCACTCTGTCTATCAGATCTAATCTCTTGAATCTATTTGTCATTTCCACTGTATAATCATAAGGGAGTTGATATAGGTCATACCTGAATGGTCTAGTGGTTTTCCCTACTTTCTTCAATTTAAGTCTGAATTTGGCAATAAGGAGTTCATGATCTGAGCCACAGTCAGCTCCTGGTCTTGTTTTTGCTGACTGTACAGAGCTTCTCCATCTTTGGCTGCAAAGAATATAATCAACCTTATTTCAGTATTGACCATCTAATGATGTCCATGTGTAGAGTCTTCTCTTGTATTGTTGGAAGAGGGTGTTTGCTATGACCAGTGCATTCTCTTGGCAAAACTGGGATATGATACTGTTTTTTATTTCCTGCTTTGGCTCTGGGTGGGGAGACAGTTTCAGAGGCTTTCACTGGGCCCTCTCTACAATGAGTCTCACCCTACATGTCTAGGAGTAGTTCTGCCAACTACTAAGTATGTCCATTACAAGTATTCATTTGAAGCCTAGGTAATGAATGATGGGTATGTCTGTGGACCTAGCTGATCCATTATGACCTAGATCAAGTTGACCTGGGTCAAGACTCCATTTTATTAGCCACCCCAATATGCCCTCACTCTAACAGATGTGTCATGATTGATCAGGTGATCAGAAAGGGAGATGGAATTCAATGCTGAGAAAGGCATGCATTGCCTCACAGGGGGAGAGGCCTTTGTATCACTTTCAAGAAAGAGAGAATTACAATATTTTAACAGAAAAAAAAGAGGGTACTACAAAGTTTAGAAGGATCTGGAGATTCAAGGTGTCTGAGTGATTCAGCCTAGATGGCCCCACCCAGTTCTCAGCATCCCACTCCTTCCCAATCATGGCCCTGATCTTGGCATGACCAACTTCCTGAGGTGGGGAATCCAATCTCTTTAGAGTTCTGCTACCCTTATAATTAAGTCCGGCATCTGATCCTCAGCTTTTTCTGCCCTCCAGTTGCAAGAGTTAAAATTCCTTTTATAAGCTGCAAATTGGGCTCACTGGCTTTCAGACTTGGTCTTTAGTTGGGGAATAACCATCCTTGGGCTTTGACTTCTTTCTCCAAAGCACTGATTGTCCTTAGCAACAGACATTTAACTTGATAGTCTTCATAATCACTACCTCCCCAGAATTTCTCAAATGCCTTGAATAGCCCCCCACCAGGGTTCTGCCTTCCACTGGTATCCCCTTTCGGTGCACTATTTGTGAAAGTGTTAACAACTGCATCACGACAGCATACCGGGAGTTACCTATGCTCCACCAGTGATGGACGTGTCATCACCAGCCACCCTGTGAAAGGTAGCTCAGCTCCACAATCCCATTTTAGAGTCTACTGTCTTGGGCTTCCCAGGTGGCTCAGTGGTAAAGAATCTGCCTGCCGATGCAGGAGACACAGGTTCAACCCTGAGTTGCGAAGATCCTCTGGAAGAGGAAATGACAAGCCACTCCAGTGTTCTTTCTGGAAAACTCCATGAACAAAGGAGCCTGGAAGGCTACAGTTCATGGGGTCACAAAGAATCGGACATGGCTGAGCACGCACACACGCAAGGTGTTTCCCTAGTGGAGGGAGACTCTTGGTGAGGAGCGTCTGCCGGAGCTGTCAACCAACAGCATTCCTGGAAGCAGGGGAAATGAGTTCTGAGGGAGGATCTGGGTGATACAGCACACCATGAACCACATATTCCCTACCAGTGTTGCTGTTGTCAGCCCCACCCCACCGCTCAGCCTCAGAGGTCCCAAGTGCCCTCAGCTCCTGAGTCTTTCTGGGGGGCTACAGTGGGAAACAATTTGCTTCATGTCATCGCCACAGCTCCCCACCACTCGCCTACCTTTATACGCGCCCTGGCTTACCATCTGATGAGTTATCTGCTGCTAGATCTTTTACTACCCAGCTTCAGACCTCTCACCGGACTCTCTTGCCTGATGTCATCCCGTCTGACTCTTTCCCCAAAGTGGAATTTTGCCTTTCTCATTCCTTCACTGTGATTTTAGTAGGGATTGGAGAGAGAGTGAGAGTTAACGTGTTCACTCTGCCATCATTGCAATGTCCACCACCGCAGTTTTATTAATCAGCAAGTGGTCTGAGTCCTGCCTTCTTCCCATCACCCTTCCTCCTTGGACTTCCAGGAGCTCCCATCCCGTGGTCTGTGAATCTTGCCCCCACATCATCTGTGGCAGAGCCTTCTCCTGTGGTTAGACTTGGCCTGTCACCTCCACCTGGAGAGGAACTGTTCTCAGGCCCACATTATCGGACCTATCCGGAAGGGTAGAGTGTGTGAAGCTCCTCCATGAAATGACTCCTCAGGAGCTCCAAATTTCCACACTGGAGGGTAGGGTCTGATCCCCTCCTCCGACCCTCTCATAGCTCTTCTTCCTCATCTGAAAGGTCCCCTTCTCTCGTTATGGCCTCTAGTCTGGGACTCCCACCTCCTGGCACCAAACCATGATGCAGCCTGGTCAGGCCCTCAAATCATTATTTCTCCAAGAGAAGCACGGTACATCTTGGGGTACATGCCATTGTTTTAGAGGGGAACAAGACCACGGGATAAATATGGGGCATTATTTCGAGTCTTCCCTGTTGGGTAAGGAGAATGTATGGACGTTAAGTTTTTCCCACTCAACAAATAGGTATCGTATTCCAACAATGCAATTGGAGATAGATTCTAACTTTCACAGATGAAGTTCTGAATACCTCTTCCCTTGACGTGGTTAGATATACTGGGCAGGGTCCAACCAACAGAGGCCCCGGCCCTGTGTGTGTACCAAGTACTATGACAAACTAGAGATAAATGGGAAACAAGACTGACGAGGCCCCTGCCCTCGTGGGATTTCCATTCTACTGGACAGAAGCAGTGGCTACTCTGAAGACAGAAACACCTACCCGGCTATAAAAACACTTTGAATGAGTAAAAAGAAAAACTGATTTAACAACCAAGACATTTTTAAAAAGTTGTCCTCATTAATAGTCACATCTTTTTCTTGTGAAGGGAAAGAAAAGCTGAGACAGAAAATTCTGAAAGCCCATTAAGGGACTAAAACCAAGAAACAGCCTCATCGACTAGAGACTCAAGATGGGCTTAAGAAACACAACATCGGGCTCTCTAGGGAAATGGGTAAGTTGGAGCCAAAGGCATTAGCACTGAATTAAGAGGAGCTTGAGCTAATGAGAAGGGAGCAGGATGTGGAGGAGCCTGGGGAGGGAAGGTGACCGGGGATCAAGTGCTGGACTCAAAGGAGGGAGGCAGGAGGCCAGGTCCCCCCAGCCACCATCATTGACATGCTAAGCACGGCCTCCTTCTCTAGTGGGAGGAGCAGGAGCAGCTGCTGGGGGAGCCTCGAGTGGGAAAGTGAAGTGAGGACCTGCGAACAGCCCCTGGGGTCACTCTGGGGACTTCTGAGCTCTGGCCAGGACCCAACTAGGCCGTGGCCAGGACCCAAGCAGCCTATGGCCGGGGACAGAGCCACCAGACACTAGGGTTCTACATGTTTCTATGGCCAGGTGGGTAGTTTGCTTCATTTTCTTCTCCACTCCTGTTGGTCCAGGTGTGAGCCGCTGTGTTTCCTCCTTGGGGGGAGGGGACAGCTGAAGCTGGTCTCTGAGTGCAGGGAACAAGTCCTCGTTCCCTGGTAACTGAGTCTCAGGAGGACCCTGCACCCAGGGACAGGACAAGGGTGGGGGGCATCTTGTCAGGATCCCCAGACTTGCCCCGCAGGAACTGCCACCTGTTGCAGCCCAGAGTATGTCACACTTTAGTATGGCATGCCTCTTTAGTAAACAAGTAGTAGTATCCACAACTAGTTACTCCCCAGCTGGGCTATAGCACAGCTCAGCTACAACTTAGGAAGGGCCCCATCCTTCCAGCCAACTTGTCCTGCAGGCCGGCTCTGCTCCAGGCCCAGAGAGTGTGCAGGGCAATTCCAGGCTCTCACAAACTTAGCCAGGGCCACGGACAGACAAACACCCTGTTCTGTAACACATGATCCCATTCCCCAACTCCTCACTGTGGCTGTTGATGCACCACAGATGAAGTCCCTCTGGGGTGGGGAGAGTTGGAGGGTCTCACATACACACACATAGAGGGCCTGGGGCTGTGAGCTGAGCACCCAGCCCCTGCCCCCACTACCCAGGCCCTCACCCCAAGCAGGTGCTCCCTGAAACTGACAAGGACAGCGATGATTCGGGTGGGAGCGAGTGAGTTATGGAGCTGATGCCTCGTAAACAAGTCTGGTGCCCGCCTGTCTTCATGAATCACCGCTGAGCCTAATCCTTCATTAGAACATTCAGCAGTAATTGCTGGCGAAATGCCACTTGCCTTTTTCTCATTTTAACAAAACATTTATGCATGAAAGATTTAATGCCAGGTATCAAGCATATCATTGTAAATTTACCACTAATTAAGCCTAATTAAAATAATTAAATGGCTGTGGAGTCACCATGTGAATTGAAATCGCTTCTCCTCCACCAGCTTGTTTCTCACTAGCCAGGCCCCGGTTTTGGAGACAAATATATCTCTTTCCCTTGATTTTTTTTTTCCAACGCCCTGCTCAGCTTCACGCGGGGTATTTGCACGGCCAAGGAGATTTGATAATTAAGATAATGCTGTGATTTGACGGTGCGGTTTTTCAATTTCGGGACCCCAGGAGATTTTCCTTTATCTCGGTGAAGTATAGACAATTTGACAAATCTGTTGCTCGGAGCAGTCGCTGGCGTTTGCATATTCATTACTCACTGGATTTTTAATCAAAGTAGCTGATGGACCCCTTGCACCACAAATAACTCGGTCATGAATAATTTATCCGTGCTCACTTGGCGGGGCCGCGCGCACCCCCCCGGAGCCCGGGGGCCCCTGATTGGCTCACCAGGGCTGGCCTGCCCAGAGCAGCACATGGCCGCTCCAGATGTTTGGGTATCCATATGTGCACAGCTCATCAAAAACGGCAACGGCCCGCACCCAGGGGCCTCGGCTGTCCCCAGATAGGCCATCTGGAGTTGGAGGGGAAGACAAACCACGGTGAATTGTGGGATGCATGTTTATCTTCAGTGGCGCCGGCTGTGGCTGCAGAGCGGCGTGCACGAGGCCCCGGAATGCGGAGGATGCGAAGATTCAGGGCGGTCAGAAGCATCGCTGCTGGGGAAGCTGGGAAGCTATAGGCAGGACCCTTCCAGATCTTCCCCACTTCTTGGGCCGCTGTCTGCGCAATCCTCCCCCCCCCCCCGCCCCCGACACACACACACACTGGTAAACACACACAGAGCCTGCTGACCCGACAGGGCGAGCTACTCCCCACCGCATCACCGTGTCCACGTTGCACCTTTATCTGCAGTCCTCAGCCCGCTTCCTGCTACTCCCAACACAACTGGCTTAGAATTTCCCTCCGCCTCAGGCACTCTTGCAGCACTCACCCCTAATCATATCAAGCCCATTTAATTTACCCACATGCCACATTAACTATATGTTATATTTAAGTGTGGAAGAGGTGAGTGGAGATGCAGTTGACTGAGTGACATCATAGCGCGTTTTGTAGACATTTAATGGGCCATTTACTCCTTCTGATTTTGCATTTTTCTTTTCCTTTGGAGCCCATGGTGATTGGCTCCCTGGGCCTCAGTGCTTCTGCAGGCTTCCGACAAGCAGGCAAAGGTGGCATTGGATCTCCAGTGCCCAGTGGTTTCAAAGGCCCTGGTCTACACCTTAGCTTTCACCACACACAAGATGCACTGAGTGGAACCTTCCATGACCCCCAGCACCGAGGCTGAAATGATGCCCCTTCCCAGTTTCTGAAGCACCCAGCTCCTTCCTTGCCCCACCACACATGTGGCATTTGCTAGTTGGCACGGCCCCCTTTTTCGTGAGACAGTGAGCTTGGGAGGACAGCATAGTGCCTGTCCCTCTGTTCCCCACACCTAAGCTCACGTTTGAGAGATGAATGATATTGACCTCTTGTTTCCAGGAAGAGTATCAGTGACTTAGAAGGGAAAGGAAGCTGGAATCGCAGTCTGAAACTGTGTATGGAAAGCAGACAGGGACAGCCCTTCTCACCCAGCTGAGGATGACCCCAATCACAGATCTCTGTACGGGGGGCGGTGGGGGGCGGGGGAGGAGGGCACTTCCTCCTCTGCCTCCAGCTGCTTCCTGGCCACTTCCAAGCCAACAGCCTTATCCGTGATGGTGCGGTGCAGGTACCCTGAGCCCCTACCTGCTGTATCACATGGGGGTCTCCCCCACTCCGAGATCAAAGGAACAGCCCCTGCCCAGGAGACAGATCAAACCAAGGTCAACCTCAGCTGCAGACCCCCTTCTCAAAATTGGGGCACAGGTAATCACACGCCCCTGTGAGGCAGCAGGTGAGACAGCATCATTGTAATTGCCCCCCCCCCCGCCACCCTCCGCAACCCGCCCAGCTCCACACGCCCCAGGTGCTGGTGAAGAGCTGGGAGAAGACTGCAGCCTAATTATCAGGCAGACAGGAAAACCAGCAGGCCATGCTATCCCTGTGACAATTAAAGTGGAAATATTTCTGGATATTTTCGTCTTTTTTTTAGGTGAAAGGGAAGGTGCAATACAATGTGAGTATGTTTTATGGAGAAGGGGGGAGTGAAGAAACAGGCTGAGCCCTAAGCAGAGCCTTTCATGGATGGTAATGACCCCCTGTCGCCCCGAGTGGCTGCTATCAGGGCCCACCTGACATACTCATGCCTTCCCATGTACAGCTGGAAACTCCCCCACCGAAGCCCGCTTACACCCCTTGTCATTGGAGAGAGCTGAGGTGCCCTAGTCCTCAGGCCACTCAGCCCAGCCCCCAGCTCCACCCCTAGAAACACCAGTCAAAATTTCAGACGGAGACACGCAGGCAGGGGTCCAGAAGCAGAGTCACCAACCACCTCCTCTCTAGAGAACAGTGAAGAGCGTTTGCCTGGGAGGGCCAGCAGACAGCAGGGAGCTGGAGAAAAACCAACGCTGTGCTCACACCAGAACCTTCCTCCTCCACTCGTGGCCCTCCCACCCTTCATCCCCTCTCTTTGGGGGAACCACCCCCCAGCAGTGCTTATTAGACCAGACATGTCAACTGCGGACTGCCCTGCACCGCGGGCACTCTGCCCCACCTGTCCCCCTCCTGAGGGACGCAGCGACCAGGCTGTGGCTTAAGCAAAGGCCTGTCCCTGACTGAACCTTGGTGGGGGCTGGAGGAAGGGGCTTGGGGACTCCTGACCAAGGAGCAGTCAATGCACAGACCAGGGGTAAAATCAGGACGTGGGAGGCGGGTGTCACTCGGACTTTCCCCTCTGGAATTTGAATGGGGACACAATGGAGAGAATGCCAGGTGAGGCTAGGGGGAAGTCTTGAAGACTCAGGGAAAGGCACAGTTACATTAACAGTGGCGCTTGGAGTAAAACTTTACTACTCTGCTTCTGAGGGAGGAGAGAAATTAGTTGTCCCTTGAGATGACTGGGCTGTGGGAGATGGTAATTCCCGAGAACAGAGATCCTTGGCGCTCTTGCCACCAGAGTGCATAAGGTCACAGGGGGGTTATTCCTTGCGACTGAGTGACTTCACTTTCTGGAAGCCCCCGGCCATCACTGGCTCATCCCCACGCCCCCGCCAGGGCTCCCACCTTGCAGATCTCCTTCCCACGGACAGCCAGGAGCACACACTGGAGCACAGTGGTGGCAGCAGCCGTCCAAACAGACGCAACAGTACTGCAATTATGCACCTCGCTCAGAATTCCCCAGTCAGCCATCTGCAGCCATAACCATTCTTGGGATACGTTTTAGATCCCGGAATTATGAGTCTTGTTTGTTTGTGTTGTAGTCAGAACAATAATGTGTATTCCCAATTCCTTGACAACAAACTTTGTTTTTATTGTCTTTGTGTTCCATTGTTGAATTTGCAAAAATATAGCACTGTTATCATTTGCAACTCCAAGGAATATTTTTGCTTGTGTTTCTAGCTCAGCAAACATCTTTTGAAGAGCTACTGGGTGAAAGGCCCGATGGTGGTAGTTGTAGTGGTTTAGTCATTAAGCCGTGTTCAACTCTTACAACCCCATTGACTGTAGCCCACCAGGCTCCTCTATCCATGGGATTTCCCAAGCAAGAATACTGGAGTGGGTTGCCATTTCCTTCTCCAGGGGATCTTCCCAACCCTGGGATTGAACCCAGTGATTTGAACACAGCACTTCTGGAGTGCTGCAGTCTATGGGGTTGCAAAGAGTCAACCACGACTTGCTGACTGAACAGCAACAACTCCTGCATTGGATGTGGTCTCCTGCATTACAGGCAGATTTTTTACCTACTAAGCCACAAGAGAAACCCTGAAAGACTGGATGCTAGGACACAAAGTTGATAAAAATAATAAGAACAGTGGCTCGTATTAAGCATTTAGTCATTTAATTCTCCTAATGACCCTATATATTAATACTGTTATGATTCCAATTTTTACCAGTTTACCAATAAAGAAACTGAGGTCACACAATTATTAAGTGGGAGAACTATTAAGTGATAGGGTTTGAATCTCAGAAATCTGATTCCAAGTTACATACTCATAATCACTGCTAGAAAAAGAAAAGAAAAACCTGTGGAAAGCTTACTATCTAATAGCAGAAGAAGACCCATAAAGAGATCATTTGAATTCTTACATTAAGCGCTAAGAGAATAATGTACATTGGATGCTTAAAAGCTATAGCTTCATATACCGTGTATTTCCATTAATTCCAACTCTAATTTTTCATGACTTAAACTGATTGTAGGTGACAACTGTAATCAGAAAGGCTACTAAGCATAGAAATGCCTCTTTCTTGAGCACTGGCTTTCTTTCATGATGGGATCTGGCTTGTGTGCTAGGGAAATTGCCAGGAAGTAAATCAGGAAACCTGAGCACTGCTGGTGTCTGTCATCATATTGATGACACGTGGGTCAGAGCAATCTAATTGATCTTCTGTTGTTTTGTTTCATATCCCCAGGGAAAGCCCCCTGAGGACAGCATCTGTGAATTTCCATTCATTAATTCCTTCCTCCATGAAAGAAAAAAAAAAAAAGACACTATTCTGAGCACCTATGAGGTGCCAGGCATAAGCTAGAACTCAGGGATAGAGACAGGGGGGTTTTCATTCTGAAGGAGAAAGATGGCCAAAGAGATAATGAGTGACACGTTGCAGCCAGGGCTGGATCAGAAGTAAGAAAAGGTGCCAAGAACCTAGAGGAGGAAGCAAGCAGCTCTGCCCAGTTGGTGGCTATACCAGTCCACACGGAGGGTTCCTGTTGCTGTAAGTTTTAAAGGAGAGTAACAGTGAAAAGTAGCTCAACTGCCAAGTGGCAATAACACCCAGAGTACTTAAGCAATTCTATTATCACAACTATGATTAATGAACATACTTCAGTACAGTAAGTCCCCTACATACAGATGAGTTCTGTTCCAAGAGTGCATTTGTAAGTCTAACTTATTCCTAAATCCAACAAAGTTAGCCTAGGTACCCAACTGACACAATAGGCTATATGGTACTGTACTATAACGGATTTATAACACCTATCACTGCTGCCTTAACACTTGCTTCTGGACGTTTAGGTTTGGAAGAAGGATGCTGTGCTACTGTGCTCTATACAGTACTGCAGAGTACACGGAACACACCCCTCGTAGAGGAGGCACGCGTGTGACAGTGCACACCAGGCCCCTGAGCTAGCGTACATGGCTGAGCATGCAAACACATGATGCACCTTTGAAAGTTCACAACGTGAAGGTTCGTATGTAGGGGACTCAGTGTGCACACAGGTTTTGCACACAAAGTGTGAGCTCCAATTCAAGCTTTCTACCCCTCTCTCCTCCTTCATTCTCTCTCCTTCCCAGTGACTCTTTCTCTACTTAACCTCCCCTCCCTTCTTCATCCTCCCATCCCTTTCCTCTAATGATCCTCTTAGCATCTGCCTCTTTTTCCTTCCTTTCTTAACTGTGGTTAACTGGACAGGATAGGAAACTCAGATTCTGGAAAGAATGGTATTAATACTAGCCTGGTTCTACTTGGGTTACATCCTTTTCTTTCCCAGGTTCCACAACCTCCTCCTGGAAGTTTTTCTCACTAATCAAGAAGGTGCTTGAGTATTTCACATGTGAATGAATTATCACCTTCAAAATTAGCCTTGGATTTCACCCTCATTCATAGGGCAAAACCTCATGAGTGGTGCTGACACATGTATCCACTCATGTGTTCATTCATCCATCTATCCATTCGCTCGATCCACGGGACATTCTGAATCCCTGTGGTAATCACCAGGGAGGTTGAAATGAACACAGCCCACTAGCAGAGCCAAACACATAAAAGCCTAAATGATAATAGACTGTAATATAAATCAGAGTTGAAAGCACTGGCCTGTGGAAATGGAGCCTGAAAATGGGATTGAAGAGTGATCAGAGAGGTAGAAGGAGGATCAATAGAGAATGGTGTGTAAAAACCAACAGAAGAAGGTTTTAGAGCAAGGGAGATGCCAACAGGTCAAAGGCAGTTGAGTGGTCCAAGAGAACAAGAACAGATAGAATAGACAGAAGCGCTCCCCACAGATCTGACCACAAGAAGTTGCTGGTGACCATGGTGGTGTAGTCTCAGCAGGCAGGGATGGAAGCCAGGGGGTGGTGGGTCAGGGAGGGAGTGGGTGCTACAGAAATGGAGATCTTCAGTGCACAGAACGCTGCAGAACTTTGAGTGGATGGATGGAAGAGAGAAATGGGGCAGTAGATGGAAAGAGATAAGCAGAGAGTTTGGGGATTTTTTTAGGATGAAAGAAGTTTGGACAATATGACAGATCCCACTGCCTCCACCTGGGACAGGAAAAAAAACATTCATTTTCCTTCTGTGCTTCCTTTTAGAGGGTCCCAGTTCCCTCATCAATACCTGTCATGTGGAGGGTGGGCAGGCAGCCTCTGCTATTCCTGATTCTGCTAGGAGATCTGGAGCCAGCAGACCACCCGCCCCTAAATTGGCTTTTTAAGTTCCAGCTGCTGGATCCAATAAGTGTGTGTCATGGTTGGTTGCAGAGGGCACCCAGGCCCCAGAAACATGTTGGCTAGGAAGCCTGGTAGTCTATTTCCATGCAGAGTGACTCTCCAACACACCTTGGCTACTCAGGTGAGCCCTTCAGAAGGAGTGAGATTTGCAGGATGCTTCTTCTCCAGGCCCCACAAACTTGACTGCTTGGTTCGTTTCATGCACAGACCTGAGTATCACCACATGGGAACTTCTCTCCTGGGTCACTGTCTCCATGTAGCTTCCCGAACATTTGACAAATGCAGAAAGACTGGCTGGAACCAGCAGAGTCCTGCCCCTTTAAGTCAAAGACCCTGTAAATATTTGGCTGAGTCAATGAAAGTGAAGAGTTGGGGGGAGGGGCGCAGGACAGGGACCTGGGGACAGAGCCCAGCGTGGATCTGTGAGCGCACTCATGGAAGTGTGCTGTGTAATAGGGGATCCCCAAATCGTAGAACTGAAGTCCACAGCATCGTCAGCTCTGAGGATCCTCTTTCTACAGGTGAAGAAACTGTAAGGCCCAGAGAGAGGAGGAGATGTGCCTGAGATCGTACAGAGAGGTTTTGTAGTAGAGCTGGGTCTAGCCTGGGCCCTTGGCTGTTGGCTTCTAGCTCCATCCGCTCCAGCCACCAGAGGTGTGACCACACTCAGCTTCGGACAGCATTACAGGGATGTCTGGGAAAGCACATTTGAATTCAGGATAATGTTTCTGGAAAAGTAGTGACTCAAGGAGTGACATGTAACCTTCCAACCACTCATGCAAGATAGAGGTGACGCCATCGTCAGGACCTCGGGGAAGCACACCCTGAGCCCCAGCATAGGTTCCTGAGGTGCATCCCGAGCACCATGCCTATCTGGGTAAGAGGCATGGCCCTCAGCAGTTCTTGTCCCAGAACCACAATACGTCAGGACCACACTCTCTGGGAACCTGGATCTGCTTGTCTTTTTCACTGCTTTGCCCCAACACTCAGCCAATGACTGGCCCAGCATGCAGTTCAATTAGTATCTGTTGAAATAATTAATTTGTTCATTAATTATACTCTGTAGAACCAGCTCTCCAGGTAGAAAGGTGTTCGGAATTCTGACCTCAAACCTGAGGGAACTGTCTCTCTCCAAGGCAGCTACAGAAGTGCCTCTCCTGCTGTGTTTCCCCTGAAGCAGGCCAGGGCCAGGCTCCTCCTTCAGATGTCAGCTGAATAGCAAACACTATGTATGCCTCCCCCCATCCACGTTTGGATGCTGTGCTTCTCTTTAAGCTACCCAACTGGGCCTTCTCTGTTGATAGCCAGCTAACGGCGGATTAACTGCGACCCCAGCCCCACTTCTCACCACCCTTGCTGCCTGTTTTGAACTTGTACCCCAGGATTTGTGCCGTTGGCTATGAGTCCCCAAACATAGGGTTTGGTGTCTGTCCTTATTAAATGTCTTACTGGATTTGCCCCTTCAATCTAGACTATAAGGATGCGCATGCTTGCTACATTTCCTCCAGTGTGCTTAACTGTCCTTCCCAAATTCAGGGCAAGCAGTTGTTCTGTCCTGATCAACTTAATTGGTTAGACTGATCAGCATTTAAGACAGAGTCCTATAGCTTACCACTAGAGACTCTACCCATTAGGTTGACGACTCTGTGGTTAACTGCTACTTATTGAACATTCTCCCTTACCAGTGAGTATAACCCCAGAGCAGTGAAAGTGAGGGCAGAAGAAAAATAAAGAAGGAAACTGTTGAATAGTGTCCCCCAAACTCATGTCTATACAGAAACTCTGAAGGTGACATCATTTGTAAATAGGATCTTAATTAGTTAAGATGAGGTCACACTGGACCACTGAGGGTGGTCCTTACATCCAATGGCTGGTATTCTTCTAAGAAGAGAGGGACAGAGACACACAGGCCCACATGGGAGGAGACAGATGAAAAGGGAGGCAGAAACTGGAGTGATGTGTCTACAAGCCTTGCTGTTGCTGTTCAGTTGCCAAGTCACATCCGACTCTTTGCGACACCATGGACTGCAGCATGCCAGGCTTCCCCGTCCCTCATCGTCTCCTGGAGTTTACCCAAGTTCACCTCCATTGAGTCGGTGATGCCATCCAACCATCTCATCCTCTGTCACCCTCTTCTCCTCCTGCCTTCGATCTTTCCCAGCATCAGGGTCTTTTCCAATGAGTTGGCTGAGATGGGGATACCTTTACACAACAAGAGGTTGGGGAGTTTCCCTGGTGGCCCAGTGGTTAAGAATCTTCCTGTTGGTGCAGGGGATCTGGGTTCAATCCCTCACCTGGTAACCAAGATCCCACATGCCACGGGGCAACCTAACCGGTGTGCCACAACTACTGAACCCTATAGCCCCGTGCTCCACACAAGAGGAGCCACCACAGTGAGAAGTCTGCACACCACAGCTAGAGAAAGTCCACGTGCAGCAACGAAGGCCCATCACAGCCGTAAAATCAATAAAACTTTCTTTAAAAAAAGTTGGATGATAAATTTTATGTTATGTGTATTTTACCACAATTTTTAAAATTAAGAAACAAAAAGAGACTGGCTATATGTGAAGAGGCACCAGTACTCCTGGAATGGTCAGTCAGCAGGGGAGAAATAAAAGGAATTGATTTGCTCTCTCCTTCCCAGCTACTCTTTCTCATTGGTCAGAATTTTCCACCCAAAGTGCTAAATCCTGTGAACCTCCAGACTGTGTCATTGATGAGCAGTTGCTGGGGGAATGAAACCTATGTCTGTGACTGGGCCCCTCCACTGAGCCTAGAAACGGTGCCAAGAATCAGAGCCTCTGCTCTGGGCAGATCGGGCTCCAAGGCTGGTGACAGGGGACATGCAGATCCTGGTCCTCCAACCCCAGGAAGCTGAGACTAGGGAGGTGGGGAGAGTGTCAGGAGCTTGACATGAGCAGCAGCTTAGGTACCAGAGGGAGGTGAGGCAGGCAGACCTAGAGAGGCTCAGGCAGTGACTTCACAGTAAGAGGAAAAACCACTGAAGAATGTTTTTGTAATCTTACGGTGTGCAATACTTTTTAAGTATTAAAAGAACTCAAAAATCATGAAGGAGAAAAATTGATAAATTTGATTATAGAAAAAAATATCTTAATGGCAAAAGCCATTAAATTAAAGGCAAAAATAAGTGAGTATCTGGTAAAACATGTGTACACACACTTCTATCTCATATAATAAGCAAAGGACAAATAACCTAATATACAAAGAGCTCCTTTAGAAAAAAGACAAGAGTGAAATTGTCAAAGAATATGAATAGAAATCCACAGAAAGACGTTTATCCTTACTCATAATATGAAAACTGCAAACTAAAACTCTGATGAGATACCAGTTTTCATCTGTCAGATTGGCAAGATTGAACATTTTGCTATTTCATTCTGCTGATGAAGGTGTGAGAGAACAGGTTCTCCCAGAGACTGGCCATGAGAGTATAACCCAATCCAGGCCATGGTGACAGGCAAGTTAATGACACCTTCAAAATTATAAACACTTATACCCTTGACCCAGGAACTCCACTTCTAAAAATTTATCCTACAAATATATTCAAAAGCTTGCAAAACAGGTCAGACAAGTTGTTGCACCATTGTTTGCAGAAGAGAAAAAACTGGAACCAACCCAAATGTCTATTAGTGGAAGTCTGATTAAAAAAATGATGATCTCTCCATAATGGTACGGGCTTCCCATGTGGCTCAGTGGTAAAGAATCTGCCTGCAATGCTAGAGACACAGGAGTCATGGGTTTGATCCCTGGGTCAGGAAGATCCCTGCGGAGGAGGGCATGGCAACCCACTCCAGTATTCTTGCCTGGAAAATCCCATGGGCAGAGGAGCTTGACCGACTACGGTCCATGGAGTTGCGAAGACTCGGACACAGCTGAAGCAAGTGAGCATGCATACACGTCATACAGTGCAGTGTGGGCACCTAACACAACATGTAGCCTGAAAACAATGTGGGAGTTCTGTGTCAATACGGAGAGGTTGCCAGAACATATAATTGTACTACTCAAAATAATGAACACAACGAACACACAAGGGTTAGGTCTGGCTTGAGAGCTGTCAGTTTCCAATCCATATAGAAATGGTATTTGACTGTATGATCAACGTGACAAATTCTATCAGTGAGACAAGTGTAGACTATTGAATAAATGGTATTGGAAAAAAGAGTAACCACTGGGGCAAAAAAGTGAAGTTACGCTTCTTATTTCACACCACGCTCCACAAAGAAATCCCTATGGGTTAAAGAACTAAACATAATAAATGAAACAATAAGAGTATTAGAAGAAAAATATCATCTTGGGGAAAGAATATATCTTTGAAAGATTCAGGACTCAATGGCAACTGATAAATTTCACCACATAAAAGTGTCATAAAAATGATGGAGGAGAACATAAAGCCAAAAGACAAGAGACAGACTAGGAGAAAATATTTGCCACATGAATAAAAGACAAAGAAATAATAACCCTTATATATAAATCGTGTGTATAGATCAATAAGCAGATAGGCAAACAATCCAGTAGAAAAATGAGCAAAGAATGTGAAAGGGATTTTCACAGAAAAAGAAATGTTAATAAATCATTAAAAGATGTTCATGCTTGCAAGTAGTCAGAAAAATGTAAATTAAAGCAGTAATGGGATATTGCTTATCATCTATCAGATCAACAAAAACTGGGGAAAGGGAGGAGGAACATATTTAGTGTTGGAGGTGAACTGAAGAAATAGTCTCATGTGTTGCTGGCAGGTATGTAATTGGAATATCATTGTTGGCAACAACTAGGCATAGTCTATCATATTTTTAAATATGCATACCCTTTGACCGAGAAATTTTTGAGTAGCCTTCCTAGAGAAATACTTGCACATATACACAAAGCAATATGTCTAAGACAGTCATTACTGTATCTCCATAAGAAGGAAAAAAAAAACAAACAAACTAAATGTTTATCCACAGAGGGAGGTCAAACTGACACATATGTATTATACAACACTTCACAAAAGATCTGGTTTTTAATGGGATAGATCTGTAACTGAACAGGACCTAATGGGGCCTTCTCAGGACAGGATACCCCACCTTCTTTCTCCTGCCTCTAACTGTAGAAAAACTTTACCCTCCTAGGCTTTCCCTGAGATCCAAAGAATAACTTCAATTAGAGAAATGAGCATATGCAGAAATAAAGGAAAACAGTCAAATAAGACAAAATAGTAATAGCTTAGCCATTAAACAAAGTCAAGGACCTTTAGTTCCTTCTCAAGAGCTATAGATATTCTAAGCCATGTCCTTGAAGCTCAGATACTGAAACTCCCACAAGTGCAAGAAGTTAACTGTAGGCTACCCATAAGCATATAGACCCCAGATGGGTTGGAACCAGAAGGTTGATGACATTGACTCCCAGTTACCTCACCACCAACCAGTCAGAAGAATGTCCAGGAACTGATCATGTACCCTGCAACTCTCTCATCAGCGCACAGCCCTTCTCTTTTCCTTATGTAATTCCTGAGCAAAACCTGGAAAACGAGGAGTTGGCTCTCTGGGACACGAGTTCACCTTCTCCTCAGGACTGTCAGCTTCCTCAATAAAGCTATCTTTCCTTTAACCCAACACTTGTCTCTCAGTATTGGATTCTTGAGCGATGAGTAGCTGAACCCGAGTTCAATAACAGATCTATGTAGGGAAAAAAAGGTGTCTACAAAGATATATTGTTAAGCAACAAAAAAATAGCAGATCATAGAAGAATACACATACCATTTTGCAAACAAACCATGTTATTTCTATATTAGCATGTGTTTGGCATTATCTTGTTTAATTCTCATGACAATGTTATGCCATAAGTCCTGTTCTATCCCTATTTACAGGTGAAAAAGCTGAGGCTGCACCAGATTAAATCATTGCGCTGAAGTCATGCAGATAGAAAAAGGCAGAGCTGGGATTCAAATGCAAAGGTGTTTGACTTCAGAGGCCATGTCCTCAGTCTTGCTCTTCTAAGAATACATTTAGGTAGTGACACCTGGAGTCCAATTTCTTCCAGCTCCGTGGCTCTGCCAGGCTCTTGGGTCAGCTGGACATGCCAGGAGAGGGAGCCAGAAGCGCTGGAGGGGTGGCTATCTGCAGCGGGCCAGTTCCCAGAGGGGCAACTCCAGCCCGTTAGCCTGGGGACCCAGTACTGCCCATCTTTCAGTTGATGCTGAGGGCCTGGGCTCAAAGATGGACAGCTTTAGAGCAGAGCCCCCAGGGTCCTCACTGCAGGGCTGACCTCCTAATATAGATGGAGAAACCGAGGCTCAGAGCAGGAAGGGGCGCCACTGCACCTGGAGGCAGGGCCAGAATCGGGATGGGATCCCAACTGGCCTCACTCTCTCCTCCGAAGCCTGCCAAACCCTGTGGCAATACCTTTCCCCATTAAGCAGAGGTGGAGCGCTTCCACAGTGGGGGCTGGTAAGGGCCAAAAATGACAGGGCACAGCCTCTTCTAACTTCTTAAACCAGCCATGTCTGAGTGTGGCTCTTGTACTCCAAGCCTACCTTGGAATAAACAGGCTCATCCATTCCTGAAGAAATATCCACAAATACTCTGGTGTTAACAAGTAGCAGGAGATGGGCATGGACTGAGCTGGCCCTCTGAGGGCCATAGGGGCTGGGTTGCACACGAGATGCCACACTTGGGCATCTCATCTATCTACCTATCTCTGTGTCTCTCAATTTCTCTCTTCCCCTCTCTCTCCTCTGTTCTGTTACCACTCCCCAACCCCATCTCTGGTTTTATTAATAAACCACCCAGCTGCTCCTGAGTTGGGCAAAACAATTACAGCCAATTGACCTGAAGTGATCTTTTAGGCTGCAGGGAGAGACCTCCTTCTGGGTTCATCAAAAAGGCCCCATTGTCCCTGGTGGGAGCATCTGATTCATCTCTGGGGACTAAGGTGATGGCACTAGGCTCCCTGGATCTGGAGACTTTGATCTCAGGTGGGATTAAAGGACTGTCTCCTAAAATCCAACCACCCTGTCCTGCCAAACTGCCTCCTATCTCCCTCCTTTTGGGCCTCTTTGCCTGTTTCTCTCTGTCCCCTATTCCTTCCTTTGCCTCTATGTCTATTTCACTTGGATCACTCCTCTCTCTCTGTCTCCCTCTCTCCCTTTCTTTCTCTTATCACGTCTCCATGCCATTGTCTGAACCTCTCTGTTTCGCTATAATAATTTATCTGTCTCTGATTGACTCCCCACTCCAACTCCCCCCTTAGTCATCGAGGACCCTACTTGCTGATTGCCAATTACCTCCCCTGCTATTTCCCCCTCATCTTCCTCATCTTTTCCCTCTTTTTCCTTTCTCATTTCCTCTCTGCCCTCCCCCAGCCCACTGGGAGCTACAGAAGCTAGGCAGCCTGGGACCTGCGGATGAGAGCCTTCTGGCTCTGGGGATGGGCATGTGGTTTGTGACCTGGTCCAAGGCAGCAGGGCCTCCACGTGCGATCCCTGGGCCCGTGGGTGTCGTGAGCTCTTCACTCTTCCCATGGCTTTTGTCAGTCAGCGCCATGACAGGCCATGGTACAGTTTGTCACACATCACTTTCAGATGTGTTGCCAGTGCTTATTTTAAGCTTTTGAGCCCAGTACCAGGATGGTGGGGTTGATGGTGCAGAGGAGCACGTCGTGCTTGAGAAGAAACACTGCCCTGGGGGGAGGAGACCTGAGGCCTGCCCAGCTCACTGGAACACAGCAGATCATGACTTCATCTGAGTCTCAGTGTCTCGTTTATAAATCTAGACGTCCACTCACAGGACAGTGGCTGAGGAATACAGCCACACAGTGGAAGGGACTGTCACTGTGGTCATCGTGACCAGATGGCCATTCCCCTTTCTTTTGGTCTTACCCTGGCTCATGAACGTGCACCTGGAAACTACATTTCCCAGCCTCCCTTGCAAAAGAGGGCAAAAGCTTAGGACAGAAGAGACATCGGAGTTGTAAGCAGAGTGATGGGTGCATTTTCTGGACTGCACACTTAAACGGGAGTTGTTTGCCCTCCATTTCCTCCTTCCTCTTCCCGGGGTCTGAGCTCCCTTTTCTGAGGATGATGAGCTAGCTTCTGTGATGCAAATAAGGACTACATATAAGGGCCACCTGCAATGCAGGAGACCTGGATTTGATCCCTGGGGTGGGAAGATCCCCTGGAGGAAGGCATGGTGACCCACTCCAGTATTCTTGCCTGGAGAATCCCCATGGACAGAGGAGCCTGGCAGGCTACAGTACGTGGGGTCACAGAGTCAGACACAGCTGAGCGAACTAGCATAGCGCTGCGAAGCATAGGGGCCACAGGGGCCACAAGACAAGAGCCGCCTGGGCACCTGGAGGAGATGGTGGAGCCGAGCTGCCCACCCCTGAATCACCACTGGCTCTCATGTGGAAACCATACCTCCTGCCTTGTTTAAGCCTCTGCTATCTGGTCTTGTTGAAACAATCAAACCAATAGCCACACTAGTGTTCATGCCAGGGAGCTTACTATGGGGACATTAAGAAGGATAATGTAGCTCTATAAATACCTCTAGACATACTGTTGAATGAAAAATGCAAGTTGCAAAAAAACACATAGATGTGTGATTCCATTTAGGTTATATCATGTGTGAACCTCATGTATACTGAGAAACATGTAGATTTCTGTGTGCCCACATACATATATGAAAAAGCACAGAAAAAGGATAGAAAGTGTACATGCTAACTGATAATAGAGCCATTTCTGCTGAGGGCTCTAGAATTGGGTCCTAGAGGGTCAAGTGAAAATTGTGATTATGTCTTCAAACCACTCATAGTGAGATGGCAGGCACTTATTTTTCAGCCCCCTTTCAGCCATGATATCTTATGCTCTTAACTGCATAGAATTTGAACTTGACACATCCACCACCACTCATTCTGAAGAAGTTCCGAGGACACCCTTGTTAAACAAATGGATTCCCACCCCTCATCCCACCCAGACCTCCCTCTCTGACACCCAGTGCTCCAGGTCTTTCTTCCTCCACTCCCTTTGTTAAATCTCACCTCCCCTTATTCATTTTCCTCTCTGTTGATCGTGAGCTTGGGACGTATGTGAGAGGCTAATCCCTGTTATAAGCTTAGTGCCTGATATCTCAGCTGATGGCGTTTACCTGCCCTTTTGTCAAATCTCCACAGTATACCCAGGCCCAGGTGTAGAAGTGGCATAGAGCAGGTGTACAATAAATATTCAAGGAAACGGAAACAAGGCTTAAACACATTAGGAGGAGTGAAGTAGGCCAAACAAAACTACTCATCTACTGTTTGAGTCCACTTATTGAGGTACCTGGAATAGCCTAAGATGGAGAGCTAGAACAAGGGTGACCAGAGTCTGGGGGAATAGGGAAAGGGGGAGTCAGTGTTTAATGGATACAGGTTCAGTTGGGAAGACAGAAATGTTCTGGAGATGGATGGTGGTGATGGATATGCAACAATGTGAGTATACTTAATGCCACTGAACTGTACACTTAAAAATGGTTTAAAGCAGTAATTCTTCTGTGTATTTCACCTCAATTTTTAAAAATCAGGCCAAAAAAAAAAAAAAAAAGAATAGAAAGCAGAAGGGAAGGAAGGAGCAGAAGCCTGTGATGGATGATGCTCTGCGGATGGAGGGGTCTTCCCAGTAGTACCCTTTGGAAAACACCCAAAGCACTTTACCATTGGCCCTAAAATTCTTAGTCCTATAAATTTCCTTTCAATCCACACAGAGCTAAAAATAAGTGATAAATTGTGGGGCTCTAAAATTTTACATTAAGTGAAAATGTTACCTTCCAAAACCAAATTATTGCTGGAATGGAAGGAAGGAGGAAAAGGAGATGGTCACGGAACTTGGGACAGAGGGCACTTCAAAAGGCATTTTAAGGAGGCTGGATGTCAAGTATTTACATGGAGATTGAGAAGTGGCAACGAATTTAGCGATTAGGAGGCCAGAAGTGGCTTTTCCTGTATAGGCGGTGTTCCTGGTGCAGCGGGATCAGAAACCTGATTTCAATGGATTATAATAGTCAGTGATCTCTCACACACACCATATACACTCCAAAGATTGTGGTATGATACTTAAGGTACTTTGTTAATTAAAAAAAGCTGTTACAGAACTATATATATATATATATATATATACACACACACACACAGACACACACACATATATATGTATATATTATATATAAAATATATATTTAATACTATATATATAGTATGATTTTAATTAGGTTAAAATCAAAACAATAACAAAGACTAGAGGAAATATATTAAAATAGGAACCTTTGTGTTTTTAGTATCCTTTATCTTCTTTCGCTATTTATAAATTTAATCTAATGAACATGTGTTACTTTTATAACAACAGATAAAAATCCATGGCTTGGTGGAGCACATTACAATGGTGGGGATTGGGCCATAAATAAATAAACAATGTGTCAGGTGGTGATAACACGGAAGAAAAAGAAAGCACTGGGAGGGGTTAGGGAGTGACAGGCAGAGGGGTTTTTAGTAGAGGGTGTTCAGGGAAGTGACAGGCAGCAGAGACCAGAAAAAGTGGAGGGGCAAGTCTCGTGGATATATAGAAGAAAGATAAGACGTAATCAACGATGTGAATAGTTTATGTCCAAGGATATTCTATGCAACATTAGTTATGATAGTGAGATGTTAGAAACAACCTCAAGCGTGAGTAAAAGAGGAATAGTTAAATAAAACATGGCACGTCCATATCTCAGATTATCCTACAAAGTAAAACCACAGAAAGTCACAGCCACCTTTCACATTCATAGGACTGATTTGATGATAGATCAGAGACAACCACAGTCACCCGGGAGAGGAGTGCTCAGAATCACTGCTGGGCAAGGCATGTCTTGGTTAGGACTTGGTACTTTCATTGACGAAGGCATGGGTTCAATTCCTGTTTGGGGGACTAAGATCCTGCAAGCTGAATAGTGAGCCAAATAATAATAATAAATTAAAAAAATATTTTTTTAAGTGGGCAAAGCAAACCACACTCACTTAAGATGCTGAAAAGCTGGAAATGGTCTAAATGTTCAATCACTTAAGATGCTGAAAAGCTGGAAATGGTCTAAATGTTCAACAGATAAGTATTTAAATATAAATCCATGTGATTTATATTAATTACATTAAATCACATTAAATCCATGTGATGAGATGGGCTTCCCTGATGGCTCAGCAGGTAAGGAATATACCTGTGATGCAGGAGATGCTGGAGACTTGGGTTCGATCCCTGGGTCAGGAAGATCCCCTAGAGTAGAACATGGCAACCCACTCCAGTATTCTTGCCTGGAAAATTTCATGGCCAGAGGAGCCTGGTGGGCCACAGTCCCTGGGGTTGCAAAGAGTCGGACATGACTGAGGACTGAGCACACATGCACACATGATGAAATACTTTAAAAGTATGTTTTTGAAGTTCTTTTTGATTATATAGGAAAATGTTCGTGATATAATGTTAAGCACAAAAAGAGATCAACAGTCAAAACTGTATCAGTTTCGTTCAGTATCATGAAGGAAAGGACAAGTACTCTCAGGGAAATGTGAAGTAAATGTGTTCAAACTGTTATTCATAGCTGCTTCTGGCTAAGAATAGGGATAGTGTTGTTATTAGGTTTTCTTTAGACTTCTTTACTCTTTCTTGAACTTTACAAGCTTTAAAACATATGACAAATGTGCATATTATAGAGCACATGTTAGTTCGATAACTATAAAAATAATACAATTAAAAAACTACTCTCTAGGGAGAAAACAGAATGAACACCTATGTAAAAGTAAAGGTAATAAGTATAGAATATTCTTTTTTAAGATTTTTTTCCATGTTGACCATTTTTTAATTCTTTATTTAATTTGTTACAGTATTGCTTCTGTTTTATGTTTTGTTTTTTTGGCCAGGAGGCATTTGGGACCTCAGCTCCCCACCCAGGGGTTGAAACCACACCCTCTGCATTGAAGGCAAAGTCTTAACTACTGACCTGCCAGGAAAGTCCCTAGAATATTCTTTTGATAAAACTGGTTCTCAAATTATTTTGTAACCAGATGGCATAACAGGGGCCCAGTTCTCAGGGTAAAATTATGATTCATTCTTAGCTCTTGTTTTTTGTTTGTGTTCTAAGTGATGGGAGAGATTTGACCTGGTTCATAGCCTTTGAATGAAGCACCAGTAGAGAGAAAGTAGTTGAAAATACAGGACAGAAGAGCTATGAGTGAACTTAATGGTAGGCCTTTTTTAACTCTCAATGAAAATGTCTCTACTGATAAAGAAACGTCACCCTGGACCCTAAGAGAAGAACTGGGCACACACCCAAGTGTGAGGAGTGAGTCTTGGCAGTGCTGAGAAAAACAAATGAGGCTGCCCCCGCTCTACTGTTGGAATAACATCTGACACTTTGGTAAAGAATCCGCCTGCCAATGCAGAAGATACGCAAGAGACGTGGATTCAATCCCTGGGTCGGGAAGATCCCCTGGAATAGGAAATGGCAACCCACTCCAGTCTTCTTGCCTGGAAAATTCCATGGATAGAAGAGCCTGACAGGCTACATGGAGTCACATGGAGTCACAAAGAAGTGGACACAACTGAGCATGCATGCACATGTAGCATGATGATTATCAGAATCTAAACTTGTGCTAAAATTCATAGGTGTGTACACCAATGGAAAAAAGGCAATTTTAGTGCATGACCATTTTAGAAATAAAATGAATAATTAAAGAAATAAATAACCTGGAAGAGAGAGAACATATCAGTGGCTGCCAGGAGTTGATGGTGGGATAACTATAAAGGACCAGAAAGAGGAAATTTGGTGGGGGGGAGGGCAGGTGACAGAAACATTTTGTGTCTTAACTATGATGGTGGTTACATGTCAAAGCATTTGTCAGAACTCATTAACCTATACACCAACGAGTAAATTTTGAGCATTGAAAAGCAAGTACATTGAAAAGCAAGTAAGTAAAATTTTGAAACTTTAATAAAAAGTTTTTTTAACTGGATCAGGGGCACATAAGTGTTCCCAGATCTAAATTTCACCAGTTCGAAGAAAAAAACTAAGTCAATGGAGTGAAGTCAATAATCAAATTTAAAAGAGAAGAAGCCTTTTGTTTTCCACTGTGTTATAGCAATACCCAACAAACAGAGACTTCTTATCTTAGGGATAGTTTTTGAAATTTAAAAAACTGAAATATGCCTTAGGAGCATTCAAGATGAAAAAACCAGTTGTACCTCAAATTTCTCAAAAGCACTGTATATCAGAAAAAAATAGACCTTTTTTTTTCAAAGAATTTTGATGGGAAGGGAAAAGTGAAGCCCAAGAATTTGCTACCGACCCAATTTGTTTTTTCATTGGAAGGCAACACAAAGACAGTTGCAGATTTGTAAGCCTCAGAAAATATATCACCCACATGTTCCTGCTAGAAAAAAACGATATTTCAAGACATGTGTTAGTCATCTGAGAGATGAATCAAAATGGAGAATTCAAGAAAGGAAATGAAATAGTGCAAAAGAATTAGGGACAAACTGTAAAATCAATTAAAACCTCAAGTACAATTAACAAATTAATCCAAAAAGAAGCAACGGTTGTTCAAAGGGGATTTTTTTTCAAATGACTGAGAAAATTAAACTAGATTGCTAAACTCTGATTAAATTAACACATCTAGAAAGTGAATATAGATGTAAAAATTCAAAGTACAATACAAGCCACTACATTCAACAGTCTACCAAGAGAACAATTCTCTGTGATTTACTAAGCTTGGCATCAAAAACATGCGAATCATTTAATGTGAGGCAGTCTGATGATATAATCCAGGACTTCAATGTCAAATTCTTAAAAGATCTACTTAATGTTTGCTAACAATTTCTCAAGGAAAGCTATGACAAACATAGACAGCTTATTAAAATGCAGAGACATCACTTTGAGCTCCTACTATGTACCTGTCTGTGCTGGACAGGGCCAGCATTCCAGGCTGTGATATGCGCTGTGCTCAGTTGTGTCCTGACTCTTTGTGACCCCATGGACGGTAGCCCGCCAGGCTCCTCTGTCCATGGGCTTCTCCAGGCAAGAATACTGGAGTGGGTTACCACTTCCTTCTCCAGGGGATCTTCCTGACCCAGGGATCAAACCTGTGTCTCTTGTGTCTACTCTTTGGCAGAGAGCAGCTACAAAGAAGGTAGAGCCATTTGATGGAGAGCTGGGACCACCCTGGAAGAGCTGTGTCCTTGACATTGTGGGGAGCCTGTGAGGGTTTATGAGGTGGGGGTGGGGTAAGAGATGTACGCTTAAATATTAGAGGCTGGAGGAAGAGGGAGCAGCACTGACAACATCTCAAACTCTCTAGTTCAATGATAGAGAGTTGGGGGTGGGGTGAGAGGCTTACAGGAGCAAGGACGTTGGCAAAGGTGGCAGAACTGGGAGCGCTCACAGAGTCACAGGACCTGGGCTCCACCTGGAAGGGGGAGCTCCACGAGGCCGGCAGAGATGCCCAGGGGGAGGATCCTGCATCACAGCAGCTCTCTAGGGCTTGTGAAGGCGAAGGGTGAAAGTTACCGATCTGTAAAGACTGGATTACTCCAGGGAACCGCCTTCATATACAACACTCTGCAGAGGTCTGAAAGGACTCAGCAACAAACTTAGAACAGGATCTTAAACTGAACCATATGAAATTGCTGTTTTGTACTTTTATAAAACAGTCACACGTCAGTAAATTCATATGGCTCAATCTGATGTATAGTGTGGTCTCTCCTTGTTTAAAAGGAAAGGAAAAAGCAAGTGTGCATGTTCCAGTTCACTAGGATAACAGAACACTGGAGCAGGGATAGAACTGAGTGGATTGGGGAGGTGGGAGATTTTATTTTCACTTTCACAGCATACTTCTATAGGGCTTAATTTCATCACGATTCATATGGTGATTTTTTTTTAATGAAGGAAAATTAATTAAATATGAAGGTTGAATTAAGGATGTTTTAACCCTCAAGGCTGACTTGGTTCTGATCTTGGTTTTATATCCAATGTATGACCTCAGTCACTTATTTCCTTTTTTGTGAAATGAGGGGGTTGATTAGGTCAGTGAGTCCCAAACATAGACAGACAGAAATGAAAATCTCTTAGAGACCTTTGAAAAAAATAAAAAGAAGAAGAAAGAAGGGCAGAAGTTCTAAAAAGACATTTCTACAAAGAAGACATACATATGGCCAAAAGGCACATGAAAAGACACTCAGCATTGCTAATTGCTAAAGAAATGCAAATCAATACTACAATGAGGTATCACCTCACACTGGTCAGAATGGCATAATCCAAAAGTCTCCAAATAATAAATGCTGGAAAGGGTCTGTAGAAAAGGGAACCCTCTGATACTGTTGGTGGCAATATTAAGTTGGTACACCCATTATAGGGAACAGAATGAAGCTTCCTTAAAAAACTAAAAATAGAGCTATCACATGATCCAGCAATCCCACTCTTGGTACATATATCCCACTCTTGGGCATACATCCAGAGAAAAACATAGTTCAAAAAGATACACACACCCCAGTGTTCATTGCAAAGCTGTTTACAATAGCCAAGACATGGGAGCAACCTAAATGTCCACTGAAGGATGAATGGATGAAGAAGATGTTGTATACATATACAATAGAATATTACTCCGTCATAAAAAAGAATGAAATAATGCTATCCGCAGCAGTATGAACGGACCTAGAGATTAGCATACCAAGTGAAGTAAGCCAGAGAAAGACAAATATCATATGATATCTCTTACATGTGGAATCTTAAAAAAGGGGATACAAATGAATTTATTTGCAAAACAGAAGTAGATTCACAGACACAGAAAGCAAACTTATGGTTGCCAAAAGGGAGAGGGGAGAGGGATAAATCAGGAGTTTGTGATTGAAATATACATACTACTATATATAAAATAGATAACTAACAAGGACCTACTGTACGGCATAGGGAACTACATTCAGTATCTTGTAAAAACCTATAATGGAAGAGAATGTTAGAAAAATTATGTATATATACATAGATATGGGCTTCCTGGGTGGCTCAGCAGTAAAGAAACTGCCTGCAATGTGGGAGACGTGGGTTCATCACTGGGTTGGGAAGATCCCCTGGAGAAGGGCATGAAAACCCACTCCAATATTCTTGCCTGGAGAATCACCATAGACTGAGGAGCCTGGCGGGCTAGAGTCCATAAGGTCGCAAAGAGTTGGACACGACCGAAGCAACTTAGCACACACACGCACACACACATACATATATATACATAACTGAATCACTTCACTGTACATCTGAAACTAGCACAGCATTCTAAATCAACTATATTTCAATTAAAAAAAAATTTTTTTTAATGCCAAAAAAAGGAAAAAAATCAGCAGGCCTGGAAAGCTGCATTCTGACCAGGCCCTCCTCAGGTAACTGATAATCACCCAGGAAACCCCTGGCCAGAAGACTCCATAATTTTCCTCCCAGCCTTAACATTACTGTATTCCATCTCAGTTGTTTCCTTCTTTGAGTTTAGTGCCAACCCAGTAAGACATTCAACTCCGTATCACAGAAGTGTCTTAAAAAAGCCCTTCTAGCACCCAGTCCCTTCAGCAAAGAAGAACTGGAGCCAGAAAGGGGGGAAAATGTTTTTAATGCTCAAATGCTTGAAATGGATTAAGCATTTGGTTTTACTTGGATTATTATTTTTTTTTCCATGAATATACACCATTTTGCATTTTGGAATCCTTTTGCAAACAGAGCAGTTTGTCTTTGTGTTTGCTCATTTAAAAACAAATATTTGCCTGCCAAGCAAATACTGTCTCTTAGGATGTGCTATTAATAGGATAATTAGGCAGCCGGTAATGAAAAGGATTGCTGGTAATTATGGCAAGATTTGTTTTGGCATTTGAAGGCAGCAATGGAGGCTGGAGTGCTAAAATCTACCTTAGAGTTAATTAGTACAATTAGAACACACCTGAAAAAATAGCCCAGCTAATGAACACTTCACTCTGCTTTTAAAGTGACAGCACTCAGAGGTTCCCTAGACTGCCTGGGCAATCTCAGCCTTGATGTTTCTAATGTGACAGAGGACTGTGGACATGAGAGATAACTTGAATTTTCCCAGCCTCAGTTTTCAAAAGACCTCACTCTTTATGAGCTCCTTCCTCCCACCTCTACTCATCCCACGTTCTGTCTGAAGGCAAGTTTCCCTGTATTTTATTATTTGGGTTTCATGGTAACCCTTTGAATATATAAGTGAGGTTTGGGTTTTTTAAGGGAGGGTGTTTTCTGCCATTTGGGGGATGAGGAAGTTGAGGACCAGAGCTGCCCAGGGTTTGCACAATGTCAGAGGAATTGATGAGGTCAGCGGTCACAGACTAGGTCTAAGTAAAGTGAGAGAATGACTCAGAAGAAAGCAGTTTTCTAATTCCTATTGGGGTTCCCACATCTGCACAAAATGCCACACTTGCTGGGTCCTCTTCAAAGCAGGCACCATCCAACTTGCCACCCGTGGTTGACTTCCCTATAACAGGTTAAGGTTCCAAAATAACTAAAACCATTCTTCTCAGAAAAGGTTCTCAAGTGTACCCTTCTCCCTTTCCCCTGCTGGCCTTCTCTCTCCCGTGGCTCATTCGCAGGGAGCTTTGTCTCCATGAGCAAGTGCACATGTGGGTGTGCTGGGCCTGGAGGGCACACTGGGGGCTGGCCTTGGGAACACACACACATTCTCAGGGGAAGAGCATCCATGCAGTGAAGAGAAGACAGAACTGACAACTTATCTAAGCAAAGCTCTGAAAAATATGGTGAGTTATTCAACCTGTTTAAAATCTTAGTTACTTCATCCCCAAAATGAGAACAGAATTGGCATCCACTGTGTAGGTTTGTCATTAAGGATACAGTGAGACAAAGTATGAAGCATGCCCAGTCCCCTTGTCACCACCCTAGTTATTGCCATGATTGAGGCTGCTGTAAAACCTCCTTTCTTGCTGATCCTTTGTAGGGTGGGTCACATACTGGCGTTGTCTCATTCAGACCTCTGGGGCAGTTTGGTGAGACAGTGAGGAAAGGAGTGCTGGAAAATCTGGGGAGATCACGCCCTTCTCAGATTCACGAACCCTTTTCTCTGTGCAGGGCAAATCCACAAACAGAATCCTGCTAGTACAAATGCAGAGGCTCAGGCCTGAGATTTTAGGTCATCTCCTGCATTGTATCCTCTAGAATCTTTATTCTCCCTTGCAAATGACAACAGCCCCTAACGGTTCACCGGGTACTGTGTACATGCTCTCAGGCACAGCATTGGTTGTTCTCGGCATCTCCAGGAAGCAAGTCTCATCATCTTTTTAAGAATGAGGAATTTGAGGCTCAGAGAGGTTAGGTAACATGTCCTATGCCACACAGTCTGTCAAGGATCAGGCCAGGATTGAACCTGAGCCGAGTGGCCCCAAGCCCAGCCTCTTTCTACCCGATACAAAGTTGTGTATTGTCCATGATCCAAATTCTCCTGCTGAGAATCTGAGGATTTAGGGGTCACTATGAGGACTTTCCTGGGAATTGTCAGACCTCTGGACCACCCCATGGCTATTAACAATATAAATCATGGGGATGGGACTTATATTTTGTAAACTTAACTCAAAGAAGACTACCACTCACATAAAAGCTGAAATCTATGTCCCCTGCAATAGCTAGATTTGCACTGATTAATTAGAAAATTGCATTTATATAACCCTTTAATCTGTACTTATGTGTCGCTAAGGGTGCAGCGAGCTGGGCAGGGAATTACATCCAGATTAGCTTTGATCCATAAGCAGCCTGGATTGGAGCTGCTTTCTGTGCTGAAAGGGAAGAATCAAAGGGATTTGGGGCAGGGATCCCTAGTGAGAATTCTACGCCCTCTCCTGTCTCAGACCCAACGAGTTCAGGGCCTTTGAGAGTTCTCCACTAAAACCCACATGGCCTCCTTGATCAGAACAAGGGGTGAGATTACCCAAAGAGCTAATTTCCAGCTGAGTTTGGCCCTTGGTTTCCTAAACAAAATTGGTATTATTCTTCTCAACATGTGTTTGGCAAGATTAAAGATCCGTCAACCTGCACAGCTTAATTTAAGCTGTCCTGGAAGCAGACCATGTCCTACCAGAGTTGGAGAAGGGAAGTGGGAGGGCCCAGGACATGAAATCATGTTTATTGAATTAGAAAGACCCGTAATGGATAAGGGGTACTGATGTAGGGATCTTCATACTTTATGATGTTTTGAGGGAGTTACTTGATCTCAAAAATCATTTGAAAGCACTTCAGTTGTGATTTTCATTTTCTTTTCTTTTTAAAGTTGGATCAACAGATGGGCGTGGATGGGGAAGATGCAGCTGAGAGGGTCAGTTCTCTTCTTCAGCGTGGGAGGCAGTCTGACTCTGAGGTTGTTTGGTGTGGGAGTCAGTGAGCACCCTCGTAGGTTACAGATGGTGTGGGGGAGGGTCTAGGGAGACTCAGAGGTACTGTGAAGGCAGCATGGCTGGAGTTTGACCCCAGGGCAAGGAGCCTCCCACTCTTCCAGCTGTTGCCAGGAAGCTCAATTCCTTTTGTCTAGTGGGGCCAAAAGCTGTTGACCTTGGCCAGTCTGTTATCCTCGCTGGGCCTGTCCTTCATCAGTTATGATGAAGGGAGTGGGTTGAATGACTCATGAGGCTTATTCCAGCTCTAATATTCTGATCTTATAAGCATCTCCATGGATTTCATAGCCAATCAGAACAGCAGTTTCCCGAACTCCCCAATGCTCCATAGCGGGAGTAGAACACTGTGGTTTAAAAACGTGTGTTCTGCAGTCAGCCTGCAGGGGAGAAATCCAGCCTGGCTCACTCTCTTAAGCTCCTTAACCTTTGCTGTTTTCCTCCTCCGTAATTTGCACTGGTAGTAGCAGCACCTGCATCACAGAGATGAAGTGAGAAGTAGATGAGTAAATAGGTGCAAAGCTGCTACAACAGTACCTGGGGCCCAGCAGGTACTTGATAATGGGAGCCGTGATCATCACCCTCTGACACAGACCACAGCTCCCCCCACCACCAGGTGCCACTCACTGGGGCCTGAACGCACACCCCTTGGATAGCTCCCAGGTTGCTCTGCAACCTGACATGGGCTGCCTGGGCTAGGTTTCCTGGAGGACACGCCAGGCTCTCACCAAGGAGGTGCTGAATGGACAGTGGTACGCAATCTATGGCCCAGAAGCATGAGCGGGCATCTCAGTTTCTACCCTGAGGTCATTTTACTCCACTTTCTCTCGTCTGGTCCTTCAGAGAAGATGAAAACCAAAGATTCTCCCCACACCCAGCATTCCCGATCTCACTCATACTCACACTCCCTCTTATCTTGCGTATTTTACCCAGAAAGTGCACATTCTGTGCTTTCCAGGGAGCCCAGTGGCACTTCCACATTGGAAAACAAGCTGGCGTCTTGTAGTGGCAGAGAGTTTCCTGGGGTAGGTGTGAGCAGGGTGGTGGTGTGGGAAGAGCCCCAGGGCAGGAGACCAGGGACAGGGGATGGGGCTTCTGCTCCACCTACTTGGGGGGTCCGGGCCTCCCTGTCCCTGTCTGTGCAGTCAGCTATACTGGATTACGTTTCCTAAGGTGTGTTCAGCTGGACACCAGTCCCTAAACTGCTCTATCAGGGGGAGAAAAACAAGTCTGCCCTGTGTGTGTGTGTGTGTGTGTGTGTGTGTATATCTGTATATTTACACGTGGGCCACCCCAAGTGGCTCAGGGGTAAAGAATCTGCCTGCCAATGCAGAAGTCGCAGGAGATCCCTGGGTCAGGAGGAAATGCAACCCACTCCAGTATTCTTGCCTGGGAAATCCCATGGACAGAAGAGCCTGGCAGGCTACAGTCCATGGGGGGGTCACAAAAGAGTCAAACATGACTTAGCTACTAAACAATAACAACAATGTATATGTGTATGTCGGAGAAGGCAATGGCACCCCACTCCAGTACTCTTGTCTGGAAAATCACATGGATGTAGGAGCCTGGTAGGCTGCAGTCCATGGGGTCGCTAAGAATCGGACACGACTGAGCTACTTCACTTTCACTTTTCACTTTCATGCATTGGAGAAGGAAATGGCAACCCACTCCAGTGTTCTTGCCTGGAGAATCCCAGGGACGGGGGAGCCTGGTGGGCTGCCGTCTATGGGGTCGCACAGAGTCGGACACAACTGAAGTAACTTAGCATATGTGTATGTATTGGTTTGGCAAAAATGTTTGTAAGATTATGGAAAAACCCAAACCAACATTTTGGCCAAACCACTGTGTGTGTGTGTGTGTGTGTGTGTGTGTGTGTGTGTGTGTGTGTGTGCATATTCAGTCACTAAGTCGTGTCCTACCCTTTGCGACCCTGTGGACTTGAAATTGGGATTGAATCCGAGTCTCTTCACTGGCAGGTGGATTCTTTACCACTGAGCCTCCTGGGGAGCCCACATATGTGCATATATTGGGAAATGTGGCTGTTATGTCTCCTCCTTGATGATGAGCAAAGCTCATTAGTATATTAAAGGCCCTGAGAGGTTCTACATGATAAAAACAAAATTGTTTAGTGTCACTTTACCTCTTTACCCCAGGGTTTCCAAGAGCTTCTGCCAAGAGTTCTCCTTTCATGTGACTCCTCCCCCCTCATTGGCCTCCTATGGAACTAGATGGAGCTCTCTGATCCTTCCTGGCTCCAACAGTCTGTGTCTCCTCCCCCAGGAAACAATAGATAAACATGCAAGATGCAGCTGTCCCAAGAAATGTTTCAATGTCCTCGTTTCTTGGCCCAAGGGAGGAAAAAAGAAGAGAAAACCAAAACCACGTGACTATCCTTGCGCACTGTCATCGAAGGACCCCATGGCCCCCTGACCCAGGACATCGTGGAGACAGGCGAGAGGGAGTTCAAGCGAGAGTCAGGAAGCCCAGTGTGAGTCACCCATCATGAATAAATAAATCAGGGGGCCACCCTCGAAGCAGGTTGTGCTGCGTTGTTTGAGCAAGGCTGCTAGACATCTGGATGTTTCTGTCAGCCCCCACCCCTCCTGTTGCCATAAATTTAAGCTAATCCTGTGGGGCCGAGGATCATAAGAGTAATCCTCACATCTGTGTGGGCTTTTCAACTTTTGAAAGCTCATTCACAGCATTATCTCATTAACTCTCCTCAGTGTCTATGGGGGGGGGGGCCTCAGAGATGATCATCCCCATTTGGCAGAGAAGATGTTGCAATTCAGAAAAGGAAAGTGACTTTCACAAGGTCACACAGCAAGACAGTATAGGGCTAAGACTAACTCACCCGTCTCCTGGTCCCCGGCCCAGGGCAGTCCAACGAGCACAGTGCAACCATCACAGAGAACGCTCAGAGACTCAGACTCCATCCCCCTGCTACCGTATGAGAATGGAATGTAGGTAGAAAGCAACAGTGGTGGGACCATGGACTTTAGAGTCAGACAGCCCAGGTTCACATCTCTGCCCAGCTCCTAGGTCATCAAACCTCAGAAAATGTGTCGAGCTCTCTGCATCAGCTCCTCAGCCCAAAGCGGGGAAGACACTGCCTTGAGTGCCACCGCCTCATCTGCTCTCCATCTGTCTCCTCTTCTTATAAGGACTCCCCATCTGTGGGAAACTGTTCTTCCCGCAACTCTAACCATGTAGTTCTGAAAGAAGGGTTCCATCACAGTGGTCCCACCTGTCTGGCTTACAGGAGTGGGCACACAATCCAGCCAGGTCAACTGGGGGCCTCTCCAAGAGTATTTTCAAAATGAAATAAAGGAAGGTACCCTTTCCCTGTCTGGGGGTAAAGCTGAGAAGATGTGACCCCAGCCTTATGGAGAAAACTGGCCTGAGAGACTGAAGCTGGTGTGCAGAGGGAAGCACTTACAGATGGGGAAAAAGACCTGAGATGCAATCAACGCCGAGGCCCTGAGGCCCCTGCCCTTCCCTAGGTGGGTCACATGAGCCTGAGAAACACCTATGCAGCCCCTCCATCCAGCTTCTAAGATCTAGACTGTACTGAATGTGTAGCAAATGGAAATTACCACCCACATCACTCACTTGGAGGGGCCCTACTGACTCAAATGCCAGGAAAACAGGCAGCCATGTAGGAGGCCCCCAAATATCAGTCCATATAATGAACAAAAGATTTCAGTTCCTCAGCCTATGTAGACTCCTAGAGGCTCAAAGCTTAAAAGAATTTTAAGACTGGATTCCTGACCTTTCTTTTTAACATAAAGGTGAGAAAATCCATCCTATGTGCCTGGATGTTGGACCCTAGGGCCCTCAACTAGTTAGAAAGTCTCAGGACACAGGAATCCCGAATCCTTGGGTTCTTGTCCATCTGCTGATCACACACTTCAAGGAAAAGAGGCGAGAAAAGGACTGGATGACGTGAATATACCTGGATGCTCTGCTTTTCTCAGAAAGGGTTGTAAGGATCAAGCCAGATTATATCACAGGTGACTATGAAAGGATTTATCAAAGTCTAAGTACTGCTGAAAACAAGAGATTATTGTTATTATGAAATTACAGACTCAAGATTCCCTACACACGAAGTCTGACTTTCCCCAGGGAAATAATAGTACACCAGACTGTGCATGAAGGGCAGAGAAGGCAGTTAGAAAACTGAGCCAAGTCACCTCCCTGAGAGTCATCAGCTCAGTCCCCTGCCTCTTCTGCCCTCTAACCCCCCAGCCCTCCAGTTGCCTGAACTCAGGGCAAATGGGTGACAGACCAACAGTCCTGGTTTGTCTGGGACTGAGGGATTTTCTGAGAGCTGTCTGGCAAGACTCACTAACACCTGTTATCAGGTACTTTTATACTTCTGAGTCCCCTGCCCTGGGCCACTGTATTCACTCCAGAGTCTAGCAAGTACTTGAAAGTGAAAGAAAGTGAAAGTGAAGTCGCTCAGTCGTGTCTGACTTTTTGCGACCCCGTGGACTGTAGGCCACCAGGCTCCTCCGTCCATGGGATTTCCCAGGCAAGAATCCTGGAGTGGGTTGCCATTTCAGTTCAGTTCAGTCGCTCAGTCGTGTCCTATTCTTTGCGACCCCATGAATCGCAGCACGCCAGGCCTCCCTGTCCATCACAAACTCCCGGAGTTCACTCAAACTCATGCCCATTGAGTCAGTGATGCCATCCAGCCATATCATCCTCTGTTGTCCCCTTCTCCTCCTGCCCCCAATCCCTCCCAGCATCAGGGTCTTTTTCAACGAGTCAACTCTTCCCATGAGGTGGCCAAAGTATTGGAGTTTCAGCTTCAGCATCATTCCTTCCAATGAACATCCAGGACTGATCTCCTTTAGGATGGACTGGTTGGATCTCCTTGCAGTCCAAGGGACTCTCAAGAGTCTTCTCCAACACCATAGTTCAAAAGTATCAATTTTTATGCACTCAGCTTTCTTCACAGTCCAACTCTCATATCCATACATGACCACTGGAAAAACCGTAGCCTTGACCAGACGGACCTTTGTTGGCAAAGTAATGTCTCTGCTTTTTAATATGCTGTCTAGGTTGGTCATAACTTTCCTTCCAAGGAGTAAGCGTCTTTTAATTTCATGGCTGTAGTCACCATCCACAGTGATTTTGGAGCCCAAAAGAATAAAGTCTGACACTGTTTCCACTGTCTCCCCATCTATGTCCCATGAGGTGATGGGACCAGATGCCATGATCTCAGTTTTCTGAATGTTAAGCTTTAAGCCAGCTTTTCACTCTCCTCTTTCACTTTCATCAAGAGGCTTTTTAGTTCCTCTTCACTTTCTGCCATAAGGGTGGTGTCATCTGCATATCTGAGGTTATTGATATTTCTCCTGGCAATCTTGATTCCAGCTTGTGCTTCTTCCAACCCAGCGTTTCTCATGATGTACTTACTCTGCAAATAAGTTAAATAAGCAGCTTCATTTAGCTCAGCTCAAATACAGCCCTATCCTGTGCCTCTGTCCGTGGTTCTGAAACTTTTTTTTTTTTTTTTTCAGTGCACTGAGACAAGGTTAGTTCTCCTAACACTGGGATTCTTGCTATTTCATCCAGGTTCAGTTCATTTCAGTCACTCAGTCATGTACAACTCTTTGTGACCCCATGGACTGCAGCACACCAGGCTTCCCTGTCCATCACCAACTCCCAGAGCTTACTCAAACTCATGCCCATCGAGTCGGTGATGCCATCCAACCATCTCATCCTCTGTCTTCTCCTCCCACCTTCAATCTTTCCCAGCATCAGAATCTTTTCCAATGAGTCCGTTCTTCGCATCAGATGGACAAAGTATTGGAGCTTCAGCTTCAGCATCAGTCCTTCCAATGAGTATTCAGGACTGATTTCCTTTAGGATTGACTGGTTTGATTTCCTTGCAGTCCAAGGGACTCTCAAAAGTCTTCTCCAACACCACAGTTCAAAACCATCAATTCTTTGGCACTCAGCATTCTTTATAGTCCAACTCTCACATCCACACATGACTACTGGAAAAACCATAGCTTTGACTAGTTGGACCTTTGTAGGCAAAGTAATGTCTCTGCTTTTTAATATGCTGTCTAGGCTGGCCATAGTTTTTCTTCCAAGGAGCAAGCATCCTTTAATTTCATGACTGAAATCACCATTTGCAGTGATTTTGGAGGCTAAAAAAATTAAGTCTCTCACTATTTCCATTGTATCCCCATCTATTTGCTGTGAAGTGATGGGACCGGATGCTGTGATTTTAGTTTTCTGAATATTGAGTTCTAAGCCAACTTTTTCACTCTCCTCTTTCACTTTCATCAAGAGGCTCTTTAGTTCTTCTTTGTTTTCTGCCATAAGGGTGGTGTCATTGGCATATCTGAGGTTATTGATATTTCCCCCAGCAATCTTGATTCCAGCTTGTGCTTCATCCAGCCTGGCATTTGGCATGATGTACTCTGCATATAAGTTAAATAAGCAGGGTGACAGTATACAGCCTTGACGTACTCCTGTCCCGATTTGGAACCAGTCTGTTGTTCCATGTCCAGTTATAACTGTTGCTTCTTGACCTACATACAGATTTCTCAGGAGGCAGGTAAGGCAATCTGGTATTCCCATCTCTTTAAGAATTTCCCACAGTCTGTTATGATCCACACAGTCAAAGGCTTTGGCGTATTCAATAAACCAGAAGTAGATGTTTTTCTGGAAATCTCTTGCTTTTTCTGTGATCCAACAGATGTTGGCAATTTGATCTCTGGTTCCTCTAACTTTTCTAAATCCAGCTTGAACATCTGGAAGTTCACAGTTCATGTACTGTTGAAGCCTGGCTTGGAGGATTTTGAGCATTACTTTGTTAACGTGTGAGATGAGTGAAATTGTGCAGTAGTTTGACTATTCTTTGGCATTGCCTTTCCTTGGGATTGGAATGAAAACTGACCTTTTCTGGTCCTGTGCCCACTGCTGAGTTTTCCAAATTTGCTGGCATATTGAGTGCAGCACTTCCACAGCATCATCTTTTAGGATTTGAAATAGCTCAACTGGAATTCCATCACCTCCACTAGTTTTATTTATAATGATGCTTCCTAAGGACCACTTGACTTTGCGTTGCAGGATGTCTGGCTGTAGGTGAGTGATCACAGCATCATGGTTAGGTCCACACCATTTCTGTCTTTTACTGTGCCCACCTTTGCATGAAATGTTCCTTTGGTATCTCTCATTTTCTTGAAGAGATCTCTAGTCTTTCCCATTCTATTGTTTTCCTCTATTTCTTTGCATTGATCACTGAGGAAGTCTTTCTTATCTCTCCTTGGTATTCTTTGGAACTCTGCATTCAGATGGATATATCTTTCCTTTTCTCCTTTGCCTTTCACTTCTCTTATATTTACAGCTATTTGTAAGGCCTCCTCAGACAGCCATTTTGTCTTTTTACGTTTCTTTTACTTGGGAATGGTCTTGATCACTGCCTCTTGTACAATGTCACAAACCTCCAGCCATAGTTCTTCAGGCACTCTATCAGATCTAATCCCTTGAATCTATTTGTCACTTCCATTGTATAATAGTAAGGGATTTGATTTAGGTCATACCTGAATGGTCTAGTATTTGATTTAGGTCATACCTGAATGGTCTAGTTCATCCAGGTATTCATTTCATAAATATCTTCAGTTAGCTTAGCTTATATAATAAACCATCCCCAAACTTAATAGATTTTTAAAAAATGGGTTTTTTTGCATAATTCTATGGGCTGCCTAGGCCATTTTTGTTTGGGTCATCCTGGCTGATCTGTGGTCAGCTTGGCTGACGCTGGATGAGCTAGGATGCCTCGCTCAAATGTCTGGTGATTGCCAAGCTGTTGGCTGGGGGCACTTCAGTATCTTCAGTGCAGTCTCTCCAGCATGTTAGCTCAGGCTTGTTTGTAGGGTGGACTCAGTGCCCCGAGACTACAAGAGAAGGCAAGCTCCGATATTCAAGTTCTTTTCAAGTCTCTGTCACACTTGCTCATGTTCCGTCATCCAAAGCAAGTCACATGGTCAGGCTCTGAGTCTGTGGGAGGGGAGACCCCAAAGGCTCAGACACAGGGAAAAGAATAATTGTTTTTTTTTTTTTTCAATTATTTTTATTAGTTGGAGGCTAATTACTTCGCAACATTGCAGTGGGTTTTGTCATACATTGACATGAATCAGCCCTGGAGTTACATGTACTCCCTGTCCCGATCCCCCCTCCCACCTCCCCCCCCACCCGATTCCCCTGGATCCTCCCAGTGCACCTGGCCCGAGCACCTGTCTCATGCATCCCACCTGGGCCGGTGGTCTGTTTCACCATAGATAATATACATGCTGTTCTCTCGAAACATCCCACCCTCGCCTTCTCCCACAGAGTCCAAAAGTCTGTTCCGTATATCTGTGTCTCTTTTTCTGTTTTGCATATAGGGTTATCATTACCATCTTTCTAAATTCCATATATATGTGTTAGTATGCTGTAATGATCTTTATCTTTCTGGCTTACTTCGCTCTGTATAATGGGCTCCAGTTTCATCCATCTCATTAGAACTGTTTCAAATGAATTCTTTTTAACGGCTGAGTAATATTCCATAGTGTATATGTACCACAGCTTCCTTATTCATTCGTCTGCTGATGGGCATCTAAGTTGCTTCCATGTCCTGGCTATTATAAATAGTGCTGCGATGAACATTGGGGTGCACATGTCTCTTTCAGATCTGGTTTCCTCAGTGTGTATGCCCAGAAGTGGGATTGCTGGGTCATATGGCAGTTCTATTTCCAGTTTTTTAAGAAATCTCCACACTGTTTTCCATAGTGGCTGTACTAGTTTGCATTCCCACCAATAGTGTAAGAGGGTTCCCTTTTCTCCACACCCTCTCCAGCAGTTATTGCTTGTAGACTTGGATAGCAGCCATCCGGACTGGCGTGTAATGGTACCTCATTGTGGTTTTGATTTGCATTTCTCTGATAATGAGTGATGTGGAACATCTTTTCATGTGTTTGTTAGCCATCTGTATGTCTTCTTTGGAGAAATGTCTGTTTAGTTCTTTGGCCCATTTTTTGATTGGGTCATTTATTTTTCTGGAATTGAGCTGCAGGAGTTGCTTGCATATTTTTGAGATTAATCCTTTGTCTGTTGCTTCATTTGCTATTATTTTCTCCCAATCTGAGGGCTGTCTTTTCACCTTACTTATAGTTTCCTTTGTAGTGCAAAAGCTTTTAAGTTTCATTAGGTCCCATTTGTTTAGTTTTGCTTTTATTTCCAATATTCTGGGAGGTGGGTCATAGAGGATCTTGCTGTGATTCATGTCAGAGAGTGTTTTGCCTATGTTCTCCTCTAGGAGTTTTATAGTTTCTGGTCTTACATTTAGATCTTTAATCCATTTTGAGTTTATTTTTGTGTATGGTGTTAGAAAGTGTTCTAGTTTCATTCTTTACAAGTGGTTGACCAGTTTTCCCAGCACCACTTGTTAAAGAGGTTGTCTTTTTCCATTGTATATCCTTGCCTCCTTTTCAAAGATAAGGGTCCATAGTTCGGATTTTCTCTCTGGGCTTTCTTTCTTCCATTTCTATATTTTGTTTTGTGCCAGTACACACTGTCTTGATGACTGTGGCTTTGTAGTAGAGTCTGAAGTCAGGCAGGTTGATTCCCTCCAGTTCCATTCTTCTTTCTCAAGATTACTTTGGCTATTCGAGGTTTTTTGTATTTCCATACAAATTGTGAAATTATTTGTTCTAGTTCTGTGAAAAATACCGTTGGTAGCTTTATAGGGATTGCATTGAATCTATAGATTGCTTTGGGTAGTATAGCCATTTTGACAATATTGATTCTTCCAGTCCATGAACACGGTATGTTTCTCCATCTGTTTGTGTCCTCTTTGATTTCTTTCATCAGTGTTTTATAGTTTTCTATGTATAGGTCTTTTGTTTCTTTAGGTAGATATACTCCTAAGTATTTTATTCTTTTTTTTGCAATGGTGAATGGTATTGTTTCCTTAATTTCTCTTTCTGTTTTTTCATTGTTAGTATATAGGAATGCAAGGGATTTCTGTGTGTTAATTTTATATCCTGCAACTTTACTATATTCATTGATTAGCTCTAGTAATTTTCTGGTAGAGTCTTTAGGGTTTTCTATGTAGAGGATCATGTCATCTGCAAACAGCGAGTGTTTCACTTCTTCTTTTCCTATCTGGATTCCTTTTACTTCTTTTTCTGCTCTGATTGCTGTGGCCAAAACTTCCAACACTATGTTGAATAGTAGTGGTGAGAGTGGGCACCCTTGTCTTGTTCCTGATTTCAGGGGAAATGCTTTCAATTTTTCACCATTGAGGGTAATGCTTGCTGTGGATTTGTCATATATAGCTTTTATTATGTTGAGGTATGTTCCTTCTATTCCTGCTTTCTGGAGAGTTTTAATCATAAATGAGTGTTGAATTTTGTCAAAGGCTTTCTCTGCATCTATTGAGATAATCATATGGTTTTTATCTTTCAATTTGTTAATGTGGTGTATTACATTGATTGATTTGCGGATATTAAAGAATCCTTGCATTCCTGGGTTAAAGCCCACTTGGTCATGGCGTATGATTTTTTTAATATGTTGTTGGATTCTGTTCGCTAGAATTTTGTTAAGGATTTTTGCATCTATGTTCATCAGTGATATTGGCCTGTAGTTTTCTTTTTTTGTGGCATCTTTGTCTGGTTTTGGAATTAGGGTGATGGTAGCCTCATAGAATGAGTTTGGAAGTTTACCTTCTTCTGCAATTTTCTGGAAGAGTTTGAGTAAGATAGGTGTTAGCTCTTCTTTAAATTTTTGGTAGAATTCAGCTGTGAAGCCATCAGGTCCTGGGCTTTTGTTTGCTGGCAGATTTCTGATTACGGTTTCGATTTCCTTGCTTGTGATGGCTCTGTTAAGATCTTCTATTTCTTCCTGGTTCAGTTTTGGAAAGTTATACTTTTCTAAGAATTTGTCCATTTCTTCCAAGTTGTCCATTTTATTGGCATAGAGCTGCTGGTAGTAGTCTCTTATGATCCTTTGTATTTCAGTGTTGTCTGTTGTGATCTCTCCATTTTCATTTCTAATTTTGTTAATTTGGTTCAAGAATAATTGTTTTTTAAATAATCTGCCACTTTTCCCATTATCCTGAACCTCCAAAGCACTCTAAATTTACAAATAATGGGATGACCCTCTGGTGAACCCATGGAGAAATGAATTTGCCTCTACACCTGTGTTAAGCTGAGTGTCCACTTGGCCTCTGCTGCAATCACTTTCATAACTGTATCAGGAAAAATTAAAAGTCTTTCTGAGCCCTCCTGCTAACATTCAGGGCCACAGTATCAGATCTTACTGTATCAAAAAAGAACTTTTTTTTTCATTTCTAAATTTTTTTTAAAAGTCCTTCTGAATTGCAGATCTTTTCAACAATATTCAGCAACAATTTTTTGAGTTATGTGTGACTAGGCAATAAATCCTTAGTTACCTTCTTGCTAAGTGGTTTCTGTCGTGTCCCACTCTTTGCGATCCTATGGACTGTAGCCCTCCAGGCTCCTCTGTCCATGAGATTCTCCAGGCAAGAATACTGGAGTGGGTTGCCATGCCCTCCTCCAGGAAATCTTCTTGACCCAGGGATCAAACCCACATCTCTTACGTCTCCTGCATTGGCAGGCAGGTTCTTTGACACTGGTGCCGCCTAGGAAGCCCCTAGTTACCTTCTTGGATGAATATAAAAGTACTCTAGAGTACAGCAAAGTTCCCTGGCCCCCAACTCTCTGAAAGGGAGGAGGTTATAGAGAGTGCAATCTCAGGACCAGATCCTTACAGAAATTCTCACCAAATCCCCATGACAGTCCCTCCTTCATAGTGTTGCCATCTCCACTTCAAAGAGAAAGAAATTGAGTTCGAGGAGATTAAGTTTCTTGGTCAAAGTCCAAGAGGTGACAAGTTGCATGGCCAGAATTCAGACCCAGGAGTTCTGACCTCAGAGTCTGTTCCATCAGCCATCACCTCAGGGCTGCAGAGCTCTTAGATTCAGGATCTGGGGCACAGAGGCTTCGCTTCCATCTCTGCCCCCAGCTCCTGTGTGACACCAAAACCCCCGCTATCCTCTTTGAGCTGCCGCCCCATCATCCCACGGACACCAGAATACCTGCACCTGCTAACCTTATCTCAGACGGGACAAATGCAAACATCTCTGGGCTGCCCCCTACCTTCTGGAGAGAAAGGTCAATTGGCCTTTATGGAGAGTGATTTGGGCAGCATTTTTCAGTTTTAAATGTGTGTGTTTGTGATCTGGCAGTTCTACTTCTAAAAATCACATAAGCGATATACATCTGCAAGTGAGTTAGAATATACGTATAAAGGTGTTCACTTCAGCATTGCTTATTGTAGCCAAGAAAAGCCTAAAAATAATGTAAATGCCCAAATGGATTATCCTAACCTGTGATACCAAAAAAAAAAAAAACAAAACTATTTACCATTTTAAAAGGAAGGGGAAGACCTACTGATAAAAAATTAGCCCAAGATATATTGTGTAAAAAGAATAAAGTAGATCTATACAGGATGACACAGGAAGATCACTGAAATATATTTTTCAGTACAAAAACAATTTTTTTAAATTTTTATTAGGTTAATAAAACTTACATGTGCTTATTTATATTGAGAGAGAGAGAGAGAGAGAAAATCATTTGGAAGGAAACATACTGAACTATTAACAATTTCTGCATCTAACAATGGTAAGAAGATGAAGAGCTGGTTTTTTAATTTGTTTTACTTTTCATATTTCTATGTTGTTGAACATGTTCATAATAAGTGTGTATTATATTTGTAGTGTAAAGAGAGACCAGAATTCTAGAGCTAGAAGAAACTTTGAAGATGACCACAGCCCATGGAGAGAAGCTGGCTTACTGCTGTCACAGAGCCAGCCACTGGTAGAGTCAGGCTGAGACCTTGACCTCTAGATGCCCAGTGCAGGCTGGTTTCAATCATAAGAGCAAGTCCTTTGAGAGCATATAGCCATAAAAGCAAAGAATCACTGAGGTAGCATGAAGGGAAAATCCTGGGCAAAGTGCAGAGAATGGCGTTTGGTCTTAGCTCTGTCAATTACCTACAAGGCAACATCACTTCACTTCTCTGAGCTCTATTTCAGCATCATAAGTTGGGACTGGTGATGTCTATCTCCCACAGTTATTCAAAGCTTCAGATAAGAAAGGCAGAAGGTCCTGACAGCAAACACTTGAACTTGCACCCTATACAGGTCTGTGTTCAATTATTCAGTCTCCTTCTCTGAACACTGAACCTAGCAAAATGCACCTCACTTGGTTGTTGGAGAACTGAAGTGACGAAAGCATGTAGAACAACTGTCATAGTCTAGGGACTCAATATAAGAGCCATCGTCACAATATGAAAGCTCTGTGAAGACCGACTGGGGCTTTGCAGGGTTTGGCATTAGACCGCATGTAACAGGGTCTTGTGATAATTGGGCTGGCTTCTCCTTCTAGCTTCTTCCCATTCTTTCTCACCTCCCTGAAGTAAAGTGAAATTAAGTCACTCAGTCATGTCCGACTCTTTGCAACTCCATGGACTGTAGCCTACCAGGCTCCTCCATCCATGGGATTGTCCAGGCAAGAGTACTGGAGTGGGGTGCCATTGCCTTCTCCAGGGGATCTTCCCGACCCAGGGATCAAACCTGGGTCTCCCACATTGTAGGCAGACGCTTTACCCTCTGAGCCACCAGGGAAGTCCCTGAAGCAGGATACAAATCCCCTGAGCCCCAGTCTCATGGGAGAACTACTCCCTGACACAGCTGTTCCATGGCCCAAGTTCAGAAGGCAGCTATACACTTACAGTCCTCACAGACTACAGAGCCTCACTGTGGGCAGACAGACACTCTTGGGGTCAGGAACCAGAGACAGATTCAAATCCTGAATCAGCCCCTTACAGGGTGATTCTGCAAGCAATAGAGAACCACGGCCTGATGTGAGAGATTGGATTCATTTCTCTGTATATGAACTCATGTTTCTGTTCACAGCCTCAGAAATGGAAGAAAGGCAACCCTTCCCATGCCTCTTAGGATGGAAGAAATCTACACTGCATCTCTTCTTTATCCAGTCCAGAACAGACTAAATGAGAATGGGAGGTGGGAGACTGGTAGGAGGATACAAAACATCAGAGAGTCACCACTGCAGGGGCTCAGAGCGGGGCGGGGTGGTGGGGGTGCTTTTCCAACCCCCTCCCGATGCTCAGTGTAAACACTGCCCTGGATCTCTGGTCAGGCCTCTGCTCAGCACATAACCTTCATGCCCCTCCAGAAATCCTCCCTAAACACCCCCAGGTCCTGGCTTTGCCCTCCATTCTCAGCATCTCAGGCACACCAGAGGCACTGAAGTCTACAGGGAGGCCAGGAATTGCTGGGTGGCATGACCTGCCACCACCATGAAGGGAGGGATGCTCTCTGGGCTCAGAGGCTGACTCGGGTGGGGCACAGCTTGGCATGCAGCTGGAGCTCTGCTTTTTCAGCCTGAGCGCGAGCAATCCGTCCCAGTCACCGCAGAGCCACAAAGATCAGCCTCCTCCACACTTGCCACCAAGTCAACTTCTCCTCCTTTCCTGGACGCAGATGTTTGTCAAGGGCCTGCCATGGCCTCAGCCCTGTATGGGTCCCTGAGGAGCAGCCTTGCTCCCCTCCCTGCTTTCCAAGCACCCCACACTCCCCCACACATACACCCAGTACTATTAGAGCTTGTGACTCCCCGTCCCTAGGAAAACACGAGACGAACCATGAAACTGCAGTGAGTCAGTGGTTGGTGTGTGGTTCTGATTGTGAGCGGGGCGGGAGGTCACAGAAGGGGAAAGCCTGAGCAGTCCGGCCTCCGGAGCCCCAGGGTTGTGTCTTTCTGCAAAAGCCAGGCCCCGGGCTGCAGGCAAGGCTGGCATGATTTACGATCAAGGTCCCCATTGATGGTGTTCTATGCTCAGGTCTGTAAGTAAAGGTGGGAGGTGTGAGGACAGTCACAGCTGTTTAATCACTGAATCTATGAGCAGAGACAACCAGTTCTAAGTGCATAAAGATAAACATATATTTAGGAGAAAAGAAGAAATAACAACTCTCTGAGTTTTCTGCTCCTATTCAGCCTTCACTTCTAAGTTTGGCTCCGGGGCTTTGCATTTCATTGCAAAAGTTTTCAAGAAGATCTGTTGCTTTGTTTCTATTAACGTTCTTGCCCCACCCTAGCACGTGAGGGCTGGAAAACCCCGCGAACACTCAGTACTTACAATGGGGTATGGGGAACTGGGACCTGACGGCTTATTAGAAAGCAGAGTCTCTGGCCCCACCCCGGACTTCCTGATCAGAATCCCCATTTGTTTATTTATTTTTGGCTGTGCTGGGCCTTTGTTGCTGCCCGGGTTTTGTCTAGGTGCGGGGAGCAGGGCCTGCTTCTAGTCATGGTGCACAGGCTTCTCATTGCGGTGGTTTCTCTCGTTGTGGAAGCTTCTCTCATTGTGGAACACAGGCTCCGGGCACACGGGCTCCAGTAGTTGCCCCGTGACATGTGGAATCTTCCGAGACCAGGAATCAAACCCGTGTCCCCTGCATTGGCAGGCAGATTCTTAACCACTGGACCACCAGGGAAGTCCCAGAACCTGGATTTTAGTAAGTTCCCAAGGTGTTTCTGGGCACACTCTGTATGAAGGGCTGCCTCAGCTCCAGGATGGGGGTTTCCCTCTGTGGGATGCACTCACGGCTCGAGCAGGCACAGCCGCTGATCTTTAGGAGGCATGAAGGTGAACATTCACTATTTTAACAGCTAACTTAACTGTCCATTTATAGCAAATGGTGCATCATTTACAGAAATGGCAGATGGACATGAATTGGTGTGTTTTAAAAAATGAGTCGACTTAAAGGAAAAACTTACTGAGTAATAGCAAGGGGTGTTCAGACAGGATGACGCCTTCCGAGAGGGGATGAGTATGACTGTTTCCAGAAGTGCTGATCCCGGGCAGGCCCTCACATGGGTTGCAGCGAGGAGACAGTGGCAGAGAGAGAGAGCCGGGGACTTGCCAGCGAGACTGTGAGGACAGAGGCAGGACTGGAGCCCAAGGCCGCATCCAGCTCTTGGGCCAGCCCTGCAGATGAGAAAGGACCAGGGGTGGCTAAGATGCTGAACAGGGGTGTCAGACTGGAGTTCAGCCTGAGAAGAAGAAGCAGGGTGGAGAAGCCTGAGCCAGACACCAAGGAACAAAGGAGAGAGGAATGGATTCGAACCAGCCTCTTTAGAGAGTCCCTGGATAGGAGGCAGAGGACAGGCCAGTTAACAGCTACAGGAATAAACAAGGAGGCAGGACCTCTCAAGAGTTCTCCAGAAGCACCTGAATGAGGGCGGCTCCCTTAGCATCCCCACTTCACCACTGGGGTCAAGGCAATACCCACTGGCTCCGTTTCAAACACCACTGAACCCTACTTGGTCTAAAAGAAAGAAATCCTGCCGAGTGTTCAGTTGTTGGTGGGATGAGGGAGCAGGGCTGCACAAGCCCAGTCCAAAACACTCATGGTAAAGTCACCCCTCTGGGTTAAAAAACTGAGTAACCCAGTCAGAATTCAAGGAGAGGAGGGGAAGAACACACCATCCTAGCTCCTCTCCAGGACGGGCACGATCACATATGACTCCTGCCCTTGCCTAGCAGAGTTCTGGGGCTCTGGGTTAGGTCCAGATACAAACAGCAGGGTCCGGCTCAGGAGCATGGAAAAGTGTTAGTCACTCAGTCCTATCCAACTGTATGCAACCCCATGGACTGTAGTCCACCAGGCCCCTCTGTCCATGGGACTTCCCAGGCAAAAATACTGGAGTGGGTTGCCATTGCCTTCTCCAGGAGATCTTCCCAACCCAGGTATCAAATCCGGGTCTCCTGCATTGCAGATGGATTCTTTACTGTCTGAGCCACTGGGGAAGCCCCCAGGAGTGTGGAGACTAGAGTCTCCACACTCTAAAAATCCTTAGAGGCCCTTGGTTAGGGGGAAGATCTGGGTGGTTTTTCTTTTAGCTCAGTAAATTCCCTATTTGAGACCAGGATCAGCAGACAAGGTGAAGATCAGAGCTGTCAGCTCAGCCTGTCCCAGCAGGATTTTACCACGTATTTTACTATTTCAGTGGTGCCAGATCAGGCAAAGTTCATGGAGAAGATAGGTTGTAAAGTCAAGCACCCTATTATGTTGTAATGGCAGACTTCATCTGGAGAATTCCTGATTTTAGTTGGTATGGGAGACTGATGGCTTTAATGGCCCCAACTGGACACACACATACACCTTGTATCCTTAGCCATTGTCACATGACTTTGCAGCTCCTGTCACCAAAGAGCTGGAGGTGATGTCTGTATCCGTAAGTCTGGGCTAGCCTGATGACTTGCATTGGCCAGCAGAATGCAGTGGAAGTAACAGGTTGTCATTTTAGGGTGAAAGTCTCAAGAAGCCTCATACCTCTGTCACTGGCATGAGTGGACATCCAGGCTTGCCTGCTTAGAATAGAGACACAAGAAGCCAAACCCAAGTACCCCTAGTTTCCAAATTGCCACGGATGAGATCATCCTAGATCAGCTGACAGCCAACCAACTCCAGACATAGGAGAGAGCCCACCAAGAATACCAGAGCCTCCCGCCTCCCTGTATACCTGAGAGCAATAAGCAGTTATCTTGCACCTCTGAGGTTTTGTGGTTGTTTGTAATGCAGCATTATTGGGTAACAGACAATCAAAATGGTTAGTTCATTTGTTTTCATCTGATAATCTGTCATGAAGAGTTGTGGTCCCTAATGCTCCCTCATCTCAAGTATGGATTTCAAAGAAAACTTAGCCAAAAAGGAGTTGGAAGAAAAGCTATCTGTTGACTTCTGAATTTTAAATTAAGGCAAAGACACTTTCTCTTCATTCAGAGATACAATATGACCTAAAGAATCAATTTTACTTTCATGAAACTTTCTTAAATCAATTGGATTCCCAGCTCATCTTGCTTCCTCTCAAAAAACCTTATTAAAATTATAGTAGAGAGGTTTTAAAAGGATAAGAACCCCCCAAACAGGAAAGATGAAAGAGAAGACCGTAAACAAGAGGTTTCAAGAAAATTTTGGAAGATGAGAAACAGCTGAACATCTAATGAAATGACTTCGATTTCAGCTTTTTCTCTCTCTTCAAGTACCTATCAGGGCTAAGTGAGAAGTAGCAAGCTGATTTATATACTAGAACCCTAGGAAGTCTCGGAAATCAAACACTAGCATTCCTAAAGGCAAAGGTGCTGGAAGGGACTGAAAATTACAGATGTAATTAGAAACTATACTTAACCACAGTGAAGGAGAAAAGAGAATGGAAAGATAAAATAGGGGAGCCAGCATAGAAGAGAGGCCCCCGAATAAACAAATCAAAGCCACCAAGAGGACAGTGGAGGGCGGTCCAGGATGGGAGCTACACAGTGGACTTGGAGACCCCCTTCCAGATTGGAGCAGAAGGTCGAGTTCCAGAGAGGGTGTCTCCATTGGGGGAGGGGGGTGGATAGAACTGAACTACTATCTGATATGTCTGACCATATTTAGAGGAGTTTTACAAATTTTTTGGAAAATCTAGAGATAAATTAGGATTCCCTGGTAGCTCAGCTGGTAGAGAATCCACCTGCAATGCAGGAGATCCCAGTTCAAATCCTGAGTCAGGAAGATCAACTGGAGAAGGGACAGGCTGTCCACTCCAGTATTCTTGGGCTTCCCTCGTGGCTCAGCTGGTAAAGAATCCACCTGCAGTGATGGAGACCTGGGTAAGTTAGTCTGGGTAAATTAGAGATAAGTTACTGACAGAAATATAGAAAACCGAGCAAACGACAAAAAAGAAGCAATTATTAACCACAGAAAAAAATTAAAGTTAAAAAAGAAAACCTAATCATAGTACACTACCAGCTCAGCCATAAATAATATTCAAGTTTCAGGTTGTCATAATTGTATAAATGTCGAACACTGATGTATTATCAAAGTTTGTGATAGACAGAACTGTATTGGGAGAGTGTGAGAAGAAAATGTGTGTATGTGTATGTGTCAGAAGGCTAAATTCTATCATGCAAAGCCAGTAATACTTAAAATGGAAAAATCAGAAAATATAGGTATGATCATATTATTTTAAAATATGGAGATAAAAATACAGAGAAAAGAGTTGAAGTGATTGCCTCAAGAAAGCAAGACTGAAGATGTAGAATGGGAACAGCTTTCTTCTGCTAGAAGCCCTGTCATAGCAGTTAGCTTTTTGAACAATGTATTGAGTTGGCCAAAAAGTTCATTCAAGTGTTTCCACAGGATGTTATGAAAAATCCAAAAAAACTTTTTGGCCTACCCAATATTTAGGTATTACTGCAATAAAATTTTAAATTAAATTTTTTAAAAACCAATCGAAGACCACATGTATTAAAATTACAGATTATAATATACATTCATTAAGCAAACATTTGATAGTCACCTACAGAAACATCAGAGCAGGACATATTCCCCACTTCCTGAGCTAAGCGCCTAGTAGGGAAAACAGGCCTACTAAGTGTCTGTGACTCTATGTACTGTGACACGACGTCACAGTGGCAACGATTGGGAAAGCTTTGTAGATTTAATCGGTTGTTCATCTATTTCCTATCTTCTAAAGTTTTCGTGAAATCTCTTGTTTGCTCTTTTCTCTTTCATCTTCTCCATTTGGGGGGCTCTTATCTTTTGAAAACCCCTCTATTGTAATTTTAATAAGGTTTTTGAGTGGGAGCAGAGATGAACTAGAAATCCAAGCTAATTCTGGGTGTTCTTCTTCTACTGTTCTGCTTCTCAACCAAAAAAAAAACCTTAAAATCTCTTTACTGCTGTATCACCTCCTTAACACGGTTTGCCCAAAAGAAGGGCTGATATCCATCATCATCATAGCATATCAGCATAATGAAGGGAAGGCCCTCCCCATCTCTAAGATGTGCAGAAGTAGAGCTGGAGCAAGCTTCTGGGCACAGAGAGGTATCCAGGCTGAGCCCCAAAGGTCAGTAGATATTTCTCAAAAGGTCTAGGAACAGGTGAGTCGGGGGACACTGCCTGGTGAGAGACTGGACCCACAGACCCCAGGGGCCTCCATGGATGGGAGGGTCAGCACAGGCCACACAGAGCAGCCTGCCCTCTGCCATCCCTGACAGTTTTCTGAGAGACCGCCGGCAGAAGCAGCAGCTCCTGACCACCAGCCCTGACCGGGACAGCAGCAGGTCAGATTCAACATCCTAAAGCTGTCCTCTTGTTCACTTCAAAATCAGACATCCTCCAATTGCTCCCTCCTGGGGAGCTGTCAGGCCAGCTGCTTCCTGACGGCACCAAGGGAGGGGAAGCAATTCATCTGCTGGGTCTGACTGTGGCTAAATGAGACTGAAGGCAGAGGGGGGGCACCTTCTGCCAGAGACCGTTCACTCGGGGCAGCTACGAAGAACCTCAGAGAGGATAACGGGAAGAGAATGCATCGAAGGAAGGGAGGGCCTTGGAAATCCTCAAAGCAATCCCTCCTCACTTCACCATGGAGAAACCCAGGCACAGAGATGGGAATCAACTTACTCAAGGTCACACTGTAGTTTAGGGGAAGACTCTGACTTAGGGTGATAAAACCCAGCTTTTCTAGAATGCTTGTGGTGTGCTAAACCTTTATCTACATATACTCCCCAGAACCTGTGAGATAAGAATCCTTGTATACTATATGAGGATTTCCATTTTACAAATTAAGAAACTGAGGCTCAGAGACTTTCCTGGTGGTCCAGTGGTTGAGAATCCGCCTCCCAATGCAGGGGACGTGGGTTCAATCCTTGGTGGGGGGAGCTAAGACCCCACATGCTGCCGGGCAACTAAGCCCATGCCACGACTACGGAGCCCACACAGCGTAGCTGCTGAGCCCATGCTCCACAACAAGAGAGGCCCAAAGGCTGCAACGAAGAGCCTGTGTGCCACAGTGAAGACCCGGGGCAGCCAAAATCAGAAAATAAAGTAAAAATATAAACAATAACCTAGGAAAATAAACTTTCCATTAAAAAAAGAAAGAAAGAAACGGAGGCTTAGATGTTGAATTAAGTAGTCCAAATCAACTCGTACATGAGAAAGCTGGGACTTGAACTCCATATGACCATTCCAATCTAATTCCTCACTGTGGATCTTAACCATTGGACATACTACCTCTTGGAGTTAGAATCAAGGTCCCTTATTGCAAACGAGGGCCCAGCCTGCTGCCCCCTAATGCACAATCATGCCCAAACTCTGCTTGTTTATGCCAGTGCCCTCCTGCTCTGACGAGTATCAGTTTTCCCCTCCACCTCTGTCTCTCTTCCCCTTGAGTGTCTGTCTCCATCTCTGTCACTGTCTCTGCACTCTGTTTCTCTGTGTAAACGTCAGTGCCTATCTTTGTTCTGTGTGTTCCTATCTCTGGGTATGTATGTGTATCTGTCTGTCTCTCTCTCCCACTGAATAGCTGAGAAACAGAATTCCACAGTGGATGGATGGATGGACGGATGGATGTATGGATGGATGAGGGACCGCATCCATCCACAAACAGAAGACATGGTAATGAGCAAGCACATCCCCACCTGAGCATCGCTGGCAGTTAAGTCTCTCAGAGCCATTGATCTGCCTCCCCATCTAATGCCCTCCCTCCCCAAGGCCTGTGCATTCCATTTCCGTCTTAACCCAAAGCTGCTTCCCTAGGGTTTGGTGGCTTGTATCCAGTTTTATTGTTGATACAGATCTTTATCTGCCCTGGGCTTATAACTGACATTTAAATTACTCTGCAAACAACGAATCAATATTTATGGATTCTCGGGCCAATGTATTTGCCAAACCTGATGTCCCATGTTTCTCCCAGGCCATGAGTCAAGGTCAAGACTTTGTCTAATTAGAAATGGGGGAACTGGGTCTGCCTCTAAGCAAAGGTCTCAAATTAGAATACACCAAAGCAGCTCCCCATTGGAAAGTCAATTCACTTCACAAACACTGGGCATTTCCTGTGTGTGCAAAGCACCATGTTAAACCTCAAGGAGAGACCAGAATGAATAAATCAGATCCCCAGCCTTGAGAGGTTCTCACACTAGGAGGAGACAGAGGCACACACAGGTTACTACAAGAAGACTGCACCCAGGGTTGCAGCAGAGATCCAAACACAGTCCGTGAAAGGAAAAAGTAATTCCAATAAGTGGAACTTCTTGGAGGACTCCCTGGAGGAGGAAGGGCATTCCAGGAGGGGAAAACAGCCAGCCAGGGTCAACAAGAACTGGAGGTACAGTACAGGTTTCAGAGCTGGAAGAAAAGGTTCACAGGAAAGAATCACAGAATGGTAACTGAAGGCCTGGTGCCTGGAAAGCTCTGGAAACCTACCTGAGGCCTGTGGCTTTCCTTCTGCAGGTAACGGGGAGCAATCACAGGTCTCTGAGATAGGGAGGCACCCCAGTAGAGCTGAGCCTCTGGGAGCTCCCTAGGAGCAGCAGGAAGCACGTGAATCAAAGGGAAGCAGGGCCTTAAACTGCAAGAATGGAGGTAGGATCTGTGAGATGCCCCAGTGTGGAATCCAGCATCCCAGGGCCTCCTTCCCGAGGGCATGGCAGGATGGCTTGGCCATTTTTTTCTCACTCTTTTAAGCATGTCTCTCCTCCACCTTCAGAAAAACAACAAACACGAGACTGATGCTCCTGGGCCCTCTTTGGCGCCGTGAGTTATAGAGGTGGCCTTAATCGTGGAGGCTAAACCGTTTATCACCCCAGTGAATTTAAGCTCTGGTTCCAGGAAAACAGACAAGCAATCGCTTGTCCCTGCATCAGCACACACACACGTTCCCAGGCAGTGATTTATCTGCCCAGCTGCCCCCACCGGCTCCACTGCAGAAACCCTGCCCTCAAGATAAAGCTTCCTGGTGGCATCACCCCCTGCATGGGGCATGGTCTGGGCACTTTGGCAGTGGGATGTGAGCTCCTGGAGTCTGGGGAGGTGGCCTTGGGATCGGAAGGAGCTACAGAGCACCAGTGAGGGGTCAGCAGGGCTGCTTCGCCACCAGGCTCTGTGGGGCACCGGAGTCCACGATGCACCCGGGGTCCACGAGCATGTTGTCAATCTTTTCAAAATCAGGAGAAATGAACATATTCATCTTTATAACACCACGGTCACAAAACATAATTTTCAGTAATTTTTTAATGGAGAGGTGGGGCCCATGAAGGCAAAAGGCCCAGAGCCCATGAAAGTCACACCATGGCCCTGCCACCCTGAGCTAGGCCCTGGGTTCCCATTCCCTGGCAGTGGAAATGGATAAAGTCAGGCAGAGCCAGGGGCAAATCCTACCTACATTACTCAGTGGCTCTAATTCCTGCTCTGTACCTCAGTTTCCTCATCTGTGAAATGGGCTGATGATCTGAACCTTGCAGATAGATTGAGAGGGCAGGAGATGTGTGTGATGTCTAGCAGAGAGGCACTGGTACCTACAATTATTGCCCAAACTCAGTTTACATTCTCTTTTCCCTAGAAAGTCCTCTCAAGTCTTGCCTTCCCATGCCAGGCCTTCACATGGCCTCCCCCTAAACAACTGTGCTATGGGCCACAAAGAGGCCCCAGGAACCTCAGCATCTCTCTGAAGTTTTCAGCTGGACCACACTCAGAAGCTGCTAACTGTGGAGAGGCTGTTCAGGTCAGGGCATTGGTCACTGGCTTGAGGGCAGGGACCATTCCTTACACTTCATTCTGTCTCCCACAGCATTAGGCACGGGGCCATACCCAGGAGGGCTCTCTGAACAATAATTGGTTGAGGATCCTTGTAGTTTTCTCTTGTTACTTCCACTCTAAACTCTAACAATTGATGTTCATTGGTTCACTCAACTTCATCCTCATGGCTGCACATGCAGGCCTGCCCAACTTGCTTAGCCTGCCTCATACCACTCTCTCCTCCTCCTGGCCACACGTAAACCTCAGGATTCTTGCACATGCTGTCTGCTCCAGCCAGACACAAACCCCAGGACCCTTGCACATGCTGATGCTGTCTACTCCTCCAGGAATTCTCTTCTGCCCACAGTCTGCGTGTCAGATTTCTCATTCATTCTTCAGGTATCATTTAGACATCACCTCCACAGGCAGGCCTTCCCTGACCACCTCCCTAAAATGGATTCTTCCATTGTTTCTTTTAGCTCTGAGCCTAAGTTCTCCACATGCTTAACCCAAATATCTTGTCTGCCATCTCTCTCAACACATATAAATTGCTTGAGAGCAAAACACTTGGCCAATTCAACTCATTCCTGTGTTATACAATACCTAGCACAGTGCTGGACTCTGAAGAATGCCTGCAAATGAATGACTGAGTGGATGGATAGATTAATTACCTCATTAGGAAGTATTGGGTGCTCACTGTATACTGGGCAGGCACTGAGGGGCCAGCGGAAGTAGCTGTGACTCAGCAAGGTGACTCTCACAGCCTGGAGTGGCCGGGTGTGGCAGAAAGAGCAGAGCATCCCTGTGGGAGACTCAAATGACACCCAGACAACTCACTTACAGAGCTGATCCCCCAGGGGGGACACAAGACATCTTTAGGGCCTAACACAGGCCTTCCGTGCGTGAAATGAAACACTGGGATTTCCATCAAACTTTACCAGAGCCTTAGCCTGGTAGGATTATCACATACTTTTTTGAAAGAATTTGGTTTCACTCATTCAGACAACAAATATGCATTAAGCTCCTCCGATGTACCAAACACCGTGGTTAGGTGGAATGTTCAGTGATGAACAAAAGCAGTCACTGTGTGCGGAGTGAAGAATAGAGAAGGACACATAAGCTAAAAATATATATTTTTAATAATTAAAGTGGCACAGTGGTAAAGAATCCTCCTGTCAAAGCACAACATGCAGGAGATGCAGGTTAGATCCTTGGGCTGGGAAGATCCCTTGGAGTAGGGAATGACAGTGTTGCAGGAAGGGTGACCCCTTCCAGGGCCCAAGAGTGGGCTCTTATCTAACACTAGGAAATGAATTGTCCGAGAAGACATATGCGCAGACAAAGCAAGAGATTTTATTGCGCAGGGGCCCCCGGGTGGAGAGCAGTAGGGTGAGAGAACCCAGGAGAACAGCTCAGCTATGTGGCTCCCCATCTCAGGTTTTATGGCGGTGGGATTAGTTGCCGGGTTGTCTCTGTCCGACCATTCTGACTCAGAGTCCCTCCTGGTGGTGCACACATTGCTGAGCCAAGGTGGATGCCAGTGAGGAGGATTCTGGGACGTGGTCTCACACGGGGTGCCTCCTTTTGACCTTTCCCAAACTCTTGCGCTGGGTGGTGGCTTATTAGCTCCGTATTCCTTACCAGGACCTCCTGTCGTAAAACGACTCATGCAAATGGTTGCTATGGTGCCTGGCCAGGGTGGGCGGTTTCAGTCAGTGTGCTTCCCCTAACATCAACCCACTCCGGTATTCTTGCCTGGAGAATCCCATGGACTCTCTCCCATGGAGGAGCCTGGCAGACGACAGCTCACGGGGTTGCAAATTGTTGGACACGACTGAGCAACTGAGCACACATGCACAAAGTAGGGCCAGACATCTAGAACATCAGTTCTAGAAGGATCTCAGACATTCAACTAGTACGCATCAGAACCGCCTGGAGGGCCTGTGACCCTCTGGGTTATTGCTCGGCCAGTACTTTCCACCTGAGATCACTAGACCACCAGGCGGTGTAAAAAGAGGGGGGTGTCTGACAGCAGGGGCAGAGGACACATCAGAGGCATCTACATGCCCCACTTCAGTGAGGACAGATCTTTGAGAAGGAGTTACTGCCTTGGGGGCCAGGGGTGCTCTCCATCCTCCCACCCAGCCCAGAGTTCTGCCAGCATGCGGGTGGGGTGGCAGGAGCTTCAGCACCTCTGCCCACAGCATCCGCTCCCTTGGGGCACACACAGATCAGGGAGAGGGTCTTGTCCTGCTTCTCAGAGACAAATGTTGCCTTAGTCCACTACCACCTGATGCTGAGAGCCAACTCATTGGAAAAACCCTGATGCTGGGAAAGATTGAGAGCAGGCAACAGAGGATGAGATTGATGGATGACATCATCGACTCAGTGGACATGAATCTGAACAAACTCTGGGAGATGGTGAAGGACAGGGAAGCCTGGCCTGCTGCAGTGCATGGGGTTGCAGAGCCAGACACAACTGAGTGACTGAACGACAACAGTCCACTGCACCTCTAGTGTGTATGTGCAGTCATATACGTGTGAGTGCAAATGTGTGTCTGTCAATGTGTGCAAAGGCGTCTGAGTGTGACTGCACGTGGGGCGCACAGATGCGATAGTGAGCATGCGAATGTGCATGCGTGTGGCTCTGAGTGTCTGTGAGTAGATCTGGATGGATGCGTGTGACCATGTGTGCGCTCAAGGCAGCGCACGTGAGAGTGCGCCTGGCTCCGGCCCAGCGGGGCCCCGCCCTCGCTCGCTCCCTCCTCCCAGGAAGGAAGCTGCAGGGAAGGGGCCAGATGGTCTCCTCTGACCTGCTATTTATCATCCCGGCAAAAGCTTATTCAGTTTAATGCTCTTCGGCAATTCATTTAAGGGCTCTGTTTGTTTCTGCTGATGAGGACTGTTAATTTGCACAGCGGTCTCATTAGGCCTAAACCACCAATTAATTCCTTTTGTTCTCATTAAATGGCTGATTCCTAAACATTTCGTGGACAACAATGGGCCGCCCTGGCCCAGGCGCAGCTGACAGGGCGGGGGAGCAGGTACGATGGGGACTCTCCTGAGCCCCCACGGCCCTGACACAGCCACCCGGCCCTGACACAGCCACCCGGGGCCACCCCTGCTGAGGTCTGTAAACCCCTGGGTCCTGCCACCCACGCACTGGGCTGCAAATCAGGGCCTCAAAGCCCAGCGCCTGGAAGGGTCGGACAAGCCAGGCTGAGCAGGAGCCTTTGTTTGCTGGAGGTGCCAGCTGGCTCCTTCACCGTCTGGAGTCCAGGGGGGGTGCAGAAGTAGGTGGGGTGGGAGGGTGGTGTCCCCGCTACACAGAGATGCACTTGAGACCCCGCTGTACCAGCAAGATCACTCCCCACCACCCGAGTCAGGGGAATCTGTTTCCTCCCTGGAAAAGAAGGGCGCTGGGCTACCAGCAGGGTGTTTGTTTCCAAAGACTCTGAGCCGTTTTGTATTCAAATACAGCCTCTCACAGGGGCCCAGGACAGAAGCGCTTCTCTAGCTGGAGTCCCACCCCACGGTAGGCCGCCCCTTCACAAGGCTCCCCCATCTCTCCTCTCCGTGTCTCCCCCTCCTCTTCAGATCACCCCTCCCCAACCCCACCCCACGAAGCCAGGACCCTTAAGGGCTGCTGGGTGCCCAGGGTGGAGGCCTCTGGACTCGCTGTTCTCTGAGAGTCCAAGGGCCACATTTTTAAGGAGCTTAAATGGCCTGGGTCTCTGTTCCCGCTCTCCTCTGTTCTGGCAGCTGTGTGACCGCCAACCCTGCAGGGTCACAGGGGGCTGGTGAAGGAGAAGAGGCACAGCAAGGCCGTGGAAAGTCCCAAGAAGGCACAGCCGGTTTACACCAGAGTTTGAGTCCCCACTCTACCACTGCCTAGCCATCATTTGGCCTCATCTGTGAAATGGGTATAACATAAGCACCTCCCTCCCGGCGATGGAGATAGGATGACAGGAGTCAGTACTGGAGTTCCTGGCACACAGCAATTGGCCCCAGTAAATGTTAGATAATAGCTAATCCTGATTCCTATTAACTGGACAATGACTTATCTGCCTTGCTTCCTCTTCCAGCCTCACTCCCCTCCTCCCTGCTCCCCACACTCCCTCACTCACCTCCTCGATCAGATCATTCCAGCTGCCTGGTTGCTCCCAGCTCCCCAACCCTAGGGCTTTTCTAAGTCAGCTCATTGCACACACACTGTCTTCATCCCCACATAGGGTTACCAGATTTAGCAAATAAAAGTGTAGAACGATATATTTGAATTTCAGAGAGATGACAAATAATCTTTTTGTTGTGACTCTTTGAGACCCTGACTCTTTGCAACCCCATGGACTATACAGTCCATGGAATTCTCCAGGCCAGAATACTGGAGTGGGTAGCCTTTCCCTTCTCCAGGGGATCTTCCCAACCCAGGGATCGAAGCCAGGTCTCCCGCATTGCAGGCAGATTCTTTACCAGCTGAGCCACCAAAGAATGCTGGAGTGGGTAGGCTATGGCTTCTCCAGCGAATCTTCCTGACCCAGGAATCAAACTGGGGTCTCCTGAATTGCAGACGGATTCTTTACCAACTGAGCTATCAGGAAAGCCCCAATCTTTTAGTACACATAAGTTTCAAATATCATATGGGTTGTACTTACCCTAAAATGATTAGTTGTTTATCTAAAATGAAAATGTAACTGGGCATCTTGTATTTTATTCTGGCTCATTGCATGTCTAGTGAACTAGCCCCAATCCATGTATAGTGAACTTCTACTTATTCTTCCAGACTCAAATCAAGCACCACTTCCTCTAGGAAGCCCTCCCTGATCCCCAATTAATGTAGCTGCCCCCTCTCCCCCGTCAGTGCTCTCATAGCTCCGTGGGCTGGATGACCTCGACCCAGCTCTGATCACACTTTTCACAATGTTTTGTGATCAGTAATGCACTTATCCATCCCTCCTACTATCTTATGAATCCCTTGCAGTGGTGGGGAGGGTATTTCATCTAGAATGCCTTTTTCCAAACCTGCTCCTCACTATCTCCTCCCTCCCCAGTGAGCACTGTACTCAGATGAGGAACTCTTTCTTATCCCCACCAGCAGACAAGGGAGGGCAGGCAGGAGGTGGGAGTGGGACAGACAGGCAGCTGCCACCCAACACGTCTGTTCTCCCGTTGCCTTAGTAACAAATCCCTGGGGCAACCTTGCACCCAGCTTTAAGACATTTCCCAGCCTCCTTTGCAGCTAGGTAAGGCCATTCATTGGGCTTCCCTGGTGGCTCAGATGGTAAAGAATCTGCCTGTAATGCAGGAGACCTGGGTTCAATCCCTGGGGTGGGAAGATCCCCTAGAGAAAAGAATGGCTACCCACTCCAGTATTTTTACCTGGAGAATTCCACGGACAGAGGAGTCTGGCTGGCTAGAGTCCATGGTCTCACAAAGAATTGGACGTGACTGAGCGACTAACACTTTTACTTTTCACTTTTCAAGGCCGCGCACTAAGTGATGGCCAATGAGAGTTGTGTAGGACTTCCAGGAGAGCTGGGAGGTGGTGACTTTGTCCTTTTCCTTTGCTCTTTCCTGCTGCATGGAATGCAGATGTGCTAACTGGAGCTTTACTATCCTGGACAGCAAAGAAATCTCCCTTTGACACAGAGAATGGTACTGTATCTCTTCCAAACCTATGCACTATAAAACATCCATAAAAAAACATGTTCTGAGAACAAAAGCTGCCTGTGGCTCTGCTTATAAGATGCCTGAATACACAAGAGGCCTGCAGAACACTGTCTTACAGTGTGGCAACCTCTCCACGGTGTGGACAACCTGCTCATCTGTGAATATATGGTTCCTGATTGGGCTTTAAGGAAACTAGGAATAATTCAAGAAAGCCCCATTGCAACTCTGTTGACACTCCCCGGCTCCCCGTAGCATTACTACTGTTACCTGCCTGACATTCCCCTCTTTCTGGCAACAGTATCCTCACTTCTTTGGGGAGCTCCCTACCTCTCACCTGCCCACCAGTGAGGCTGTCAAAGGGGCCACCCTCCAGAGCACCCACCCCAGCCACAGACGCCAATATGGGACTCAAGCTGGGCCAAGTGAGCCCTTCTCAAGGGTCTTTCAACTTGGGAAGAAGCTAGAAAGCTCTGGATGGGAGTCACGGGCAGTCAGGATGCTCCGTGTTGCAGAGAAAACTGGCAGAGGAACAAACGCTGACATGAGATGCGATACAAGTGGAGTTCATATGGGTGGTAGTGGTCTGCTGCCTGGGAGACCACTACCTTGTTCCTTCCGTAGGTCAGTCTCTCAAGTCAGTGAAGCCCTTCTTCTGCCCAGCTAGTTTGAAATGGATTGTCAGGAACCATAGCTTGGAATCCAAACGACAACTTCCCCAGTTGGGAGACCTAAGACCAATGAGCCTCTTCTGTGTCCACTCTGTATCAGCCTTTGGGAGAAGGAAAAGCAACACCCAACGAGCCCACCCACCTGGACCATCTACACACAACGCCATAGAGACCCCACCAGTGGAGGGTGTGCCTCAGAACACATGGTTAAAAGATCAGAAAGCCCCCAACCCTTCTCCATCCCACGGCTAGACTGAGCCAGCAGAGGGAAGCAGGAAGCAAAGCCTCAGCTGACCTTTGCTACCTGCTGGCGTGTGAACAATCTCCACCCAAGCCCCATCAAAGCTGCCCTGAGAAGGCAGGTGCCGCCTGCCCTCGCCACATTATTAGAATTCATTTCCATATGTTCATTTCGTCTTCTCTCCAGGATAATTGTTCTTCTGGGGCTCAGGGTGTGGGAGGGCAGGAGGTGCACTCCTGTTTATCAACTTACTAAATGCTTGCTTTAAATTAAAACCCACACCACATGCTGGCTCATCCGGGAATAATACGAAGACCGACTGTTCCCTGCCTTCTGCTCTCAGTGCCAGTTTGATTTACACCTGCTCTTCTCACTTGGGGACATCCCTTCTGGAATCACCCAGCAACAACCTAGTTCCTACAGCTCCCAATCCATTCTTCCCCTCTTCAGCAGAAGAGGACGCACAGACGGGATGGAGCCTTCGAGCCCTCTACCCTGGCAGCCCGCTCTGTTCAAACAGTGGGTCTGTTTCTATCAGTCAACAAGCCATTATTGTACCTTCTCTGTGCCAGGCTTAGTGCTAAACCCTTCACATACATTATCTCATCTAATCTGATCTAATCTTCCTAACAAACCTGATAGAGGTATGATCATCCCTTTCCCAGAGGAGAAAGCAGAGGTTCGGAAGGAGAGGCAGAATGACCCAGGCAAGGTCAGACAGCTGCCAGGCAGTGGAACCAGCACTCCTGCCTAGGACTGTCTCACTTTAAAGCCACACCCACCACACAGCTTGCTGTTGTTTAGTCATTCAGTCATGTCTGACTGTTTGCCACCCCATGGACTGCAGCACGCCAGGCTTCCCTGTCCATCGCTATCTCCCGGAGCCTGCTCAAACTCATGTCTATTGAGTCAATGATGCCACTTAACCTTCTCATCCTCTCCTGTCCCCTTCTCCTCCTGCCCTCGATCTTTCCCAGCATTAGAGTCTTTTCCAGCAAATTAGCTCTTCGCATCAGGTGGCCAAAGTATTGGAGCTTCAGTTTCAGCATCAGTCCTTCCAGTGAATATTCAGGGTTGATTTCCTTTAGGATGGACTGGTTTGATCTCCTTTCTGTCCGCATAGCTATTTATCATCAATCTAGTTTCCATTATCCAACTGCTCCCCTCCTGACCTGTGGCCACTAGGACCAGATCACAGTTGTTTTGTATGCATATTGAATCCACCCTCCTGGCCACTCATCTAGCAGGGTTTGATTAACAGGAAGAGGGATTCAGCTTCTGCCCCAATCTGCCTTACATTGACTGAAATGTGTCCATTAATCCCTTGGGTTAAGGCATGTGGTCCCTAGATATTCCCCTTTAAATGTGCATCTTCCCAATGTATTAGTTATCTATTGCTGCCAAACAAACAAGCCCAAAACTCGGTGGCTTTAAACAACCACTCTTCTGTTTGCTCACTAATCTGAGGGTCAGAGATTTGAGCTGGACCTTTCTGGGCAGGACTTCTGCTGGTTTCATCTGGCCTTGCTCACACAGCCACACTCATCTGGTGGCTGTCTGGGGCTGGACGATATAAGATGACCTTGAAGTGGTGGCTGGCACAGGTGATTGTCTGGAGCTCTAAGCAGGTGACAGTGGAAGCTGTAAGATCTCTTGAGACCTATACTCAGAAATGCCATAATATCACTTCCATTGTATTTGGTTGGTCAAAGAAGCCACAGGGGTGAAGAAATAGATTCCCCTTCTTGATGGGGTAAAGGGACACACACACAGAGATGGGAGAAATTTGTGGCCATTTGTTTGCAATCTGCCAAACTTGGGAAGGTTAGTGAATTAAGGTGCCTCTAAGCCAGGTTTTCTCCATCTGGTACTACTGATGTATTGGGACAGGTAACTCAGATGATTCTTTTATGGAGGGCTGTGCTGTACATTCGGAGAAGGCAATGGCAACCCACTCCAGTACTCTTGCTTGGAAAATCCCATGGATGAAGGAGCCTGGTGGGCTACAGTCCATGGGGTCACTAAGAGTCGGACACGACTGAGCGACTTCACTTTCACTTCTCATTTTCATGCATTGGAGAAGGAAATGGCAACCCACTTCAGTGTTCTTGCCTCGAGAATCCCAGGGACGGGGGAGCCTGGTGGGCTGCCGTCTATGGAGTCGCACAGAGTCGGACACGACTGAAGTGACTTAGCAGCAGCAGTGCTGTCCATTGCAGGATGTTTAGCAGCATCGCTGGCCTCTGCCTACCAGATACCAAGAGCACCATCCCCAGCCCCCACCCAGCTGTGACAACCGAAATGTCTGCTAACGCTGTCCAATGTCACCTTGAGGGCAAAGTCCACTGCTCAAAACCGAGGGCCCCCAAGAGGCTGATCCTAAAACCCCTCTTAGCAGGCCCCTTTGGCTCCTGTGATAAGCAGTTCTCAGTGCTGAGCAGCTGAGAAGTGGCCCTTGGAGAGTGGGAAGCAGGAGGTACAATTTGGGAGCCCAGCCCCACCTTCGCCAGCCCTGCTCAGCATGGGCGCTCCTAGTCGGGCCAGGGTCACCAGAGCGTGGTCAGTCCCGCCAGCCCACGGCAGGCAGAGCAGCCCTGATGCAGTGGCTCTGACTCCAGCCTGTGTCCTTGGTCCCCATGTGCTCACTGGGCTGTGGCCTTTCCTCGGCCACCCTCCTGGCTCACTTGGCAAGACCAGAGCTCGTCTAGCCGGAAGGATTGGACTTCACACTTGCCCGGCTTCTGCCAGCTCCCTCCCAAGGCGGGAGACGCTTTCTAAGTGGATAGACTACTGGAACCACAGACCTGTAGCCCATCCAGCCTGAGCAGCACCGTCACCTGAGATAGCCCAGCAGATCTCCAGGCACACGCAGCCAGCTACACGTGCTTTCACACTGTACCCAGGATCTGACCACCTCCCACTCCGCCTGCTGCTACCACCCTAGACCCGCCACTGGCACTTCTCACCTTTGTGGTCCTTCCCTGGGTCTCCCATTCTACCCTGGCCCCAACAGTCCAGGCTCCGCCTAGCAGCAGTGTGATCCTATTAAAACACAGGTGCAATCCTGGCGTGGCTCTGCTTGAATCTCCTATGGCTCCCATGTTCTCAGAGGCAAAGCCCAGGTCTTTGCTGGATGCAGCCTACGAGACCCTATGGGGTCTGGCCCCTGCTGCTCTCAGCCTCATCTCCCACCGCTCTCTGTCTTGCTCACTCTGCCCTAGCCATGCTGTTCACTGCTGCTCCTGAGACACACTCCTGCCTCGGAGCCTTTGCACTTGCCCCTTTGTCTAGCGAGCTCTTCCTCTGCACATTCACAGGCTTCCCCTTCATATCTTTCAGTTCTTTTCTCTAAGGGATCATTTCCAGGGCATCCTCTGGTCATCCATTCAAAAATATCAGCCCCATCACGCCTATTCCCTCTCTCTGCCTTATTCTCTCCAAGCACTAATCACATTCTAGCATGTGACCCATTTTACCTTATGTTGTTTATTGTCTATTTCCCACACTCATTGACTCTGTGATGCTATGGACTGTAGCCATATCCTCTGTCCATGGGATTCTCCAGGCAAGTATACTGGAATGGGTTGCCACGCCCTCCTCCAGGGGATCTTCCCATCCCAGGGATGGAATCTGCATCTCTTATGTCTCCTGGCAGGCAGGTTCTTTACCACTAGTGCCACCTGGGAAACCCTTCCCAATGTATACATATATCAAAACAATACACTGTATACCTTAAAAATTAATAAAATTAAATACATTCATTTTGTCAACCATACCTCAATAAGGCTGGGCAGAAAAAAATCTAATGTTGGTTGGGCCCTCAGCCAGCCTTCAAGAAACATTGAGCTAAGATGTGTGGCTAATGCAGCTCTACAGTGGACTGAGTCATTCTCCCTGACCATGGAGGGTGGTCTCACACCAGAAAGGGTCCATATGGAGGCTTCCCAAGGCAGGCAAGGCTGGTGGCTGAGCTAAGATGGATGAGTCATTTGCTGTGCCCATCACACCTCCTCTCCAGGGAGCTTGGGACAAATAGATGGGCCCTGGGACACCTGGACCATTTAAACAAGAGTGTTGGGCTTGTGGTCTGAAGAGGGATAGAGATCACCAGGATTTTACTCGGCTGTATCAGGAGCTCAGTGATGACCACCATGTGGGCCTGGGGCCTGGGAAGGTGAAGAAACACAGCCAAGTTCCAGCAGAAAGCAGGGCCGTGCCTTCAGGACAGGCGGACACTATCATCAGAGGGTCCGTGTGTGGTCCCACGATCCAGCTCTACAGTCATGGCTTCCTTTTAGATGCTTGCCAAGAATTCAGAAAAGCTCCTTTGGACAGTTCCCTCTGCTTTTTCTGCAAGGCACTAACCACGGAGTTATTTAATTAAAACCTTTTGTAATCAGTTGCTTAGTTGAAAGTGAAGGTCTGCCCACTCACAATCCATTCCCACCTCCTGCTCCGACAGGTCCTTCCAAGAGAACAAATGCCTACACGCACAGAATCCCTTGCAGCTAGGGTCCCATGCTGACCTGGGTTCTACCGATTGATGTACTCATCTGAAACTCAAATTCAGAACAAAGGCAAGAGAGGAGAGAGACAATCATGAGGCTCCTATTTTGTAGAAGAGGCATCAGTGTTCTAGAACATGCAACACTGACAGCAGCTGCCCAGATGTGGCCTGAATGGGACATTCTCGGGGGCCTAGGAGCTCAGCCTAGTTAATGCCTGTTTCCCCGACCTTGCAGCAGTTCTAAAAGCCACTTTAATAATACATTTTTAATAAAACAAAATAAAAACAACAAACATAAAATTAAAAATAAAAGTTGTATATATAGATAGATAGATATAGGCTACTTAATACCCTGCATTAAGTCCCTTGCTGCATAAATAGCCAGAGAAGATTCAATTCCTGGAAGCTGAACCCTGATTGATTCAGTCATCCAATGCCAGAGTCTCCATGAAGACAGTCCACAGCTGTCTTGTCCACCACTGAATCTCCAATCTCCATCTGGAACCTGGAATATAGTAGGTGCTCAGGAAATACTCATGATGGACTGACTAGATGAATGCATTTCCAGGCTACCTTACAGTTGCTCAGTGAAGTTCAGAGAAGAGGGATGTCGCTATGGGGGGGTCCAACTTTCCATCCAGTGACAGCCTCCAGGGTCTAAATGGGACAGCTTGGCAACCAAGCCTTTCCACCTGCTGGCTTTGCCCCTTACTCACCCAGCATCATCTGCATATATGAGATTGTTGATACTTCTCCAAGCAATCTTGATTCCAGCTTGAGATTCCCTTCACTTCATGGAAAATAGAAGGGGAAATGGGGAAATAAAGTAAAACAGATTTTATTTTTTGGGGCTCCCAAATCACTGCAGACAGTGACTACAGCCATGAAATTAAAAGACACTCACTCCTTGAAAGGAAAGCAATGATAAACTTAGACAGCATATTAAAAAGCAGACACATTGCTTTGCCGACAAAGGTCCATACAGTCAAAGCTATGGTTTTTTTCAGTAATCATGTATGGATGTGAGAACCGGACCATAAAGAAGACTGAGTGCCAAAGAATTGATTCCTTTGAATTATGGTGCTGGAGAAGACTCTTGAGAGTCCCTTGGACTGCAAGGAGATCAAACCAGTCAATTCTAAAGGAAATCGATCCAGAACATTCATTAGAAGGACTGATGCTGAAACTGAAGCTCCAATACTTTGGCCTCCTGATGCAAAGAGCCTACTCATTGGAAAAGACCCTGATGCTGGGAAAGATTAAGGACAGGAGGAGAAGGGGACAACATAGGAAAAAGATGGTTAGGTGGCATCACTGACTCAATGGACATGACTTTGAGCAAACTCTGGGATATAGTGGAGGACAGAGGAGCCTGGTGTGCTGCAGTCCATGGGGTCACAAAGAGTTGGACATGACTGAGCAACTGAACAACAACCTTACCAAGCATCAGCCTCCTTATGAGAGCTGAAGGATAAGGAGTAAGGAAAGGAACCAATTCCTCTCCATCCCTGGTCCCTGCTCCTCCTGCCACCCATGAGTGATGGTTTGAAATGTTTGATTTCACCTCACCAAAAGTCTTCTTCCCACAGGCCCCTAAACACTTTACAACAAAACAAACCCAGCTAGGGTGGGTGCAAACTAGTTCTATTGATTTGCAATTAGAAGAATCAATTAGGAAAAATATTACAGCAGTTTCTAACCCCTGCCATTAAAAAAATCACTCCACTTGGAAGGTTCTGAGTGGTCACATCCTTCCCTGGGCTTCAGAACTACTCTCTGTGCCGCTGTACTCAGAGACACAGCCTGGGAAACCTCAGCTTTCCCTCTGGAGCACTTCCTCTGGTCATCTAGAATGATAATAAAAGCCCGACTCTCTAGTTCTGGCGCTCACCTGGTCCTCAGGCATGTCCCTTCATGCTTGCAAGATACCTGCCACAGCTCCAAGTATGAGAGGTGTCCTGTACAATTCTTGTGTTCTCAGAACACTCTGGGCCAGAGTGTCCAGAGTGTCCAGAGGCAGGAAGCAAGAGGTCTCTTCTTGGCACAGATTTTTACCAACAAGGTAGCCACTTTCAGAAGGCCCCACAGAGTCTCTGCCCTGAGGCCAGAACTATCACAGAGCCCCTTCTTACCCACCACTGGCAGCGGGCTTGAGCAGAGAGGGACCCATACCACCCCTCGGGGCAGAGGCTCCCACTTTGCTCTGCCAGCAAGGATGGAGCAGAAGGGATGGGTACTGGGTAGGCCACTGGTGGGTGGTCCTCTGACTTCTGTGCCCCGGTGGGAAAAGCCTGCGACTGCTCATTTTCCCCAGGCCAAAAGTTGCTTAGGGAAGCCCACAGTCACACCCGGAGGCAGGCCAGAGTCCGCTCTTGGTCTCTGATCAGATCTCCTTCTCTTACATGAGGGAGCGCAATACTTCCAGGCGCAGGGGCAGGAAGTAAGCAACGCACCGCACCCCCCCCCCCACCACTGCCCATCACACTTGACCCCCTCGATGGCATGAGCCACAAAGAAGAAAGGGTTACCCCAGATACGAACACACTTCTCCCAGACATCCCTGACAGGTGGAAAATACTTTTTGAGGAGCACTGAAAATTCCTCTTGTCCTAATGAAACGGCCTAACTTCCTTGCGTGGATGCCCCGCCCACCCTGCCTCCAGGCCCCGCCCACCCCGCCTCCAGCCCTCTCATGCCCTCCCAGGGAATGTGTCCCTGCTTTGGCTCCAGCAAGTCGGACAGTGTAAACTGTCCCCTGGTACATTAACGTCCGCCCAAGCAGTCATTAACAGAGTCACAATCAATTTCTCCAGAATGATTGCTATTGCACAGGGAACTTAATGGAATCTCAGGGTCATTTGTCACTTAAAAACAAAAAAGAAAAAGACGGGGAGGGGGGTGGGTAAATGGAAAGGAAGGAAAGCCCGCCCATAGCCAGCACAGGGCTGCTCCAACCACCCCTCTCATGGCGATCTCCAAGAACCTGTGATGGGAGCGCGTGGTATTCTAGCTGGGTAATCACCCAGCAGAATGGAGACGGAGGCTTATTAGGCAAATAAAGCATGATGGATGTTTTATTTCAAAAGTGGAATGGGGAGAAGAAGGGAGGCAGGGAGGGTCCTGCAGCAACAGCTGGATAAAGTGAGTCAGGAGGGGCCAGGTTCCCGGGTCTGGGCAAGGGGAGGGGGCACTGGGGACCCTAGCACCTAGCACCCTAGATGTAAGCAGCAGGAATTCTAGGTCCAGCTCACAGCAGTACCAGATCTTCTTTATTGAACAGGAAACCTTCCAATGATACTTTGGGCCCACATATACCTGTCTCAGGAGCTAAGACTTAAACCAGACCGGGGACAACACATGCTGAATACCTCTTGTTCCCCAAGAAAACCCCATGGGCTTATCCCCTCCCAGAAGGAGCCCTGCCCTGCCAGAGTACCCTTCTCTTCAGGAAGTGGGACAGCTCTGGGTTGCAGTGAGCTGCAGGGTGGGCATGGAGGCTGTGGCCATGGTCTTGGGCCAGCCAGGCTCCCTGCCAACTGCCTGGACAGCGGTAACTGAAGGCTGTGAGAGGCGAGCCCTCAGTAACATCTTGGGGTGGCCTCTACTGGGCGCTGGGGGTTGCTCAGTGATGGCTGGAGGAGCCTGTTTCCCAAGGGCTCGGAGAGGCTGGCAGGAAGTCCTCTGCGGAGGGAAGCAGGTCAGTTCCAGCTGCCTTTGAGCACCAATCAGTCCCCGTGTCACCTCACTGAGTATGCCCCAGCCCCCTGCCAAGTACCATGGCCATCTGAAAGGTGTCATTATCGTCATTGCACAGATGAGGAAACTGGGGCTCAGAAAGCTCAAGGGACTTGCTCAGAGTTCCTTGGCAAGCGAGTCTGGGCAGAGGCAGACATGGGCCCTTGACTCTGTCTTGGGCACAGATGGCAGGGCCACCTTAGCAGGCTCCTGGCAGCAGTTCATGTTGAGTCCTTCTTTCCCTTCCATGTCTCCTTCGGGAGATGTTGGCCCGTCCAAGAGAAGGCTCCTGGGGCTTCTGCTCTCACATGTGTTTGTTCATTCAGTCAACTTGAACCGGCCAAGTCCAAGTGCCTGGCATGTGCACTTAAAGTTGAGCCAGACACAGGCTCTCAGGGGTCTGACAGCCTGGGAGGGCTTCAGAGGGGACTGGTGTGGGATCTGCGATGGGAGGCAGGGACTTAGGGCTTGGCTCTGCCACTGAGGGTCTGTGGCATCCAGGACAAATTCTCTAACTCCTTGGAACCTCGATCCCTCTGTCTGTACAATGTTCACCTACTTCCCAGGATTATTGGAAGAATTGAAAAAGATCTCAGGGCCACAATCCCTTATCTTAATTCCTTGGGGCCAGATGTATTTCTGGATCCAGAATATTCTTTTTGGAATTTAGAAAGGGAAGATCGTGGAAATATCACATACTTCATATCACTCCAGCATGATCTGGGACAAGGCCCCGTAATCAAATGCATTAACATTTCTTCAGGAAAGCGAATGAATATTCACAGTCCATGGGTAAATAAAGACTAAAAATAGTTGCCAAATGAATCTTTAAAAAGCTCTTGGTGTTCAGAGCGTTTGGGAGCTTAGGCCTGTGGATGAAGGGTCTGGATAGTAATGATAGTTATAGTTATTATTTACTGAGCATTTGCTGATTAACATGGATTAACTCATGGAATCCTCATGGGAACTCCATGAGAGCAGGGACCATGATTATCCCTGTTTTACGGTCAAGTCTGACAGACCAGAGAGGTTAAGTCACTTGCTGTTAAATACACAGATGCAAAAGGGTAGGGCCAAGTTGGACCCAGGGAGTCAGGCTTCTGCATGTGTGTGTTTGCTCAGGCTAGAAATGAGCAACTAATTACAACAGATTACTATGGATAATCTGCCAGGAATACCCTGGCAGTCTAGTGGTTAAGACTCTGAGCTTTCACTGCAGAGGGTGTGGGTTCAATCCCTGGTCAGGGAACTAAGATGGCACAAACCATGTAGCATGGCCAAAAAATATAAATAAATAAGTAATTTTTTAAAAAATTGAGAAAGGTGGAGGAGCTTCTGGAGGACTTCAGACCACACTAACTGATCTTCCTGATGTGACAGGCTCTCCTATCCTCCTTCTATCTGGGCTGGGAATAAAGCCGTGTTTCCAGACTACCTGTCCATTCTGCTTCACACACATACACACACGCTCCCTCTTTCTCTGTCTCTGTCTCTCTTTGTCTCTCTCTCTGATCCCACCCTTTCGGCCTCCACCTTTCCAATGACCCCTCCCCCCACTCCCTCCCTACCCCCCCAGAAAATATGCTTACCCAGACTAAGGTGTTAGGAAGGAAAGCAAGCCCATGACATACACAGCACCTGGCCTCCTTTCCGCCTCTTCTCTCCCGCTGTGTGACACGTCCCCCTCCCCAGAGGCACCCACCTGCATTCCCCAGGGATCAAAAGTGGGCGTGGCTATAAGGTGACCCCAGGCAGCAAAGGCCCCCCTGGCTCCTGACCCATGCAGCCTCACATCTGCTGGACCACATATACACAGATTGAGGTGCCAGAGGCCCAGAGATCAGACCTTGACTCACACAGGCCTGAGTTTAAGTGATAGCTCCTCTCACTAGGCTGCTGACTGCTGACAGCCCCCTGAGGCCTCGAAAGAGTGGCAGATACCTCTCGGGAGTTGGGGCACATTCATGAGGTGGTGCTGGTGGTGAAGAATCGTCCTGCCAATGCAAGAGACCTGAGAGATACGAGTTTGATCCCTGGGTTGGGAAGATCCCCTGGAGGAGGGCATGACAACCCACTCCAGTATTCTTGCCTGGACAATCCCATGGACAGAGGAGCCTGGTGGACTACAGTCCCCGGGGTCACAAAGAGTTGGACATGACTGACCATACACACACACACACACACACACACACACACACACACACAAACAAGCTAACACGGTCAGCTGGAGCCTGAGTGTCCAGCTTTCCTCCCCAGGAGACTTCCTGCCAGCTCCTGTGAGCACCAGGGAAACACGTTTCTCCAGCCTGAGCAACCCCAGGAGCTCAGCCCAGGTCTTCACAGGATGTTGCTCAGTCACTGTTGTGCCCAGCCAGCCACAGTCCCCATTCCCCTCCAGCTCACTGCAACCCAGAGCTGTCCCTGCTCCTGAAGTGAAGGGCACCCCAGGAAGACAGGACTCTCTCCCTGGGAGGAAATACCCCCGGGGGGATTTCTCTGGGCAATGAGGGGTGTCATTCAGCATGTGATGTCCCAATTTGGTCTATACCGTCAAAGTGATGGTTTTCTCCAGTAATTATGTACAGATGTGACAGATGGACCATAAAGAAGGCTGAGCACCAAAGAATGATGCTTTTAAACTCTGGTGCTGGAGAAGACTCTTGAGAGTCCCTTGGACTGCAAGGAGATCCAACCAGTCCACCCTAAAGGAAATCAACCCAGAATATTCATTAGAAGGACCGATGCTATAGCTGAAGCTCCAATACTTTGGCCACCTGATGTGAAGAGCCGACTCATTGGAAAAGACCCTGGCACTGGGAAAGATTGAAGGCAGGAGGAGAAAGGGGCAACAGAGGATGAGATAGTTGGATGGCATCACCAATTCAATGGACATGAGTCTGAGCAAACTCTGGAGATAGTGAAGAACAGGGAAGCCTGGTATGATGCAGTCCATGAGGTCACAAAGAGTCGGACACAACTTAGCGACTGAACAACCACCCCCTGAGACATGTGCGAGGCAGGCTCGGTAGTTCCCCGAGTCCTGACTTGTTAGCCCAGGGCCTCTTGGGCAGTGGCTCAGTGGTGCTCTTCAGAAAGCTGTGAGGCTGGCCTTGGGGACCAGCCATCACCTTCTCAAGTGATGGAGTGAGCTCAGGGCTGTGAGCCTGCAAGCTGTGGTCCCAGCCTTCTGTCTGCCAAGAGAAAATAGCTCTCTGGCAGGATGGTTGATGGTTCACAGTCCAGGTTGATGGTTCACAGTCCACAGTCAGGAGTCTGAGTGTGAATCACTTGAACAGCCTGAGTTCCACCACTTCCTTGCTGCATGACCTCGTTCATCGCTCTGAACCTCTGTTTCTTATCGGTAAAATGGGGAGGATGAGTTCTCTTACTTCAGAGAGCTATTGGGAGGATTAAACAAGATCAACGATTGAACAGCAAAGATATATTGAGCCCCTACCATGTATCAGCGCTGAATGTTTTGAGTGGAGGGTTCAGCAAACAGACACAGCTCTGGCCTCCCTTGAAGCTTTTAGCCTGGTCAGTGAGTGGACAGTCAGGGTGCAGTATAACAAAATATGATGAAAAGAACTTGGCTTCATAAGTAAGAGCTTGTATTATCTACCTTTGGGGGTGTGGCTGTGCTTATTTCACATTCATTTATTAAAAGCATTGCTATATATCAGTATTCATTATTTATTTGTGGGCTGTTATGAAAGTTAAGTGCATCCAAGGTGGCCCTAGTGGTAAAGAACCCCTGCCTGCCAATGCAGAAGATGTAAGAGATGCAGGTTCAATCCCTGGGTCAGGAAGATGCCCTAGCAGAGGGCATGGCAATCCACTCCAATATTCTTGCCTGGAGAATCCCATGGACAGAGGACCCTGGCAGGCTACAGTCCATGGGGTCACACAGAGTTGGACACGACTGAAGTGACTTAGCATGCATGAGAGTTAAATGAGATTTTATATATAAATACATAATATAACCACATATTTTGTGTATGCAGAATCTCAATGAACCTTCATAAAAACCTCATGCATTAATATTTTCTCCATATCTCAGATGAGGACACTAAAGCTTAGAGAGGTAGAGAGACTTGCTGAAGGTCACACAACATGTGGACCAGAGTGGAACAGAGACTCCAGTCCAAGTCAGCGTGCCCCAGAGCTGGTGTTCTTGTCTGTAGGGACACTGTCTCCTCTTAGCTCCAAGGCCATGATGATGTGAAAGGGTTCTCTGTAAATTACAGAGTCTTGGACAAGTGTAAGGGGTTGTTATGGCTCCATTCCCTGAGTCACATCTGATCCCTTGAACACTAGGCAGATGAACCCAGGGTGGGAGCCAGGGAGATGAGCCACGTGGGAATTCTGGTGGAGGGATTAGTTTCTCTTGCCAGTGGGGGTCACCTGGCATATAGAGGTGGCATCCTCCCAGTTGGAGCTTCTTTAGGGTTTCTTAAAGCCACTTAGCCTCAGAAGAGCCATCCCCAGAGAAATTCATGTTGTCCACAGAATCGCCTTTAGCTGGTCACTCTCTCCATCATGGCAAGGCCAGTTCCAATCCCAAAGAAGCCCCTAAACCCTAAATCTGCCATCTGGGAGGATGTATGAGCTTTAGCGAGGGACACACCTGGTTCTCAATCCCTGCTCAGCATTTCCCAGCTGTGTGACCTCAGGCAAGTCACCTAACCTCTCTGAGCCTTGGCTTCCTGGTCTGCCAGGTGGTATAAATGTGTCTGCAGGGCTCTTGTCAGGATTGAAGGTAATGTCCCCCAAGCACCCAGGATGGTACCTCACACCATTAAAACTCAATAGATGGTAGGAGATAAAGTGGCTTGGGGCGAGGTGCCACCACATAGAAGCAGTGTCCCTCCTGGCTTATCTACTAGGCATACTTGGAAGAAATGGGAATGACATTGAATCCAGCCAATTAGGAGGATTTCTCATAAAATTTTAATTCTTCAATTAAAAAAAAGTGCAAAATGACATAGGTGAAGTATTTTTAAACTGTAAATTAATGATCTATGGTTATAGCCATAATAATAATAATAGCTACCAATTATGGAATACAGAATCTGGACCAGGAGCTAAATACACAGTGCCCAGACCCACCCCTCTTCCGACACAGGGACTCAGGCATTTTGTAGGCCAGGAGAGCAGAGCTTGGTGAGGTCAGTGGTTTGCCCATCACCCCACTGACACCCTATGGCAAAGCTTCTCACTCCTGCGTTCTCTCTCCAATGACCAGGCATCTTCAAATACACTTACAACAAAAATCCAAAGAGCAAACAGAGCAAGAACCGTCTCTCATTCAGTCTAACTCTCTCCAGTCCCAGTTTAAATAGAATTGAATCTTTCCTCTCCAGTCCTCTCTTTCCTCAAATTAGTTCTGCTTCTGTAGCCTCAGGCTCCTCCCTGCAGCCCCTGAAGAAGGTCAGTAAAAGCTGCCAAGGTTTTTCTCCTGCATCTTTGTGAAGTCAGAAATCAATAGCCCAACTTCTCATGTATTCCCCTCAAGATCCCCCCTGACCCCAGATAGATGTGCTCTCAGGGCACCCTTTAGAGTCTTCTCCAGTCTCCTCTTGTCCTCATGACTCCTCTTCAGGGTCTAAAATAGACAAGACACTGCAGCTGGGGAGCACCTGAATTTGCGGATGCTGGAGCCAGGCTAGAGGTCCAGCCCTTGACTTGGTCCTTACGGTGTGACTGCAGGAGGGGTACTCAGTCTCTCTGTGCTTCGGCATCTCGTCTCATCTATAATATGAGGCTGATGATAATAGCACTACCTTCCAGGATTTTTGTGAGACTAAACAAATGCAAAGCACTTAGAACAGTGCCTGGCACTTAGGAAGTACTTAGTTATTTCCCACGCCTTAAGTGTTTATTGTTACCCACGGCTACAATGATTTCCTCCCAATACCAAAGATGAGAGGCAGGGAGCTCCCCTTGACAAGGCCACGGACTTCCCTGGTGGCCTAGTGGATAGGGATCCACCTGCCAGTGCAAGGGCCACGGGTTCAATCCCTGGTCCAGGAGGACTCCACACACCACAGAGCAGCTAAGCCCAGGCACCGCAACTACTGAAGCCCACACACCTAGAGCCCATGCTCTGCAGTGAGAGGCCACTGCAATGAGAAGCCTGCGTGCCACAGCTAGAGAGTATCCCCCACTCCCCACAACTAGAGAAAGCCTGCATGCAGCTACGAAGACCCAGTGCAGCCAAACATGTTTTTTAAAAGCTCAAGTCTAAAAACTAAATAAATAAAAGCTAGACACATTACACTCTTTAAATGCATCAGCTCCTAAAAGTGCCAAGCACAGTGAACGAGCTGTTGTAGGTTCTCAGTAAATGTCAGGCTCTCTGAGACCCAAGTTACTTTGTCACTCAATTAACTTAGAGCCCTTTTCCTTTTTGAAAAAACCATAATTCAATTAGAAACAGATTACATCCTAGAAGAGAACATAGACAAAACATCCTCTGACATAAATCGTACCAATGGTTTCTTGGGTCAGTCTCCCATGGCAATAGAAATAAAAGCAAAAGTAAACAAACTTACAAGCTTTTGCACAACAAAGGAAACCAAAAACAAAATGAAAAGATAACCTATGGACTAGGAGAAATATTTGTAAATGATGTAATGACAAGGGATTAATTTACAAAATATATAAAGTTCATACAACTTAATAACAAAAAAGCAAATAATCCAATCAAAAAAGAAAAAATGAGAAGACCTGAATAGACATTTCTTCAAAGACCATCTACAGATGGTCAAGAGGCACATGAAAAGATACTCAGTGTCTCTAGTTATTAGAGAAATACAAATCAAAACTACAATGAGATACCACCTCACACCAGTCAGAAGGGCCATCACTGAAAAAAATCTACAGATAACAAATGCCAGAGAGGGTATGGAGAAAAAATAACCCTCCTGCACCGTTGATGGGGATGTAAATTGGTACAGCCCCTATGGAAAACAGTATGGAGGTTCTTCAAAAAACTAAAGGTAGAATTGCCATATGATCCAGAAATCCCACTTCTGGCCGTAAGTCCAGATAAAACTATAGTTCAAAAAGTACTTCTATGTTCATAGTAGTACTATGGAAACAACTTAAATGACCTAAATGACCATCCACAGATGAATGGATAAGAAGATGTGGTGCATATATACAATGGAGTATTACTCAGTCATAAAAAAGAATGAAGCAATGCTATATGCAGCAACATGAATGTACTTAGAGATTATGACACTAAGTGAAGTCAAAAAGAGAAAGACAAATACCATATGATATTACTTATATGTGGAATCTGAAATGCACCACAAATAAACTTATCCATGAAACAGAAACAAACACACACACATAGGGCACAGACGTGTGGTTGCCAAGTGGACTTGAGGTTGTCGGGGAGAGATGGAGTGGGAGTCTGGGATTAGCAGATGCAAACTATTATATATATGTATAACTGAATCACCCTGCTATGTACCAGAAATTAACACAACATTGTAAATCAACTATACTTCAATAAAATATTTTTTTAAAAAAAGAAGCAAATTACTTAATGTTTGAATCACAGTCTTCTTTTATCACCAAATCCTTCTCCTGGAACTTCAACAAGGTCTTTCTGCTCTGCACATCTTTGAGACTATTTAGCTGGTAAGATTTAGATCACACTTGCTATGTGCATCCAGCTATTTTTCTTTACAGCTTGTTTCTTAAATTTACCCTTCGGATGCATCTTTATCTATAGTGACTTCTGTTTAGAAATTGAGTATTATGAATTTCAAGGATATGATTAAAGAAATTCTTCTTTAAAAATAGATCATTTTTTAAAAAACAAATTACACTTTGATTGCCTTCAACAATGTGTTTCTTAAAGAAAATAAAACTTTACACTTTGGGGGACATATTTTTAAATGGATAGAATCATTTTACAAGTCACCCAGCAATTGACTCACCCAATGATCTCCCAGGGTAGCCTTTCTTTGGGGGACTTCCTTTCTCCCAAATGTTGCTGCCCACAGATACAGTATCCAGCCAACTTCCAAGGCCTATTGATTTCTCTTTAAATGTCCCCCTTTCCCAGGTCTTGTCCAGGCTTCCCCTCATCTTGAACTGTGACAAGTCCCTCCAGGGCTTCTCCTTCCCAACTGACCCCACATAATCAGTCTCCCATTTCTGGGCATCGGTTCCCCCCACAGCAACCATGGGTGGCTCTTCAGCCTGCTCCACCCCATCCTCAGCCCTCTAAGGTCTGTTTTCTGCGCAATCTCATTCTGGGTAGTTCTTGCTTTCCCAAGCCTGCTGAAAACGCTTGGAGGTGGGACTGTGTTTTAGGTGCCACATGGATCTTCCAGGTCCGGCAACTAACACAGGGTGAGCACACTTCCTGGTGATCCACGGAGCGATGGAGTCCAGGCTTCCAGATTCAGTTCAGCTGGCTCTGATTCTAGTTTGAGAAATATTCCGGGACCTGAGTTGCCAGTCTGAGTAACTAGGTGTGGTACCAAATGTCAGCAGCTAATTACTTTTAACCATTATTAATGGGTCTGCACTAATTATCCCCTGCATCTAGGCAAGATTTTACAGATGAGGCTGAGCACGAAGGAGGCGCAAAGGACTGTGCTTGAGGCCACAAGGTGAGTGTGTTGTCAGAATGGTGCTGAAACCCCTGGGGCCCTCCACAGGGACCTTGCCCCCAGAAGAGGGAATGGGGCAGAGAGAGGTGGCTTTCGGACTGCAGGGCTAAGAAAATGGGACACGGTTCCGCCTGGGGAGATGGAACGACTGTCTCGCCTGTCTCCTCCCCCACTCCCAGAATGCAATCTACCGAAACCTCTTATTAAAAGTATTCTGGAGGTGATAAAAGTGTCACCAAAGATTTGCTCATTTTCTAAACTGTCATTAAAACAAAATTTATTGTCAGGGGAAATATAGGCAGTGGAGGAGGAAGGGTGGGCAGGGAGAGAGGGAGGATGATTTAAAATCAGTCCCTTAATAAATTAAAGACATTCACTCACAAGATGGGGGCTTAGAGAGGGAAATCGCTAAAAGGTCATCGCTTTCTCCACGCCAGCTGGCCGGGTCCTCACAGACTGTCATATCCTGCAGTCTCTTCATCCCTACCTACGCTCCATCCCTCTCCTAACCCGACTACAGGGCCAAATCCTCCCTCCCTTCAGGCCCACCCCATCCCTCTCTCTCCTCCAGGGGTCTTCTCCAACACCCCACTGCAGCGCTTCCATTGCTCAACTATCTGGCTACTAACTGGAACCCAAATCTGCCTGGAAGTTTATGTGGCTGCTTCTTACCTGCGCTGAACTGTAAGGTCTTTGAAGGCAGGAGATCAGCCTCTAAGTGTCACTTGATTCCAATTCCTCCTGATGTCCTCAGGGGGAGGGGAGAGAAGGGTGTGACCTAATTCCCTTAGAATGAGGACAGTCAGCCATGAACGGGAACACAGAACCCAAAGAGTTCAAACCTTCATTATAGAGACCAGGAGCCCACACCTCAGGGGGAGATGGGACTCACCCAAGGTCACATAGAGAGGTCACCACCACTTCTCTGGCTTCCAACTCAGGGACCCAGGAGCCTGCTCAGGAGCTCAGAGTCTGGTTATAGCCCACCTGAGTCCAACGGAAGCCCCCCTCCACTCGCTAGCGGGGTAACCTTGAACAAGTCACTGAACTCCAGTGCCCCAGGCACCTGTCTGGGTTGTTGTCGGGACCAGCTGGGAGAATGTAAGTGCTTTGCTCAGTGATGTTGGTATTTATCATCGTCATTGTCATCATCACCCTCCTGATGAGGGGAGGGCCGTACACTTCCAAGCTGTCAGGGTTTCTGCCTCTTGTCTGGGCCCATGCCACCGCTCAACAAGTACCCCCTGCATCCACTGTGCCAGCATTTCCGGGAGACAAACAGGTGTGGCCCCAGCCCTGAAGATCCTTCAGCCTGGCAGGGGGAGACTGAGGCTCTGAACGTGGCGGTCACTGGGGCTGCTCAGAGATGTCCAGCCCTTGCTGCTTCGGGCCGGTGGCCGGCTTGCATTGTCCCACCCCCTGAAGTCAAATGGCCATGTGTCTTGCTTCGGCCAAGCAGGACCAGCCCAGAAGGAGGTCTCTGGGGAAAGGAAGAAGGTGTGGCTGGCGAGGGTGGGAGCGAGGGTGTGGGGTGCGCCGCAGGTGCTGACCCACTGAGAAAGGGAAGTGAGAGCAGGTCAGGCCAAGTTGCAAGCTGGGCCCTTTGGGATGCACTTTTGGGTCTGGGCCATGCCAGGAGGGGCCATGCCCCGGTACCCCTTCCCATCCCCCACCCCCTGCAATGAGGCCCCTCAGCGCTTGTCTGGAGCGAGGCTCAGGAAGAGGGGCTGGGGGCAGGGGAGAGCCTGTGGTGAGCACCAGGTTCTAGGACTGGACGCGCTGCATGCCAGCTCCGGGAGCTTGGCACACTCTCAGCCTGAGCCTCCACTCCCCTCTGCCCACGGTCACGCTGTCCTCTGATTCCAGCATTCCACACTAAGGAGCAAGTGCCAGCATCCACAGGAGCAAATTTGGAAAATAGCCAGCGCAGTAGGAATCCAGGTATAATAGCTCATTTCAGAACCTCTGGGGCATCTCTCTGTGCACACGCCTGGGCGGGGAGAGGGGAGGAGATGATGGAGAAGAGGATTTTACATCCAGAAGGAGGGATGGGAATAGAGAATTTATATGCAGGTCAGGCCAAAGAAGTCCAGAGAATTCCCTGGGGCTGTTAACTCCTGTGGGCTTCTTGGAGGAAGAGGAGCCTGGCTTGGGCTTTGACGCCACAGTGAGCATAGGAGGAGGGGAGAAAGGAAAGTGGGGGTGGGGTGCAGGAGGAGCCTGGGCGCATGGGGACCGTGGCCACTGCAGGCTGAACTTACCCTCTCTGAAGCCTGAGGAACCAGGACCCTGCGGGCATCCCAGCCTGGGGAGCCCCCTCCAGCCTCAGTGGGGGCTTTGTTCTCAGCCTCTGCAGGAGGCCTTTCCCTCCAAAGACCACAGCTGAGGAAGAGAGAGCAGAAGGTCCAGCAGGCTGGGTGCTTCATCTAGAAAGCGGGTCAGTGTCCACATGGAGGGAAGGAGGCCAGGTCAAGGGGCTGTGCCGGCTCCACAGGGTGTCCTGCCCCGGCGCCAGACCCTTAGTGGTGGTCCTGCTACTCCAGGCTCTCCCTGGGCCCCCCTCATTCTCTGTTTCGGGGTCTGTTCCCTGCTGACACTCTCTTTGCACGCCTCAGTGCCTCGCTACCTACTAGGGCGCTGTCTTTGTTTTGCTTTCTGTTGTTGTTTTTATCTCCGTTTCTCTCTCTGTCTCTTTCTGTCTCTCTCTCTCCTCTCTATGTGTCTCTGCCCTGCCTGCCTCTCTGGATCTTGCTCCCTCTGTCCCTCTCTTCACTCTCAGCCCTCCTCCTTACCTCTCTTTCAGGCTCCCCTGCCCTGCTCCGCATGTCTCTGTCCGTCTGTCTGCCTCTGACCCACTCTCTGTCCCACAGCTCTACCTGATAGACACTGGGATTCCCAGCTACAGAGCTCTGCTGAGGTTGGGCAGGCCTCCTGCAGACTCCCGCCTGCGGGGAGCTGGCTCCTCTTGCTTTAATCCAGGGCTGATCTGACTTGGGCTTCTTTTACCTCCTTTGCCTTTGATCTTTATCTTTCTTTGAAACCCTATGTTGTTAGACACCTATTGACTTCAGATGTCCTCATCCTTCCTGGGTAGCAGCCGAGGCCACACTGAGTCAGGGGATCTGAGTGGGTTATTCCCCAGAAATCATGCGGGAGAGATCCTTTCAGAGCTTGTGTTGCAGCTGGACACCTCCGCCAGATTAAATGAGAGGTGACTCAGGAAGCCTGCAGCCCTGGGGTCCTGGAAGACTGTGTGGTTGGCAGAGGGGGACGGGGTGCCACACTGGGGACAGGATGAGAGAGGGGGACGGCATGGGACAGCGGGGTCTGCATGATCTGGGGAGCCAGGGGGGTACAGGTGGCACAGACTGGGGCAGAGCACTGTGGCATCAGAAGACAGACCTCCCTGAGCTCTGCCATCCCTTCCTGTGTGCCTTTGGACCGATCATAACTCCGGGTTTCTGTTCTCCCTTCTGGAGTTTTCGTCGCTCTCCTCTTTCGGGGATAACACTGAGTATGAGACTTCTGCATAGCAATATGTGTGAGATACATGTGCCGGTGGATCACCTGGAGCATCGCAAGTGCTGCGCTTGGCTTCTACCTTGCCCTCCTTGAGCGTGCCTTCATGCAGGGCCAGGCTCATGGCTGCCACACGACATCCCCACCACAGAGACAAGGCCCCACTCACTGCCCCACTGAAGCGGGGAGCCGAGTAGGCACAGGGATGTTCACGTTCGCAGGCTCAGCCCACGGCCCTGCCCTGTGAGTTGGGACCTCGGGACTGTTCTCCCAGCGGCTCCAGGGCTCTCACATCTGCAGGTTTACTCCCCAGGGGCCCCAGGGTGCGGCAGGCCCAGCAGAAGTAAGGACAAGTATAAAAGCAACAACCCCTGTCATAAAGCAGCCACCTCGTGGAGAGCCTTGGAGCCTCTCCCCAGACATCCCTGTGCTCACTTCCCATGAGACCCTCAAGGTGAGAAGGTCCCAGATGAGTGGCCAGACTGACTCAGGTGACCTAGCTGGTAAGGACCAGAGCTGGGTCTGAACCCTGGTCTGTTGAAGCACGGACCAGCCCCCGGTGGGTATCCCAGGAGACCCCAGAGACTGGGACTCAGCTTGGGGGGCTGGCGCCTGGGACTCTGAGTATCAGTCAGCCCTGGGGAGCTGTGACACAGGTGGGATCCCCCAGTCTGAGAACACCCTTCCCCAACATCTGCATGGAAGGCAGTGACCCTCGCTCAGCTGTCTCCCCAAAGAGGCAGAAGCTTGGTTCACAGTTACTCACCCTGCCACTTACTGGGGGCAATTTGGGGTCAGGGGCTTATTAGACAAGCTGGAGGGAGACCAGCTGGGCCTGGAAACATGGGCGCTGTATCTGATGCTGGGGTGCCCCCTGTAATTCACTCTCTGGGGCTTCCTTGCCTGGTGATGAAATGATTGAGAGCCACTAGCTATCAACCCTGAGTGGACACTGAAGTAATCTGGGGGCTGTTAATAATGTGATGCCTGGAAGGACTTCTGACAGTCCAGTGGTTAAGACTCCGCGATTCCTCTGCAAAGGATGTGGGTTTGATCTCTGCTCAGGGAGCTAAGATCTCACGTGTGGCACAGCACAGCCAAAAAATTGGAGGAAAAAAAAAAATTACGCCTGGAGCCAGCCTGCAGAGAACGCCATGTGATTCTTCTAGGGTGTGGCCTTGGCTCTTGGCATTTGTTAAAAGCTCCCCAGAGGATTCTAATGTGCAGCTAAGTTTGAGAAGCGCTAAAGCAGGCCATGAGGGTCAGCTCTATGATGTCAGAGCTTGGAACTGAGGGGAGAGCAGGTGTGACACAAGAGGTATTGTCTGCATGTGGGTGTGAGTCTGTGTTTGTGAATGTGAGTCTGTGCGTGGGCTGGGGTGTGTCCATGTTTGGGTGTGTGCATGCACGCTAAGTTGTTCAGTCGTGTCCGACTCTTTGCGACGCTATGGACTGGAGTCCGCCAGGCTCCTCTGTCCATGGCATCCTCCAGGCAAGATTACTGGGGTGGGCCGCCATGCCCTCCTCCAGGGGATCTTCCCGGCCCACTGATCTGAACCTGTGTCTCTTAGGTCTCCGGCCTTGGCAGACAGGTTCTTTACCATGAGGGCCGCCTGGGAAGCCTGCGTCCATGTTTATGTGTATGTAAACCCACGTGTGCGTGTCTGTGTATGTGCATCTGTGTGCATGTCTGTGTCGGCGTGTGTCTTGTGTGTGTGTCTACGTCTCTGTGTATCAAGGGAAAGAGACCAAGCGGGCAGCTCGTGGGGGAACAGGAGGGGCTGCAGAAGGGAGGAAGGATCCCTGGGATATGTTTCCTCACTCTACAGACAGGACCCGGTGAGAATAAATGGTTATTCCAGGTCACAGGCCCAGGCCTCCACAGCACCATATCCGCACCCCCAGACTGAAAAGACGAGGAAAATTCAAGCTGGTCTGTGGCTCCGGGTCTTGTTGGCTCAGGCGAACCTCTGTGTTGCTTCTTCACCTGCTGCAAATCGCTAGGCCCAACCTAACTGAGCCTGTTTGGCTGACCTGGGAGGGCTGGGCCAGCCTTCCTCAGATCTCTGAAGCCGCTTCACCACCAGCAACTGCTTCCCACCGCCCACACCGGGCAAGACTCCCAGGCCAGCCAGGGCCTCCTCCTCCCCTCTGGGTTTTTCACCATGTGCAGGATTCAAGCATGAGGAGCAAGCATAGACCCCCACATTCCAGGTGACCTCCCCAACATCTTGGCGCTGAGGGTTGAGATCCGGAGCTCACCCCATGGTTACCTGGAGAGACCCTGGGAGCTGAGAGTGCTCTGGGTCAGGGCCTGGAGGCACTGCCTCTTACCAGCTGTGCCAACGGGGCACAGGTGAGCCCTGCTTTCCTCACCTGGCAAATGGGCTGGAAGGACCTGACAAGCCTCGGGGAGCAGGTTGGCTGGAGCACAGACAGAAATGCAGGTGAAAGTACTCAGCAGACGACAGCATTGGCACCCAGACCAGATGATTCTGGACATCATGGGAGGCGGGTTCAACCCCTCCTGCCCCCTAGATGTCTTTCACACTCGCCGCCGATACCTGTTGTTGCCACCATTGGGTCCTACCTCCTGTGTGAGGGGTGTTCAGAAGGTTTCTACTTGGAGAGGGCAGGGGCAGGGACACACCCATGTGCCTGGCTGTTGGCCCTGCAGCCGGAAGTGACGAAGGAGGCAGCAGCTCCCGCAGGCACCGGGGCCTGGAGGCCTCGGGAGCAAAGGCCAAGGGAGGGGGCGGCTGGTCTCCCTGAGGCTTTCTGGACAGCAGGGGTGGGGTGCTGGCATGAGTGCCCTGGGCACCTGGGAGTGACTGGTGGGGAAAGGAATCTTGAGGGGTCAGATTCCTTTCTGTGGGGACCACGTGAGTCCAGGGCTTGCTTGACCTATGGCAACTGTCTCAGTGGAAATAACCCAGGATCTGGAGCCTGACAGATCAGCACACATTTCTTAACCTCTCTGAACATCATGTTGTCATTAGTAAAAGGGAGATAAAGAACAATTCAATTTTGGAATCATTTAAGGATTGAAATGCTTCCCACGTTGCTCAGTGGTAAATGAATCTGCCTGCCAATGCAGGAGGCACGAGTTCTATCCCTGGGTCAGGACGATCCCCTGTAGAAGGGGATGGCAACCCACTCCTGTATTCTTGCCTGGAGAATCCCACGAACAGAGGAGCCTGGTTGGCTACAGTCCATAGGGTTGCAAAGAGCTGGACACAACTGAAGCAACTTAGCACCCATGCACAATTTTGTTGGGGCCTTCGCACAGGCAGACTATATATTCTCCCCCATATTGAGGTATTTACTCCATCCTTGCTGTGTTATCTCCTCCAGACTGGAATGCAGTGCAGCAGACGGGATATGGGGTTGGTGGTCAGAAGACCTGGATTCAAATTCTGCTCTTGCACTTGCTGGCTGAAGGACCTTGAACAAGTCCTCTGGCCACTCAGAGCCTCACTTGTAAAATGAGAGTAAGGAATGGAACAACAGTCACTAACTCATTAAGTTGCCATTGAGGATGACATAAAGCTATATATTGACAACAGTACCCACCTGTCCAGCACTTACAGATGTGCCAGCATTAGTTCAATGGACCCTCGCTACAATCTTATAACTATCCCTACCTCTATAGGTGAAAAAAAACTGAGGCTCAGTGTGAGTAAGCAACATGGCCAAGGTCACCCAACCTTCAAATGAAGGCACTTGAACTGGAACCCAGGCAGCTGCTACTTCCCTACTTTATTGGGTACAGAGTCTAAGCACATTCAAGCTGGAAGAAGCCTTAAAGCACACACGGCCCGACCACATGTTTATTGATAAGAAATTGCCCCTTCACCTTGACGTGCATCAGAATATCGCTGATGAGTCCCTGTGTCTGACAGGTCTTTATCAGCCTTACGGCATCTACAAAGCAAATTATGGTTCCCTTCAGAGGGCACTGAGACCCAGAGAAACCAAGTGACCCGCCCAGGGCACATAGCATGTGTGAGGCCAAGCTAGGGGTCTAGCAACTTCCGCAGGCTCTGGCTGCAATGCCCTATGCCATATGTTCTTGGTGGGCTTTGGGGCTTTTGATGCTGGGTGAGGGGTGGTTAGTGTTTCTGAGACTTCTTTGCCTTTCTAAAAGCATGCAGGTTTGACCTTTGACACTTTGTGGTCTAAGTTCTGATGAGACGTGGGCAGGACTTCGTCCTCCCCTTTCAAGAGCTGGCCTGATGTGGGGCTCTACATAGTAATGGCAGCATTCCTGCTGTGTCCATCCCAGTGCCACACACAGCCAAGATAGCACAGGGGCGTAGCACACACTGTTGATTGCCCGCTCAATACTCATTCAGATTTGTGCTCAGATATAGGCATCCCCAGCCCCAAGTGACAAATCAGTTATGGTAATCCTTTTCTTCTGCCAGTGATTGGCTGGGCAGTGGCCAAATGACCCACTTCCAACCAACACAAGGGAAGGGAAAATCTACCGGGAACCTCTAAGGGGACATTTCCCTCCCTGAATAAAGAGGCACGTAAGAAAAGAGCCCTTCTGCTCTCCCTGTCTCAGCTTCACCTTCCTTTCTGCTGACAATGCTCTTGGGTGAATATATGATGCCTGGAATCATGGTAACTCTTTTGTGACTATGAGGCAACATCTGCTGAAGGTGGTAGAGCAGGCAGATAAGGAGAACCTGGATGTACTGATGATGCCGTTACCTGATACCTTGCTACTTGCAGCCAGGATCATCCTAATTGATAAAAGGAATGATGATGATGATAACAGTAACAATAGGATCTAGTTTGTGAAGTGGACACTCTGAGAGCTGTTTTATGTGTAAGGAAGCTGAAGTTTAGAGAAAATACTGAGTTTTCCCACTTTACATAACCACCACTAGCAAGCAGAAGAAACAGGATTCAGACCCAGGTCATCTGGCTGCTACCTCTGTGCACCAAAACACGTCACAATCCTATCGCAGAAAGAACTGGGCTCCACAGAAAGGACATCAGAGAAAATGGTGATATCTACTCTTCTCCTAGAGCTGTCTCTAAATAGCCCCATTTCCAAGGATTCAGTGAGCACTCATGTTGAAATGTGGCCTGTCAGTCAGACCAACGATGTGTTTCAGAGCTGGTAAGAATAGAGACAATGGAATTGGATGTCTGTAGAATGAAACCAAGCAGGCCGTTCAAAGACTTGCCTTGTCTTTAAAGATCTGGGATGCTCATCCCATCCCATGAAAAAGAACACATCTTCTGCTTCTTCCAGTTGGGGTCCTTCAAGGCCAGTTCAAGTGCCCCTTCATCCAGGAAGCCTACTCTGACTGTCCTGAGCAGACCTGTGAGATAATGAGGGACAGGGAAGGCTTCTTGTTGTTGTTCAGTAACTATGTTGTGTCCGACTCTTTGCAACCCTACATGGACTGTAGCACGCTCGGCTTCCCTGTCCCTCACTATCTCCCAGAGTTTGCCCAAATTCACGTGCATTGAGTTGGTGATGCTATCTAACCATCTCATCCTCTGCTAACGTCTTCTCCTTTTGCCTTGTTTGCCCAGTTCTTGTCACGAGCAAAGCTTCCAAAGCTGATTATGTATACACGTACCCTTCCTGCCGGCTGAGCATGAGCACTTGGGGGGCAAGACTGCGTCTCCCCCACAGGTGACCACCCTGTGCCTAACACAGTCCGGAGTGCCCAGGAGGAGTTGAGGAAATGCTTGCCGGATTGACATGACTTCATCAGTGCCGACTACATGCTCTGTAAGGACAGCCCCCCCGGTCCGTGTCCCACATGGCTGCAAACCCACCCCATGCTCAGCTGTCTTTGTCCACCAAAGGGAGCTTCTTCCACCAAAATCTGGGGTATTCATTGTGGGGCGCACCAAGGAGTGCAATGGTCATGTGACCCTCAGCGGGAACCCACAACATCAAACAGCCCAAGAAAGACTGCCTGAAGGGACAGGGACTTGACCTTGCCTGGAAGGGTGGGCAAGGGCATTCCTTAAAGGGAGCCCTGCGTGAACAAAGGTGGAGAAGTGACCCCATACAGGCGAGCATAAGGGACCATCGGGTTGGGTCCAGAGAGCTTCCAGGCACCAAGAAATGGCAGTTTTCTTCTCTACTCCTGCCAGGCGACACCACCTTGTTGATCCAGGCCTGAGGAATGTTCTAGAAGCTGACAATGTCTGTTCCCTCTGGCCTCACTCTTCTCTGGAACATAATGGCTTGTGCTTGAAGAGCTTTGCAGGGGTGGGGCAGGTTGGTGGGCAGGGGGGTTGGGGGGGAGGTTTGGATTCCTTAAATCAGCTGAGAATAAAGAGCTTCTGGGGGCTGCCCTTAAGCGGCCCCTCTCCATGGGTATTTTTAGTCACATTTAATTTGGCAGCACTGAGCACTTTTGATTTCACAATGATTAGTTAGAGCTTGTGTGTGCGCTGTTTTTCTTCTTCCCGCCCGCCTGTCTCCCCCAAGGGGACTGGGTGTTGTTTTGACTTTTATGTGCTACAATAAAAACTTTCATTGTAGCAAAATGTTTGCTCGTCAAAATTAGCTTGGTTAATTCCAAGGAATTGTTTCATCTTGGCTCCATAGGCACCAGGGATCTTTTTTACAAGACGAATTGGCCACCAGCCAGCTATCTCCGGGACAATTCCTCTGTAGTGTTCTTCCCCCTGGAATTTACCTTTAAAGAGGAAAAGACCTGCCTTTGCTTTCCAACAGCTCCTGCAAACACGTTACCAAGTTCATGTGCTGGGCGCCAGGGCAGGGAAAGGAGGCCAGGCGTGTGGGTTGGGTGATGTTGATTTTAAAGTCACGGAAAAGAAAGAAAACCCGTCCCCCACACCACCATCCCACCCCGACCCGGGCACAGAGACAGACACTCATGGGTGCAATCCAGGCATGAATGCGTGTACAGACACACACACACACACACACATTCAGATATGCCAGGTCCAAACCTCCACCCAGAGATGTTACATGGCCGGGCACACTCACAAATATACAGACACACCAGGCATAGACACTGCAGACAAGCGAGCCGGCCGGGGGCACACAGGAAGACAGAGATGCAAAGAGACGCACAGACCCCACTCGGTGGTCCAGGTGGGGGACTCCGGAGCCATCCTCGCTACACGCTGGCAGGGGTCAGCAAGCAGGCGGGGCCCAGAGATGACCCGCATCAGTGAGGGAGCTCTGGGTGCCACCTCCACACCGCGATGGTTATCCTGGGGCTGGGGGCCAAGGCCCTCCTTGTTCCGGAGGGCATGAACTCAGGCACCACAGAAAGCCAGCTCTTTTGAACTGAGAACACAGGTCAAGGCAACTCGCTGGGGCAGCTCTCCCACCCACCTCTCCCCTACTCCCATTGAAGTCTGTGAGCAGAGGAGGTGGAGGCCTGTGAGTTCAGCTGCCCACCATTAGGCGGGAGTCTGCTCAAACTGTCAGGAAAACAAACTCCTGAGAGGTAATGGGAAAGGTGAATGTGCAGTCTGAGCAGGGCAGAGGGAAGGGGAAAAGACAGGTGGGTGGGGAGGTGAGCTTGGCTGACCTTAGGATGGATCCTGAGCTGACCTTGAACCACCTGGGTTATTAAACGACACAGCCCCTTCCTCCCCTCTCCTCTCTGCACTGAGTGGGTTTACAGACAAACAGATCTGGGAGACAGACAAAGTTACTATTATCTGAACACCCCCATGTGCCAGGCCCCGTGCCTGGCATTTCAAACAGTTGAGCTTCATTTACTCCTCCAACAATCCTACAAGGTTGGCATCTTTATCCCCATTTTGCAGAGTCAGGGTAATGAGGATGGGGCTCAGTGTGGGCTTGGAGATACCTGCTGTCTCACTCCTGCATTGGATGGATGAACCATGAAGCTCAGAGAGGTTCAGAGACTTGCCCAAGGCCACCCAGCTGGTACTGAGCAAGCAGGATTTGAGCTCAGGACTGACTCCAAAGCCAGTTTGGGGGATAGGCCTTTAGGACCTGCTGCCCTGGAAACAAGATGGCATGGTCAGGGCCCCAGATGGCAAGCGCTGGCCGCAGTGTGGGTGGCAGATGGGAGGGGAAGATTCACTGGGCTTCGGGGTGACCTGGTCTAAGAGGCTGACCTAGCGACACAGCGGCAGCAAGGTGGGTAGGAGGGGCAGGGAGGGTGGCATTCAGTTAGTAAGTTGGCTGAGCTGCGCCCGCACGGCTAGACACAAAGGGCGGCCGGACAGGAGCCGCTGCCCTGGCTAATAGAGCCCCTGGTCATGCGGCACTGTCATTCTCCCCTGCCCGCCCGTGCCGCCTCTCCACCCTCCCCTGCAAATCCTGTCCATGGAGAAATGACACAGCTGACATCTTAAGCGGAAACTGGCCTTCAGGCCATGCATTCATTCCATAAATTTTTATCAGCTGCCCATCCTGTTCCAGGCACCAGGGCTATAGCAGAGAAACAGAACAGCTTCTGCCATCCAGCGCTTGCAGGGGAGACAGACAACCATGGACAAAACAGTAACGTCCAGCAAGGATGAAGGTAACAAAGAAGCAGCAAGAACCAGAAGGGGTGATGAGTGGTGAGGGGAGGGTGGGACCAAGGGGAGAGACTGAGGGGCTGAGCCCAGAAGCTCTCTGGGAAGAGCAATTCCAAGCCCTGGGATCAGACTGGATAGCACCACCAAGGCAGGAGCAAACTTGGTGGCTTTATGGAGGCCAGTGAGGCAGAGCTGAGCGAGCAGAGAAGAGTGGGGGAAATGAGCCTGGAGAGGCGGCCAGAGTCAGGGCATGGTGGGGCATGGTCAGGGCTCCTGAGATCGGCCTTCATCTGTAAGGCCCAGGAGCTGCTGGGAGGGTGGCTGACAGCATCCCGAGGGGAATCTGGCCTCCTCTGCAGCTGCTGGTGCTCTTCAACCAAGAGTCTCTGTAGCCAGAACTTTGGGTTCCGTTTGGCTTAGAGATTAAGTTCTCCTTCTCGGTCCCCATTAGAGAAGGGGTTTGCAGAAGCTGCTGGGAAATTCCTGGTACACTGGGGCTTCCCTAGTAGCTCAGCGGTAAAGAATCTGCCCGGGAGCTGTGACTACTGAACCCACGTGTACACCTACTAAAGCTGGCACCCTAGGGCCGTGCTCCTTAACAGAAGAAGCCACCACAATGAGAAGCTCTGGCACCAAATCTAAAGAGTAGACCCCACTCGCTGCAACTAGAGAAAATCTCACGCGACAACAAAAGCTCAGCGCAGCCAAAACAAATTAATAAAAAATTTAAAAATTCTTGCTACACCGCTGGATGCCCGCCAGGCCTGAGGACCTCGACAGGCATCTGGCCCCAGGACCTCGCTGGGTAGGGAGACAAGAAGAGCAAGACCTAGAGTGAAGTGTGCTGGCTTCCCCTGGCCAGCTGTGTGGCCTCGAGGAAATCACTTGCCCTCTCTGAGTCCCAGGTTCCTCCATTGTCAAACAGAGAGATGTTCCACTCCAGAGCTGTGCAGATCAAATAAGCAACAGAAGTCAAAGAACACTGTAAAATATAAGAATTTCGCACACACGGAAGTTTTTACTTAAAATTATTTATTGCCTGTGTGGGGACAGAGTGGTGATGGCCATGGAAAGGAAGAAGTCTTTGCTGGGAGGGGCTTGGGCCCCCTGCCTGCCAACCTCCCCATTCTCCCCACCCTCTGGCCGGGCCACTTCCAGAGTCTCTCCTTCTGAACAATGGAGAGGCTTCACCTAGACCTTGAGGCCCAGCCCACAGGCAGATTTCTCACCCAGGATTTCTGATCAGGCAGGTGCTTCTTGCTCTCTCCAGAGAGGAAGCTGCAGTCGGAAGAACAAACCCGCCCCAGGAGCCCAGGCCCTTCCGGTGACCAGGATTCAGAGATGGGAGGATCAGCTGATGGAACCCACCAGGGTTCTCCACAAACACCCGAAAGTCTGCCTTCACCCCACACCCTGTTTCAGCTTTGGGCCATCTCCTCTCTGCATTCATCAATTACTTTTTAATAAGTCTGGGAGGAGGCCCCTTGTTCTCCAAGTCTCTCCACCTGCCTCACTCACCTGGGCTTGGCCGACCCTGGCGTTTACCTGCCCTCCAAGGCTTCTGGTCAGATGTCAGCCCTTATTAGACCCCTGAGTGGTCATATCTCTGGCCAAGGAGCCATCTGCTTTTCATTGTGAGGACACCCTGGACCCTTTGCATGGGTGCTCATGGTGGAACTGGGGTTCTTTCTTGGGCTGCTTTTGCACTCTTGCCTTCCTGAGAAAAGAGTTCTTGTCTTCCGGGCCCAATTCTCCTTTGCTTCTAGACCACCTTTCTCCAGACCCATGCCCACTTTCCTTCACCCACCAGTTTCTCTTAGAGGGTCACCATCTCGGCGGCCTGGCCTCCCACCGAGTGAAGCTGCTTGTGACACCCAGCCAGCCTGGACAGGCTGTGTGAGATGATGGCCGTCACAGCTGCACCGCTGGGCCCCGGCCAGGCGGACCCAGAACAGCTCAGTGGCTGAGCTGAGCCCTGCCGGCCACGGGCACCTGTCGGGGCCAGGAGAGACGAGCTTCCCAGAACCCTTCAGAAGTGGCACAAAGGAGGGACCAGGCAAGGCACGCACTTGGAGTCTTGCTCAGACCCTGCTCTATGAGCTGGATACCTAGTGAATCTGCCAGCCTCAAATGGGGCCACAGGAGATGCCTCCAGGGTCGCCACGAGGATGAAACCCTGACACTTAGCAGGGGTGAAGGGAATCTCAGAGGCTTTTTAGCTCCAGCTGCAGATGATTCTGTGACAACCAGGCGGGGAGCCAGGCTGCATCACATCTCCTGAAAAATCCACAGACTTCTAGTGGTCACTCCGCATGTGTCACGAGGCTCTCTTAAAGGGGACTCTCTGACTCCATCCCCAAGCCCCTTCCCCTGTGCAGGAGCCAGGGTGCTGGAAATGCTGCCATCACAGAGCACCCCTGGGACTCAAATGCTGCTCCCTTTAAGCAGCTCTTTTTATTTTTTCTTTTAAAGTTTTTAAATTTTATTTTTAATTGGAGGGTAATGGAGGCTTTTAACTTTTAATAGGAGGCTTTACAATGCTGTGTTGGTTTCTGCCTTAAGGATACATATATCCCCTCCTTCTTAAACCTCCCTTCCACCCCTCACCCCATCAGTGGTTGTCACGAAGTACAGGGTTGAACTCCATGTGTTATATAGCAACTTCCCATTAGCTATCTATTTTACACATGATAATATACATGTTTCAATGCTACTCTCTCAGTTTGTCCCACCCTCTCCTTCCCCAACTGTGTCTGCAAGTCTTTTCTCTGTCTGCATCTCTATTCTTGCCCTGCGAATAGGTTCATCAGTACCATTTTTCTAGATTCCATAGATTTGCGTTACTATATATTCGCTTTTCTCTTTCTGACTTACTTCACCTTGTATAACAGGCTCCAGGTTCATCCACCTCACTAGAACTGAACCAAATTCATTTCTTTTTACGGCTGAGTAATATTTCACTGTGTATATGTACCACACATTCTTTATCTATTCATCTGTCGATGGACATTTAGGTTGCTTCCGTGTCCTGGCTGTTGTAAATTGTGCTGCAGTGAACATTGGGTTACATCTGTCTTTTTCAATTATGGTTTTCTCAGGGTATATAAGCATCTCTTTTTAAAAGAAAAAGTTTCCAGTTGAGCATTTTCTCTCACAAAAAGAAGCCCCACCGCATCCTGGTCCCTGGATGGCAGGAAGGCACAGACCTGAAAGCTAAGATGAGTCACAAAAAGGAGCCAAGCTCAGAGTCAGAAGACAAACCTCACCAACTACCATAGGCATCGGCAGGTCAGCTTGGGGTGGCTACACACCTTGGAATCTAGGAAGGATTTATCATCCTTACAGAGGCAATTCTTGGCTGTTCACAAAGCACATTTTTAGGTACTCTTCTCAAACCTCTCAACCTAGAGAGGTAGGTCTATTTAGACCCATGGCTCAGACGAGGAAACCGAGGACCAGAGATATGGACTTTTCCAACATCACCAGCGTATCAGCGGCAGATCTAGGGTCGACCCAGCTCTGGCTCCAAGCCTAGTGCTCTGCCCATTCTACTACCACCTGCAGCACCAGGAACAACCATGGTGAGCAGCCCAACCCCAATGCCACTGCATTCCCCTACGGGGAAAACTTCAGGGGGCTCAAAGCCTAGGCCAGCAACTATCTGGCTAAGTCACAGTAGTTAGGATTCTAACAGGTCCAGGTAAAAGCCCTGATCCCTGGGAGAAGTCTTTGATACCCAAAGTGAAGGAGCGAAGTGCCCTGTGGGTCGGGACAAAAGGAAGGCAGGCTAGGTTCCCGGAGAACAGAACCCGCCCCTCGCCCTGGAGCAAGCAGCAGAGCCGCTGGTGGGCAAGCCCCAGACTGGGCTGGCAGGTTGCCCATCAAGCACTTTGACTGCAGCGGGAGGTCTGTGCCGGCCCCAGTAAGGAGCAGCATCAGAGCAGCTGCTGGCTGAGCATCGGTGGCTCCTATAAGTCACCCGTGTTGTGGGGATGTCTTAGTCCCCCGGAGCCCCACAGCTCAAGGATCCACACGGTCTTCCTAATGAGACAGGAGAACCGCTCCACTTCAGCTCAGAGGCCCAGCACAGGCAGTGGGCGTGGAGAGGGGGCTGCTACGCTGCCGGGTGGTGGGTGTGTTCACTCATGTGTGCAAATGCAAGGGGGGTGTGTCTGCGGGAGTGATGAGTGGAGAGAGTGCAGCTGTCCATGGGAGCCCTGCGGTATGTCAAGGGTCGGGGCCTGCGGCTGTTTATGAAAGACAGACGCTGTGTGTGTCTCGCTCGCCCGCCCCCGGGTCTGTCACAGTGTGCCATCTCCCCGCTGTGCAGCCCCAGGCAAGGCGCTCAACCTCTCTGTGCCTCAGATTCCTCTGCTGGAAAATGGAGCTGGTACCAGGCTCGTGCGAAGGACTTAGCATGACAGTGAAAGGGCCTGACGTTCCCTGTGCTGGCATCCTCTGTGCCCCCCCAGCCCCGAGCATCTGAGCTCCTCCTGCTTCACCAGCTGTTGGGAGAAGGAACTTTTGATCCTAGAAACCGGAACCACCCTCCAAAGAGAAGGTGAAAGGCGCTGGAAAAGGTGACACCTGGGGAATGTTGTTTACAGAGCACACTTCACGCAAGTCATCATTGTTTTCTCCGAGAAGCCGTTCTCTAAAGGGCCCTTGAAATACCTTACCAAAAAATACTCCAAGAACAATCCCTGGGACTCACTGGAGGGCTGCTTCAGACAAGGAGACTCACAAACCTCATTCATCCAGATCCAGAGGTGAAGGTGGGGCCAAGGCCAAGGACGAGGCTGGCTCCTTTCCCAGAGCTTGACTTTAAAGCACAGGGTTTGAGACACCAAAGCACCTATTTGTGAATGAATTGTATGTTGTTGGTGTAGAAATGTGCCATACTCAGTCACACACACACAACAAACTAAACCCGGAAACACAGTGCTTAGCGCACACCAAGTCTCCGTAACTGGCAGCTGTAGGCATTTGATCATGATTTACGTATTATGAATATTATGTGTGTGCCAATGCTGCTGCTGCTGCTGCTGCTTAATTACTTCACTTGTGTTTGACTCTGTGCGACCCTATGAACTGCAGCTAGACAGGCTCCTCCGTCCATGGAATTCTCTAGGCAAGAGTATTAGAGTGGGTTGCCATGCCCTCCTCCAGGGAATCTTTCCTACCCAGGGACTGAACCCAGGTCTCCAGCATGGGCAGGCAGATTCTTTACCACTGAGCCACCAGGGAAGCCTATATGTGTGTAAATGCATAGATGTAAATAATATATTTATTTTAATGATAATATCATTATTTAATAATAATATCATGCAGTAAAAAACTGAATGATGCTACCTGGAAGAGTGAGAGAGGCAACCAGGTGACACCCAAATTCATCACTTGGGAGGCACTTGGAGGGGAACTTCGGCAAGGCCAGACCTGCCAAAGCTACGCAGGAAGTCAAGGACAGGTCTAGAATAAACTCCTACCTCCTGACTTCCGGGGGCTTGTCTGTCACACTCTAGCCCTGCCCACCCCCGCTGTGGGGACAGAGCCCTTTGCGGGGGGCTCAGAGGGACCAGGACCCCCATACCCTGACCCACGCTGTCTCTGAGCTGGCGACCACTGGCAGCCTCACCAGTGCCTACCCTGGCTCAGGGTAGGAGACCTGAGAGCGCTGGGAGCCAGGAGACCCCAGGATCACATCAGCTGCCCGTCCACCCATCCTGCAGAGAGGGACCCTGAGACCACCCCGGGAATTCTCCCTTCCCTGCTCACTTACACGTAGGGGCCACGACTTACCTATGGCCTTGGCCTCCAACTCGGAAGGGTGAGCAGCCCAACAGGGCCCTGTGAATCTGGGAGGTCACGGGTCACAAGTGACCCCCACCCACCCCTCGAGGGGCGTGGTGGCTGTTTCCCAGAAGAGGCCTGGTTCCAGCACTCACTCTCCCCTGCTGAACGCTGTCATGTGGGGATAAAAAAGAGCTTTAAAGTTTCAGAGCCAGTTTTGCTTTTCTCTTGGGCCCCAGGGGTTAGGGAAAGTGTAGAGAGAAGGGTGTTTAAAAATCCATTCATTTTATTTGCCAGGGATTCCCCGGTAGCTCAGCTGGTAAAGAATCTGCCTGCAATGCAGGAGACCTTGGTTCGATCCCTGGGTCGGGAAGATTTGCTGGAGAAGGGATAGGCTACCCACTCCAGTATCCTGGCCAGGAGAATGCCATGGACTGACTGTACATGGCGTCACATGGGGTCCATGAGTCCCATGGGGTCACAAAGAGTGGGACATGACTGAGTGACTTCACTTTATTTGCATATTTAGCAGAGTGCCAACAGAATCAGAGGCACCAGGGTTTGAAACAAGGCAGCTCACTTACTAGCTGCTTGCGCTTGGGAGGTTCTTTGAGTTGTCTGAGCCTCAGTTGCCGCCTCTGTGAAATGGGGTAATAAGGCACTGCCTCCGAGCTGCTGGTAGAGGTGAGTGAGGAATCAATCACTCAGCACAGATGTCAGCAGCACTGAGATGGGGAAGCGGGCCACAGCTGTAACTACTTACCTGTAAAAGCCTGAAAGAATTTTCACCAAAATTTAAGCGGAGGTGGAGGGGGGAATGGACCGGGTGCGGCAGAGGAGGTTATTACTGAGGGGCAGGATTTCAGCGACTCCTTTTCTTTCTTTCCTTTTCTTCTGGCTTATCCGAGTTTTCCAAATATTCCACAATATTTCCTGAATTCATTGTCATTCGAAAATAATAGAGTGAAAAATCAACCTGCTCCCCGCTGTGATGCATGGCCGCCTCCATGCTAGGGATGGGGGTGGGAGAGCGGTGTGGGGAGGGAGCCCCCGCCTCCCCTGGCAGGGAGGAACCCCCCACCCCAGCGGGCCGGCCCCACGCTCCTGTTCGCTTGGGTTGCGCCTGGCTTAGACAATGCGAACACACAATCATTCATTATAACTCAATTACAGTGATTAAAGCTGGTGGCATGCAGAGGCAGGAGGGAGTGTTGCCAACAGAATTTACACTCCGTGTCATCAGCGAGAGGTAACAGCAGCTGACGCGGCCGCTCGCCTCCCCTGCCATCTGCTCGGCGCGGGGGCCGCCCGAGGGGCGAGGTGCTGCCGGCGGACCACGCGGCGGCGGCGGTGAACTGCTGACTCGGGCTGCCCCCGCGCTGGGGCCCCGACGGCACTGCGATCTCTGGGGAAGCTGCCCCTCCCGGCAGACAGCGCGGCCCAGAAAGCCAACATCTGGAATGGAGGGTGTGGGGAGGCGACGGTACCGGCTCTTCTGGGTTTGTGCCCGCCCCTGGCGGAGGGAAAGATGAGGGCAGGAGGAGAAGGGGACGACAGAGGATGAGATGGTTGGATGGCATCACCGACTCAATGGACATGGGTTTGGGTGGACTCCGGGAGTTGGTGATGGACAGGGAAGCCTGGCGTGCTGCGGTTCTTGGGGTCGCAAAGAGTCGAACACGACTGGTCGAGGGTGAGACTGGAACATCTAGGTTTGGCCCCCATGCTCCAGATGAGGAAACTGAGGCCCAGACCCATGAGAGATGGCACACAGGAAGCCAAAACTCACCTGTTTCGCTCTCCTAGGAACTGTGCAGAGAGGGAAATGGGAAAGTTGGGCCCCTAACCCTCTGGACTCCGGGGAGGGGGAGGGGCCAGACTTAGGCTTGAGACTTGAAATGGTCAAAGGTGGTGGCAGGAGGGTCCCCAGGGGCAATGCAGGGGACTCTAGCCACAGGGCAGGGACGCTGGGGGTGTGAGGTGAGGTAGTGAAATGGCCATCAGTCAGCAGGCAGCAGATCAGACAGTGGTGGGCCCTGGGCAGGGTGACTCAGCGGGACTAGGAGGATGAGACAGGCCATGGCCTGGGCATGCATCACCATGAGGCAGAGCAGGGGACAGGACAGGGCTGCCTTTTTAGGGGCAGCAGTATCACCCCAGAACACCAGGCCTCCAGGTCTGTCAGCACCAGGAAGCAGGAACCTGTCCATTGGACCCACAGATGAGTGAGTCCCCTGTCTGGAAAAGTCTCCACTCTGAGCCCCTGTGGAGTGGGGGTAGGGTGGGGGAAAGAGAGCGCAGGGCTCTCATGCCCTGGTTATTCTGGTACTTGTTCAGCACGTTTCTCCAGCTATGCCAAGCTCTAAGGCCATGGTCACCACAGGAGCACAATGCCACAGCTAGAGCTCATGCCCAAATCCCACCACAAGTCTCGTTTGCTAAACTGTCAGCAGCTCCTTGGAGGCTTCCCAGGTGGCTCAGTGGTAAGGAACCTGCCTGCCATGCAGGAGACACAGGAGACAGCGGGTTTGATCCCTGGGTCAGGAAGATCCCCTGGAAGACGGCATGGCGACCGACGCCAGTATTCTTGCCTGGAAAATTCCATGGACAAAGGAGGCTGGTGGGCTACAGTCCATGGGGTTGCAAAGAGTTGGACATGACTGAGCACGCACATATACATACACAGCGGTTCCTTGGTTCCTCCAGGATACACCTGACCCCCCCAGATGCTCTCCCTTGAGCCTCATCTTTCCCCATTGCCCCAGGGCCTTTGTATATGCTGTTCCACAGCTCTGCCCCCTTTGGCCTTCCTCATCCCACTAGTCCTTCAGAGCCCAACATAGGCCTCCCAACCTCCAGGAAGCCATCCTGACCTTGAGCCAGGTAGGTGGCCTCCTCTGGATTCTCATCGCACCCCCACCCCCATGCTAGTCCCCTTGGAGCACTGACCACGGAATGTTAGGGTCCCCTGGGGACAGGTCTGTTTCCCACCTGCAATCCCAGTAGCAACTGGTGAGCAATGGCTGGGTCCTGTGCATTTCTGGAGTCTCAGGGCTGACTGGATAGAAGCTTGAATGTGGATGGGGGGCCCAAACAGGAGCTGACAAAATGGCTGCCTCCCAAAGACTGGCTCTGGAGAGCACAGAACCAAGCCCACAGGCCGGGACAGAAGTCACTGTGAGAGTGAAGGGGGAGGGGGGGGCTGAAGGGACAGGAGCCCCGCTTCTGCCAGTCCAGACCTCTCCCGCAGCCGTGAGGGCGGCTCAGCCCGTGTCTGACAAGCCCGCTCTGTGCTGCCTCTCTGGCTCCCAGGCAGGTCAGGCAGGGCCGGCTGATGGCCCAGGGTGAGGCTCGGAGCGGCTGGCTGCTGAGGCCAGAGACAGCGAGGATGGGGCTGCCGCCTTCCCTCTCCTGCACGTCCCATGTCAGGCCGCCTCGACCCTGGGCGGTCAGCCACCGGGAACCTCTGCAACATGGTACAAGAGAGAGGTCCAGGCGGGACCACATCACCCTGCCCAGGAAACACAGTCCCTGGAATTCCCCACATAGAACCAAAAGAGGAAGCTGAGGAGAGGTGTTGGAGGTTGGGGGGACGTGGTCGGGGAGCCTGCAATGCAAAAGACACTCAGAGTCAAGAAACCTCGGTTTTAGTTTCAGTCTTGACTCCGGCTGCGTGAGGTTAATCATTCGTTCATTTGGCAAACCAAGCTCCGGACACAGAGAGTCCAATGTTCTGTGGAACTTCCATTCCAAGTCACTTGTGCTCTCGGGGCCTCAGTTTCTCCAGCTGCCGTGGGAGTCATGGACTTGATCTGGTTGGGGGAGGATTTTTTTTAAGTAAGCTGAAGACGCGTTGAAAATCATTGCCAACGATACGCAATCTCCTGGAATAAACCATAATTGAAAAAGAATATAAAGAAGGAATGTATATATGTGTATAATTGAGTCACTTTGCTGTATAAAAGAAATCAGCACAACATTGTAAGTCAGCTATACTTCAATTAAAAGAAAAAGAAAAAGGAAATCATCGCCCACAGAGCAAGAAAGTTTTTCCCTTTCTAATTCTCGAGGATTCTGATTAGGTCAAGGAGCAAGCTCCATTTGGATGTTGATGAGTCCTCGGCACCTCTCAAACGCTGCCCCATTTCCCTTTCCGTAACAAAGAGGGAGTCAGGAGGACTAGAAGAGAGGTGTGTTAGATTTGCTGACATTTAGGAGTACGGAGAACTTTTTTAAAAGATGAGTGATGCCCATTTAGGAGAATGACATAAAGCTTCCTTCTTAAATGCTTATATTTAAGCTTTAAAAGTGAATTTATTTAAAGAATAACTACGAAGTAACTCCCTGGCTGGTGGGTTTGAGTAAACCAGGTCACCGTGGATCATCAGATGATAATTTACAAATGACTGCAATTCCCTGATCCTTGGGTTCAGAGGGTGCTGCATCAGCAGGGTAGCTCTGCCATGTTGGGGGCAGGGCTCAGAGGCCTGACAGCTGTAGGTCCTGAAACTGGGCCAGCAGGGTCAGAGGCAGGTACTACCCTGATAAAAGTGAGCCAACCGGTAACATCGGTCCTTGGGGCTTCCCAGGGACTAGGGAGTATGTCCCCAAACAAGCTTGAATGCAAATAACTTTCGTTGACACGCTGATCTACATCATGCACAGCACTTGGGGTTGGTTTCCAAACAGTGCTCTGCAGAGAGGGCCGCCTCTCCAAAGTGACTCAGGCCCGTGGGCTCCCTCTCTTCCTCCCTCCTCCCTCATACTTTGCGCCTGCCCACCTATAGCCCCCTCATGGGAGAGACTCAAGGTCCTCCAGGCAGGGGTCCCCAACCTCTGGGACCTAATGCCGGATCATCTGAGATGGAGCTGATGTAATAATAATAGAAATGAAGTGCACAATAAATGTAATGTGCTTGGATCATCCCGAAACCACCGCCACCCCACGTTGGGGAAAACTTGTCCCTGGTGCCAAAAAGGTTGGGGACCATTGCTCCAAGGAGCAGCCTCCAGGCCCAGCATAAGGGATCTGTAAAACCTTTAGCCATCCAGGAGCAAACTAGCTCATCACTACAGAGGGGCGGGCCACTCAAGGACCAGTGTGTCTAAAATGCCTTTCCTTCTCTCAACCCACAGCCCCTGTTCATCCTTGAATACTCGGGACAAATGTGATCTCCTTTATGGATATCCCCTTCTGACCCTCTTAGAGCTGCCTGATCCTCCTCACCCCCATAACGTGCTGTCCATACTACTTATTAATAACACGATTTTATAACTGCTCCAATTGTTCAAGTTTGGTTTCCCCACTGATGAGCACACTGCTTGAAGCATGAACGATTCATCTTTATACTCCATGTCTGTCCCTAGCCTCTGACACTGGCTATGCTCTGTATCTGTTGAATCAGTGGGTGGGTGGGTGAGCTTGGCTTAAAGTTCTGAGCTAGTTTTCAGTTTCCATTCACTCTACTTCTCTATTGAAGGAGAGGGAACTCTGGGTGAAAGCATGGTTCCTTCAGGCATTCAGTAACTATTTACTAAGCACCTATCATGGGACAGGTACTCTGTTAGGACCCAGGAGTATAGAGCAAACCAAATTTGATCTGTTCCCTCAGAAAGTTCACAGTCAGGTTGGAGAATAAGGCAAGCAACGCATGGAGAACAAGAGAAGGATTTCAACATCATAATCACTTAGATGTAAACCACTCAATTTAATCTACTTTGGAAGGAAATTCAGATAGAAGATCAATGAGGTTAAGTAAAAACCTGCAACCCTGAATTTGAAGTATCAGTAGATAGGGAACCATATCAATATCTTATAATAACCTGTATTGGAAAGAATCTGAGAAAAAATATATAATACATATTATATATATATATATATGTATATATCAGTTCAGTTCAGTTCAGTCACTCAGTCGTGTCTGACTCTTTGCAACCCCATGGACTGCAGCACGCCAGGCTTCCTTGTCCATCGCCAACTCCTGGAATTTACTCAAACTCATGTCCATTGAGTCAGTGATGCCATCCAACCATTTCATCCTCTGTCATCCCCTTCTTCTCCCGCCTTCGATCTTTCCCAGCATCAGGGTCTTTTCAAATGAATCAGTTCTTTGCATCAGGTGGCCAAAGTATTGGAGTTTCAGTATCAGCATCAGTACTTCCAATGAATATTCAGGACTTATTTCCTTTAGGATGGACTGGTTGGATCTCCTTGCAATCCAAGGGACTCTCAAGAGTCTTCTCCAACACCACAGTTCAAAGGCATCAATTCTTTGGCACTCAGTTTTCTTTATAGTCCAACTCTCACATCCATACATGACCAATGGAAAAACCATAGCCTTGACTAGACAGACCTTTGTTGGCTAAGTAATGTCTCTGCTTTTTAATACGCTGCCTAGGTTGGTCATAACTTTTCTTCCAAGGAGTAAGTGTCTTTTAATTTCATGGCTGCAATCACCATCTGCAGTGATTTTGGGCCCCCCAAAAATAGTCAGCCACTGTTTCCACTGTTTCCCCATCTATTTGCCATGAAGTGATGAAACCCGATGCCATGATCTTAGTTTTCTGAATGTTGAGCTTTAAGCCAACTTTTTCACTCTCCTCTTTCACTTTCATCAAGAGGTTCTTTAGTTCTTCTTCACTTTCTGCAATAAGGATGGCGTCATCTGCATATCTGAGGTTATTGATATTTCTCCCGGCAATCTTGATTCCAGCTTGTGCTTCATCCAACCCAGTGTTTCTCATGATGTACTCTGCATATGAGTTAAACAAATAGGGTGACAATATACAGCCTTGATGTACTCCTTTTCCTATTTGGAACCAATCTGTTGTTCCATGTCCAGTTCTAACTGTTGCTTCCTGACCTGCATATAGATGTCTCAAAAGGCAGGTCCGGTGTTCGTTTCCAAGCCAAACCATTCAATATCACGGTAATCCCAGTCTATGTCCCAACCAGTAATGCTGAAGAAATTGAAGTTGAGTGGTTCTATGAAGACCTACAAGACCTTCTAGAACTAACATCCAAAAAAGATGTCCTTTTCATTATAGGGGACTGGAATGCAAAAGTAGGAAGTCAAGAAACACCTGGAGTAACAGGCAAATTTGGCCTTGGAGTACAGAATGAAGCAGGGCAAAGGCTGATAGAGTTTTGCCAAGAGAACACACTTGTCATAGCAAACACCCTCTTTCAACACACGAGAAGACTCTACACATGGACATCACCACATGGTCAACACCGAAGTCAGATTGATTATATCCTTTGCAGCCAAAAGTGGAGAAGCTCTATACAGTTAGCAAAAACAAGACCGGGAGCTGACTGTGGCTCAGATCATGAACTCCTTATTGCCAAATTCAGACTTAAATTGAAGAGAGTAGGGAAAACCACTAGACCATTCAGGTATGACCTAAATCAAATCCCTTATGATTATACAGTGGAAGTGGGTAATAGATTTAAGGGACTAGATCTGATAGACAGAGTGCCTGATGAACTATGGACGGAGGTTCGTGACATTGTACAGGAGACAGGGATCAAGACCATCTCCAAGAAAAAAAAATGCAAAAAAGCAAACTGGCTGTCTGAGGAGGCCTTACAAATAGCTCTGAAAAGAGATGTGAAAAGCAAAGGAGAAAAGGAAAGATATACCCATTTGAATGCAGAGTTCCAAAGAATAGCAAGGAGAGATAAGAAAGCCTTCCTCAGTGATCAGTGCAATTAAATAGAGGAAAACAATAGGATGGGAAAGACTAGAGATCTCTTCAAGAAAATTAGAGATACCATGGGACCATTTCATGAAAAGATGGGCTCAATAAAGGACAGAAATGGTATGGACCTAACAGAAGCAGAAGATATTAAGAAGAGGTGGCAAGAATACACAGAAGAACTATACAAAAAAGATCTTCACGACCCAGATAATCATGATGGTGTGATCACTCACCTAGAGCCAGACATCCTGGAATGTGAAGTCAAGTGGGCCTTAGGAAGCATCACTATGAACAAAGCTATTGGAGGTGATGAAATATATATATATATATATGTATATGTATATAGCTGAGTCATTTTGCTATACACTTGAATGGTACACCATTGTAAATTAACTATACTTAAAAAGCTATCAGCAGATTTCAAGGTGTATTTTATCTTTAACAAATATATAAACACACACATATCCTATCTCTGCTACTGGAAGGAGCTAAATACAGTGACCAATCCATTAGCATCAAGCTAATTCCCAGATTATGGCTTCTAAATACTACTTCCCACTAAAAGGAACTAGGGCTTCTTGGAGAAATGACTGACTCCAGATTTCAGAGAGAAAATGTACAAGATGAGAATGTTGTACCAGTAAGCAACGAAGCTATCAAAGACCACCACAGGCATATCAAAAACACTCAGAAGGTATCTTCAAGAAGTTTTCTAAAATAAGATGATTTGAGAAGCGATAAGGATAGCTCAGTTGATAATGAATCTGCCTGCAATACAGGAGACCCTGGTTTGATTCCTGGGTCAGGGAGATCCACTGGAGAAGGGATAGGCTACCCACTCCAATATTCTTGGAGTTCCCTTGTGGCTCAGCTGATAAAGAATCTGCCTACAATGTGGGAGACCTGCATTTGATCCCTGGGTCGGGAAGATTCTCTGGAGAAGGGAAAGGCTACCCACTCCAGTATTCTGGCCTGAAGAATTCCATGGACTATATATATAGTCCATGGGGTCGCAGAGTCAGACAAGACTGAGCAACTTTCACTTTCAAGGATAACTCCACTTGACTGAAATGTATCAAATATATACAAATCCACAAGTTAAAAGTGATATTTTAAAAGAAGAAAATCTTTGAGAATAATAAGAAACTAGCTTATTACTTTGAAAACTGAAAAATAAAGTAAAATAAGTAGGCATTTATCTTGCATTTAAACTCTACCTCAAGATAACCAAATGGTTCATGAGGAGTGGTTTCTTTTTAACAGCAGTATCCAAGCAAATAGATGAAGGAGTAATAAAATACCACATTTTGTACTCCCTAATGAATTCATGCATCTAGACAATGATCACGCGTGACTGCTATCAGACAGAAAGAGAAACATCTCGATAGTATGTGCCTGCTAATGGGTCAATGAGATATTCTTGTCGTTCCCTCAACCCCCCCACCTCCCAGTGAAATCTGGATCTAATCAGGCTCCAAGATCTAACTACAATTTAGTGATCAGCACAATTCAGACTATGAGAAGCTCTGGGGACAAATAATTTTGTTTTTTCAATACATTAATGTGTGTATGCATGTGCGGGTGTGTCAGAGAGAGAGAGAGAGAGAGACACTGAAATATGAAGAAGGAACCTATAAGACATATCAATTATAATCACTCTGTATGGACTTTATTTGGGATCCTAGTTCATATATACAATGTTTAAAAACAATCAGACAATTGAGGAAATTCAAATGCAGAGTGGGCATTTGAAGACGTTGAATATTACTGTTAATTTTGGGGGTGGCTTAGTATGAATATAACAGCTATATTTTTTAAATAAATTTTACTTTTTGGAGATATTGAAATGTTTACTACTTAAATGATGAAATGTCTGGGATTTGCTGCAAAATATTCCAGTGGTCATGTATAAATAGAAGGGATGTAGGGATAAAACAAGGTTAAACCTGAGCTGATAACTGTTGATGCTGGATGATAAGTATATGGAGATTCATGATACTGTTTTCTCTACTTTTGTATGTTTGGCATGTTTCCTAATAAAAAGCCAATTGGATTCAATCCATGACGTCTCTGCATGAGATAGTTGCCCGTGCAATCTACAGAATCATTAGAATCACAAAATATCTAGGCTGGAGAAGACCCAGGGATTGCTCACCCAGCCTTCAAGCATGGCTCCATAGATAAGACCAAGATCTGGAGAGGTCTGGTGACATAGCCAAGGTGACATGGTGAGCTTGGGGCTGTGCTCCTCGGCCTCTGGGCATGTGCACCTATCCCCCCACCCCACGCCCAGAGTTCCCCTCTTAGTCACCAGAAACTATGGTGATTCCTTATCAAGTCCTGACTTTTCTGGCTTGCTTTCTTTAGTCTTCAATTATGAAATATTTCAAACATATAGAAGATATTATGATACTACTAAAACTACCACATAGATTTTTAAAAATTTATTTATTTTGTGTTGCACCGGGTCTCTGTTGCTATGTACCAGTTGTGGTGAGCAGGGGACACTTTTCGCTGTGGTGCACGGCCTTCTCACTGCAGTGGCTTCTCTTGTTGTGGAACACAGGCTCTAGGACACGTGGCTTCAGTAGCTACAGATCCCAGTCCCTATAGCACAGGCTCAATAGTTGTGTTGCGTGGGCTTAGTTGCTTGTAGAATCTTCCTGGACCAGGGATCAAATCCATGTCTGCTGCATTGGTAGGTGGAGTCTTATCTACTGCACCACCAGAGAAGTCCAACCACATAGATTTTTAAGATGTGAATATTTTGAGATTTTCTTCAGAGTTTTTTTGAAAGGTAACAGAATGTGATGATGGATAGAGCCAAACTCCCACCTTCCTCTCCCTTCCTTCCCTCCTCACAGATACCAACATCCTGGTGGCAGGCTGTGTTCTTTCCACTTGCGTTTTTATAGTTTGATGTGTATACTCAAATTTAGAATTGTTTTGTGTGGATTTATATTTGACATAAATAGTATCATATCATATATTTCCTTTTGCAACTTGCTCTTTTCACACAACATTGTGTTTTTGAAGTTTATCCAAGTTGATGCATGCAGATCTAGCTCATACATTTTAAAGCCTCCATACAATTTCTTTATACAAAAATGTATAGATTTTTCTTTATTCATTCCTCCAATAATGCGTTATTGCATTACTGGTTATTCACAGTTATTTTTGCTGCTTCAAACAATGGGGCAATGAAAAATCTCTGCATGTATCTCTTTGTGTAAGAGCTTCTCCACCCTGTGTACTTGGAAGTAGAATTATCAGGTCATAGGGCTGTGTTGCTTCTACTTTGCTGTTGCCAAATGCTCTATGAAGTGGGTGACCCAGTTATGCTCCCACAAACAGTGTCTGACAATACTAGTCATTCCACATCCTCATGGAAGCTGCATGTTATTAAACACAAAACTTGCCAATCCAATGGGAATGAGTTGTTCTCTTTTGCTCTGGTTTTTGGATTTGCATTTCCCTGATGAGTAGTGAGGACGGGGCACTTTCACCTGTTTCCTGGCCATTTGTGTTTCTCCAGTGAATCACCTGTGTTCTTCCCATTTTTCTGGGTTGTTTACCTCTATGTGCCAATTTAGAAGAATTCTTTACATATTCCAGATACTACTTCTGTGGCAGTTATAGGTGTTGCATTTGTATTTTTTCACGCTTTGTAACTTTATGGCATCTTTTGTGGTACAGGTGTTTTAAATGTTAATACAGTCAAATTGACCTCTAATATTTTCACTATAGCTCTCAATTTCTGCATTTTGTTCAATGATCCTCTCCCTACTCAGATTTCTAAAAGTTTAAGGATTTTAATCCTGCTGGAATTTCTTTTTGTACGCTGAGTAAGGCAGGGATCCATTTCCGCTCCATAAAGATGGTCTATTGTGGTATATTGTCCCCGAACTGTTTGCCAGAAGAGCTTTTCTTCGGTCATACATAATGGCTCCTAGGTCATAGTCACATTTCATCTCTATGGAGACTTATTTATAGACTCCATTTTGCTTCATTGGTCCGTTTATCTAGACGTGCACCAAGAGCTTATTTGCCTGACGACTGTAGCCTTAAGTCCCTAATAAGTCTTGCTTTCTGGAGGACAAGCTCTCCTTTCTTTTTCCTCTTCAAAATTATATTTGCTATTTTGAGTCCTTTATTCTTCAGATAAATAATAGTCTTAGCTTTTCAAAGTACATAGAAATCATTTTCTTGGGTTTTGTTTGATATTGCATTATAAATTGATTGCTAGGAAAGAGAGCTTTAAAAATGATGCTGAATTTTCTTATCAATGAATATGGTATAGCTTATGATCTGCACAGGTCTTTTAAAAAATTATTTCCTTCTGTAACATTTAATGTTTTTCTTCAAAAAGGTCTTGTGTAGTTTTACTTAGTTTTACTCACAGGTCATATTTGTTGCTATTTGTAAAAGCATTTTTATTTCTTTACATTATGCTTTGAAATTGGTTATTGCTTATGAATTGGAATGCTATTGATTAATGAATATTGATTTCAGATCTAGCAATGTGGTTAAAATCTCTTATCTGTTTTAGTTGTATACTTTCTACATATATAGTCATACTAACCATAAATAGTCATAGCTGTTTCTTTCATTTCAGTCATTGCATTCATTTTTTTTTATTGTTCTATTTTGTCCAATCGCATTGGGTAGAGCCTCCAGCCCAATGTTGAATAGAAACAGTAATAAGAGCATTCTTGTTATGTTGCTGACTTTGAAATCATGCTTCTAAAACTTAATTTTTATCTATTATTGGGTTGCTGCTCATCTGGTGTAGCTGTCCATCATAGAATTAAAGACATTTTCTTTTATTCCTTGTTTGGTACGTTAAGGAAAATCATGAATATTGAATTTTGTGAAATGTCTTTATCTATTTCTTTTGACTGATGAAACTAGATCTTCTAGCTGTGTTCTTCAATATTTGGTTGTAGGGTTTTGTGATTCAATTATGTTGTTCAAATCTTTCATATCCATATTAATTTCTCCCTCAGCAATCTAAGAAATCTACCAATTTCTCTTTGTTAAAACCTCCCATTTCTCTTTATAAAATTCTGTCCATTTTTTAAAACTTATGTAGTGTTCTGAACTTGGGAGCTCCCCCTCTACCTTTAAAGTCTTTTATCTATGACATTAAACGAGTCCCATTTTTTTCATGCTAGGCTATCAAAATTGTTTTGTTTGCTTTTTATTTTTGGCTGCACCATACAGCTTGCAGGATCAGGATCTTAGTTCCCTGGCCACAGAGTATTGAATCCAGGCCCTGGCTGTGAAAGTGCTGATTCCTAACCACTGGACCTGCAGGGAATTCCCTGTTTTGCTTTGATTTTATCCAACATGTCTGTCTGTCCACATGGTTAAAGGGAATCCTAATTAGCTTGCCGTTTCATTTGCCAGTATTGGACATTCCATACCTGCTTTTTCGGAATCTTGTCAACTGTGACCAGCAAACACTTGCACAGGTAGCTTCCCTCTGTGATATCCAGGAGAGACAAGACCACAGCCCCGTCTCACTCTTGCTTCTGTCCTTAGTAGTGCAGGAGACCTCAAGGGTCCGCTTCTGAGCCATCAGCCCTGCGCTGGCTGATCTGCTTGGGAGGGGAGTTCAGAGTCAGGGTCAGAGTGAGCATACTGTGGAGCTTTCTGGGCATTGATAGACGTGCCCTGATGGATGTGAGGAAGGCCTAAGCTGGGCAGGGGATATTTCTGTCTTCTGTCTCTCCTGTCTATGTTCTTCATCTTGAGATCACTCATCTCCTGCTGTACTTGTGGGGTCAATTCTTTCCAAGTTTCTGAACCAATCCTAATGATCCACCACCCACCCACTCATCCATCTACTCATTCATTTTCCCAGCCAGCCAGCCAGCAGCAGTATCATACAAATACTATAAGCTGTGTGATCTTGGAACTTCAGTGACATCATCTATAAAATGAATATAGTAATAGCATTGACCTCTTAGGACAGTTATGAGTTTGGGATTACACAATGCTTAAAAAGAACTGGCAGACACATACTAAGTCCTCTATTAAGAATAGCTATTATCTTCATCCCACACTCACTGATTCATTCAACTAGCATTTCCTGAGCATGTACTACATACTAAGGACCAGAGATACGAGACACAATCCCCGTTCACTCCCAGGCAGACATCAGGAGAGGATGATACCATTAAAGTAACAGCCATGATGCAGCATGCATAATACATTCCAGGAGAGCTGGCAGAGGACACTCCAACAGCACAGAGGAGACACAGCCAGTTCAGATGAAAGGAGTTGGGGGCTAGGGAAGGGCTCACTGGAAGTGAAACTAAAGCTGAGTGCTAAAGAGTGAACAGGGGCGGGGGGGGGCGGGCGGTTCAAAGAAAGATGCAGGGCATTCCTGGCTGGAAGAGAAACACATAAATAACCTAAAATCAGAGTGTGGCCTCTCAGGGCATTGGAGGCATGTGTGACTGGTGTGAAAAGGTGACTCTAGAGACACAGAGCTGCACCTGGGAACCAATTAAGGAGCTCAGACACAGTGCTGAGCACAGGGCCATCGAGGCGCTCCAAGCAGAGGCGTTCCAAGCAGTGCCCCTCCAAGAGCCTGTCCACGGTGGGGACAGATGTACAGCTTAATGTCCTACACAACTGTTATCCACCAAACTAGGGACCCAGATCATGTCCAATGCTCCAGTGCACAGAGCCGCAGGTCTCTGCATGTCAGTTGAGGTGGGACCTAGAACCTGGGCTCAACACAGGCAGTCTCAACCCTCTGAACTGCAGCTCACCCCCTAGTATTTCCTCCTTGTCCCCCTGCCCCTCCTGGCTCAGGTCAGAACCCGGCCTCTGAATGTCACTCCTCCTGAGTTTCACTAGCCTGCTTGGCCTGAATCTGAGCCTGACTTCGGCACAGGAGGGGACGGGCCAAAGAGAGGCTGCAGGAACTGGGACTTCAACAAGCTGGAGTGTAGCTCAGTTCAGCTCAGTTCAGTTGCTCAGTCGTGTCCAACTCTTTGCGACCCCATGAATAGCAGCACGCCAGGCCTCCTGTCCATCACCAACTCCCGGAGTTCACTCAAACTCATACCCATCAAGTCAGTTATGCCATCCAGCCATCTCATCCTCTGTCGTCCCCTTCTCCTCCTGCCCCCAATACCTCCCAGCATCAGGGTCTTTTCCAATGAGTCAACTCTTCGCATGAGGTGGCCAAAGTATTGGAGTTTCAGCTTTAGCATCATTCCTTCCAATGAACACCCAGGTCTAACCTCCTTTAGGATGGACTGGTTGGATCTCCTTGCAGTCCAAGGGACTTTCAAGAGGAGTGTAGGGAGGTCAGGGCAAAAGGGAGAACTAGGTGGGCTGAGGGAGGGAGATGGAGGAGGATGTGCCTCTTACTCCGGGCCTTAGCACATGCTGTTCCTTCCACCTCGAACACTCTCCTCCCCACCTCCCTTGGGCACGGCACCTCTTTGTTCTTTGGGCCTTGGTTCGGCTCACTCCTTCCAAGAAGCCTTTGCTCTGATTCCACTCCCTGGGTAACATCTCTACTGTGTGGTGTGGCATCTTTTGGTTTGTGCCTTCACACATCTCATCCAAGTTACAGGCATTAGCATTAACCTGCTGGTATCTGCCTTCCTTTTGGACTTTTACCAGAAGGTAAAAGAATCTGCCTGCGATGTAGGAGAGCGGGGTTTGATCCTGGGTCGGGAAGATCCCCTCTAGAAGGAACTGGCAACCCATTCCAGTATTTTTGCCTGAAGAATCCCATGGACAGAGGAGCCTGATGGACTACAGTCCATGGAGTTACAGAGTCGGACACAACTGAGCAACTCACACACACACACACACACACACACACACACACACACGCACACCTCATGAAGTGGCAGTTGTCAGTTTATGTGACTGTTTCTCCCGGCTGGCTGAGCACACTGCAGAGAGGGCAGGCATTGTGTCTTACTGATCTTTGCATCCTAGCACCTAGAACTATGCCTGGCATATGTTCGGTTCTCTACATAGAAATGTTGGTGGGATGGATGGGTAGATGAAAGGATGACTGGAGAGATGATTAGATGAGTGGGTGGGTGGATGGATGGATGGATGAGTGGGTGACTGGTGAATGGATGGAAACATGGGTAAGATGGGTGGGTGTGTTCTAGAATGTTCTCAAGGCAGGATACTGGTTTCCATGACTCTTGTCGGCCATGGCCCTTCCAAGAGGAATTTCCTCACCAGTCCTCTAAAAGAAGAGGCAGGAATCCTCATCCCCTAGATGCTAATCCTTGAAACAGTACCGTTCAGTCCTGCCCACGAAGCGGCTCCTTCACTGAGGATGTGGTATGGGTTTAGGGGAAGGGGAGGTGTGAGTCGCAATGTTGGCTCAGGCTGTGTGACTCACGGTGAGTTATGTACCCTTAATGGGCCTTCACTGTCCCATCTATCAAACTAGGGGCCAAGGATAGATGTCTCTTCAAATACAAAAGTTCCAATTTTGGTGTAATATTTAAAAACACTTCACGAGTTCGGTACATTTTATAGAGTACATTTCCTACTGTTGTCACAAAAACATCAAATGATGCCTAACCGCGCAAATGAAAAAAGGCTCATCATGTTTGTTTGTTATACATTAAAAATAGTTCATTCTCAAACACTGTGTTCTTGAAAAATAAAAATGCACACCCCATCTCCATGGGAGAGTCCATGGCCAGTTTATAACATTGAAGTCTTGCCAGTCATGCTTCCAGCTCCAGCTCTCTGTATCTGTTCCTTCCTGCAGACCCTGTGATTTAGGACAGTCACTGCCTCTGCTGGGGTCGGGGCAGTGACTCAAAGAGGCCTGAGAGTGAATCACTCTGCCATTGTTACAAATGGCCTGGACATTTGCACAGTCTGATGTGACCTGAAACCACGAACACTGTCTTCTGACGACCATGTCTTGTTTGTTTCAAAGATCTTGCTTTGAGCAAAGGCAGCGTGACCAAGCTGGAAGAACTTCAAAAGTCAGCCCCTTCTCTGGGCTTCAGTGACAAGCCTCAGGACACCCCACTTGCCCTGAGAAACAGGATAAGCTCAAGCCAGGGAAAGCTCAGCCTTTATTCACTGGTGCTGCCCTGGCTCTATGATGTCCTGGGCACTGTCTTCGGTCAGTGAAACCAGTCTAACTGTGTGGACAAGCAAACAGGAGCACTGAAGAGTTGCAAATGCTATGATCAGTATGAGCCTAGATTTTTGCAGGAATGGTTAAGGGGTGACTTTGAAAAATGCTTGGCAAATGGGACTTCCCTCGTAGCTCAGTTGGAAAAGAATCGGCCTGCGGTTCAGGTGTCCACCTGCAATGCAGGAGTCTTGGGTTCGATTCTTGAGTTGCTAAGATCCCCTGGAGAAGGAAATGGCAACCCCACTCCAGTATTCTTGCCTGTGAAATCCCATGGATGGAGGAACCTGGCAGGCTAGTCCATGGGGTCACAACTCTCAGACATAACTTAGCAACTAAACCACCACAGGAAAATGCTATCAAGGTTTTCTACTACTTTGTTGACGAGGAGGCAAGGGCAATCTTGGGGGATTAGAGATGGAAATCAGGTTGTGCACAGTATTTGGGTCCCTCCCTAAAGATTTGAAGAGGCCTCCCAAACCTTCAAGTGCAGAGGAATCACCAGCAGAGTCGCGAGAGGTGGATATGGCTTTAGTAGGATTGAGTTGGGGCTGAGAGCCTGTAAAGTGGAAAGTGAGGGAGGGGAGCGGTGGTGGGTTGGGAGGCGGTAGCGAGGCAAAGACAAGCATGCGCAGTGAGAGGCTCACGGTGGAGAGGCTTGTGAGCTTGTGTCAGGACAGTCCCAGCGAGTACAGGCAGCCAGCCGAAGGATGTGTTCCCAACTGCACTCTCACAGGTCAGGTGTCTTTCCTTGGTCTCCACTGGCCTGAACTGAATCTTGGTCATCTCCCCATGCTTAATCGTGCCCATAACCTCTTGGTACAACAGCCTTTCTGAGATGGTCTTCCCCTCTCAGCAATGGGCCTGACATTGGCCTTTACTCCCAGGAGCCAAAAGTGGAGGGGAGCGTTCCAAGACATTCTTCCCTTCTACCCAAGGGGACCTGCAACCCTCAGGCACGCAGAGAATGTTCTGGCCGAAGTCTCCCCCATTTGGTCCCTCTAGCCCTCTGTGGTGAGGATCAGACTTTGAGAAGCAAGGAAAGTGTGGTTCAAAGGGGTTTTCCTTTACTCAAGTTTGTGCCACGAGTACAAGACAGAGATGTCAGCCGAACACAGCCCCAGATGGGCCTTCTTCCTACATGCTGGAAGCTTCTCTTCTGTAAGCCTGACAGGAAGCCCAGCTCCAGCTAAGTGACCCCAGTATGTGCAGTCCAGCTGTCCTTTTGAGGCTTAGAATAAAGACTGCTTTATCTGGATGGTCACTCCTTTTTTCAAATGTTCAATCCCCTTTCTTGAATGAAGTAACGGCAGACAATCGTTTTTGTGCGCTGATTTACAGTGACTTTGGCAGGAGTTGGAAACCACATTAGTCCCACATTCTGGAGATTTAGCTCATGGCTGCATGATGCCCAGGAACCTGGGAATACCCACCCCCCACCCCCCGCCCCCAGGCCAGTCCTGCCTCCCCGAGGGCATTGCCCCCATTTCCTATCCTTTCTGTAAACCCCTCCAAAGTGGGGTTGCCTCACAGCATCTGAAGTTAAGCTTAAAAAAGACGGTAGTGGTTTTCAGGGTCCTGATGGTCATAGACACTTTGCAATTTCTCCGCAAGTTCATCACATTTCATTTTTTTCCCCCAAAAAGTTGGGCAGTGGCAGTTATACAGGACACCGTTGTTAACTGTGGACTTCACCTCTGGGAACTGTCCTGAGGAGACCCCCCCTGCCCCACCCCGCCTTAAACTGGGGAGACAGCGCATGACTGGGGTCATGCAAACACTGCCTTTTTAACTGTCCCGCATGATCACTTTCTAGGAGCGGGGGCAGCATGGGAATGCTTTAAAAAAGCAGTGCTCACATTTACGGATGACAAGCGAAGTCACCCAGGACGTGGGCTGACAGCACCCCACCCCTCTTCTTGGGGGTGTGGGGCGGGGGGGAGAATGGAGAAAAACTACTGGGTGAGGGGAGCAGGGGGAGGAGGAAGAATTAAAACACAACAATCAAACCAACCTTTAAATAGTAACTTTTAAAAATATAAAAACAGGTCATTACAATGACTTTTCATTTTCTTTTTTTCTTCAGGAATCAACTTGTCTTCTACCCTCGCCTCCCTTGCGGCAAGAGCCTTAACAACAGGTGGTGGCTAAGCATCTGAGACCCAGAGAGAGACTGAGAGACAGGAAGAGAGACAGACTCTGGACACCCCTCCCCAACCTCAGAAAGGTAAGGGCACCCACCTTGCCCTTCTCTTCGGCCTCCGGAGCCAGGTAGGGGGAGGGGCTCACCTGGGAGCAAGAGCATTGGAGAGAGGTACACTGGGAACCCCCCTCCCTTCTCACCAGACAGAATCACACATTATAAAATAAGCCATAAAAATGCAGTATAAAAATTATCTTCCATATGCTACATCCATGGAGAGCCCACCACCAGGACTCGTAACAGCCTTTAGCTTTTCCTTAGAAGAAAAAAAAAAAAAAAGACCAAAGGAAAAACAAAACAAAAAACAAAATCCTAATACCTCAGAACATTTTGGTACCAAAAAGTGGCACCTGCAGGAGCTGATATTCTACCTGTAAGCTGTTTGGGCTCCTAAGAGAGACAGGAAGCCAGGAGAAGTCAGCACGGTGCACCCCCAGAGGAACCCCTTAGACTCCGTCCTGCAGGTTAAATACACATTTTCCCTCTAAGCAGACAGTAAGGGGTCAGAGGCAGGAAAGTGGGGAGAAGGCATTTTATGAAAGGACATCACTTCTAATTCTTTTTATTCAAATTAAAAAAAAAAAAGCACCCACATCAGTTGCTATTTTTTTCTCTGGTAGCTCCCTGAGCTGAGTTGCTATGCGTTCCTCTAACTTTGTGTCCTTTTCAGGCAGGTTGTGTCCGAAGATTAAGTAGGGCTGGAGACAGAGTGCCTTTGAACTTCCATTTCTCATCACGACAACCAAGTGTGCACCAAAGAGAGATGGAGGTGGGGGTGGGGAGGGGGAGACAGACAGACGGACAGGTTCAGACGCCTGAGAGGGGGACCAAGAGGCTAAGTAAGAGGCAGGTGGGACTCGGGAGGCCACAGAAAAATTCACCGTTGTTTCTGCTGCCGTCAGCCTGGACGGGCACCCATCTCAAGCTCTGCCTGTCCGTCAGTCTGTCTGGAGCTGGGTCCTGACATGCCTTAAGACGATCCCCAGGTCCACATGGAGACACGCTCACCCAGGGGGTACCTGATGGCTGACCTGGCTGCCTCCTCCGCCCAGGCGTCTTCTCCCTCTACCACTCCCTCTTCATTCTGCCCGCTCCCTGCCTCCCCTCCCCAGATGGGAACTTCTGTTTAAAAAAAAAAACAAAAAACAAAGCCACCACCACGAGTGGATTACAAATACAGCAGGCGAAATACACGGCTGGCGTTGCCGGTGGGAAGGGGCCTCCTCCCCCGCGGACCAGTCCGAGATAGGAGTCTGTTATTTACACTTTTCACAAACCTTGTGCGCTGCACAGTCGGGGACGTGAAACCCTCCCCCACTCCCTGGTACAAACGTGTGGTCCACGCTCCAGCGTCCCCGAGGCGGGGCAGGGGGACACATCAAAAGAAAGGGGAAGGAGAGAGATTCACGAGGGTGTATGTGAAGAGCCGGAGCCACGAGCCTCCAAATAAATCTATGTGCAGCCTCTGCCAGCATCGTGACGGGAGGAGGAGGGGAGAAATCCATCGGAGTCCGTGAGACACAGGAGTCCATGCCCAGGAGCCCCGGCCGTGACGGGCGCGCCCTCTCAGCCCGCCGGAGCGCGGTGCTGGGCCGCTGGCTGCCCGTTCTCCGTGTCTGCAGGGTCTCCCTGGCACAGCCGAGTCTGTGTCTCCCAGAGCGTGACAGCCCCGTCACAGTCCTTGCTTAGTAGATGACCTCATAAACCGTGGCCTTCTTGTCACCAGAGCCTGTTACAATATATTTGTCATCCGCCGAAATGTCACAGCTCAAGACCGACGAGGATTCCTTAGACTGCAAGAGGAGAGAGAAAGGACAGAAACTCACTTTTTGGGTACTCAGCACTCTCTCGGTGCTCTCTGAATTCACCCGCCCTCTGCCCAGCCTGGAGCGCACGCTGCGAGGCCTTCAAACACAGCCCTTCCCATTAGAGGGGCCCCTTCTACCTGCTTCCCCATAAGGAAAAGCTCATTAACTGGGCCAGATGTGATCTTTACAGTCAGCTCCGAGCAGCAAAACAGAGCACTTGAGTGTGAGCTTTGCATCCCGAGTTTACAAACAGGAAGAAGCGTTTCTGAGCTGGGAGCCGGTATCAGTGGGCCAGGCCCTCAGTCTGGTGAGCTAAAAAAAAAAAAGGACTTGCACCTCAACTTTGAACATCCAGTGTAACCAGAGACTGTTGAAAGTTACATGTGTGATGCACCAGATGCCAGATCTCCAGACTGCATCAAGAGTGTCTTACTGACTTGGAGAGCAAGTGCGTGTGACTATGTGTATGTACGCATGACTTTGTGTGTGTCTCTCTGTGTGAGTGTATACAAGTGAGCGAGGGAGAGTGCAGCATCAGGTCCCAGGTTTTGAAAACTCACAAAAAGCCTCTTCCCCCTCTCTCACCTCCTTCTGGATCCTTCTCTGGCCCCATACCTCAACTTACTTGAAACCAGATGACACAGCTCAGAAAAAAAAAAAGCTTCCCAGTTTGCTCAAATGCCTGGTGCACCTCCTGTGAGGGCTCAGCGTGCAGGCCAGAGCCAAGAGCATGTTTTTATTCCTCCTTGCTCTAGAAATCCTACAAGAGCCCCTGCTAAAAGCCCTCGCCCCAATCGGTCAGACGCCACTAGCAGCAGAGTATGGGTCCCGCTGATGTGCCCAAGTCCAAAACCGCGCTGCTGAGAAGCCGTCTTGGACCCCCAGCAGGTGGGGGTCAGGGCAAGTCCTGCTCTGCATCCCCTATCCCTGCCCCATCACCGTGGCCAGGCCCGGACTCTCAGCAGAATCAAGAGGGGCACTTGGAGGGCGGGTAGTACCTGGAATATGCTGGCTCCATACGGAGTCCTCCAGGCGTTGAGAAGGTTATCTTTCCCAGTGCTCACAAACCACTTGCCTGCAGGCAAAAGAAACATCAGGTTGTGGGCGGCTGCCCTCTAAAGCAAGACCCGCCCCACACATGGCCAGCCATCATGGAAACGCAGTGTGACCCACTAACCAGCGCTGGGCTGACTCTTCCCTTGTGAGAAGCGTTTTGTAATCAAGACACCCACCCCACTACCCTGCCACACACACACAGACACACGGACACTCAGATACTGCCTTTCTCTGCAATCAAGGGGAGGGGTGGGCAGGCTGGGACAGAGAAAGGCAGGATCTGCAGTTAATCATAGGGATTACACTTCCCCAGAAAATTCTTTTTAAAGCCACCAAGCTCAACTGACCCATCTCGATTCTACTACTGAAAGATGGCAGGAGGTACTGGGGATGGCGAAGCTCCAAGCGGCTGGAGATCCAGCCAAAGGCGGTGGGTCTCTGCAGGCATGTCACCAGAGCTTCGCCTGCGTTAAAGCTCCAGGGCTCCTGAAGCCCTGGGGGGTGCCTGCTATTCCTTGGTCCATAAAGACCTATTGGGGCTCAGAGAGGCTGGGACCGTCCTAAGCTACACAGCTAGTCAGTGGGCCGGCACAAACTCCAGTCCAGAGCTGTGGCCACCGAAGCCCACGGTCCAAACCGCCTGGAGGCACTGCCCGCGGGGCTGGGCATACTACCCCTCTGCCCCGGCCAGCAAGGTCTGGCTCCGGCCTGGCGTCACAGGCGCCCGGTACCCTGAGGCAGTATCTGCATCCTCAGATGCGGGGCGGGATGGGGGTACTGGTCTGGGTCAGGAGGCTGGTGCTGAGACCGTGCTCACTTAGGGGGGCTCCGGCCCTCGTCTGAGCTCTGAGCTGCGTCCCTGCACGGAGGGCTGGCCAGGCTCCTGCTCCCAGGCCCCCGCGCCCCAGGCCCCCGCACCCCAGCCCCCGCTGCCCCGGCCCCCGCTGCTCAGGCCCCCGCACCCCCGGCTCCCCAGGCCCCCGCGCCCCGGCTCACCGCAGTAGGCGAACTTGAGGGACAGCACGCAGCTCTCGTGCAGGTGCAGCTGGTACTTGTCGGGCTTGGTGTGGTGCAGCACCTCCACGTTGCTGCTCTCCATGCCCACGGCCAGCCACTCCCCGGTGGGGCAGTAACCCAGCGAGAAGATCTGCGCGGGAGGGGAGGACAGAGATCGGCATTCTCCAAAACCACGGTGGGGGCGGCTGAAGGGGGGCCAGGACGGAGAGATGGGGTGCTCCTCCACGGCCCTGCTCAGGAACCCTGTGGGCTGTCTTACTGACTCCCTCCCCCGGCACCTCCCCACCTGTCGTGTGCAATGCGAAGGCCCCCTCTCTCCCCCTCAAGGGAATAGTGTTTTATCCCCAATCAACTTCCCAGGTGAGGAAGCTGAGGCTCAGAGAGGTTGCTGACTCTAGAAAGTAAAGTAGCAGAGCCAGCATTCAAACTCAGGGATGACACAGATATTTCACTTTCAAAGTTATTCTCTAAGTCTCAGTGACTTTACCTTTCCTTAAGAAAGATATGAGTAAATAAAACACTAATGTATTAAACATGCAAGATTAAAACATTAACACAAATAATACAATAACAAAAGATAGTACCTAGGATTTATAGAATGCTTTCTATACCCAGGCTTATAGCCAAGGCTTTCAGAGGGACCATTTCAGGTGCTCACACCAGACCCATGAGGTAGCTATGACTATTCCCATCCCGTGAATGAGAAAACTGAGGCCAAATGCTCGATGGCAGAGGAGCTGGGAGTCAAGTCTGAGCAGCAGGGGCAAGTGCGACCAACTCCAAAGCCTTGTGGATTCTATTTCATGGCCACTTCCTCCAGGAAGCCTTCCCAGATGACTCAGGTTGGTCTCAGGTCCATTTGTAATGATTACGTGTGAGGACCCCTTGGTACCCTGAACCAGCCACTGAGACCCAGGGAGGGAAGGCCCCACGCTGCTCCAGTGGATGGGGAGGCGGGGTCTCAGGCACACACCTGGGAGGTGAAGTCGTGCTGCTGCAGCTGCCGGCCCTCCCGCAGGTCCCACGAGCGCACGGTGTTGTCCAGGCCTCCCGTCCACAGCTTGGTGCCATCATGGGAGATGTCTATGCAGCTGGCCCCGTCCGTGTGGCCCTGGAACTGCCTAGGAAGGCCAGGCAGGGGTGAGGGTAAGCCCCAGGGAAGCACTGACTGCTATGTTGACAGCTGTCCCAGGGAGATGCCAACTCTGTCCCAGAAGAATAGTAAACTGTGGTCCACGGTCCCCCAGGGCCTCTCTCCCACTCCACTCGAGCATCTCGGCCAGGGCCGGTACTTGCATGAGCTCACAGGAAGGCAGGACTCAGACCCAGCAGCTTTGCTCCTGAGGCCCCACACTTAAGCTCCTCCATTCCGGGCTGGACGCCTCTTCTTCTCCCCACGTTTCTCCGAGTCTCAACTTATCTGAGAGTTCTGCCCTACCAGGTCTGCTCCAGGCCCCCTCTCCCCAGAGCTTTGTGCAAGCTCCTGATCCACAGAGCCCTCCCTCGTCTGCCTGTGCTAGGCACCTGGCACAAGCCATCATTTCACCTGGGTGCCCTTGCCTGTGCCATCCTGTCCACACCCCAGCACCTCAGACAGGCCAGTCACAGCCACGATGCCAGACACGGCCAGCACGGCCTCCCCAGGATGAGGACCCCCGCTCCCTCCTGTGCCTCACCTGACCAGGGTCTGGTTGTGCAGGTCCCACACGGCGATGTTGCCGTCACTACAGCAGGAGAAGCAGACCTTGGCGTCAGGGCTGATGGCCAGGGCGTAGCAGGCCGGAGCCGAGGACGTCAACTCAGCCTTGATGCGTGGCGTGGGGGAGGCCAGGTCCCAGATGGTGAGCGTGCTGGCCTCGCCGCCCACGATGAGCGTGCGCCCGTCGGGGAGCAGCTTACAGGAGCGGATGTAGTTGTCCCTGTTCTGAAGGGGGAGGGGGCAGCGTTCAGCACCACCCACCCCTCCTCCCGGGGAACTGCGAGAGTCCCGTCCAGCAACACCGAGCACCCTCGCCACATCTGCTCACTTTTTGCCCTTATTCGCGGCCACCAGGCCGACCCCACTGCTCACTTGTGACTTTTTAAACTTTCATTTCTTCACAAACCCCTGGAGACCAGCATCATCTCCCCTTACAGACAATGAAAGCAGGGCTCAGAGAGGTTTGCCAGGTTGCCCAAAGTCTCCCAGTCGATACAGGGCTGCCCCTGGCCAGGTCAATGGGGTACCGCCCCAGGCCCCAGCTGCCCCGCTCTTCTATAACAGCTAGAAGGGATGCCCGCTCTCCTATAATAGCTAGAAGGGATGCCCGCAGCCCCGGGATCCTCACCAGGCAGTCCAGCTGGGAGATGGGGCTCTTGCTCCCTGGCTGGCTGATGTCCCAGATCTTCACGCAGCCCTTGCCTCCTGTGTAGACGTGGCGCGTGGGGTTGCTGATGGTCACCGCACACACCACCTCCCCGTGGCTGAGTGTGTTGATCTGCCGGGCGTGCCTGGGGATGCCAGGGCCTGCCAGTGCGTCGTGGGGGAAGGGCACAGGCTGCATCTGCCCATCGGCGCTCACATGGAAAGAGTAGGCTCTGAAAGAGGGAGAACCACGTTTCTGCCATCTCCAGTCCTCTAACAGTTTCCTGACTGGCCCTATCCCCTACCTGGCCTGCCTGCCTCCAGGTGTCCCCTGCCCTGATCTTAGGAAACATGGTAACCCCAACCTCCTTGACCTGGCTCCACCAGGGCATAGACAGCTTCATAGTCCTGCCTTGACTTCTGCCCCTGCTTATAGATCCTCGCTCCAAACCAGGCCACTGACCCCTCATTGCCTTGGAATACCCTTTCCCACCATCTATACAATCCCTAGCACTCTGACCCCGGAAAGGCCCCAGCTTGAATGCCACCCCTCCTCTAGGAGCCAGTAGTACTAGGGAAGAAAATCTGTTTGCTCCCCCAACCCTAAATGAATCACAGGGTACACATGAGAGCTGGGGTGAGCCAGTGTGGCCCGCCTGCTGTTCCAGGTCACACGAGTGCCACCTCGGCTAGAACCCACAGGAACCCCAGGGCAGGGAGGATCCATGGAATCCGGATGTGAAACGTTCCTCCCTTCTCAGAGCCCAGGGATCACAACCTCAACCCCAAACCCCCTCCCCTTCCTCTTTCAGAGGGAGCCTGGGGGCAATCAGGAGTGCATCCAGGCAGCCATCAATGGGATTGCAACCTGGCTCAGGGGTACCCCTAGAAGGGCAGACACGTTTCCCCAGGGGAGGTCCATCTGGGCAGGGGATGGGTGGGTGGGTGGTGTGCTCTCTGCCCTCCCCAACAAGCAGAAAATAAGTAGTCAAGGCTTACGGTTTTCCACCAGGAATGGAGGCGAGGCTTGAGGGCAGGCCTGTGGCCCGCATGGGGGGGTGAGGGTCAAAGCCAACCTGTAAGGCAAGACAAGGCCAGCCCTTAGCGAGGGGTGCCGCTCTCCGTCCCCCACTATACAACGCCCCAGCCCCAGCTTCCTCCCCCGCCACGTCCTGTCCCACCAGCACCACACGGCCTCTTCAGAGCCCGAGATGGTGAGCAGAGCAGAGCCCCCTGTTCCAGCGACAAGGCCCGGGCCCTCTCAGTAACAGCAGACACACCTTGGTATAACACACGGGCAGCCCCACGGGCCAAGCCCCTGCCTCGTGAAATCACCGTGGGATTTCCCACCCCAGAGAGCCCGGAAAGACGGGTGAAAGCCCACTTCCCAGATGGAGAGGGGCAGCCCAGGGAGGCTCTGTTGGTTGGGGTCCCATGGTGACAAAAGGGCGGGGGGTGGGAACCAGGTCTGTGACCCCCAAGAGTGTTCTCCTCTGGTTCCTCATGAACACTCTCCCCCAAGGCAGCTGCCTGGTCACTGGACCCAGAGGGCACCCTCTGCACATAGGAAGGGTCTCTCTGACCCACTCCAACTCCCCTCCAACTCCTTTCCCAGCCCCCCGCCCCGCCCCCCACAAAAAGGAGCCAAAAGGTCTACGTACAGCTCCAAAGCTCACCATTGGCGATCGGCCATAGGCAGCAGCGGCGGCGGCCGCAGCCGCGCTCATCTGAGGCGGGATGTTGTGGAGGCCCGCATAGGCGCTGGGGCTGGTGAGGGAGCCGTTCATCTCGTGGTGGCTCATCATGGCAAAGGGCGCGGCATAGGAGCTGGTGATGGAGATGGGTGTGCGCAGGGCCGAGGCTGCAAGGAGGCGGACGTAAGCTGGCATGTACCGCCAAGGGGAGAGGGTCCCACCCCTTTCATCCAGCAAAAGCCCAGGCCACCAGGCTGCCTCTGGCCCAGAAGCAATCTTTCCTGTGTTCTCAAGCTATCCACTCCAGGCAGTCCTGCTGGGCTGAGCTCACCTACCAGAGATCCCCATATTCACATCCAAGAAAGTCTGAGGTGAGAGATGTGCCCGCCTTTTTTTATAGAGCAGGACTCAGAGTCCCAGAGAAGAGCATTTTTCAGAATCTCACAGAACTAACAATAAAGGCAGACAGACACTGATGGTGTCCCGAGCTGTCTGAAGCTCCTTCCACACGCTGATTTCAACAGTGGCCCCAGTAAGCCCTGACGTGAGTGTTGAAGCAGCAGGCCTTCACCTCGGTGTCAAACCTGACCAAGTCCCGCAGAGACAGGCCCTGGGACAGCCCTGACTCTGACTCCCTGCCTGGTGCCCTGGCCCATCTGTGCAGCTCCAGCCCCGGCCCGCACAAGCCCTCCCCTCAAGCACAGTCAGCTCAGCCCCATTGTGCCTACCCATTATACCTATCGGGTCCATGCCTGGAGGTTTGCCTGGCATCGACCGGAGCCCCGGGGTCGTGCTGGTGCCAGGAGTTGGGGCATCATTCCGCGGGGTTGGCGTGTTGGACTTGAGTCCAGGGGTGGAGGATTTGTCATTCTGCAAGGGGGAAACACAGAGACCAAGGGAAGCTATGAAGATTCCTTTCTCCAAGAGCTGGGCACCACATGAGGCCTAGTTCTCAAATCTTCTGCCACACAGCCCCTCCATTCTTGCCCAATCTTGTTTGGCAGGGACTGTGCTCATTGCTCCCATTTTACAGATGCAGCAACTGAGGCTCAGAAACAGTAAGCACAAGGTTCAGCCTGTGAGTGATATAGGCAGGACGTGAACCCAGGCCAAGCCCAATCCATGTGCTTTCTGCTCCACCCCTTCACCTTCTAATCAGCAGCACTCCAGGTCCAGCCCTTTTCCCAGAACTTTTTCCCTCTGCCCCAACCCTCCCCAGCCCTCTCCTAGTGTCTGCGGTGCCAGGGGCAGACCCCACATACATGACCAAGGTCTTTGGTCTTGGAGGAGGGCGTGCTGCTGGAGGAGGCCACCGAGGCGGGGCTGGTGGGGGCGTCCTTCTTCAGGCCACGGGCCTTGTCCAGCCCATTTTCAGGAGGGGAGTGTGCCGGGCTGACACGGGGTGTCGCAGGGTCCTAAGGACACAAGTAAGGCAGAGATGTGCTAAGAGCTATGACGAGCCTGAGTCTTCTCTGGTCCCACGTGGAGGCAACTGGCTCTTAACGACCTAATCTGACCCCCTTCTCATCCCAGAGACGGGGGGACAGAGGACAGAGTGGGTGGGTACGTAGAACCTGCTCAAGATTGAACATGAGTTCAGGACTGCATGCTGGGCAGCTGGCCCTCTTGACTTCGTGTAGATCCTTTCTAGCTCCTCATTCCCAGCTGAGGCTGACCCATGGGGTTCACCACCCCCAGACCCCAGGGATGGTGGGGAGAATAGAGCTGACCTAGAGGACCAGGGGAGCCGGCCCTCCACTGGGATCTTCAGAGGTCTCTCTCTCTCTCTCTCTCTCTCTCTGGAGACCCATCCTAGTAACCCAGCGATGTGAACGACTCCCCAGCCACCAAGCAGCCAAGCCCTGTCTTCCTCCTCCTGACCAGCCTGATGCCCCCCATCCAAAGGCCTCAAACCCGGCTGGGGCTGCCGATAATGCTGCAATAGCCGAGACACAACAGCTCCCACCCGGGACAGGAACCACCTCCAACTCCCCACACAAAGAGCCACCCTGCGACCGGGAACTGCCCTCACCTCATTGGAAACGTCCACCACCAGATCATCACTCTTGTCCCCATCACTGTCCTGCATGGAGAGAGAAGCCAATGAGAGACCACACCCACCCCAGACGGAGCCCAAACCATCCCATTTCCACCAGCCAGGAGCTGAACTTCAGCCAAACCCCAAAGTCCACACTGTCCCCACTCAGCCCTACCAGTGGCGGCCTCCTCTTTGCTGGTGCAGCCTCCTGGCCCCGGGGTCATTCGGCTCCCACAGCCACTGGCAGCCTCACCCACACCTGCCCCATTATATTTCTAAGCTCCCTTTAACTTGTCCCTCTGGAGCCAGACACCTCTCTCCAGCTGGCCTGACATCCGCCATCATTTCTAAGCGCGCTGGTCTCATTCCCTCATGTCCATCACAGTGTGGGAGGGGTGATTAGCCTCGTCTCCCAGAAACGCAGCTGAGGCTTTGGCTGAGTGGTATGCCCAAAGCCCCAGAGCAGCCAAGTGGCTGGACAAGAAGGGCTGGGCCCAAAGGCACTGGCTCCCACACCGCATTGCCCCCTGCCCTCTGCCCAGCCTGGCACACACAGAAACCATGACCACCTGCAGGGTTAAAGTATGAGAGAGGGCCCCTAGAGCAGACCACAGATTCTGGGGGGCCGTGATGGTGGAACGGGGTTGCTGGCCCATCTAGGAAGGGGCCCCTAACTCTCCCCAGACCCCACAGAGCCCAGGGAGACCTCTCTGCTCACTTTCTGGCTGTGGCCCACATGCTCAGAGCGCATGGATCTGTGCAGGCTTCCCATGCCCAGGCCACCTGCCCTCCCCCGTGGGCCACCTCTCCACCCCCACATGGACCAGGTCCTGGGGCGGGGGAGGGCTCTTCCTTCAGTCCGGCCAACCCCACACAAACCCCCGCGGAGCCCCCAGACATACGTATCGGCTCAAACTGTCCTTCTCCTCTGCTTTCCGCTTCTTGGCTTCCATGCTGTAGTCTGCAGATCCCCGGTGCTTCTCACTAGCTCGCAGGCTTTCCGAGGGCGACACTGAGTTATTCTGGAAGCAAGGGGGAGACTTAGCGTGAACATCTCATTCATGCATCAATATAGCTAAGTGGGGTGACCCAGAAGGTCAACTGAGGTGTCGTGTGTCCTGCGGGTCTTGGCTCCATCAGAGCCTCACCAGGGAGGGACGCCTTCCCAACTCCCCAGATTTGGTTCCTCTAGGAGAGGCCCTGAGAGCATGACAATTCTCTTTTGTAGCAACGCCGCTGCTGTTAGATAATTAACCTGGCACGAGCCGTTGGCCTCTGGCCTATGAGCCTGTATGCTTCATGAAGGTGGGGGTTGCACCTATCTCCTCTTCCACCCATCTGGCCTCAAGGAATGGATAGCTGAATTTGTACGGAGTCTTGAAGACGGATCTGAGCTGACAAACTGGGGCTATGCAGAATACTTCATCTGCTAAACCTGACAGGCAGGGGAACTGCCAGGCGCCAACAGGCCTCCCCAGTGTAGGTACGCAATGGGGCACTTTGTGTGAATGCCCTTCTGTGATGGCGTGGCCTCCCGCAACCTATAGAGAAACACCAGGGTTGCAATGAAGCAGAAAACACAGCGTCATGAAGCCTCTCCCTCCGAAGATGGCAAAAGGCATAGAAGGCAGGTAGAATTCCCCTCCCCTCTGTGACAATGGCCAAATCCAGGCCCCGAGACGATGGGAAACGTGCCCAGGGTCCCCCAGCGGGAGGCAACTTGAAGAAAACCCAAGGTTTTTATGCCTGGAAAGGACTCAGGAGCTCTCCCTTCAACTACAAAGCAAGTGAGGATGAGAAGAGTTTGAAATTTAAGGCCTGGGAAGAGGGAAGGTGGGCTAACAAGGTAAGGCAGGAGAAACACCCGCCAATGGGTCTGAGGATGGAGTGGCCTTGGAAGTTGAGAGCTTCTCTCAGAGAAGGACTCCAGCTGGTGGTGCGATGGGTGACTAGGGACGACAGGCATCATGTGGCCTCCAACACCCGGCAGGGAGCAGGCAGGGAGGTGCGATGGGCAGGGGTACCTGCCAGCAAACCTCTATGCCAAGTGAAAGAGACCACAACCCCCTCTAGGGGACCACTGAGGTTTGTTCCTTCCTAAGAGACTACACTGGTGGCTCAGTGGTAAAGAATCCACCTGCTAATGCAGGAGACACAGGTTCAACCCCTGGGTCAGAAAGATCCCTGGAGAAGGGAATGGCAAACCATTCCAGTATTCTTGCCTGGAGAATCCCATGAAGGGGAGGAACCAGGCAGCTGTAGTCCATGGGGTCGCAAAAGAGTGGGACATGACTGAGTGACTAAACAAGAATAACACAACAAGAGACTGCACCACACCTTCCCCCGCATCACTCAGCACCCTCTTCTGGGTACCTGCCCTGGATCAGGCCTGGGGATGCATGCAGGTGTGGACGAATGAACAAGATGCAGTCCCTGCCTCTCCAGCAGCTGACCACTCAGCTGGGGCAGGGCAGGGAGCAAAGTCCAGTCCATCCTCATCCCCATGCCCGGGGTGTGTGACAAGCCTACATGGGGACCTGCAGGGATGAGGAGGAGGCCCTCCAGAGGCAGACGGAAAGTCTCCGCACTTCCCCCAGAGGCAGGGGCTGGTGTTCTGGGGGAAGCGGTGCGGGAAGGAGCCACAGAACTTCATTTCCTCCCCTAAGCCGGTTTCTGGGCAGCCCTTCCCTGCCAAGCTTCTGCCTGAAGCAAATTAAAATGGCAGAGTTATCAAGCCTTGAAGAAAATATGGAGGTTATAATGGAAGTGCAGCTTCAACCTTCCCCGCAGCTGGGCAGGCGCGGCAGCGGTGTGCGCACAGCCGCAATTCAATTAGCCGCGGCGAGCGCCGGCAGAAAAATCACCGTCATTTCATTTCATTTCCTCCGACGGCGGCCACCCCGTGCTAAGCAGAAAACGCTCCCAGCCCCTCTGCTCTCGCGTGGGGAGCGAGGAGAGGGGGCGTGAGGCCGCTCCTGTTTCTCCCCGCGACCCAGGCCGCGGCTTGGAGAACAGCGGGTTCTTTCTTCTGCAGTCAGCTGCAAACCCTCGCTGCTACCGGAGGAGAGTCATGTCAGGCGTTTAGCGGCATCGATCCAGCCCGCCTCTGGCTGGCAGGCGGCCAAAAAACTAAGTATTTTTTATTGCTTCGGCTAGGCAAGGAAATATGAATGAAGCTACCTCTAATTGGACTCCAGACTAACCCCTCTGGGACAGCTTCCAGCCCGGCCAGTCGGCCCCCCTCCCACTCTAACATGGCCCTGTCTTTCCTGCCGGGGCCTCCTCATCTGTTGACAACCTGGTTTCCAAAGGGCTTACGTTCGTTTCCACTCCCCACCCCCCCCCACCCCCCACCCCCGCTCCGCCCGACACCACGGCTGCGCGTACACATGTAAGCCCCTACCGCCTGCCCCCCCGGGTGACCAGCCCACAGCCCTCCCGGCCAAGGACGGCGACCCCATTCATTTCCATCGAACTCTCCAGGGGCCCCTCTGCCCTGAGTTTCAACGTCGGCGAGCACTGTGAAGAGCCCAGATCTTGTGGGCTCCTCGTGGGATTCTTTAGCAGAAAGCATTCACAGAGAGGGCGCAAAGCCAAGGCCAAGAGAGATGATGAGGACGTGTGAAGGCAGTGAAGGGACTGGGCAGCCACTGCTCTCTGTGGCAAGTCCATGGTAAGCAGGTAAGCTGGGTGCTGGATCCTGTGCTAAGATCCTGGGTCCTGTGCTAAGTGGGGTCTTCCTAACTAAGCAGAGAGGCTGGCTGAGTAGGAATATTCCCATATTACAGATGGAGAAACTGAGGCCGGGAGAGGCCAAGACGGCTACCCAATGTCCCATGAAGCCGGGACCAGGCTGGACCGTGAGGTGTCCAGCCCAGCCCTCTTCCTGTCTAGGCAAACTACCTCTCCAAAAAGGCCACCTCCTGGGATCAACACGAAAGCAATCAAAATGGATTTGCAGCCTCAGCTCTTCCTTTCTTATGCACCTAGCCATTCCTGGGCCCAAATGGCCTGGATTTCTGAGCACACGGGGCGAGCGGAGAGGGGACACACGTGAGCACTGCGGCTGATGGGAGGTTTAGAGTCAGCCCAGTGGAGGGCTGGGGAGGGGACGTGGGTCGAGATGGAGAAGCCACCCGAGGAAGCTGCTGTTTAGATGGTTAGTTAACTGCCTGACCTTCCAAGTCCTACTTAACACGAGGTAATAACCAAAGCCATCCTAACAGATTAGATGGCCCCAGATACAAGGACGGCGATGAGGAATAAAATAGCTTTGCTAATCGCTGGAGGATTTTTTTTATCCAGACTCCACTGCGCTTATTCAGAAGGCTTATTCACTTGAAACAGAACCTCTGAGCCTCAGTGTGATCAGAAAGATTTACGGCAAATCTCAGAGCTGGCAGACACGCAGGCAGCCTGGCCTTAATGCTCGCTTGCTAGCACTTCTTAAACCAAGTTAAAGCCTGCAACAGGGAGAAACCTCAGGTGTTGGGAGGAAAGGAAGAGGATACAGGATCATATAGGAGACAGCCAACCTGGGGGACAGGGAGGCATTCTGGCCCCAAATGAGAGAGGGACACCAGGGTCCCGAGCTCTGGGGTCAGCCCCGTGACTCCACAACCCGCCTTGGAGGACCCAGGGCTGGCCGGCTGACCTCTCCAGTAATCACCTCTTATATGAAAAGGGGGTTAGTTACAACTCACTTAGCCCAAATCTTCATTTGACAAATGATGGCCCTAAAGCCTGGAGAGATAAAAGCTTGCCCAAGTGAAGGTCAATCAACAGGTGACGACAGCTCTTATTTCATGACAATACCTGCCCCTCCCAGGAGCCCACACAGGGTACCCCCTCTTCCCAGCACCCCAAACGCACCCAACAGGCCCCAGAGTGCCAGCACTTACCGCACTGGATTCTCTCTCTTCGGGGACAGAAGGCCAGGAAAGGAGGAGGGTCGGGTCCCACAACACAGAGAAACAAAAAGAAAGCAAGGTCAGTCTCGTCCAGCTGGCTTTACGCTTTGCTAGCTCACGGGTTTTAAAATGGGCAGTGGCCTGGCTCTCTGAGTCACCCCGGGTCAGCCAAGGCAGGGCCATTAGGTGACGTCTCTCAGTTTGGAAATTAACCGCCCCAATTCCATCGCTTTGCCGGGCCACCAGGCCTGGGTGGGGCTGCAGGGGGCTCTCTGGCCTAGCACTCCCTGCCATGCTGAGAAAGGTGCCAAGATTACTGGTCAGCAGTTTTTAAAGCCACAAGCTTAGGAAGTATCGTGCTATGTAAAATATCTATAGGATCTGAGAGTTGAGAACATTATTGTTTTTTTTTTTAATTAATTATGGGAATGGTTTTTTGGTATGGTGTTTTTATTAATTATCACCCTTCTCTTTCTTTGCCAAGAAGCCCCTGGAAGCAGAGGCCTCTGATTATCTGCCCAGTCAAGCACTAGCTCCCTGATCTTCCTGTCTGCTGCGGAGAGGCCCTCTTCCTCTGCCGGGAGGATCATCCTAAGGCAGAGACAAAAATCTTAGTCTCAGTTCCCAGGACCTGCTACCACTCTCCCCAGTCCTGGCCTGGGCAGGATGGTGACACTCCAAGGCCCCGGTGCCCATAAGGCATTGGCATGTGCCCCAGTAAATATCTAAGCGTAAATCAAACCATCACATGGTACACCTTAAACACAATGTTACGCGTCAATTGCATATCAATAAAGCTAGAAAAAAACATCTGAGGGCAGACCACACAAAGTGGTCCTATTTGCAAAGGGTCTGCTAGGAAGCCAGGCCCTTTCCCATCCCGATAAAACTAAGCCGTCCTGATGCCCTAAGCTTCCTTGTGGGAAGGGCTGAGTGAAGGGTGGGGGGGGTGTTCTTATTCCCCATCTTCCTAATCTTCTCCTTGCAGCAGCACCAGCACCGTCTCTATGTAGTGTATAGCCCCCTAACAAGTCTTTACTTGAGAGTCAACTGGGTACCTTTTCCAAGGACCCTCTATGGGTTAAACACCTGGGAACTTGGCCTTAGTCCTCAGAGGGCTAATGATCTCTGTGAGGATAAGACGTTTTCCAGGGAAGGATAAATGATGATGGCAACAGAGGTCTTGGGACTCCGACTCTTAAACTCCTCTGGGAATTTGAAAAAACCCTCAGCTTGGCCAGGAGGGCCGCCTGAAAGAATGGGACTGGGGCTGACCCTTGGAGAGTGGGCAGGATGTAGCTAGGAAGATGAGAAGGTACTCCAGGATGAAAGGACCAGATGTCTTCCAGGGCAGAGAAGAGTGGGTACACTTCAGGGATTGGGGGGGTGGGCCTGGGGGATGGGGCTCTGGTTTCCACACACCAGGAACTTCACTGATGGATGGCTCCAAGGCGTGCTAACTCCTGGTCCTAGGGTGATAGCATTCGCTGTGTCTGCCCACAGCAGGGCCTCTAGAGCCTCTGCCCACACCCCAGCCGCGCCCCGGCCCCGGCCCCGGGTCGCACCTCTGTGGTCCAGCTCATGGTGGTTCTTCTCGTCCTTCACTGACAGGTGGGCCTGGCTGCCCAGCGCGCCAAGCGCCAGCAGCCCTGAGCTGCTCCCCGTCACTGGGGGGATCCCTGGAGGCTGGAGGCCTGACGGGTGGGGTGGCAGCTGGACCGGGGGGCCGTGTGTGGCATGGGAGAGGTGCTGCGCCTGGAGCTGCTGTTGCTGCAATGAAGTGGGTGGTGAGCACGGCCGAGCCAGGAGGGCGGCCAAGGCCCGGGCCCTCTCGCTCCTCCAGGAGGCAGCAGGGGAACGCGCACCGCCCCCCCCACCCCACCCCAAAGCTTCATCCCCAGCTCAGGCCACATGCTGTCATGCTGGAGGAAGTCTGTTAATGGACTGCAATTTAGACACAAGATTTATGATGGCAAACACCACCTCCTCCCCAACCAGGACAGAATTTCTCAATGTATGATTCCCAGCCCAAGATAAATAAAGCATGCATTTAAAAACCACAGTCATCAGGGCTCCCTCTCTGTGGAGGGCGATCCACTTTTAAGCTCCCAGCGGTCACAGTTTTGCTCATGCTCACATGCCTGCAAACGTCAGCAGCCAGCGTCTCCCACCCTTAATCCCGACCCTGGGGAAGACTCCCTAATTCTGAGGAATTCCACGCCTGCCTTACAGAGCAAGAGCAGCACACAGCAGAAGAGCCCTGGGATCAAGAAGAGTTTGGGGCCAGAGGAATGAGAACCCACGTCACTAAACAGGAGAGCAGACACAGGGTAACAAGAGGGGGGCTTTGGAATTAAGACAGATCTGGATTCAAACCCCAGCCCTGGCACTTACTAGCTGGGTGACCTCAGGTCACTAAGTGATCTCTCAACAATAGCGAACGTTTACCAGAGGGCTTTCCATGGGCCCCTTCTCCCCTACTTTCCCCAAATCTAGACATGTATTAATTCAGTTATCATCAATAGATGGAGAAGGAAAAGGCAACCCACACCAATATTCTTGCCCGGAAAATCCCATGGACAGAGGAGCCTGGAGGGCTATAGTCCATGGGGCCCCAGGGTCAGGCATGACTGAGCACGTACCACGACGACTACCATCAATAGCAAGGACAATAATCCCTAAGCAAGGATTCTGCTCCGGGGACGTCCCAAACACCTCACTCAAGCACTGGTCTCAGAGTCTTCTTTTCCCCTCGTCCCCTTGTTCTCCCCCAGCAGCCAAAACAAAACACCCTTTATCAATCTTAAGACTATGTCAAGAACCATGGGCACCATGCTGCTGACTATACCATGACCAAATATTTCATAGAGATTGAAACATTTCTTAGGAATGACTGGGGCCTAGGGTTAAACACACGTCTTTCTCTCAACAAGCACGAGGGGAGGGAATGGAAATTTACTGAATGCCTGAATGAATGCCTGGGCCCTTTCCAAATATTATCTCTGACCCTTTCAACTACATGGCAGAAGGATTGTGCCCACTTTAAAGACGGCGAACTGGTACTTAGGGGCTGGAATAGGGTCAACTACCAACATCATCCAAAGAATGTTCCTAAGGAGACCCCCTGCCCCAGAGCACGAAGAGTTTATGGGGGTGACAGACAGCGAAACCCTGACAAGCTCACCTGTCAATGTGAACCGTGGCTCTCTGGCCACTGCTGACAGACAACAAAATAGAGTGAAGGCCCACCGTTCTGGATGGACACGCGGCTCCAAGAGGCAACACGTGTATTTGAGATCAGGGATTAAGAGCTTCCCAAATGGCTTATCAAGTAAAGAATCTGCCTGCAATGCAGGAGACACAGGAGACTTGGGTTCAGTTCCTGGGTTAGGAAGATCCCCTGGTGGAGGAAATGGCACCCCACTCCAGTATTCTCACCAGGAGAACCCCCTGGACAGAGAAGCCTGGTGGGCTACAGCTCATGGGATAGCAAAGAGTTGGACACGACTGAAGTCTGAGCACAGAGAACACGTTAAGAGACCTGCTCTTCCTCAACTAAACTGCGAACTGCCAACCTCATGCACCCCCAAATTCATGATCCCCACTTTGCAAATGAGGAAACTGAGGTACTACACTCCTAGCCCTGCAGGGCTCCTTTTTCAGTTTAGCGGGAAAAGGCTGGGACCACAGCCATCGCTCAAGACCTGGGATGTCTCTTGGTGGGAAGTTTATGGAAGCTGCTGGTGGGCACTGGTCCGGGTTGCAGCCTGACCCTCAGATCTGCCCTGAGACTCCAGGCAGAAACAAAGTGGAGGTGTCTATCCTAAAGCCATCCACCTCCCAGAGGCAAGGCCCATGGAGATGCAGCTGGAACAGTTAGTTGGGACGAGGAACATCAGTGGGGCATCCTGCTTCCTGAAAGGTGAACCAGTGAACCAGCACCAGAAACTTGGAACACAGTCTATAATTGCAATTGCAGTGGCTGTACGGAAGACACTGGCTTTCAAAGTTGTTTAGCCTCTAAGAGGGAGAGGGTGGTTTTCTGCAGTGGCCCATGAAGCAGGTGTGTCTTCTTTGCAACAGAGGAAAGGCAGCTTCCATGTACTTCTCATCTTCAAGCACAAGAGCAGGACCCTCTGCACAGCCAGAAATTTCCCCGAGGTCTGCTCTGGATGGATGGAAGGCATGGTCAGGAGCAGTCCAGCAGGCTCCAGGATGCAAGGACAGACAGCCGACCTCCCAGGCTTCTCTCTCAGGGCGAGGACAGATGCCAGGGCTTGTCGGGTCAAGGGTCTGCTGACAAGCATCCTGGTTTTGACAGAGAGTGAGAAAAAAAAACCTTCTCGGCAGCGGGGCAGCTGGCAGTGTTCCACCTGTCTCTCCATCCCCGTGTCGCAGGCAGGGCACAGCCATCCTCAGGCTGCATTCCTGTCCCCATGACACTTATCCGACCTCAGAGGACGAGGGGAGGAAACACAGCGACATCCGAGTGGGAAGGTGACAGGGTTTTCAACTGGGGAGAAATGGGATCGAGTCCCCCACCCGAGAAGGTGCTAGGCTCAACTCTGCAGCAGCCCGTCTCCAGCTTCCACTGTCCCCTCCAAGACCAGGATCTCTCTGTCCACGAAGTGAAAGGAAGTCAACAATCCCCCTCAAACCCCCAAATAGCGGGCAAGGCCCCTGGTGAGCGCCCCGCCTCTCGCCTTTCACAGTTCATGCCAGAACAGCAGCCTGTCAAGAGAACACGTTCTGGGGGCAGACGTGTGTCCCTGTCCTCCTCATGGGTGCCAAGTGCCCAGGTCCTGGGCTCACGAACATATGACCACTCACTCACAGGGGAAGCGGACGGGGAGGCCCTTGCTGGCCAAGTCTGTGTAACTGGACTGTGCACATCATGCTTCATGCCTCTGCTACCTCATTTAATGCTTCGCTTCTCAGGCTCATGATTTGGGTTAAACCCAGTGAAGTGGTCTTAAGCCTTTCCAGGGCCGAGACCCACTGAGGATGTCCTAGCTGTATAAGACGGAGACGTCTCGCCTCCAGGGGAGAGGAGGGCAGCCCTGACCTCTGCCTGGTCCTTCTACTTCCTGCCCACACAAGTGGCCCCCCAGCTCCAGGCGGAATCATGCCTCCGTGCTCTGCTACAGCTCGGGGGGCTTACAACAATGCTGTTACTCCATTTCAGAGACAGGGACAGGCTCAGGGGGATGAAATGACTCTGCTAAGCCAAAGAGACCAGACCCAGGACTGAAACCCAGCCTGACTTTTCTCTACCATGGCCCCCAGCTGAGAGAAATGGATGCATTCATTCTAAGGTACCCTTTCTGCACCATCCGTCCCCCTGTCAACCGAACCCAGCTCATCAGCATTGCGGAGGGACTGCGAGAACCTCAGGACTGGCTTCAGCACACTCTGCAATTTGTGACAAGCTACAACCTACCTCTTCCTCTCCCCTAGCTAACCTGAAAGAAAAAAAAGTAACCACCGACAAGGACCCACTGTAGAGCACAGGGATCGCCACTCAATATACTATAACCTAAATGGGAAAAGAATTAGAAGAATAGATAGATGTATATGTATAACCGAATCACTGCTATACACCTGAAACAAACACAAAGTTGTAAATCAACTATACTCCAGTACAAAAAAAAAGCTATCAACACTTTATAACATCTCTTCCACTAATAATTTTCAAGGGAATACAGCCCAAACTGTCAGTGGGCAAGTGGGGTGAGTTGGCCACTTGACGCAAAGAGCCAACTCATTGGAAAAGACCCTGATGCTGAGAAAGATTGAGGGCAAGATAAGGGGGTGGCAGAGGATGACATGTTTAGATAATATCACTGATTCAATGGACATGAGTTTGAGCAAACTCTGGGAGATAGTGAAGCACAGGGAAGGCTGGTGTGCTGCAGTCCATGGGTTTGCAAAGAATCGGACATGACTGAGCAACTGGATAACAACAGCAAGTGGGGTGAGCGCCCCTCCACCTGCCATGTTCAGAGACTTTGAGCCAGCGTGGAGCAAACTGAAACGCAAGGTCTGGAAGTGGTGGGCAGCATCAGCTCACTGTGTCTAATCTGCCTAGGGAGACCTTTTGCAAGTTGCTGACCAAGGGACAAAACTCTGCCCCCGGCCACCATGCTCAGGAATCTTTTGACTGTGTAAGGATCCCCTAATAACCTGGATCCAAGAAGAGAGGGTGTGGATCACGTCTGCAGTAACCGGGTTTTGTAGGCCCTTCACGAGCACACACACACCTTCAGGCCTGCCTTCCCCAGATGGACATGAGTTCCCAGTGGCCCCGCAGACCAGCAAGCCTGGGCCTCCATCAGTCCCTCCCTCCCCTCTCACCTCACACCAAGTTGATGCTAGACCCTGGCCTCTCTCACCTGGAAGGGAGACCCTAGAAATCCTCTAACCCGTGTGATAAACACGCCCCTCACTGCAAGCACGCCAGTGATCAGGCACGCCGCATACCCGATCTCTCACCTCTCTCTGACATAAGCCAAGATGCGAAGGCAGAATCCTTCCACGCCCTGCCCAAGAGAGCCCCAGATGACTGACTGAAGCGGGCACATCATCCGACACTTGCCCAGCCCTTCACCTTTCCACAGGTGGAGAAACAGGCCTGGAGGAACTAGGTGACTTGCCCGAGGTCCCCCAGCTCCCAGACCAGGAGGCCAGGCCACTCCTCCCCGCCGAGGGGCAAACCCAGCTGCCATGGGGCAGGCCCAGCTGCTGTCCGGGCCTCCTGGGCCCTCCCTCCACTGCCCTTTACCGCGGGGGCAGGACTCCGGGCCCCTCACCCCCTTCCTCCCCATCACTTTCCTGAGTCAGCCGGCCACAAGCCCGCTCTCCCGCTCCCTCCTTCACAGGATGCCCCGGCTGGAGAGAGCCCGTCCATAATTCCGGCCTTGTGAGGTTCTGTCAGGCGCAGCGATTAGACGACTGCCCGCTTAATGACAGGGCGACGGCTGCGTTCACTCAGAGCTGGAGAAGCAATTACCTCGAAAATGGGGGTCACAGGCCCCACTCGTTGGCTTTAATTGAATTCCAATATCTGCCTCGAGCTGCCTTGACCTAACGCGTAGCTTCCTAAATACTCCTTGAAGGAAGCAGAGCTAATCCAAGCAGTGCTTCTTCTCTCCAATTCCACTCTTTTCTTAGAACTTTTATAAAAAAAAAAACTACTTTCATAAGAGGATTTTAATTCCAAAGGGGGAGGCGGTGAGGGGGCAGAGGGGACCCCACTGTGGCCACAGCAGGGGCAGGAGAGCTGGGCCTACAATATGGATGGGGGTGAGGGGCTGGGAGAGGAGAAACTTCAGAGAAGGCACCTGCCACCCTGCGTCCTTGTCCACCACTCTCAGCACAGCCATGCAGCTGTGAACCGGCCACTGAGGAGGACGACACTGGCCCCACACCAGGGCTGGACTGGACAGGAGGTGGCAGGGGAGGAGCCCTGAGCCCAAAGCCAGCCTGGGGCGTCTGGCCTGACTTTGCTCTTGAACCCTGTGTGACTGGCTGTCCATGAGGCACTCCCACACCTCCACAAAGCAAGGGCATCAGTTGATTCAGTGGTTTTCCACCTTGGGCCTTTTCATGCACTGCTGCCGGTCCCCCACTGGGACATTTTGCAATGTCTGGCAAACATTGTGGGGTGTCACAACTGTGTGTGGAAGTCACCGGCATCCAGTGGGTGGAGACCAGGGCTGCTGCTGAACACCCTCCCGTGCATCCTCACAAACCATCCGGCCTCAAAGTTCATGAGCCTAGAGGCTGCAGGACCCTGGGCTAGGTGGTCTCCGAGGAGACCTCAAACTGTACAATATTATGGTTTCCCTGCTGGGGGCTCTGCCTCCCAGATCACCGGCTAGAAAGAGTTACCACCCACTCATGTCTTCCTTCCCGGCCTCCTCTCCGTTCCTCCTGCACAAAGGTGAGGGTCTGCCCCTCCCCCAGCACTGCCAGGATTCAGACCAGGCTAACGTTCCCCTGCCCAGCCCCCTGCAGGCAACTCAGACCAGAAGGACGGAACCCCGTAACCATTACGGGTCCCACTGACATGATGAAGGGTGAAGATCTACCAGCATCGCCCTGTCACTCCGACCCTGCCCTCCCAGCAGTCCTGGCCCAAAGAGATGAGCTGGTCCACCCCTCTCCTGTAACAGACACAGAAACTAGGGTGTGAAGAAAAGACAGGATCTGCCTGAGGTCCCACGGGGAAGAAATGGAACTAGCACAGAGGGCCCCAGGTTTCCCCCCCAGAATCAAGAGCCCAGAGACAGCATTCATCCCACCAAGCCAGAACTTTCTGCACCTTTAGTTCCACCTTGAAATAATGACTGTACTTAAGGACAAGAAGAGGAGTGAAGACCAATCAAAGGGCTAGAGAGACCCTAGCCAACCAGTCCACCGCTTCCCAAGCCGGACTACAGTGCAGAATGATCTGGAAAAACACAGATTCCCAGTCCCACCCCAGACTGATGGAAAAGACTTCTGAGGGGGGTGCCCTGGAATGTATATTGTTCTGAAGTCCCTTTGGGGACCCACACTCAGTCAGGGAGACCTGGCCAGGGGTCCGTGATGGATGCTCAGCCAGGCAGCTCAGCGCACGGGACAGCAAGGCCCAGACCCGAATGCCACAGCACGCTTCACAGCACAGAACAGCAGAGACAGTTCTGACCTCAGGAGGCCCAAGAAGGGCAGATCTTTGCCAGGGAAGGGACAGGCCCCCCTCCAGGGAGGTGGGAGAAATCAGGCTGGCCTCCAAGGTGATCCCAGAGCCCTCCACCCCTCCTTTGTTGGAGACACCAAAAGCCAGGGTAGGATGGGGCTGATGAATTTAGGGGTGGATTGGGGTGTGTCAGATACCCCTTTAACTTGGGGCCTGAGAGGCAACTGGGGAGCCACTGGAGAAGATATCCAGGTGGGGCCAATCCCATGAGATGCGGGGGGCACTGGAGCCCTGGGGCCGCCATTCTTTGAGGCCAGCTGAGGTCAGGGTCTGTCTCTGGTTATGGTAAATGAGAGGAATAAAAGGGCTATACACACGGTGAGAGGCAGATTGGGGAGTCCACGTACCCCGATGATGGCGTTCAGCTCTGTCATGGTGACCTGCTTGGCGCGCTCCACGGCCTGCGCCACCTGCTGCTGGTGCTGGGGGAGCAAGGTCTGGTCAGCGGTGGGGCCTCCCTGCCCAGGAGGCTCGGGGGTGGGGGGCCACACGGGGCAGGAGGGCCACAGTCCTCGAGGAGGGCCACAGTCCTAACAGGAGGGCCACAGTCCTATAGGAGGGCCACAGTCCTAGAGGAGGGCCACAGTCCTAACAGGAGGGCCACAGTCCTAACAGGAGGGCCACAGTCCCAACAGGAGGGTCACAGTCCCAACAGGAGGGTCACAGTCCTAGAGGAGGGTCACAGTCCTATAGGAGGGCCACAGTCCTAGAGGAGGGCCACAGTCCTAGAGGAGGGCCACAGTCCTGACAGGAGGGTCACAGTCCTATAGGAGGGCCACAGTCCTATAGGAGGGCCACAGTCCTAACAGGAGGGCCACAGTCCTAACAGGAGGGCCACAGTCCTAGAGGAGGGTCACAGTCCTATAGGAGGGTCACAGTCCTAACAGGAGGGTCACAGTCCTATAGGAGGGTCACAGTCCTAACAGGAGGGTCACAGTCCTAGAGGAGGGTCACAGTCCTAGAGGAGGGTCACAGTCCTAACAGGAGGGTCACAGTCCTAGAGGAGGGTCACAGTCCTAACAGGAGGGTCACAGTCCTAACAGGAGGGTCACAGTCCTATAGGAGGGTCACAGTCCTAACAGGAGGGTCACAGTCCTAGAGGAGGGTCACAGTCCTATAGGAGGGCCACAGTCCCAACAGGAGGGTCACAGTCCCAACAGGAGGGTCACAGTCCTAGAGGAGGGTCACAGTCCTAGAGGAGGGCCACAGCCCTATAGGAGGGCCACAGTCCTAACAGGAGGGTCACAGTCCTAACAGGAGGGTCACAGTCCTATAGGAGGGCCACAGTCCTAACAGGAGGGTCACAGTCCTAGAGGAGGGTCACAGTCCTAGAGGAGGGTCACAGTCCTAGAGGAGGGTCACAGTCCTAACAGGAGGGTCACAGTCCTAACAGGAGGGTCACAGTCCTATAGGAGGGTCACAGTCCTAACAGGAGGGTCACAGTCCTAGAGGAGGGTCACAGTCCTAGAGGAGGGTCACAGTCCTAACAGGAGGGTCACAGTCCTAACAGGAGGGTCACAGTCCTAACAGGAGGGTCACAGTCCTAACGGGAGGCAGACCAGGGCCACTAACCAAAACAGGACACGGGGGATGGGGAACCCTTTAAACCCTTTTCAATGAGCATGTACGCCAGAGGAGGTTGTGTAAAGCCCCAGGTTGTCGACTTCTGTCCACATGAACGGAAGGACAGGGGCCGCTCTGGCAAGGCACAGAAGACAACGCAAAAGAAGGTCTTACCTCTTGTGACAGGAAAGGCATGATCTGTGCTAAGATCGTGTTCAGCCTCTTTGCAATCTCTGTCTGCAAAGGGAAAGAGGCTGCGTGAGGCTCAGGCAAATAAATCAAGTTGCCAAAATGTCAGACTGTGGAAGGGCAACCCCCCGCCAAACCACAGGCCCTTGACAGGCTCCGTCCTTCCACCCTCTATGGACCTCCTGCCAGGAGGCCTCGTGGAATCCACAGCGTGCAGCAATTCCTTCCAACTCCCTCCAACCAACCCAATTTCCAGGAGCTCCAATTTCCTATCAGAGGTGGTCTCCATGTTTGGTTCAGAGTATACAGTTTGCCTCCTCTGGAATGGAAACCCTAACCAAAACAATGCAAAGCTAAACAAGAACAACCCCCACACCACCCACTGCGGCGAAACCTTTCGTAAGAGCGGACACAGCGCGATGAGAAGGAATTGCTATGCCCAGTGGCCCCACAGGCAACTGCAATTCCGACTCTCAGACTCCCAGACACATCAGGAGGTGGGGGAAGACCCCCGGATGCATGTGCCAAGTGCTCCCTGGGGCCAGTCTCATGCCCAGTGATGTACAGCTGAGAGGGTTTCCCTCACCCCCACTTTCCACCGCTGCCTCTCCCCGGCAGACCAATCCCTCACCCTTCTAGTGCTGTCCAGCCGGAAATCCCACCATCCTTCTGGGGAGATCAAGACTTGCCTTCTTGAAGATGCTGCTCAGGACATAACTATCGGAACCCTAGCCTTTCATCTAAGTTGATCACAGAAAGACAGATCAATTCTCTGCACCACCCCTAACACTACAGAAAAGATCACATTCAGAAAAACATCAACTGGGGACTTCCCTGGTGGTCCAGTGGCTAAGACTCTGCGCTCAGAATACAAGGGGTCCAAGTTCAGTCTCTGGTCAGACTAAATCCCACATGAGGCAATGAAGACTGAAGACCCTGCATGTTGCAACCCACATCCGGCATGGCCAAAAGAAAAAAAAATTTTTTTTAATTAAAAAGAAGAAAGAAAAACATCAACTATTTTTGCCATCCATGTTCTATGTGAGCCATCTCAAATGAAGACTGGTTTAAAAAAAAAGAAAAAAAGAGTGGGGCTAAATGGTTAACAGTCCAGACTGGAAGGCTGAGGACCACTGACAGACAAGTCTCAGAATTGCTTCTCTTATCTCATTCTGAATCCCAAGGCTGCTGGGACTGAGGTCCCAAAGCTGGCTTCAGAGCTCTCATCAGCACAGAGCAATCTTTCAGAGACAAAACCATGACAACAGCCTTTAAAAATCTGTGATCATCTGCATGTCAAATGACTCCAGATGAGAAATCCTTGTGCATTTAAAGTAAAAGCAATGCTGTCTGAAGGCTTACAAGCAGACCCTGGCCCTAAGGAGAATTCGTGGGGCCAGGCCAGCATCCCTACCTACCCCAACCCATCCCCAGCCACTGATGAAGATGCCTCTGGTTGGTGAAGAGATGGGTCTCGGACTAGGAATCTGTGGGCTTTTGTGGGCCCATGTCCCGGGGCTGCTGGCTACAGTGCAGGTTCCAAGAGAGACCTCTTGTCCAGAGCATCAGGGGCTCCTGGGTGGGGATCACAGATCACAGCTCTCTCCTGGAAAACTCTAGATGGGGCACTGGGGGTAAAGCAAGTCTTTGGTGCGAAAGACTGTCCCTCATATCCTGGACCAACCAGTGCCAATAATGGTCCCCACGTTTCCAAACTCATTCTTGGCTGAGTTCCAGGGGACTAACAGCCGCACCTGTACCTTTGGGTACAGATCTTTACTTCAGCAAAGACATTGGACAGTAGCGTTTGTCACAGCATCAGTGCTATCCACAGAAGTGCTCAGTCGTGTCTGACTCTTTGCGGCCCCATGGACTATAGCCTGCCAGGCTCCTCTTGTTCACAGGATTTCCCAGGCAAGAATACTGGAGTGGGTTGCCATTTCCTCCTCCAGGGGATCTTCCCAACCCAGGGATCGAACCTGGGTCTCCTGCATTGCAGGTGGATTCTTCACCACTGAGCCACCTGAGAAGCCCTGCTATACACACTTGGGGCTAGATAAAACTCTGCTGGGTGGGGCTGTTCCGGGCATTGTAGAGTTTTTAGCAGCATCCCTGGCCTCCTCCCACTAGATGCCCATCATTCATACTCATAAGGCTCCTGGGACAATTACCAACTATTGTATAAATTATTAATCTCGGTAAGTGGAGAGCGTTCTCGTCCAAAACAGGGTCCCTTCTCATTTCTTTTCACTTTTTCTTCTCTCACATTGATTGATAGTGGGAAAGGGAGATGAAATATAAGAGTCAGAATTGTATATGTCAGGAATTCTAGAAACAATCAGCTCAGTCCAAACCTGTATAGAACAACATAAACACTCACCTATCACATGTTTATGTGCCAAATAAGACTAGAAAGTTTTATTTAAAACACAAAGCGAAGAGAAATAAAATAAATCATCCTCACCAATGAGCTTAGGGAGCTCACTGGTCCAATGTCTGTTACCTCAAATGACTGGCATAGCAGGGACTGGTACATGATAGATGCCCAGTAAAATCTAGAGACAATAAGAATCTCACTGGTTTCCCTGCATGTGTGTTTCAAGACTTCATATTACAGAGTCCCCTGGCTGGGGATGTGGGCCTGCTTCAGTGTGGGCAGAACTGGGGGGAAGGGCAGTGGTGGGCAAAGTGCTGACCTACAGCCAGGAGGTGGGGTGGGTGGTTATCAAGGAGTCCTGTGTGTGCATGCTCAGGCGCTTTAGTCATGCCTAGCTCTTTGTGACACTTTGGATTGTAGCCCACCAGGCTCCTCTCTCTGTCCATTGGATTCTCCAGGCAAGAATACTGGAGTGGGTTGCCATGCCCTCCCCCAGGGAATCTTCCCCGACCCAGGGATCAAACCTAGGTCTCCTCCATCTCCTGCATCTGCAGGCAGGTGCTTTATACTGTCACCACCTGGGAAGCCCATAAAGGAGTCCTAGCTGTTGCTTACTTCCTCAAGCAAACAGGTCAAGTGTCAAGATTCTGGTAGCTAAAGGGACAAAGTGAGAAGTAGCCAACCTTCCCCTTCCCCTTGCCCGCATCTTTTAGCAAACATGTGGCCACAGGCTGCCTCCAGGTGGAAATCTTCCCCTGCTGGGCCTGGTCCAGAGCCCAGCATCCTCTGGTTATGAGGAACAACCTGCCGGGATTCATGTAGCTCTATCTGGTTCCAGGCTTGGCCTCCAGGCTACAAGGTGACCATGGCTGGGTTGCTCAGAGCAAGTCCCCTCTCATCTCTCCTTTCCACCACGGGGAACAGTTCTTGCCTCCCAACCCCACCCACAAGTCAACCAAGAGTCAGCAGAACAAGACATGGAATGTTTCAGAGGCTTGGGATATCAGCCTTCAGGCTCTCTCCTGGGGTCCAGAATCAATGAAGAGCAGCCTCTCTGAGAGGCAGAAAGGACTCTGGCCCATCATGGGTCAGGACTATATAGGGTTGGGGGGTAGGGGAGGGAGGTGGTGTCACCCTTGGTCCCTATTCTTGGTTCTGGGGATTTTTTTTTCTGGGGGGAAGCGGGGGTGGAGAAAGCATGTAAATCCCATCCCTCCCAGCTGAGACTGTCCCCTGCCATGGGCGACACCGCCCTCCTGGTCTCTCCACCACATGGAAGCAGGAACTGAGCCTTAGTTATCTCTAAACCGGTGGCTCAGTGGTAAAGAATCCTCCTGCAATGCAGGAGACAAGGGAGAAGTGGGTTCCACTGCTGGGTTGGGAAGATCCCCAGGAGAAGGCAATGGCACCCCACTCCAGTACTGTTGCCTGGAAAATCCCATGGATGGAGGAGCCTGGTGGGCTGCAGTCCACGTGGTCGCTAAGAGTCAGACATGACTGAGCAACTTCGCTTTCACTTTTCACTTTCATGCATTGGAGAAGGAAATGGCAACCCACTTCAGTGTTTTTGCCTGGAGAATCCCAGGGACGGCGGAGCCTGGTGGGCTGACGTCTATGGGGTCACACAGAGTCGGACACGACTGAAGCGACTTAGCAGCAGCAGCAGCCAGTATTCTTGCCTGGGAAATCCCATGGACAGAGGAGCCTGGCAGCTACAATCCACGGGGTTGCAAAGAGTCAGACATGACTGGGCAACTAAGCACACAGACCAATCCAAACCTGAGCTCAGCATACACCAGAGGGTCAAAGAATGAACAGGCAAACTGTTCCCTAAACGACTTTAATTTTTTAATGTTTATTTTTTTGAGGGTGGTGACTGAGGATGGGAAGCTCTGCAATACAAAGTTGGCCTGACAGAACCACTCTTAACAGCAATAATAATAATAGCTAACATCCACAGATCCAGCTGTTCTGAGCATTTCACATGTGTGAGCTCACAAGAATCCTATAGGGAAGGCACTTTCTATAAATCTCCAGTTTTCAGATGGAGAAACTGACGCCTGGCAATTAAGCAACTTCACTAAACGACTTCCTACCAAGAAGCCAAATTTCGACATTTTGAGAGCTCAGAGAAGCATTTTTGAAAGAAAAACTACTGTCAGGGTTAATAATTGACAGCATTTCCGATTAGAACAGCTGTTAAAACAGCATTTGATCCAATTCAAACAAGCTCTAAACATCACTTCCAAGAAAGGAAAGAAAAAAAGAATCAAGACGTGTGACTTCAACAATCAGGACAGGTCACAAATCACAAATTGGAACTAGAGCCTATGTTGGAAAACTCCTTCTGGCAATGCCAGGCATCCCGTTATCAATATGGCAGCTGGGGCTCGCAGGGTAGACCTCCACCCTTCTTCCCTCCATCTCGGCCTCAGCAAAGCCACAGCCTTTGAGTCAGAGCCTTGGAGGAGAACCTGGGGGGAGGCGAGTGCCAGGCTGCCGGAGGATGGCTTCCTTTGGAAAAAGGTGTTTGGGGAGCCTGGTGCTGCCTTTCAAAGTTTCTTTTCAAGTGTGGTTCAAAGAAGGCAGCTTTGCTGGTGGAAAAACATCATTCCTCAGAAGGAACTAATCTACTCAACACAGAGAAGCGTGCACAGAGATCCTGCGAAATCCGGAGTCTGCGCTCCCAACTGGCTCTGGCTGCAGAAGGAACATCTGCCCCGCGTCTCCATCGAGACTGTTAAGCAAATAAATGTCGGAACACAGGCTAGTAGGGGGCGAGTGTAATTTCCCCAAGAGCTGTCTGCTCACTGTGCCTTAGGAACTCCCATTCACACGATCATCTCATTGTAGCAGGACCTCTGAGCATCCTGCTATCAACAGAGGGCTTTCTCAAAGTACACTGCTCCAGTCACACCCGGCCACTCCTGTTTGCTGCAGTTCCCATCCTTCTGACCTTTGACCCAGGACACTTAAGGGAGCTGGAACCTGCCCTGGGCCCACACCCTCAGCAGCCTCTTGCTCCTGGCCTGCAGCCTTCAGCCCGTCTTCGGCTTTTCTTTTCTTTAAATGCCTGCTCAAGAAACAGCTGACAGCCACTTCCCCCAGACCATCTCTCTGGTATTTAAACTGCCGGTACCGATCAGGTCTAGAAAATGCAGACCTCATCCTAACCTCAGCCAAATACAAACAAGGAGCGGGAGGAGCCTGACTGCTTTAGAGTTCTGAACCCTGAGCCACACAGAAATGACCTGTGTGGCTTTGGGCAAATCCTTCCCCTCATCTGGGCTTCAATTGTATTGCCTCCAAAACAGGGGGACGATAATAAGACCCAAGAGCCATCGTTTATAGAGTCTGAGATTACTAAACGCTCCCAAGCGGCTCTGTGACACAGGGATTCTTCCAGAAAGCTCAGAAAAATAGAGCCGAGCATGAGTTTAAAGGACGAGCAAAGAAGAGGCAAGCCACCTCGAAATGTGGATGGACCTCGAAATGTGGATGGATGCTGAATGGTGTGGACTAGACTGGGGCTGGCTGGGGCTTGGTCCCCAGGACCAGTCTTCACGGCACGCGAACCATTCGAGTGTGTCCATCAGCCAAACTGCCCAGAACAGTCACAGAGCAGGCAAAAGCAGGGACATCCTATCCTATCCTATCTGTAAGCATCCTGCTGCTCCTGTCTGGGTTCTTTCCATGATTCAAAAGGAGCTGCAGCCAGCCAGTAAAGGGCTCCTCAAGGTGTTTCATTCAGCAGGAAAAAACTACTGCCTCTTTGTGAGGCAGCCAAGGGGCCGCTCCTGGGTTCCTGCTTTTGCTTCTAAAACAAGGACTTCTTCACCGGACAACCATGCAGGCTCTTGGAAAGAGCTGTGTGATTCTGGAGATGCGTTTGTGGATGTGTGTGAGAAAGATGAGCTGAGGAAAAGATACCTCCATGAGACATGAGTTATATTCCAAGCCACATGGAATGCTGGCTTTCTCGCCAGCTCCATGTCTGACAAGCCATGTGACCTCTGAAGAGTCACACCCTGGTGGCTGGGCCTTCTTGCAGCATGTATGTCCGGGGTGGCCACTTCAGCCTGCTCTGAGGTTTCTGAATTTGAATCGGGTTTTACCTAGCTCTCCGACTTAAGTCCTGGGGTGTTCAAAGCGAGTCTATCTCACCTTGAAGTAACATCACAGGGGCACAGGGAGAGGTCGGAGGCCGTGCAGAAGGTGGAAGCGCCAGCGGCCAGGTGCCAGAGTCACCCAGCAATCAAATATTAGAAGATTCCAGAACAATGCATCCAAGCAATTTTACTTTAAAATATCCCATTGCATTTCCTAGGCAATTCTAAATTGATAGGCCCTCGATTATTGGACTCCAAGATGAAATTCCTTGCCAGGCAGTTTCTCCTCGGACCAAACTCAGACAGCACTGAAATAAAATAAGTGGGTGTTTTATCAGCAGAGAGAAGGAAGTCCAGGGAGGGATGAGGCCTCCAGCAAAAGCCGGGGCGGGGCTCCCAGGCCGCGCTCCATCCCTACCATGTACAGGCTCAACGAGAGAACAGTTCCACGGTTTCTTTAAGAAGAGGGTGAATAAATGACCCACTTAGCAGCCAGGGAGATAATGACCCCTGCTCCTAGAGGGGCCGGGGAGGTTTACATCACAGATCACTCAATGATAGGTGAGCCTCCTTAAAGGCCCTTTTAGCACTGACATATTGATCAAATTATATATAACTACAACGCCATTAAATATTTATGCTTCCGAGGAAGCCTGCTGAATTCTTTATGCCGGGAGGGCTTGGAACAAGAAAAGGCCAGTCCTGGTATGACCCTGAGGCTCTGTCTCCTGGGGGAGGGAAGGGACGCTGCCGGGGGCTGGCATCTGACTGGCCCCCATGCCCTTCACACAGAATAAGGATGGCAGCCCTTATCCAGCAAGGGCAGATGAAAGGCGAGGGAGTCTTGAGGACTAGGTGTGACGTGCCCCTGCCGTGTGCTCCGCTGAAAGGAATCTCACCTTCCTTTTCTGTGCTCACCAGAAACCTTAGACATTTTCTGCCAAGAGTCCAGGGAAGAAGGGAATTGGGAATACGGCTGCTAAGTGAGGAAGTAAGGGAGTGGTGTGAGGTGGGGGTGGGGGGTGGGAGGGACAGAGTTAGTGTCTAGGCCACTAACCCTAGAAGGAGTTGGCAATGCGATGTCCAGAGACCTGCATGCCTGTCCCAGGGTGTCCTGCGCTAGGACCTCAGCTTCTGTTGCATAAATGAGGCTGATTTGGGTTCAGGATAATAATCAGTGCTCTCAAAACCAAATTCGGTGCTATGTGCAAGCGAGTACCCTGTCCTGGAGAGCATTCAACTCCAACCCTACAGACACACACGGGTGGACACCACTCCATGGGAGGGACCTGGAAATCTGACAGCCAAGTCCCTCTCTGCCTCTAAGACTTTCATTTCTCAGACTCTCGGTTTCCATCCACCGGGCTTCCTGTTAACAAGATCCAATAATCTTTAAATATTTGTTCACTTTAATTTCTTGGTTTCTAAAACACATTAAACTCTGCCCGCCTCCCACCCCTACTCCAGGGAATGGTCCTCAAAGAGCCTGCTTGTGTAGATGGAACAGGGAAAGTCTTTTCAAATTACAGCTTCTCCCAACACTGTCCATTCATCCCAGGCAGGACCAACCCACCAACCTTTTCCCCATCTCTCCCTCCCCTCTCCATCTCTCCCTCCCCTCCCTCCCCTCAGATAACCCCCGGCCCCCTCCCCCACCTTCCCAGACTCCATTGGCCAACTCCTGCCAGGAGGAAAAATTCTCAATTCATCCCTGTGGGGTTGCCATGGCAACCCCCAGCCACCTAATCCCCCTTGGAACATTATGCAAATCTCCCTTTGCCCCTCAACAGGCTGTAAAAGTCACATTACCCTTGCAGAGGCAGCTCGTTAAATTTTGGGGGTCTCCCTGTAAGGTCAGTGCTACAAATGAAGCACTGGCTATGAATTTTAAGGATGGGGCTCTCTGGGAAACCTGGGGGGGCAGGAAGGGAAAAGCAGGATGTCAAGAGTATTCCTTAACAGACTGACTGCGGGCAGAAACAGCCCCATTTTACCCTCACCACCAAGTTCACAACCTAAGAGCAAGTCCTTTTCCTAGTTTAAAAGTGTCAGAGGGGCCTCGCTTCCCCAGACAAAGATGGCAGGAGTGGTGGCATTTCATAGGCCGTAAAAATCAAGATCAGGTATTTAGGAACTTGTTTATATGATCGGCTCCCTCTCAGGCTGGCCTCCCCTCCCAAACCGCCAGCACATTCAACATCTCATTTTACAGATGAAGAAAACAAGGCCCAGAGAGGGCCTGGCTGCCCAAGGCCACACAGCAAGGCAGCGGCTCCAGAGCCAGACCTCCCTCTCCTCCATCACGGGTTCTCAAGCAGGGCAGCTTTGGCTCCCCCGGAGACATCTGGCAATGTCTAGAGACATTTTGGAGTGTCACAACTGAAGTACTGCTACTGGAATTAGGAGGTAGAGCAATGCTGCTGAACATCGCAGGACAACCCCACCACAAAGAATTATCCAGCCTCCAACTGCCAACAGTGCCCAGGGTGAGAAACCCTGGTCTACGCATCACTGACACTCACATTTCACTGAATTCGTAAAAGCACTGTCTGAGGACTTCCCAGCACTGGAACTGAAGCCCTGACGTACAGGTGGGTCTGGAGGTGGGCCAGTGGGCAGACCACAAAAGACCACACCTTGATGTGGCCTCTGGATAAAGATCATTGGTCCAAATGAAACAAGCCTAGTTCCCAGTTCTGAACCCGCCCCTTGTCAACCATGAGACTGCAATCCAGTCACTTAAACTCTTGAAACACCCGTGTTCCTGCTGTGAGGTGGGGCTTAAGGTGTCTACATATGCTGGCATGGTGGAATCAACCAGTCCCAAACGAGAAAGGGCTCTGGGAAGTCCTACGACAGCAGCAACGCCAAGGAGCTGGTCCTCGCTCTCTGAGGCCCTGGCAGCTTTGGGCACTGTCCCGCTGTGAGAAGCCCTGTTGAGGTCTCCCCACACACGAAGGAGGTGCTATGCTGAGCCGTCAACAGACATCATCTCACATCATCCTCAAAACACTCTTAAATGCACAGGCCCATATACGATACCGCCGGCCACAAGTGGCTGGTGAATGTTCACTAAAGTTCAACTTAAACTCAGCTCCTCGGTCACAGCAGACACATTTCAAGGCTCAAGAGCCCCATGGGGCTGGTGGCCACCATACTGGACAATAAGACAGATACTTCCACGACTGCAGAAAGTTCTATCAGGCAACACTGCTCTAAAGACAGGCAGGCATCCTCATCACCTCCGTTACAAATTCAAGTTTACAGAGGACAAAGGGGCTGCCCCAAGTCCCACAGCCAGTAGACCCAGATTGAGGGCTCAAACCTAAGTTTGTCCGACTCCAAAGCCTGTCTCTTAGCCACCAGGACAGGCCAGCTCCCAGATCCTGGTACTCTGCCCCTAACTTCCCAGGATCCCCCCCTTTGAGAACCAACTGATTTCTGACGAAGAAACTCTGATTCCACTGGCACCTTTGTGATAAAGGGTTTACCAACGACCCATCACCTGGAGGCCTGGTAAATGCCCAATGTTCCTGCAGAACCAGAGGACTGAGAAAGGGGCGTGGTCAGAGGGACACAGAGGGAGAGCCAGGGAAAGGTGGTCCTTTGAGAAGCGGGGGTTGGAATCAGGTAAGAGATGAGAGGGAAAACCAAAAAATGGCTAACAAAGGGACTTCCCTGGTGGTCCAGTGGCTAAGACTCCAAGTTCCAATGCAGGGAACCTGGGTTTCATCTCTGGTGAAGGACCTAGATCCCACATGCCACCAGCTAAGTCCCAGCACAGACAAATAAATAATAAAAAAATTTTTTTAAAAAGGCTAAGAGAGATGATTATATCCACACATACACACACAAACACTACCACCTTAAGGAATTCTTGCAGGCTGAGCTCCATGGTGCCACACACACTTCCCAGGTGACACGGCCAGAGCCAAGCCAACAGGGGGAGGACCCTGGCAAGGGCAGGGTGCCTCTCTGGGGCTCTAATGCTCCTCATTTCTGGCTGGCTTTGTAGAGAGCTGTTCCCCTGGGATGAAGTGTGAGGTCCTGGGAAACAGCGTCCCTGACCTCAGTCCCTCCAGAGTCGCGCCCTAGGACTCCTGCTCTTAGGCCAAGCAAGATGACGCCAGACTGCAGCCCTCTCCACGGGTGATGGAGCTCTGAGGAAGCATCCCCGTCTCTTCTCAGAGGAAGGCTTTAAGGAGATGCTAAAGCACCCAATGCCCGATCAGGCCCTGGCCAGCTCACCACCTCCATCTGCCCCATCTCATCGGTATTGTCTTCCCACCAGACTATTCAGCCCTTCAACTGTAGACCATTTGGTATCACCTGCAGCTTCTCCCCGGCTTCCCCACTGGCTCAGCAGTCAAGAATCTGCCTGCGATGGAGTAGACGCAGATTCACTCCCTGGATCGGGAAGATCCCCCAGAGGAGGGCATGGCAACCCACTTCAGTATTCTTGACTGGAGGATGCCATGGACAGAGGAGCCTGGCGGGCTACAGTCCATAGGGCCACAAAGAGTTGGACGTGACTTTAGCGGACGCACACAGCTTCTCCCAGGCCCGTGCGTCTGCCTGATGTCTTCCTGGGCAACAGTGCCTGTACCGGGCCCCACCTCAGCTGGAGGACGGACTCCTGTCCTGGTTCCCCAGTCTACACTAAACTGCCTTGCTCCTCCCCAGCAGATATCACCACTGATTCCCAAAGCACCTGCCAGGATGTTCAGTTTTAAACCAGGAGAAGAACAGATCTGTTAAGGGCTCTCCCTTAAGAAGTCCTGGGAGACTGCGTAGGGGCCCCTCCTCCAACCCTTCCTCACATAGTCCTCACCTACTGGCTGGGTGGTGAAGGTGTCTAAAACCAAAGGAAGCCTCCTCAGCTGACCAGGCAGGAAGAATCCCCTCCCCTGCCCCTTGTTGCAAAGAGTTGGAAAGAACTCTTTTTGCGTTTGAGGGAAAATGTAGCCTTCCAGTGCAAACTAAAAAGTTCTCATTCAGAATTAAAAGAAAAAAAAAAAAAAAGTCGAAGAGCTGTGAACAATGGTTATCTAGGATTTAAAAGGACAATGAGATAAGGTCCCAGCACTTGGAACTCCAGGCCCATATAGACAGATAGCTAAGGCATGACAAGCATCATTGACTAAGTTACCTCCAAGCTATTAACCCTTGCTTCCTGCTGCTCAGGTCCTCCTATAATCTAAATCCAGCATGCTTTCCCGGCTCTTCCCCATTCCTTATCCCCTCATACCTCTCCTTTATCATCTTTCCCCAACTATCTGGTTCTTCACCCCTCTCCTTTCTTCCCCTCTCACACTATCCTGTCATGTGAAAGAGGAAAAAAAAAAAAAAAGGCGCTTAAGCCTATTAAAGACACGTTGAACTACAGGTTTATGACACATAGTTCTTCCTACAATCACAACTTTCGCAGCCACAGGCCTCTCTCAGAAACCTGAGAAAGCCTGGCAACCTTCCCAGAAGGTCTGTGATGTTATACAGGGTCAGGGAGAGCCCCCCCCCAAAACTGGAATGTAACAATCCTGGTCTGTGCATGCTTATGCGTGCTCAGTTGCTAAGTCATGTCTGACTCTTTGCGACCCCATGGACTACACAGTCGATAGAATTCCCCAGACCAGAATACGAGAGTGGGTAGCCATTCCCTTCTCCAGGGGATCCTCCGTACCCAGGAATCAAACCGGGGTCTCCTGCATTGCAGGCGGATTCTTTACCAACTCAGCTACCAGGGAAGCCCCATAGCCCGCCAGGCCCCTCTCTATCCACAGGATTTCCCAGGCAAGAATAATGGAGTGGGTTGCCATTTCCTCCTCCAGGGGACCTTTCTAACCCAGGGATCGAACCTGTGTCTCCTGCATTGGCAGGCGGATTCTTTACCGCTGAACCACCATGAAGCCCAACAGTCTGAGTCCTCCCCCAAAATACACACTGTGCACCCACGACCGGCTCAGAAGCCTCTGTGAATACAAAATGGTCCTGTCCCTCGCGGCACCCACAGCCTCACTGCTGCTCCACACGCTCCCCTCCCACCCCAGCCCCAGTTTAAGAACACAGCCCGGTGGAACCATCAAGTACACAGGTCATCTTCACACCCCAGGCCTTTCCTGCCACGCTCTGACACTGTCCTCCTGGTGTGTGTTTGTCCTGGACCCACATGCCTGTGACTTTAGGTTTCTAAGACAAAAATGTCTTATCTGCTTTGCAAACAAGTGCTCCACAAATGCGAAAGCCTATGTTATTATAGTCTCTAACTACAGATCAGAATTTTCACTCTGTCTTCAACAAAGGCTTTCTCTTGGCAGCGCTTAGAGGTGGTGGCACCTGCCCCAGGACCCCACCTGTGTCCCTTGCATGGCGGGTGAACAAAACGGGGCCCCTCTAAGAAGACAAGGCCACGGCCACAGCCAGACTCAACCCCAACGGGGCTCCCCGCTCACCTCAGCCCCACTGCTGGGAACTTTGTTCTTCCTTCACCCTGTAGCGGGTCAGGGAAGGTTTTGGTTATAGCAGTGAAGGGAACCCCTTCTCAAAAGGCTACTGCACCATCAAAGTCATGACGTTGGTGGGGTCAAGTGGAGGGAGGTATCTGTTCTCAGGCAGAATCTTCAGGGCTGAGTCAATGAGTCCCCCTGTTAGTCCCCGAAGCTGGGATGAACGTCCCCTGCAGAAGGCAGGTCCCTGCCCTACACATCCGCATGATTTCCAGAGGGACCTCTGTACAGAAGGGCCTCCTAGTATCTGGTTTCAAGGGCTTAGAGGGTTCTAATCTGACTCCCCATAGGCCGACCCCTTTCTCCCCTAGGTGGCCTCTGCCTGCTCATCCACGGTGACGAGGTGACATGTTGGAAGCCTGCCCCGCTCCATCCTCACGCTCAATGGGCAACATACTTAGCCACCGAAGCACTCTACATCACTGCTGGGGAGAATTGCAACTACCCCTGTTACCTCTTCCAGAAGACCCTCAGGGGAGGCACCCCACCCCCCCACCGCATAGCCCACAGGCTGCCTGCAGTGGATCACACCCCAGACCTTACTTCTGTGGTGGCAGGAAATTCCCCCTTCCCTAAGTTTCTCCTTAGCCTCAACTTGAGAGGGAACATTTCTTTTGAAAGACAAGAGGGAAAAAAAAACAAAAGCCAAGGGAGAAAAGCAAGGAGAGAAGGGGAGAGAACGCATCTTGGCTGTGAGTCTCCGAGAGCATTTGTTGAAAACAAGATATTGTCCCTTTAAGCATATAAAAACAAGGCCCTTGAGCGCGCAGTTCTCACTCTGGTACACAATTATGGGTGCTTCCAGCTGTCTAGCACTACTTCAAGTGCTCTCTTAAACCAGACTGTCAATGGCATGTTGAAAGCTATTTTGCTGGCTTGCTATCATTAATAGCAAAGTGGAGAGCTGGGCTGATGAGAATTAAATATGGGGGAGGGGGCGGGTCATAACCAGTCATTACAGAATTACCAATATGAGCGAGGAGACAATGCCACTTTGGGGGATAAAGTTCAAACCAGCAGATGATGGTGGGGTCGCCGGCAGGGGAGGGAGACAGACTGCAGGGAGCGGCCCCCACCCCACCCCCAGCCCGACAGATGGATGCGGGCCAGCCTTGGAGAGCCATCTGGGGACGGAGGAGCCACAGAGCAGCGAGTGTGAGCGCCGAGAGGCCTTGGAGATCACTTGGCTGCAACATGTCACCACCTCGCCTCCCGCCCCAAGTGGAGTCCCTCCTCCCCTCCCCCCGGCCAGTTCCCAAGACTCGTGGACTTGTGGCTTCCGGGACACACAGCGCTGTGTTCCCAACGGCTGCTGCCACCCCCAGAGGAGCCTCCGGGGGCGCCCGCCTAATGAACACGGCCCTCCGGCTCAAGTAACAGCCCCTCGGCACAGTCTTGTCCGGTGTACTCTTCTCTGACCCGACTCCCCTTTCCCAGGAAGAATGAGCCGCTCTGTCCCCGGGCGCTCCTGCCGTGACACTGGCCCTGTTAGCGCTTACCTCACTGCATTGCAATGACTTATTTAGATGCCCGACTCCCCCGAGGAGGGAAGGGTGTCTGTGAAACCAGCCCCAGCCCACACCCAGCACATCCCAGGCCCCTAATGCTCCGTTTTGGGAATCAGTCCAATCCCCTCATTTGACTGATGAAGAAACTGGATGCTGAGCCAGAGGAGGAAATAGGAGGAAGCCCTGAAAGAGCAACCCCCACCCCCACCAACTCACAAGGCTCGAGGAATGGGAATTCCACCCTCTGACACCACAGTAATCCTGAGCAAAGAAAAAGCAATGATTTTACTGAGCACCTATTATGTGCAAAGCACCCATAGGAGACCTCAACAGAGGGATTCCCCACAGATACTGAGACTTTCTGCATGCGGATCAGTGGGACACCCCACTGAGGTCTAGCCTGGACCACCTTTCCCCGGTATCCCAGGATTTTGTACAAACGAGACGAAAAACACCTTCCTCACACAGAAAGAAAAAGGGAATCCATCCCTTGACTGACTGACTCCAACAACTCTGACAGACTAGCCGCTTCCTGTACGAGGGGAAGGAGGAAGCCACAGACAGAAGGTAGCTAGTTCCGTGCTGCTCCAGGAGCCCCTGGTCCGGCAGGATTCATGAAGAGTCTTCAGTAAGGAGCCAGGTCCCCACCCGGGACCAGTTCCCATGATCGGTGGGGGCCACGTGCCCATCTCCCAGATCACCTCAATAACAGTGTGGATAAGAAGGAAACGAGCCAGAAAGCACACAGACCCTCACTCTGACAGCTCCATAAACAAGAAGCAATAGGTCCAGAGAAGGCTGGAATGGATGGCAGCCTTGAGGGTCCAGGGGGAAGGTTCTTCCCAGGTGGACAGGACAGGGTGAAGGGAGCTTTCAACTTGGTGGACCCCAAAGAGGAGCGAGGGAGATACCCTACTCCACGGCTGAAGAGGATGAGAGGAGAGACAGCTCTGGAGAAGAGCAACAAGGCAAAAACGTCAGAAGGAGAGGGGGTCCCGGATGCCAGTATTCTGACCAAAATAAATGATACTCAAAGGTATTTTTTCTTAGCTCAACTCAGATGCCACACAAATAGGGACTGCCCTAGTATGAAGAAATACGTCCCCTTCAATTTGAGTGTCCCACCTTCTCCCCACCAAGACTGACTCGGACTCCCCGGCAGAGTTTTGGTAACTTCATCACTTGCTGATCCCCTCTCGCTCCTCACACCTTCACAGTGGCCACAGAACTTCAAGATGTTATGTCTGAAGGTCTTTCAGCCCAAGCCCCTTTTTATGTGGGTGGGAGGGCCCAGAGAGGGGAAGTAATAAATGAAAACGTTCCATCTTCCTTTTCAGCCATGTCCATGGCCAACCCCATGGCCATACCCATCCTCAGGTGAAAGATTCACAGGTTTTATCACCTTACCTTACCTGTGAACCTTATCTCCGGGATTGCTAGTTATTCATTGTGTTTATTACCAGGCGCAATGAATCATTAGTTGTGCAAATAGCTGGTGGTTCAGAAGAGGACCCTGGGCAGGCAGAGAATATTCAGCTGATACGGTTACACAACCCGAAATGCGGGACTTTGGACTTTGTTGTCACCAGGTTTGTAGCCTTAACCTCCTGAGATAATAACGCAGAAAGAAGCAACAGTAATTAAAGACACAGAGTGCTATTAGGTAGTAAACGAGCACTCTTCATTTCTTGAGTTTTGCTAAGAGAGCTGGGCCGGGAGGGAAGGTGGCAAGAGCAGCTCCTCTGGTAACACTGGACTGGATGGATCTGGAAACCTCAGCTCCCCTGCCTGGGCCTCAGTTCCTTCATCTGGACCTTGAAAGGTTTGCAGGAGAAGCCAAAGGGCTCTCCCAGTTAGAACAGAAGGTCAGAGGAAGGGCTGCTTGGTGATGGGAAAGTGGGGGCGTGACACATTCCTCAAATCAATAGGCCTCCAGTGCTCTTCTAAAACCTCAGTGATCACCAGCAAGGGGTGAAAAGATAGCCTGAGCCAGCTTCTCAGAGCATCAGTGCCTCAAACCCTATGCACTACAATTGCTCTGGAGCGCCTGTTTCTACGCTGGCTTTGTGATTTGTGGCTGACACTGGAGAGTGTCAGCCTCTATGGGAACAAGATGGGAACTGATGAGCTGGCCAGCCATCATCGACTCCCTGGCCTTGCTGAATCACCCTTGACATCCTGCCTAGAAGCAGAGGCTTGGAGGAGGTGGGTGACCTCTTGAAATCTCAGGCCAGGCCCATGATTCTGTAATCTCTGCTTTGCCACAATTAGGGAGGGAAACCAAGAAGGGGAGGAGAAACCATCGACTGTGTTCTCTGGGATTCATTCGACAGCTTGGAAAAAGAACACAGAGGGAGACAGAGAAACGGCCAGGAAAGGAGCCAACCACAGTGAGTTTAACCTCTCAGTAAAATAAAGACTAGTTGGTCATACCTCATCAGCTGCCCTCTGTCAATACTCAGGTCCATCTGGCAGAACCTGAGGTTCCCAACTAACAGGCATTTCCCACTGAGCCAGCAAAGAAGGGCTCTGGAAAAAAAAATATGTGGTGGTGTTGTAAGAGGGGTGTGTGTGCGTGCGAGTGTGTGTATGTATGCATGTGTGTGTGAGCTGGCTGAGGGCTGCCACACTTCCCAAGGTGCTAGCTCTGGAGATCTTCTATTATATAAAAGTACAGACATTCCCCACCCCCACCCCTGAGCTCCAAGATGAAGAATCCAGCCTGTTTGTTCCAGGCAGATGTAATCACACGAACAGTCAAGTCTAGAGGGCAGGACACTGCATGAATAATTCAAGCACTCCAGTCACTTGATTGTGTGTGCAGATAAAACACCAGTCAACCGCTAAACAGGTCAGCTGATAAACTTGTTTGCTCAGGCCTAACCACCATCCGCCAAATGCACCCAAGACCCACACTACAATTAGTGGCCGGTTTTCTTCTGCAGAACCCTAGCAAGCCTAGGGAGTGGCCAGCCCCAGGAGGTCAGGACTGCATTTCTCAGAGCAGGGTTTCTTCACCTCCTTGCCTCTTTGTTCCTACACAGCCACAGGGCGATTTCACCCAACTCAGAGGTTGCCGTAAACCCAGCAAAGGCACTGTGCTCAGAGCACAGACAGTCCTGCTGGGAAGCAAGTGGGAGCTGAGGCTCCAAGGCAAAGGTGAGTGGCAAACAGGGTAAAGTGCTCGGTCTGGAAGCCAGAGGCCCTCATTCAAGTCCCACCTCTGCCCTCCTGGCTTCCCTAAAGCCTCAGTTTCCTCACCTATAAAAAGGGGGCAAAGAACACATCTATCTCCCTCTGGCAGCTGAGAGGATTAAATGAGATCATGTCACCAAACCTCAGGCATTCTCCCCCTGAGAACCCTGGGTCTGGGGACGGGCCAGAAGCCCCAGATGCACACAGCTGCTTCTTATGTAAACCTCACCACTGAATGTGCTGGGAAGGTGAATAACTCTTCCTGGGTTCAGAGGGGCCCAGGACTCCAGGAGCAGCTCCGCTCCAACAGCCAAGATGGATCCTTTGTGCGAAAGAACCACCCACTTACAGACACAGGGCACACCACCCATGCAGACCTCAACATGCAATGACATATTACACCTTAATTACGAAGCTCTTAGAAGAACGGCTGCTATAAATTTTAAACCTGGGTGCAATCATCCTCTTTAAACACACCCAAGATAGCAAGCACTGAGGACAAAAAAAGAGGGGTGTAGAATGGGAGGAGGTGGCATCTTGCATAGCAACCCAAGGTCCTTGAACACCTGGGACCCCCGTTCCACTTCACACATTCTTAATGAACCAGTCGGATCCAGCCAGTTCCACTTAAAGTAAGGCAGTCTCTAGCCCATACTCCCGAAGACAAACATCTTTCCTTACAAACTTGTGTCTGTTTATGATTCTTGTGGGTCAAGAAGTTAAAGCCTGGTAGCCTTTTCCCGTGTCTCCCTAAAAAGCTAATCCCTGACTGCCTCCCCAGATTCCTCAACAAACTGAGGCCCCTCTCTGGCTGCCCTTCAGCCAACACTGGGGTTCCCTCCAGGAGGGGGAAGGAAACTAGATTCCAAAGGCTCTCTGTGAAGCCACTGGAGCGAGCAGGCAGGAATCTACAAGCATTCCAGAGGTTACCTGCCCTTCTCACCTGCCCTGGGTCCTGCCCCCTTAAAAGAGCAAAATTTAAACCTTGTAAACCACTGTTCATTTAGAGCAGAAAATCCATTCAAGTCACGGTCACCAAAGGCTAGAATGAGTCAACAGCCTTCTGAGATTTCAAGAACACCAATTGTTAAAAAGAACAACCGGCCCGCGCCATTTCTCCCTGCCAAGTCAACGCTAATCGCTGGCCAAGCCAAACTATAGGCGGCCTCTCCTCGGAACACAAATATACAAACAGGCCTCTCCCACAGCCCAGCCCAGCGCCCAGGAGGAGTTACTGATATGCACTGAGATAAAGGTGTTTGTATTTGCCCGGTTTGAGGTATACTGTTATTAGAAGAGTGACAATACGGGGTAGTTTACATATCCATCACACACCAGCTAAACTGGTTTGACTTCAGGATTTCAAAGCTGAGCTCAACCCCCAGCCATCTCAGAAGTCCTGGCTAGGCTGCTCCTGGCTTGTTACTTCACCTCTCAGCTTCACCCTAGAAAATGGGAATGATCAAGGCAGCCTTTACATTAAGATGGACATGAGAAAGTTGCCTCATATACGCAAGGTACCGGGCTGTAATTCATCCTTCATTTATATTTTTAAGTGGTAGGTAGCCTGTTTCCTTAAATTTTGACAGCTCAGCCTGGCTTTTAAGACTCTTGAAGTTTAATCTTATCAAGGCAGAACATCACATTTTTGCGCATGCGCACATACACACACACATATACACATACACACACCCTCCTGCCTTTCCTTATGTAAATTCTACATTAAAACAGATTAAAGCAGCCAGCTACATCTGGGTTACAGGAGTCTGTAAAGCGGATTCTGAAGGAACAACTTTCCCTTTGCTCCTTACCCCTCCACCAAGATCCAAGACCAGGACAAACTTCACAAGCTCGGATGCTAAAAGCTCAACATGTCTGAGAACTCAACCAAGCCTCAGACCCTGCCTGTCAAGAGCTGGATCTGTAATTAGATATATATCCTAAAGCACTTACCTGCTTGTGCATCTCAATGTTCAAACCGTAGGACATCTCGTAGTACTAAAAGTAAAAAGAATTGCCGTTAACGCACACCACCAAAATCTGTGTTCCAGAATCGTCTTTGGAGAAGGTTTTGGCCAAAGGGTACTTTTAGGATACATTTGCTAAAGAAGTTTAAGTCAAACCCCAAAGCCAGCTACAAAGGGGCTGAAAAGTCATATGAAGGACTCAGGAGTGTTGTTCTCATCTCAACAGAATACCCTAATGTGCAACAAATAGTGTAAGAAGAGTTGGGCCCTCCCTCCCACCAGCCCTGCCTGTGCCATATATCCTGTTTATACAACGTTCGGGTTCAACGGGGAATCATGTGTACACTGGGACCGCTTGCCCTATGAGAGTTATTCAGCAATGTGTCCAAGGTCTCTTATGTGGAGAGCAATGCATGGAGTCCCACAGAAGGGCCTCCAGTGCCGTCCTCACCATCAGAAGATTAAAACTTGCTGGAAGAGACACTGGGAAAAGGGAGGACACGTCTACACACTGCCCCAGGGTCCATGAGATTCTCAGTGGGGTGATCCCTAAGTGAGCATGGAGGCAAAAGGCTCCTCCACTCTCAGGAACCCCTGGGGAGAAAAGAGGGAGGGGGAGAGATCTTATGTCCCACTCTGGCTAAATCCCAGGGCTGCAGAGCAGAGAAGTTTCTACACACTCCCAGGAGGTCTCTAAGAACGATTTTTATCCAACCCCGATGTGGGCTGATCCAACCCTATCTTGCTAGTGAAGACAGGACAACCAGCCCTCGGGGAAACCTTCAGAACACAAATCAAAGGCGCACAAAGGTAGTGTAGGAGGAGGAGGAGGGTTGGGTTTCTCTTTCTGCCCCTCCTCTCACCCACCCTCCTCCAAGTGGCCCGGGCTGACGGAGGCTGGTGAAAAAGGGTCGGATGGCACACTCGGACTACACCCGCTGCGGGGGCTGCCCCGCGGAGGCTGAGCAGGGCTCCCCAGGCCCACGCCACCCTGGCCGGGTCCCAGCCGCCTCTCACCATCACATAATGGCGCTGCATCTCCGTCTTCTCGTTCGCCAGCTTGTCGTACTCCACTTTGAGGCTACGAGGGCAGGAGGAGCCGGCTCAGGCCTGGTGCCTGCACAGCCTCCTCTGGGACCCCAACCCCAGGGCGTCTCAGAGCCACTTGGCCACTTTCCTGACACCCACCCCCGGGGGTACTCCCCTCATCCCGCAGCCTCGGGCGGAGGGGGACGTGGGTCCCCGACACAGGCAGGGGGAGTGTAACAACTTGAAACTTCCCGCGGCCGAGCGAGTGAACTTATCCGGGGCGCGGGGTGGGGTAGGGGCCGGGACCCTGACGCTGGCTCGCGGCCCCTTGCGACCCCCAGAACCCGGAGCGAGCCGGCTCGCGCCCGGATCCCTCAACTTCCCTCACCCCGGGAGCCGCACGGGGAGCCGGGAGGCTGCCGGCAGCAAAGGGTTAAGGCGCCGCGCTCGGAAAGGGGAAACAAAAGGAGGAGGCCCGGGCTGCCCCGCCGCCCCGGGGTCGAGAGCCCGCTCAGTCCCCGAGGGGTGGTGGCAGGAGCCGCGGCGGGGACGCCCCCGCCCTGCCAGCCCCGGGGCGGCCCCCAGAGGCCTTACCTGTGATATTGAGCTTGAAGGAACTGGAATTCGTCTTTGATCCTGTCACAAGACTCAGCCACCGTGAATTTAAATCCTGGCTGCCCTGGTTGATGGGGAGCCTGAAGCCGGCCAGGACAAGACAGGGGAGGGGCGGGGGCGTCAGACCCGGCTCCAAGCTGCCCAGGCCCCTCAGCGGCTTTCCCCGGTTTCCCCCCGCCCCCACCTCAGCCAAAGGGGCCTCCCACAAAGCCCAGAACCTTCCCAACAAGTTTCTCCGGTCCCCGACGGGGAGGGGGGCGCCCTAATCTCTCCCTCTCGGCCGCGGGGCTCCTATCCCTTTTACTAAGGGGCTCCTATTGCCAAGTAAGACGGGGACAGAGGAGACAACGAGTGAGTTGGGAGACTTAGGCGAGGGGGCGGGGGACAGCATGAAAACAAACAGTTCCCCAACAACACTGGGAGCCCCTCACGCCATTAGGGCGGAATTAACCTCCTCTCTCTACGGCGCCCCCCCATCCCCATCCTTTGTGTGAGCGCGCGCGCGCGCGCGCGCACACACACACACGCACACATACCATAAAGGTAGCAACAAGCAAAATGGAGGTGCCAGATAAACTGTCTCCTTTACCCTGCCATGATAGATGCTTAAATAAACCGAGTTGCAATTACTCACCGGATGTCTGCCTTGCGGATACATGGCAGGGAGGGGTCGTGATTCCGAGAGCGTGGAAGCGCAGAGAGCCCGGGCCGGGGAGGTGCGGGGGAGGGGGGAGCCGAACCCGAGCGGGGGGCGGCCGGGAAACCGAGAGCTCGCCCCCGGCCCCCCCAGCCCGATCTCGCACCGAAAGCCCAGAGTCCGGCGCCCGCACCAAGCGGAGACAAAGAGCCGAGGAGCAGGCGGCAAAGTCGTCGGCGGGCGCGGGCTTTGTGCACCTAGGGCTCCGCGAGCTGCGGCCGGCCGCCTTCCCCCCGCTGCGTGGAGCGCGTCAGAGCCGGGGGCTGCGCGGACATCGTCGTCTCCCCGGCGGGTCCGGCGCGGGGTCCCGAGGTCTGGGGGCCCCTCTTGGGGCAAGCGCGGGCGCCCTCCGATTCACTTAGCGCGTCGCGCCAGGAGGGGGGCGCGCCAGGGCAGCCCCAGCATCCAGGGCGCACGGGTCCGATCCCAGGGGGGGCTCTCGGCGAGAAGAGGAAGGAGGCAGGCACCGAGGTGGCGGCTTGGGGCCGCAGGAGCGCCGGAGGGTGAGGGCGGGAGCCCGGCGCGGGCGCTTCGACGCCCCCCCTCGGAGAGGAAAGCCTGCTGTTCCGTCTGCTACTGCCGCCGCCGCCGCCGCCGCTGCAAGCCCTTCCCAGGGCCGAGGAGGAAACTCCGGGTTCAGTAGGTGGGAATCAACTGCCCTGGCATCCTAACTCCAGTAGGCACTAGAAGCCGACGCAAGGGTGTCCTCGCTGTTCCTAGTCCGAGCGCCGAGTCCCCAGCGAGGAGCGCTCGGTGCCGCCACCGCCGCCTCGGAGCGCGCAGGCAGAAGAGCGCTGGAGGGGAGACGCAGCTCGAGACCCGGGAGCTCTGCGGCTTCCTTCCTTCGCCTCGGCCCGGCTCTCCTCTCCGCGCCCCGACACTCCCCACCCCCCACCCCAACACACACCCAGCGCGCGCACACACACACACACACACCAAAAAAGTGCCCCGGACCTGCGGATACCACACACAGACAGGCGAGGGGGACGAGCACGAGGTCTGAACTGCCGCGAGAGCAGTTCCAAATAGGGACTGAAAAGTAACAAAATAATGTGGCAGCTTCGCCCGGCGCTGGCCAATGGGAGCGCGGGGCCCCCACGTGGGGCAGCTGGACTCGGCTTGCGACTGGGCGCCGCCGGGCGCGACGTCACAATGCCCTCTTGTGTCTAAAACTATGCATGAAAAGTAGCAATCAGGCCCTACCCGCTGGTGACTTTCGCATGGGAGTGAAAAACAGCGCTCCTCAGATCAGGAATTAACCGAAAGACATACAATAAATAGATATATATTATAGTCCAGGGCTGCTGGGTTTTTCCCCCCCTCCTCTCTTTTTTTTTTTCCCACGATATACTAGCAAATAATCATTTGGCGGGAGGGGGAAAGAGAGAAGACAGAGGAATAACAACAAAAGAAAGAGACAAGCTGTACAGTCCTCAAAACCTGTGGCTGGTAGCAATGTATCAGTTTATTCTGCAGTGGCGGTGAACGATTCCTCCCTCTAATCTCATTAGGTCTGCAAAGCAGCCCAATTAGATACTATAAAACAAACAGAATCACTTTGTCACTTTAATGTTTTCACTTCACAAGATTTAGGACCGATAAAATGGTGGCTCCCAAAGTTGCCTCCCACCTTAATTTTGCTCGGAACTGAGAGTGTCCCTTTCTTTGCCCCTTCTCCTGCCCACGCCCCCGCCCCCCGCGGTCCCCAGCTTTTCTTCTTTGTTCATTTGTCCTTTACGGAAAGCCAAATAAACAGCGTCTTTGATGTGCGGCGGCTGCCCGCGAGGACAAGTCGGAGGAACTTGCTTGGCGGGCTACGCAGATAGAAGGGCCCGTCTGCTCGCGGACACCCCGCACAGTCCGCGCTGTCCCCACTCGGGGGCTCCTTCCCGGTGGAGACCGTTACGCCTTCGCCGCAGCTGCCCAATGAGCGCCGGGGCCAGGGAAGCGGAGTCGGGAATGCGGTGGCGGCCTTACCCCACCAGCCCGGGAGCTTCGAGTTCCGACCCGGTTTTCTCAGCCTGCCCCCGGCAGTGTCACGGCGTCGGCGGAAGCCTGCAGAGGGGCGCGTGTACGAGCCTGTGGGCGTCTCGGCCGCCAGCCTCGACGCCCCGGGAGGCGCAGACGCTCACCCGCCCCCGTTCGCTCCTCTCCCACCCCCACCTCCGCGCCTCCGGGACTCCCAGCGCGCTCGCACAGGCCACTCGACTCCGGGGCCCAGTTTGCCCGCAAACCCATAGCCTGCATCTACTGCGCTAGGGGTTACGTCAGGGCAGACGGGCCGGGGGGACGCTGCCCTCGAGCGTCGGGAGGCTGGGGGGCCCGCGCCCTGGGCCGCAGGGGCACCGCCGGGTGGGGGGCCCGGGTGGACCCTCCTCTCCAACATCTCCGCGAACCCGCACGCACCCGGGGGCCGGCGGCGGGCCCGGGATCTATATTTTCCCCTCATTAGGAGCTGGAGTTCGCTTTTGCATTTTAATGAGGAGCTGAGAGCGAGCGGGCGCTCGGAGGCCGGTGCGCTGGGAGTTACACGTGAGCGCCCGCCTCGGAGTTGAGCCTCCCCGCGTCCCCTCCGGCCGCCAGTCCCGAACCGCGCTCCTCTCTTCATTTATTTATTTTCCTAAATAAAAACATAAATCGTGTGCGCCACGCACTGAAGAGGGGGGTGGGGAGAAGCCCAGCTCGACAGATGCGAGCATCTGGCCGCAGCATTCATTAGACACAAAATGGCTCCTCTTTGGAGCTTCCTTCCCCCCTCCTCCTTCTCTGCCCTCCCCCTTACGTCACGGGTGGGCGCACCCGCTTCCCACCCGCCCCGCCCCTTTCTCGCCCCTGCCCCACGTGGGGGCCGAAGACCCCGCCCCCTAGCGAGGCTCAGAAGACCAATCAGAGACGGTTAATGGGAGTCTCAGTTACTGATTGGTTAAATTGCCGAGCCCTGTCAGTCGGCGACCAAGGCTGTCAGTCAAAACCACGCGGGGTGGGGGAGCGCTGACAAATGCCGAGGCTTCTGAGCCTCCCGCTTGCAAATAGTGCTTGGAATGGCTGCTTAATTAGCTTTGAATGGCTTTTCCTTCCAGCTCAAACAATCTGTCACTACCATGTGGTATAAAGGAGCCATGCATAAAAAAGTAAGCAGAGGCTAAATATCAATTTGATTTTGTGTATCAAAGGAATATTTTATTTTTCTCCCTAGTAATGAAACGTATCAATTTAAATAATAAAAGGTAAAAACACACACAAACCAAAAAAAGAAAAAAAGAAGAGGGGGGAAAAAAGAAAGAAAAATGGGAAAAAACCAAACTCCACGGTTCTCCGACTTCTGTGCAAGCCTTAAACAGGCAATTTCTACGGCCCAAGTTCAGGAGGAAGCCTAAAGAGTACCCCCCCCCCCACCTCTTTCAAACTTGCATTAAGTGTTCTGTTGCCGTCCAGAAGTCTAGGAGGAGTGATGGGGGAGGGGTGGCCCGTAAAAGGGGAGGTGGGGGCGAGGAAGGGGGCAAACTTTAAAGGGAGCTCTTTGAAGCTGCTAATCAAAGTGGAGGGGGTTTTTAAAACCCCATAAACTTGGGGTCCCGCAGCAGGTCTCGATTTGGGAGCTGAGAGGGAGTGGAGGCTGGGGGGAGAGAGTGGCTGTGCGTCTCGCCCGGATTTATTAAACACAGTGCCTTCAAGATGCCCAGGATGCGGCGCCTGGTCCGGCCTTCCCTCTCTCCGTTCTCACTTAAGACTGGCCTCGATGGCGTCCTCCCGCAGTTGGCCGACAAACCTGGCCCCCAGGTCGGGTCCACGCGGATCGGGGCCAGAAGAGAGGTCTGGAGTTTGCTGTGGCTTCTGCCTGGGCGACCACTCTCCTAGTCGTTGAGCCAGTGCCCTCCTGCCGGGTAGACTCAGGTCGAGTTCACCTGTGAGCCTCAGTGCCAGCCCTGGAACCTTGGAGCCCTTGTGTGATCGACCTGGTTTTGAAGAGAGCCGCCTTCTCGGTAGGATTCCACTGTAGGACCCCACCACCTAGTTTGAAATGATAGTGGCGCCAAAACCCTTTCTATGTACAAGGCAGGACACTGCTACCCAGGCAATCCCGAAGGAAGCGGCGTGACTGGTAGCCCTGTTTTATAGAGTAAAAGAGAAGACCTAGAAAGTCCAGTAATTTGCCCCAAGCTGGGCATAGGTGTCAGGATTCGAGTCCAGGGCAACCGGTTCAACAGCCAACTTCAGAGTCCTCTTTGATAGCAGGAGCTATCCCCGGGGGATATGTGCTAAAGGAAAGGCATTCACTCATTCATATTCATTCATTTATTCACACTGAGGGTCTGGCAGTGAGGTCACAGGCCCAGCTCCCCAGCTCAGGGCTTCCACTGGCTCCTCACAGAGCATCATTCCCAAGTCTGCTGGGTTTCTGGCCTCCAGCATGTAGAGGAGCTGCGAGGTAAAAGCAACTAGCCCAGCTCCCCTTTCAGCTCGCCACCTCTTTACCCCCCACCTTGCCACCCCACAAATTAGGAAAAACACGGAGAAAAATAATTTTTTATGCTGGAGGTAGAAAAGAAAAAACATGTATACGACACCCCGCCCAAAGCGCTTGACAATTATTTTTCAAGAAGGAGGGGAGTGGAGAGAGAGAGTTCAAACGTCTCTGTCTCCAGTTCTAATTGGAAACGTTTCAACTGTTTATGTTACAAGAAGTGTCAGGGTCATTTGCTACCGGAGAGCTGACTTTTCATTGGCTGCTTAATTGAGTACCTCTGAGTCCACCCCACGTGGGAGAGGAATTCCTGGCACACACATATACACACACACACACACACACACACACTCACACACACACACAAAGTCACCCGGTGAGACAGAAAGCCCGGCCTGGATTTGCAGAGCGGAGGTTCCCCAGCCGTTTGCTGGGGGGGGTGAGAGGTGGTTGGTTGGGCAGTTGTTCACCAGCTCCAAGAGCTGCTTTTCTGGCTTTTAAAAATTAACTGCCAAGCATTTTAGATAGAGTGTTAATAAATGGTTTCTCCTTTTCCCAGGAATCAAAGGACTTGACTCAGGTCAGTCACAGGGCTGTGGCCTCCAATTTGAGGAAGAGCTCAGTACCTTACAGCTTAGATGGTAAAGAATCTGCCTGCAATGCAGGAGACTAGGGATCCATCCCTGAGTCAGGAAGATCCCCTGGAGAAGGAAATGGTAACCCACTCCAGTATTCTTGCTGGGAAATCATATAGATAGAGGAGCCTGGAGGGCTACAGTCTGTGGGGTTGCAAAGAGTCAGACACCACTGAGCCTACACTTTTACTTTCAGTACCTTGGGTGGGTTTCAGATCACTCCCTGTTCCCCCACAGCCTCCACTGGCTTTGATTTTCTCATGGTCTGTCATTGGGACTGCACAAAGGGAAGAGAAATCTTTCTCTGTCCTCTCCCATTTGGCTGATTCTGTAAGCCTCCTCTGATGGTTGGCCCTTGACTCCATTGCTAGGGCAGTTCTGTCCCCTCACCTTCACCACCCCCATCCACCAGTCATCCCCAGCCTTCCTCCATAAGTGAGCACCTCCCCACAAAGGAAAAGGAAAAGGAATTTTTATTTATCTAACAAACTCTTACATAGTGCTTAACTCTGTCCCAGACAGTGTTCTAAGCACTTGACAAATATTAACACACTTAATCCTCTCACAGTGAATGAAGTGGGTACTATCAGTATCACCCCTGTTATACAGGGGGGTGGGGGGCAATTGACATGCCATGTACAATGACTTGCCCAAAGTCACTTCAGTGGCTGATGGACTTGAACCCAGGCAGTCTGGCTCCAGAGTCTTCACCCCCACACTCCACTGTCTCCGCAAGCTTGACTTTCCTGGGAATGCAGATCAGGGCCACAGGTCAGACCACAGGAAACAGGAAGACCCCGAGGAAGTCCCGGACAGAGCCCCTATAGAGCTCATTCTGCAACCACCTTATTTCAGGGAAGGGAACTAGCTCTAGGAGGTCGGGGGACTTCCCAGGGTCTCCTTATCCCCTCTTCCAACTCTCTGGCTGGTCCCAGCTGTGTGACCTGGAGGGATGTATTTAACCTTGCTAAGCCTCCATTTCCTCATCTGTAAAGTGGAGATAACAGTCCTGTCCACCTCAGAGAGCTCTTCCGAGGATGGATGGAGATAATGCATGTGATGTACTTAGTACAGAGCCTGGCTCATTAAGTGATCAATAATAGCCATGTTGGCCATGATGATGATGCAGAACCATCGAGTTATTCAACTCCTCACACATTTCCTGAGTGCCTACAGAGGTGAGGGAGGTCTAGTGTCCCAACCCTTGCTGGGAATGATTCAGGCAGTAGTCAAGCCCAGGTGGAAACACTGAACTCACTGAAGCTCACCCGCCCCCCACCTTGCCCCGGCCCCATGCCTTACCCCCCACCAAGGTCATCAGGCCTTCCCCTCTCTCTCTGGAATTCCCATTACTTATCATGGTCCTATGATGGCCTTGGATATCCCTACTGCCCAAGGACCCTTGCGATATGTGTGGGAGGGGGAGGGCCAAAGGGAAGGGGCAATTCAAAGCTAAGCTTTGGAGGGTTGGTGGGTGGGGAATTCTGGAGACAGAGAAATTCGATAAACAGCAGTGGAGTCCACAGCATTTCTGAGAAGACAAGCCACAACGATGAAGTATATGAGGATAAAGTAGTCTGGCTCTGCGGGAGAACAGGAGTTGTGAAAGGGGCTCCTGGGAGGGCTGCCTGGGAGGGTGGAGCTTGAGCTTAGCCCAGAAGGATGGACAGAAGTTCCAGTGGGTAAAGGGGACCAGGATGAGCAAATGCTGCTAACAGGGACCCGTCCCCCGTAGCCTGTGCCTAGGTGCTTTCTGCTTCCTTGAATCCTTTCCATGTTTTGCCACCTGACAAAGTCCTTTAGCTCCCTTCCCTAAGACCCCTGCCATCGTCCCCACTTGTATTTCAGGCTCCAGTGAAATGTCTCTAAAGTCTCCTAAGGGCAGAAGAGAGGAATCCACTCAGTACTGCATGGCAGCCCCAGCCTAAATCAAGAGGCCTGAGGAGCTGCCAGATCCTGGGGAAGACCCAGAAACTCTTATGGTCTCAGTTTCCAGATCTATAGAATGGGAATAGGGACCCTTAATTGCCTACCTGGCAGGAGTTTACAGAAAGTCTACTCTAAGACCTTTTTGGAGGTACCAAAATCTAAGGGAAACCTTTGAAACATACACAAGCACAGACAGCCTCTAATTCCAGGCTGTACGTAGGCCCTAAGAACTAAATAGGGTCTATGCAGGGGAGCAGTATTGGGTAGAAGGGATGGACAGAGGTGAAATCGGGGAAGCTGCCTGTAGAGGGTGGTGCTTAGTGTGGCTAAGTGCAGAGGAAGGGGAAGAGTTCCAGACAGGGACAAAGGTGGTCAGCCAAGACATCCTAGAGAATGCTGGGGATGGTTTGCTTTGTTTGATGGTGCAACTGGCAGAGGAGGCCACCATGTCTCTCCAGAAATCTAAGGAAGCCAGGCAATAATTTAATGAGCCCCTGGTGTCCACCTGGGACTCTGTACAGAGGAGGCATGGAATGTGTTTGTTCATCTGTCTTTAGGAGAAGTGTAAGACTGGAAACATTCTCCCAGCATTCCATCCAAAGCCGAGTTCCACTGCATCCCGCTGTTCCCAAGGCGCACTTCGCTGACCTCCATTGACTAAGGGGGCAGGGTTTCTGTGCCTCATGCCGGAACTGGGTAAATATTTATTGAAGTGATTGGGCGTCCTAATTAAGAGATTTGTGCCATTTCTTTCTTTCCTTTTTAAGGATTCAAAGTGGAGGCTTAGGAGATTAAGAAATATTTTGCTGGTATTAATGCATCCAACTTCACAAGGGTGAGGCTCATGCCGCAAGAATTATACAGGCCAGCAGAGCCAGCAGTGGGGAGTGCTCTGGGTCGGGCTGAATGATTGAGGGAGGGGGACTGTCGCCACCTGGTCTTTGATGGTGGGTGCAGATGTAAGAAGGAGAGAGGAGACGGTCTGTATTTGCTTCAGAGCTTTGATGTTCACTTCCAAATCTGGTCTCAACTTTCTATCCTTTTAGTAAATGAATTGATAAAAGTGTGCTTGTCACATACAGGCCATAACAGTGAAGAGTTTGCTTATTCAGTGTATTCATGTATACCAGTGGTCCTCAACCAGGAGGGATTTTGCTCCTAAGAGGATGTTGGCAATATCTGGGGACACTTTTGGTCATCAAAATTGAGGGTAGTCATGCTACTGACATCTACTGAGTACAGGCCAAGGATGACTCTAAACATCCTGCGGTGCACAGAACAGCCCCCAACAGCCAAGAATGACCGGGTCCCAGAAGCCTATCACACTGAGGTCGAGGAGCCCTGCAAACCTGTCTCGCCTAACTTTAACAAGCAAGGGAGCGCTCTCTGCTCCTCTTTGGCAGGTGAGCAAACTGAGATACACAAAGGTATCACGTGTGTAGGACATGAAGAAGCAGTTGCTGAACTCAGACCCTCTATCTTCAAACACTGAATCAAGGTCTTTAGACCCCTTTCCGACTCTTTTCTCTATTCCTAGTGCTCTCTTTACCAGAAAGTAATTAGAACCAACTGGCTCTGGCATCCTCCCTTGTGTAGAGTTTAAGCCATTTTAAAGGTTGCCCTACAAATTAGTAATCATGTAGTAGTTCTAATAAAGTCTCTCTATGAAGGGCTGGCTCTCAACAAGGTCCTGGATTTCCTGGTAGCTCCTCCAAGTGGGGACATTAAGCCTGGCCCCTCTGGCCAACTGTGTTACACTGGGAAGTAGTCAGGAAAGTAGATGTTGGCTCAGCTCTGAAAGAAATCCAAGTGGAAGGCTAAATAAGACAAGATTGTGTGGAGTTCAGCGAGGGAGGGGTGGGCCAGTAATGATGTATGTACGTATTCTTTGGCTTCTTTGGAGGTTCCCTTCCTGGAATGAAGGTCCTGCAGGAGGGAGCCTGGAGCAACTTAAGAAGGGTGGACCAGGGCAAAACTAAGGGTATAGAGGAAAAAGTGCTGGAGACTCTGAAGGTCCAGACTGCTGGTAGACCCAGAATTCTGGAAACATGGAGAGATGGGGGCAGGAGAAAAGAGAGGGGGGCTCCTGAGGTAAGAAAGATGGAAACAAGGCAGATAGACCATTTCAGATTTTGAGGTTGGAGTAGAATTGTAAAAAAAACTCATTTTGAAAGTCTGGGGGACCAATATTGTTTGACTCCTGACTCCCTGCAAAACATCTGTAGGAAGAGGCAAGGTACAAACAAAACCAAAGCTGTGTTTTCAGCTTACAATACTGTCATATATATGGTCTTGCAGGCAAGACACAAGTCACAGTGAACTAATGCTCCACTGCTGGCTAAGCTGGGGCCTGGAACTTTCTAATATATCATCTACTGTATTACCTTGGTGCCCCCCACCCAGTGCTCATCATTCATTCCAACTTCCTTACTGGCCACCTTTCTATGCTGCAGAGACTGACAGCTAAACATCACACTTCTAGACTCCTTCACTGCAAGGGCTGGGAACAAAAATACATTTCCACAATTCGTTGCTCTTGAGTAAGACTGGAAAGCAGCAGTAGGGCAGAGACCATCGCTGGCTACCCCAATCATCTCTGACTGGGGATGTATTTGTGGAGATGGTGGCTTTTTCTGCACCCATGTTCCAGTGTCTAATCACTAGCTTCATAAATGTCAAGAGTAAGTTGGTGGGGTAGGGGTGGGGGTACAGATTTCTGAGCTCTGACTCTTGGTAACAACAGGTATTTACCAAGCCAAAGATACTAGAGGTCTCTGTCTATTTCCCCATCCTCCTGACTGTGCCAAGCAGCCCTCCCCACAAGACTCCTAGAGGAAAACACGGGGGGAAAACCTTCATAACATTGGATTTAGCAATGATTTATTGGATATGACACCAAAAGAACAGGCAATAAACACAAAAATAGACAAATGGGACTATATCAAACTTAAAACTTCTGTGTGTCAAAGGAAACAGCCAACATAGTGAAAAGACTGCTTATGGAGTGGCAGAAAATATCTGCAAACCATATATCTTATGAGGGGATAATATCAAGATTATCCAGGAACTTGCACAACTAAACAACAACAAAATAAATAACTGGATTTAAAAATGGGCAAAGAACTTAATAGGCATTTCTCCAAAGATATACAAAAGGCCAACAAGCACAGGAAAAGATATTCAACATCATTAGTCATTAGAGAAATGCAAACCAAAACCACAACGATATATCACCTCAACCTCATTAGGATGACCATTGTATTAAAAAAAAAACAAAAAACAAGTGTTGTGATGATGTGGTAAAAGTTGAACACTTGTACACTGTTGGGAGTGTTAAGTGGTATAGCCACTATTGGAAATAGTGTGGAGGCTCTTCAAAAAATTAAAAATAGGGAGGGGGGTTCAGGATGGGGAACACATGTAAATCCATGGCTGATTCATGTCAATGTATGGCAAAAACCACTACAATATTGTAATTAGCCTCCAACTAATAAAAATAAATGGAAAAAAACCTAAATATTAAAAAAAAATTTTTTTTAATTAAAAATAGAATTGCCATAGGATCCAGCAATTCCACTTCTGGTTATATATCTAAAAACCATTGAAAGCAGGATCTTGAAAAGATATTTGCACACCTATGTTTATTGCAGCATTATTCACAATAGCCAAGAGGTGGAAGCAACCCAAGTGTCTACGGATGACTGGATAAACACAATGTGATATATATGCACAATGGAATATTACTCACTTAGAAGAAAGAAGGAATCCTGTCATGTGCGACAATGTGGATAAAACTTGACATTAACACTAAGCAGAGTAAGCCAGTCACGTAAAGACAAGTATTGCATGTTCCCACTAAACGGATGTATGTAGACTAGTCAATTTCATAGAAACAGAAAGTAGAATGGTGGTTGCCAGGAGGTGGGGGGAGGGGAAGTGGGTACTGAGTTTCAGTTTTGCAAGACGAAAAAAATTCTAGAGATCTGTTGCACAACCATGTGCATTTAGTTAACACTATCAAGCTGCACACTTAAAAATGGTTAAGATGGTAAGTCTTAGGTGGTTTTTACGATAGTTGAAAGAGACAGCCACCTGGCAGACAAGTTCTGTGGGGCTGGAGGTATGCTGCCCAGAGGTCCAGTCCCAGTCCTCTGCTTGAGCCCTTCAGCGGTGTCTCAGACGCTAGTTCCTTCCACTGGATGCTGTCTGTCACACATCTCGAGTGGCTTCTGTTCCCTGCACCTGACTTCCGCCGCGCACCCTACTGCTTCTTTCAGCCAGCCTCCTGACTGTGCCAACCACAGCCTGACTTGGGCTTTGGCGCTGTTTCATCTTTTCTTGCTGCTTACCTGTTCACAAGAAGAATGATACTGAAAATAATGATGAGTCAGGGCCACCAAGCCTGAACATAAACAGATGAATCTGTGCACCCTAGAAGAGGGTACATTCTCCTATTCAGAGCCCTAGTGCTGTTGGTAGACAGGTGTGGGTTGCAATTCTGACTCTTTTGCTGCTTCTTTTCATTTTTTGCTGTGGAACCTTGGGCAAGACACTTGTTTTGCTAAGCCTCAGTTTCCTCATCTGTAGAATGGGGATAGTAATGGTCCCTTCCTGACAGGAGGCTGTGAGAATTTAGTGGGATAATGTTGGCTGGCAGCAAGCTTTTGATGACTGTTAGTGATTCTGAATGAATGAGGGCATGTCAACTGCTTTGTCTCAATATTTTCAGACCCCTTAGCCTCTTTATCTAAATCCAAACTTAGATGATTTTCTACTAGAGCTAGATTCTCTGCTCCAAGAACTTAAAAATATATCTCACATTAGTGGGAGACCTGGAAAGAGGGGAAGCTGAGGGCTCAGAAGCCCAGATGCTAGAGGTCTGTCTTAATCAGAGGGCCCCTGGAGTCCTTGCAAAGGGAAAATGCGACGATGGTGGGTTTTCGGTGGGTAATGGACATGTGCGAGTGGGTGGGTGAGATGGGGTTGGGGACTTGCTCACCCAGAGCTAGCAAGAGCCAGACATGGATGCTATCCCTGCCCTCCTGCCTGCAGCCTCCTACCCTACAAAGACCAAATCCAGGAACTAGAGCCAGGTGTTCCCCACAATTACAATTCAGGGATCCCCTTTAGCCAATGAGGAGCATTACCATTCCAGCCCAATTAACAGCAGCCTCATAACTCCTAGGGCTTTCTAGGTGGTGCTAGTGGTAAAGAACCTACCTGCCAATGCAGGAGACGAAAGAGATGTGGGTTCGAGCCCTGGGTCAGGAAGATCCCTTGGAGGAGAGCCTGGCAACCCCACTCCAGTATTCTTGCCTGGAGAATCCCTGTAGACAGAGGAGCCTGGTGGGCTGCAGTCCACAGGGTCGCAGAGAATCAGACATGACTGAGTGACTGAGCACATACGTCCTAACTCCTAACCAAGATGAGACTGAGGCTAGAGCAAACAGAGGAAGACCGAGGCCCCCGTGACTATGACCAGGGGACCGGGCAGGAGACAGGCTCTTCAGACCAGTGTTACGTTATTGGTTGAGATCTCCAGAATGGAAGGCTAGAGCGGATCTGATTATCAACACAGAGGGGACACTGTGAACAGAGTCTCCCTCCCCCATGGTAAATCAACAGGACTGACTTTGAAAAGGGTTCTCAGAATGGAGCTGAGGGGAATTGGAAGAGCATGTAACTTGCAATTGGATAATTGATAGCCTTGAAGGCCAGGCCATGTGACCTGGCCTTTATTTAGGAGATGCTAAAATCATTGACTACTAGGTGTCAGGTCCATGCTAAGCTGTTTTCATAATCATCTCATCAAACTGTTTAACCTCTGGGTCATGGTTGTAGGGTGGGCCGTGGCCAGAGTCCCCTGGGACCAAAGCATCATGCCTTAGCTGTGGGGAATTTGGGGAGCTCCCAGAACTGCCTTCAGCAGAGGACAACCCCCTTGCCCAAGCTCACACCCCATCAGGCCCCACCCTACCAGGGAAAACCAGAATCCAAGGAGGGTGGGCTATAGGAGTATAAAAACCCAGTGCCCCAGTCTCAACTTGGACAACTCTGAAAGGCTACCCAGCTCCAGCTCCCAAGCATCCCTGCAGGTTGACTGAGACCTCTGTGTGACGTTGTCCCAGCCCTGTGGCTTCTCCTCTGCCCCTTCTTGCTCCCCTTGCTTAGGTATCACCCTTCAGTAAACCCCTCAAACTTTCTCCACTTTATAGCTGTGGGAGGTAGCGAGTAAAAACACAGGATACTCACTGAAATTTGAATCTTGGTTAAACAAATAATTTTTTTTAATATAAGTATATCCACAGTGTTGCACAGGACATACTTATATTAAACAAAATCCTTCATTTATCCGAAAATCAAATTTAACTGAGCATCCTGTATTTATCTGACAACCGTGCTCCACCTGAGTCTTTTCTTGGGTGAATCTGACCTATAACAAAGCCTGTGAAGCAGTGCTCTCATTGCCCCGTTTTAGAAACAAACTGAGCCCGAAAAGAATTACAGTCACATACGTGACCCCAGTTATTACCTGAGGGTGGAACCCCAAAAACAGCAGACTTGGGAGCTGGAGCCACTGGAGTGGGTTGGGGTGGCGGGGCAAAAACTCCTCGCTCATTTTCGAAGCCCCACCTCTCACTGGGCCTGCAGCTCTGGAGGAGATGGTTCCTCCCCGGGTTTTCCAGCGAGCCTTCCCAGGGCAGAGCTGAACAACCCGGGAAGAACATTTTAATCAGCCACCCCAGTCTCTGCCTCTCTTGGCCTTTGCTTTCATTGTCAGAGTCTGTGTCAATAGCTGGAAATCCAGGCAGCAGCACAAGTAGACGGCTTGCTCCTTCCTAAGCAGAAATCTCACAAAGGGCAGGGCTCCCCTCTTTACAAGGAAAACAAACAGGTCTCTAGGCTCCCAGGGGGTGGGGGTAGGCTTGGGGGAGGGGCTGAGGACAGGCAGCTGGCTCAGCCCGGCCCAGGCTTCCCACTTCCATCTGGCGGGGGGAACCTCGACTGGCTTCCCCTCTCCTCTGGAGATTGTGGCTGGCTCAAGCCTCTGACTCACTCAGCTGAACCACAGTGACTTCACTCTGTCCCTCTCTAGGAGCCAGTGTGACCTCTAAGACAGGTAGCCAGTGGGAGTTTGATATAGGATGCAGAGCACAGAAGTTGTGTGACAACCGGGAGGGGAGGTGGAGTGGGGAGGGAGGTGGAGGAGGTATCCGGATGGAGGGGACACAAGTATGCCTATGGCTGATTCATATTGATATATGGCCAAAAAAAAATCTCAATATTGCAATTATCCTCCAATAAAAATTAAAAGACAGATCTGGTCTGTCCTTCCCCTGCTCAAAACTCTCCCATAGTTCCCCATAGCCATAGGCAGTGTAGACCAGGGGTCCCCAACCTCCGGGATCTAAGACCTGCTGATCTGAGTTGGAGCTGATGTAATAATAATAGAAATAAAGTGCACAATAAATGCAATGCACTTGAATCACCCTGAAACCATCTCCTCACTTCCATCCGTGGAAAAATTATCTTCCATGAAACTGGTCCCTGGTGTGAAAAGGGCCAGGGACCACTGGTGTCGATCACACCTCTAGCCTCTGCCCATGTGTGCCCTCTACCTAAATGCCCTTTCTTCTGTGTTTGAGCTCATGGAACTCAATCACTCTTTAAGGCCCCCTCCCCCTTGGTCAGAATGAATCACTCCCCTAGGGCTCCATAGCATCCTTAAACTGTGTCTGATGCCCTCACCTCAGGATGCCCTGCCTAATGGTTAGCTGAGCGTGTGGGTCTCTATCCCTCCTAGGCTGTGAGCGTCACCTGACCTTTGTACAGTGATGGCCAGTGTATGAGGTCATTTTCACACTCCTGCTCCCTTGCAGCTCCCTCAGTTAAATATCACAGTCCCCATCCTAAAGATGATGCTGTAGAGGCCTGGAAGGTTTCCCGGTGTGCCTGTGACTGCTAGCTAACAATTACGGAACAGGACTCAGCTACCCAGATCATCTTGGTCGCATGCCAGTGCCATTTCCATTAAAGGCTGGACTTAACGATCTTCAATGCTAATGACACCTACTCTATGGGTAGGCACATAGTAGGAGCTCATTAAATGCTGAATGAAATGCAGCAAGGCAGAGATTTTACAAAAATATCAAGGAGGGGGTCACTTGGAGATGTCTAACGGCTCTCAATAATGCTGAGAGAAACACCTTCCTCTGCCGTCTCTCCCCACCCCCACGCCTGCCAGCTCCCAGTAGAGTGTGGGGTTGGTAGGGCAGAAGTCCCACTTCCCGTTCTGCCCCCTTCCTCTTTAACTGGAATGCTGGGGCTGGGTGACCCGGAGGTCAGCCTCCGGGCGTGCAGTAGGAAGCTATCATCATTGTGCCACCGACGGTAACAACAAGAGGAACTGGGATTGGGACCCATACAGGCCAGGGGAGGGGGACATGAGGGTGCTTTCCACTAAAGGGGAGGCCCCAGCATCACCAGCCCACCTGGGGAAGAGGCAGACCTGAAATCTCCCACCTCCTGTGGGCTGCTTGCTCAGCTGTCCCTGCAGATAGGACTTGGGGGAAGGGCTTCTACCCCAAATCTTTCCTATGAACAGCTCCCTTGGGGAATCATGATGATGCCACCTTCCAAGGACACCCTCCACTATCATCTCCGCCTCTTCCAGGGTCAGGTGGAGTTGGCGGTAAAGAGGGAGGGAAGGTGCGCCAGGCAGAAGAGTAGTGTGGATCGAGTCCTGGAGGCTCAAGAAAGAGTAGATGCAGGCAGTCTGGCTCAGGGGAGAGGGTCAGGTGCGAAGGTCATGGGCGAGGCTGCAGAGGCAGAAAGTAGGATGATCCCTCTAGAAGTCACAGAAGGATGGGTGGGGGGAGGGGGAAAGCAAGCTAGCAGTTATGGCAGCAATCTGGCCCCAGGGTGATTTTTCTGGGGTCACTCCAAGTAGAGGGAAGAGTTGGACTGTGGAGTCTGACAGCACAGGGTGTGAATCCTTGGAAAGTGGCTTATCCAAGTTCTCACACTGGCTGACTGTGTGACTTTGAGCAAGCCACTTAACCTCTCAGAGTTTCAATCTGTTCCTCAGTAAGGATGTCTATTTCTCAGGGAGATCCTAACATTAAAAATAGGTGATACAAATTAAGACGAGATCATGGCATCTGGTCCCATCACCTCATGGGAAATAGATGGGGAGACAGTGGAAACAGTGTCAGACTTTATTTTTTGGGGCTCCAAAATCACTGCAGATGGTGACTGCAGCCATGAAATTAAAAGATGCTTACTCCTTGGAAGGAAAGTTATGACCAACCTAGATAGCATATTAAAAAACAGAAACATTACTTTGCCAACAAAGTTTCGTCTGGTCAAGGCTATGGTTTTTCCAGTGGTCATGTATGGATGTGAGAGTTGGACTGTGAAGAAAGCTGAGCGCCGAAAAATTGATGCTTTTGAACTGTGGTGTTGGAGAAGACTCTTTATAGAGTCCCTTGGACTGCAAGGAGATCCAACCAGTCCATCCTGAAGGAGATCAGTCCTGGGTGTTCATTGGAAGGAATGATGCTGAAGCTGAAACTCCAATACTTTGGCCACCTCATGCGAAGGGTTGACTCATTGGGAAAGACCCTGATGCTGGGAGGGATTAGGGGCAGGAGGAGAAGGGGACGACAGATGATGAGATGGCTGGATGGCATCACTGACTCGATGGGCATGAGTTTGAGTAAACTCCGGGAGTTGGTGATGGATAGGGAGGCCTGGCGTGCTGTGATTCATGGGGTCGCAAAGAATAGGACACGACTGAGGGACTGAACTGAACTGAACTGGGGTAGGAGAGACATGAACTGTACTTAGGCCTCTAAGGGAGGTTTAAGATGAAAACAGTACCATCTAAAATTGCCCAGTTTGGAACAAGGACTCTGACACAGACAGTGCTAGGTTTGAATACTAGTTTCACTTCTTAGTAGTATGCAATATGGATATAGCCACTGCATTTCTCTGAACCTCCTCTTTAGCATCTGAAATTGGGCATCATAATATCTGCTCTGCAAGGTCTGGGGTGGGATCATGTGAGATGATTGTCAGCACCTGGAACACTGGGAGTGTTCCAAAGATGAGAACGCTTGTCAATATCATCATTATTAATAATATCCTTAGAGGAGTGGAATGAAGAATATTTTTTTCTCTTGATTTTCATTATCAATTTGTTGCATATACAGTAATTATTTTAATAATGAAAAAATGAACTCATCAACGAAACAAGAAGACAAGCCACAGAGTGGGAGAAAATATTTGCAAAAGACATATCTGATAAAGGAATGGTATCCAAAATATACAAAGAATTCAAGAAAGTCAACAATATACAATATACAATATTGTATATACAACAATATACAAAGTCAACAATAAGACAATTAACAACCCAATTAAAAAATGGACAAGAGGTCTGAACAGACATTTCAATAAAGAAGATATTCAGATTGCAAGTAAGCATATAAAAAGATACTCCACATCATAGGGAAATGCAAATTAAAACAACATTAGGAACACTATCTACCTATTACGAGTGGCCAAATTGTAAACACTGATGACACCAAATGCTGGCAAGAATAAGGAGGAACAGGAATTCTCGTTCATTGCTGGTGGGAATGTAAAATGGCATAGCCACTATGGAAAACAATTTAGTTTGGAAAACCAAACATATTCTTACCATACAATCCAGCAGTTGCACTCCACGTTCTTTACTCAAATGAAATGAAAACGTATGCCCATACAAACACCTTCACATGGATGTTTGTAGCAGCCTTATTTACAACTGCCAAAACTTGGAAGCAACCAAGATGTCCTTCAGTAAGTGAAAGGATAAAGAAACTCCCATACATCCAGACAGTGAGATATTTTTCAGCACTAAAAAGAAATGAGTTATGAAGCCAGGAAAAGACAGAGGAAACTTACAGCTGATTGCTGAGTGACAGAGGCCAATCTGAAGAGGCTACATACAATGCTTCCAACTATATGGTTCTAGGAAAAGGCAAAAAAGGAGACAGTAAAAAGCTCAGGGATTGCCAGGGACAAGGAGGTTTGAATAGGTGGAGCACAGAGGATTTTGGGCAGGGAAAATTAGGTGGTCTAGGTGCAGGTGCCTTGTCCAGGGTGATCGGTTGGGTGGGAAGTGAAGGTCCCCGACCTCAAGGCCCCGTCACGTAGTCCTGCCCTTTTCAAGCCTCCCCCTCCTCCTTCCTGTGAGTGGTTGATTCCCCTGGGTGCCTGAAGCTTGGGCAGCTCTCTACCTACCGTCATCACTTGGTCCTTCTCTGCCCTGCTCTAGCCTTTAAAATGGGAATGGAGGCACTTCCCTGGTGATCCAGGGGCTAAGACTTGGTGCTGTCAATGTGGGGGGACCCAGGTTTGATCCCTAGTTAGGGAACTAGACCCCATATGCTGCAAGTAAGAGTTTGCATGCCACAACTAAAATGCAGCACAGCCAAATAAATAAATAATTATTTTTTGGAAGAAAAAAAAGGGAGTGGAGAGATGCCGTATAATCTAAGAGCTCCTGGGACTAGGCCTTTGGAGAGGCACCAATGGCACCTCACCGCTCCACCTGTGTGCCCCCAGCTTCAAGCCTAGCTGGCTGGTTGGACCTCCTCAGGCAGAAGGGATGTTGAACGCACCATCTGGGTCTTGTCAGCAACAGGAGAGCAGAGGCACTTGCAGGGGCATCCCACCCATGGCTACAGAGTGCTGGCCCCTCCTACCTGATGACAAGGTCCCGTGAGGAGCTAATGAATTACCTCTCTTTTTGTTACTTAGCTCCAGGAACTCCGGGCCCAGGCACAGCTCTGAGGGGGACGGGAATATGATGCAGAGACCTGCAGTCACGGTCTATACAAACTACTTGCTGGCCAACACCCACACCCGCTCCGAGGCCAGTAACCTCCTTGGGTTCTCCAGTTGGGTGCCCCTTCTTTCAACCAGCCAGGTACCTGCCTATCTGCCTGCGACCACACACCCCAGTCAGGGGCTGCAGCTAGCTCCCCCTGGCTTGTGATCATCCACATCTTGCTGTGGGAAGAATGTTTACACCACGAAAATCAGCAAACACTGCCAGTCAACAGCCCCCCTCCAGTTATTATTATTACTATTACTATTATTAGCCAATAATTACATTTCTAGCGCATGCTAGGCATACTGCTCCTTTTGCCAGAAACAAGCTCCCCTCCCCTTTCATACCTCAGGTCTCCGTGCAAATGGGACTTCCCCAGAAGAGGCCTTCTCTGCTTCCCAACTAGAGTGTGGGGTGCATAGCAGGGACACTTTAAGGATGTGGAGTGGCGCATGGGACCAGCTAAGTCAGGACAACTGTGAGAAGGGAAGGACCTGCATTATAGCCTGTACCCACACCCCCACCCCCTGCTCTCCTTAGGAATGATGTCTTCTTCCTGCACCCAGCTTCCCAGGAACAGATCATTTCCATTTTTCTCCCTTGATAGCCTCAAACTGCCGGCTGTCTCTTTGAGAGCTCAGAGGGCTTCCTTCTCACCATGAGAGCTTCTTCCAGAGCCCCCAAGCCTGCCTTTCTGGTTTCAGCAAAGCCTTTAAAAGTTGCAACTCACATCCTTAGCTCTGCAAGGTCCCCCGGCCTTTCCAAACCCTCTCCTTCTCTACATCATTCTTCCTTTCTGCTTCCAGGGCCTCCACAATGCCCTCAGATTCCCTCTGCCCTTCTATTTACACATCTTGCTTCCAGTCTGGGTTCCACAGTCAATCAGTTATTATAGTTTAGTGAGAATTAAGACATAAGGCAGCTGGGAGCAATGGAAAGGCACTGATTGGCTTTCTATTACCTGTTATCTTTCAGGACTCAGCCCAGATCTTAGAGAAGTCTTCTTGGAGCAACCTCCTCTTTAGTTTTTAGGTGGGTTTTGTTTTTTTTTTTTTAATATTTATTTAGTTATTTGGCTGCTCCAGGTCTTAGTTGTGATTTATGGGATCTTTAGTTGCAGAATACAAATTCTCAGTTGTAGCACGTGGGATCTAGTCCCAGGGATCAAACCCAGGTCCCCTGCATTGGGTGTGCAGAGTCTTAGCCATTCGACCACCAGGGAAGTCCCCCCTCCTCTTTAGTTTTGATCATAGCATCCTGCTTATTTTCCTCATAGTCTTTACTACAAGCTGTGATCTTTATTCATTTACTCACCTTTTCCTGGCTCATTGTGTAAGAGGTGTTATCTCTAGAAGAACAGGTCTCTCTCATGTCCTTAGGGCCTGGCCCACCCGTGCTTAGCACACATTTCTTGACTGCACAAACGATTTCTCATCCATGTTCAAATCTATGCTCTGCCTTGCCCAGCTGGGTCACCTAGACAACTCCCTTGTTCTTTGTGATTCAGTGTTCTCATCTGTAAATGGGGAGAACAGTACTTGTGTTTGTGGATTTCAGGTTTGTTGTAAGGATCGCATGTGAAGCTGATGGAGAGCTCTGAACGCTTGTCATGTGCTGTTGTGCTGCTAGGGCTGATTTTTAAGTCACAGTATCTGTCTAAATTCATCTGCCATCCCAGTCTGCCCCACCTTGTGTGGTGAAAGGGTTAAAGGAATTCTAGGAGACAGCAAACAGGTGAAGAGAACAGCAACTATGTAACTAACGATGACAGTAATTAATAACCAGTTAATAATAAAAGTAATAATAAACGACATATACTTTCTATATGTCAGATGCTGTTCTCAGCTCATATCACTTAAGAACAACTTTATGGATAGATCCCGTCACTCTCCCTATTTTACAGATGAGGAAACTGAGGCACAGAGAGGTTAAGTAATTGGTTCAGATATGGAAATGGGATCAAGTTTTAATTTGTGGTGAGACTTCTCCAAAATCTCTTCTATCTAGTAACTCCACACGTTCAATTTCATGTTTACTGGATTGCAAACACCAAGATTTTATGTTGGAGTGTGGCTTCACCCCTGTGGCAGGCACTGGGGGTCCAGGGCAGAGTGGGGCCCACTGCTGCCTTCAGGGAACCCACTCGAGAGGTCCTGCTTCTGAGGGGCCTTTCTTCAGAGCTGCCCCCAGGGCTTTCCCAGTCAGGGAATGACTGGAGGGCCCAGCCTAGTTACCTGGGACCCACAGGCTACCTAAATGAGAACCCTAGCAAGTCAGCACCAGAAAGGCCCTTAGAGTCAACAGTTATTGATGACTTGTGCTGTGCTGGGCACGGGGCTCCACGTGGCCAGCCACCCTCAGGGGCCAGGTATGTGGGGTGGGGTGGAGGTCCTGCAGGTCAATTCATACAGGAAGCCTTAGGGCAGGACCTGCAGAGCAAGGCCCAGAAACCTGCACTGCTCCTTCCCACTCTGGCCATCCTCAGATCCTGGCCCTCCACCCCCACCCCAAGCCAGGGGCCCCTGGGGGAGGCCTGGTTCTCCCTTCCTCCAGCGTCTCAGGTTGCTGGCACAGACAGCTGCCTGCGGTGATGAAAAAGGCCTCCCAGCCTGAGGCTGACCCAGGTCACACACTTTTAGCTCAAGGCAGCTAGGGTCTGCACAGTGGAGGTGAGAGGGACCCACCCCTCATCCTCACCCTGGCCTCCCTTTATCACCTTGTTAAAATATTTTTACTCTCCATTTGGAACCTGGAATTTCCTTATTCCGCCTCTGAAGCTTAAGGATAACAGGTTGCCCCTGGAAGGCTACCTTTCAGCTTCAAAGCCACCCCCTCTTCCCCTCACTCCTCCCCCCCTGCCCCCTGCAGACTGTTAATTAGTCCTCTCTTGCCCATCCACCCCTGTGACAGACAGAAGTGTTCTTGGGCCTGGCGGGAAACCCAGAGGAGGCTGAGGGACTTCCCTGAGCAAACAGCTGAGGAGGACGAGGAGGAGCCCTGACTTCTGGAATCTTCTACGCATGGATTCCAAGCTCTCAGGCTCCTCCTCCCCTCTTAGGACAGCAGCATAACTGAGGGTGGGGGCAGGGGCAGAGTCCTCCGCAGGAATGTAGCAGCAAGAGGTTTCAGGGCCAGGCAGCCCTGAATCGGAGCCCCAGCCCCCACCAACGGCAGACCTGGATCATTAATGCCTCCAAGCCTCTGTTTTCTTCCCTGTGAAATGGGGATAATAATAAAGCCTGTGTCCAACTGTTGGATTGTGTGAGCTATCCCCCTGAGTGTGGGCGGTGCTCACTATGAGAGTGAATGAGTGAATGAATGGGACTGTTGGTGGGTTGGCGTGGGGGAAGATGAGAGGTGCAGAGAGCCAAGTTGGGGGTCTAGATGGGAGGGAGGGGGTCCTTTTCTTCTTTTGCCCCTCCTTTTCCTTACCCCGATGACCAAGGGCTCTATTATGGCCCAGACCCCCATGGGGCCTCACAAAGTTAGTCAAAGAAGAAGTGGGGGCCCTGGACATTCACAGCAATGGAGAGCTCTACCTAGGAGTTGCCAGGTGAGGATGCCCCCACCTGCTTGGCCTCCTCAAGCAGGCTGCTGTGAAGGGCAAACCAGACAGCTGGTACCGCAGCCCTGGCTTCAGGGTCTCCCAGACCTGGGCTCAAACAGCTGCTCCACTCTGCTGCACAGAACATTCCAGCTCAAGTGGAAAAATCAGCCCCACCTCTGGGGGCCGGCAGAGTGAGGCTCTGCAGGCTGTGCGTGAGCACCAAGCAGCTCAGGGCAGGGTAAGTGATGGCGAGTTCTCTCCTCGCAGATGAGCGGTGGGAAGCATGAGTGCAGAGACAGGTGGTGGCCACAACAGGACAGGGAGTGAGGCTGCCCCGGCCACCTGGTCACCTCTGCATCCTCTCCGTGGGTGTGCGCAGGGTGAGACAGGAGGGCTGAGAGAGGTGTGCAGTCTGGAAAAATCATTTCTTAGCATTTTGGTGCCCTCTACATTTCTGTGCCAGGGACCCCTGTCCCCTCCCTGCAGGGGAGGAGTACAGAGGGGCTTCCAGACAGATAACAACTCTGGCTGGAAAAAGCATGCCCCTCCCTTGATCAAAATCCCCACTAGCTCCCCGGGGCCTGTGCCAGGAGTCCCTGGTCTTGTAGTTGTGGAGGTGATTATGTGGGTATTCTGTAGGTACTTTCCATTCCTTCAAAAGGTTTGATGGGTATGAATGGTCCTTTTTCCTGTGATGTTGCTCTATGGGTTAACCTGAAATGGCACATCAGATTCACTCACTGGATAGCTTGCTCATTACTCAGCCTCTAATGAGCACTACTGTCTTCCATGGTGCTGGTCACGAAGGGGTTTGGATATGAAATCCCTGCCCCAGGGGTTCATAGCCTCCCCCAGAGAGAGACACACAAGCCCTTGGAGCATGCCCACACTGTGTGATCGGAACTGAGCATCTAACCTTTATGTGGGGTCAGATGACTCTGCCTGAAGGAAGCATTAAGGTTTGAAAAGCCAGAAGATAGGGAAGTGGGCAAGAATCAGAGGCTTCCGTGTAGAACAGCAGCATACTCAGAAGTCTGAGGGGGAAATATCAGGTCTGAAGAACCATAGGTCATCTGGTAAAAACGCTGTAGAGAGGTGAGGGGCCAGGAGCCAGTGACTTTGCATGTCGAACTTTGTCCTGAGAGCAATAGGGAGCCATTGAGGAGTCTAGAGCTCTAGAGGCAGATGTTCAGAAGAATTTTCTTTTTCCTTTTTCCTATATAATCTCAACTGAACCTACATTGGTTATACTGTGAGAAAACATGCGGGTTACTGTTTAATAGCAGGGGTGTATTCAGCAGGGCAGGCCTCCTAGAGATAGGATCCTTTGAGAAAGCTGAACAAAAAGTCTTCAGTGGTGACAACTTTGGCGGCGTCTGGCCAGCAGGATCATGTCAAACCTCACCCCACCTCACCCTGGCTTTGCCTCCACTACGTCAGACAGACCCTTGCTCCAGCTGGGACACGTGTGTGTGGTTTGAGCCTGTGACGTGGCTTAGGGGTCACCCGGCCTGTTTGTGCCACAGGCCTCTCCTCCTTCCACTCTCTTCCCTACCACTTCATCTTCCTAAAACCTCAGTCCTGCCACCTCCTCTAGGAAGCCTGCCCTGGTGTCTCCGAGTCCCTGAGATTATTAGCCCATTCCACTTTGGAAGGATTGTAGTAGGGTTTTCTAAGGCATTGTGTCCTTGGGCAGTCACCTGTATCCAAACTGAATTTCCAGGACTTCCCTGACATTCCAGTGGTTAAGAATCTGCCTGCCCATTGAAACATGTAAATTATCATATGTGAAAGAAATCACCAGTCCAGGTTCAATGCATGATACAGGTTGCTCGGGGCTGGTGCACTGGGATGACCCAGAGGGATGGGATGGGGAGGGAGGTGGGAGGGGGGTTCAGGATGGGGGACACATGTACACCCATGGCAGATTCAAGTCAATGTATGGCAAAACCAATACAATGTTGTAAAGTAAAATAAATAAATAAATTAAAAAAAAAAAAAGAATTTGCCTGCCAACACAGGGGACACAGGTTCGATCCCTGGTCTGGGAACTAAGATCTCACATGCTGTGCGGCAGCTGAGCCTCTGAACCACAGCTACTGAAGCCCATATGCCCTAGGGCCCGTGCTCTGCAAAAGAGAAGCCATTCCAGTGGGAAGCAGGTGCACCACAACTAGAGAGCCGATCCCACTTGCTGCAACTAGAGAAAGCCTACCCACAACAGAGAAGACTCAGCGCCAAATAAATTAATTAGTTAAAAAAATTTTTTTAGGCTGAATCTCCACGGTTGGAGCATCAGCAATCCGGGGGCGGGGCTTTGCTTTGCTTCTCTCTAGATCCCTCTGTCATCTAGCTCTGTGCCTGGCAAGTAACCCATCCATGGTAAAATGTCTGTTCACTGGAATCTTTTTGAATTGTGTGCATTCCAAACTTGCCCAGAAATGTTGGGGAGTCAGTTGGACCCCCTCCTAAGTTTCTGCAGGTCCATTTTCTGCAGTGCCTGGTAGCCCTGGTTTCCCCTTTCCGAGCCCTCCTGTCTTGCAGGTGTAGTTAACCGCCCTTTGCAGGGCTCCCCATAGCCTTTTGTGCCTTCCTCTATTATTCTCCTTTATGTTCCTCACGATACTGGGTCAAAGTCATTTTTCAAAGTGTCCACTCTCCCCACCTTTCTGCCCCCACACTCAGCTCACTGCTGGAGTGCACAGTAGGAGATCAATACGTGTTTGTCGAATGAAAAAAAAAAAAAAAAAGCCCTGGCAAGAGTTCAGAATCACTCCTTAGGCATATTAATGGGAACACAATCACCGATTGAATTTGTTTCCTTCAAAAGAGCCATATATCCTGGAAGCTCTATTCCAGATGCCCAGATGCCAAGGCCTAGGAGAATTCAGAGTTATTCCTATTGAAACTGTTTCCTCCAGAAGGTCCAGAGTTCAAAAGGGAGGCATTTGCCATGAACAATTGGGCCAGTGTGAGAGGATGTGGGTGGCATGGTTCCAAGGCCTTGGTGGGACTTTGAGCAGTTCCCAATGCAAATATAAGAGAAAGACTTTCCCCCGGGGGCAAATGTGATCACCCAGAAATGGAGCCTTTGGCAACAAGAAGGAGAAAAAAAAAAAAAAAAACAGGTCAGCCACTGTGTGGGGCTGTGGAGAGGCCGCTGGACTAGGAGCTAGGAGGCCTAGGTTCTCAGTTGGGGATTTGGGTTTCAGATCAAGGTTTCTGATAATCTAGGCCCAACCTTATTCCCCTGAGACAGTTTCCAAGCCAAGAATGAGATGCAGGACACATCAAAGGAATGTTCCTGATTTGCGAAGTGCTGCTGTTAACACAGGCTTCAGCATGAGGCCCCCTTTCTTATTCTTTGAGGGGACACCCCTGTTGAATATAGGACTCTCCCTGCAAAACTCTACTCCCCTGAAGTTCATCTCAGCCTCCTCTGTACACTTCTTACTTCCCAGCCTCACGGGCTTTGTTCATGCCTCTCCTTCTCCCGGAGTGTCATCTCTTGACATTGTAGCATCCCCTAAACTGGGTTCGACGGTTGCTTTTTCTTTGAAGGCTTTCTCGGGTCACCACAACTTACAGAGATCCAAAAGGGATCCAGTTCTAAGTGACGACATAGGCTTCCGCTGGAACCTCCAATTAGCATGTACTCAGCAGAACCTACTGAGTAGTTAACCCTGGCTGAGCACTGGCCACGTGCCAAGCACTATGCTAAGCTCCCCACAAGCTGGATCACACTTAACTCTTTCAACAACACTAGGAGGGAGATCATTCCTAATAACAATGTTGTTATTGTTCAGTAGCTAAGTCATGTCCGACTCTTTGAGACCCCATGAGCTATGTCAGGCCAGGTTCCCCTACCCTTCACTCTCTCCTGGACTTTGCTCAGATTCATGTCCACTGAGTCCTTGATGCTATCTAACTATCTCATCCTCATTGCTCACTTCTCCTTTTGACCTCAATGTTCCCCAGCATCAGGGTCTTTTCCAATGAATCGGTTTTTTGCATCAGGTGGGCAAATGATTGGATCTTCAGCTTTAGCATCAGTCCTTTCAATGAATATTTAGGGCTGATTTCCTTTAGGATTGGCTGGTTTGATATCCTTGCAGTCCAAGGGACTCTCAAGAGTCTTCTTGTACCATGTTTCAAATCCATATTCGTGGTAGTCATTAGAGCTGTCATCATATACTTCTGGCTCTCCTCTTTCTGAGTACCAAGAAGAATTTCACTTCCTCAGCCCCATGTGATGGAGTGGGGCCACAGGAACAGTTTGACCAATGCCATGTGAGAGGAAGGAATCCCTCATTCCAGGTTGGAAAACCTTTCATTTTCCTTCCAACATGGTGATGGGCCTGCCAACAAGGTGGTGGCTTCATCAGCCTGCTTTTTGTTGAGAAAGGACAAGAGCAGATACTCAGGCTGAACCAGGATGGCATGCAGCATGAACAAAAAGTAGATGTTGATTGTTTTAAGCCATTGAGACACTGGACTTGCTTGTTACTGCTGCATAATCTAGCCTATGATGACCAAGACACAGTTTTACAGATAAAGCAATCAAACTTGTATATGGAAGCATGGATGAGCCTGGGGAAGAGGTAACTGGAGCCCTCATTGTGCCCAGAGCCCTGACTGATTGTGAAAGGCCTAGAGGGCCTGGCAAACAGCTGGACTTTACATTGTTATCTCGGGAGTGAGAGGGAAGGGTTTGAAAACAGGAACCACACAGCCGTCATACTTGGGCTTCAGAGGATCATGTGACAGCTGCCCCAGGCTGAGAGCTCACTCTTTATTTGTCCACCTGGGAAGATCAATCCTGAATCCCATTGAAAGCCAAACTCCATCAAGCATCCATCAAGACACCCACAGGGACCTCCCTGGTGGTACAGTGGCTAAGACTCTGAACTAGTCCAGGGGGCCTGGGTTCAATCCCTGGTTAAGGAACTAGATCCCACAAGCTGCAACTAAAGACCCACATGCTGCACCAAGACCTGGTGCAGCCAAATTAATTAATTGATTAATTAATTAAAAAAGACATCCAGGGCAAGTGTGCAGAGTGACTGTGTTTCCCCAGCACCCAGTGTGGACCGTCTATCCCTCTCCAGAAGGAGCCAGGCTGGGTGGAGGAGAGAACTCCCAGGAGGGCCTTTTCCCCACTGAGGGAGTCCTGTCTGCTCTGCTGTCTTTTTAAATGACCATAAAACAGCACAGAAATGAATGCCAACTAACAAGGTTAAAGGATCCTTAAAAAACAAATGACGCCATTTTTTCCCCCCAACTCACTGCTGAGTAAAAATTTGTCACTTCAGTAAGCATTTTATTGGTAATTACAGAGTTACTTTATTTGCATATTACAGAGCTGCAAGCGGCCCTGGTGAAAATGCTTAATGTCGTTGAGCATCTTGGAAGGAATTACTCAACCCAGGGAGGGAGAATTCAGTAATTATTTCCTTAAAACTGGAGTTTGCTAATAACTTTGCAGTCGATCACTTTGTGCTCCCCAATAAGGCAATTAAATATAAGCAATTAAGTGCCAAAGTGACTCAGTCATAGGACACACCCCCTCCCTCTCCACTCCCATAGGGCCTCCGCTTCATTTCCTTTGAAAGGGGAGTCAGGTCAAAGTTAACCCTTTGACTCCAGAACCGCAAGGGAATAGAGTCCTCTTAGAGCCAGTTAGGGCTGGAGCCCAGTCATCTCCTCATCTTCAGAGTGGTATCTGGGAACCCAAAGATTGCACTGGGACCCTGTGTGAGGTGAGGGGAGGGGAGGTTGGGATCCTGGGACAGAAATGAAATGTGGGGATGCTGGAATCAAACAGACTGAGTTTATCCATGGGGCCCAGTGCTTACCCTCTGGGTGTCTTGGACAGATTACTCACCCTCCCTCAGTCTCAGTTCCTCAACCATAAAATGGTATCTCATCAGGGTATCTACTTTTTTTTAAAAAGTTAATTTATTTTTGGCTGTGCTGGGTCTTTGTTGCTGCCCTCAGGGTTTCTGATTGTAGCGAGTGAAGGCTGCTCTCTAGTTGTGCGTGGTCTTCTCATTGCAGTGGCTTCTCTTATTGCAGAGTACAGGCTCTAGAGCTTGCAGGCTTCAGCAGTTGTGGAGCACTGGCTTAGTTGCCCCACGTCATGTGGAATCTTCCCGGACTAGGGATCGAACCTGCGTCCCCTGCATTGGCAGGCGTATTCTCAACCACTGGACCACAAGGGAAGTCCCATGGTGTCTCCTTGATTGGTGGTTGTGACAATAGAGAGCTACATGCATCAGAACAATGTAAACTCAGTAAACACTCAGTGTGTGTGAAGCGCCTTGGCTTTGCCCAGAGCCCAGGGCTCTGCCAGCTATGTCAGGGGATGGGATTTGAAAGTCAAGTCAAGCATGATTACAGGCCAGGTCTCCCTAAATCCCTCTGCCTGCACTTGTGAGATGTAACAGTGGAGGCCATTCCAGCGTTTACCATGTAGGTGAAATCCAGCCCCTCCATCCCCACCACATGCATACTCAGTAGCCATGTGACTTTGGGGCACTGGCACAGCCTTTGAGAACTCCAGGTCCCTGCTGGGAAACTAAGGAGAGCGATACCCATCAAGAGTGGTGAGGGCACCCAGTGTCTCGTGTTTAATCACGTGCCTTAGTCATTTAGCTTCCTGCCATGCAGGTTAAAAAAACCAAGTGGACATGGCCTGTCCTTAAAAAGAATCATTACAATTTGCAACTTGCTCTGTCTTAATTCCTGATTGATACTTAATCAGCAGTAGCTTGGAACACTTCGGCTTTTAGTCTCTCCTCTGTTAAGTATTTAATGATCTGAAAACAAACACTGGAGAGGATGCTACCTACAGAGGCCCTCCATCTTCCTGCAACCCGAGGGATCCCTCTTGAAGAGGCCGAGTTTACCCTCTATTTCATCTGTCTGGAAGATCAGGTCAGGTGTGGTTTTCTGTTGAATAATATAAAACACTATTCCATGGAGAGAAGAATGCAGAAATGTATATTTTCAAAGATTCACCTCTGGCATCCATGCCCAGCCTTTCTCTAATACCAGATAGGTTTATTGGGAATATCTAGTGACCTTTTGAGAAGGAGGATGAAATGAGCTAGTGAAGTCTAGCCCCCAGCACAGGACCCGGCACTGAGGTCTGTAATTTCTAGCTCCCATGTCCACCTTGGTAGTGTCTGATATCACATCTTGTAAGTCTTCTCTTTAGCTTCAGCCACTGGTCTAGATTAACATCTCTTCCCAGCCCAAGATGCTGAGAGGGTCTCACAGCTATTGGTCATTTACGTCTCAGCCACTGTTTTTTGGACACCATGCTTCAGAGATGTCTGTGCATCTCAGGACCAGGAGGAAGAAGCTTGGCTGGGTTCTAACATCAGAGGAGATAAACACATAGGAAGTGCCACCTTTTGATCCCTTCCTGGGGCCTTTAGCTCCCGTGGGGGTAGAGCAGTGGGTGGAATGGGGGGCTCTGACCCACCTATTGGTGGTAGTAATTTAAAAACATGGCTCTCTTTGACCACAGTGACCCTTGTCTTTGTCAACTTCAGAGGCCTGTACAAATGGCCTGGGCAGCTCTGAAAAAGCCAGGGCACCTTGTCAAAGCTGTGTCTGCCTCATGGATACTCTCGGTTTGGCTAAGTTCTGCTCTCCTTGACACATAGATGAATTCCATGTCCATGTAGTGACTCTGCTCACCTTCCAGAGTTTGCTCCTGGGCTCAGAACCTCACCAGACCCAAGGATACCTAGTCCCTAAGCCTTCACCCTCCATCCTGTGACCTGGCTTTGGTGTGCAGCTGGTCCACTGCTCTTGGACCCACTCTAATTTCCTCACGCTGCCCCTGAAAACTGGACTAGTCTTTTTCTCCCATGCAAGTGCCTCAGATGGAACCAAGCGGAAGCTGGTTAGAGCCGACTGGGAAGGTCATCCACTGCTGCCCACCTGGGGATTTGCGAGGAAAGAGGCTTTGCTGGTCAAAGCTACACGTGGAAAGGAGCTAGAGAGGGGAGGTCTGGTAGGGCTCATGGAGGGGGCTGGCTCTCTGCTGGGTCTCTCACAAGAATGTCCCCGAAGGCCCAACAGGGGCGTCTGGCTGGGGCTCCAGGGAAATGCGAAAAGGGGCCAGAGGATCAAAAGTATAAATCCACACAGAAATGTCTGTAAGGCCATAAAATCATATGGAACCCAGTCCTCCCCTAGTGAGATGACCGTGGGTGACTGGCAGCTGGCAGCTTGGTACCCGCTGGCCTCCACGGAGCCCCGTGTGTGTGGCTGGCACACCATAGGACAACCTGGGCTCTGAGGTTCCCTCATTTCTGCTCACGGTCACCCCTGTCTTCCATAGTCACCTAGCTCTCTGCCCTTGGCTTCTCCTCAGGGGCTGGGGTCCTCCAGAGCCAACACATGAATTATAGCCCCTGTGGTCCCTCAAGGGCCCCAGAGACCAGGGGCTGGCCAGGGCGAGCTGCTGTAGGTGGCAGGTGATGGAGGCAGGAAAGCTGCTCAGATAGACAGAGAGCACAAAGGTCTGGGGCAAAGGGTACAGAGATCTTCTCCAGCCTGGACACAAGGAGCCTCAGAGCAGAGCCTGTCCTGGGACAGGAGACGTATGGATGAAAACTCTGCCCTAAAATGGCAGCCAGACCAGAAGACAGTGGTGTTCTGGTACACATTGCCCGGTTGGCTCTGGTGGGGGTGGGGCTTGATTTATATCTTGATGTATGCCCAATTCTGTGATATACATCATCTCACCATGGCTAATTCTGAAATCAATGGGCGGCACTGAGCAGAGTCAGGAAGAGATGCCGACAAGTAGTCCTCCAGAGCCCGCCGAGCTGGTCCCAGCCCACCACTGCCTGACGACCTCTAAGTTCCACCCCTCCTTACCCTCCCTGCAGTGCCTGACACCTTTCCTGGCTCTCGAGGCCTTGAGGGTCTGCCGCTCCTTCTTCTCACAGCTGCCCTTCCCTCCTCTGGGGACCTGTCGCATCTCTGCCCCACAGAGCCATGGTTCTCAGTCCTGACTCTGAATCAGACTCCCTTAGGGAGCGCCGGAAACTTCCGAAGCCCAGCTCTTTCTCCAAACCAATGAATTAAATCAGGATGTCTGGACGTGCCACCGGCCATCAGTAATTTTTGAAGCTGCCCAGGTGATTCTGATATGCAGCCAAGTTTGAGAATGACTGTTTCAAAAAGATAACAGTGCTGATTCCTACTCCAGCCCAGTCCAATCAGGCTCCTTCAGAAGGGGCCTTGGCTTATTTTTGTGACTGCCAAGCAGTCCAGATGAAGCCCAGGTATGGCTGTCTTCGAGGACCCCCACATATGGCACAGATTCTTCCTCATAGCCCTCAGAAAGAACCAACCTTAAAAAAAAAAAAAAAAAAGAAAGAACCAACCTTGCTAACACCTTGGTTTCAAGACTTGTGAGACAATACATTTCTGTTGTATAAAACCAATCAGGTTGTGGTACTGTTACAGGAGCCAGAGCCAACTACTATAGTTGGTAACTAGTGTATCCTAGTGGGATTCATCTTCCCACTTTGCCGTCCTTGAACTTCTTTTCCAGTGGGGGAGACAGGCATTCAGTAAACAAAGTTAGTATCTAATGACAAAAGCGCAAAGGATCCTGGGGTCCTTCTTTCTATGCTCTTCTCCTTGTTTAGGTCGTGAAAACTCACTGATAAACGTTCCATCTCTGAGTTTTGCTTGAATGGGGTCCTTAAGACAAAAATGAGATTTTAATAATCAAAGCATCTTTTGTTTTCCCTCTCTGCCCTCTGGTTAAAAATGGGCTAATAGAACAAATGAAACAAATCCTTTATTTTTATTCATGATAAAAGAAACCATTCAAAATATTCACGTAGACCCATGCGCTCTGCAGGATGTGTGGTAAGAATGATTCTCCCAACCTATCAGGATGTGGTCATTGGATGTGGGAGAAGAGAATACTCGCTGTTTGATGCGGAAATGGGCTAAATGGCCTCAGGGAGCTGAGACAAATTGGGGGCGGGCATGTCACTCTGGCTGGCTGGAGCTGGAAGCAAAAATCTTCCCACGAGGCCAGGGAGCCCTTCCCTTCTAGAAACGTTTCAGCAGGGCCTAGCTGCTGCCTAAGGAGACTGGGCAGCAAGGGGGTGCTTCAAATCCAAGCCTCTGGATAATTTTTTTTTTTCTGGGTGAAGAATCATAAAGACTCTAATTTGAGAATCTATAGAATCGTAACACCTCATTTAGCCAGTGTCATTAGGGAGTGAGGAGTTCCACATAAGTGAGTTTTCCAGATAATTGAACTTTATTCCCTTAAGAGGCAAAGCTTAAAAGAAATTAACCATTTTGACAGAAAGTGTTCTAAAATATGTCCCCCTGCTTTCAGACCCTGGGTACCCAGATATTTAGCCCCTTCTTGGTAACTCTTGGAGCTTCCCTGATAACTCAATTGGTAAAGAATCTGCCTGCAATATGAGAGACCTGGGTTTGATCCCTGGGTTGGGAAGATCCCCTGGAGAAGGGAAAGGCTACCCACTCCAGTATTCTGGCCTAGAGAATTCCACAGACTGTAGAGTCCATGGGGTTGCAAAGAGTCAGACAGGACTGAGTGACTTCATAGACTTGGTAACTCTGATGATGCGACGCTGAATGCCTATTTCTGGGTGGGGTTGGGTTACAGTTGCCTCCAGAGCAGGGGTTCTCAGGCCTAGCTTTATTAGAATCATTTGAAGAGCTCAAGAAATCCTAACACTTGGTCCAACCTCAGGCCGTTTAATTCCGAGTCTCTGGGAGGTGAAGCCAGGCATGAGTATTTATTAAAGCTCCTCGGATGATTCTAGCCTGTGCAGACAAATTCGAGAACTACTGCTCTAGGATGGGTTGAGTTGCCTCCAATAAAAAAAAAATAATAATAACATCAGTGTTAGAAAAACGCCGCGGGAGGAAAAAAGCCGCCTCTAAGGACCGGTGGTAAAGGCCTTTATTGAGCGGTCGCTCTCGGGCAGAACTCCCGGGGGCCGGTGAGTGAGGAGACAAAGGGAGTCTGCGAGGTATGAGGGGGTGGGGAGGGGTTTTATAGCCAGGGCCGGCGTCCAAGCCAGGTCTTTTCGTATAAGGAAGAAAACGCGGGCTACAGCGGCGGTCAGTGTCCGAGGGCTCCGGTCGGTACCTGATTGGACCAGGCTGCAGGGGGTCGGTCCCCGGAAGTTTAGCCAGCCTCCGGAATTTGCCTTGCGGCACATTTCCGGGGCATGTCTCAACATACCCGACCTTTCAATCAGGACTTCACTGGTGGTCCAGGGGTTAAGAATCCACCTTCCAATACAGAAGACGTGGGTTAGATGCCTGGTCAGGGAGCTAAGATCCTATGTGCCTTGGGGCAACTAAGCACATGCGCCACAACTAGAAAAGCCTGCATGCTCCAACTAGAGAAAGTCCATGCGCTGCAACGAAGACCCAGTGCAGTAAAAAAAAATACATAAATAAAATGACATCAAGCACAGTGATCATCACTCAGCTGGTGACCCACATACCCTCCTTTCATTCCTGTTGGTGGACTTAGGCCTGCTCTTCAATGGTGGTACGGAGTCTCAGAGTAGCAGTAAGTTTTCTGCCCTTACAGCAGAGTCCAGAGGCTCAGCTCTCTCTCCACCAAAGCTGGCCTCTGTGAGACAGCCCTCACCAGCGTCACAGTTGGAGCACTTCTGTTCACCTTGCTTTGGTGGTTCTGGCCCCTTCTTCATGGTTGTTTTCCGCAGCCCCTTCTCATGGTGTCTATGTTTGCCTTTAATCCCTGCCGCACCTGAACCAGAATTTCTAGTCCACCTGGGGATGGGATTCCAGGTCACTCAGGGTCACCTGACTCCAAGTGGAGGCCTGACAAGAGGTCCCTTTCTGTGGGAGATACATGAGCCCTAGGACATCAGCTTTGGACTGTCTGCATTGTGGGGGGGTCCAGGCTTCCCTGGCGGCTCAGACAGTAAAGAATCCACCTGTGATGTGGGAGACCTGGGTTCGATCCCTGGGTGGGGAAGATCCCCTGGAGGAGGAAACGGCAACCCACTCCAGTGTTCTTGCATGGAGAATCCCATGGACAGAGAAGCCTGGCGGGCTTCAGTTCATTGGGTCACAAGGAGTCAGACATAGCTGAGGGACTGTCACTCCACGTTTCCAGGAGATGGCTATAGAAATAAAGCAGTTCCCTTCCTGCCTTCCTCGTCAGGGGACCCTCAGGCACTGGGTACACCCAGTGCTCAGTCATCATTTGCTGCCATTTGCTGCTCCTCAGACAGGGGCCCCTGGCAGGAGGGGTGGAGGCCCTTCTTTGGTCAACTCCTGCCTCTGTTCTGTCCTCACCTCCCCAGTCTCCTTTTCTCCTGCCAAACTGGGCTTCTCACAGCCTCTGAACGTGTCCCAAACATCTTGCCTTGATTTTCTTGGGCTGGATTCCTCCCCATTCCCTTTGCTGTGAGCCCTTCCCCCACTTCCTTTCAGCCTGCCCGTCCCAGAGCCACTGCCTGGAAGGGAGGTCACTGGGCCCTGTCCTAGGAGCCCCTTCCAGGGTCCTGGCCCTTAGACCAGGATCCCAATCTGTTTTAGCATCAGTCTCCTTGTCTGTGACACGAGGATGATACCACCTCTCAACCCCGTTTAAAGTAAACAAGGAGTGTAAAAACACTTGGCCCAAGTGACCACCCAGGAGATGGCAGTTCGTCTGTCCCCGTAGAGGACCAGCTCCAATCCATGCGGTTAACAGCAAGTCAGCCCTGCCTCCCTCACTGGCCCCTTCTACCTCTGCTGCTGGATGAGATGGCTTCTTCTTAGAGCCTTGCAGCTCAGATAAACGTCCATTCCTCTCAAACTGGCTCTTGACCAGCCTAGAAGTTTACATATTTGTGTGGGTGGAGAGGTGGGGGCAGGGGGCTGGAGGAGGGGAGGGGCTGGAGGAAACTAGATGGGTGGGGTGGGGAGTGGGGACCAGCCGTATTTCTGCAGATGGGGCTGCAGGAGGCTCACTTTTCACTCCAACTCTTGCTCTGAACCTTAGCCTTAGTCTGTCCTTGCATTTACACTTTGGTCTCTGAGTGTCTTTGCTTGCTCTCCCCACGCAGGGCAAGGACCCCCAGGAGGGCGGGGCTCCTCATTCCCCCCGGGGACCTGGGGGCTGCTGCCCTCCCGCACCCTGCTGCCTGATTCTGGGACCACACAGCCCCTCCAGCCTCTCTAAAACAGGCCTTGAGGGACCCAAGCATGGACGGACTTCCGAAGGCAAACAAGTACTGAAGTATTTCAAAACCTGGTATTTCACCAGAAACAGCCCTTCAGAGGGGCCCAAAATACACAACTCGGTGTTTGCACTTAAAAGAGTGGGAGGCCCAGCCCAAGGCTCAGCAGCCAGGTCTTTCCCAAGTCAACAAGGGAAAGGAAAACAGCCTGGCTGTGTCTGGGGCCACCTGACAGAGGGGTTTTCCGACTGGGGCTGGAGGAGGAGGGAGGGAGGGCAAGCTGCCAGCTCTCCTGAGCACTTCCTGCAAGGAGCGTGGAGACCCTGGGGCTTTCTTGTGAGCCCAGGGAATAACCTCCTAGGGAATTCCCTAATAATAACAATAATAGTTCCCAGTTACTGTGATGCACTTTCCATGGTTTGCAGCCCCCGCCCCCCCACCAGTCCTGATGAGGTCTATAGTATCATTGTTCCCATTCTGTAGATCAGAAAACTGAGGCTTGGAGAAGCTCCCACGTTGATGAATTGTGTCGTTGATTGCAGCGAGGGTGGGTCTGGTGCCCAGACCTGTGTTCCAGGCAGTGTGTAAAGTTTGCCTGCCCTCCCTCCAAGGTCACTGAGCCCCACCATGGTCCAGGCACTGGAAATTCCGAGAGGAGTAAAATACAGCCTCACGGAGCAGCCGGTTCAAAGGACAGCTCTGTGGACAGGTCAAGGCCACGTGAGCGCATGAGGGCTCTCGCCGAGGTTTATTCAAAGTGTCGTGGGAATGGGGGAGGGAGGTGCTCGCCTCTGCAGGGCCATGTGTGGAACTGGGAGTGGGGCTGAGAAGAGCTGGCATTGCCAGGTCGACAGGAAGGGGTGGGCACTGCAGGCCTGTGCCCGGGGGACCCTGTAGCCTGTGCCCGTCTGGCCAGCAGGGTGGGTGTGGGGGGAGAGATGGAGTGAACCACTTCCTTCTGGGGTCTGGGAGTGGACGAGTCCCGTGGGGCAGGGCATTGGTAGAAACCGGAGGACTTGGAGGAGCCCAGGGGATGAGCTGGGCCACTGCCGTCCTGGATGGCCAGGGAGATGGTGAGGATGACAGGGCCCTGACCGCCCTGTCATGAGCTCTGTTAACACATCAGCCCCCAAGAGGGCCCCAGCGACAGTGTCTCCAGGCCCCATGCAGGCGGTGTGGGTAGTGATGACACATTGGTATGTCCCAAATGTGTTACGAGCGTCACCTTTTGACAGACCCATCCTTAGCACAGGCCTGAGATACAGGGGTTCTCACTCCTGTGGTACCCATGAGGAGAAGAGTGGGCTGGGCTGGTCCTGGGTTAGGTGCCAGGAGACAGGAGCACTTCACAGTGCGCTCTTGGGAAGGTCCTTTCACTTCCCCCTGGGGGTCTCAGTTTTTCCAACAGAAAATGAAGTGGGTGGGATGACCCCTGAGTTCTGGCTTGAATGGAAGCTCTTGTCTGGTGATGAAGGGAGTGGGTGGTTGGCATCACAGAGTCTGCTCTGTCTGCATCAGGAGGTGGGACAAGCCTGGGCCAGGAGACCAGACATGAAGGAGGCTCAACTCTGTCCCATGCAGGATGCATAACTGGGGGCAAGTCATTTCCCTAGCTATAAACTAGAGCTAATAGTCCCTCTCCTGGGCTCACCCATGGGATTCTTGTGAACATCAAATAAAGTAACAAGCATGGAAGTGTTGTTTAAGCTGTAAGGTATGATATAATGTTGAGTCACCTTCTGGTTTGGAAACCCTAAGGACCACTTAACCCAATTCTCTTATATTCCAAAAGAGGAAACAGAAGTTCAAAGTGGCTGTGACTTGTCCAGGGTCCTCTGGGCAGAAGTGAGACCTGTTCCTAGATACAGTCTTTTCCCTTTAACCCCTGCAGATGCTACTGTGATTCATTTTGCCATCAAAAAAAATTTAACCACCATCCTACTGACCGTTGGTGTGGAACATCTCAAAAGAAAAGAAGAAAAAAAGATTCCAATTCCAATAACCAGAGAGCAATTTCTTCTCCGGAAAAGGCATGAGGTATGTGACGCAGCAGAAACGCCTCACTGCCCGCCACCAGACAAGTGTGGCCTGTTCAGATGGCTCTGTGGCTGTCTTGCTGTCACCAAGCTCCTCCACATCGCTGGGGGAGGTTGTTTGGATATTTGATTAGCCACAGAGAGTAACTTGTGAGTGCTTGAGTGAGCCAGCTCCAAAGCCCATCACCGCGTTGAGTGCTGTAGCCTGTTAGAGATACCACTGTATCAGAGAACGTAATGGTGGGCAAGGCTCCAAGAGGAAAGATAAGTGGGCTGTTGGGAGAAATTAATACGAAGAAAGGAAGTGGTGAATGAAGTCGAATGAAAACAGGGTCCTGTGATATCCATGACTCATAAATTTCACTGATACTCGGGCTGCGAGTTCCCAGCTCTCCCCTGAGTTAGCAAGCTGCTTGTCCTCGGGGCGACCCTTCAGGAAGAATCACGGTGGGGGTGGGTTGGGAGGTGGGAAGCGGTCGGCCCTGTGAAACCTGGGTAACTTAGAGGCCAAGCTCTCATAATGTTTCTCTTCTCCCACAGGGCAATCTGGCCTAGGAAGGTCGGTCCTAGGTAGGAAAGGGAGGTCAGTCCAGGACAGGATTCAGGGGGGAAGAGGTGCTAAGAACAGAAGAAGGGAGGTGATGATGGTGGGGGTGGGAAGGGAGGTGGGAGAAAGTATGACTAAATCCTAATTTCTTAGCCAGGTTGTTCAGACTCACCTACTGTAAGCTGTTTATTGCAAAGAGCCCCTTTTATTATTTTTTAACTATTTTGTTATTTTTAACATGATGTGAAAGATTGTGCCAGCCAAATGAATTCATTTTCCCACTTTTTTTTGTTTTTCATCCAATCAGAAGTCTCCCTAAACCCCTGCTCAGAAAATCTGACCAGGTCTCCAATCCTTGGTTGTCTGAGGAATGAGGTGGTCTCAGCCAAGGTTCAGTCCTTGGAGTTCAGTAAGCCCTGCTGTCAAGCTTAGGTCAACATGGGATTCCCATTAGAGGTTTGGAAACATTGGAGATCACTTGGGGACCCCTTGCTTTCTGCAAGGCTTAACTCAGATTGGCCACTGTGGATGCTGCGCCATCACCCCTACTCCTGTGGCCCAGTATCACATGTCCCCGGAGTCACACTGGGGAGTGCCCGGCTCCAGGATGGAGGAAGAACTGTGAAGTAGATGGGGAATAGGTGAAGGCTGGCCTTGGAGGCTGGGAGAGGTCCCGGGACACAAGTGGGGAGGAGTGGGCTGGGTGTCGCCCGAGGGGACTTCCTGGAGCCCTGGGTTTGCTGATGCTGTCCCATGGTCCTCGAAGGCCAGGTGTGTGGTATACTGTGAACTTCCTATGTTGGTTAAGCCCTTGTGACCAGCAAGAAATGTTTCCCTGCAGCCGAGGAAGACCCCTGTTTCAGGGTGCAGGGACCCATGTCAGAGTCCTGAGGCACGTACCCCCAATAAGAGCAATGTAGGAACACCAGGACCAGATGGGAAGGGCCCAGAGATCCTGGAGAGCGGGGCCTTTCTTGAACCCCAGAGGCAGGAGCTGCCCTTGCATTGCCCAAGCCCACCTTCAGACCACAACTCAGCAGGGCAACTCCTCCCATTCTTCCACCTCAGAGCCGGCCTTCCAGAGCTGACAGTTGGGTGTCTTAGCGCCAATTTACAGCCAAAGAAACTGAGGTTCCCAGAGGTGAAATCATTTGTCCAGCATCACACTCAGGGCCTGAGTCATTTGTTGAACTCCCAGCTGGGCTTGTCAAAGCCACCCCAGGTGCCGGATGGGGCTTTAGCGCCCTCCAGGCTATCCTCCCAGTGAGGCAGCAAGCACTTAGAAGGCAGAGCAAGATCTTTTTTGGTTCACCTCATTTTGACACACATTGATGGAGGGCTCGCTTCATGTAGGCGCCGTGCTAGGCAGGATCTGCTATGCCAGACGTGGAGCCAGTGTTCCAGAACGTCAAGATGGTGACTGCAGAGTGTTACCCCAAGCACAGGCCTTCTTGAGTGCAGCCCATGAAGCCAGTCCAGGCCCTGAGAGAGCAGAGAGGAAACAAAACCAGAAGCCACTGCAGTGGACAGCGGTGAGCAGGGGGCTGCAGGAGGGTGCTGAGGGTCTCAGGGAGGGCGCTGAGCCCAGTGGGCACTTGGCTCAGGGCCTGTGCTGCACATTTGTAGATTCTCAGCAAGAGTTTCAAGAAAAGCCCCTTGGCTCACATCATCTCACAGTGATGCCACGAGGCAGGTATCATTTATGTAACAGAAGGTCATGGCAGATAGTGTGCACAGATGTCTCCCTGAGCACTTTGCTTTTAACAATCTTATGATGGAGTTGCTTTGTTCTCCCCAGTTTTTAGACAAGGAAGCTGAAGTTCACAGATGTTAAGTGACTTGGCAAAACTCAGCTAGGATATAGGAGTCAACTCTAGATCGGTCTGCTTCTAAAACTAGAAGTTTCCTGGAACATATGTACAATGGAATATTACTCAGCCATGAAAAGGAACAAACTCAGGTCATATATGGAGACGTGGACAAACCTAGAGAGTGTCATACAGAGTGCAGTAGCCCAAAAGAGAGAAGCATCATATATTAATGCTTATATGTGAAGTCTAGAAAAATGGTACAGGTGAACTTATTTGTAAAGCAGAAATAGAGACACAGGGGCTGGGAGAATTCTTAGAAGAAAAAGGAGAAAAACAAAGAGGTTTCTCACTAGACTTTTTCACTGTATAATCTTTTTCTAACCAACTCTCTTGCTGTATACTCCGTGGTTTGCAGGCCAGCCCAGCCTGGCAGTAAGAATGGGATCATGGTAATACGGTACACGGCAAACCTCCAATGCCAGCCCCTGCCAGAGTTCAGCCTGGGAGTCAGCCGGCCAGTCATTCTCTTCCTCTGCTTCCAAAGCCTTTGTGGTGTGCCCAAACCAGAGTCCCATTGTTGAAACTGAGGGTGCCATCCCCAGCCATCCTCAAAGATGAGGGGCCCTGATGGAGCTGTGGGATCCACACCTGGTATCCAGTTTCTGCGTGCATGGGCTGAATGAAGGCATGCCAGCCTGGCCCCATTCCTTGCCTCTGCTGGGGATTCAGAGTCCCAGGAGAGAGACTCACTGGTCAAGTGTCCACCCTGAGTTGATCCAGGGCAGTGGGAGGCGTTCCAGCAAAAGAGCCTCTGGAGTCCTATTCCCCCCAACCCCAGAGAAACACAGTTCTCCTGTGTTTTCTGTAAACTGAGGCTGTACTCTGTGGGCTGGGAGGGAGGATAAAAATGCCCCCTAAAGGAAACTGGGGGCCATTGAGGGAGGGAATAGATGCTGGAGTGTCAAAAAAAAAATCAAATTTCTTCTTCTCACTAACCCCCACCCCATTTAGAATTTAGGAAAATAGGCTGGTTTTACTTAATATGCTTTTGGTTGTAAGTGACAGAAACCAATTCAAACTAGCTTCATCAGCAAAGAAAGCTTTCTCCTAGGGAAACCAAGGAGCAGGAAGAATTTAAGACCTTAGGAAAGACCTTTCGAGGACCCGGCTTCTCTCTTGGCTTGTCTTTCTACTTGAGAATACATGCTCTCTTGAGCTGGCTTCCTCCTGCGTGTCTTCCTCGCTCCAGACTGACTGTCTCCCCTTCATGCCCATGGAGTTGGAAGCCTTCCAGCCCACAGCGCCTACATTTACATCTGCTACTCAGGAGAGCATCCAGCTGTCTGGCTCTCCGTCTCAATTACGAATTTCCCAGGGAGAATGGGATTGGCTCTCCTTGGGTCATGGGGTCACCCTTGCTCCAATCAGTTGGGGCCGGTGGGCAGGCTCGTGTGATGTAGATGCAATGCTGGGGGCTTCACCCCAGGCAATGGGAGCCAAGGGAAGAAATGGAAGGAAAAACCTTAATAGAAGCACTGAATCCAGCAAACCAAGAGCATCTCTAAATCTACCTAAAGAGTCAGAAAAAAAAAAAAAAAGGAAAAAGAAAAAACCAGCAAATAGCCATCCTATATGGAGCTGGGGGTCTGGGGTGAGGGACCAAAAGTGGGAGAATCAGGTTGGGAACAAACAGGGAGCCATAGTCTTGGGAATGACCTGAAATTACCCATGGTCTTATAGAGGGCATGATACGGGACTGGGTTAGCTTGGCTTCAAGAACGGACAGTTGTGATCTACCTGGGGATACAGTTTGGAAAAATTAATTTTACTTTTCCCAAGTAATATATGGACATAGCTCTAAAAATCCAAGTAACTAAAGGCTAAATGTGAAAAGTATCTGTTTCCCCAAATGCTCCTCACCCCTCCCCCACTCCCATGAAGAACTGTTTCTATTATTAATCTCCATATACTTCTAAATAATTTGTTATGTTGCCGTTTTCTTCCCATTATCTATTGATTTCTTGTTCTGGCAGTTGAGAATTGAGCTACTCCACAAGCCCTAACTTCCCTCCACCTTTTCTTTTTCTCTCCTTACCCTACTGTGTTATATCACAGTTTGGGTCTGTGCTTACATTATTATGGCTGTCAAAATACTGTTCCCCATGACTCAAGTCGGGCATTATGATCATATTTCCCTTGTTGTATATCATCTTATTTTTCTTATTAATTCCTTTGTTTTTTCACTGGCTTAGTTCTCTGTGCTCCAAGAGAGCTATCAAATGTCTATCACTATTGCTTCCTGAAAATTTGAAACGGGGCTTCCCTGGTGGCTCAGTGATAAAGAATCCACCTGCCGATGCAGGAGACATGTGTTCAATCCCTGGTCCAGGAAGACCCCACATGCCTTGGAGCAGCGAAGCCCTTGTGACACAGCTATTGAGCCAGTGCTCTAGAGCCCAGGAACCGTGAGTACTGAGCCTCCTCGCCCCAGAGCCTGGGTTGCACAACAAGAGAAGCTGCAGTGAGAAGCCTGACCATTGAAACTAGAGAGTAACCCCCCTGCTCCTTGCAACTAGGGAAAACCCCAAGCAGCAATGAAGACCAGGCATAGCCAAAATAAATAAAATTATTAAAAAAATAAAATAAAAAACTGAAACTATTTAATCTCCATGCTCCTCCCCCTCTTACCCCTCATTTGGACTGGCTGATATTTGGACTCCTCTGGGGGTTCTGGGCTCCATGCTTGGTAGTTCCTGGAAATTGTACCAGTTTCTTGGGTGAGATCCCCTCTTTCCTATATCCCATGTGTTACTATTTATTGGTTTATTCTCTTGTTTGGCTGAAGTGCATGCTTAGTAACTTCCTAAGAAGAGGTGCATAAGAGGTTAGTTTTTGCGTGTCTGGAGGGTATGTATTCATCATCACTCTTGAATTATAATCAGGCTACATATTGAATAATGTCAGAAATGGTGTCCCTCTCTTCTTTCTGCAGACATGTGTTTCCATTGCCTTTCCTTTCTCGAGTTCTGGCTGAAGTCTGATACCGGGAGGGTGCCGTGGAGCGTGGAGAGGGGTCAGGGAGCACAGCTGCTCCAGAACCACCATGGCCTTTCACAGACTTGGACTGGCAAGCGCCGAGCCTCTCAGGAACTCAGGGCAAATCCATCTGCTTCTCGTTGGTCTCCTTCTGCAAGTGCTTTCTGTCTTAGCTTTCTCCACTCTGCAGAGTCATTACCACCCAGAATGACTTTCCAGAGCCCAGACATTTGCTGAAATCTCTTATCTCCTGATGTCACAGACCACTTTGGACTTACGATTTTATATGCCTCCCACTCTGTGTCAGTTTAATGAGATGCTGAAAGTGAGAGAAGACCAAGTGCATTTAATCCACCATGTTCAATCAGATTCAAATCTTAATTCCCCCCCCCCCACCATAGTTAGAACATACTTACTTTTCCATGTTACCCTAAGTGTTATGGACTTGTTTTGTAATTGCTGTATGGTATGTTGTATCCCATCAATAAGATGTGAGATGGTTTACTTAACTCACCCCTTACTGCTGGGTGTTTAATTTGCTTTACTTTTTCTTTCTTTCTAACATTTATTTATTTATTTGTCTGCACCGGGTCTTAGTTGTGGCGTGTGGAATCTAGTTCCTTGACAAGGGATCAAACCCTGGACCCCTGCATTGAGTGCAGAGTCTTACCCGCTGGACCACCAGAAAAGTCCTGAATTTGCTTTTTCACATCATGAACATGCCTATGGTTCTTTCTATACTTGGGATTATTTCCTTAGGATATATTCTAAAAGATACACATCTTAAAAAGTCCAAATTAATTTTGCCAAACCTTCCAGAATATTTGTCCCTGGTTTACCTGTGGTTAAGAGACGGGAGCAGGCTGCTGAAACTGCCTGGCTAGTCTTCTATGGCTGTGAGCATCGTATTGAAACTCAGGTCTCCACAGGCTTCCCCAACACCAAGTTCCAGTGAATCTGTGGAAGCTGACAAAGGCATTCATTCTTGCTAGGAAATGTCCACTTGCTTGTCTCAACCAACTGAAAAAAAACCAAAAACAGTGCTGGTGAGGGAAGAAAAGAATGTAGATTCCTTTATTTTCTTCCTTAGTCTTTTCTCTGAGGAAGGGAGGGAAATACAGGAAAAGAAAAAAGACATGTTTTAAAAGCTACTTTAAAAATAGCATGAGTTGAAATCAGCCAGGATGGTTAGTAACTGTAAATCGAAAATCTCACTGCTTCACCTCCTTTCTTCTGGAGCAAAGGTGTTTCAGTAAACCAGTTGAGTCACCTTCTGAAACCTGCTTATACAGACCTGTGGACCTTCAGTGATGGAGGAAATGGCAAGGCCCTTAATCTAGGGTCCTATTTTACAGAGGAGACAGAGCCCAGAGAGGGAAAGGGGCTGGTTCACGAGCACAGAACAAGCCAGTAGCAAAGCTGGGAAAAGAGCCTGGGGCTATGCAGACTAAGCTGTCGCCTCTGAATTGGGCATGCCTAAGTCCAGGCTGGGATGGTCAGCGTCCTGTCTGACAAATAGGATCTCCGTGGTTGCAGAAGGTGGTCCGAGGGCTTTCCTTCAGTGCAGCTCTGGAGGAACCACGGCAGTAGCAGCCGAATCAATATCACTCTTTGCAGGAGCTGTGGGTGGCTGGATGTGGGGTGAACTGTGGCTCTTGGCTGTGCGGGCCCTTCCAGTGGGGAGGGTGGCCATCTGAAGGGCTGGCTAAGCATCAGAGTGTGAAGTTTGAGTCCTGGGCCCTCAAGGAGCCTAGCAACTCTCAGAACCTGCTGTGCAGGGTCCTGAATGCCCCCGCTGGGCCCTCCCTACATACAAAGCCTCGCTTTGACCATTACACGGAGTCTTTCCAGACTTTTAACTGGGTCTGACCAAGTGTTTCTACAGCCACTAGGCTTGAGTTAGGGATCCTGCTATCAAAGAAAAACAGGTGGCTATTGTCCTTTATTCCCAAGGCTGGGCTAAGTTGACCAGCTCTGGTGTCATCTTCCAGGAGCCCATCTCGTCTCCACCACTGGTCTATGTGCCTGATCTGAGCATATCAGCCTCCTGAGCCTGACTGCCTCATCAATAGAATGGAAGATGTTAGGCTGAACATACGAAATTACTGACCTTCAACCGGTTTGAACTATGAAACCAACAAATTTCATCTGGCTCAATCTGCTAGTAGTATCTAACATAACATTTTGAGGATGAAAATGAGATTATTCATATGCAACGCTTGGCACACATCTGAAATGTAATAGCCATTGAGACTGGTGCTTTTTTTCTAGGCTCAAGGCCTAGGCAAGGAAGAAGTGAGCTAATGTGGGTTAAGCATGTACCATTTGCCAGGTACTACATACATCATATCATTTAATCCTCTCAGCAGTCCTAGGGAGGGTTGCCATGACTGTCTCCCTCCACATGAGAAACTGAGGCACAGGGAGGTTGAATAAATTACATGGCTAACTCGTGGCTAAGGTGGCATTGAAGCCCAGAGATTTCGAACTGGAGATCATGTGTTTCGCCACCTTCCAAGTCTTACTGAAGAAGTCCTGAGTGTTGGCCACTTAATGGTCTGTCCCTAAATTTGAAACTAGGAAAATAAAGAGGCTATTATGAGTTATCTTCAATGAATTAATAAGCTTCATGTGTATCATGTTTTGTTTGAGTTAATAAATTAACATGAAACATCATTCCTTCCACAAAAGAGGAACTCTTGTTTCCATTTACAAATAAGAAAACAGGCTCAGAGGGGTTATGGGATTTGCCTAAAGTCACACAGCAGGAAGAATAGCCAAGATCCACCTCCAAGTCTCCTGGACTCCAAAACCTTTGCTTTCTCTATGTCGGGTGAGAGCCATGGCCTCCCATGTCCTGAGGAAAGGGCTACAACATAGCCGGTTGCTGGAATCTTCTCATTCAGGGGTCAAGGCAGTCCTTCTCCCCATCCTCCCTGTCCTGTCTGCACTTCTCTCGCCTGCAGTGGTGCAGGACCCAGATTTGTGGGCAATATCACTTCGCTGAGATCACCATGTACCGCAACCTCCCCGCAGCACCCCCTCCCCTCCTCACATCAGAGCTCTGGGGGGAGGTAGAGGTCTCTGCTCGCTCAAAATAGCTCTGTGTTATTAGCTGCATTTAATTGAAGGTGTTTCGAGGGCAGCCTCCACCAGGCCCAAACCAAATGGAAAATGACACACTGTCAAATTAATGTCCCCAGACCATGATAAATGGCCGGGGTGGTGAGTAATGCTTCCATTTCTTGTTTTAAAGGAGAAGGATGCAGCTGGGCTCCGTGCGTCTGTCCCTGTTGTGCGGGGAAAGGTCAGGGCCATCCTCGGGATAAATAGCCCTCCTCGGCTAGCCCGCCCATCGGGATGGGCTGCTCCGGCTTCTGCTGAGCTGTGATTCCCTCCCTTCCTGTCTCTGGAGGCTGGCGAGGTTGCCGAACAGCTTGCAAGTCTCCAGGCCAATGTCCAGGGAGGAAGGAGCAGGAGATAAGACTAATCCTTCACCATCCGCCTGTACTTTATACCTTCCAGAGAGCAGCCACCTCAGTTATCTCATTTGATTAGTTGGCATTCGAAGCCTGCCCCTGACCGGCTGTATGCTCCCCGCTCTGTCTTTGGTTTCAGCCACGCTAAATCCTCAAACTTGCCCTGTTGTGCACCTAACCTCTCGTAGGATGTAGGACACAATTCCTGAGCGCCAGGCACTGGGCTCGGCGCTGGAGAGGCAAGAAAGGAAAGAGCAAGAGTTGGGCCCTTTCCTGGAGGAGGCAGATAGCCCCTGAGAGCCAGAGCTGGCCTGGCACCCCAGCCCGGCTGCCCTTCCCCCCTGCAGAACATAAACAATTTCCCAGAATATAAACATCAGACAAGGCCACGAGCAAGACAAAAACAAGACCACTCCATAATCGTGTCTGAATGCAGACAAAAACAAGAACATTTTCCAAACCACAAAAATCACTAAGCATTCCCCCACTCTGGCTAATATCAGGGACTACTGCTTTTTAAGCAATTACAGCCTTTGCTGTGCTCTCTTCTTCCCTCCAAGATAAGATTCATTAAGTTCCTCAGGCAGAGAATTACTGCCTGCCCCACCCCTCACTTCCTAACGGCATTCAAACCAGAACAGGACTCTGCTTCCTCGAGTTCCTCCAAATCGTCCATCACCAGCCCCAGTTGTAGAACTCATTTCTCGTACCCTCTCATTGATAACCTGCCATTCCCCACAGTTCAACCTGTTACAACAGGTAATGCATCCACTTTTGTTCAAATACAGGTGTGTTCTTCGTGATCTTTGGCTGGATAGCTACAGCAGCATTGACCTTGGACACAGGGCAAGTAGAATTGTGGAAGAGCTAAAATGTCCCACAAATAATTTGTCATGAGAACAGGGTGCTGGGACCATTCATTCTGGATGAGGAGGCTTCATGGAGGAAGTGGCATAGCTGGTTATTAGAGGAAGAGAAACGTGAGCAAATGGGGCACAGGGGAAAGGGTGACAGGGCCCTCCAGGTCACAAGATCCTGAGCAGAGGCCCAGAGGCGGGAACTAGCCCGGGGCAGCAGAGCAATTCCTTCCCCCTCCTGTTGCCTTTCCACACGGGAAATTCTCCATGTCCTTCAAGGCTCAGGGCACATGTCACCTCCTCCAAGGAGTCTGCCTAGGCTGCCTTGGAGTCCCTTCACCACTCTGGGCTTCAGTTTCCCTGCTAGTAGAATGAGAGGATTGGACTAAACCTGTGCTTTTCACAGTTTTCTTTTTAAAGGAATGCAGCCTTTTGCTCAAAGCTGATCTTACACAGAAGACTAACAGCAACAAAAAGGCATAAGGAGATATAAGTGGAGCTGTAACGGGAGTGAGGGCCAGGGGCCTGGTCTCCACTTTGGAAACTCACGGGCAAAGTGGTGCTCCTGGAGACCCCTAGGGCAGGCATGAGAGGGGTGGGCATCTGTGGTCCCCTCTGACCTTTTCGCTTGGCCTCCCCCACTCTTTGGGGACTCCCCAAGACCTAGAGCCATGTCTTAGATGGCTCCCTTTCTCCATGCCTTGCACGTGGAGGATAATGAGTCCTTGTGGGCCTCGCATCAGCCCCGCCAGGTTCATGGTCTCCCATCCTTCCAAAGTGGCTGCTGAGGCCCCGAGGACCCTAAGTTAGGCAGAGGCCGTGCCTCAGGCAGTGTGGTTTCTGAATGGTCTGCCTGAGATGCCCTGATCACTCTCCTGCACCTAGCACATCCTTCGCTGTGCTCCAGGAATGCTCTGTCTGTCCATCTGTCCATCTGCCTCTGTGGGCCCAAGCTCCTTTTCTTCCCCGTGACAGCCTGAGATGATATTGAGGGCACACCATGGCTCTCTCGGCTCCATTATCGCCAACTCCCCTGCTGCGGGAATGGACCATCAGTCCCTGATGATACATCTCAGAAAATTGGTTGTCAGGCCAATAAATGTATCCGATTGGATTTTTGACATCCGGGTGAACCCATTCGTAAGGCATTTGATTAAAGTGCTAAAAGGCAGTGCGGCGATAGCTGGGCAGAGCTGCCCTCCGTCTGGCCTAAATAGGGTGCTGTCTTCCCCCTGGGCACGAAGCTCCCTCCTTCCCTGGCTGCTCCTCTCCTCCTTTCCCATTTTCATCCTTCACTGCTCTGAAAGTGCCACGCTCAATCAGAGCCTCCCGGGGGTGGGAGGGACAGCCTGGCTGAGCGGGAGAGGGATTGCCTTCTCTTGGCTGCCCGTTCAGGAGGCGCAGGCCTCTGGGAGCTGGCTGGCATCCCGGCTGGAGCCCCATGGTGCCTGCCCTTCCTCTGGGGCTGTCAGCAGGTATCAGTCATTGAGTCATCCTAGCCACTCCTCTTCCTGGGAGTTGGGGAGTCTGTAAAATGGGGGCGATGAACACAGACACAATTCCATGTGCACATTCCAAAAGCTTGAGGTGGAAATGGCACAGCCCTTCCATCAGGGGACACGATGCTTGTTACTGGACTTGCTATCAGTTGCACCTCCCACACGGGACACACGCTGTTCCTTACTTTTAGTTCGCAATCACAGCCTACAGGTTTGGCTATAGGACATTGTAATTATTGGAATCACTGCACAGAAAATGAGTTTGTGAGTCCCTTTTGTTCATCCTGCAATCTCTCCTTTCCTATCGACCACATGATGTTTCTTAGGAAGTCCCATGGTGTCGACAGTTGAGAAGATGAGGCGAGATGTAGAATGAAACGTAGTCTGTCCAGTGTTCAGCCCAGGATGGATGTTCAAAGAGTCCTTTCCCCCCTCCACCCCTCCCTCTTACATCCTTTTCTTTCCAGCCTCAGAATCACCACTCTTGTTCAAACTCTCGTTACCGTTCTAGGGTATGCGCAACAGCCTCCCACCTAGTCACCTTGCCCTGTTTTCTCTTGCCCCCCAGATCTGTCTTACAAGTGGCCCCTAAATTAATCTTCCTGAAATCCAGCCCAATATTGTCACTCCCAAGTTCCAAGACTGGGGGGTTCCTGGGACCCTAGGATATATGATTCCAGCCTTATCTTCTGAAGCCAGTCTCTCTACATGAACCTCCTTCCAGTTGTCCCCACGCCCCCAGAATGCTTTCTTGCCCACATCACTGTCCCCTGATCTCCACCCTCCAGGCCACACTCTCTACTTCTCTTTGTGCACACAGTTTCTACTCAGTCTATAGCCCCCGACCACTGGAACAATGTCCCAGGCCTGTCTTTCCCCACACTGTCCCTTTCAGAGCCAGGCCAAAGTACTCAATAAACTAGCTGACTAGCCAAGGCCTCCCTCCAATGGTCTGGAGTGAGATTCACTGAGGTATTCCCAAGACCCCAGAATCGAAGGCATGCTTGGCAAGAACTCTGATGATATAACATGTCCCGAAGTGGGGCAGATCTGCCAAACCTGGACTCTGGGGCCTGTGCTTGGGTTGGGAAGGAAAGGTGGTGATCCTGGACCATGTTTGAGCTGCACTGGGAGGTTCTGCCATGTCTCCTGATGCTGCTCCTGAATCCTGTTTCACTCTGCCCTTCTTTCCCTGTCCTTAGATTCAGAAGGAATTGGTTTGATTGTCCTCAATTCCCTTCAGACATGGCCATTCCAGCTAATGGAGTTGTATTGCTGTTGTTCATTTGCCCAGTTGTGTCTGACTCTTTGTAACCTCATGGTCTGTAGCACGCCAGGCTTCCCTGTCCCTCACCATCTCCTGGAGTTTGCCCAAGTTCATGTTCATCTCATCCTCTAACTCCCTCTTCTCCTTCTGTCCTCAGTCTTTGCCAGCATCAGGGACTTTTCCAATGAGTCATCTGTTTGCATCAGATGACCAAAATACTGGAGCTTCAGCTTTAGCATCAGTCTTTCCAGTGAATATTCAGGGTTGATCTCCCTTAAGATTGACTGGTTTGATCTCCTTGCTGTCCAAGGGACTTTCAGGAATCTTCTCCAGGACCACAGTTTGAATGCCAAGTTCCTTGGCGTTCTGTCTTCTTTATGGTCCAGCTCTCACAACTATACGTGACCACTGGGAAGACCATAGCCTTGACTATTCAGACCTTTGTTGGTAGAGTAATGTCTCTGCTTTTCAGCACACTGTCTAGGTTTGTCGTTGCTTTACTGCCAAGAAGCATTTGTCTTCTGATTTCATGGCTGCAGTCACTGTCTGCAGTGATTTTGGAGCTCAAGAAGAGGAAATCTGTCACTACTTTCACCTTTTCCTCTTCCATCTGACATAAAATGATGGGACTGGATGCCATGATCTTAGTTTTTTAAATATTGAGTTGTAAACTGGCTTTTTCACTCTCTTCTTTCACCCTCATCAAGAGGCCCTTTAGTTCCCCTTTGCTTTCTGCCATTAAATTGGTATCATCCACATATCTGAGGTTGCTATATTTCTCCCAGCGATCTTGATTCCAGCTTGTAATTCATGCAGTCTGGCATTTCGCATAATGAGCTCTGCATAGAAGTTAAATAAACAGGATGACAATAGACAGCCCTGTCATACTCCTTTCTCAGTCTCAGACTCAGTTTTCCATACAAGGTTCTAACTGTTGCTTCTTGACCTACATACAGGTTTCTCAGGAGACAGGTAAGATGGTCTGGTATTCCCATCTCTCTAAGAGCTTTCTACAGTTTGTCATGATCCACACAAAGGCTTCAGCATAGTTGATGAAACAGAAATAGATGTTTCTCTGAAATTTCATTGCTTTCTCTACAATCCAGCAGATGTTGGCAATTTGATCTCTAGTTCCTCTTCCTTTTCTAAACCTAACTTGGACATCTGGAAGTTCTTGATTCACATAATGCTGAAGCCTAGCATGCAAGATTTTAAGCATGACCTCACTAGCATGGGAGATGAGTGCAATTGTCTGAGAGCACATTCTTTGGTTCTACCTTTCTTGAGAATTGGGATGAGGATTGACCTTTTCCAGTCCTATGGCCTTGGCTGGGTCTTCCAGATTTGCTGACACAATGAATGCAAAACCTTGATGGTATCATCCTTTAGGGATTTGAATAGTTCTGCTGGAATTTCATCTCATACACTAGCTTTATTAACAGCAATTCTTCTTAAGGCCCACTTGACTCCAGAATGTCTGGCTCTGGGTGACTAACCACACTATCAAAGTAATCTGGTTCATTAAGATGTTTTTTATACAGTTCTTCCATGTATTCTTTCCATCTCTTTTTGATCTCTTCAGCATCTACTAGGTCTCTACCATTTTTATTCTTTCTTGTTCCCATTTTTGGGCGGAATGCTCCTTTGATGTTTCCAAGTTGTATTAGCCTGCTCATTTGTCTCTGAGCTGGAAGACAGGCTTGCAGGAGCTACTGCCTCCCAGAGCTGGAGCCACCTTTGCAGAAAAAACTCCCTCCCTCCTGGGAGTATCTTTGCCCTCAGCCTTCTGGCTCAGGGTGAGCCAAGCAGGCAGGCAGGAATCAGGTTGCCCATCACTTAGGACTCCGCATCCAGCTGGGCTGAGCTGCCAGAAGCCCCTCAAATGCCTAGAGCCAGTGATTATGGAGCCAAGATCCTGCTACAGTGGGTTGGATGGTGCCCCTTGCACCCAAAGAGATATTCACAGCCTAATTTCCAGAAACTGGGAATTTCCTTCTATGGAAAAAAGGTCTTTGCAGATGTTATAAAGGATTTTGGGATGAAGAGTTTAATCGGGCGGTCCCTAAATCCACTGACCAGTGTCCTAACAAGAGAGGAGAAAGCTACTGAAGCCTAGAGGCAGGGATCAGAGTGAGGCCAAAATACTTTGGCTAACTGATGAGAAGAGCCAACCCATTGGAAAAGACCCTGATGCTGGGAAAGATTGAAGGCAGGAAGAGAAGGGGACAACAGAGGATGAAATGGTTGGATGGCATTATCAGCTCAATGCTCATGAATTTGAGAAAACTCTGGGAGTTAGTGAAGGATGGGGAAGCCTATCTTACAGCGGTCCATAGGGTCGGAAAGAGTTGGACATCACTGAGTGACTGAACAATAACAAAGAAACACGAGAGATCCCCCTGCTCATCGGAAGGAGGCCCAGAGAGGTCAAGAACCCCAGCCCCTGCCACCAGGCCCTATAGGGATTCAGAGGGTCAGGGCCTGGTCTCCAGGGGGCCAGTCCCTGTCCTTTTGCACCACACTCTCTATCCTAGTCCCTAAAGGGCCTTCCAGTGACCTCACTTCCTGAAGAAATGTTTAAGTTCTGTGCATTCCAAAACATACATCCCGTCCTGATGCTGGAGTTTCTTCCCCTATTCCTGAGCGGTAACACTGTCCAGGGTCTCTGGTTTCCTGGGAGACCAAGTGCACAGAGCTATGAGGATCCTCCCACCTGTGACTGTGCCCTAGACTCCTGACTCGGGGGTGGGCTGGGGAGGGGGCCTCTGTCTACAGCCAAAGGCAGACAGGGTGTAGGTGGAAGCAGGCACCGTCCTGTCCTCGTCACTGTGCAACATGTAGGAAGTTCCACACATTCTCTGGGCTTTGCCTTTCCCATCTGCCAAAGGGGCAGAGTTTAATTGTCACCTGCCTCAGCTGAAAGATTCAAAGTGAAAGTCTCTCAGACGTGTCCAACTCTTTGCAACCCTGTGGACTGTAGCTTGCCAGGCTCCTCTGTCCATGGAATCCTCTAGGCCAGAATACTGGAGTGGGTAGCCTATCCTTTCTCCAGGGATCTTCCCAACCCAGGGATTGAACCTAGGTCTCCTGAATTGCAGGTAGACTCTTTACCAGCTGAACTGCCAGGGAAACCCAACCTGCCTCAAGGTCAATATGAAATGAGGGTTTAGGGGATTGAACCAGAGCAGGTCTCTAAGGTCCCTCAGGCCCTCAGCATTCCACGTGATTAGGAGTCGCTTGATAACAGCAATGCATGCCTGCACCCTCAGTTGTGTCTGACTCTTTGCAACCCCATGGACTGTAGCCCGCCAAGGCTTCTTTGTCCATGGGATTCTCCAGGTAAGAATACTGGAGTGGGTTGCCATTTCCTGCACCAGGGGACCTTCCCAACCCAGGGACTGAAACCTCCCCGCTCCGGCTTCTGCATTGGCAGGTGGATTCTTTACCGTTGAGCCATCAGGGCAGCCCCAGGCAGGAAAGGCAGGAAATGTTTAAGCAGCTAATGCATGTGTAATAGGGCCCCTAAACCACGTGATCTTAAAGCCCTGGGCAAATGAGAGTTAATCTCTCCAGCCCTCATTTTCCTTATCTGCAAAATGGAGATACTAGCACTGCAGCCCAGGGTCACCATGAGGATTGAATAGAAGAATGGTAGTAAAGCTCAGAGCACAGAGGTCTGAGTGGATTAAGTGCCCCAATGATTAATCCCAAGGGGATTCACAGAGCCTAGTGCCTGGTATATAGTAGATACATAACAAACGCTTAAATCCCCTAGTGAGAGCCATAGGCCAGGGCTGACTCATCCTGAAGTCTCCAGCATTTAGTGGAAGGTCAGACCTGAAGGTCACACAAAGGAATGAAGGGAGGACATGTGGCCAGAGGATCACCCAGAAATTGGGAAGAGGATATGTTTCTAAGAGCCACCGTGGAGTGGAAAGGGTTTGGCATCACGCAGTCCTGGGTTTAAATCCTAGCTTTGCCAGGCACGAGCTGTGTGACCCCAAGGAAGTTACTTAGCCTCTCTGAGTGTCAATTCCTCCTCTGTATGAGAATGAGTAATGCCCACCCCTCAGGAGGCCCGAGAGAAATCAGATGTGCTGAGGGCACCTGGCACAGAGAGACCTTTCAACGTGCAAGAGTAACTTCCATGTCCTCTCTGCTCTCCTATCTACAAAATTGAGAATGAAGGGCCACTGGCAGATTGCAAGAACCAGGGAAATCTCCCTGGAGGAGGTGGGCTTGCCCAGGCTCTGATGAGGCCAGGAGAGGCTGAGTGTTGGATGGCAAAACTCCTGTCCTTCTCCAGAGGGCATCTCCGTGTCACCGTGCACGGGGACAGACGGCTACCCCATCAGGGTGCCTCTAAAAATAACCTCCCATCTTGCTCCCAGCGTTGGCACACACTCAGGGCTTCCTCCTGGCACTGGCCGTGCCCTGGCTGGGTTCTGCTCATGGCTCAGTCTCCGTGGAGGGCTTCTGCATACCAGGACCTGCGGGACGAGAGGCATGGGGGGAGGAGGGGCGCTTCTCAGAGCAGCGAGCCCCTGGGCATTGAGGGCACAGTGGGATCTGGACCAAGCCCAGGGGTCTTCTGCTGGTTGAATTCTAACCTTAGACCTGAGTATCAGAGACAATCATAGGGGGAGACTCCTGAGTGGTCTCATGGGGGTCTACCAGCAACCTCTGGCCTCCCTGCCCACCTAGGCCTCTCTGTCTGGCCAAGCAGAGGCAGGTCTGCAGGAGAGATTAGCATTTACAGGTGCTTCCCACCCTCCGTCTCCCCTGGCCCTTGACACCTGCCCAGTCACTTGGGAGAGGGGGGCTGTGCCTTAAAGTATCTTTCTAAGGTGCTGACGCACAACAGGCGGTTGGGGAAGACACATGCTGAGTGAGTGGATGAACGCAGGTTTTGTCTTAGGGAGGGCCAGTGCAAATTCAGACCCAAATTCTTACCAGCCTTGGGACTTAGGTAAGTGACTTCATCTCTCTGAAATCTATTTTCCTCATTAAAAAATAGACACAGTCCTAGTCCCCACTTCTAGGTGAAACCCTGTCTACCCCTATCTCTTCAGGCTCATTTGAGAGGATGCAAGTTGGTGGGTAAAGGCAGAGCAACCCCTAAGGATTCCTAAGGCACCAACTGAAAAAGTGAAAGTGTTGGTTGATTAGTCATATCAGACTCTTTGTAACTCCATGGGGTGTAGCCCTCCAGGCTCCTCTGTCCATGGAATTCTCCAGGCAAGAATAATGGAATGGGTTGTCAGTTCCTTCTCTGAGATGTCTTCCCAATCCAGGGATCGAACCTGCATCTCCTGCATTGACAGGTGGATTCTTTACCACCGAGCCAGCAGGGAAGAGGTCACTTAACCCCAGGGGGCATCCGTTGCTGTGTGAGGTTGGGAAAACACAGTGGGGGTGGGGGACTCCGGAGGGCTCTCTCAGGGAGTCATGAGAACAGGAAGTGAGGTCACACTCTGAGAGCATTCAGCACAGTCAGGGCACATAGTGATGATGCTGACTGTGTGGACGCCGCAGGGATGTTGTGAGCTACAGCCGTGAACATCAGCGTGCAGAAACCAGCACCTAGGTGTGCTCGATTTACTAGTCCAACAAGTCTGTATTGAGGAGCACGGATTCAGCCACACGGGAAGCCCTTGCCCTCTGGAGGGGGCCGCGAGTGGGCCCTGCAGGCCTGTTTTCCGCAGCATCTGCTCCCTCGCCAGCCCTGAGGCGCAGCCCTGCCCTGCAGGCTGAGTTTGGAGCCCTTGATGAGGGCATCGGAAACATCGAAGGAGGGAAAGGAAAAAGTGAAGCCAGTAATTAGCTGCTGAGAAGGCTGGGAACATCTCTCCCCTGCTCCTCCTGGGGCTCAGGCTGATGAGGAACCAGCCCTGGGGGCCCGGCCCGGCTCACTCTCTCCTTTCATTAATGCAGTTTCCACTCGCTGTTTCCACCCCGGGGTTTCTGTGCTGGGCTGCCAGCCTCCCCTGAGGGAGACCAGGTGGTGTGATGGAAACGACATGACTTGGAGGGCGGAAGGTCTGGATTCAAATTCCAGTTCTGACATCGACCAAAGGCGTCTTCTTGGGCAAGTCATTTAGCCCCCTGGGGCCCTTGCTACCTCATTTGCGACAGGGGGTAACCACAGATCCCTTGCGGGGTTGTGTCAATCAAAAGCGGGGTGTTTACATCATTAAGCATTAAAGTCCATGGGATTCTCCAGGCCAGAATACTGGAGTGGGTAGCCATTCCCTTCTCCAGGGGACCTTCCCAAGCCAGGGATCGAACCCTTGTCTCCCAGACTGCAGGCGGATTCTTTGCCAGCTGAACGTAGCTCAGTTGGCAAAGAATCTGCCTGCAGTGCAGGAGACCCCAGTTTGATTCCTGGGTCAGGAAGATCTGAAGGGATAGGCTACCCACTCCAGTATTCTTGGGCCTCCCTTGTGGCTCAGCTGGTAAGGAATCCTCCTGCAATGCGGGAGACCTGGGTTCGAACCCTGGGTTGGGAAGATCCCCTGGAGAAGGGAGTGGTTACCCACTCCAGTATTCTGGCCTGGAGAATTCCATGGATTGTATAGTCCATGGGGTTGCAAAGAGTTGGACACAACTGAGCGACTTTCACTTCACTTTATATTGTACCAGGCATCTGTTGGAAAATCTCAGGTTTGTTTCCTGTCAGCCTGGTGCTCAGCCTATCAGGAAAGGAAAGAAGGAGGGTTATCTTTAAGGAGATAGAAAGAGAGGGGATGCTGGCCAAACAGGAACAAAGGTCCAAGGAAAGAGAAAGATGGAAGAGAGAGAAACTAGAAGATGGTGGAAGAGCTCCGTTATAAGATGAGCCTTGGGACTCTGCTTGCTGGCATCTGGCCCACCCTCCTTCCTGTATGTTCTGGTTACAGGAGGCCTCAGAGAGGGGCTGGCCCTGCCACCATCATCCCTCCCACCTCATCCCAAAGAAGGCTGGATAACTGAACCCCAGGGGGTCTGCTCTGCCCCACTCTTGAGGCTGGGGAATGGCCCCAAGGAGGACAGCCATTGCTGCATCAGCACCAGGACAGAAAGACCAGGGGGGCTGGAGAGGGGCCTGGACTAGGAATTAGGAGACTGGATAAGGGCTAGTTCTTTCTCTGGGTCGTGGTTACTTCATCTGGTAAAAGTAGATCCAATGGCATCTATTTCCAGGGCCACCATGTAAGCATACACATTACACAGTGCTTGAGGGGTCCTCCCCCTGGATGTTCTTTCTGGGGCTTCTGGTTCAGCTCTTCTTTCTGAGTGACTGAGGATGTGAGAGGCAGAAGATGGGCATATTTCTGCCACAGTCCCCAGGAGCCCTGACTGGGTGAGTGACCACAAGCCTGGGAATTTCCTTTCTTTAGGGAGAACAGAAGAAAACACTCTGTGCCAGGCACTGCTCTAGGCACGTCACATGTATTTCTAGTAACTCAAGTGTCATAGGTAATTATATTATCACTATCACCCCCATTTCACGGAGGGAGAAACCGAGGCACAAAGAGCTGAAGTGACTTGTCTGAGGTCACACGGCTAGGAAAGGGTAGAGCTGGGATTTGAAGGCAGGCTGTCTGCCTCCAGAGACCACACTCTTATCCACTCCTCTGGATTGCCTCTTGTGAGATACACCAAGAATACTCAGAGTGTGGCTCTGGAGTAAGATTGTGTATCAGTCAGCTGTTGCTGCATAACAAGCACCTCTAAAAATGAAGTGGCTTTTTTCTTCCAGTTCTTCTGGGCTTACACACTCAGTTTCATTTTGCCGGAGCATCAGCTGGAGGATCTGCAGTTCCAGAAGGTTCACCACAGCCTTCTTCACGTGTCTGATGCAGGCTGTTTGCTGGAGTGCCTTGGTTCTCCTCCACATGTCCTTCATCCTCCAATAGGATAAATCAGCAGTCTCTGAGCAGCATTCCAAAGGGCAAGAGTAGAAGCCATAAGGTCTTCTGAAGCCCAGGCTACAGAACTTGTATAGTATCTCTTCTGCCACATTCTTTTTTTTTTTTTTTTGAGTACTTATTACCTTTATTTTAATTAATTTCTTTACCTACACATTTATAAATACATTTAATTTTAATAATGGATATGTTTAATAACGTACTCAATCAGCAAAATTCCTGAAAACTTATCGATTGCTTTCTGCCACATTCTGTTGGTCACACCGAGTCCAGATTCAAGATCCCATCTCCCATTTATTTGTTTGTGACTGTGCTGGGTCTTCACTGATGCATGCGGGCTTTCTCCAGTTGCAGTGAGCAGGGGCTCTTCTTAGTTTTAGTGAGGGGGTTCTCATTGTGGTGACTTCTGTTGCTATGGAGCACAGGCTCTAGGCACTTGTGTAAGAGTTCAGTTCTTGTAGCTCTCAAGCTGTGAAGTGTGGGCTCTATAGTTTGGTGCATGGGCTTAGTTGCCCCGCAGCATGTGGGATCTTCCCAAACCAGGATCAAACCCATGTCCCCAGCATTGGCAGGTGAATTCTTAACCACTGGACCACCAGGGAAGTCCCAAGACCCCATCTCTTGCTGAGAAGAGCCTCAAAGACTTTATGGACATTTAATCTGTCAGACCATACCTGGATTCAACCATTCAGACACTTACTAGTTACAAAGATGGGGTGTTTTTTTTTGTTTTTTTGTTTTTTTAATATCTGTCTGAATCTTCATTTCTTTCCCCAGAAAATGGGACAGTGGTAATCCCTTCTTGTCAAGTGTTATGATAACTACGTGAAAAAATGCCCTGAAGTGTTTGCGCAGTGCCTGATACAAAAGACTGCTCTCACTGATCCTTGAACTTGGAGCAGGAAAGGACTTTGAGGAGACTCTGGGAGTCCTGGTGTCCTGCCCAAGGGAACTGATGACAGAGCCATGACAGTCATCTGGGTCTCCTGACTCCCAGTCCAGTGCTCTTTCCATCACACAAGCTGCAGCTCTTAGACTAAAGCAGAGAAGGCATAGATTCCGGTCCAAGGACAGCAAATTGCTTTTCTCACACTTTCTGGATAGGGTTGATTGGTAGTGGCGGCCTTGAGTCCTGCACCAAGAAAGCCTGTTAAGGCCGGTCCCCACTCAGTAGCAAGGAAAGCCAGGATCATCACTGATGACGGCCCCAGGTGAGGGATGGGGAGTAGCTGCCCATGTCAATTACTCGTCACCCCTCTCTGGCCTTAGGTTTGGCCTCATCTTCCCTGACACTGAGAACAAAGTGAATCATGATGTGCTCTGGGTCTTTCATTTCACAAAGGCGGACACAAGGTCCAGAGTGGTCAAGAAACTAACCCGAGGTCACACAGCAGGACCATTCTCTCATTAGTGACTCCCGTGTTTCCCTTCTTCCCACATCCTTGGGAAGTCTGGACAGGTTTGCGTCTGGCTCCTTCTGCCTGAGTTTTCAATCTCCAGCCCAGAGAGGATGTGATCCAGGGCTTCCTGCTCAGACCTCAGGGGTCCTGCCAGATGCAAGGCAGGCTGCGTCAGGCAGAAGGCTTCTCAGCTCTTTGTTTGGATTCAGATAAGGGCATTTTCAAGTTTCTTGAGATCACCTCGGAGGCCAGCCAATTCTATTTTCACCCGAGGATCCATCATCTCTTTCTCTGGTCTTGTGCACACGTCAGCTGGCGTGGACTCAGACGGGGCAGGCACACAATTAGGAGTGGTGGAGGGGGGGCATTGGTTATTTAGGCGCTGAGGGCTAGCAGGTTTAGAACTCCCTTTCTGAGGCAAAGACATGACCCAAATCTTCCCACCGCCGGGCCAACTCCTTCTCGTGTATCTGCCGGGGCTGACACTCAGACAACGTCTGCACACAGGGCCCAACCATTAAGGAATTCATTAATCAGGATCCTGTTTACAGCTCTCTGGCAAGCGATCATAATTTACTGGCTCACGCCAGACCCTGGGCCTTCCTGCAAACTGCTGTGACATTTGGTGAAAATATCAGCCAGGGACGGGGCCAGGCCGGGAGGTGTGTGTGTAATTCAGGCTGACTTGTGAAATGCAGGCATGATGTGGGTCACAGGCATTGGGGAGGGCTAGAAGACAGCCTGTCACTGGCTCGAGGTGTCACCTTGGACCAGTCACTTCTCTGTCATCTCACAGCTGCTTCCTGAGAGGTTTGGAGTAGTTAAATGGCAAAATCTGTCGGCCCACACACATGTCCGTGTGGCCTGCACAGAATGAGCCTGTATTGTATTAAAAACAAAAAAATCCCTCGCCAACACTTACAAACTACAGATTCTCAAAACCGGATTTCTAGTATGACAGTGGGCATGCACTCCTCCTGGTGATGATGACCTGGGAGAGCTGAGTAGTGCCTGCTGTCTCTACATGGGTCTGAGGTTTGTGGTTTGCCAAGGTTAACACCAATCCCTGATACTAGGCGTGGGCCCAGGACCTCCATGCAAAGTTGTGCAGGTTGCACAAATTATGCAGCTTGCACTGCACAAATCACCCTGCTGTGAGGCTAAATGGGGACTGCATTTCTAGAATAGGCTTGCCGTGCCATGGGTGCTGGCGTGGGGCTCTGTTTGGCTGGAGGAAAGGATATGTTTTTATAATTCTCATCAAGAATTGTATTCTATTGTTTGGGCCAGTATTTGCATTCTATAAAGATTGAGGGTGGGGCTTCCTCAGAGGCAGGGTCAGGGCATAGGCTGTCAGGCAGGATAACTGCTTGTGACCTTAAGAAAGTCTCTTCCTGTCTCTGGGCCACAGTTTCCTCTTTTGAAAAATGAAAGGATTAACTAGGTGATCTCAAAGGCCCTTTGGCTATGGCAGAATACCACGCACAAAAGCGAAAGAAGCCACAGATGCAGCCAGGGGAAGGGTGAACTGTGTTGAATGCCTTAGCACTGGGGAAGAGGTTAGGGAAGCCAGGAGGGGTGGGGGAAGGGAGGGCTGAGGACACAGCACAGATTTGGTACAGATCTGTCCCCAGCTTCTTCTTATGATACTCCACAAGGCAAACTCTGGCTTACAGGGGGGGCCCTGGGGCTACAGCTACCTCTTCATCCCCAGACATAAGGTCACACATCAAGTTCTTGGCAGGGGTGGATCTAGAACTGAGCCCCCTGTAGGCTCTAGGATTGTGCTTCTACCACACACTTCCCATCCAGGCACCCTGAAAGTGGGTGTGTTTCCCTTTGTGAAAGTGAAAATGTTAGTCGCTCAGTCGTGTCTGACTCTTTGCGACCCCATGGACTGTAGTCTGCCAGGCTCCTCTGTCCATGGAATTCTCCAGGCAAGAATCCTGGAGTGGGTTTCCATTTCTTCCTCCAAGGGATCTTCCTGACCCAGGGATCGAATCTAGGTCTCCTTCATTGCAGGTGGATTCTTTACTGTCTGAGCCACTAGGGAAGCTGGGCACCCTACCCTGGGCCCTATACTCGTCAAGGGTGTGGATGGAATGCGAGAGACCCTAGGTGTTGAAATGTGGAAACCAGGCTGGGAGAAAGGGGAGGCATTCTAGGCTGAGAGATGACAAGCTCAGTCACCAGCCTTGTGGAGGGGGAGCCCACTGGTTCTTTGTGCCTCCTCCGTCATCTCTCCCTGGGCTTAGAACCTTTTTGCATTATCCCTCCTCTGTTGGCCTGGTTCTGTCTGTTCTCACTACCGCTTCCCCTGTTCTGGCTCTGACATTCTCCAGACCAGGAGCTGGCAATCTAGAGCTCCTAGGCCAATGACTGCTTATTTTTGTCGTTTTATTAGAACACAGTCACACTTGTCTGTGTACATGTTGGCCATGGCTGTTTTTGTGCTACAGGAGCAGAATCGAGTGGGCCCAACAGAGATTGTAGGTATGGCCCCCGATGCTGAAAAAATTTACTACCTAGCCTTTCACAGAAAAAGTTTGCCAATCCCTACCCTAGATCTATCAGTGCCTGTAAAACTGGAGTCCTGATAAAATGATCAGCTTATTTTCCTTATTTTATAAATGAGGCAAATGAGGCACAGAGAGGTTAAGCAACTGGCCCAATGTCACACAGCTAATGAGAAACAGAGCCAACCCTTGAACACAGAGAGGCTGACTCAAGAGTCAGCGCACCCTTCCCAAGGAAGGTCACTCTGCCAAGGTGACAAACAGAAACCAATGCCTGGTGTACAGGTCAGAAGGTGGGCATTTTATGGCTCTGCATTGGCCATTTTCTTCCAAGCCACTTCTTTTCCCAGAATATAATGGACAACATATTTTTGGTTGAACTGTTGGAAAAAGGCTTGTATAGGAGTGCCTGTATAATTACTTTCTTTTTCTAAACCTTGGAAGCAGAACCATGAGCTAGTACTTGTCTGCTCGGCTTATCTACCATGTGGTCAGTTGCACATAGTGGAACCAATGTTTGCAGTTGCTCTAGCCAAGGATAGAAAGGCTTGCTAAGTGCCTGCCCCGGGTGTGAGATCACAGGAGGAGTATTAGCCAACCTAGGAGGCTGAATGGGATATAAGCATTTCTGAAACATTTGCCTCACAGTGCAGGTCCTTATAGAGTAGCCTTTGTTTTGTGTTGACTGATTAACTGATTTCATTTCCTTAAAGCCCAAAATCTATTCTTTGAGATGAGTTCATAAGGAATACATTAAAAATTCGTATATACCGGGTTTCCCAGTGATCTCGTGGTTAAGAATCCACCTGCCAATGAAAGGGACATGAATTCGGTCCCTGATCTAGGAAGATCCCACATGCCTTGGAGCAGTTAAGCCTGGGCACCACAACTACTAAAGCCTGCACACCCTAGACCCTATGCTCCCCAACAAGAGAAGCCACTGCAATGAGAAGCCCTTGCATCACAGCTGGAGAGTAGACCCATGATCTGCAACTAGAGAAAGCTCTTGAGCAGCAACGAAGACCCAGCACAGCCAAAAATAAATAATAAATCTTAAAAAATTTGCACTTACCTAATGATTTTTTAATTTTTATGTAAAATAAATTTTTTACTTAATACTATGTAACCTTCTTACCATCAGGTTTTTTTCAGAATACTTGTATTGTTCATGTAAAACAGGTTGATGTACTGGATTGTTCAAGGCTGTTTTATATATAATGAATGTATTACTCCTCTTGAATTCTAGGGCTCCCTCATCCTGAACAATATGGAAACATGTCTGAAGAAAGAAAATACCCTGAAGAGCGGTTAATACCGCACACCCAGCTGACCTTTAAAATCAGCACCAGATACCTGAAGAAAGGCTGCACCTTTTCCAGGAAGTTGCTCTTTTTGATTGTGATGACTAAAGGCATGGCCATAAATCAGTGGCACCAACAGGGAAAACCCAGCCCTGTCCGGAACAATCACTTTTGTTTTCTTACTGAACCAAACAGGTTCATGTCATTGACAATAGATTTAATTACTGTCAAATAGCAAGATGAATATCAGTCAAGGCATAGATTGGAAATACAAAAGCAAACTTGTAATTTGATCATCTTTGGGTGTTCTGGAATCATCCTGAAAAATCTGGTTCTCTGCACAATTATTTGTTTCTGGTTTACCCAGAACTTATTCATACGTTATGGCACAAAATGCACTAACCAAGAGTGGTGGCCGTGACCACCCCCAATTCACAGCTAAAGAAACTGAGGTCTGGGGAGTTAGGTGACCTCACACTGCCGTGCTGTCCACAAGCGGCTCATTTGGCGCCTCAAGTCTGCTCTTTAGATTGGTCCATCTCTTGGCCTGAACTTAACAATAATTGTGCTTTTAAAATTTTGCTGGAGCGTAGTTGCTTTAAAATGGTGTGTCAGTTTCTAGTGTAGAGCAAAGTGAATCAGATATATACATATACACACAAACATACATCCCCTCTTTTTTAGACTACTCTCCCATTTAGGTCACCACAGATCACCGAGTAGAACTCCCTGGGCTCTACAGCAGGTTCTCGTTAGTCATCTATTCTCTACATAGTGGTGCACATTTGTGCCTGTATGTCAATCCCAATCTCCCAATTCATCCCACCACCCCGCTTCCCCTCTTGGTGTCCACACATCTTTTTCTCTACATCTGTGTCTCTATTTCTGCTTTGCAAATAGGTTCATCTGCACTTCTCTTTGTTTTGTCTCCAGTTGTCATTCCCTCCAATAGAGTCAAATGAATACACAGCCCATGGACAACATGCCACATGGGCCCTTTTTAGGGGGTGGTCCGGTGGCGGGGGGTGCAGGAAGGGCTCTCCTCAGGAAGGCATCAGAGAGGATGAAGAATGATGATGGGTTTGGGAGCCAGAATGAGAATCTTATTCCAAATCCCAGCTCTGCCAATGGCTAACCAGGTAATCTTGTGGGTTATAGACTTTCTCTGTGCATACAGTATGGATATACCCATCCCATCACTACACTGGGGACTGTAGCTATTGGAAAGTTGAAATGACAAAATATACGTAAGGCTCCTGCCACTTAAGCCACTTAAGGACTGATTACTATGATCTAGGCCGGTTCATTTGCTCCCTTGCCCCCCAGAACAGAATCACACACCCGGTCCTTCACTTAATGACTAGAATTTGTTCCTGAAAACTCTGCTGCTAAATGAAAAGCTGTTAAATGAAAAACCCATTCCATAAATTTTAATGGGAAAAATTATGATGCCTTCCATCCCAACGCACTGTTTCAAGGCTGCCCCTTGGAGCAGCCTCTCCAAGGAAATGATCAAGGACTTTATCCTTTTAAAGGGCGCCACAGGTGATCCTAATACAGACCCAGGCCTGAGAACTCCTTCTCACCCCTTCTTTTCACCGCAGAAGAACCCAAATCTCCCTCTCTGCGCCCCCTCCCCAACCCCATGTCTGGGAATGGGCTTCAGTCAGAGGGTTACACTGAAATAGAGCTTTACCATCATGCACATTAGCTTTCTGAGCCACATTTTACAGATAGAGAAATGCAGCAGGAGACCCACTCAAGGCCCCCCCCCCCCCCCAGGGAATGAATGGCAACGCTCTGGGCTAAATTCCAGGCCCACCCTTCCTGAGGCTCTGAGCTCTCCAGCCTGACAAGGAGGAGTGCGGCCTCGCTAGTCCAGACTTTCCTGAAGTTAGACCCCGGGGTCTCAGATAATCATCTGCCAAGGATTAGAGGCTCCTGGCAGGGCCTGACCTTGCTGCATCTCCCACTTACACAGCCCAGCTCCCCAAGCATGTTGACATGGGGTCCAGCCCTCAGTTTCCTGTGAGATCTCCTGGTTAGTAAGTCCCAGGCCTTCTTGGTGTAAATGGGGAGACAGCGGGTCCCCCAGAAGCACTGGCGTGGTGAGGGGGGTGATTCAGGGCAGCTGGGTGATTCAGGGGGGTCTCTCCTCCCCCAGCTGGGCACCTGCAGGGACATCAGAGGCAATGGGAGCTTATAACATTGCTCCTGCTCAGAGGGGTGGTGCTGGTCTTGTATATCAAAGAAGTGAGGGACACTTCTGTCCCCGCAGGGCCTACGGTCTCCCTGGGAAGACTAGAACATGAGCTGGAAAGGGGATGGAGGGTGGTTGTGGGTATGGGTGCAGAAAGTGCCTGTGTGAGTCCAGCTGTGAGGCAGGAGGGGAAGGACTAGGGAGAAGGAGAGAAAGAGAGGGAGGGGGAAGGGGAGAGGGGGAGGAGGAGGAAGAGAGGAGGGAGGAGGGGGAGAGAGGAAGAGGAGGCAAACAATGCAGGGAGCCAGAGCTGGCGGCATCCCGTCTTTATGCTCTGGTTTTCCGGGTGGCTGGATGCAGGGTCAGGAATATTCATCCAGGCCAGGGCTCCTAGAGGCAGCAGAGCCCAGAGGGGCCCAGCAGGTGTGCCAGAGCCAGGGGGGCCAGCTGCCAAGTCGGAGAGGAACCTGGCTCCCTAGAGAGGCTTTTCCCAAGGTCTGGGCTTCCACGTAGCTCCAGCTAATCACCGCCAAGTGGAATGAGGGCTCCATGAGGCCAGATTTCCCAATTTTCCAGTCCAGAGCTGGATTTCTGTAAATATTTCCATTTTTTAAAGCCTCACTCAGGCCAAATGACGTGTTCCCCTGGGCCAGATCCAGCTGGGTCAGTGTCTGACCTGGTCAGTTTGCTCCGAAAAGAGTATGACCTTTGGGGTCAGGTGAGTTGAGTTTGCATCTCAGCGGCCTGGAGGGTCCAGGACAAGTGATTTAATCTCTGAGCCTGTTTTCTTATCTTCAAGATGTGGATCAGAATGGCCGTCTCATAGGGTGGTGATGGGATTAAAGATAGCCCTTGCTAGAATCTTCCTCCAGGGAACTAGCACACAGTAAGTTATCAAACATTATCAGGCCCTTTTATCTGCCGCCTGCTCTCCCCAGGCCAGATTTCTTAGACTCACCCTCTTTGACATCTTTCTTCTTAGAAACCATCTCCTGGTTTTAGGATGAAGACACGGATAGTCTGTTACTTTGGTTCTGGGATTGACTGGATTGGAGCTTACTGGCCTGCTGGGTTTGAGGACAAGGCTTTCTTCCCCAAAGGGAAGGAAAAAAGTATGAGACACATCGTGCAAGTATCCCACCTCCCCACTCTGTCTGAAACTGATGCTCAGAGGAAGGGAAGGGCTTGCCAAGGCCACCTGGCAAGTTAGTGGCAGAACTAAGTTTAGATGGGCAGTTTCGCAGCTTCCAGCACCGGGTGCTCTGTACCCCTTCTCTCAGCTACGGAGGGGTCTCCAGAATTAGGGGGAGTTCAGGGAGGGCCCAGTTTCTCTCCCAGAATCTGCCTGCAATGCAGGAGGCCTGGGTTCAATCCCTGGGTTGGGAAGATCCCCTGCAGAAAGGAATGGCAATCCACTCTGGTATGTTTGCCTAGAGAATTCCATGGACAGAGGAGCCTGATGGGTCACAGTCCAGGGGGTCACAAAGAGTCTGACACGGCTGAGCGACTAATACACACACACAGGCAAGCCGGAGCTGGGCAGGACAGCACATGGGCAGGGACCAGCCTGAGTCACTGCTGGCCCCCGCCCTCCCGGCCTTGTCTGTTTCCATCCTGACATTTTGCATCATCACCTCTCCAGGCACATTCTTTCCCTCCATCTCCTCAGCTGGAGTGTACGCTAGTTCAGAGCGAGGACCTTGCCTTAATTAGCCAGCTCAGTACTTCCTGGGACAAACCAAGCACCTGAGACTTAGTGGATGTGCTTTGAAAGCTGGCCGAGGAACTTCCCTGGTGGTCCAGTGGATAAGAATACAGCTGTCAATGCAGGGGACACAGATTCCATCCCTGCTTTGGGAAGATTCCACATGCCATGGGACAACTAAGCCCGTGAGCTGAAACTACTGAAGCCCATGCACCCTAGGGCCCATGCTCTGCAACAGAGAAGCCCGAGAACCCCTACTACAGAATAGACCCTGCTTGCTGCAACTAGAGAAAGCCCGTACTTAGCAACGAAGACGCAGCACAACCACAAATAAAATAAATTAATGGATTAAATAAATAAAAATTAAAAAAATAAAGAAAGCTGGCTGAGCGGAATCAAATGGAGAAAGAGGAACTGACCTTCTGTCTACCAAAGTAGCTAAAACAATTTTAAAACAATACCACCAAATGCTGGAAAGGCAGCGGTGAGAATGATACACTCAACCATGGTGGGTAGCATCACTATTTCTTATTTTTAGGAAGCAATTGCACAACACATAAGACATACTTTACAAGTGCTTATGCCTCTTGACCTAGAAATTCTGCTTCTGGGAATATGCAGATGACTTCTGTTTCCTTTCCTCTCTCTGGCTCCACTTTCTGAAGAACCTTTTCCTTTTTTTCTCCCTCTGTGAATAAGAAGAGAGAATTCTTGAAGCACTTTTGCTATTCTTGTCCAAGCTTCTTTTAAAGGAACATTAACTTATGAGCAAGTTGGGCACTTTTAAGCCCATTAACATTGGAAACACATGACCACGGCTCTGTTGTCCTAGAAGCCACACTGGGCCAGCAGGGCTGTTGTTGTTCTGGGGCTGCCCTTGTGCTCATGGAGGGGTCAGCCGCATTTGCTTACGTCACCCCCCTGCCACTCCCTCTCTCTACCCTCCCTTCTGTCTTGTGAAATTTCCTAGCAGATGAGAGCCTGGAAGGAATCAGCTGAAAGGGGCCCAAGATGGATTCACTCCTTAGGGAACTGGTTTCCAGGGATGGCTGTCTGGGATGGAGAGAGGTAGACTGTGTAAGTATCAGGGACCCTGAAGGAGGCAGGTATAGATAGAAGGACCAGAAGTATATTTGCAAATGGTTCCATAGGGCACTGGAATAAAGCCTGCCCTGAAATAGACTTGCCAGCCAGACAAGAACCCAGTGAGGGATCCAAAGAGTAGTTCAAAAGATTTCTGTCCAGCATCGTATTGTCATCTGAGATCCTTTTGTGGAGCTCAGGACAGCTTCTGGTCAGACTGTGTCTTGCAAACAAACAAACAAACACGCTTCTTAGACCCAAAGGAATGTTTTTGTGGGGCCAGATTTTACATTGAAGCAGTCTGGGGGCTCTCCAGTTCCACATCCTACGCTTGATGAAAGCCTGTCTCCTCTCTCCACAAGGACACTGCTCAGATGCATTTACATATAGGGGTACTTATTTCTTTCTGCTTCTTACTTTTCATAAAATGCTATTTCTTTTTCTAAGTACATCTAGTGCTTGCTTCCGATTGCTACAGAGTCTTTTAAAATATACACCGATCACATTCTCCTTAACTTTTCTCAAAGTTAAGGTGACCTAAGCGCCCCATACTACAGACGTTGCTGTGATGGACGCCCTTGGATGTGTACCTTGTGGATTCCTTGTTCGGCTACCACAGAGATGCAGAATCTCTGCCCTCCCCGAGAAATTTACCCATTTGCACGTTGGTACTGGAGAGAATCTCACAGATGGCTTCCAGGTGAGAAGTCTAGGGTCTGAGAATGGAAATGACTTGCCTCTAGTTATCTACCTAATTGGTAGCAGAACCAGAGTTACAGTCTTAGTGTACCTGCTCTTCCTTCCAAGTTCGGAAAATTATAGAAGTGGCAACCAGGTGAAGGGGGAAACCAGGGTATGCACGGATTCCAGGGCAAGGCAGGATCTCAGCTGGATGGCAGGAGGGGGCACGCATGAAAGTCATTTTCCATCCAGCTTCCACTGTCTTATGAAGAAAATGGGAATCTGGCTGATGTTGCCTGTTTGTTGAAGGCAAGGAAGTATGTATATGGCTTTTGTCTTTCTCTCTGAAAAGACAGTAGTGGCAGCAGCAATGTTGTCTCTACAGAGAAGAGCAAAAAGCATGGAGCAGGGGCAGAAGGAAGACAGTGAGGAACAGTCAAGCAAAGCCAGCTGTCCTCCGAGCAGTAAGCATGGTTTCCGATCCATGTGTTACAGCCCCACCTTGAAGCCAAAATTGATTGCGTGTGAGTGACGGCTCAGAAGGATGTCTTCTAGACTATTGTGTCACCAGGAGAGTTGTAGTGAAAATAATCACTCAAACCATAGAGGACTCTGAACTTGTCCAAGGGCCTTATCCCTTATCACTTGATTTCAGGCCAGGGTGTAATCCTACATGCTTAAAAAAATCATAAAGAGATTATGTGCTTATAGTTAAAAATCTGAAAAACAGGCACAATGATAAATATAATAATCCACAGTCCTTAAAGTATTTGTTTTGCACTAAGTATTAGAATATTTGAATCCTACTATACAACAAATGTGTTTTTTCACCTCATGCTTCATTGTCACATTTCCTTTTTACAACTTTGTGGCTCTCCTTTTTATGTTTCACTCTTGACGCCTCTACAAGTGAAGATCTGAATTTATTTAATTTTCTAAGTAGTTAATCAATTGCCCAGCACCAATGAGTAAATTTTCCTTTCTCTATTGATAGGACTTATCACTGGATCATCTACTGACTACTTATGTACCTAGCATGTTTATATCCTGAGGTCTGCTTTTAAGGATCTTTTTTTTCTTCCACTGGCCTATTTAGTGCTATTCTGAGATGATGACCATACCATTTTATAGTGATTATAAATTTGAATTACATTATAATTTTTATAGGAAAAGTTTCCTTCATTATACTTAATCCTCAAAACCTTCTTGACTAGACTTACCTTTTCATTTCTCAGATGGAACTGAAAATAGAAGTTTAGAATAACTTGATTAAGGCCTAGATTCCATAGTTGTTTTCTTCTTTAATTGCATTAAACATACATCATTTGGGGGAAGAATGAGCATCATTACAGTAGCTGTCTTCTACTCTGGGAACATGCTGTATGAGAGCATTTAGTCAAATTTTTATATCTCTGAAATGTTTTCTCTGTTTCTTCATGTTATTCTGCACATTTATGGCTTCCCTGGTAGCCCAGCTGGTAAAGAATCGGCCTGCAGTGCTGGGGACCTGGGTTCGATCCCTGGGTTGGGAAGATCCCCTGGGGAAGGGAACAGCTGCCCACTCCAGTGTTCTGGCCTGGAGAATTCCATGGACTGTATAGTTCGTGGGGTCGCAAAGAGTCAGACATGACTGAGCGGCTTTCACTTTCAATTCACATTTACAATATTTTCAGCTGTTGTGAATGGGATCTTGCTTTCCAAATGTAATAAATAGTCCTGTTAGTTCTTGTTGGTACATATAAAATGTGATTTTATATATATATATATATTTATTTATTTATTTTACATTTAGTTATTTATTACTAGCTCTAATAGATTTTACATTTGTTTATCTTTGGTTGCTCTGGGTCTTTGTTGCTACTCTCAGGCTTTATCTCGTTGCAGTGAGCTGTAGCTACTCTTCGCTGCAGTGTTCTGGCTTCTCACTGCGATGGCCTCTCTTGCTGCAGGGCACGGTCTCTGGCCAGGCAGGCTTCAGCAGTTGGGGTGCGTGGATTCAGTAGTTGTGGCTCATGGGCTTAGTTGCTCGTCTGCCTGTGGGATCTTCCTCAACCAGGGATTGAATCAGTGTCCCCTCCCTCAGCAGGCAGATTCTCATCCAGCGCACCATCAGGGAAGTCCCTAATAGGATTCTAGTTTTTTTTTTTTTTCCTTTGAGAAGTTTTTTAGGTAGGCAATTGTGCCATCTATTAATTGCATCTGCTCCTTTCCAATAGCTACACCTCATAGCTTTTCCTGTCTTACTGTATCTGTGAAGTCTCACTGACAGTATAAACAATGGGAGTGTTTCAAGAATCACTGTCTTTATTCTATTTTTTTTTTCTGTGCCATGTGACATGCTGGGGGTGGTGGGGAGGCGCTTCCCAGGTGGCACTAGTGATAAAGAACCTGTCTGCCAATGCAGGAGACATGAGAGATGTGGGATCGATCCCTGGGTTGAGCAGATCCCCTGGACGAGGGCATGGCAACCCACTCCAGTATTCTTGCCTGGAGAATCCCCATGGACAGAGGAGCCTGGACCAGTCCATAGGGTCACAAGGTCAGACACGATTTAGCAACTGAATCACCATATCTTCATTTAACAGAATAGGAGACTGAGACTCAGAAAGGTTAAATCACTTGCTCAGAGTCACATCGTTGGTGAATTGCTAAAGTTGTTCAGTTGCTCAGTCGTATCCAACTCTTTGCAACTCCATGGACTGTAGCCCTCCAGGCTCCTCTGTCCATGGGATCTCCCAGGCAGGAATACTAGAGTGGGTTGCCATTTCCTTCTCCAGAGTATCTTTCCAACCCAGGGATCAAACCTGTGTTTCCTGCATTGGCAGGTGGGAAGCCCAAACTGCTAAGGAGATACACTTTTATCTCCTTAAATTATAGGATATTGTGGTCCCATCTCTCATAACTGAGACCCATTCACAGTTTCTCAAGTGGCCAAGCTGTTTGATATCTGCCTGCCATTTATATGCAACTCCTTTTGTTCTGAAGAATCTTTTTTTTTTTAATCTGAAAAACTACATATTTTTCAAAACCCAGAGCAAATATCTGTTCCTCTGTGCGGCTTTCCTCCTTTAGGTTATTGTCACACCTAATATTTATATTACTATATTCTCATTTCATTTTGCAGTGGTACCATTTCCCCAAGTCCCAGCTGCCTCCCAGTGAGGCTTCACCCACCCCCAGTAAGAAGCTGTGTGGCCTGGCAGAAAGGGCCACTCTTTGGAGATGACTGGAGCCTAAATCTTAGCTCTGCCCAAACTGGCAGCTGGTCTTTCTTCCGTGGGCCTCTCTTTCCTCTACTGTAAATAGGAATAACATCCCCACCCTCACAAGGCTGTTGGGAAAATCACATGAGGGTAAAACTGTTCACCCAGTACTCAGCACACAGTAAGTGCTCAATAAACATTGCTTTCCCTTCTCCACTCCTCTCCTCTGATGCCCTCTTACCTGTGAATGGACAGGACAGGGGGATTTCTCATACCTGTCTTTCCCCACTAGCACCAAGCACTAGCCAGACTAGCCTGAGTCTCCCTACAACCCTGTAGGCGAGGCAGGGGTTTGTGTGTACCCACTTTATAGATGGAGGAACTAAGACCCTGGGGAGGAAATGGCCTGCCCAAGATCAGAGAGCTCAGTAGCTACAGAACTAGCCCCAGAACCCAAATTCCTTGATCTGATTTCAATTCTATGACGTTGTTTCTCTGGTCTCACAGCAGAGGAATGCCAGAACGGCATTCCTCAACCTGCTCCCTCTTGGAACCACATCAATATGGAGAATTTGAAAGGAAGTTCTAAGGTTAAAAACTCTTCCTTCATTTTGGTGTTTAATTATGTTACGCTTCCTTAGCATGAGGGGTTCATCACCAGGGGTCTCATGTCAACCAGTCCTGGAATTGAACCTGGTTCTGCCACCAGCTAGGGGATGAATATATAGTAATAAGTGATACAGTCAGGAGTTTTCCAAACTTAGCAATATAATCAGTAAGAACAAGGACAGTCACAGCAACACCAATAGTAGTTCTAGTCTTAAGATCTTAACAGGAAGTATTAGGTTGGCCAAAAGTTCATTTGAGCTTTTCTGTAACATCTTGCGCCCAGAAGAACCCACATTTATTTATTTATTTCTGGCTGTGCTGGGTCTTTGTTGCTACACGTGAAATTTCTCTAGTTACAGAGAGCGGGGGCTACTCCCTAGTTATGGCGCACAGGCTTCCCATTGCAGCGTCTTCTGTTATTGCAGAGCATGGGCTCTAGGGCGTGTGCTTCAGTAGTGTGGTGCATGGGTGTAGTTGCTCCTCAGCAGGTAGGATCTTCCCTGAGCAAGGATCGAACCCGCATCCCCCGCATTGGCAGGCAGTTTCTTAACCACTGGACCACCAAATGAACTTTTTGGCCAACCCAATATTTTTATTCCCATTTTACAGGTGAGGAGACCAAAGTACAAAGACAACAGGTAAACTGCCCCAATTTACAGCTATGGAAAATGCAGGCTGCTGGATGCAGAAGCTGCTTTGATTTTTTTGAGGGAATGGCTAGAGTTCAGAGGAAGAGTCAAACCAGTGCCATTCCCAGCCCAGGAAGTCAGTACCCCACTCTGGCCTGTACTTCTGTGAGCACAGAAGAGACACCACGTGCGTATTTCTGTACACGCATGCATGAACCATCTCAGCTTCCCTGACTGCAGAGCCGAGGGCTCCAACGGCAGTGCTTCGTTTGGGCAATGGGAGGAGAGAAGTCAGACTGGGAGGGGAGGTGCCCCACACAGGCAGGGTCTATTACCTCGGTGACCCCCACGACCGTGACCACGTGGACTGGAGTGTGAAACCCCATCTCAGCCACACATCTGAGTGTTTAGGGAGCTGGGGCGCAGCACCAATTCCTGTCAGCCTTTGAGTGACTGCTGCTCCCCTGGGACACTAATTGTTGACATCCCCAGTTTTTTCGTGCTTAAGCAGGGCTGGCTTCAGTGGCCATAAGAAGCCCATCTCAGAGGAATTCCGATGGTGGCGGATGGGAGCTGGCAGGGCTGCGTGCTGACAGTACCTGCCACATCAGTGGGTCTCCCACTGGAAGGGGTGTCAGCATCTCCAGGAGGGCTTGATAAAACCCAGATTCCTGCCCAAGCCCCCCAAGATTTCCTCCTTCAGAAGGCCTGGCGTGCAGCCTGAATATGCACGTGTCTAACAAGTTCCCACGACTGGGCACCAAATAAAGTCCAAATGCTTCTGCCTGGTGTCCAAGGCACTCTGTCAGGTCCCCAGATACACTTACAATATTATCTCCCAAGGACCCCTACAAATATCCATGGCGATTTGCGCTGTTTCTGCAAACTGCTCTAGTATTTCTAGCTTCTACACCTTTGCTTTCTCTGTTCCCTGAAGGGCTAGACTTTCTTTGCCATTTTTGTCTGTTGGGATTATATTCATTCTTTAATTTCAATGCCTTTCCTCTTCTCCATCGTCACAAACAGTTCCCTCTCTCTCGCCTTGGCTTTCTCTCATAACCCCTTATCTGCACCTCTCTAACTACACTAATGACTGACTACTTTGTATCTCAAGGAATTAAGTCTTTATCTTCTTAATAACAACCTCCAACCCCCTTTGTCAGAGAAAGTCTCTTGATTCTCAAAACCATCCTAGGAGATAGGGAAGTGGAGGGTATTATTAGCTCTGTTTAGAAAATGAGGTTCAGAGAGGCCAGGGATCCAGCCCAAGGCCAGCTGTGCTTTATTTCAGGTCTTCCAGGTGGAAAGTCTGCATTCTGCTCTCACCGCTGTCTCCTCCCTCCTCCTGAGGACAAAGATGGGGAGTGCCTTCAAACAGTATTTGTTGTATGAATGGGTGGGATGGGTTGGGATGGACTGGAATCCTTGAGCTGTTTCAGAGTAGGGTCTTACAGGAAAGCCCAGCCCCTGGCTGACAAAATACCCTAAGTCCTTGGTGTCAGAGTACAACCGCCCCGCTTTCCCTTTAGAGGCCAGAAATTGCCAAGAATCTGAACTCGTCTTTGAGCCTGGACCACCCTGACCCAGATTATGCTTGATCTTGGACCAACATCTTCAATTCTGACACCAGTTCTGATGTGTGGGATTTCCCCCCACAACAAGCCATTCTGATACCAGGTAAATGCTTTACAGGTCAACTCAATTCTGATTCTATCTGCCTGGAGTTAGAGTTGAAACATACAGGTTAAATTCTCAGTCCTATGAAATTGCCCCCCTACTCAACTTTGGGTACCAATCACAAGTGCAGGTTGTCACCTGGACTACTGACCAACTGGCTATAAATCAGAGGTTTCTGTGACCCTGCTCCTTGGGTTCAATTAATTTGCTAGAGTTGCTCACAGAATTCAGGGTAACACTTTGCTTTCCAGCTAAGTTGCTTCAGTCATGTCCAACTCTGCAACTCTATGGACTGTGGCCCACCAGGCTCCTCTGTCCACGCGATTCTCCAGTCAAGAATACTGGAGGGGGTCGCCATGCCCTCTCTGAGTAACACTTTACTTACTAGATTTTGTTGTTTAGTCACTACGTCATGTTCAACTCTTTCGCCACCCCATGGACTGTAACCTGCCAGATCCACTGTCCATGAGATTTCTCAGGGGTGGGTTGCCATTTCCTTCTTCAGGGGATCTTTTCAACCCAGGAATTGAACCTACATATCCTGCATTGGCAGGAGGATTCTCTACCACTGAGCCACCTGGGAAGCCCACTCACTAGACTGAAATGGTTAGAACTCAGAATGAAAGGCTAGAGCCCCGGAACAGCCAGAGGGAAGTGATACACCAGGCAAGGAATGGGGAAAGGGTGTGGAGCTCTCTCCAGATCTCCATGTGTTCACCAACCCAGAAGCTCTCTGAAACTCTTCCTGTCATGTTTTTATTGCATAAACTATTTTAATGCAATTATTTATGGAATTCTCCAGGCAAGTATACTGGAGTGGGTAACCATTCCCTTTTCCAGGGGATCTTCATGACCCAGGTATCGAACCTGGATCTCCCACATTGCAGGCAGATTCTTTACCATCTGAGTGACCAGGGAGGCCCCTCCTATAAACTACCATATTGTAAAGGTCCAGTGTGGGTTGGGTAGCCTTCTTCACCTTGTACACCAGTCAAAATACATATCATCTTACTACCTCATCTGTAAAATGGAGTCAATTTCTAGGTAATACAGGTTGTCACGAGAATTAAGTTGGTTAATGCAGATAAAGTACCTGTTATGATACCTGATACTTAGCATTCACATAATAAAAGACAGCAAAATATTATAGTTATCACTGCCCTCACTGAAATCCCAAGAGAAATTAAATTTAAGCAATTAAAAAAAAAAAAAAACCTATCACCAGAGCAAGGGAAGAGAGAGATGGAGAAAGGATGTTTCTTTCTCCATTCTTGACCTGGAAGCCACAGTTCACGGGCCAGAAGTAGTCACACGGCCCCAACCCTTTCCCAAGGGAGGCTGGGACAAGGAGGGGAACATATGGATCATCAGTGAGCACCTAACTACCCCTGCTAAAGGTACTGATCTCCATATGCCAGGGGAGACCAAAACCATTTGGAGACAGTACTGTCTTCTCAAGAAGGTCAACACAGGCAGGCCAGGCCAGATCTGCTCTGGGGTCTGATTAAGAAAGGAGTCATCCCAGGGTGGTGGTGGGGGGCTTCTGAAGGAACCCTTCCTGAGAAACCCCGGGTCACAGATGGTGGTCATGTCCATGAAGAGCCCGCTGCAGAGGCAGCAGTAGAGCTGGGTAAGATGAGAGAGCGGGAGGCAGAGACGAGAAGCAGGGGGAGGTGATGGGGAGGAGTGGAGAAAAAAAGAGCCACGTGGAGCCCCATAGGCCTATCTCAGTGGGATGGGCTGGGGTGGGGTGGGGGGTGGTGCTAGAAGGCAGGCCCTCCCCGCCTCCCTGGAGCTCTGCAGAAGATCTCTGCCTCTGTGGTATCTCAAGGGCCGGGCCTGGGAGGCAGAACCTGACGGGGCCTGTTAGATGCATTACAGACCCAGTGCGGGAAGCTGTTTTGATTAAATTTGGGAGCATAATTGCAGGGTTTGTGCTGTGGTCTCATTATGGCTTTTTTAATCTTGTTAACCTCTCCTCCCCATTTCCCAACCCCCCTCCACTTCCTCCCACAACCGCAGGCTGTGACCTTAGAACAATACCAGGAATATTTTCCGTCTCTCTGTCGTGGCTTTCTCCTGCTCCCCTGATGGGATCTTGGAGGCAGGGCAGAGTGGGGAAGGAAGGGAAGCCCCGGATCGAGGATGTTATGTGGCGGAGGCGCCCGCAGGGCCTCTCAGTTCAGTTCCCACACGTTCAGCACAGCGTTTGGTTTTCTGAGCAACACAAAGGCGACTCAGGCCTGATTTTCACTCTAAGAAGCCCACAGTTCAGGTGGGGAGGTGGAAAGACCGGAGGGACGTGACAGTGTGAGGGAGTGTAGAGAGGGCTTCTGGAGTTCGGGGCAGTAGAGGACCGGGCAGCTTGGAAAGGTGAAGGTGGGGTGAGCGGGTGATGGTCCCCACTGTCCAGGTTGGGGGAAGTGGAAAACAAGTGGCTTGCTTGGCATGGTGTCACTGCAGCACAGGGGCTGTATCAGTCAGGACAGGCTGGTCAGTGGTGCAGTAACAAATAAGCCCCAATGACCTAACACAAGAATGGGGGCTTCTTGTTTGTGGAACGTCTGTCCTGGGTTGGACACAGAAGGATGGCTGTGGGTGGGGGGAGGGAAAGATTAGGGAGATTTTTGTTTGTGCCCAGTGTGGGGGGGGGGTGTGGGGCAGACTGGCACAGGAGGCCATCAGGGTGGGGTGAGGGGGGCTGCTGAATCTCCTGGCCTCAGCCTGCGATGACTGCAGTGGTGTGGCCAGGCACTTGGCTGTGAGCTCCCTGGCAGTTTTGAGCACCAGCCCCTACAGGGGGAGGGGGAAGGACTGTTGCCATGGGAACAGTGTGGGGGTGGGGAATGATCATAATTAAGCAGACAGTTTCTGAGAGGCAGAGTACTGATTTGCAGGGTTAGAGAGCAGGCGCGGGTGGGAAGTGGGGAGGGGAGGGTCCTCATATGCAGGCCCTGTCCCTTCTGCTGTCACTCCCCATCTGGCACCTGTCTGGGTCCCTCATCTTCTCCTTGGCTTCCCTCCCACCTCACGACTCCCAGTCACCGTCTCCAGGGTCGACCTCTTTCCTGCGCTCCCCAAACTTCTCTCCCTGCTGTCTCCTCCAGCACTATACACTTCCAGCCAGCCAGACACCCCAGCAAGAAAGGTGGGCCCCACACCACTCCTACCTTTGTAATCTTGCCCCTTCCTGCCCCCAACCTTGCCATCAGTCACCAGTTCTGCCACTTCCACCGTCTACCTGTCTCTCGACTTTGCTTCCTCCCTTGAACCCTTCTCATCATCGCCTGGGCTCTCTCTCTCCCCTGGGCCAGTGCAGTCCCCTCTGTGCTGGTCTCAGCAGCTGCCCCTTACCCTCCCCCACCCCTGCCTCCACCCCTCAATTCTTGACCCTGAGGCTGGAGTGGTTTATTTTCACAAATCTAGTCGTATGGCTTCCCTGCCTCTTGCCCCTCTCCAGCTCCCTACCATGCCACCCAAGGTCCTCCTCCCTGCTTCTTGCTTCTCTCACCTCTAAGCCCTTGCTTAGAGGTAAAACCCTTGCTTAGAGTTTTACCCAAGGTAAAACTCCTTGCACAGTCAAGATCTTCCTAATACATCATGCTCTCAGACGGCGCTGAGCCCCATGCATCTGTCTCTAGGGCACGTGCCACCTCTTTCAGGGAGCCGAGCTGGGTCTCCCCTTGGAAAGCCATCTCCTCATCCCTTAGCACTTTGCAGGAGTACCCGCTCTCTAGCCTATGTTGCAGTGAGTCACATCCATTGTTTTCTCTGTTCCATTAACTGCCAGCCCCTCCTCAAAAGCAGGACCTGCCTCATTCCGAGTCAGCGTCCCGGTCCAGACCCCGCATGGCTTCCTGAGGGACGGTGTGATGTAGGTGGGCTGGCCTGGGTTCTCTGAGGTTGCTGGAGGGGAAGGGGTCAGGGCAGAGCCCAGGCAATGCAGCGAACGCGTGTTCTGTGGACTCAGAGATCTTTCCATCAGAGGGTGGAGAAGCCCCACGCAGAGAAGAACCAGGTGCCGGCCTGCCCGTGGAAGCACACGCCGGCAGTCCAGCTCACAGAGAGAGAGGAGGCTGAGCTCCCGAGGTGAGGTGAGGTGGGGTGAGGTGACGTGAGGTTTGGGAAAGGTGCTTTTCCCCCAGTGCCATCCTGGCAGCGCAGGGCAGGGTTTCAACAGCCATCTTGGGAAATGCTGGCCTCGAGGGCCGCCAGAGCGTCAGGGACATTCCCCCGGGGTGCAGGGACAAGGGGAAGCCAAGACTTCAGAGTCCCCACCCTGCCACAGAGTATTCGGACCGTCCCTGACCTCCCCTGTCCTTTGAGGCCTCTGTCTCTACCCCTCGGCCTGTCACTTGCCTCAGCAGGGAGAGCCATCTTCCTGGCTTTGGCCCATGCACCTGGAGGCCTGTGCGCTGAGCCGGGCCTGACCCACCTCACGGCCTTTCCTCCAGGAAAATTCACTGAGCTCACCCATCTGCCCCCGCAGCGCTCCCGGCCAGCATGTGGGGTCGAGCTGCTGTTTCCGGGGGCCGCGTGGCTCTCTGCACATTTATGAAACTGAGCTGGGAGTGGCAGGACGAGCCCTGGAGTGGCGTCAGGGCACCTGGTCCCAGGCCCTGCTCTGCTGAAGTCCTGGGTAAGCTACCTCCCTCCTTTGCTTTCAGTCTCCCCATCGGTAGAGTGAAGGGCTTGCACCAGCAACATTGCTGAGCAGAGAAGCCCACTGCAGCCGCAGCCACTGGCCCCTGGGTGGTGAGAGCCTGTGGACCTGGTTATCCCAGAGAGAGTCACGAGCTCCATGGGCCCCTGGCCTGGTGGTTGGCAGAGCCTCTGTCCCCACCAGTGTCCCACATACAGAGTGGCCTGGACCTCCCCAGGCCTGCAGATTTCCAGCCCCAAGGGACTGACTAGGAAAGAAGGACCAAAGGTCACTGGGGCTCCAGAGGCCAACAGCAGAGCAAAGGTTTGAGCCAACTGGCTTGCCTTTGTCAACCCAGGCCAGAGGGAGATGGCAGAGAGCCCTGAGCAACTGGACCAACCAGAGAGGCCTTGAACTCCAGAGACAGGTAGGTCTGGTGCAGGCTGGGCCCCACCATGTATGTAGTTGTATAAGCTTGGGTTGGTTGGTGAAACTCCACCAGGCTCAGATCCCCACCATAAAATGGGGAAGAACAATACAAGGCTGTTGTGAGCACGAAATGATGGTGTGTACTTGGAAGACCTTAGGGCTAGAGTCTGTGCCCAGCACAGGGTGGCTTCTCAAGGCGTCCATGTGCCCCCTCACCCCTATATTCTCCAATCTTCATTGGACACATCTGCCAACCTGGCGCCAGCAAGTTGGGTGAGGCTGTACATCAGGTCGTCCACTCAGCCCCCCAGATGCTGGCTGGGCAAGCTGCAGTCCCAGCACTGTGCTGCACTCAGTCTTCTTGGTGGTCTGGTATGGTCCTTGAGGGTCTGGAGTGGTCCCCTCCTTTAACATGTTGACAGTATGCTAGAGAAACAGAACCGCACTCACACCTACTCAGACCATCAGGAAATACAAATAGTGACCAGTGGAGAATTCTGAACTTGGTGGTCTCATGTGAGCCGTAAGCATCAGATATGGGGTTTGCGGGGAACAGGGCTCAGTCTGGAGGGAAGTGATCAGAGCTGGGAAGAGGTGAGGCTGCAAGCCAGCTGAAGTGAGGGCAGCAGGGCTGGAGGGGACTGGAATGGGACAGACAGGCCATGTAGGCAGACTGCTGAAGCCTGAGGATCTCCAGGACATGGTGAGGTGGGTTACGGGCTGTCAGGGTGAGCGTCTGTGGGTGAACCCTGGGATGATGGGTTCCAGGAGTCCAGATCTCAGAGCTGAGTTTCCCAAATTCAGGCCAGTGGAGGGTGATCTCCTTCTTCCAGTTAGTGGGTGGAAGCCTGATCTTTCAACTTTTGTAAGGATTGGCTGGGATAGGACAAAGCTCCTAGGGGTGACTGTGGTGACTGTACTGGGAGAGGCTGGGAGGATGGGCCAGGAACCCAAGGTGGGGGCTGCATGCATGTGCATGCTCAGTTGCTCAGTCGTGACAGACTCTTGCAACCCCACAGATTGTAGCCCACCAGGCTCTTGTGTCCATGGATTTCCCAGGCAAGAATACTAGAGTGGGTTGCCATTTTCTCCTCCAGCAGATCTTCCTGCCCCAGGGATGGAATCCATGTCTCCTGCATCTTCTGCATTGGCAGGTAGATTCTTTACCTCTGAGCCACCTGGGCTCTGTCCTGGACAAAAACCCAACTCCAGGTCCATCCAACACAGATCTACCCCTTGAGATCATAAAGGCAAAGAAAAATCAGATGGATTATTTATTGGAACACCTACACTGTGCCCAGCCCACGCTCCGCACTTTGCAGCTGGAGGCTTCTTTTCACCTTGCTGGCCCCATTCTCATCAGTTCCCAGATGAGGAAACCGAGGCTCGCGCATCCAGGCCTAAAGTCTCCCAGGGCTTGGTTGGTGGAGCCCTGTTCTCTTCCTTCTGCCCCCGCCGCCTCTCCAGGACTGGAGATTATACACTACAGCTTAGGATATGCTCAGGGGCTCTGGCATTCACCTCCCACATTTGAACTCAGTCTGTCCAAGTTTCAAGACTGGATCTTGTTTCATCACCTGCTGCCTGGAGGGTCACACGAGGGAACACCTGTTACACAAAGAGGGCTTGGCTTCTCAGCCCCACGGTCACCTCCCTGAGGACAGCAGCTCATTCTCACTCCTGGCCTCTCACAGAGCTCGGCACCATCAATTTTCAGAATGACACCGGCAATTAGGATGAGCGGCGGGCAGCTGCCCGACCTGGCTGTGTGTCTGGGAGCCACTGATGAGGTGGGTGCTGACAAAAGTGTGGAGGGAGGGGTAGGGCCTTCTCTCCACCACTGTCTGCCTCCCTGAACTGGAATTGCTCCTCATGGGCCCAGTTCTCAGCGGATGAGAGAGCTGTTCGACAGGAACCTAACAAGAGAAGGCTCTACATGCAGCGCCGGGTGAGTAATTAGACGCTAATTAATTTGCATTTCACAAGAGAGTCAGGGATGTTGAAGGAAAAAAAAGCTGCAAAGATTAAAGGCCTCATGGAGAAGGGAGATCTGGGGGCAGGGAGAGACGATGGTGCAGGCCGAGCTGAGAAGAGAATGCCTGAAGCTGTGAGCACTCGTGGAGCAGGTGCAGACGTGGCAGGACTGAAGACAGGAGGCTGCCTGCAGTGCCCACGACTGCTCCAAACAGCAGCCTGTGCTCACCACCCTGGGTGCAGGGTGAAGACGCTTTTGATCTGTAGCTGGAGTGTGGGGAGGGACGCAGGGCGAGACGGACAGAGATGCGCAGACACAAAGCCCGTCTCAGAGATAGGAGTGAGAGAGAGCTTGAGACATGCACGCTCCAACAGAAAGAAACACACACACATACCCTGGAGACAGAAAAGCCAGGAGGCAGGAGGGGAGGGGAGGAAATCAAAGAAGAAAGTGGGAGGAAGAGAAGGGAAGGAGGTGGGTAAAGAAGGAAAGAAGTCAGGATGTGGGAGGAAGGGGCAGAGGGCTGGCCTCAAACACCAGGAGGGCTCCAGGGAGAGATCTCAGCACCCGGCGTCTCGTCTTCCCTGCTGGTGGTCCCTCTGGAGCAGAGGTTGGGGAGAGTTTTCTGCCAAAGGCTATGTCATAACTGAATAGGCTTTTGGGGGTCATAAAGTTTCTGTTACATGTTCTTTTTCGTAAAAGAGGCAAAAATCATCTTTAGCTCGAAGGACCTATGAAGTCAGGTGGCTACCGGATTTGGTGCCTGGAGTCATCCAACCCCTGGGATGGAGCATGCTTCTCAGATGGACCGTGGGGTCCAAAGCAGTCTGCATTTCTCACAGCTTCCCAGGTGGAGTCTGGGCTACCTGTGCACATGTCCCATTTTGAGTGGGGAGGGTCTTGGCCACTGGGGAGGGTGCGGCTGCTGTTGGCAAGCCATCCAGGCCCCGCTGGGATGCAGCCCTTGCTTGTAGGATGCCTGGGAGTGCCGCACTGTGGTCTGCATGTGCTGGCCCTCCTTCAGGGAAGGCTTCTCTGCCCAGCTTCAGGGAGGGCAGTTAGCAGGTGGCCCCGGGGGGATTTCACTGCAGAGAGCCCCCCAGGTGGAGGTCATGCCCTCCCCAGGGCAGCCGACACCTGGTGACTGAGCCAGATGGAAGTGTTAGGTCTGGGCTGCTCCAGCTGGACAACTCCCTGTGGGGCTGGCTGGGGCTTTGTCAGTTATGCACTGCAATTCGATTCTCCCTCCTGATCCTACTTCCTCCCCGATTCCTTCCCTGGTGTAGATCCTTAGTAAAGATCCAGCATCCCAAACACCCTCTGAGTCTTCTCCGAAAGAACACAACCTGTGACACAGGTGGGCATCTAGGCAAAGGGCAGTGGTGACCACAGGGACAGCATTTGGTACAAGCTGGTCTCACTCAGGGGCAGCAGTAAGTAAAGATAAAGTCACTAAGGCAACCAAGGATGTCCAGGGCAGGGGTCTAAGGCCTCCTAGGGGGAGGAAGCTGGGCAAGGGAAGAGGAAGCACAGTGGGGCAGGGATTGGGTATCTTGGTCTGGCCCTGGCCTTGAGGCTAACATGCTGTGTGGCTTTGGGTGAGTTGCTACTGTTTTCTGAGTCTTTCCTTGCGAGTAAAATAGGCTAGAATCTATGACCCTGGGTGTATTAGTTTCCTAGGGCTGCTATAGCAAATCACCACAAACTTGGGGGCTTAAAACAACAGAAAGCTTTTCTCTCCTAGCTCTGGAGGCCAGAAATCCCAAATGAGTACTACTGGGCCAAGATGAAGGAGTCAGCAGGGCCTCACTCCCTCTGCAGGCTCCAAGGGAGAATCTGTTCCTTGTTTCTTATAGCTTTTGGTGGCTGCCAACATCCCTTGGCTTATGGCCCCATCACTCTGGTCTTCAATGCCAGCACCTTCAAATCTCTCTCTTGTGTCTTCATATTACCTTCTCCTCTGTGTTTGTGTATCAAATCTCCCCCTGTCTCTCTTTTTAAAAAAATCTCATTTATTTTTGGCTGCACTTGGTCTCTGTTGCTGTGTGAGAACTTTCTCTAGTTGCAGTGAGTGGGGGCTACTCTTAGTTGCGGTGCATGGGCATCTCATTGCAGTGGCTTCTCTCATTGCAGAACGTGGACTTTAGGGTGCTCAGACTCAGTAGCAGTGGTGCACTGGTTTGGTTGCCTTATGGCATGTTCAGGATCTTCCTGAACCAGGGATCGAACCTGTGTCCCTGCTTTGGCAAGTGGATTCTTAATCACTGGACCACCAGGGAAGTCCTGCCTGTTCTTTAAAAACACACTTGTGATTGCATTGAAGACCCATCGGATAATCCATGGTAATCTCCCCACCTCGAAGTTCTTAATCATACCTCCGACTATCCTTTTTTTTCAAATAAGGTCACTTTTATACAGAGTTTAGGGGTTAGGACTTGATCTCTTTGGGGCCCATATTCAGCCCTTTGCACCTGCCACTTGTCCTTGTATAGGCTTTGACTCGAGGTCTCCCTTTCTGAGCTGCAGTTCTTTTTTTTTTAATGATTATTTTATTTGTTTAGGCTATGGTGGGTCTTTGTTGCCGTGTGTGGGCTTTCCCTAGTTTCAGGGAGTGGGTGCTCCTCTTCATTGCAATGTGCGGGCTTTGCGTTGCAGTGGCTTCTCTTGTTGCAGAGCAGAGGCTGTAGGCATGAGGGCTCTGGTAGTTGTGGCATGGAGAGTGCCCTTGGGCACGTGGGATCTTCTTGGACCAGGGATTGAACCTGTGTCCCCTGCATTGATAGGTGGATTCTTAACCACTGTGCCACCAGGAGAGTCCTGAGCTGCAGTTCTAGGTGACTGGTCTATACCATTTGCTGTCACAGCGATGGTCTCGTTCTGCCAAAAATTATCTTCGACAAGTATGGATAAGCTGTTCTGCTCACATCAGTAATTTCATTGGCAATCACCCCCTCCACAAATACTATTTACTGAGCACAGACTATACGCATATTTGCATATTATCACTGACTACCACCCGAGGAAGTGAGTTCATTATGCCGTGCAGATAAGGACACCAGGGATGGAGAAATTCAGGAATTCGCCCAGGTTCACAGAGTGGATCTGGGATTCCCCTTTAGCTTGTCTAACTTAAAGGCTGTCTCATCTCCTACCGTATATCTCCTCCCAGGCATAAATAGTGCTTCTCTTTGAAACTATTTACAAAGTGTGGTCCCTTTTGAACTTTGAATCTAGTCTCTTATCAGATCCTACAAACTGCAGACATAACACAGGAAGCGTTGTTCGAGAAAGCTGAAAGTCCAGTTATGAGAGCCCAGGAATGAAGCTCGTTTGGGCTGTGCTTTTGTGAGGTCTGCCATGACGCAGAGCCCAGGCGGAGGCTGGGGAGGGGGTTGTCCCAGACTCCCATCTCAGCTGCGCTTTTATTATTCTTCCAACTGAACTGTCTGGGACTTTGAATATCAGCCCTTGTTCCTGATGAATCCATGGGTTGAACTTCTTGATTACGTTATTTATTCAGCAGCCAATGGGTCACTGCACACTGCTAGACATTGATGCTCATAATGACCCTTTCTCCTGACTTTCATTTCAAGCCCCAGAAAAGCTCTCGACATAAAAAAAGTTGTGTGAGCCTATGGAAGGAAACCACCATGGAAGGATGTTTACAAATGATTCTCTTGTATGTGAGGGTTTCCCAAAGTCCAGAATAGGAAGGAGGACTTGAGAACGTTTCTGTCAAAAGGGAATTGAATTTAAAAACCCAGCATGCAAGCCAACCTTAAGGTAAAAGTGTATTCAGCTGGCCCAAGCACATCTTATTCCTCTGGACAGAAAGATGGGTGGAAACAAATTGTCTAGAAGCAAGGAGCCTTTGCCCAGCTACTGACGAGATGGAATGGGCAGAAGGCAGGAGGGAGCACTGCTGGGCAGGTGGGGCTGGCCACGAGTGTCTCTGCAGACCATACAGAGAGCAAGAACTTAATTTTCAAGGCCACTGGGTAGCTCTGCAAGATTTTAAGCAGAAAAGCCACTTGTTTATGTTCTTTAGAAATATTTTATTGGCTGTGGTAATAATAGACCTAGCAGGGGGGTGAGGAGGGCATGGACTCTTGTCAATAAAGGGATAAGATTGGATTGGAATGAGTCAAATCCAGCCAGCGGTGGCCAGGGAGAGTGCTGGGGGGGAGGATGCCTGCATACCCTGGGTGGATGCTGGGAGCTGCCATGGAGCCATAGAGATGCAGCTGACCAGCAGGACTGCACATGAGGGACCAGAGTGAGAAGGTTTTACTAAGAGAGGAGTCTTGGGGAGGGAGCAGGTTTTTCCTGGTAAGTGCTGGAAAGTGCAAGCTCCCCTCCATCATGTGACAGAATGCTGAAGACAGCATCTGCGCAGGGACACATATTGAGAAAGCGGCAGCAGCCAGGTGCCAATGGGAGAACCTGTAGAAGCTAGCAGTCTCAGTCCAGTTCTGCCCTGACTCCACACGGACTTCTGGCAAGGCCCATTTCCCCCCAAGTTTCCTCATCTGTAGAATACAAGAGTTGGATCATCTCGGGGCTTCCTTGATGGTGGGGGAGGGGAGCACCTCTGAGTCTCTGGAATCAGTGAGCACACCTAGATACATGGGTCTGTTCATCAAGGGGTCAGCAGAGTCACCTGAGAAAGAAGTGACATCTGACCTCTCAGGCCACGCCCATAGCTGGAGCCCAGCTGGTTAGCACTGCTCTTGAAATATGTCAGGGGTGAGCCTCATCTAACCCAACCAGTGTCTGGAAGGTTGAGGCTGGCCACAGGTGTCACACATGTCCCTCCTTGGTGGGTGTGTCTTGATGTCCCCCAGGGGCCTCCCCATACCTCCAGAGTCACCTGTGAGGAGCACCGAGGCTCCTCCCTGCGCCTGAAGGTTCTGGAAGAACCTCCTACCTCCCTGGTTAGCCAGGGCATGGGGCTCCATGCCCTTGCTCTCAGTTTACCCTGCGAACTCTTGCTCATCCTTCAGAGTCCTCAGGCCCTCCTCCAGGATGCCCCACTCAGCCCTGATTTCTCACTGAAACAGGATCCTGTAGGCAAGGTGTCCACACCTCTTTTTGGCCTGTTTTACACTTGTCTGGGATATAGGCACCCTCCTCCACCTCTGTCCCATGAGACTTTCTGGCAGAACTTTTGCCCCTCGGGGTCACCAAGTGCCACCCCCAGTGGTTGGCACTTATTTAGGGCTCAACCAAGTTATCTTCTGTGGCCACCCTTATTTGTGGAATGATCTTCCTGTTTGTGACCTCTGGCTCCTCGCTGGGTCAAGCATGTGTGTTCAGGTGGGAGGTATGGGGGATGGGTGTCTGCCCACTCCCCTGGGGGTTGCTGGGGGGACAGCAGCACAAACGCCGACAGAGCTTGGCACCATTTGCAAAGTGCCTTGTACGCCCCTTCCCACAGGCTCCCAGAAAGACGAATGTGAAACGAGAGCCATCGAAGATTGCACAAAGCCTGTTGGACTCGTGCACGGAATAGAAAGAAATAACCGTGTCTGGAGCACTTTGGAGCAGGCCCCCTGCCAGCTAGCCCCTTGAGAGAGAAGGTTGTGTGTGTTGTGTTGTGTAACCCTGGCCGGCAGGAGCAGTTGTGCCCATTTTACAGATGTGGGGAGAGGACGTGAAAGCTGCCAGCCTCGCTCAAGGTCACAGCCTTGCTCAAGGTCGCAGCGCAGCTCTCTCCGGCTGGCCGCCTCCTGGGGTGAGTGCTGCAGTGTGGGGCGCTGTGTTTCTCTTGGACGGAGCAGATGGTCTTGCGCCCTACCTGCACTAGCTAACCGTATCTCGCCCTCCCACACATCCCGTTTGAAAGTCCAGCCAAGATCCACTTCCCTCCCTGGCTTCCATGCCCCGGTTGGGCCTGAGCCCTCTTTATACAGGACTTGCTCTAAGCTGTTGGGGGCAGGGGCCCGGAGCCTGGCAAGCAAGCTGTTTACTCTGGGAGACGAACTCTTCTTGGGGGCAGGACAGGGGCTCTGGGGCTGGAGCCAAGGAAATCACCACAGCCTGGCCAAGGGGAGGCTTGAGGTGGCCAGAGGAATTTAGAAGTGGCCTCTGATCTCAGGGGAGAGGGCAGCAGGCTGAGAAAGAGGGCAAGCACTGTGATTGAGCTGTGGGAAGGCTGGCCCGAGCCCCAGGGCTGTGCTGATGGGTTGGGGGGAGCGGGCTGCTGGCTGCCGAGGTACCCCCAGACAGGCCGTCAAAGCCAAGCCGACTCCAGGGGGAGGGTGCTTACCCTCTCGGATTGTGGGAATGAGGCTGTTGAGTCAGCCGGCCGGCTGGATACCACCACCAGCACCACCACAGAGGGCTGAAAGCGGGAGAGTGTTCCCTGCCAGGGTCGCAGGATGCCCGGAGTTAACTGGGCTCGTCAGACCCCCTGATCTAGACGTGGCTGCCTCTTGCATCACTGAGCTGAGGCGTACTTGTCAAATATTTGTCATATCTGAGGCTGTCAGCTCTTGAGGGAGTTCGGGCCAGGCACACGCCCCTGTGGATGGGACGCTGGACCCGAGGTTGGGGCCCCAGACTTTGGCAAAAGACAGGCATGGTTGTAAGTCAGAGCAAGTCATTTCATTTTCCCTTTCCTCTCAGTTGTATGGTGGGGATGAAAGGGAGTGTGGGAAAACTTCACATACTGCCCCGCACACAGTAGGGCCTCATGTAGGGGCTGCCTGTTCTAGGCCTTTCCCTGAGGATGGGACCGGCAGTCTGGTCTGGGTCTGCATCATCCACGGCCAGGGCTCCCCTGCAGAGGGCTGGAGTAGGAGCTCTGGGTCACCTCACAACCCCCCAGGGCCCACCACCAGGAATCCTGCCTGCACCTTGGGTGGTGGGCAGGGGGCAGGGGGGGGCCTGGCCCTGCAGGTACAGAGGGCCCCCCTCCCCATGAGCACCAGGAACTCCCGCGGAGCCAACCTGCCCAGGTGTTGTACAACCTGAGACCAGAGGCCCGGACCCTCTCTCCAGGACAAGTGTCAACAAGAAATCTCCCGACTTATCTTGTTCACATTCCAGAGATGCAGTGGCTAGCTCAGAGACTTGGTAACAAGACACCACTCCGGCTGGGCCTGCCAGAGAAGCCGGCAGGTCTTTTATCTGCCATCTCCGCCTCCCAACCTGTACCGTCGGGATGTACCTTCTGCCCACGGGGGCTCTCCAAACCATCTAAGGAGGACGATCCCCCTGAGCTCTTTGCACACTTGGCTAATCCTTGTTAGGCATTGGCCAGTCAGGGGAGGAGCCTCTTGGTGGGAAATGGAACTCAGCAGAGGACCCAACCCCCAGCAGGCACTGGGAGAAGACCCCCACGTGGTTCATTGAGCAGGTCAGATCCTGGGGATGAAAGCAAAGAACGTGAAGCAAAATGTGGTTAGATGGGCCCCACATGTTCTTGGGGGAATCACACACATGTACACACAACCCTCCAAGTTATTTCCTATGATGAGAGGAGAGTGCTGCAGCCATAGAAAACCCAAGCCTCCTTTTATCTGATGGGCCCAGACTGGGCAACGGGCTCACACACAGTCACACAGCAGCTTAATGGCAGGGCATGATTTTTGTTATCTTTTATTTTCCCATGCCATTTCACTGGACAGGTGTCCTCCATACCCCATCTCACTCTGGGCCAACCCGCCCCCACCCCCCTCACCCACTCCTGACCCCCGCCATCCCAGCCCCTAGCTCCAGATGAGGTGTTTGAAATGCTTCAGGGGGTGGGTGGGGGGTGGGGATTGGGGGAAGGGGGTACAGCAGAGGGAGGAGCACGTGGGAGGACCCTGAGGCACAGGGAGCTGATGATGTGAGCCCCACCTGGGTGAACGGGGAGGGGGAAGCGGCAGAGGTGTGGGGGTGGGAATGGCATTCCAGCTTTATGACTTTCTTTTTCAGGATGTGGAACTAGCCAACCATGGGGGCAAATTGCTCGCCCTCAGGCAGGTAAGTCTCAATCCCACATGACTCTGAGGTCCTGAGGCACCAAGAATAGGAGCTTGCTGGGGTGTGGGGAGGGGGCACATGAGAAAACCCACCTCTCCTGCCTCCTGGGTCAGGGCACCAAGGAGGGCTTCCTGGAGGAGGTGGACCTATTTGGGACCTGGAGGAGACCAGGCTTGGTCGGGCACTGCAGGACCCCCTTTCTCAAACTGCTTGGTCACTTCTCAGAGAGGGGAGGAGCCCTTCCCCTCCCCTAGGGAGCTGGCTCATGAGCCCTAGATGAGCTCTCCAGATCTGGGTCAGGAGCAGTGTAGGATGTCACCACAGGCATCTTCCTAGGCTGAGCTAAGCTGCCACCAGGTATGACTAATATGTCTAAGCCTGACATGTCTCAACTGAGTGGTCTCCGCCAGGCGTAGGTGGGCCCTGGGGGAAACAGGGGAGGAGAGGTTGAGCTCCCTGCTGTGACCTGAGAGATTCCTGTGGGGCCAGCCCTCTGAACCCCAGGGAAAATGATAATAGAGCCTTGCTGGCTGTAAAATGATGAAGAGTCTCCCTGAGAGTCTAGAACAACAATAGAGTCTGCCACAGAGCCTGTTTCTTGGGGACCCAGTGGTCAGGGCAATCAATGCACACCCACAGACGCTCTGCACACCTACTGTGCACCGCCATTATCAGGAGATGTGCAGCCCGAAGATGAACCAGAAGCTCAGGATCCAGCGGGGGAGATGACAGAACAGAAAGCAGCATGTTGAGCACTTGAAGAGCATTATTCTCAAGATGCTACAGAAGACGTGCGGTGGGAGAAAGTCATCCTGTTGAGGATGGTAAGGGAAAGTCTTGGCGAGGTGTGAATGTGTGAGATGGGCCTGAACCATCACAGGGAGAATGGACTCTTAGGCCTCTCCTTCTGGGAAGGATCTCCAGGCATCAGCTGATCAGGACCCACCATTCTCAAACTCACACTGAAACACAAAGAGCTTGCTGAAACAGAGCACCTGCCCCCCAACACACACACACACACACATACACACTGAGATTCTGATTCACCAGGGCCGGCTGGAGCCCGGGCATCTGCCCTTCAAACTGGCTCCCAGGCACTGCTGCTGTGGTCTGCAGACCGCACTCTGGGAGCAGTGACCCATTCGCTCCCTCACCATTCCCTGGGTGGGGGCCAGCTCAGGGGTCAGCCCCCTCAGCCCAGTTGTTTCCGGGACTGTCTTTGGTGCTCAGAGACCTTGTGCAGGGGAAGTGAAGGCGTACAAAGTCCTCATCTCCACCTGCTGGGCCAGGCTCTGATGCCCAGAGGTAGAGGGCAAGCTCATGGTGGGTCACCCGTGGGTCAGGGGCCATGACAGAGTCACCTTGAAACTAAGTTTTCTTTTTTAAAAAACTTTTTTTCATGAGTCCTTTCTTTCTAGTTGCCCCAGGTCTGCGTCGCTTCCCAGGGGTATTTTCTAGTTCTGGCGAGTGGGGGTTACTCTTCGTTGCAGTGCTCGGCTTCTCATTGCAGGGGCTTCTCTTGTGTAGCACGGGCCGTAGAGGCTCAATAGTTGTGGCACATGGGCCTAGTTGCTCCACAGCATGTGGAATCCTCCTCGACCAGGGATTGAACCCGTGTCCCCTGCGTTGGTAGGCAGATTCTCAACCACTGTGCCACCAAGGAAGTCCCCAAAACTAAGCTTTCTGACTCCTTGGGGGCCCAGGGACACTATAAGGACAGGGCTGGCAGGGGGGAAACTCTGGGCTCCAACTCCTTGCCTAAAATGCTGGCTAAAGTGCTTCAGAATGGGGTAAAGGAGCTTGGAGACCCAGTTAACAAATGCAGAGATGGCGTGTAGGGCTATGTGTGTGTGTGTGTGTGTGTGTGTGTGGGCGCACACACACGCATGCAGCTCAACAACCATCACAAAAAGAACTAGGGATGTACTTACACCTTAAGTAAGTTTCTACTCCTTTCTGAGTGTCAGTTTCCTCATCTGGAAAAATTAAATGGGTTGAATTAGACAGTTCCTTTTGAGAGAAAGAGGGCTGGGGGAAAGAGGGAGGGAGGCCCTAAGGAGCGTCTTGGTAACAAGGCCATCATTTGATTAGAGCCCAATTTAAAGCCGCTAATAGACATCTGAAATTTTGCAAAGCTGCGCAATTACCAGGCACAGCCTGAGCGGAGCTCTGTCTGTGGGGAGCAGTCCATCTATCAGGGTGTCATCAGCCTCCTCATCTCAGTCCAAAGACCTTGAGTTTGAATAACATTGACCAGAGGAAGCTCCTGACGCAAAACAAAAGGAGCCCTTGGCCCAGCAGCCCTGAGGGGGGCTTCAGAGGCAGTTTCCTTGGGTCCCTACCAGGCTTGAGAGAGAGTTGTCCCCAGGGGTTCTGGGGTGCTGGCAGAAGGCCGACTGCTCTTCTCTCTCCACACCTGTCCCCAGGGCTCTGCCTGCTGACATCAAGTCAATTACAGCATCCTTCTGAGAGGCCGGCAAAGAAAACAAAGGCTCTCAAAGAGGAGAGAAAGACCCCCAGTCAGCACTTGGGCTGTGGAAGCTTCAGGAATAACACTCAAAAGTGTGGGAGCCAGCCTAGACTGGAATCCCAGTTCTACTTCACAAGCTGTGTGACCCTGGACAGTGTACGTAACCTCTCAGTTTTGTTATCTATAAAGACCTCTTTGGTTGGTCCTGGGGATTAGCTAAAATGACAGAAATGAAAGCACTTTGGAGGAACAAAAAATGGAATCCACTGAAGCCTTCAGCTGTGCTGTGTTGTAAATGAAAGCTGCTTAACCAAGAGTGGCATATGGAATCTAAGACATGCATCTGAGTCTCAGCTGTTTACTGTGTGACCCTCAGATACTCACTCAACCTCTCGGAGCCTTGGTGTCATCTGTAAGAGGCAAGTGTTTACGGTATTTTCCCTAGAAGGTTAATGGAAGGAAAATCAGGAAAGAGCCTGTGCAAAGTGCCAGCCTCTCAATAGGCCTCAAAAAGTTACGCTTCACCTATTCCCCAGGCGTCCCTGTTGCAGAGCCAGGGGCGCACGACCATTATCCACAGGTGTGTGTGTGGCTCTGCCACCCTGGGGGCCGGGCCAGGCTGCGGGGCACGGCCAAGCCCTGGATGACCCACAGCAGCCTACCCACCCAGTGGTTAGCTCAGGAAAGCCTCAAATTATACAATTTATGAAACCCAATCCAGTTTTCCGACTGGAACGTGTGATTAGAGAGATTACACATTCACTGTTGCAATTATGGTAATGTTGATGTGTGGACAGATAACTGGCAGCGGGGCTGTTCTGAACCGTCTATTTATAGGTTGAAGATTCTTGCTATCTCAAGGCAGACATATGGGCCATAAAGGCAGGCGACAAAAACAGGAGGGGAGAGCAAAGCTCCCTCGAAATGAAAAGACACGAAAGGAAGCGGTAATTAGGGCTGGGACCGGCTTATGTAAATCAGGTAATACTTTCAAAACAGAGATGAGATCTGGTTTTAATAAAGCGCATTGGAACAAATGGTGGAATAATGACTTAATAAATCTAAATACAAATATTTTGTTCCGTCTCCAAAATGAACAGCCCTGGCATCTGCCGAGCCCGGGCCGGGCGAGGGGGCGGTGCTGTAGTGTTACTGTATTCTTTCACTCCCTCAGCAGGCTCGAAGATTTTAATTTTTAGCCTTCTGCTAAATTACACGGGCTGTCAGTCAACTGTGGGAGATATTTTGAGTAGGGAGATTTATACAAACACACAGAGCACACTCGGAAGGCTCAGCACAATATCTTTTACACCGGCTGGGATGTAAATCATAGGTTGTTCAGAGCCCGAATTACAGCTCTTTCGGAAATAGACTGCGGAGAAATTATTCACCAGGAGGAATTCAGCGGCTTTTTTTTCAGTGCCCCTCCTCGACCCTCATCTTAATCAGAGAAGCTCTCTACTGGTCCTTTTTGGTGCTTTTTCCATCACCGCCCATCCCAACTCTGGTATCTAGAGCAGAAATTGCAAACTCATGACCCATGGACCAAACTGGATCCACAGGTGTGTGTGTGTTTATTGATTGGATCAAGGATGATAGCCCAGAAACAAATCCAGTTTTAAAAGTTAGTTGCAAATACTTTTATTTATTTATGTGGTTGTGCTGGGTCTTTGTTGCTGTGTGTGGACCTTCTCTAGTTGCAGCGAGTGGGGGCTACTCTCTAGTTGAGGTGCGTGGGCCTCTCATTGCCGTGGCTTCTCTTGTGAGCTCAGGCTGCAGAACACAGTGCGCTAGCTGTGACTTGCCTAGGCCTTCCTGCCCCGTGGCATGTGGGATCCTAGTTCCTGGGCCAGGGAACTAGGCCTAACCCAAGTCCCCTGCATTGGCAGGCAAATTCTTAACCCCTGGGCCACCAGGGAAGTCCTGGCAAATATTTTTAAATCATAAGGTTCATCAAAAATGTTATACATCCAACTTCTCTCAATATAGGTCAGAATATCTAGCCAGCCACCTTGGGTTTGCCTTCTGTGGTGACAGTCAGCTGGGGCTGAGGCTGCCCTGCTGTCTCTAGGGGAGTGTAGACTCTCAGATTTTCACTGACCCATCGTCCCCCAGTCCACACCACACCCACTTCAACTTTGGTACCTGCCTGGACTCAAAGGCAATGAGTGTTTTACCCCAGTATAAATTCATTCCCTTTTAGTTATCAGAGTCTGTAGCTCAGGAGATGTTATTGAAAACAGCACACGTTATCGCTCATTCTCAAACCTGTGCCAATTAAATAAGAAAAATGTGGACAATATCTAAAAATATTAACATAAAATGAGTGTCAAAGAGACAGAGGAAGAGAGAGATTATTGATGATCCCTACTTGGGAATGACTGCTCTTTATTTCATTCTGATCTGTTTCATCTGTTCCAATACATGGTAGTTATTTATACTGATGTTCTTAACGACAAAATGAGAAGCTGGTAACTTTATGTCAATGCCCTAGATTTTAATGATCTGTGAAATCCTGAAGACTAGGTAATCCTTGCCCAAATTACCATGTAATTGTAGAACCTCGGAAGCCATCCATCTATCACCCATATATCTTTATATACATCCATTTGTATGTCCTTCCCTCTATCCATCCATTCATATGTATTTATCCATCCCATGACACCTTTGTTGAACTCTCCGTATATACATACATACATCTGCCAGTCCATCCATCCATCATCTATTCATCTATCCAACTACCCCAACCACATAGCCCTCACTTCGGCTAGTCTACAGTCTCCAAGTGGATGTCCAGCAAGACGTCCTATTCTTTGGTCAGGTCTGGCTGACCCAGAATTCTTCCTGTAAAAAATCTGTGTCTCCACAAAAGCACATGTCCCTGTGAGTTCCACACATCTACATGTATGAGGGCTCTGCAGATATCTGAACCTCACTCTCTTGTCAACTCATTTACAAAACTCTCTCCTCCCTCCCCAAAGACCAGCAGTCTTGTCTTCTCCTGGAAAAATTCCCTGGATTCCTTCCATGAATCCTCCTGAAGTAAGCATGGCAGACCTTCTTTTTGGTCAGACTCCCTGTTTTTCCTCAGTATGGTGATTCACTGTGGGCCCTGAGCAGCTCAGAGCTGGGTGGGGCTCTCACTCATCGTGGGTGCTGTTCCTGTGGCCTCATCTGGGGTCTGATGGCCTTTTCTCCCTGAAGATATATAGTGGGTTGCCAGGTCTCCCAAACCACCATGTTATCTCCACACTTTCCATTAATTCCCCACGTGAACCTCAAGAGTGACTGTGGATCCGGCTGGAAAAGTGCTTTTTGAGGTGTCTTTTCCTTTTAGAAAAGATTAAAAATGTCTCCTTCTGCTAATCATTACTTCCAATCACTCACCAGAGCGAAATGGCTGATTTTCCTACATAGAGGGATTCTTAGGTCTAAGCAGGCCTCTCTCCATCCTCTCTTGTCTGGAGGATAATGCCTGATATTTCCCCATTGGCACTTTATTGATTTTATAGAAATTTAATCCTGGTTAGAATATCCATGCCTTTAGAAATAGGGGAGGGAGGATATCACATTATTCCTGGCCATTTATGCCTCATTCGGGGAAACTGAGGTTTTTAAGATCAAGGTTCAACAGGAAGTAAAAGGGAAGTTCCAGTCCTAAATTGGGGTGGGGAAATGGCCAAAGGAGGGCATAATATCAGACTTCACTCTTTGTCTTAAATAAGCTCCCGCATGAAAATCTCATGCTTTTCATTTCCTACTCTACAACCCAAAGGCTTTCTGCATGTTTTGCCTTCCTTGTTGTACTCTAAGCTTCTTAGCTTCTTTTTGCATTCCTCTCTAAGCCTCAGTCAGGCCTGGATACATGTAGGTATTTCTCTCTCCAATACTCCTTGTTTGGGACCAGATGCTCCATGGAGCCTGTAAAACAGAAGTAGCCCTTGTCCCACTAGAGGAAGCACTCTGAGATGGGATGGCATGATGGCAATGATGGTGAGGAGGCCTTCTGTGTGATGGGAGAGGCAAGTGGGAGACAGCAGATGGGCAAGGGGGTATGTGCTGGGGCCAGAAACATTTCCTTTTCTGGGAGATGGAAAATGTTGGAGGAGGAGCCAGAACGTCACTGAGGAGGAAGCAACAGTGGGTGTACCAGGCGAAGGCATGGTTAAAATTTCTGAGCTGAATGGAATTCAGTGATGGGAGTGAGGGAGATGGAAAAGGGAGATGGGAAACAGGGCTTTGTGGTGGCAACAGTGGAATAATTCTGTGTGAAAATGCAGGTTTGAAAAAAAGTAAGTGTTAGTTGCTCAGTTGTGTAGAACTCTTTGTGACTCCATGGACTGTAACCCACCAGGCTCCTGTATCCACAGAATTCTCCAGGCAAGAACACTAGAGTGGGTAGCCATTCCCTTCTCTAGTGGATTTTCCTGACCGAGGGATTGAACCCAAGTCTCCTGCATTGCAGGCAGATTCTTTACCATCTGAGCCACCAGGGAAACAAAACAACAATAATGGCTCTCATATTTCCAGCACTTCCTACATATCAGACTCTGAAAATGTGAAGTGGAAGTGTTATTCACTCAGTCGTGTCCAACTCTTTGCGACCTCATGGACTGTAGCCAGCCAGGCTCCTCTGTCCATAGGATTTTCCAGGCAAGAATATTGGAGTGGGTTGCCATTTCCTTCTCCAGGGGATCTTCCCAACCCAGGGATCAAACCCGGATCTCCTGCATTGCAGGCAGATTCTTTACTGTCTGAGCCATAACTGACTACTTACTACAAATAATCTAATATCAGTTTCCCCAAAGCCACTTACAAGTGACAGGACAAAACTTATTTATTTCCTTGGAAATATTCACAGCCCCCACTGACCCGACTTGTTCCTGATGAAGAGAACTCTGTCTGTGCTCTCTGAGTTTTCTTCCTCCAACCCTCTCCTAAAAAGGATGAATTCTTATTGGAGGGAAGGTAGGGTGGGGAAGAGGAGGAAAGAAGCCCTGTGTAGCTGAGGCTTGTGGGAATATTTCATGACTGCGTGTATGAGATGCTCCAGAGCAACTGGGAAGATGGCAAGAGGACTGAGGAGCGGAGAGGAGGGGGGGATTTGAAAAATATTACTTTGAATTATTTGAGAGTTTCTAGTACAAATGGAATTCTTTGTAAATTATTTTTGAGTGCTAAATAAAACTGGATCACATGGACCCTTGGATTTATAAAGTTTATATAAGTATTTTCGTTTGCAGATGAGGTGAACAGAGCTAGGCGCAGTTAAATAAGCCTGCCACTGATGGTGCTCTTGTTTGCCACACTGTGTGTTCCCCAGGCCTGACTCATAGTCATGTAAAAGTGGAACGGACAAGGGACCATCTCAGTCAGTTGCTGGCTGAGTATAGAGGCTGAGGACTAGAGAAGCGGGGTGGTCACCCAAAGTGAGATATGGAGGACCGGTCAGATGAGAACCTCAGCTTCCTGCCTCCAGCAAGCCTGATCCTCTCTCTTTACTGAGTGTTTACTATGAGGAATACTGTGCTGAGAGCTTTATGACCGACATCTCTTTAAAACCTGACAATCCCCAGAGGCAGGCATTATTATCTCCATTTTACATAGGAAGAAACAGAGTGACTTGTTGGTATTCATACACTTCAGAAAGATCAAGACTGGTATTCGAAACCAGGCCTGTTCGGCTCAAACTTATGCCCTCAACAGCTCTTTCCTCACAACTTGCTTTCATGCTTCAGTTACTGAGATTCTAGAAAGCTTTGTTTCTTTAACTCTGATTTCTTAAACAAAATTATGTTCTATTTATAGTTAGGTCAAACATCTAGGTACAAGAGAAGCATTTTTTCATGCAAAATTTGACATTGTTTACAATTGATGTTGGAGACAAAGAAGAGGGGGAGGTTGGGGTGTAGACACGACAGGGAATCACCTGTTGGGTGAGGTTCCTGAATCAACAGTGCAGAACTGAATAGAGAGAGGCCTCTGGGGGTTTATTTGTTCCCTCTTCTTCCACTGGAATCAAACTGACAAAAATATTCCACCACTGAGGTAGGGTTATTGTTAGCTGCTTTACTCTGGGGACACTGGACACCCATCCTTGCCCACCTGTGCACACACACACATATTTAATTTACTGAGGAGTATTATGTGCAAAACACCCCATAGGCATGTACCTATTGCACATAAACAATTCATTGCCTCATCTCTGAAAGATGTTACAATCCAGCAGAACAAATGGCGTGAGCTCACCAGGGACTTCCAGGTAGGGTGGGAATGGTATGTGCCTCCAGAGATGGGGTGGGGGAAGAGTTCAGAAGACCAAGTCATCCTGTCTGGCCAGAAATCTAGAGAGCTTCCTGGAGGAGGTGAGTCTTCCGAAAGACAGGAATTTCTTGCCTGTCAGAGATGGAAGGAAATAGATAGTTCGATCTAGGGATTCTACGTTTATGTGTATATTGTTCCTCTACAAAATATTCCCTTTTCTATCTTCTGGTTAAAAAGCCTATCAACCAAATTCCTTCAAGTGTGTTTGTTATCCTAAGTTCTCTGATTTCCTCCCATCCTTCGCCTAAGTTTATTGTTGACTCCCTGTGAAATAAATCATAATTGCCTACTGTCACAACATGAGAACCACTTGACAGGCAGTCATCCTGAGATTCTGTCACCGCCCGTCAGCCAGCTGGCTCTGGGGTGGGGGGAGGGAAGGGAAGGAGCCTAGCAGCCAGACTCAGGGTCCCAAGGCTCCAGATCATCTCCCATAATCAGGCCGGATGGCCCCTTCCCACGCATGCCCAGCAGCAGGAGAAGATACGTGTGCTATAATGTTGGTGGGGGGGGGGGTACATTTAAGAACTCCCACTCCTTAAAAAAAAAAATGATATTTCAACAGCCCAGTTTTCATCCTCCTTCTGGCCAATTGGCAGTTTGTAAGTCACCACCACCAGATGACAAATTATTACAGGGAATGATCAATATATTTTTCAGTAGAGCTGGCATTTGGGAAAAACAGACTGACATACAAAGAGACAGTCTTGGAAGCATTAATGTTCAGAGGCTACCGGTTAATCAATAAGTAAATATTTCTTGAGTGCTTATATGGATAAGGGGCAGCATAGTGCAGCGATTAATAAGGCCAACTATGGAGTCTGAAGGGTCTGAGCTTGAATCTTTGATCCACTGCTGGCAACCTGTGATATTGGGCAGGTTCCCTAACTACTATGCACCTCTGTTTTCTTGTCTGTAACATGTGGGCTGACTGCCAGGATTAAACGAGATAATATGCTTAGCACTTAACATGCTTCTGACAGTTCCTAGTACGTGATGTGTGCTCAGGATGTGCTGTTGCTGAGGTTGATGTCATTGTGCTTCAGCTCCGAGGGGAGTTCAAGAGATGACAAGGTTCCTCATTTGCAGAAGTCTAAAACTGAGCTGAAGTGACCAAACACCAACATCACAGAAAATGGCAAAAACTTCAGTTCAGGTCGGAAGTGGCTGATTCTGATTGTGGGAGCAACAGAAGATTTGAAGGCAATTGCTCACTCCATGTGGCTGGATTGATCAGAGAGGCTTCCAGAGGATATGGAAACTCAACAAATGGGCCATAAAAGAAAACATCATCTGAGCTTCTACTACAGGCTGGGTGCTTCCAGAATACCTTCAAGAGAGGTGTGACTTATTCCCATATTACCCACAGGGATCTAAGACTTAGAAAAGTCAAGCCAGAGAGTTAAAAGAAATAGTGGAGGTACTGTTTATGGGGTTTGCTGGATACCTGAGGCTTTGTATGCAGCGTGAGGCTGCAAGGTGCACTGGAAGGCGCGCCCATCAGAGGTGTTTGTGTCATCTTTGAGTCCTCTATCTCTTGCCACCACCTGAGGCAAGTCATCGTCTCCCCAGTCTGAGTTCTTGCAGCAGCTCCCAGCCCTCCCTTTAGCCTTCCATTCTTAGCAGAGCAGTCAGAGTGAGTCCGCTATTGGGTCCTGGTGTACCCAGAAGGATGGGCAAGGATAGTTGGCTGAAGGTGCCAATTGCAAAGAAACCAACAAGGGATGGGCAAACTCCTGGAGCAACTGGGACCCAACAGAGCTGGGATTATGGGGGAGGGGGCAGTCTGTGGCAGGAGCTGTATCCTCAGGGGAAGGACAGGGCCACCACATGGAAGTGAATCATCCTGGCTTTTCTCTCCTTCTCCCCTCTGATCTCCTGTTGCAGTTGCCATTGACTGAACTCTACTGGAAGCCAGAAGGCAAAGGAGCACCTGTGATGCAGTTAAAGGCAAGCTTAGGATGATGTTAAGGAAGCTTGGGCCCCTAGTCTCTCACTGGCCCAAGTCCCTTCCCAGGTTATGTGTCTATAACTTTGTGTCATTTTTCTGGAGCAAGACTCCCCAACTGTTTAAGCTTGACACCTCACAAGGTCTGGATCTGTCCTTACATTAATTATCAGCCTAGCGGGACTCAAAGCCAGGTGGGAAGGTCTAAGTGGTTGCTGGATGAATTTCTAGTTCAGACATTCACTGAAAAGACCCAGTCGTAACTCGTTAGTTCTCTGCCTGAAACCTTCATATCATTGCTCAGCAAGGCTGAGGACCTTGCTGTTCCTCCCAGGCCCTACCTGCTGGCTGCACTGTCTACTTCTCCTGCTGTCCCCCCTGCTCACATGGCCCCAGCCACAGTGGCCTCCTTGATGGCCCCTGCGTGACCCTGACACACTTCTTGGCCCTTGCTCTCCTCGCACCTGGAACTCCTGTCCCCAGAGGTGCCCTTCAAGTCCTGGTCCCAATGTCATCTCCCCAGGTGGCTCTTCCCTGACCTTCGTATTTCAAGTACTCTTTGCCCGCTTGATTTGTCTACAGAGCGCTCATGCTCTGCTAACTATTCTCTACTTTACTTATCTACTTGGTTTTGTATCTCTCTTACTTCATTGAGCTGTCCGCTCCGTGAGGGCAAGGATTTGTTCATTTGACTCACAGCGGAATCCCCGGTGCCTGGAAAAATACCCGGCACATAGCAGGTGCCCAGTAAATAGTAGAGGAACTAGTAGGTTCTCCGTAAGTGCTGGAGCAAATCGTTGGATGAAGGAAGGGCAATCCAACCAAGCATCGAGTGTGATGGGGAAGGCAGGTGTGCAGAAGTAGAATTCTGATGTAGGAGCATCCACACCTCATGAGAGAGAGCACCGCAGAGCAGGCAGGTGGGAAATCAGGGCTCGAGCCCAGGACTTTCTATACCAAAGTCCAGGTCTTTCTATCACACCCATGTTTTCCAGCTTCCCTCACTTTTCAGGGGTAGTACTTGAAGGATAAAGAGCATGTCCACTTGCTCCAGGCAGAGTGGATCTGCTGGATTTCTTTTACACATTAGGTTTCTGAGAATTGTTTTATTTAAAGAATGAGCTCTGGGTTTGAAAAAGATTGAGCCTTCCTTAACACCTCGCCATGTCTTGAAGAGAACACCCCCATGGTGGGAACTTGGCATGAACAAAAGCCTGAGGGTCAGAAAGGAGAGGCAAGTAAAGCCGGCAGGTGTGGAAAGGCCCTGGGAAAACCCACCGGGATGGGGATGCAGGCTGTGTAGGGACGTTGGGTGCCGAGCAGTCTGGACCATGTGCAGAAGACACCAAGGAGTCGGGGCATCTCAAGGAGAGAAGGTGATGAGAGCAGGTGCTGGAGAATGTGGCTGAGCCTGGATATCCAGGCGGGACTAGAGCAGAGAGGGCAGCGACAGTGCCCGGAGGCAGTGAGGATTGCGGAGGGGCTCCAGGAAATAGAGAAGAAAGGGTACGGGCCAACATTTCCCAGGACGATTGTAAGTGGACTTCAAGCCTGTAGAGCAAGCCTTGCTGGGACCGCATCTGGCATCTGCGTTCCCCTTAGCGCTCACCTAGTTTCTCCAGCTCCTGGGTCTCAAGTCAAACAGAGGTAAGAGCGGGGCTGGTACCTGGGTGAGAGGAGTCAGGCACTCACCTCAGTGTAACACTGAAACAGCAGCCCAAACTCAGTATCCAGATAAATAAAACTTTAATGTAATGTTTTTTTTTTTTTTTAATCAGAGTTAAATCTATAATGCAAAAAAATCTGTAATGAAAAGAATACTGAAATTTCAAATGAAGACAGAGATTGGAGGCAACCACAGTGTCCATTGTTAGGTGAATGGATAAAGAAACTGTGGTACATTCAGGCAATGGAATATTGTTGTTGTTGTTTAGTTGCTAAGTCGTGTCTGACCCCATGGACTGCAGCACACCAAGCTTCCCTGTCCTTCACTGTCTCCTGGAGTTTGCTCAAACTCATGTCCATTGAGATGGTCAGTGATGCCATCCAACCACCTCGTCCTCTGTCGCCCCCTTCTCCTCCTGCCCTCAATCTTTCCCAGCATCAGGGGCTTTTTCAATGAGTCAGCTCTTCACATCAGGTGGTCAGAGTATTCAGAGCTAAAAAGAAATGGCTCTCAAGCCAGGAAGACATGGAAGTACCGTAGATGCATAACATTAAGTAAAAAAGTGTGCCTGAAAAGGCTATGTATTATATGATTCCAAATATATGACTTCTAGAAAAGGCAAAACTATGGAGAGAGTAAAAAAAATCAGTTTTCCCAGGACGAGGGTGGGGTGTGTGTGTGGGCGAATTAAGGGGTGAACAGGTGGAACACAGGATTTTTAGGGCTATGAAACTACTGTATATTATGCTAAATGGTGGAATATATGTCATTATTCATTTGTCAAAACCCATAGAATGTAAAACATCAAGAGTAAACCATATGGTAAACTAGGGACTTTAATGCTAAAGTTTCAATACTGATTCATGAGTTATAACATACACACCACATTAATGTAACATTAATGTAAGTAATTGGGTACTGGACATGGAACAAGAGACTGGTTCCAAATGGTGAAAGGAGTACATCAAGGCTGTATATTGTCACCCTGCTTATCTAACTTATATGCAGAGTACATAATGAGAAATGCTGGGCTGGATGAAGCACAAGCTGAAATCAAGATTGCCAGGAGAAATATCAATAACCTCAGATATGCAGATGACACCACATTTATGGCATAAAGCAAAGAAGAACTAAAGAGCCTCTTGATGAAAGTGAAAGAGGAGAGTGAAAAAGTAGGTTTAAAACTCAACATTCAGAAAACTAAGATCATGGCAACTGGTCTCATCACTTCATGGCAAATAGATGGGAAAACAATGGAAACAGTGAGAGACTTTATTTTTTTGGGCTCCTTAATCACTGCAGATGGTGATTGCAGCCATGAAATTAAAAGACACTTGCTCCTTGGAAGAAAAGTTATGACCAACCTAGACAGCATATTAAAAGGCAGAGACATTACTTGGCTGACAAAGATCTGTCTAGCCAAAGCTATGGTTTTTCCAGTAGTCATGTATGGATGTGAGAGTTGGACTATAAAGAAAGCTGAGCGCCAAGGAATTGATGCTTTTGAACTGTGGTGTTGGAGAAGACTCTTGAGAGTCCCTTGGTCAGCAAGGAGATCCAACCAGTCCATCCTAAAGGAAATCAGTCCTGAATATTCATTGGAAGGATTGATGCTGAAGCTGAAACTCCAATACTTTGGCCACCTGATGTGAAGAACTGACTCATTTGAAAAGACTCTGATAAAAAAAAAAAGAAAAAAAAAAAAAAAGAAAAGACTCTGATGCTGGGAAAGATTGAAGGTGGGAAGAGAAGAGACGACAGAGGATGAGATGGTTGGATGGCATCACTGGCTCAATGGACATGAGTTTGAGTAAACTCTGGGAGTTGGTGATGGACAGGGAGGCCTGGCATGCTGCAGTCCATGGGGTCACAAAGAGTCGGATATGACTGAGCGATTGAACTGAACTGAACTGAGCTGGGGAAACCACAGAGAGAGAGGGGAGTATGTGGGAATTCTATACTTCCCACTCAGTTTTTCTATAAATCTAGAACTGTTGTAAAAGTGAAGACTATTAATTGAAAAAAAATCAAAATTGAAGCAAACAATTCTATAATGAACAAAATATAAAACTTCAAAATAAAAGCAGGACCTTTAGGCATGGCTGAGGGTGAGGTGACAGAGGCATCATTTTCAGGGCTGTGCAAGTCCAGTATTCCACACTCTCTGAGCTGGAATAGTCTTTAGAAGTCACCTTTTATTTTTAAAAGTTACTCTGCATTTATTTATTATTTTTGGCTGCACTGGGTCTTCATTGCTGCTTGTGGGCTTTCTCTGATTGCTGTGCTTGGGCTTAGTTGCCCTGTGGCCTGTGGAATCTTCCCCGACCAGGGACCGAACCTGTGACCCTGCATTGGCAGGCAGATTCTTAACCACTGGACCACCAAGGAAGTCCTATCCTTGTATTTTTCTGAGGAAGAAACTAAGGGTGACTGGATGAGGTTGCACTTGGCAGTGGGGTGGGTCTGGGAGCAGAACTCAGGGCACGCTCTCAGCCCAGTGTTGGGGAACTGGGCTCCCTGTTGCAGGAGGGCTGACTCACTGTTCTATGCATGCGGTGTGGCAGGGAAGAGGAGGAGGTGGCTGGAGCCTAAAGGACTCCCTGGTCACGAGTGAGCTGACCTTGGGATCTCACCAAAGGTTGGAAGTTTGGTTTATGAGAAGGCCTTCTTCACGTCTCTCTTGGATTATCACACCATTAATGAAGACATGGGACCAGTCCCACAGAAAGCACATGTGGTGAGTGGTTCTTGACATCCTCCTGGGCTCTGCCCAAGCCAGATGCTCCTAGGAAAAGCACCAAACCTGCTCAGAGATCCCTGCCTCACCCCGCCGGGAGCCCTCCTGCTTTCAGATGGGCCGATGAGCAGTGGACACGCTCCCTACTTGAAGCTCACTTAGAGTACTCTTATAGCAGACGCCTTGCCTCAAGTAGGCCTTGGATGTTCCCGGACTCATGTGGGTTTCCTCTCCCCTCCGCCCTCCAGGCCTGTCCCAGCCAGACTCCAATGCCTGGACACTCTCCACCCCACACATGCAGCCTCAGAAGTGGGTGGGACTTGGAGAGGGGGGCAGTGGGGCCTGAACTTGACCTCTGAGGGCCAGAAAGCCGAGACAGGAGGGCACACGTGGGTGGAGTCACATCAGAGTCCCTGGGAGCTGGTGAGGTGGGGCCTGGGGTCGAGGGCTCATTCTGCAGGACTGTCTGCAGGCATTCAGGCCTCTGCTCCCTCCAGTTGAGGTGAATGTGAGCTCGGAGAGCATCACACAGCAGGCGCAGCCAATGCCTAGAGGAGGACAGGAGGGTCAGAAAGCTCAGGAACAATGCTACAGCTGGACTCTGATAGCACACTGTCCTAAGAAGCCAAATTTGGAAGACCCCACATCTGCAGAGCCAGTGTGGATTCACAGGGATGTCAGAGGAGGGGAGGGCACAGGACCAGGGGGAGGGGAAGGGGTGGATCCAGGGCCTCCTCTTGAGAGAGGTTGATGGATGCTCTCTGGCTCTGGAGATAACAGATGATTCTAGAGGTAAAGAGCCAAATATGAAAATGAGCATCAGACAAGAGGTGGGAGGGGCCGAGGAGGAAGGATGGCTGAAGGCCTCTCTCAGAGGGAAGGTGCAGTAGGAGCTGATGCGCGGAGCAGGATTCTCGCCTGAGACCAGGCTCTGCCCCTCCCGGTCTCCCAGCTGTGAGGCATCCGCTGCTCCAGAGGGCTGTCTCCCTGAAGCCCCTTCTCTAACATTAGCTCAAGTCTGCCTTCTTGCTGACTCAGGGGTTAGGGGGTGGCTCAGCCTTCAGAAGTGTGATTCCAACACTGTTTGTTCAATAGCTCCTAGTGTGGGTACCACTGTAATGGCCATTGGGTGTGATGGCTCGGAAACTGGAGGATGTGTGATTGTCCCCATCGTTAGGACAGAGGCGTGGTGGCCATGGGGTGTGCTGAGCGGGTGGGCTTGAGGTCTGGGAGTTCTGGGTCAAGTGATCTAAGTCCCTATCCCAAACCTGTCTTGGTTTCTGTGAAGGGGTTGAAGCAGATTTTATTTTATAATATACCATCTATGGAGAATGATATTCCTGAGAACACCGCAAACAGCTAAGCCCTACCACGTTGGCCGTGTCTGCTCCAGCATTTCTCACCTCTCCTTCCCTTTCTCATCTCTTCCCTTCCCTGCTGTGGGGTTGAGGGTCCCTGGGCAAACACCGCCCCCCCCACCACTCCCCACCTCAGTTAAAGTCCCCACCTTGCAGATGGCTATTATGTTGACGTTGTGTGAACACTTCTTAGCTCCAACAGCCAAAATTTCTCTAAAGATTGCTGTCTTTTCAACACCCTTTTAGAGGTTGAGGGGCTCCCATGGAAAACCTCCAGCCCAGAAGTTCTTCCATCATTTCTGGGCTGCCCCCTGAGGACAGAGACCACACCCCCTGGGTCTTTTATTTCTTTATTTTTAACTACGCTGGGTCTTCACTGCTGTGCGTGGGCTTTCCCTAGCTGTGGAGAGTGAGGGCTAGTCTCTAGTTGTGGAGCATGAGCTTCTCATTGCAGCTGCAAAGCGCGGGCTTCAGAACACACGGGCTTCAGTAATTGCTGTGTGTGGGCTCCAGAGCGAAGGATCAGTAGTTGAAGGTCCCAGGCCCTAGAGCATGGACTCGGTACTTGTGGCACATGGGCTTAGTAGCCCCGAAGTATGTGGAATCTTCCTGGACCAAGGATCAAACCTGTGTCCCCTGCAATGGCAGACAGATTCTTAACCACTGGACCATCAGGGAAGTCTGTTCCCTGGGTCTTATATCCCCCACCCTGTCCACAGTGGCTAGTGAGTGCATAGTCTGTGCCTCTTGACTTGTGGCTGAATGATTTGGGCTGATGGCCCCTCCTCTGGGCCCCTCCTCCCTCCCACCCCCCAGAGCCTGGCTCTGGGCTGCTGGCCGATTGAGGACAAAGCAGCTAATAAATCAGCCTCAATTCCAATGCCAGCAGCCAGCAGCTCCTAAGTGCCAGCGGCTCCTCCCAGACCTACCTCAGGACTCCCGGGTGACTGATGTCACGGAGCCACCCTCCAGGTTCACCCCTCCCCCTTTCTAGAGGGGGTGTGGCTTTAGTCCTCCAGAGCTCTCAGATGTCTTAATAGAGCGTGTAATGTAAAATTCACACAACCTGTGATCTCACACACCTGGGACCTGGCTCTCAACCCAGCTGTGGTCCAGGGCTGAAGGGCCCACGGGTGTGGTCTGTTAGGGCATGTAGGCTGGCAGAGCCTGAGCGGATCAGAGGTAGGGCAACCAGGAGGGACCCAGAGTCACTGTCAAGAGCCTGAGGCAGGGCAACTGGGAAGGACCCAGGGTCATTGTCATTGTCATGGACCCAGACTAAGATCCAGTACTCCTGGATACCTCTCTAGGGGGGACACTGCTCCATCTCACAGATGGGAAAAGTGAGGTTCAGAGAGGCTGCTCTGCCTGCTCATGGCTTTGCTTAGATACTAAGTCAAAGACTGATTATTCCCCCTAAAACCACCTATCTCCAGGTCACCTTTCTCCCTTCCCATTCCTTCTTCTTGGGTCACGAGGACAAGAGTCACTGAGGCAGTAAGACTGGGTCTGGGGCCCGGTTGTCCTGGCTGGCTATGACACTGAAGGTGATATTCAAGCCTCCCTTTGCTCTCTGGTTCAAGGGAACACTGACCGCTGCCCGCTTTGTCCCACTGGGGTGGTCAGGAGGCTCACAGGAGGTGAGGTGTGTCACTCCAGAGATGCTGCCTAGGCTGGAGGGGACGAGGATTATTGCCACCAGGCTGGCAGGAAGATGCCTGGGCAAGAATGATGTGAGCCTGAAGGGCACAGTGGGCAGACCAGCCTGGCCAGAGTAGGGATGCCTGGGCGCTGTGCTGGACAGCAGCTTTCTGGGTTCTGCCCAGGGAAGGCCTGTGGGCTGGGACCTGAGCACGGCCTAGATTCCGTGGGTTTCCAGGGATGGGTCAGAAGCTGTGATGGACCACAGTGGGGGGACTTGGCCTGTCCCAGCAGCCAACCTAGACCAGCCTTGGAGGACAGGAACCTCTGGGCAGGAAACCTCTGGTGAGAGCTGGTTCATGGGATGTTAGGGCACCATCTGGGGCGACTGGCTGCTCTGGCTTGCCTGGGATGTGGGACTTTTAGTGCTGAAACTGACAGTCCTGGGCTAATTGGGATGGTTGGTCTTTCTAGGACCGATGTTGTCTGGCCATTGTTTCCTTGGAGAGGGAGCACGTGCCGGATTGGGGAGCTGGAGAGTTTGGAAGGGAAATGTTCTTCCCCAGCTGGCCCCTTCCGGCCCTGGCCTTCAGCCCAGCCTCCTGCAGGGAGGGGCCTGTGATCTGATCTCCTTAACTGTGCTGGAGCTGTCTCTGCAGGGGACACAGGGGCTGAAGTTGTTTAGGGGTTCATTCAGAAGGAATTATTAGGAAACACTGCAGCCACCCCTCTAAGCTACAGCCAGCTTTGTTATTTTGGACATTTTATTTTCTATCACCTGCCTCCTGAACCCTGTTTTATGAACTTTAGACCTGGGAGGGGATGAGGGGTGTTATTGATTGGCCTCCTCAACTCTCCAAATGAACACTGAGTGGTATGGATACAGAAAAAAGCACTAGGCCTTAAAACTGGTGCGTGGCCATGGCCACAGGCAACAGGGACAAGTCACACTTGAGAGGCACGCAGTGCAGCTGGGGCCAGGCACACAATAGAGACGTGCGAGTCATCATCATTGTTCTTGCATTGCACTTAGACTCCACGACTTTTAACTTTATTATTTCCTTCCTTCTGCTGCCTTTAGGTTTTGTTTGTTCTTCTTTTAGGAGGTAGGTTAGGTTGTTTAGACCCCATGGCTTTTATTTATTTAATTTATTTGGCTGTGCTGGGTCTTAGTTGAGGCATGTGGGATCTTTAATCTTCATTGTGGCATGCAGGGTCTTTATGTAGCATGGAAAATCTTAGTTGCATCATGTGGGTTCTAGTTCTCTGACCAGAAATCGAACCTGAGCTCCCTGCATTGGGAGTGCAGAGTCTTAGCCACTGGACCACCAGGGAAGTCCCTTTAATTTTTTCTTTTTCTTAAGACCCCACACCCACTTTCTCATGGCTCTCAGACAAACCCTAGAGTGGAGCTGGGATGGGGTTGCCCCATTTAGCAGGTGAAGAAACAGGCTCAGAGAGGGTGGAATAGTGCTTGGAGGGCATGTGAAGAATTAGTGGTGGCCCTGGGTGTCAGCTTGGGTCTCCTGACTCCCGGGTAGGACACCCTGCACTCTGTCTGGCTCTCACTGGGTGGATATGTCAGCGTGGCGTGTGTGTGTGCCTGTGCTGGGAGGAGAAGGGAGACAGAAGGGAGGGAGCTGTTCTTTGAATCCGCAATTAGTATCATATTAAGAAGAAGCCACACCTGGCTCAGAAGGGGCATGGCTAATGTCAGAGCTGTCTGGGCACCAGGAGGAGGCTGTATTGATCTCTGCCCGCAGTAGCCCGCCTGCCTGCATGGGCTTTGGTGTCAGAGGGCCCTGGGTTAGAGTTCTAGATTCTGTCGCTGAGTAGCTCTGTGACCTTGGGGAAGTGACTGCAGCCTGTGGGGCCTCAGTTTCCTCACCTGTAAAGTAGGGTTAATCACATCTATCTTGTGGAGCTGTTGTGAATATTAAAGTATCCAGCACACAGTAGGTTCTCAACACAATAAGTCTCTTACTCCTGCCTCAGGTGTTCCCTCATGGGCTGAACTGAACCCTGCTGGTTCTGGGGCAAGAACAGGATCCTGGCCCTGTGTGGTGGGAGGCAGGCAGTTTATGGCAAGCATTCACCCTTCCATTGGGCTTTAACCCTCAGCAAAGTCCCCGTGAATATTCTGGTCTATCAGCTTAGCCAAGGAGAATTGAGGGAGGGGACATGGATGCTCTTTGACCTGGAACCTCAAAAATAAAAACTGGACTTCCCTGGTGGCGCAGTGGACAAGCCAATTCGAGGGACATGGGTTTGATCCCTGGCCTGGGAAGATTCCACATGTGGTGGAGCAACTAAAGCCTGTGTTCCACAACTCCTGAGCCCTTGTGCTGCAACTACTGAAGCCCGCACGCCTACAGCTGGTGCTCTGCAACAAGAGAAGCCACTCAGTGAGAGGCCTGCTCACCACAACAGAGAGTAGCCCCAGCTCACGGTAACTAGAGAAAGTCTGTGCAACAATGAAGACCCAGTGCAACCAAAAATAAATAAGTAAAAAAAATAAATCTCATTAAAAAGTTGCCTTAGCCTATCCCAGGGTGTCCTCAGCAAGAAGATAGTATCATTGGTCTAGATTCCCTCCTTCCTGCAAAGCTCTGGGTTTATCTGCTGATGGGACGTGGAGTCTCCCTTTCCATTGCCTGCTTCCTCTACATGACACACGGCCCCTCTGCCCAAAGGGGGAGAATCCTGGATTCTGAAGTAGCAAAGTCCAGCTGCAGTAACGATCCATTAGGCAGATGAAAAGACATTTTTCTTCACCGTGGTTACACTGCCTGCCCCAGACAACACACTCATTACAGTTCTATCTCATTCAGCTCACCTAGAGAATAAAATTAGAAATCAAGTCAACTCCCTCGAGTCTTGTTATATCAATCTGACTTACACAAAACAGGCCAGACAGAGTGCGAGCTTTCCATAAAATTAGGCTGTGTCCCCAGGGGCTGCCTTGAAGCTACCCAACGTTTCAGAAAACTGCCAGGCGCCCTTTTGCATAATTTATCAATTACACACAATTCAATTCATTGCAGGCAGAGGCAGGAGACGATGACTTGGGCAGAAGGGGACCCTGAAAGTAGCATGTGCTGGGAAGAGGAAACCCCATTTCTAATCTCCTCTCCCATGCTGACTAGATGAATGAGCTCAGACAAATCTTTCACTCTCAGGGGACCCCACTTTCCCCAAACATTTAGACTGGGACAACTAACTGTCCTTTAGGTAATTCTTGAATTTGTTTGAAATTTGTTTGCTGAAGTTCTCTGTTGGTGGTATCCGAACACGGTGGTGGGTGGAGAAAGACAGGTTCAGAGCTTGGGACCTGCTTGGCAGTGCTGGGACATTGAGAGGCTAAGGTTCGCACAAGGGCTGTGGATGACCAGATGGCCAGACAGAGGTCTGCTTTTCAGATTTGCCTGGTTCCTCTCTCACTTGTAATGCCTCCCTTTCCATCAGGCTGCCATGTTAACTACACCTCTATTTGATTTCAGGAGATGACTGCAACTCCCTAGGGGAGGAGGCGGGGCTTCCATGAGCAATGGTGCTTTACTGACGGGTGCCCAGGGAGTGGGAGTGATGCTGGCCAGGGCCACTGATATCAAGGGTCATTGGTCCAGTGCCTTCTCCCCACCCCCACTATCTAATCCCTCCCTCTATTCCTTCTGCTCCCAATCCCCCTCTGCCCCATAGCATACTTTTTTTATGGTATTACTTAATATTATTTGTTATACTCGCCTACCTGCTTCCCCAAAGGCAGAGAAGGGGCTGTTTCCCTAGATTTCCCAGGTATTCGGTCAAAGGCCTGCCCCCATCAATGGATGCTCAGGTCATGTTGTTGGATGAAGGAATAAATGAGTGTTGAAGACCAGAGAGTGATGGCTCAGTAATGCAGTTTACTGATCCTGTCCAGAGTTCCTTGCTCTGGGCCCTGACAAGCCATTTGCTTGCCACTGATGTCTGTGCCATGACTTAATTCCCCTCTGCAGGGTCAGATGGACCCCACTGCTGAGTCATTACAGAGGGACAAGATGTCTTTTGCCAGTCTCAGCACCCCCTCAGTATCTCAGAGGCCTGCACTTGGCCATGATGTATGTAGCAACAGGCCCGTCACCTGTGTAGGGCATCCTGCCTTGAAGGAACTGATTGAAACTCCCTGATGGGACAGGTGCGCCCACCCTAAGTTCAAGGAGAGATACCTGAGGCTCAGGTAGGCCATGTGTCTAGTCTAAAGTTCCCAGCTGGGGTGAGGGAGCCCTGGGATTTGAACCTATTCCTAGTTGATCCCACAGTCTACACTCATACTATGAAGCCACGATTTCATGAACATGGTCAAACATTTTTAGAGTGCTGTCTTACCCGCAATCTCTCTTTCATCCTTCCAGAACCATAGGTATAAAGGTAGGTAGGGCAGGGATTGTCAGCCCACTTTAAGGAGGAGACTGATGCTCAGAGAGCAGGGTGACTCACAGGAGGCCACGCAGGTTGTGGCAGAGCTGGGTCCAACCGCACTCCAGACAAGGGATAGAGGTTCAGACAGACTCAGGGACCTGGCTGCAACTCAGAACTAGCAAGCTACTGGCTTTTTTTGTTTGTTTGTTTTGTTTTTGTAAAAGGGCTGAAAAGAATAGGCAAGTATTGCCCCTTAGAGAGGTGTTCCATATGGCAGGGGGATCGCCGGAAGGAGACTTCCTAACTGATCTAAAGACAGGTTGGCCCTGCTGAAATAGAAATTATCTGCCTGGTGAACATTGCCTCAAATAATGAAGCCCCACACTTCCTGGATTGGGGGGTCCACGGGGCAGGGAAAAGGATGAGGTCACAGGGGTCTATATGTTGTCCCCAAACAGGAATGTCAGAAAGGTCACGTGTGGCTCTGGGAGGAGAGGAGCTGGGGCAGCCCCTAGCCTTTTGCTGAGATGATGCCTGCCTGAGGAGGCTCTGGAAGCACCCGCAGAACTGCTTTTGTTCCCGGGGGCTCTGAGCATGCTGATGGGTTTCCGGAGCAGCGCGTGCAGCCGTCACTCAGCCAGGCCCCTCAGGCCTGTGTGTGCAGGAGCCGTAGGGCGGACCACGCGGGGCAGTGCCAGCCCCGCTTTGAGATGTCTGCAGGGCAAATGTCTGCTGCTTTTGTCTGGAAGCAAAACCCTCAGCCACTGTTTCTCCAGCCTCTATGGAAATTAAAGCCAGGAAGCGAAGCGGTGGGTGATTATGGGGTTCAACTTGCTTATTAACAGCCCACAAAGGATTACCATGGGGCTTCTAGGCGAAGCCCACAGAGGCTTGAAAAAGGGCTGCTTCCTGGCTCCGGGCACTGCTCTTTGAAAGCAAAATCTTCAGGCAGAAGAGCTCTGCCTCACTGGCTGGGGGCACCCCACCCCCCAACCCACAGGATGTTCATAGGAGCCAACCATAGAGGGTGGGGCAGGGGTGTGGGGTGGCACAGCCTTCTGTGATCTGCACCTGCAGAGGCTTGTGAGATGAGTAGGGTGAGAAAAACGCCTACCCCTTTATAGTACAGAGTTGGAGTATTTACAATTGTCTTCTTGGAGAGGGAGACCATTTAGGAAAGTTGTTAGAATAGGGTCGGGCAGGGGTCAGCAAACCCACCTGTTGCCTGTTTTTATAAATAAAGTTTTATTGGGCACCATCGCACCCATTCCTTTCTAGATTACCTGGGGCTATGACCGCAGAGTTGAGTAGCTGAGCAAATGCTGGCCCACAAACCATAAAATCTTTTCTATCTGGCCCTTTACAAAGTTTGTCCACTCATAGGTAAGCAAAAGAGTATGTATTTCAGAGTTGACTAGATATGGATTGGAATGCTACTTGTACTTTTGTTCCATCTAATTTTGGACATGTTACTTCCCCTCTGAACCTCAGGCTTTCCATTTGACAAAGAGGGATGAGCATCTATTTAACACATGCTTACAATACTGTGTTTGCTTGGCATCAGGCCCTGTTCTAAGTATTTTGTGAACACTAACTCATTTAATGCTCACAACAGCTTTGTGAGGTGGGTTCTCCTATGACCACACCACTCTACAGAAGGGGATGCAGAGATCTGGAGGGGTTAAGTAACTACCAAGGACCTCACAATACTGGGCTTTTGAACACATATGGCATGGCCCCAGAGGCTGTGTTCTTAGCCAGCCTTTGCTAAGATTAAGGAGTAATGGATGAGCAGAACTGAGCCACAGGAGCTGGGGTGCAATAGAGACTCAATATCCATTAGTTCACTCCTCCCTTCATCCTCTTTGCCAAATTATTTGGCTGCCCACCTCTGTCCAGAATTAGGGCCCCAGCCTCGTTGGATCGCAGTCTCTGAGGTCATCCCCTCCTGCCTTTGCCAAAGTCCAGTATCATGAATGCTGCTTTGGCTTCCTTAGCACGCTGCCCCCCTCCCTTCCTGCTACCATCTCCCTCCCACTGTTTGGTTAATAATAACATATCATGTTCTGTCTCAGATGCATATCAGTTTTGTGTAATTATTGATGGAGAAATAGACAGATGATTCTCTGCTTGGACCGTTTTCACAGGCACCCATACCTATTACTTAGCATCCTTCTCTTCCCTCCGCTAATAACACTGTCCACTTTAGAACCTGGGGCCTTGATTTATTAGGTAATTTGTTTCTCCTCTGTGGCTTGGGCCTGCCTGTCATCAATAAAATAGGATGATGGAAGCACAAGCTATAGACACCAGACATTAAAAACTAGGCAAATATTACCCATTTCAGCTCCTTGTCCAGCCACAGCCAATCCTCTGCTTGTTGGAGGAGAGGAAAAAGATTACAGAGGGATGCCTGAAGCCTGATTCTCACAAAATAACTCTTTGAAAATGGGGCTGGTTGCCCTGCTGTTTCGTGCTTTTGGGAAAACGAATCAGAAAAACACATGCATATGAAAGCACACACACTTGTGTGCTTGCACACACACACAGTAAAAGAATCAAAGATCCCGTCCAAAGAGATTGAGTAAACTGTAGAGGGAAAAGGACTGAACTGGATGCCAGGAGGCTTGGCTTCCCACTCTGGCTTTGCCACACTCTTTAAATGGGGGAGTGGAGGGCAAGTCATCTCATCTCTCTGGGCCTGAATTGCCTCATTTGTCAGACAAAGAGGGGGATTAGATGGGCTCCAAGTGGCCTTCCAGCCTTCACCTGCTGAAATGCAGCCAAGGTTACACAGAATATCATAGGCAGAGTTGCAAACTGAACCTTTGCTGTTTAAATGGGTGCTTTGAGCACTCCACCATGCCGTTCCCATCGATCACAATTGTCATAAAAAATGATCAGTCTCTTCACCATCAATAGCCTTATCACAATCATTGAAATAATATCACCGATAAATACTCTTTAATTGCACCATCATGAGAATCATCAATGCCATTATCTCCAGGAACATCTCACCCCCATCACCATCATCATCACGCTCATTTCGCTGCCTATTTTCTCTATGCGAGGCTTCACATGCAGGATGTGATTTCATCCTGACAGCAATCCTAGAAAATAGGCACCCTTAAAATTATCCTCATTGAATAGATGAGGCAACTGAGGCTCCAAGTGGCACACTGTGGTAAATGCCAGACTTTGGATTTGAAGTAGGGTCTCTTTGGCTCCAAAATAAGCTTTCAGCCCCCACGCTACGTATCACCAGCATTGTTATCACAAATATTCTCATCAGTGTCAGCAAAACCATTATCCTCTATATCAGCATCACCGAATCACCCTGCATCATCTTTTGAGTTGTTCCCAGTATCATTGCCAATCAACATTGTTGCTAATGTTACCATCATCAATATCAGAATCAATCTCGCCAATCTCGTTATTGCTAATTTTGTTTTAATATAAATGCCATCATTAATTATTAGCAATATGGTTGTTGTCACTATCATCAATATAGCCCACACTGACGTCATAAATGACATGTATCAGTATCACCAAAATTGTTTTTGGAGTTGTTTCTAATACAGATGTCACTGTTAACATCACGATGGTCACTAGCAATGTTATGGTCACTGTCATCAACCCAGTCCACATCAATATCATAAAAGCAGAATCATCTGAGCCATCACTAACCTTACTATCCACAAAGGATTACTGATACTGCCAACAATATGACCAACATCTTCAGTAGCATCATTGCCAATATCATCATTCCCAGTTCACCATTATTATCCTAATACAACTAAAATAAAAAGTACACATTTTCAATTCAGTGGACTTCACAGATGTCAGTCTGCTTACCATTGTAATTTGCCATCATCTACTGAGTTCCTACTTAAGAGTTGAACTGTATTAGGTCTTCTGTCCCCTGGAACTCTTCTGCCATCCTGTGAGAGATGTAGAAGGCATAAATATTTGTCTCGCCATCACATAACCCAGGCAGATGCTGCCAGGGTCATCAGGAATCTGAGACTTCTACATCTCCAGAGTGAGGTGATTCCTGGTTCAGCAGTTTTAGGCCATTAAATATCCTTAAATTCCACCCATCCTTCCCAGCCAAGTTACCTCCCAGTTCCCTAGTAGTATTCCATCTCTTACTTCCTTGTGCTTCTACTGACTGTTGTTTTAATCCAGTTACAACATTTATTGCCCAGCTTTTGTTCTAGTATGTGTGTGTCTGTCTCCTTCCTAGCATGTAAGTTCCTGGAGGTGGGACCAGGTTTTTCCCATACCCCTTACAGGTTTTACACCAAATGTTCTCAATATACATGTCTGGAGAATTAAAGGAGAAAGTTGGCTGGTCCACAAAAATCATGTGATGAAGTGTAAAGAACATCAGACTGCAAACCAAGACATCTGGAGTTTAGTCTGAATTGTCCCTAACTGTGCAACCTTGGCTCACCCATTTCCCCCTCTCCCCTTCTTTCTTCCATCTCCAAACTAAAGGGTTCTGGGGCTCTATCTCCCAAATAGACTCTCAGACCACCCTTTCCTCACCCCTTTTCTGCCGTTGCCTACTTCAAACCCCACATTGCTGGCTTGAACCACTGTGGATATTTGTTAAATGGTCTTTCGGCTTCTACTCTACCCCTGTGAGGGGGCCAGAGAGCGCTCTTTTTAAAAATTCTTATTTATTTATTTAATTTATTTTTTGGCCACATTGGGTCTTTGTTGCTGCCTGTGGGCTTTCTCTAGTTCCGGCAAGTGGGGGCTACTCTCTAGTTGCAGGGCAGTGCCTCTCGTTGCGGTGACTTCCCTTGATGGGGAGCACAAGCTCAGCAGTGGTGGTCCTGGGCCTAGTTGCTCTGCAGTGTGTGGGATCTTCCCGGACCAGGAATGGAATTTGTGTCCTCTGCATTGGCAGATGGATTCTTAACCACTGGACCACCAGGGAAGTCCCAGAATGGTCTTTTAAAATCAGTTTCCATTAGTTCTTTACTCCACAACTCAGCTTCATCCTTCACTTACAGTAACATGCAGCTGCTTCTGTGGTCTGCAGTGGACACTCTCTCTCCCTGGCCGCCGTCTCCTCCCTCACCTCATGCATCATTACCTCACCCCCTGTTCCCAGACACATTGTTCTTCTCGCAGCCTCTTGAAAATCCCGACCTTGTTTCTGATGCGAGGCCTTCACTCTGGCTGGCTCCTCTGCCTGCAGAGTGCTTTCCCTGGAGCCTCACATGGCTGGCCCCAGAACATCATTCAGTTCTCCAACCAAGTGTTCCCAGCTCAGAGAGGCTTCCCATGAGCACCCTCTGTGAAACACCCCCTCCAGCAGGCCTCCTCTTCCTGCTGATCCTCCCACTCCACACGTATGCATTGACTGTCTGCTACAGGGCTTCTCAGCTTCAGCACTCTTGGTGCTTTGGACTGGGCTGTTCTGGGCTGTGGAGTGGGAGGGGCTGTCCCGTGCATTGTGAGATGCTGAGCAGCATCCCAGGCCTATATTCATTAGCTGCCAGAAGCACCCCTTCCCAACGGTGACAATTGAAAATGACTGCAGAGGACTTCCCCAGTGGGCCAGTGGTTAAAACTCTGTGCTGCCACTTTAGGGGGCACAGGTTTGATCACTGGTCAGGGAACTAAGGGGCATCCCAAGTGGCGCTAGCAGTAAAGAACCTGCCTGACAATGCAGGAGACATAAAAGATATGGGTTCAATCTATGGATTGGAAAGATCCCCTGGAGGCCATAGCAACCCACTCCAGTGTCCTTGCCTGGAGAATCCCATGGTCAGAGGATCCTGGTGGGCTATAGTCCTTAGGGTCGCAAAGAGTTGGACACAACTGAGTGATTTAGCACACATACATGCAGGAAACTAAGATCCTATATGCTGCATGGCATGGTCAAAAAAAAATATATGTAAATGAAATAAAATAAATAAGCTACAGGGCAGGGGTATAAAAGAAATAAAAATAAATGTCTGCAGACATCATCCAGGGTACTCTGGAGATCAGCCCTGGTTGGGAACCACACTCTTCAGAAAGCTTGGGACACACCAGTGAATAAAACAGATCCCATCATCAGCCTCTCCCTGTCCCAATCCTCTGATCTTCATGGGAGGAGACAGACAATGAATGTAATGAAGTAAATTGTGTATATTCTAGAAAATGACAAGTGCTATGGGAAATAATACAGCAGGTCAATGGTGCTGGAACAGGTATAGTTTTAAAGAGGGCTGTTAGGGTAAGCTTTGTCTGAAAGGTCCTTTAGAATGACTTATTTTTTGTTAAATCATTGCATGTATCATGACATAAAATTATATCATAATCTTGTTTACTTGTTTATTGTCTATCTTCTCCCCTAGAAAGTAAGCTCTATGAGGGCCAAAAGTGTTTCTATTCTGTTCAACATTCTATATCCAATACCTAGGACAGTGCTGGGCCCATAATTGTACTTATAAATATGTAGGTCAATTTTAGGGGCTGGGAACATGAGGCAAATAAGAGCTAAGCAGATAGCATTTAGTCCTGACCCTTACTTCCGTGCTCCACCCACAAGCAATACTGAGGCTTTCCCCATGCTAACTGATTTCACTGGTAATGAAGAAGTTCAATAATTTATTTTGTTTGTACTCAGAGATAATTTTAAATACCTAATTCTTTGGGAAGAATATTAGCCTTCTTCTGATCAGGGCTAACCTGACCACAAAGCCTCTTGTCAGGGAAAGTGCCCTGCATCCTGACAAATCACTTTCTACCCTGACATTCTCTTTTTTGGAAGGGAAGGCCAAGTCTCCCTGTCATTGAAGGTGGTCAGGGTGGTCCCCACCACTACCCTATGGCTACTCTACCCTGCAGAAGGGACTCGAGCCCTGGGTGGTGGTGACAGAGGATGAACAATTCAAAGCTTCAGTGATCATCAAAATCACCCAGAGGGTCCCACCCTGAGACTCTGACTTAGTATCCTGGAGAGGCGTGCCAGTCCAGATGATGCCCCATGTGGCTCTTCCAGGGACCAGTGTGAGCAGTGCTACTCTAAAGGATCCACAGCTTCTCTCACGCCCGAGGTTCTGCTGGTCCTTCCTTCCAAGCCCAAGATGCAGCTTTCTAGGCCCTGCCCATTCCTTGTCTTCTGTTAACTTTGGATTTGTCTTCTGCTGACATCTTCCAGGGCCTTGCCTGGGGTCTTAACCATCTCATTTTCCCCTGGTATCCTCCCCTCCTTAAAAAAATAATTCCAGTCTTAGTCACAAAGTAAGGGATTCTTTTCAAAGCCAAAGGTCTATACTGACCTCTGCTGTGAAGGATGTGAGGCCAGGAGACCCTCTGCTCCCAAGGAGGTACCATTTGCATGGAAAGACTGGTGTATGGATTTGGAACCCTAGAGAAGGATCAGAGATATCCTGTAAGGAATTGACAAGCACAGAAGGAAAAGCTGGCTCCTTCCAGGGAAGGCGCACACTTTGTGATGTGGCTGATCTCCAAGGGTTCCAGGGGACGGTGTGATGTGAGCTGAGCTCTATACGATTTTTTAAAAAAAGCAACTATGGGGTTGAACCATATGAAATTGCTGCTATTCAAGCCCTGTTGGCCCACAAAACCTGAAATTTCACATGGCTCAATCTAAGAGGATTACTTTCATGTCTTCTCTGTGTCAGTTATATTATCCTCATTTTGTAGATGAAAAATTGGAGCCCAGAGAGATTAAATAGCCTGTCCAATGACAGAGAGAGAGAGAAACAGGAACCCGCTGATACAACTCCACACCCTTGCTGTAAGGTCTCTCTAGCTTGGTGGGTCTCACACTTTGGAGAAAACATCCAAATCCCTCTGATCACCCGGTCCCCTCCCACAGAGGCCCAGTGTCTTCAGGTGGTGTTGCTGAGAACCTGCATTTCCATCAAGCTCCCAGGGAAGACTTGTGTGGCTTGGTCTATGGCTTACACTTGTCACGTTACTGGTTTAAGTAGACAAGATAGAAGAAGACATCCCTGTAGGGGTAAGGGAAGGTAGAAAGATGGTCAGAGCCTCAGAAGTGGGAGTGGGTATGGATTGAGCCAGCGAGAGCAGGGACAGCAAACCTGAGTGGGGGTGGAGGAAGCAGGTTGGAACCCTGGCTATGGAGGGTATGGAGGGTATCAGGCATGGGCTATCTCCTTCTTTCTGGTCCCCAAGTCTCTACCTCCCACCTTGCCCCATCCAAGGAGGTAGCATCCAACAGCATCAGCCCACAGGAACTCAGAAAGGGTTGTTAGCCTAGATAATTTCCCCAGAGCCACTGATCCCTTCTGTGGAGCATGATAGACCCTATTTCATAAAGAAGACATGAATGGCTGTAATCAGATACAATGTTTGCGACGCTGAACAAAATGAGCAAAGGAAAAAAATATGCAGCCAGGCTATAATTATGGGTGTAATATTTCAGCCCATTAGCAAAAAATATCTCAGAAACCTGCTGCCCCGCCTTCTCAGCTAAAAAATTGGATGCTAAGCTGGTGAAGGCAAACAGAGAGAGCAGAGCACTGAAGCAGAGGCCTAATTAATTGCATATACAGTGGTTTTTTTTTTTTTTTTTTTGGCTGGCAGTGGCTTCTGACAATTCTGGGCCTTTTGCTGCATCAAGTAAAAAGAGATTGTTGTTTTCTAGCAGGGCTGCTCTGAGGACTTCTAGACACTGGTCCCTCTTCCTCAGTCCAGCCCAGCACTAGTCAAGGACATGTGTGTGTGTGTGTGTGTGAAGTCGCTTCAGTCACATCCGACTCTGTGCAACTCTAAGGGCTGTGGCCTGCCAGGCTCCTCTATCCATGAGAATTCCCCAGGCAAGAGTACTGGAGTGGATTGCATGCCCTCCTCCACGGGATCTTCCTGACCCAGGAATCAAACCTGCGTCTCTCATGTCTCTGCAGGGGCAGGCAGGTTCTTTACCTCTAGCACCACCTGGGAAGCCCAGTCAAGGACATGTCACTTACTAAACACTTGGCAAATTTAGGGGTTTTTGTATAATAATAACTATAGTATGTTGTTTGCTACGTACCAGGTACAGTGATAAAGCTTTACAAATTTATCTCATTTTCCCCTTTGGGAGCAAGGTAAAGTGATGCAATGGATATTGTTGACGAACTTCAGGTCTCTTGTCACCATTTTTTTTTAAAGCCCCAGCACCTGTGACTATCTTTGGGTGCCTACTTGTGAGCTCCTGAAGTCATCTCGGCTGAGTACAGAGAGCTCCTAAACCCTGGGGGCTGGGTGTTAGATTGTGACCCAGTCCCCTCAGCTTGCATATCCTCTATGGAACTTTGCAGGAACTCTGCCCCCTGCCTGCCTCCCTCCCTCCGCACCCTGATCCCCTACTCTCTGTGTTCTTCCCTGGAGTTCTTTCTTGATAAATCACTTGCACATTATTCCTTAGCTCCCACTATGCTTCTGAGGGTCGGCCTCAGAGAGGGAGGATTAATTACCACTCTTTTTCCAGGAAGGAAACTGCAGTTGAGAGGGGATTGTAACTCAACTCAGGGAACTCAGTAAGAAATGGGGGACCGGGGTTTGACTCCATGCTTTCTGATCCCATCTGGCCTCCACGTGTAAACGTGGCACATGCCCCCATACCCTAGTCCCTAGTCCCTAGGATCTGTATGCGACTGGGGCAAGTTGCTGGTTCAGCAGCCACCGTCCTAGGTTCTGGAACTGGACAATGTCTGGGTAAATCTGATAATTAGATCCATGCCTTTGTTCCTGGGCCTCTCTAATTACCTGCCTTTTACCTCAGGCTCACCAAACTCTGCAGGGGTCCTGTGTATGCATGTATTCATTTAGTCATTTATTTACTCTTGCAGTCATCTACCCATCTAACCTCATCCATTCAGCTAACCCCACCCATTCATTTAATGCCTACCTTCTATCCATCCATCTGTCCATTCATCCATCCACTCACTCATCCTTCCATGTATTCACCTATCCATTCACGGCCCCCAGTAACATTCTAGCAGGGGACATGGATTTATTCAGAAGTCAATCATCATACCTTGGGATCTGTGCCCCATGGGGGAATGTATAGGATACTAGGGTCTCACAGAAGGGATACCTGACCCAGTCAAACTTCCCAAGGCACCTGAACTGAGATCTGGCAGGTAAATAGTGAACAGAAGAGAGGAATAGGTAGATTGTCCCAGACAGAGAGAAGAGCAGGTATGGTACAATCCAATGGCCAGAGGTGAGTGAGTGTGTGGAAGGTTCTAAGGAATAAAGCACATTCACCGAGCTGATCTTATGTGAGGGGAGGAGGTAAGAGATGAGGCTAGAGTAGCCGGCTGGGGCCAGTTGTGCAGGACATTGCTTTTGAGTAAAAGAGAGGATTGGGAGCAAAGACCTGTGGGTGCCTCCAAAGGGTCTGTGGTGGTGTTGGTTTAGTCGCTCAGTCTTGTCTGACTCTTGTGACCCCATGGACTGTAGCCCTCCAGGCTCCTCTGTCCCTGGGATTCTCCAGGCAAGAATACTGGAGTGGGTTGCCATTTCCTTCTCCAGGGGATCTTCCCAACCCAGGAATCGAACCCAGGTCTCCTGCATTGCAGGCAGATGATTTACCAACTGAGCTACAAGGGAAGCAGTAGGGGAATATCAGGAGCAGGTTTGCATGTTTTAGAAGGTCACTCTGAGAAGAAGGAATGGGAGGAAGGGAGCCGGCAGTAGGACTGTGGTTGGGGAGGGGCTACCATTTGCCAGGGTGGCAGTGCCCCTTGATGCTGATGGAGACAGGGGCTGCTGCTGTTGCCAGGGGAAGGAGAGAAGTGGGGTTTTGTGCCAAGAAGGAGAGGATTAGAAGTGGGTGGGATTTGGTGATTGATTGGGCATGGGAGGCAGGGAGAGGGAAAAGTGAAGGGTGACTGCCTGTTTCCGGCCTGTGTGGTGGGGTGGGCGGAAGTGGAACTGACCATGTCCCAGAGGGGAAGCAGGTGGGTAATGCAGGAGACCTGGGTTTGTTCGCTGGGTCAGGAAGATCCCCTGGAGAAGAGAATGGCTACCCACTCCAGTATTCTTGCCTGGAGAATCCCATGGACAGAGGAGCCTGGCGGGCTACAGTCCATGAGGTTGCAAAGAGTCAGACACGACTGAGTGTCTAAGCACAGGGCATGAGGCTGGAGATTTGGTGCTTAGTTTGGGGCAGGTTGAGTCTGAGAAGCCCCTGGGGCTTTCGAGTAGGGTTGTTCAGAAGATAATTTGATATCTAGGCCTGAAGCCCCAGAGAGAGAGACAGCCCCGGAGAGTAAAGATGTAGGTGAGGGACTTCCCTGGTGGCACAGAGGGTAAGACTCCCTGCTTCCCAGGCAGGCGGCGGGGGTTTGCTCCTTGGTCAGTTCCATATGCCCCGTGGTGATCAAAAAAGATATAAGTATGACCACCACCCCTCGGAGTAGATGGGAAGGGTCAGGGGGTGTGGGGACTGAAAAGGAGTGAGCCCACTGTCTTCTGACAGATACCCCAATGCTGACTGCCTCCCTGAGCAGTGGGCATCTCCCTTCTGGATTCCACTCCACACATGGACCAGCTTCCTCAGCTCACTCCGTTCTCTGGCAAGCACTGGGCGCATGGTCTACCTGCATCAGGTCTTCCTCCCATTGGTCCCTTCCCCCAGAGTCCGCTGGGCAGCAGTTATGTGGGTCATGCCTGGGTGTGTTTCTCTGCTTACTGCAGGACAGCCTCTCCTTCCAGAGGGTTCTTTTGCATGGAGGAAGAAAGAGAGATTGTTCTTCGCTGTGTGGCTGCTCACCAGAGCTGGAGGGGAGTAAGCATGCTTGTATACTTGGAAGCTCAGGGGTCGACCTCCCTCCACCACTGCTTTTAGAAATGTCTTTAATTATTAAATTACTATGGGCACACTGTAAAAAAAATACAGAGCTCAGAAGAGAAACAAATAAATATGATAGACTCCCTGCCCCTCATCCTGCCAGTGTCTCTACTTCACACCCTAGTGACAATTATCTTTTCAGATTTCAAACACACACACACACACACACACACACACACATATATACTATGTCATGCTCATCAATTTGTTTTTTGGGTTTATAAAAATGTACTAGACATATTTCTACACCAAAATGTAAATAGCTCAACTTCCCATTTTTCCTTTTTCCTTTTTACTATAATAATTATACAAGTTTATGGTAGAAGATGTGGAAACTCAGAAAAATATATTAAAAAAAAAAAACCAAAATCTGGCAGCATCCTAAAATTTCATTACTCAAAGATAATGATTAACATTGAGGAAAACACATAAAATTTACTTTCACTGGACAATATTAGAAGAAGAAACTAAAGTTAGCACTATGGAACTTCAAGTAGATTTTTCTTCAAAATAAGAGACATTAATCCTTATGCATTTCTTAACTTTAAGTTAAATTGAGAGGTTTAAGTTGCAATGTTTTATTTTAACTATATGAGTTCTAGTTTCTTTATGATTGCCAGATTAGGAAGAAAATAAACATTTCTCTGGTAAAAACCAAAAGGTACAACTGATCTCTAAACAAACAGACTAAACTCATCTATCTATGCATATATTTTTAAATTAAAAATAATTTTTTTAAAAAGGTAAGCCTACTGTTAGGATAACTTGTCAACATAAATTATTGACATATTCAATCACTTTCAGAAAGAACAAACACATCAGGAGGAAATAATTATCACTTACTCCTGACACAAAACCGCACAGATGATGTGTGAGCCCCACGCATTCAACAGTTACCAGCTTCTTCCCACACTACCTGACCAATGGCAGCTAGGCTCTGTGGAATCAGAAAGCATAATTTCCTACACCTCTTTAATGGCTCAGAATCATGCCACAATTTAGATCACATTTTATCTGGGGTGTGACTTTCATGTACAGTTCATTGCCTTTCCCAGAGTCACTAATTACCTTTCTTAACCTTGTTGCTCAGAAGTGCTGCATGCCTTAATTCCATGACGGCACTTAGCATCCTAGCGTATTCCTCATAGGATTGACTAACACTGTTTTCTTTGAGGTTGTTCTTCACAGACTCTTCTGATGTCTCGTCCTGATTGGAGCTAATTGCTCATTAGGCCAGCTTCACAGCTGTCCTACTGGTATTTCTTTTCGTTGTTCTCCTGGATTAGTTCTATGACTTCTGGAGTCTGTTGTCTTCTTTCTTGGATTCTGTTTTCATTTTGCTGGGGTACATCCTCAAGGAATTTTTTTCAGAAAATGTGGAGTCCCACTCCAGAGCCTGGGAGCAGCAGCCCCGTTCTGGGGGCGGGGGAGGCTAGATGTGAGTGGAGAGGCCGCTTCCTGTTTCTCTGCAGTTTTCCCCAGCTTTGGGTGGTGGCCCCTGTTGGGCTCCAGCTTTCAGTTGGAGGAGGGAGGACCAGGTGGCGTGGAGCACGGCCCCAGGCACCGTCCTCCACCACCCTCAGCCTTGCGGGGAGCTCGCTGCTTCTTGCCTCAGCATGTCTGCCGCTGGGCTCACTTAGCGCTCCAGGGGCAGGCCATCAAGTGCGTGGGGGTGGGAGACCTAGCTACGGGGAAAACTTGCCTACTGATCAGTTATACAAGCAATGCATTTCTTGCAGAATATATCCCCACTGTCATTCTGCTAATGTCATGATAGATGGAAAATCAGTGAATCTGGGCTTATGGGATATAGTTGGTCAAGAAGATTTTGACAGATCATGCCCCCTGTCCTATCTACAAACAGGTGTTTTCTTCATTTGCTTTTTTCTTGTGACATCTGCATCACTGGAAAATGTTCGTGCAAAGTGTTACCTTGAAGTGTGATATCATTGTCCCTACACTGCTATCATCCTGATGGGGGCTAAACTAGATGGAGCGAATGATAAAGCCAGTGATGAGAAGCAGAGGAGAACAAGCCGATTATTGTCACCTATCTGCAGGGTTTACCTATGGCGAAGGAGATCCGGGCTGTGTAATACCTGGAGTGCTTGGCACTCAAGACAGTATTTTTGCTTGTTAGTTTATAATAATGTTTACAATTTAATTGATTTATTTTAATTGGAGGATGATTGCTTTACAATATTCTTTTGATTGCTACCATACATCAACGTGACTCAGCCAAGATATACATATGTTCCCTCCCTCCCACCTCCCATCCCATCTTACCCCTTTAGGTTGGCACAGAGCATGGAATTTGAGCTCCCTGCATCATACAGCACATTTCACAGGCTATCTATTTTACACATGGTAATGTGTAGGTTTCAACGCTACTCTCTCAAATTGTCCCACTCTCTCCTTCCCCTGCCCTATGTCCACAAGTCTGTTCTCTCTGTCTGCATCTCCGCTGCTGCCCTGCAGAAAGGTTCATCAGTCCTCAACATCTTTCTGTATTGCATATATATGTGTTAACATACGCTATTTGTGTTCTTCTTTCTGACTTACTTCATTCTGCGTAATAGGCTCTAGGTTCTTCCATCTCATCAGAATTGAATCAAATGCATTCCTTTCTTATGGCTGAGTAATATTCCACTGTGTATATGTGCCACAACTTCTTTATCCATTCATCTGTCAACGGACATCTGGGTTGCTCCCGTGCCCTAGCTATTGTAAACAGTGCTGTGATGAACAGTGGGGTACATGTATCTTTTTCAGTTATGGTTTTTCTCAGAGTATATGCCCAATAATGGGATTCTTGGGTCATATGGTAGTTTTATTCCTAACTTTTTTAAGGAATCTCCACACACTTCTCCATAGTAGCTGCATCAATTTGCATTCCCACCAACAGAGCAAGAGGGTTTCCTTTCCTGGCATTTATTGTTTATAGATTTTTTTATGATGGCCATTCTGACAGGTGTGAGGTGATACCTCGTTGTAGTTTCAATTTGCATTTCGCTAATAGTGATGTTGGGCATCTTTTCATGTGTTTAGTAGCCATCTGTATGGTCAGGGAAGCCTGGCATGCTATAGTCCATGGGGTCACAAAGAGTAAGACACGGCTTGGCTACTGAACAACAAGAAGACAGTGTTTGATGAAGTTATCTGAGACATCCTCTGCCCACCTCCCGTTAAGAAGAGGAAGAGAAAATGCCTACTGCAAATGTCCAGACCCTCTCCTGCTCTGTCCCCGCCCCTGGGAACCTTTATAAACTTTGCTCAAACCCTGGAGCCTTCACACTGAGTGTCAAATTTTTGTTACATATTAGTTTTTCCATAAAACCATCTTGAACCAATCAGTAATTTCTAGGTTTTGCTTGTTTAAAGTGTGAGGGTTCAAGCTTTCACATTCTATTAGAGTTCAGCCCTAAAATGGCAAACTATCTTAAAGCCTTATTTTTCAAAAGCACTTATTCTTGCTCAGATTAAAAGTTGCCAAAATATCTTGTGAACTAAGTTGCATTGTTGGGCTAAGAACACTGAGCACTGAACCTTTGTCCTTAAGAAGACTGCAGCTTCTAAGCTTAGGAAATGCAGACACTTGCTAACTTAGTTTCAGATATGAAGAGCAGTTCAGCCTCCATGAAACATTGCCATTTAATGCATCATAATTTATTAACTCATGTTCATGACCTAATATTGTACTGTATGTCATAATGCATGAGAGGAACATCTCAGCTCTTTGGATCAATCTCTCTGATTTCACAGTGAGATTTTGTCCATTCCAGCGGAAAGTGGCCCAGGTTCCTATAGGTCCTTGGAATAGTCAAGGAGGGACTTCTACACCTCTAGGGTAGTCTAGGGTCAAATGGCTCCTGTGCAGTAGGAAGAAGTTTTAGGAGAGACTTTCAGCGCCTTACCTCTTAAGCATGAGTGTAGATTCTCTCAGAGGGAGTGAGACAGGCTAGGACCTGGGACCTTTTGCTGCAGTGCTTCAACACTTGCACCTGGACACACCTTTCCTCTAGCAACAAAATACAAAGAAACTCTAAGGGGCTAAAAATAACTGTATGCATGTACAGCTGGGGCCAATTCTGGACAAAAGATACAAAGATACCAAAAACCTAACTGCAACTTTTGAAGAGCTGGGAAAGCAGGGAAAAAGGCAAGCGCCACCCACTCATCCCCATCACAACACCACCTAAAGTGTGGGCAAACCACCTAAGGCACCCCTCCACACTGACCCCTGGACATACCCTCACCCTCACCCTCACCCCATGTAAGGAACAAGTTTGCCTCTCCCCAAGAGGTGTGCCAGCAAAGGAAACTGTTGCTTATTCTAGCTTGTTCTCACTGCAGCAGGGGCCCCAGTAAAACCTTGCTTGGAAAAAAAAGCAGTGTATCAGCTTTGGTGAGATTTTGAACAGAATTTTTATGTGTTCCCTCTGGCAAAGTATCCTTCTCTGGTCGAGGGCACTGGAGTGGAGTTTGTGGAACACTTGTTATTGTTAAAATGTGAAAACACTATTTTGACAAAATATGGAGATAAATTTGTACTAATTAAATTATTGAAAGTGTCATGGGTAAAACTTTTAAAAGGTTAATTTTTGTCAAATACACTAGATGATGAAGAAATGTCCATATTAACAGTAAGTGTTTTCTTAAGCTTTTCTTTTTTTAAACCTGCCCATCCCTTCTGAAATTGGGTATTTAATTCATCTCTGACCCGGTCTTTCTCAGAGTTGCTAACTTAGTAAGTGTTTCTCTTATAGAACCCCTTATTAATGAGTGATATACCTCCTTATATTATAAAATCTTTCTGGATATGCCTTAGAAAAAAATTTTTCGTAGATTAGTAAAAGTACATTCCTATTTTCATGTTAAAAAAGAAAATGTGTATAACATAGGTAGAGTTTGTGTATGTGTATAACATAGGCTAGTAAATTTGAGTCCCTGAATGTTTTGAAATGTCTTCATTATGACCTTGCACTTAAATAAGAGATTGCAACTGAGTTTCCTTTCAGATTGCTGGAGTTACTGTTCAGTTGCCGTCTAGAAAGTTCTATTGTGTAAGAAAAAAATCTAATGCAGGTTGATTGCTATTTATTTTCATATATTTTCCATTTTTTCCTTTAAGAAGGTTTAAGATTTCCTCTTGATCATTGGGCTTCAGAAACTTTCTCAATTTGTTGCAAAGTGTGTATCTTTTTTCACTGCACCAGCTCTGTACTTGGTGAGAATAGTAAAGGCTACTGCTTTTCTGGTTGGCCTGCTTCTCTTTCCCTTGAGAACTACCACTGTCTCACTCTCTTCACCGTGACTTCTGTTAATGAAGAGGATCCAATCTGAGGGTTCTTTTTCTCCAGCCAGGAGATTGGTTCAGGTAAGGACATGTGATCCAAGTGAGGCCAATCAAAGTACTTTTTAGAGATGATTTAGAGGCTGAGAAAGAGGGTTATGCTTTTTTATCTGGATTGGTGGAAGGAAGAAGTAAGACTGGAGCTTCAGGAGGACTTCTTGGTCACATCAACTAAAGAGCCTGCCTGGGCATGAGCCCAACCCAGGGAGTCAGAGGGGAGGATGAGTGAGAAAGAAAGGGAGAGAGAATGAATGAATGTCAAATCATGAACCTCTGGAGTCATATCAGACAATACATTCATTTTCTCTGTACAAGATTTGATTTGGTTTCCCTCAAAGATAAACAAAAGAATCTTGATAATGCAATGACAACTTTTAACTCCCCCCAAAAAAATAATCCTGTCTTTCATCAGCCAAGGAGAGTTTCCTTTTATTATTTGATTACTCCTTGGCTCAGCTGATCAAGAATCTTTCTGCAATTCAGGAGAACCAGGTTCAATCTCTGGGTTGAGAAGACCCCCTGGAGAAGGTAATGGCAACCCACTCCAGTATTCTTGCCTGGAGAATTCCTTAGACAGAGGAGCCTGGTGGGCTACAGTCACAAAGAGTTGGACGTGAGTGAATGACTAACACTTTCTCCCTTTCATGGCTTCAATTCTCGTCTAAAATTCCTATTATTTGAGTATTGGCTTTCTGGGATCTAGCCGCCATCTCCTTTTGTCTTTCCTCATCTTAAAAACCACTTTGACATTTTAATCTATATTCTGATACAGTTCCTAGACTTTATTGTTGGATTTGGTCTTTCTATTCTTCAGCCCTTTTATTAAGTTCTTCATTTCAGCCAGTGTGTTTCTAATTCTAAGAACTGTTAAATTTTGTTTGTTCCTGTTTCCCCCAACCCCCACCACGGCAAGTTGCTTTTGTTTCATGAATGTAACATTCAATGCATTAGCATTTGTTTTCTGTTTGCTGTGTCATCCCTGTTTTTCCTTCTCAGTTGCTCTGTTCACTTTGACCCTTCTCTTTTCCGTGGTTGTTATCCTCAGAAATAAGTCATTCTCAGGCATCCATTAGTGTGTGTGAATGAAAAGCTAGATTGATAAGTACTGGCTCGGATGGGACTTTCCTCTGTGTGGATATATGTTTATATAGATCTTCTGGAGTAGGCCTCTCTCCAACATGGGTCTGGGGTCCGGGAACTGTCTGGGTGAGGCTTGCTGACAGGGAGCAGAAATGCAGGCTTCTGACCTGCCACCATTGCTGAAGTAAGATGACTGTCCTCTGAATGTGGAAAGCCTCAGTTACAGAGATTTTGATTTATGAGATGCCAAAAATCCTTAAATTCTTCAAATTGTCTATCAAAAAGAAGAGGACTTTTGTACAGGAAAAAAAAAAAAAGAAGAGGACTAATGGGAAAAACAAGGGTAGGGATAAGTTACTCAAAAGTCATGCCACATTATCATCAGACCATTCACAAAAGTAATAGCAACCCAAGTTGTTGAAATGCTGGGGTTTAAAAACATACATGATAAATTGCTAATAAATAAAAAAAATTTACAGTACATGTAAGGCTTAACTTTCTTGTTTGTTTTTTAAGCAAGAGTATCATGATAGAAGGAGATATGAGGTAGCCTGCAGACTTTCTTTGTTTTGGCTGGCCCTTATGGCATTTGGGATCTTAGTTCCCTAACCAGGGATCAAACCCACATTCCCTGACATGGAAGCACAGAATCTTAACCACTGGACAACCAGGAAAGTCTGGTTATAGGTGTCTGAGTTATGAAAATGAGAGCAAAATACATGGAAACACAGAGTGCCGTGTAATGAACCCTCCCAAGACAACGCTGTGACCATGAGGAGGAGTGTGGTTGCATGGGGACTGTGTCCTGTGATCTGTGCTTCTGGGTTCAGCTTGCATTGCGTTCAGCTGCTATTGGTGGCCCATGTCACAGTATGCGGGGAAAGTGCTATATAAACCAATGCAACCTCCGCCTGGTACTGACATCATGATCCCATGTATCGGTCATGGCTATGCTAATAGAGAGGCACATTGTTAGAACAGACCACGTTTTTGTTTTTGTTTTTTTTCCCACTCTGGACTCTCTCTCCTTCGTTTTTACCCCCTGAGTCTGTGGAGGAGGTCAGGAAGGGCAAGGCTACAGAAATGCCTGCAGAACCCCCCCTCATTTTGACAGTGTTCTTGACTTTTTCCTGGGGTTGAATGCCAAGGCCAGTGGTTCTGTACTTTTAAGAAGGGGCTGGAATGACTGGACCAGCTATGAATCCAGCAGTTTCATTTGCCCCAAAGCATCCTTGTTTTTGTAGCTGTTTCTCTGAGGCTCCGGCTTCAGGGACAAGTCCCTCCTGGGCCTGCAAGGAGTGATGCTTTCCTTGCTCTGCTTCTCAGTCAATTGGATCCCATATTCCTTTTGAACTGTGGTGTTGGAGAAGATTCTTGAGAGACCCTTGGACTGCAAGGAGATCAAACCAGTCAATCCTAAAGGAAATCAGTCCTAAATATTCATTGGAAGGACTGATGCTGAAGCTGAAACTCCAGTACTTTGGCCACATGAAGTGAAGAAAAGTCCCTGATGCTGGGAAAGATTGAAGGCAGGAGGAGAAGGGGATGACAGAGGATGAGATGGTTGGATGGCATCACTGACTCGATGGACACGAGTTTGAGCAAGCTCTGGGAGTTGGTGATGGACAGGGAGGCCTGGCATGCTGCAGTCCATGGGGTGGCAAAGAGTTGGACATGACTGAATGACTGAACTGAACTGAACTGATTCCTGAAACCTTTCAGAAATTCTTCCATATTTTGGAATAGCTTCCTTTCTTATTGTCTAATATGAATTTACTCTTTCTCTGAGTATCTTTTCTGACTTTCTTCCACTTGGACTTTGGTAAGGAGAGAAGTTAAAGCCTGTGTGCTGTCTACACACAGGTCGAATTGGGAAACCTCTCCACCACTTTTTGTCCTTTTGACCTTGGCCAAGGCTTTTCACAATTTTGAGCTTCAGGTTATTTTTTAGAAAAAGGGAATGATAGTAATATCAGTCCTGCCTTCCTCCCAGGGGGTGGGACAGGATGAAGGGACATGGAAGTAATCTATGAACAAAAAGAGTGGCATAAATTTAAGTTGTTATTAGCTCATGGAAGAGAACCCCCTAATTTGGCAGATGAGAAAATGAAGCCAAGAGATGAGAAGCAATTTTGGCCCAAGGTTACCCAGAAACCTCCAGCCTCTTGGCTACTGAGCCCCATTTTCTTTCCAGGCCCCGTTACCCTGCAGTCTGCAAACGGCCAGGGATACATTGCTGGGGGGCAGAGCAATTGAGGATTCGGAAGAGGCAGAGATGGCATAAATAATTCAGTGATTGCCGACCACGGGCCATTAAATTTTCCATGATCTGTTTTATTGTATCTGTTCTGTAGCGATACTCTCTTCCAGTTCAGATGCAAAGTAGGCATTTTACTGTGCCTACAGGAGCTGGCCACTGCTCCATCTCAGGGATCCAAGACCACGGAAGCCTTGGCCTTGGGCCCATCTGGGCCCCTGTCTTAAAAGGTGGCCAAACAGAGGTTCACATCACTGAGGCCTAAGACTCAAGCCTCTCTCCTCCTGCTCCTGATACTCACTGAGCCACAGCAGGCGGTGACTCTCGCCTTCAAGTTCAGGATCCACTTACAAATGACCTCCACTTAAGAGTCTTACTGTTGTCACTGATGATCAGTAGAAATGTAGTGGGTTGGGTGGCGTGAGACGTTCAAAGGATTAATTTGGTCATTATAAGAATTAAAGCGCACCCTGATTTTTATAACTCTGTTTTGGCATTTTTGACATTTCTTTTTATACAGGGAGCCTCAAAATCTGGCAATGGGTTGGGCCCCAAAGATCATGCAGAATCCTAAATGTGGTGGGGACTCCCACACAGATGAAGAAACAGGCTCAGAGAAGAAGGTGGCCTTGGTCAGAGACTCAGCCAGCTGGTGGTAGGTGAGCCCAGGGCCAGGTGTCAGGACTCCCAGAACAGAGCCCTTCCCCTGGGTATGGGTCTTGGGTGGGAGAACTTCCCCTACCCTGATCATCTCTGGTCATCATCTCTGCTTCTCAGGGTTACTGCGGCTTCTTAGATTTGTCTGTAGAATAGCTCACTGTCCCCAGTGTCCTGAGGACCACACAGTTTCCTGAGATAGCATCTCCAAGCATGCCTTCCACCCACAGCAAGGCAGAGGGCAAGGAGGAAGAGCTGGGTGCTGCAGGTGAGCTTCTCCCCATTGTCTGTGGTTCAGGAGGCTTGGCCAACGGGCATGGCCTTGACGTCTCCATTCTATTCACTGACATGATGACAGGGGGCAGGACAGTGCATGGAGTCAGACAAGGGCTAGAAGCCAGACAGTTGCCTAAGAATCCTCAGTGTTCAGTGAAGTGTGGTAGAAAGACTGGCTCCAAATTCCAAATTTGTGGCTTAATGGTTATGGGCATAAGAGAAACCACGTCCCCTCTCTGAACCTCAGTGTCCTGCCGCATGAAGTGGAGATGCCACTTCTGAATCCATGGGACTTTTGAGAGGCTCTCTGGTAATGACAGTTTTGAGCTGCCAAAGTCCTTTTGGCATCGCCATCAATTAACCATTGCTGTCTAACCAAGCACTCCAAACAAAACCTGATGGCTTAAAGCAATCATTCATGATCACTCACAACTATCCAGGTTCACAGCCACTCATCTCATCTCACCTGTGGTCAGTGAGTAGCTCTGCTGATAGAAGCTGGACACCCTCGCATGTCTGGGGCCACTTGGTTACGAGCTGGTCTAGGGTGGGATGCCTCAGCTCTCTCACTCTCCAGCAGCCTAGCTCAGGCTAGTTCATGCGGCAGATGCCTGGTTCTAAGAGAAAGCACAGAAGTGCATAAATCTACTGAAGGTTGTACTTGAAACTGACACATTGTCACTTCCATCACATCCTATTGGCCAAAGAAAGTCACAAGGCCAGCTCAGATGCAAGGTGGGGATTGGGGCTGTATCCCCTTCTTGATGGGAGGAGATACACGGTCACACTATAAAGAAAGTGGATGCGGGAAAGAGTACTAGATTGTGTCCAACTATACAATCAAATCTGGGGCTTCCCAGGTGGCGCTAGTGGTAAAGAACCCACCTGCCAATGCAGGAGAGATAAGAGACATGGGTTCGATCCCTGGGTTGGGGAGATCCACTGGAGGAGGGCATGACAACCCACTCCAGTATTCTTTCCTGGAGAATCCAATGGACAGAGGAGCCTGGTGGGCTATAGTCCATAGGGTCGCAAAGAGACGGACATGACTGGAGGGACTGAGCATGCACGCACATACAATCAAATCTTCACAATCCTCAGGACCACAATCTCCTTCAGTGACTTTGAGATGGACTGAGACAAGCACAGAATGACAATACCGGGTGTAATTTTCAAGATGGAGAAGCGGCTCATCCAAGGCCACACGTTTGGTGAGTAACAGAGCGGGTGTGAGAACCTCAGGCTTCTAGAGTCAAGCGCCATATGTCAAAACCAGTCTCAGGGTCATTTCTTATATTGAATTTGTTCTTTGGAAGACCCAGTAGATGGTGACTTGGGGTTGTCTACATGTGTGTTCCTCTTTTTCCATGCTGCAGTTTTAAAAGGTCAAGGAGGATCTGAGATTATATTTTCTGGCTCTTCCTTCTGGAAGGAATCCCTGAGGAAGAAGGACAAGCCCCATCATGAGACCTAGATTCAGATTCCAAGGCCTGAAGAATGTTACCCCTGCAACTTTTTTCTTCTTTTAGAGATGCATAGAGAGAATTTTTATCTCTTGTCTCTGGGCTTCTCAAGACTGTGATCTCACCCTAGTGAAGAAAGACCCTCATGACCTGTCCCCAAGACAATTGCTACCATCTCCTAATTGGCCTTCTCTTCCCACTCTGCTGTCCCAAATCCATCTTGCCGATGGGGCCAGAGTAATCTTTCAGATGCTTGGCTCTGACTGTGATATCCACTGGGGAGAATACCTTCTAGGAGAGTGTGTTCTTTTTATTTTGTAAATATTTATTTATTTGGCTGCACTGGGTCCTGTTTGCAGCATGTGGGATTTTTAGTTGTGGTAAGTGGGATCTAGTTCCTTGCTGTTCTGTGCTTAGTCGCTCAGTCGTGTCTGACCCTTTGTGACTCCACAGACTGTAGCCTGCCAAGCTCCTCTGTCCAAACCTGGAGCCCTGAAATTGAGAGCACAGAGTCTTAGCCATCAGACTACCAGGGAAACTCTGGAGAGTGTGTTCTTAAGCGTAAGCTTAAGAGTTGGGCAGATACAGATTTTTTGTTTTGGGTTTGTTTTTTGGCCTTGTCATGCAGCATTTAGGATCTTAGTTCCCCAAACAGAGATTGAACCCATGTCCCCTGCATTGGAGTATAGAGTCTTAACTAGACCTCCAGGGAAGTCCCCTGGGTCCCTTTTTTGACCTTTGGAAGTTACAAAGTCACTTCTGCTGTTATTCTATCAGTCGAACCAATCACAAAAGCCCGCCCAGTTTCCACTGCTTAATGAAAGGAATATCCAAGTCCGGTTATGAGCAGAACATGTAGGTCAAGAGATTTGGCTTTGGCTATCTCAGAAAAACTTAGTCTGACACACCAAACTTGTGAAGGGCTCTGTGACCAAGAGAGGTGGGAAAGGATGTTTTATAGGCCTAGACTCTAGGCCCAGGCTGCCTGGCATCCCATTCAGGGCCCTCCACTGCCTGGCTGTGTAACTGGGCAAGTTCATGTACTGTAGTGTGCCTCAGTTTCCTTCTCTGTAAAATGAGGACCACAGCAATCCCTACCTCCTGGACTAGCTGTGAGGATTAAGGGAGGTAATGTAGGAAAATGACCTAGGACGGCACATAGTAAGTTCCATGTTGGTGTCTGCTGTTACCACGACTGATGTTATTAGTATTGTCAATTACCATCAATATTTACTGATCGATTAGACAAAGCTTTCAAGGCGAGGAAGAGGAAACCATCACCACTTACATAGTCCTGAAAAGCTGTGGCATGGTTCAGTGTTCTACGGGACCCAGGGGGAGCCTGACTTTCTAGTCACAGATCCAATCCCTCCATTACAGCCCAAGCTGCTGACTCTGGAAATCCAAAGTCAGGAAAACATCTAAGGAGCTTGGAACATAGAGCAAATTAGACACGAGCACGTCTCGTCGCCACCACCATCATCATATCATCAAACCTGCAGGGTTCTTGGTCCCATCACGTATTTTTATTGCCTGCCAAAGCCAGGTGGATTTTCAATATCATGGACAGAAGTGTGTCACCTACAGCCCCACACTGCACTTCAGAAAGAACCCTGGAGTTCTGAGAACTTGGCTTTCAGGAGCAGTGCTTGCAGTCTCTAAAAACGGGCCAAAGCTTCCTTTTCCTCTGAGCAGTGCTCTGTGGACATTCTATAGAACAGCAAGATGCTGGGGCTTCACTGGGATCCCTCTCATTCCTTTTTCCACCTCTGGCAAGCCTTTGCTTTCATCTGCCAGCAGCTCTTTTTTCAGAGGTTAGCACAGAGCCAGAAGTGCCTGGGAATTTAAGCCCCCCCACTGGTGGCTCTTGACTGATGATGGATGGTGGGGACGTATGGAAGCTGAGCTCTCTTGTCTGAATTGAAATGACTCTCAGGAGCGACTCACACGGCAGAGTTCCCTGCGGGATCAGGCTGAAGTCACCCTCTGTGGGGCTGTGCCAAGGTCACGCCCCAACCCAGCTTGCCTTGCTCTCCACCCAGTCCGGCTTCCCCTAATCCTTGACTGATTTCTCCTGTGAGGGCTGCCCTAATCAATTACCTTCCCATGAATCCTCTTCTCAGGGGCTGCTTCTGGAGACCATGAGAGAGACAGGATGCACGGGGCCAGAGGCAGGGAGACAGTCATGAGCTGCACCCAGTGCGGGAGGCTGCTGGCCCCAGGCCTGGTGTTTCTGAAGGGTCTTAACTCCTGCAGCCTCTTTGTTCTCCAGCGATGATGCCTCCCCAGGTCTTCAGGGGTGACCTGTTTTCATTATCAGCTCTGCTTCCCAGGTGGCATAGTGGTAAAGAATCAGCCTGTCAATACAGGAGATAAAAGAGACGTGGGCTACAGTTCATGGGGTCACAAAATGTTGGACATGACTGAGCGATTGAGCACGCACATGCACATACATTAGTTTCTGCTCTCAGAGCTGCTTAGTCTTACTGTTCCTCCCGGCCTTGGCACTTGCTCAGTGGAAAATCCCAGCCTCTCATTCTTCAGCCCACCTGCTTCCTCAGGCTCCTCTGCGGGGAGGGCCTGGCTTTGGCATGGACTCCATCATGTTCACTGCGGTTGGAGCTACGGTGGTTCTGGTGCCCACTGAGTGGACCCACAGATACAGAGGTCTTCCCATCACTCTGTGCTCAGATGAAGTGCTGAGCCATGGGGCGCAGGACCTGGCTTTCCCAGAAAATGTTTGGAAAGTTCCAATGCAGCCCAAATTTTCAGGGGAGTGTTAATTTCCTGGGGCTTCCCAGGTGGCGCTAGTGGTAACGAACCTGCTTGCCAATGCAGGAGACATGAGATGTGGATTCGATCCCTGGGTCAGAAAGATCCCCTGGAGGAGGGCATGGCAACCCACTCCAGTATTCTTGCCTAGAGAATCCTGTGGACATAGGAGTCTGGCAGGCTACTAGTCTACAGGGTCGCAAAGAGTTGGACATGACTAAAGAGACTCAGCATGCACAGACGAAAGTTAATTTCCTGTAGAACTAACCTTGGACTTCGAGAGACAGGAGCCAGAAGATAGATCCCTCCCATCCATCTCCCCTGCCATGGCTTGTTCTCAGGCTCAGCAATCCCACATGCCAAAGATATGCCATGTGGCTGGTGCACACTGGGACAACCCACCTTGTATCGCTTTTCCTCCTTCCCTGCCTCATTTACATGTTTCCCTCACTTTTGCTACCCTGGGGTTACACCTCTTAAGGAGGACTGAATTCACTCCCATGGCTGCCATTTGATGTGGCTTTCAGCTGAGAGCTTGGCTGGGGCTGTCCTCCCAAGTGGTCACATGAGGCCTCCCCTGAGTGCTTGGGCTTCTCACAAAATGGGGTGCTGAGAGGGTGCACCCTGAGACCAAGAAACCCCTGCAGAAGCTGCAAGGCATCTCATGGCTTAGCTGCAGAGGTCCTGACATGTCACTTCCACTGCATTCTAGAGATCTGTTATTTGGTCAAGCAAGTCACTAAGGCCAGCCTAGATTTAAGGATTACATTTCACCTTTTGACGGAAGAATAAGCAAAAAAGTGTAGCTATCTTTAATCCAGCACGATGAGGTCCTGCACAGACTGTATGGGATGTGTGCTCAGTAAATGTTAGTTCAGGGTATGCCCTCTTCCTGCATTCATTCAACACGTGTCCAGCTCAGGAGAGGCCAGTTGCAACTCTCCACCAGCTTCTCCTTGGCCTTCCCGGGTGGCCATCAGCGTGCAGAAATGACAGGCAGGCGGGGTAACAGTTCTGAGCCATCCAAATTTGACAGCAGTTTGATGTGGCAGAAAAATCTAGGAGACCGGGTTTCTGGCTCTAATTACAACACTAAGCTTTTAGTTGTCTCGAGCAAGTTTATTGCCCTTTCTAGACTCGGTTTCTCTGCTTATCAAACGGAGGATTGGACTAGATGAATTCTAAGGTCCTTACTGGCACTGCTGTTTGAAGATTTTGCTGATGCTCTGGAATGTTCCTCAGCTCTCATAAACTGGTGGCCAGGATGTGGGGCTTGATGTTTTCTCTGCCCTCATGGCAGGGACTGTCCCGATTCTCATCTTGGGTGTCACACCTGGGCCCCAAACCTTGCCTAAGTTCTCAGAGGCCTCAAAGGTGCCTGACTTCTAAGCCAGTCCCAGCCTGACTTCCCGTCATGAGCTCAGCTTCTGAAAGTCCCTTCTGTACATGAGATGTTGGCATCATTAAGGTGGTGGAGTGTCCACACCTCCCCTGCTCCTCCAGGGAACCTCCAAGGCTTTACTTACCTCTGATCACAGTGTATATAGCCTCCCCTGCCCCGAGCTGGAGCCCAGCCTCCCGGTTCGTGCTCAGCAAGTTTTCCAGTTGATTTCCTGGTAGCTTTCTGGTGAAGCGAGATGTGATTCTCAGCAGGGCTGACAGCATTTGGAGATTTCTTAGACCTCACCCCCACTGTGAGTGGGAAAGTTTCTGTCTCTGGAAATATGACCAGAGCATATGCTTTTATCACTCAGCTTCTGTCTAGCAGGGACCACGAGGCTGTGGGGAATTGAGTCAATTTTCAATATGGGGTAGAAAAATGTTTCAATGCACAGAGTCCCCTGCCAGCCATCCTCCTGGTGACAGTCTCGTGATTGTTTCTTAGAAAATAATATGAGCTGAGACTTAAGGGGTGAATTTAACCAGGTACTAGGAAGACGGGTATGTGCCAGGTGGCGCAGTGGTAAAGAATTCACCTGCCAGTGTAGGAGTTGTGTGTTTGATCCCTGGGTCAGGAAGATCCCCTGGAGAAGGAAATGGCAATGCATTCCAGTGTTCTTTCCTGGAGAATTCCATGGACAGAGGAGCCTGGTGGGCTACACAGTGCGTGGGGTCACAAAAAGTCGAACATGACTGAGCACACACCCATGCATGTATTTTTCCAGACAAGGGATGTCTCAGGTTGCCAAGATGGAGATGAGTAGGGGGATCCAAGAGATTTCTATATGATAAAATGACTTGGTTTGGAGGTGGTTTGGCTCTGGAGCATGAAGAAGGAGATGTCTGGCTTTCTGTGGCTTGCGCGCCTCGGTGGATGCTGTTGCTGGTTACTGAGATGGGGAGGGCTGGAGAAGAAGTTACCCAGTGGATTCACTATAGGAAATTTTTACCTTGAGGGGGGCTGCGAGGTACACAGACGGGTGGCTCCCTGGGTTCCAGTCTTGGTGTGACTGTGAAATCTGCCAAGAGCCCCCTCTGAGTTGTCTGGTCTGGCTGGTCACTGAGCTATTGTCTCAGAAGCAATTGATGAGGAGCCTGTCCCTCCTCCACAAGACTGAACTGGATGGACTGCACTCAGGTGAAGTAGGGGTGGGCATTTACCACTTAGGAGGAGGCCTGGCCTGCAAAGGACGCTGAGAAGGCAACACAGACCCCAGCGCTCAGTGGTTTACCAAGAGGAAGTGGTCACCGCTGCTGGGTTCTGCGAGATCAAGGAAGTAGACATCAAAAATTTTTGCCTGGTGTCACGGCGGCCTCTCAGCCCGCGCACTCATCATTCACTCACAGGATGCCGGCAACCTTCTCCTTGCCCATCACACCCAAATGTCCCTCTGCAGGTCCCAATCTTTCCTGAGTCAGAGCTTAGCCATTGGGCGCTGCCGGTACTCATGGGTGCCACCTGCAATCAGAACAAAGGAAGGACCTGCACATGGCTTCTATTTAGCTTCTGGGCATGAGCCTTTCTGGCATCTTTCAGCTCAAATTGAGAGCATGTGGGAGGGTATTGCTGGAAGGTGGTGTTTCTCAAAGGAAGCCATCACTGAACCCCACTCCTGTCCCCCACCTCCCTCCTGCCCCTTCAATTCCTCTCAAGAAGGAAATGGAAACAAGGGGTCAAAATTGGAGCCTTTTGGATCTATGGATTTACTTTATTTTATTTTTTTATTTTTATTAATTTCTACGGGTTTTGATGAAGCCTGTAATCTGGCATCAAAGTTAATTCACTTCAATTAGATTCAAGAGGAATCATCTCAACTCCTCTGTCAGTTCAAATTAATCCAAGAAATTTATAAGAGTCTACCTGTGCTGGAGAAGATGGGAGAGGTGAAGACCATAAGGGTTTGGGGCTAAAGTGATCTCAGAGGAGCCTGCTGGTCTGTGGGTAACAGGCTGGGTCCATGGGGGCAGAGGGGTCCCCTCTTCTGGGAAGAGAGGGGACCAGGGCCAGCCTTTTCACAGAAGCAGCTTCCTGAGAAAAGGTCGGACATCCATTCATGAGTTGGATATTCAGGAGTTGCAAGAGATGATGCAGCCTAGCCCACCATCTGCCTCTTTCTCAACAAACTCATCTACCGCTCACATTTCCAAGGAAGAAAGATGGGTTAGTTTTCATCAAAAAAGGCTATTCTGAGAAATGGGAACCTGGCACACACTTCTGTGGGATGGACAAGGGAAGCAGCCTGCAGGGTCACCTGGGAGACTGCTCCCCCTCAGAACTGGACTGTCCAGACCGAAGGCCCCCTCCCATTCCCACCTGATCTACAACCATCAGATCTAGGACCCTGAGGTCAGCACACCCACCTGGAAGACCAGAGGCAGTGGGCCCATTGTGCAGATTGACAACTGAGACCCAGGGAAGCTAAGGGATCTGCTAAACCACGAGGTCTTTGCGAGCAGTACTGTGTCCTATTAGTTTTCCTGGCCCCCACTCCACCCTGCTCTAAGTCAGCATTACTCAGGTATTTATTGAATTATTGAGGAATGGATTTACTCATGGACCCACAGCCAAATGGGGGAGAATCAGGGTCTAAACCTACTCTCCTTCCTTCTCCTCCCCTGGAGGGGCATGTCCATGCATCCTGGGGGACACAGACGAGGCAGCCAGAAGTGAAGTGCCCATACCAACCACATCTCTGATGGCAGCTAGGCCATTTCACAGATGAACAAATTGAGACCCAGTGTCTCATCCACAGTCACCCAGGGAGTTTAGGGGCAGGAGAACAACAGCTTCATGGAGAGGGCCTAATTCTTCCAGATGGCAAATCTGGGATCTGCTCACCTCTGCATTTTCCGGGCTGTGTGACTTTGAGCGAATGACTCAGCCAGTCATTCAGATTTGGGAAACTGAGATAATAATCCTATCTCATGCAGTGGGGAGGAGGATTCTCTGAGGCAGGGAGGGGAAATGGTTTGCTTAGGCCCTGTCACAGGTGGGCACTAGATCCATGGGATGGCAGAAGGTACCAGAGAAAGCCAAGACTCATACAAATAGCTCATGTTGAGAGTTTCACAGGTATTCGCTCATTTATGGAATGGAAACTGTTATGTTATCTACATTTTACATGAAGAGTCTAAGCCACATAGGGTAAGTCATGTGCCCAAGTCTGCTCGGCCTGGAAAGAGCAGAGCTTTGACTCCCCACAGTGCTATTAGGCTCCACAGGCTGGATTTCCAGGCCAGTGCCTTCTGCTGTCTGCCTCTGGCTACTGCCTAGCCTGTGACCGTTGTCTGCTTCTAGTGTTCCTTCCCCAGCAGCCACGAGATGAAGGAAACCTACCAGAAAGGCCTGCCAGCCGTGGTGGACTCTGAGAAGCCAGGACCAGACAGGGGAATGGAGACCTGCCTTCCCTTCTCCATCATCCCCTGTCCCCTGCTGCGACAAGGCCAGCCCTGACCCCCTAGCCTCTTCCAGGGAGCAATCTGCAGAGCACTAAAGCAGATAAGGACTTTGGCCCTGCGGAGTAATCCAGCGGACAAAGGCAAGGAGCTGCTGGCTTTGCAGAAATGGAGCACCTGCTCAGGCACAGAGGCTGGGGAGGGAGGTAGCCCGGGAGCTCTTCTGCTGGTCAGACTGTCCCTCGGCCTGCTTCCACCTACTCCCATCCACTCCTCGCCCTCCACCAAGCCTGGCCTCCTCTCTGGGGCATGAAATGTGAATGCTCCTGCTCAGGGAGGAATTCGAGGTGAGCTTGAAGCAGGGAGGCTTTTGCTCTGGGGAAGGGCTCTCATTAACATGATCTCATTCCCTGCTGGCCCTTCAGATGCGTCCTGTGGCAAAGCAGTCAAGTTCAGTTTCCTCGCTGAGCAGTCTTTCCCTCTCTAGTCCCTCTGACCCCCTCACAGAGGGAACAACCTGTGCACCCCCATTACCTGTTACCAAAAAGGCATGGGTCAGGGACATCCCTGGTGGTCCAGTGACTAAGATTCTGTGCTCCTAATGCAGGGGACCCAGGTTTGATCCCTGGTTGGGGAACTAGATCTCATATGCTGCAACTTAAAGATCCCACATGGACTTCCCCGGTGCCAGTGCAGGGACACAGGTTTGATACCTGGTCCGGGATGATCCCACGAACTACAGAACAATTAAGCCCATGCACCACAATTACTGAAGCCTGTGTGCCATTGAGCCTGTGCTCTGAAATAAGAGAAGCCACTGCAATGAGATGCCCTGGAGCTGCAACAAAGAGTAGCCCCCACTCGCTGCCAACTAGAGAAAGCCCAAGCACAGAATGAAGACCCAGCATAGCCACAAATAAGTAAATAAATTATATACTGGAGTGGGTAGCCTTTCCCTTCTCCAGGGGATCTTTCCAAACCAGGAATCGAACCCAGGTCTACCCGCATTGCAGGCAGTTTCTTTACCAGCTGAGCCACAAGGGAAGCCTAAGACCACTGACGTGGGTAGCCTATCCCTTCTCCAGTGGATTTTCTCGACCCAGAAATTGAACCGGGATCTCCTGCATTGCAGGCGAATTCTTTACCAATTGAGCTATCAGGGAAGTCCATACATACATTTATATATATATATATAAATTCTACATACTGCAACTAAACCCAGTGCAGCCAAATAAATAAACTAACTCATTAAAAAAAAAAAAAAAGGGCACTGAATCACAGCGAGTAATTTCAGAGCTGGATCCTTTCTCAGGCAGCCAAGGCCAGAGGAGAAGATTGTCCAAGGTGCCTCTGCCCGTCCCCAACCAGAGTCCTGCCCCTTCCTGCAGGGCTGTGCCCCCTCTCTATGATTCCTGGGCCCAGAAACTTCTGATTCACGTGACAAAGGTCACAGAGCAGTAGCCGGGGCCAGGTCCTGGGCTGGGTGCAGCATTGTGGAAGACAGCACTGATCTCAGGGTTTATCCAAGGACACATCGGGGACCAGCCTGGGAAGGAAGGCCGGGCCGCTGTGCTCAGCCTCCACGGTGGTGGTGGTAGTCGGGGGTGGGGGAACGGAGCTCAGACGGGCATTCTCTGTTGAGCAATGGCTGCTGCCTCCTCTCGCCCAGCTTCCCCTGGGTGTGTCTGTGTAGATGGGCCTCGACTTCTTCATCTGTCGGGAGGCAGCACAGTGGAGCCCCCAGGGACCTGCTGGAGAGAGTGAGCTGGGGGTGTGACGCGTGAGGGTCAGGTATATGCATGCGGCTGGGCACAAGCAAGGGCTCTGTGGATAGGAACTCACCCTATCATTTCAAGGCCTCGACCCAGGTGTGGAACAGGACAGTGACAATGGGGACCCTGGGTTCACATGGTGCGGCTGCCCACGGGTAGGGAGCCCCCAGCTTGTCCCTCGAGGGACTGGGCCTCAGCCTTCGTCTCACAGGATGATGCTGGGGCCTGGATCTCTGGAGCCCAGCCAGGCCGGAGTGGGGTCTCCCAGGCCACCTTCCAGGGTCAGCAGCTCACCTGTGCCATCCCAGCGAGACTCTCAAGCCTAGGGTTGGCAGAGGCCTCCATGGTTCCATCCCTGAGATTCAGGTCCCTTGCTCTCTATGCACTGGGGAGAGGAGTTGCGAGCCTGACCGAGGTAGCGCTGAGGTCAGCTACCTGTCTCACCCACCCGTTTCCTCTTTCAGGCCCTGTCCTGCTCCAGCCCATTCCCACCACCCTCTTGGCACTCAGAGCCCCTTCGCCCTGGGTCCGATCATTCAGAGCTTAGACCTCGATCTCGGACCAGTGGGATTGGGAGGGATTTCAGAAACCACTGATGCTCCCACCCATTTTATAGATGAGAACATGAGCCCAGGGAAGCCCCCGGCCCACAGTCACACTGGGGAGTAGGAACTGAACTCATTCCTTCTCCCAAAGACCTTTGAACTTTAAAGGGGGCCACGGAGGATAAGCAGGGGGTGACCCCGGCATAAAGATAAGCAATCAACTGAGAAACAAAACTGCAGCTCCTATTGCAAAGATGACTGATATCTTTAAAGGGCCAGGAGTTCCCGCCCAGCAAGGAGAAAACCAATGCCCTAGTTCTAGAAATGGGCCCAGGATAGGAAGACAGTTTTTGAAAGAATATATAGATGGCTCTTAAACACATGAAAAGTTCGTCTTCCTCATAAGAGAAATGCAAATGAAAACTTCAAGGAGGGACCCTCTTTCAACCGTCAGATGGGAAAGATCAAAGTGTAGCAGCTCTGTGCGTGGATGGAAAGAGAGGGTGTAGGGGGGAGGTAGTGGGGGGAAGCGTGGGCAGGAACAGGAGGTAGGGCCGCCTTGGGGGAGGGGAAGTGGCGACCCCATCACAGCTGCACATGCTCCTTCCCTTGACCCAGCAAACCCAACTCCAAGCCAGCATCCCTCAGATAAATGTATGAAGTGTGGACTCTGCATTCATCCTGGCATTATTTAAAAAAGGAAAACGTTGACAATCAGCTGAATGGGACTGCCCTGGCGGTCCAGTGACTCTCTGCTTCCAGTGTAGGTTCAATCCCTGGTTGGGAAACTAAGATCCCACATGCTAAGTGGTGTGGCCAAAAAATAAAAATAAAAGGAATAATACTGGAGTGAGTTGCCATTTCCTTTTCCAGGGGATCTTCTTGACCCAGGGATCAAACCCACATCTCTTATGTCTCTTGCATTGGCAGGTGATTCTTTACCCCTAGTCCCACCTGGGAAGCCCAAATGATCAATTGGGGCGGGGGGTGTATTAAAAAAACAGTGGTGTCCACACAACAGAATTCTACACACAGCCAGCACAGGGGACCCTGAGCCACACCACATGAAACAGACACCCTCCCAACCATACGCGATCAACACACAGAAGCACACAAAATAATTACTATTCTTTGAAACCGCTAAAAAGGGTGTGGCTTCTGTGTTCTGATAACCAAAGGGCTCCAAGATCCACTACCATGTGGGTGAAAAGAAAGGAGAAGGATATGCACGTGCACACACACACATGCACACGCACAGGTAATGTGTACGACTCTGTTGGCAAATGCACACATAATAATATCCGAGAGGCTTTAGAGAAACTAGTCGAGGTAGAGGCCTGTGTGTAGCAGAGTTGATGAGAAGACCAGGGGAAGGAAAGAACTTGGCTTACGTGGCATATCTTTCTGTGTCTTTTGATGCTTTATAGCGGGTCTGCACCATCGATCCTAAGGATATGTCACATACTTGCGCCAATGCATGGACCAAAGGGATGCGCGGCACAGCTGCTGAGGCTTAGGCAGAGATACACTGGGTATGAACTCCGGGCTGCAGCCCTCCCTCTGTGGAGTCAGAGGGTCAAGGGGTGCGGCCTGGGGTCTGGACTCCAGGCCTCGGGAGGCTCCCACCCAGCCTCCCAGACTCTACTCACACAGGGTGGCGTTTCGTTTCCTGTGGTCTTTGCGATGTCATCTAGCCTCCTCCCTTGGGGATCCCCAACTCCTCTGGCTGCTGAAATCTCAGCTCCCCACCAGGCCTGCTCCATCATCATCTGAGTGTCTTGAGATCCTTCCTCAGACCTCACCTGCAGAACTCAGACCCTTAGAATGCCATAGCAGAGGGTCTCCAGCCCTCTCAAATGCTGTTGTTTGTCTGCAGTGTATAAGCCCCCACAGCCCTGGGCTCCTGACACAGATCAGGGGTGGTTTGGTAACTGCTCAGAATAGCCCCTTCCAGGCTTGGAGTTGATGCCAGAACTAAGGGCTGAGTGAGAAGGCTGGGTAAGCCATTTCCTGTTTTCCTGGTGGTCCTGGGAAGGGGCAGTCGGCTGTGTGGTCCAGCTTTGGGCTAGAACCCCTGCCCTCCTCTCCCTCCCTTGCCTGGCACAGGATGGATGCTGTAAGCCCATTCTATAAACGAGGCAGGTGAGACCAGAGCTGTTCGGCCTCAGGTGTGGTGGCAGGTGTCTGTCTGAGGAGACCTGCTCTTGCAGGCCAGTTTCTCGACTGATTGGCCGGGGGCAAGTCACATCCCCATTCTGAGCTTCAGTTTTCTCATCTGTGAAGTGGGAACAGTAATGTCTTGTCTCAGAATCACTGGCCCTCAAAGGCCTTGGCTGGCAGGTACCCCTGTGTGGATTATTGCCACATGCTGCCTCTTCCCTAACTTTGATGTTCCTGCTTACTAGGGAGTGTGAGCTTCCAGAGTGTCACACTCCTGATCAAGAAGGCACCAGCATGGACAGGGGCCAGTCAGACCTACTGAAGAAGCTGGTGAGGAGGTTAGTTAGTTCATGGGCACCAGGATGCCAGCCCTAGGGGAGCACAAAACCACTTCCTGGCCCAGCTATTTCCTCTTTAAATGGTATTAATTGGGACCCAATCCTTGGCCACCACTGAGTAAGAATCGCCCACTTACCACACCAACAGGTCCCATTTGGGTACCGACTGGCTACTTTACATGGATTAGCTGATTTTCTCTTTGTGGCTGCCCTAAAAGAGAAAGGCTCATCAGACCCATTTCATAGATGAGGAAGCTGAGGCACAGAGAGGTGTGAAATTTGAAAGCAGGTGGCCTAGATCAGAGAGGAAGGAAGCTGGAGGTGTAGTCAGCAGGGGATGGAGGCTCCAGAGCCTGGGAAAAGCCCAGCATCCTCTCTGCTCACACCAGGGGAAGATGTCCTATCTGCCCAGGGTTTTTTCCTTCTCAAAGCCACCAGATTTCCCTCAGAACCTCCCAAGTGAGGAAGCAGGGGCTTCTGCCAACGGCCTTGGGCTGGTACATGCCTGCACTCTGTCTGCTTGGCCCACATGCGCCTCTAGATTTGGAGGAACCAGGCTCAATTAGGCTCGATCTGCCTATCAGGTGTCCTCATGCCCACTATGTCACCTGCTGGGACCTGTGGGCGTGTGACTTCATGACCCCCATGGGAATGCCAGGTCTCCTGGGTTGGAACAGAAAGTCCATCCAGTGCATCAGGAGGACCACCACACCTCCCTCCCTCTCTCTACTGGTTTTGAGGAAGTGGGGGTCCAGAGAGAGGTAACTTACCCAGGTGGCCTGGTGTGTGGGAGGCAGGCCCAGAACTGGGATCCCCGCCCTGAACACAGAGCCTTGGCCTCTCTGGGTGCCTGACGTGAAGGGGCTGAGCTCACCGTGTTCAAACTAAGCCCCGGCCTCTGCGGGCTGCCCACCGCCCACCTGCCCGCCACGGCCTGAGAAAGGAAGCCTTGCTCCCAGGTGCCCTTGTCACTTCTTCCATGCTCGTTTGCATGAGCTCGGGGTCACCGCGGGGGTGACCTCAGGCAGAGCTGCCTGTGGTTGGCTCTTGTCTGCTGAAAGGCTGACCACGAAAGCCACACCCGGTGGGGGAGTGTGCATGGGGGGCTGTTACACGCCCACTTCCGTGGCCTGCAACATCTGGTGGTTGTAGGGGAGGGTGGGCCCTGGGGACCCTCTGCCTCCCTTCCAGGCCCCGCCTTATGCCGCAATAACAGCAGTCTCAGAGGCAGGATAGATGGGTCCCCTTTTTTCGCTCCTCACCAGCCCAAGAGCCTGCAGTGGGCTCCTCACTTCCTCCTGCTGACAACCTAAGTTCAGCCTTGGTTTCTGGATCTTTTGAGATGTGTCATCACCATGTAACCCTTTAGACCAGGCTTGTTCCTCCATCCTCCTGCTCCATCCCCACATCTCCACCTTCGCTTTAGCCACTGTTCCTGCTTGTACCTTCAGTCCCTGCTCCCCCCTCCATCTGCTCAAGCCAACACTTGCAGGATTCCTTTAAGCTGAGCAGAAGCTCCCCCTCTCCCTAGGGCTGGCTGCAATGGCAGCACAACCCTCAGCCACCTCTGCTTCTCCAGTCTCCGCCCACACCCCGCGCCTTTGCTACACTCCCTGCCAGGGTAACGGATGCTGGGAGCAGGAATCAGAAAGGCTTCAGGAAAGGTCTGAGTGAGAAGCCGGCTGAAACAGCTTTGGGCTGTCAAGGCCACGCACAAACTCCCAGTGAGAGTGGAAGCCGGTCACAGGAACAGCGTGGGGAGGGGATAGGCTCCTGACCATGAAGGCTGTGAGAACCATGCTCTGCAGGTGCCTCTCTGAGATCTTGGAGTGTTCTCCGATAGTCCCAGTGCCCTGGCTGGCCCAGGTACAGCCCTCCCTGGGCAGAGAAGTCATTGTAACCATCTCTAAATGACCTCAGCAGCCAGGTTATTATTCTAACAATTATGATTACCATGCAGAGCTTCAGGCTTCCCTGGTGGCTCAAACGGTAAAGAATCTGCCCGTAAGACGGGGGACCCAAGTTTGATCCCTGGGTTGGGAAGATCTCCTGGGGAAGGGAATGGCAAACCACTCCAGTATTCTTGCCTGGAGAATTCCACGGACAGAAGAGCCCATGCAGTCGCAGAGTCGGACACAACTGAGCGGCTGACACACATGCAGAGCTTCAGATTCGAGTTTAAGACATTACGTACATCCTTACAGCAGCCCGTGGGGCAGAGCAGATGTCAAGACGACTCTTCCCTTCTTCTGAGTCATCTGGTTGGGTAGCTCCCTAAGGCTGGTCTCCAGGCTGGATCCTTACCTCCCAAATCCCATTCTCTGTCTGTTACATGGGCTTCCCAGGTGGCGCTAGTGGTAAAGAACCTGCTTGCTAATGCAGGAGACATAAGAGACGTAGGTTGGACCCCTGGGTCGGGAAGACCCCCTGAAGGAGGGCATGGCAACCCACTCCAGTATTCTTGCGTGGAGAATCCCATGGACAGAGGAGCCTGGTGGGCTACAGTCCATAGGGTCCCAAAGAGTCAAACTTGACTGAAGCGACTTAGCACGCATGTACACAAGAGTCTTAACATCACTCAGGGTGATGGCCTGAGAAGCAGAAGGGTCTCAGTTGAAGCTTCTGCGCCTGCAGGAACTCAGCTACCAGCTGGGTGATCATCAGCAAGTCTTGTTACCTCTCTGGATCCCTCAGGGTTCCTCAGGAAAGAAAGAAAGGCATCTTGAAGGGTCAGAGTGAGTTCCCGGAGTGAAGTGGCCCTTTGGTACATCTGTACCTGGCAGTGCTTGGCCCACGCTGACTGTTAGTATGTCATTGAAAGTGTTAATCGCTCAGTTCAGGCATGTCCAACTCTTTGCAACCCCACGGACTGTAGCTATCCAGGCTTCTCTGTCCATGAAATTCTCTGGGCAAGAAAACTGGAGAGAGTTGCCATCCCCTTCTCCACGGGATCTTCTTGACCCAGGGATCAAACCCAGGTCTCCTGCATTGCAGGCAGATTCTTTACCGTCTGAGCCCCTAGGGAAGCCCTTCTGTTAGTGCGGCCTCTGTGAGGACACCTTTTATTGCAGGGACAAATCCTGGTCCCTTCTCAGATGCTAGACTCGTCCTGCCTTGTGTATGTATGAGTGACAACAGTCTGTTCTGTTTGTGGGGCTTCTAACTGATTGTTTTTGTGTGCTGGAGCTTCCATCAGCCCCTTGGGAATGTGAGGCAGTAGGATTATTTTCTGTACTTGACAGATAAAGGAGACAGAGAAGCTTGGCAAGGGTATCAAGTCACCCAGCAACAGCAGGCCAGCCAGGACCCAAACCAGAGCGTCTGGTGCCAGTTCAGTGGGGATTTTCCTGCAATATTTCCCCGGTTGCCTGTTCATGCTTCACTTGAGCTCTTTTCAAAACCGAAATCAAATTCCCGAGACTTCTCAAAAACCACACCAAATGGACATTTTCCCCCTCTGCCTGGGGCTAAGGCTGTTGGCCCCAGATGCCAGCACTGGGTGTTTATTTAAGGCAACCACACCTCCCGCGCTGGCCCATCTTTCTCACTCTGCATTTGTGGTCTATGCAGCTCTCACTCCCCGACCCAGCTGGTCCTCTCTGTAATCTAATGCTCAGCCTTTCCTCTCTGGGCCTCACGATCCCCGTGTTCTAGAAGACCTCTGCGGTCTCAGGGGTTTTGTTGCTCCACAGCACCCTGAGTACAAGGTAGCCGAGCTGTCACAAGGGAGCAGCTTCATCATTTCCACAGCCTGCGGGACTCCCCCGAGGTGGGTACTGAAGCGAAGCCGGCTCGCTCTGAGGCCCTGAGGAAGCCAGTTTCCTTTCAGTGGGGGCCAGTTGGCTAGAACCAGCCTCTAATCACAGAACACCCCCCCAACCCCCTGCCCCGAGGGGCAGGGAAGAGGGAGAGGGAGGGGGAGCCAGGTGGAGCAGAAGCAGAGAAGCCTGAAGCGCAGCACAGTGTCTGACTCTCTGTGACCCCATGGACTGTTGCCCACCAGGCTCTTCTCTCCATCGGATTCTCCAGGCTAGAATACTGGAGTGCCTTGTAATTGCCTTCTCCAGGGGATCTTCCCAATCCAGGAATCAAACCCACGACTCTGGAGTCTCCTGCATTGGCAGGTGGATTCTTTACCACTGCGCCACCTGGGAAGCCTCAGGAGCAGAGAAATGCCCCTCCAAACTCCAGCGCTGCTCTCTTCACCAGGACAGTTTCTCTGAGAGGCAAGAGACTCAGGCCCAACTGGGGCCAGACCCACCACCTTGTTGCCTTTAGAAGTGGGGGCTGTGGACACCTGCTCCTCTCTGAATTGTCCCAGGAGAGGTAGATGGAAACGGCTACCCACACCTTTCTCAGGGGGCCTCCCACAGCCTGCTGCTCTGCTAGGAAAATAAATCAGCCTGATCAAGTCCCAGGAGTCCCAGACAGGCTGGGGTGTTGTGGCAGAGACCTCTGGGCCTACTCCCTGGCTCCTGGCCTTTGACCCCCTTGACTTCTCTTCCTCAGGGAATCCAAGGCAGCTTAGACCCCTGGCAGTGGGCCAGGAAGACCTGAGTTCTAGAAGACCCAGCCCTGCACGTTGCTGTGTGACGCTGGGCAAGTTACTCAGCCATGCTGAGCCTGTGTCATCTTGCCTGAAAAAGAAGATTGTGAGGCTAGAATAAGACAAGAAAGCCTACGGCTCTGCTTAGGGTGAGTCCCTGTAACCAGTAGCTACTATGTCACCTCCCTTTCACAGGTGGGGCACATGGGACCAGATCTGTGGCCTAATAAGTTTCGTTTCCTGGCTTGTTTATAGAAGGCTTCCGCCCACTGTAACCGGTGAGCTCATGACCACCCAAAGCGGGTGGGCCAACCGTCCGGCCAGGAGGCTGACAGGTAGATTTCAGTGAAAGGCTGGTCAAGACCTAGAAAAAAGGAAACAGCTACTCAGAGAGAAACTGGAGGCTCCGATGAAGTGCCTACACTTTCCAAGAGAAGAGGAGCCAGTGTGAGCCCAAGGACCTGTAGACAGCTCCCTGGAGGCTACAAGCCTGGTTTGGGGGTCAGGATGTCATTTAAGGGCCAGAGTGGGGGTGGGGGAGGTGTGCTTCAGCGGGGTGGGAGCAGCACAAGCCAAGATTTGTTTGGAAAACACGGTACAGACGAGAGGAGATCTGAGTGACAGGACCCCACGGTCCTTGCCCTGAATTCCTGCCCTCTCTGGGCCTCAGAGGGAAGAGACCTAGATGGTCATGGCTTACAGTCACTGAGTTCTTCTTTTGTGTGGGCACAGAGATGACTTTATTTAATCCTCAACACATCCCTATGAGGACCCACACTTTGTGGGCAGGGAGCTGAGATGTGGAAGGGGATGGGCAACTTGCCCAAGCTCGCAGCGTGTTCAAGGATGCAGGTGGCTGGGGCAGCCTGAGGCACTGCTCCGCTGCTCACGCCTCTTGGGGTGTGGAGGGCAGAGACCTAGCCCGAAGGAGTAGACCGCTGGTACAGGAGCTCCGGGGCCTTGTAATCTCTGCTGCTGACTGCACACAGCGGCCATTAGCTCTGCTAATAATGGCATCTCCGTGGCAACCTGCTGGGCCTGCCCTTGAGACCGCGCTGGTAGGCAGCTCCCGTCAGTCTGCACAGCTGCCTGGTTCTCCACGTGGACAGGCAGGAGGCAGCCCGGGGTCGGAGAAGGCTGGGGGCTTCTGTCCAGGGTCCGAGGGAACCGGTGCCACTCAGGCCTCAACTGTCCCCATCTGCAGAGGGACATCTCATGCCCTCTCGACCAGTGATGCAGGCTGGGCAATGCTGGGGTTGACAGAAGGGCTGACAGATAGCTGAACTGACTCCCAGAACAGTGCTCTTTCCCACCACCTCCCAGGAGGAGGAAGGGTCCTCAGCTTCAGTCTTCAAAAGCCATGGTGAGCTTCCAGCGTGAATCTTGCTTTCCAGGGCACATGGGGCTCGAGGTGTTCCAGAACGGCATCCTCGTGGGCTTGGGCTGCAGAGAGGGGAGGGAGATGCATGAGGGATCGGGGAGTCGGAGGTGACCCTAGCCAGCGCTAGGGTGTCAGGGGCTGAGGGGGGCCTGCAAGGGTAGGGTCCCAGGTTACAAGGCTCTGCTAGTTAATTCATCTCATTTTCAAAGTGAAAAGCCACCTTACAGCTGGCCCTGGCATTCCTCTAGGGAAGAGGACAATCTCTGCTGAGAGAACTGTGTGGATGCACCTCTGGGGTAGGAGGGGAGCCCTTCAGAGGAGGAGAAGGGCCCCTGGTGGACGAGAGAGGGGATCTGGGGCTCCTAAGGCAGCAGCAAGGGTGGGACGCCTGGGAACAATGCCCAGGCATTCCATCATTTGCTGCCAGGCCTGCTGCACAGCCTGAGGATGGGCTGTGGCCATGGACAGCCTGAGACAGAGGGGCTGGGCCCTGGGCCCCCAGCGAGCACCCAGGAGTTGGCCAGGCTTCGGAGGAGAGCTCTGAGCCCCTTCTGGTCATCGTAGGCACGTTATGCTTAACCCTGTTCTGCAGGTGGGACCCAGCCCAAGACCAGCTCCCAGCTGTTAAGGGCTGGTCAGGGGTTCCCTGCCTCTAAATTCACTGACCAGTTTGGTTTGGTCAATGGCAGACGGTGGCAGCTGTCCACATTCATCTTCAGATCTCTCCTTTCCCTCCTCCAGCCCTTCAATAACCCCCTCTCTTCCTCCCTTTCCTTCCCCATCCTCCAAGTCAGAGAGGAAAGGATGCTACAGATGCTCCCAATGAGGCCTTGGTGACATTCCCCCTCCGGCCCCGGGGTGGGGGGCTACTTTAAAACTGGCCCCTGAAGAGGGCAATGCTGATCCCCAAGGCAGAACTCTCTCCGGGGCATCGCAGCTCTGGGCACGGGGAAGAAGAGGCCAGAGGGTAGGGGCAGACATGCTGATGCCGAGAGGCAAAGCACAGGCATGCCAGGATGCCATAAAGCTCAGTCAGGCACAGCAAAGTGGCAAAAGGGAAGAATAAAACACCCGTCTATTTAAAAGAGTAACGACAGGGAAAAATACATTTTCATCAGCTCGTCTTCTTGCGGCTGAGTCCCTGCAGCAAGTTCCAAATTCCGACGTTAGGAAATAAATCAAAATAACTTTGCTGTGTTTAGCCTCATTTTGCCGCATCGCTCAGCTCCGAGTTAAAAAGCAACAGGTACCGTGGTGTCTCTCCCAGAAACACAGGAACGGTTTTAAAATGCAATTATGGGGGCTGGTGGAAGGGAAGGGGAAAAATGTTTTTCTTCGATTGATGTATGATTGCCCCCATGCTGTTTGGAATCGTATTTTCGCTGAGCTCTGCTAAGAAGTGCTATTTGCAGGGAGCCTGACAGACGGAAGCGATTGGGTTTGGCAGGTCTAAATGTATTATTTTAGCAGGTCTCCAAGGAAAGATTCTGGGAGGGGCGCTGGCCTTTTAAAGTGCAGAGGACAAGGGGCTGCTCAGCCTCCATCCTGCTTGTCAAGACCAATCAGCCAGCCTGGAAACAGCCCCTGAGCCTTCTGGAGAGGCCTGCCTCCCCTCTCCCCCTGCCTCAGCCTCCCCCCTCCTTCCCCTGCAGCCCTCAGCTCCCACTTGACAAATCCCATCAGTCATTCGCTCAGCCAGCAAGGACTTCCCCAGTGAATGGAAGAGTCCTGGCTCTCTGCTAGGCACTGGGGGGCTGATGGGAGGGGGCTCGGTTCAGATGAGGGTGGGGGACTGGGCCTGGGGGAGCCCAAGGGGAGAGAAGGGGGGCAGCACAGCCTGGAAGTCTGGCACATTTGGTACATTTGAATGTTCAGGAAGACATCCGTGACAGGAACTAGGTGGCAGCCACAGTGAAAGGCAGTCATGCTTTCGAGACAGAAATGTTCGGGAGGAAGACGGACCACCAGAGAGCTCACAAAGCAGAACTACAGTGTGACGTGAGTAGGGTGGTCATCTAGTGATCAGGGTTCACTCTGCCTGAGCCCCTGTGATTTAACAGGCGCTGCTCTAAACACTTTGCATGTATCAACTGACTTCATCATGACAATCATTGGTAGGTTTGGTCGTCATCCTCATTTTACAGAGGGACCTGAGACACAGGAAGATGAAGCACCCTGCCCAAGGTCACTCAGCCTGTGAGGAGCAGCATTGGACCTGAGCCCACTCTCCTACCAGCTCTGCTGTAGGAATCCAACAGGGACCACCCTGGAGGCCACACCCAAGCAAGACTGGACCAGTAGCCCGGCAGCCTCCGTTACTGGCCTCTGACAGTATGCCAGGCACTGGGCCCCTCTGGGAATAAGGAAATGAATAAAACCCAGTCCCTGCTTTCAAGAAGTAGATGGTCACAGGAAGAAAGTGGTCATTTAAACAATTAAAACAAATACAATGGAAGGCGAAGGTAGGACAGTAAAGAGTTTGCAAGACACAGAAGCAGCACGAAGGGGTAACTGATTTACATCAGTCTCCTTGGAGGTTGAAGCAGGGAAGGCTTCCTGGAGGAGGTGATGTCTAATCTGAGTTTTTAAGGATGAATAGAGGTTGCTATATGAATAGGAGGGGGAAGTGCAGGGAATAGCAAGTGAAAACACCTGGGTGAGAGATGAGGCCGGGGTGGAGGGAGATACCGAAGGATTTGTGAGCCATGCCAGAAGGGTAAAGTGAGGTCAGTAATGGAGAGGTTGTGAGTAGGAGGGAGCAGTTGATTCAAGCTTGGCAGTTTAGAAGCGCTGGGGTAGGAGCCCAACAGATCAATCCCATGGGGGCAAGAAAGCCGTGTGTTCTCTAGACCTTATTTCTCAAGCACTATTGACAGTTTGGACCAGATAATTCTTCATTTTGGGGGCCTGGTCTGTGTGTTGTAGAGTGCCTAACAGCATCCTGGACCCACCTACTACACGCCAATAACATCCACTCTCTCCTCTCTCCCCACCCTCTTGCATTTTGACAACCAGAAGTATCTCCTGACCTGGCTGGATGTCTCCTGGGTGGCAAACTGCCCCAGTTGAGAACCACTGCTTTCCACTCTCATCATTTAGGAGAAAAGGAGGAATGAATGAGAAATAAAACAACCATAGCTTGGTTGGAGGCCAGGGAAAGTTCTGTTTAAACAGTGTCTTCTCTGACAGATCCCTTTTTCTAGGGAACTTTCAAGGAAATGGAGGACAGGGGAGGGAAGTGAGTAGGTCTGGACCTCTTGAGCAGATATTCGGATTCAGTATGGCAATACAGGCTATGTGTGTATTTCGCCTACACCCAAGGCAGACATCACGAATCAATCCCAGTGTTCCTTCCCACTAAATCGGGAACTACTTTAGAATTCTCAACACAGGGTTCCAGGCAGACACCATAGCTCAGCACGGTAACACACACCCAAAATCGACGGCCCTCCCAGAGAAAGAATCGTCTCCGAGAAGAATGATTTTTTTTCTGACTCAAGGGGACCTCCCTGTTCAAAGCGCTGCCCTTCCCCTTTAGACATCCTTGATTCCAACAGGAGAGAGGCCTTTTCCTGGTGAGGCTAAGCGTTGCCTACTTCCATCTTCCTCTCTTCAAAGGAGGCACTGGTCCTAGGACTGCAGGGCCCAGAGTGGGTAGGGCGCACGACTGCTTCCTCAGGGCAGGAAGGACCTGGGTGATGGGCGCACAGCAGGGCACATAGGAACAGAAGCAGGAGGTGGTTTCAGTGCAGCCCAGAGAGGGGTGATGTGTGTACGGCCCGCCAAGGACAGCTCCATGGAAGAGGAGGTTAGACTCCATCATCTCCCAACCCTCTGGGTATCTAAGATTCTCTGAGGCGTTTGTGGGGATGGGGAGCTGCTGAGCTTGCTTATCCCAGTGGCCATCTGAGGGGGACAGGCCTGAGTGCCCTTGGTCCTACATTTCCTGAGCCCCTGGCATGCCCCAGCACCTACCACTTATCGCTTCCACAGACTCCCTATAGATAATCCTCCTTGTCCTATATTGTGGGGGAGGAAGCTAAAGCTCAGAGATGTTAAGTAGCTGCCCAAGTTCACACAGCCAAGAGAAAGCAGTGTGCGTGAGTTAATGGCTCAGTCAGTCGTGTCTGACTCTTTGTGACCCCGTGGACTGTAGCCCTCCAGGCTCCTCTGCCCATAGGATTCTCCAGGCAAGAATACTGGAATAGGTTGCCATTCCCTTCTCCAGGGCATCTTCCCAACCCAGGGATCAAACCCGGGTCTCTTGCATGGCAGGCAGTTTCTTTATCACCTGAGCTACCAGGGAAGCCCAAAGAAAGCAGTGAAAGTGAAGTCGCTCAGTCGTGTCTGACTCTTTGCGACCCCATGGACTGGGGCCTACAAGGCTTCTCTGTCCATGGGATTTTCCAGGCAAGAATAGTGGAGTGAGTTGCCATTTCCTTCTCCACGAGATCTTCCCGATCCAGGGATTGAACCCGGGTCTCCCGCATTGTAGGCAGATGCTTTACCGTCTGAGCCACCACCAGGGAAGCCCAGAGAAAGCAGAGCAGGTGTCAAATCCTAGCATCACCAGCTGTGAGCAGTTTCTTCCGCCACCCCACAACTGTTGACCCCTATGGCTGCCGTCTTTTAGAGGAAGAAGTAAGAGGGACAGGGGAGGATAAGCAACCCCAGAGGCCACATAACAAAGTGTCCAAGAGGTCACCAGAAAGGCACAGTTTGTGGTTTACTGCCACTCCCACCCCCTTTCTGCAAGCCCTAGAGCCCTGCCCCAAGGCGGAGGGACCCCTGGGGCAGGTCACAGAGGGCTGAGATAAACTGGGAGGGAGGGGTGGAGTCGGGGACAGGACTAGGCTTCGGTGGCTGGAGTGTTGGGCTGTCTGTCAACCCTGGGTGAGCAGCAACTCCCCTCTAGGAATCCTGGGTCTCGGGTCCCTGTCTCCGCAGGGCAGCACCCTAGTTTTGCAGCCTCCTCTGCAGCCAGGGTGCAGCCGTGGACCTGACTCAGCCCGACAGATGTTTCCACACGAGACATGGATCTAAACTTAGGCGTGCGCAGAAGCAGGTGTGGCAAGGACCTGTTTTGTCAGAGATGCCAGTGGATCAGCCTTTTTTCTAAGATGGTGCTGTGGGCAGGGCTCAGGGTTGGCACCAGTCTCACTGATCAAGAGAACTGCGGGGTCTCCATGGCCAGTCCTGGAGGGTGGCCTTCAGCTTCAGTTCCCTGGCTGTGAAGCGTCCATGTTTGGGTCTCTGGTCCCCCAAAAAACTGATTTTGTGATCCAGATAAAATCCTGTAATAAATTCCTTTTCTTCTTAAGCAGACTGTTGTTTCTTCTGCCCTATGTGCCCTGACCCCAGCCTCTAACAACTAATAGATGTTTTTTTATTGGAGTATAATTACTTTAATGTTGTGTTAGTTTCTGCTATACAATGAAGTGAATAAGTCATATGTATACATACATCCCCTCCTGGCTGGACCTCCCTCACACCCTCCCCCATCCTAATGGATTTTCTGTAGGGGAATCCAAACAGGATTCTAAAGAATAGCTCCAAGCTCTGCTTTTTCTGCCTGACATTTATACAGATGAGGTCAAGTTGAAATCATCGCCGAGGGAGGTCTTGGCATGTGTGTGTGTGTGCCAAATGAGGATGTGCAGCCTCAGAATGAGGTTTGGGGAGATGGGGGCGGTCCCACTGCCTAGCCTTGGGGGCAGATGGGTTTGGGGCTGAATATGTGAATCCGTGTCCTTCCTGCCCACCTGCTCACTCCCTACTTTGCATGCTGGCACAGGATCTCAGATGTGTACCTCCCCATTGCCTGCCTGGGCTTGAACAGTACAACCGTGAGAGGGCGGGCAGACAGACAGACAGACCAGGAATTCAGAGGCGTAGGCTCTGGCCATCTCTAGACCCCCCGTGACTGACCCACTCCTTTGTGCCATGTGTATCACGCACAGGGGGACAACAAGGAAGGATTTGTCCCTAGGATTCCAGGAAGGGAGGGCACCTCTGTGGTCACATGCTGTTTCAGCCACAGGGCTCTGTAAAATCGAATGCTGCCCACCCAAACCAAAGTTCTGGGGCTGCCACCTCAGACCTCCCCACAGCACTGCACACTGGGACCAGATGCTGCTGAAAAGGAAACTGCAGCACGCGCACATGCACACGCACACACACACACGCACACACACACGTGCACACACACGTATCCTCACATGCAGACTGTGTAAAGGGCCTTCATCCTTCGTCAGCTACAAAGTCCGCTGTTACCTATCTGAGCCTGGGGGCTGATCCACTCATCTTGCTGCTGAAGTTCAGAGACCTGGAAGGCTTTCTCAGGCGGGCTCCCCTATCAGCAAAGGATAGAATGTTCTGGAAGTCTTGTGTGGTCATCCTTGGGTGGGAGTTCCATGCGGGTTGGAATGTCTGGTTCTAGCACAGGAAGAGAAGGGGCCAGGGGCTGTGTGGGAGGACACGAGAGAAGGAGGAGCCGAAGTGGAAATGGGAGGAGCCCTGGGCCGGCAGGGCTCAGGAGTGAGCAGGGTGGGCGCTGTGAGGTGGGAGGCAAGGGAAGACGGCCAGGAGACCTCAGGGGCGAGGCTGGGCATGCTACGTGAAGTGTGGGGGTCATGCCGCTCCCCAGAGACAGCCCAACATTCACAATCCCAGCCAGCCTGCAGCCCTGCCCACCCCGAGTGTCAGTCGCTCAGTCGTGTCCAACTCTTTGCGACCCCGTGGACTGTAGCCTGCCAGGCTCCTCTGTCCATGGAATTCTCCAGGTAAGAATACCAGAGTGGGCAGCCATTCCTTTCTCCAGGGGATCTTCTTGACCCAGGGATCGCAGCCCGATCTCCTGCATTTCAGGCAGATTCTTTACCATCTGAGCCACTAGAGAATATCCCTTCCACACCGAGGCATGGGAACAAAAAGGACCCAGGGACCACTAGGTTCTGGATGCAGCCCTTCGGGGGCCTCCCAGCTCTGCACCTTGAGCCGACTGAGTTCTTGACTCTTAGAGGTGCTGATGATGACCTTTACTCTCTGCAGAGTGGACGCCTCTACACTCGTGCATCTGTGGCCCCGGAACCACGAGGAACAGCTGCCCTAAGCATTCTGTGTGTCTGTGTGTGTGTATGTGAGTATGTACAAGCGTGACTGTGTAACCCTGTATGTAGTTGTATATTTGGGTGTGAATGCATATGAGTGTGAGCACGGTCACCCTGGCAGTCTGCGTTATCTCTCTGAAAGCTTGTTTTGCTGTAAAACTGAACAGGAGTCCTGGGTTGGGTTTGAGACTGGGGAACATGGGATTAGACGGGCAGGGGAAATGCCCCGGCCTCTCTTCCTCCCAGACCATGAGCATTCACAGAAGAGGGTGTTGGGAAACACCTGTGCAGAGCTGAGGATATGGGTGGAGACAGAGGTAGAGGCTTTAATCCCAAACTTCCGGTGATCCACCAAACACCTCCTCCTGGTGGCTCACCTGCACCCAAACTGAATAAGTCCACATCCAAACACCGGACCAGCCCATTCCTTTCAGCTCCTCCTCTGTCCTCTGCCTGTCAGCACCTGGTACCATCTTCCTGGTTTCTCAGACTGGGAGGAAGGCAGTTTCTATGGAGCCCTTACCAAGCCTCACCCCCACTCCTCTAGCAGTCTCTGCTGTCCCTGTGGCTACTGACATTTTAACCTAAAGTTAAATAAAGTGAAAAGGCAGTTCCTCAGTTGCTCTGGCCACATCTCAAGTCCTTGTCCACCACACGTGGCTGCTGGCTACCACATGGATGGTTAGATGCAGAAAATTTCCATCATGGCAGGATGCTCTATTGGACAGTGCTGCCTGGAGCCGCTCGCAGGTCTCAGACCCAGGCTCTCACCCCTCAGGAACCTCCACTCACGCTGGAGCACCGCGGGGCCACCTGTCTCCCTTTGTCCTTGCCCAGCCTCAGCTTCCCCTGGAAACCCCGCAGATGCGGCCAGCCTATGTTGCCCTTCCCCCCATTTCCCTGCCAGGCCTGGGTCTCATCCTCACATCCCGGCCATCAGCTCTTCTAGGACAGGGGTCTTGGCTTACTGATTTATTTTTCTTAGCTCACACCCCTTTCCTCTCTCCAACCATCTTCTCCTTGTCCACCTGCTCTGTCCTCTTTCTTCCCCAGGCCCCAGGCTTCTCTCCCAACACTTCTGGTCTTCCTTTCCTCCTCTTGCATTTCCTCTCTCTGATCCCCCTCTCCCTCCATCTCCTCTCCCTCCACTTTGCAATAGAGATGCTAATTGCACCTGCAATTACCTAATTGCCATGGCAATTAGCCAGTTGCACTCTATTTGGAAGGTGCAAATGGCAAATTGCAGGCATAAGGAGGTAATTTTAGGCACACAACTGTGCTGGGGAGAACTTGGCCTCAGCCCTGGGGTTGAGCTGGGGCAAAAGGGTCTGGTGCCTGAAGGTCTCTCCCAGCTCCAGGAAGATCCCAAGGACTGGGGAGGAGTGGGGAGTTTCCTCTAAGGCAGTCACAGAAGCTGCAGCACAGAGCAAGGCCAGCCTGCCAGTTTTTTTTTTAAATTAATTAATTAATTTTTGGCTGCTCTCTGTCTTTGTTGCTGCACAGGCTTTTCTCTAGTTGTGGTGAGTGGGGGCTACTCTCTAGTTGCAGTATGTGGGCTTCTGGTTGAGGTGGCTTCTCTAGCTGCGGAGCACAGGCTCTAGGCTGTGCCGGCTTCAGTAGTTGCCGCTCCCCGGCTCTAGAGCACAGGCTCAGTAATTGTGGCACATGGGCTTAGTTGCTCTGAGGCATGTGGGATCTTCCTGGATCAGGGATCAAATCCATGTCCCTGCACTGGCAGGCGGATTCTTAACCACCAGGGAAGCCCCCCAGCCTGCCAGCTTTAATTGTGGTGATTTTCGTAATATCACAGTGATGATGAACACTAATCACTGATACTCAGCAAGGTCACTCAAGGGGCTGACAGCGGGCACACACCTGACCCCATTCCCAGACTGGCACAGAGGGCTGGACCTCAAGCCTGCTCCGGGAGGTCATTCATGGGATGCAAGATGGAGCCCTGGGGCAGGATGGGAGCTGACCTCTATCCTGAGCAGTGGCACGGTATGGCCTGACGAGTAGATGATGCTGGAATCCTGGGCTGGGATCCAGGACTAGCCCCTCCCAACCCCCTTCCTCTAGGAGTCAGCCTTGCTGGGGGGAGAAAGAAGCATGTTGTGGCCCTCCCACAAGAGCCGTGTCCTGAGAGCAGCCTCTCCCGGGGAACCCATGCCCGGATCAGCCACCCGCTTTGAGAGCAAGTGACTGTAAAACTGGACACTGGGTGTCTGGGGCCTCAGGCTCCCAAGGGGCTTGTGGGAGGTGATGGGAGCTCACCCCTGTGAGTGTCCTGGTTCAGATGCCTTGCCTGGGGTTTCTCTAGACTCTGGGTGTTTGGGAATGGGGGAGGTACTCTGGGACACAGGAGAATCCATCTCGGGGAACGGGGCTGGGAGCACGTGGAGGATGCTTGTCAATGCTGTACTAACAAGGCCAGGGTGCTCTTCCTACATAATTTGTGTGTGTTTAGAGGGGCCTCGGGCATGCTGATAGGGTGATGGGAAGATGGTTGTGGCACCTGTTGTAGTGTGGTCCCCAGGAGTAACCTTGGACAAAGAAGTCCCCGAACGATAACTCACCCCTACAATCTGCCAGACCTGGGACAGGGGTAGCCTGGTGGACACTGCATACCAGCTCCTAGTTAGACACAAGGCAAAGGTGGCATTGTGGGCACTTTGGGGACAGAACAGGGTAGCCTTCATCCACAGCTGGGGACTTAGTAAGTAAGTGTTGAAGGAAGGAATGGCTGGCTGGCTGGCTGAATGAATGAGTCAAACGCTGTCTCTCTCTGGCGCTCAGTCTCCCCATCTGTGAAACAGGAGGCTGGGCTTGAGAATTCCATCCTACAGGGTCCCTCACGCTCCCCTGTGTGACCCTTCTCCCCACCTGTGCTCACATGGGCCCTGCAGGGGTGCCCTGCATTCTCTGTACCACCAGCCAGAATCCGCCCCCCAGCCCCCCTCTCCCACGCACCCCTGCTATTGTGATTCGGCACCCACCCACGTACTGCTCCAGGACCAGGGAATTCTGAAGTCTTGTATCTTGGGGCCCTGCTTCCCTGCTGAGGGAAGGGGATGTACTGTGGACTTTTTTCCCTCAGGCTATTCTCAAATTCTGCAAATGGGGACAGACTGACTGGCTTTTAAAATCCCAGGCTGCTTAAGCCTCTAAGGAGTGAAGCTTGGGTACCAGGGACCCCCGCCCCCCCACCGCCAATCCCACTCCCTGGGGACGGGGATGGTCTGGGGGAAGGGCTCAGAGCTGGAGTGGGAGAGGTTGGGCTGGAGGTTGCAGCCAGCAGCCCCACCTTCCCGTGCATTCCGGTCTCTCTACACGCTGGCCTCAAAGGGACACCAACTAAACACAACAGCGAGTGTCCAAGGCCCTGAGCACAAGTTAATTAATTCACCAGAGGGAAGGAAGACTATAAATAAGTGGTGGGAGTAGGGAGGACGGGAGGGGGCAGGTTTATTCACCTGCCGGCTTTGCAGAGTCTCCGCTCTAGCAGTACAGGTTAATGAGCACAGGCCTCCTTGCCAAGATAATAGCGACTAAAAATAAAAAAAGAGGAACGAGTCACCCTCCCGGGTGAATCAGACGCCTCCAATTGTAATTTCCATGCTGATACTGTAATTTTCCTGTTCCTCTTGCTCCCCGGGGGCTGATGGAAACGGAACCCCTCCCCCCGCAGGAGAGACAGGTCCTATTCTGGTTTATTTCCCCCCCCAGGAAGGAGAGGCGGGTGGTGGGGGAGAGGAAGGGCAATGGGAACCCAAACCCACGCCTGGGTGACCGGCCAAGAGGCTGAGGCCGAGCGGCCTTCTGTTGAGAAGTGAAGTGTGGATGCATCCAATGACCTGACCGAAGTCGCGGAGCCAGTGGGTGGATGGCAGAGCCTGTCTCTCATGCTTCCACATCCAATCACCCCTCTGGTTCCACCTTCTCCCTCCCTCTGGGTTTGTCAGACAGAGAAACTGAGGCTCAGGGATAGAGAGTGACTTGCCAGCAGCCTCCCAGGAGAGCAGGGCTGGGCTGGCAGCCGGTGCTGTCCCCTGCTCACCCTCCTTCCTGGAAGCATGAACCTGTTCTCCTGGGCCTTCCCCAACTTCCTGCCTGCCTCCCCCGACGCCACACACCCCTGCCCGCCCTGCCCATCCAAGGAGCCTGCAATATGAAAATCCTCCAATTCCCAGGTCTCCCTTGCGCCACCGGAGCAGCAGATCCAGATTGCCAGAAGGTTCTTGTCACACGCCTCTGTTGGTGGAGGTCACCCTGGCTGGGGACAGGGGTCTGAAAGCCTTTCTGGGGCACTCAGATGGCCTACACCGTGCCTTTGTGTGAACTGAAAAATAGTGCCCTCTCTCGGCAGACACAGCCCGTGTAGGGCTTTAGGCCTTGCTAGTGGACCCAGGGTGGGTTTCAGGTTCCACGTGCCCCCTAGCCACACCCCCATTCCTGCCAGGGTGCCTTTGAGCAGCGTACACCCAGCACGACCTTCTCCAAGGGCCCCACCTCTGTGTTTCTGGAGGCCAGCCAAGCCCCCACCCTGACCCAAAGTCTTCAACACAGTAGAACTTTCATAAAAACTAAATGAGGCTTTCCCTCCCTCCCCTCAACCTGGCAGATGCTGGGAAAGGAAAAACAGTTACATAAACAGGAATTACAGCTACGCTTTCCTAGAGAAGGGAACAGGACTTGGGGACCTGGCTCCTGAGTGGTAAAGAATCTGGCCTTGGGAGGTGAACACAGAAAACAGTTACAACCAGAAGGGTGGCTTCGTACCAGACCCGGCTGTCCCTGGCCAAGCCCTGCCCCCTGCATAAGGGGATTTGTTTTGTCCCACTGGGCTCCACGTCTGGTGGCTTCTGTAGGAGGAGAGAGGTCTCGTTCTGGACAATGGAGAAGGGAGGTGGGCAGGGGGAGGGTGCGATCAGCTGGCCCAGGACGACGCCCATCTGGGGACCCATTCCTCCACACAGTCATTCCGTGACATTTTGCATGGCAGATGTCAAGCACAGATTAAAAACCAGTCCATCTTGCTATTATTATCCCTAATTACTCACTCACGAGCTGAAGGCTCCCTGCAGAGGAAACTGGCTCCATCTCAGGCCCTGGGCCTCATGGGCCTGCGAAGAATTCCTTTTTCTGGGCTTTTGTGCCTTTTTTTTCAACCCCCTGCAGTGAAACTCCTTCCCCTCAGCCTCCCCAAGCTTGCATGCATGTGCCAGTGCGCGCGCGCGCACACGCACACACACACACACACACACACACACACACACACACAAGCATCCTTGCTGCTCCCTGGCCCCCAGCTCACTGATTCCCTGCTGGCTCTCAGGAGTGGGGCTGATATCGGTCCTCAAAGAGAACCAAGGAACAGGGCCGTGCCGATGGCACAGGATCCCAGGACTCAGCTTCCTACACAGTGGGACCCACTCGCCCTGTCTTCACTGCAAAACCTGCAGATGGGTGTGTCTCCACGCCCATCCCTCCTGCCTCCACTGCAGAGGTTCCCCTGCCCAGTCCGGACCCACACCTCCGCAGACACCCATTCAACCCATTAGCCCCTTATCTGTTGCATCCTCAACCTGGCTCCTGGCGCCTGGGCAACAGCCTCTTCTGTCTTGAAAACACCCGTTTCAGGGCCAGCTATCAGCCCGCCCTGGCCTTCCCTTCACAGCCAAATCTCTTAACCAGGGGTGTCTGCATTTCCCACTTCCTCACCTCCCACCTCCCTCAGTCTGGCTTCAGCCCCTCCAGGCCCCAGGGGCTGGCCTCTCACAGCCACCTCTGACCTCTTTGTTGCTAAATCTAGTGGACACTTTTAACTCCACATCCCACATGGTCTGCGGGCGGGAGCCGAGGCTGCCGACCACTTCCTCTTCCTGACACACTTTCTCGCCTTGGCTGCCGGACACCATTGTCTCCCCGCATGCCCCACCCCCTGGCTGCTGGCAGCACCATCCGGGCACAGCATCCTCTCTTCCTACACGTGGTGTTGCTTAGAGGTCTGCTCTTGGCTCCCACATCTTTACTTGCCACCTCTGAGCGGATATGACCCCCACACCTATGCATGTGGACCTCTCTCCTGCCCCTAAAGTCAGCATTCTGCTGCCCTCCAGACATCTTACCAGGTGCTTCACATTCAGTGGGTCCACAACTGAGCACATCATCCCTCCTCCCAAAGGTCTTCTGGGCCAGGAATGGGTACCACTTCCTCCCATTTGCAAAGGCCAGAAACCAGAGCACCATCCTGGATGCTGTTCACATTTTACAGGCAGATCAGCTATTGCTTCTGATCCTTCCCTTGCCCAGCCTGCTTCCCTCATCCTTCCCAGGCTTCCCCCGGCTGATGGCTTCCATTGCCTGTCTAGGCTCCCTCCTTCCTAGGACCCTGCAGAACAGCTACAGTGAGCTTTCAAAATGCCTCCTGGATTCTAACAGTCTTCTGCCCAAACTTTCACTAGCTCCCTGTCACCCTCAGAAGGAAGTTCAGTGTTCCCAACATGTCCTGTACCTGGGACAAGTGTACTCTCCCCTGTCCTTTCACACATGAACACTGCCTGCCCTGGGGTTTCTAATTCTCTCATGATCCATCTTCCCCATCTCGTGGCCTAGCTGGTAGGTGCTCTGTCTACCCTCAGCTTCCAGTTCAGCCGTCCCTCACCCCAGGGGATTTCCCAGAGCTCCCATCTTCCCTAGCTCTCTCTCGGGCCAGGCACCTCTCACAGCTCCACACTGGCTCACTCCTAACCCTTTTCAGCCCAGAGGGTCCAATGTCCTCTTCCCACAGCTGCCCTGTCCAGTGACCAGCCTGGAGATCAGAGCCCAGGGTGCATCATTGTGTCCAAGGAACACGCCTCTAGGGTGCTTGCTGCTTTGCTGCTGGTGGGCGGCCACAGTGGAGACCTAGGCGGAATCCCCGCACCACCCTCATTTTACTTTCCCCACTTAAACTTCGGTGAGACAATCGAGGAGCACTTATTCCAAAAGACCTTCCTGAGTGCCTGTAGCACTGGGGCCACTGTCTGGTCCTGAGGGCCACCACCCTGCCCTCACGCAGCTCCCAGGCCACATGGGTGGATGGGTCTGCAGAGCCGCCACCCTAAGTCTGCAGTCCGGAAAGGAGCCAAGCCATCCTTGCCTAGAGAGTTCCATATGTTGCCACTGGGGCCTCACCCACCACCTGAATCTGCATCCTCAGAGTGTCCAGACCTTCTCTTCCTGAAGGGTTTCTGGGTGGTCCATTCCCCAACTGGGGCCAAAGGCTGCGGTGGGGTTAGTCGGGGATGGGCAGAGGCTATATTCTCATTTCTTCTAGTTACTCAAAGGCATCAGGCCTTGGGTGGTTGGGAAAATAGGGCTCATGCAAATAAAAAACGATTCTAGTGAGGTACTGACCAGAGGTCCATAGTCCAACAGGGTAAGGGACCCCTCTAACCGGCCATGACCCGCTGCCACCCCACTCTGGTCTGATACCCCGTAGGGCTCACCATCTCGAATCATAATCATGATGGGATCCTCATCCTCAAAGTGGGAGTAAGAGCACTGGCTCCTTCAGAAACTGGTGAAAGGGTTGGATGATAGGGTGCACAAGGCTGCCTGGCGCCTGGCATCCAGTAAGCATTCAACAGACAGCAGCTCTCAGAGTCTTATTACTCATTACAGACATTCCCATTAAGAGGACAGGCAAGCTGAGGGTCTCAGAGTGTCTGGGCCTCCCTCCAAGGGAGAAGCACATTTTTTTCCCCCTCCGGGCACTTCTTTTTGCCTCCCAAACTCAGCAGGTCATGTACACTTGCAGAGATCCCAGCTCAGGTAATCAAACCTCAAATATGTAGTCTGGGGGCCAGAAATACCTCCCTTGCTCTCAGCCCAGAGACGCCGGCCTTCCTTCCCTGGCATGTCTCTCTCTACCCAGACCTGTGTGAACCAGAGGTGGCTGAACAGTGCCGTGTAAATATGTACAAAGGAGACGGCTGGGACCCCCTCAATCAATACCCTCCCACCTTCAAGAGATCAATACAGCTAATGCAGCAATCTGGAGTGCTGTCAGCCTGGACAGTGTTGCCCGTGGACCCGCTGTTTATTTTCCTCTGAATCTCTCTTCGAGCCTCCAGCCCTCAAGGCTACCCACACCTGCCGCCCCAGGTGGCAGCCAGTGTGACTGCGGGTCTCCCTGGAGCCGTGACCCTGGAGGGCGAGCGGGAGGAGGGCGGGCTGGGGAGCCGTCAGCCTTCAGCCGGCTGATGTGGAGGTCTTAATGAATATGAATTGCCTCCCCCTCCATGGAGCCGGCCCCATCAGATTCCTTCACACCTCGCCGAGCCCAGAAAGGTTACTCAGAATTAAATGTAAATCACATATTTACTGGTATGAATCAGATCACAGTGTCACTTTCTCACAACACAGAGTTTAATCACGCCGCAGCCCTGAGGGTTTCTGCTTTCTGGAGGCTGCACCTGGGCTCACAGAAGACCCGCTCACAGCCCTTCTGATGTGGGGGTGGGTGGGTGTGGATGCCCCTGGAGCCTGGGAAAGGGCAGCGGGCACAGCGGGAGACCCGACACTGGTGTGTCCAGCCCTTTGGTGCCCGAGTCACGGCTGCCTTTTAATATCACGTCAGTCAGAGGTGGTCACCACCGGCTAGTCAGCACTTTACACGCTGTGGCTATTTAATAAATGTTGAAAAACCACAGGAACATCACTGTAAAAGGCTGCTGGCAGTGACCTCTTTGCCCAGGCTCGGGTGTTTCTCAGAAGCCAGGCCAAGCTTTCAGTGATGTGCCTGTGTGTTGGAAGCAGCGGCACGGAAGGGCCAGTAGCTCTGGAGCCAGGAGACCTGGCTGAGAGCCTGATTGGGCCACTTATTTCGCAGTGGGACTGGGGCAATTCACTCTGGGGCAGGTTCTTTGTCTCTAAAGTGGAGATAGAAGGCAGATCCTGTGGCTTCATGGAGGCACTGCATGAGGACTCATTTGTCCACCATGAAGCACTCTGCAAATGTGAGGCATGATGACCACAAGCTCAGTGCAAAAGCCACACGACAAGCAATAAGGGAACCAGGTTTCATCCTGGTCCTCCCACCTAATGGCTATACGGTCCTTAGAATAGCCTTCAGCTCCTTTCAGCTTCAAGTTCACATGAACAAAATGGAAATCACTATTCTCTCCTGATGGAGAGAGGCTCTATGAATGCCAGACAGGCAGGTCTTTGTGCAAAGTCTAAAGCGCTGAGCACAGGGAAGGTGCTCTGAGTGGGTCATTCCCCCACGGCCACCTGCTAGGGAGACCTGGTTTTCTGTCATAGTCTCCTGCACCCTAAGCTGCTCACCGGGAGTCTGGTCTCCAGGCTCACAGCTGAGCATTTGGAGAGTTCTTTATAGTTTGCAAAGCGCTGTGCAGAGTCAGAGTTTGCAGTGTTCTTAGGAGGACACGTCAGTGTTGGGGGCTCCTTGGTGGTTACAAATCCACATGAGGGTGCTTGCTGGAGGAGCCGGCCCCTCTGCCAACCTTTGTGCCCAAGTGCCCTCCCCAGAGCTATATAAGTGGCCAGAGTTCTTGACTGGAGAGTTTCCTGACTGGATAACTGTTTCCCGGAAAACTGAGCCCATGTTGTCTGCACAGGAAACAGTACACATCGTGTGTGTGTGTGTGTGTGTGTGTGTGTGTGTATTTAACTTGAGAAACAGATGTCACTTCTTCAGGTATCAGGAAACCTCTTTTCACCAATTTTAAGGAACAAAGCTCTCCTGGGCTTAAAGTCAAGGGACCTTCTTTTTATAGCCAGTCCCAGTCTTGGAAAGACTCTGCCTTTGTTATGGACTCAAGGAAATCTCTTCTGGATTTAGAATTCATCTGTTAACTGTTAGCTGGACATGAATAGGAGGTGAAATCATGATTTTAGGGAAAAGAAATTCTGTTCCAGTCATCTATTTTAGTTACCTTTTGTTTTAGGAAAAAGATACCCCAAAACCTAGCAGGGTGAAACAAAGCCCAATTTATTAAGTTCAGAGCTTCTGGAGCTTAGGGACTCAGGCAGGACACAGTGGAGATGCTTGTTTCTGCTCCGCCACATCTGGGGTCTCAGCCTTTGGCTGGGAAGATTCAAACCCTGAATTTCTGGGGGCTGCACTCAGCTGGAAGCTCCTTCACCCACCTGTGCAGTACCTGGGCTGGGATATCTCAAAGCCTGGGTTCAGCTGAGCTGATCATCAGAACACTCCCATGTGGCCTCTCTGTGAGTCTGGGGCATCTCTTACCCTGAGGGCTAGATTCCGAGGGGGCTAGTCACCGTGGGAGTCAGCGTTCCAAGAGACCAAGCGAAAGCTTCAAGGTTTCCTATGACATAACCTTGGAAGTCGTGCAGTATCGTTTCTGCCACGTTCTGTGGATCCCAAGGGAGTTACTAAGATCAGCCCAAGTTTAAGGGAGATGGATAAGGGATAGGCGAGTGGCAAGTTTGCATTGCCCAAGAACATGTAGGGTGGGAGTTACAGTTGCTACCATCTTTGAAAAACACACTCTGCTAAGGGCTGTTATTGCTTTAAATTAAGCAACCGAGACATCAATCAACCAATCACACTGCTGCCAAATAAGAGCTGTCTGTCATGTGCAAGGCGTTGAGCCCACTGACATGGCAGGGAGAGAACTTGGACTCCACTTCTCAGAGCCTCAGAGCCCACATGGTGAAATGGGAGCCAGTCTGGGACTTCTGATGACGAGAAACAGAGACTCAGGGCAAACAGCTCAAGTAAAGAAGTGCTTATTGTCAGGTCACTCGGGTGTCTCATGGAAATCTAAGGACAGAATCCCAAATTCACCTCCAGAAATCCTGAGGCTCAACTGGAAAGCCACCAGTAACGGACACAGCTTTGGATCACATGAGGGAATCACTTCTCTTGGGGAATCGGTCCAGCTTTCTTTGCTCATTCAGAGCTTTCCTGGGCCTCCATCACAGCTCATAGCTGCTTTAAGGCCCACAGTGGGCCACCATGACTCAAATTCTATTTCTCGACCTTTCAGCTTTGCATCCCCTCCACTCAGAATCCCATTCCCTAGTCCTGACTGGCCCAGCCCAGCTCTTCCAGCTAGTTCTCATAGGTTATATGTTGCTGGCCAGTCTTTAAGTAAGATAGCTTTGTATCAGGTACCTATCTCTTGGTCCAATCAGGCAAAGGACATGGGGAACTCCATAGGATGAAACACAGAGACACAGCCTTGTTCTTTCAGCAGGGTCTACAGGTGAGATGCTAGTGCATAGGGCTTTGTGCAGAGTAGGCTATCATCATCTTCTCTAGCACCCCCTTATAAGACTAATAAGGATGGAATTGCAAAAACAGGGGAAAGTAATCTTGAATCTATAAACTGCTGGACAGGTGTGACCAGCACCATATTTGATCCATCCATTCATTCATTCACTCAACAAATATCTATTGAGCATCTGTTGGTAAAGAATATGCCTGCAATGCAGGAGACCCTGGTTCTATTCCTGGGTTGGGAAGATCTGCTGGAGAAGGGATAGGATACCCACTCCAGTATTCTTGGGCTTCCCTTGTGGCTCAACTGGTAAAGAATCTGCCTGCAATGCAGGAGACCTGGGTTCAATCCTTGGGTTGGGAAGATCCCCTGGAGAAGGGAACAGCTACCCATTCCAGTATTCTGATCTCAAGAATTCCATGGACTGTGTGGTCCATGGGGTTGCAAAGAATTGGACACGACTGAGCAGCTTTCACTTTCACTATCTGCCACAGACCATGCTTGGAACCAGGAAGAGAGCCACAAAGAAGTTAGAGATGGTTCTTGCTCTCCTCCTCATTTCTGAGGTTATACATCAAGGCAGAAGATACAGAGTCTGTGGAAGCCCACTAGCTTTAAATCTGACTAGTGACACAAGGCACAAACCACCAGAATTTGATTAAATAGCCTACAAACAAAATATGCCAGGATAATATTTTTTTTCTAATCAAATTGGCAAACATTAAAACACCCACTGAGAGTGGCGGTGCACAAAAATGAGCACACATCTGTGAAACTGGTGGGAGTGTGAAGTAATGTGAACCTCAAGTGGAGTCATTTGAAAATTACACATGCACACCTCCTGGGAAGCTGTACTTCCATGTGGAGGGAGTTATGCACTGTGGTCCTCTCTGTGATTCCAAATAACTAGAAACAGCCTACATATCCATCAACAGGAGAAGGGTTAAATTGTTGATGTAACATCCACTGAATGGACTCCCAAACAGCTCTGAGATCAGTGAGGAACCTCTCTATGTGCAGCTGTGTGAAGGTGTCTAGACTATACTGTTGAGTTAAACAAGTCAGGGGTGGAAGTGTAAAGTATCAGTTGTGTTGATAAATGGTGGGAGATGGGAGGATACACATATACACTCATGTGCACATGCTTCTATTTGCTTTTGTGTGCATAAAATATCTCTGGAAGTATTCATAAGAAGCTAGGCACAGAGGTTTTCTGCCGGAAAGGAAGTTAATGGTAGAAGGGAGGCTGCTTACTGAATATCTTTTTATATCCAAAGTTAAAAATCCAATGTTTTTAACTTTTAAACTACTTTAATGTATTATTTATTAAAAAATTAAATTAAAAAAAGCAACAAACATACAATTAATATCCTATTAGATCTGATAAGTTGCACATGATTAAAGCAAAGTAACCTTCTGAGATCAAGACAGGGCTTTGCTGTGCATCCAGACTCTGGTTTGAGCTGCCTGTCACTGGGTCCATCTGACCTAGAAGGTCCAGTGGTGCTAGAAGGCAAGGCAATGCTAGAAAGCATTCTCCATGGCAGGAAAGGATGCTGGGTGGAGTCTATGGGGACAGAACCCTGGGATTCCAGAGCAAGGCCTTTCCTCTTTTTGCTGAGATGTCTTGCTCTGGGTACCACTTGAAACTGACATGGAACACTGAGTGACTGGGGGACTGGACCTTACCATCATAAGCTGGTGTTGGATGTGCCAGCTCATCAGGTTGGGTAGTGTGATTACAACAGAAATGGTACATTTGGGATCAAGCACATTCACGTCCAGAAGACAAGAGTAAAATACAAGAGCATGTGACCCGGGCTGTTACACATGATGCATGTGCTTCAACATGTCTCACTGAACACCTATAACTTCAAAGGGGCAGGTGTATCTCTGATCATCTGATGGGGAAGGAGAAAACTTTGGCCTGGTTCACAGATGGGTCACCATGATGTGTCATCATTAGTTGGAGAGAGACTTTTCAGACCATGCTGCAGATCTAGTCTGGATGGCCCGAGGGGACAGAAATGAAAGGTAACCCCCTGTGGGCAGAGCTGCAGGGAACCATGATCTCAGGAAAGTACTCACAAAGATGCAGCAGTAAATGGCTTGGCTCATTAGTCAAGGCTTGGAAAAACGAACATTGGAAGACTAGGGTGAAAAATGTCTGAGAAAAAGGTACATGAAAAGACCTACAGGAACAGGCACACAAGGGAGGTGTTGGGTTCTTGCATTAATGCCCACTGGGAGGGAGATGCTTAACAACCGGGAAAGCAGGACAACTCAGCCTGTGGGTGTCAGCCACCCTATCCCCAGCCACTTCATCAGCCATGATGGCAAGGATGGGAGCCATGAATGCCCCTGGCACTGGGGGTCCCTCTCTCTAAGGTGAAGCTCATGACTGCCCCTGTGCGATGTCCAATCTGCCAACAGCAAGTGGTGTCCCTGAGCCCTTGACGTGAAGTCATCTATACAGAAGACTAGCCCATCAGTTGTTGATGAGTTGGTCATGCTGGAGCCTTCCTATCCCTGAGGCAACAGCAATTCATCCTCACTGGACCCGGGGGAGAACTATCCTGTCTACCCTCAGCACTCTCGCCAGCACCACCACAGGAAGCCTGATGGAATGTCTAACCCATTACCCAGAAGCAGGGGCTGGTTACAAAGTGAAGTGGCCTGTGAAGGCTCAGCTACGGAGCAGCTTGCGGACAATGCCCTGTGGGGTTGGAATACTGCCCTTTAGGATGTGGTCTAAGCACCTAAGCAATAGGCAGTGAATGGTGCTGCTCCCATTGCTGAAATTCACGGGTCTGGCTGTTCAAGGGCTGTAAGTTCATCTGCTGTTGCCATCACTCCTGGTGACCCTCGGGTAGAATTTACACTCCCTATCTCAACAAAACCTAGGCTCTATGAGTGGAGGGGTCTTGGTCTCCGGGCAGTTGACATTTCTATTGTGGGGCTAATACTTCTGCAGGTGACACTGTAAGAGTCCCACTGGACTTAAAGGCTGTGACTGCCAGTTGTCACGTTACATGCTCATGTCAATGGACCAGCAAACGAGGAGAGGAGTTCCCATACTCACAGGGTGATCGACACTGATGGCTTTGAGGGGCAAGGGTTGTTGCTGCCAAAGGGGACAAGTTTCTCTGGGGCTGTCTTGGTGCCCCCTTGCCTGATGAAGAGAGTTTATAAATGAGCAATTGCAGCAATAGCAGCTCAGACCGCTCAGGATGATGGTCTAGGTCATCCCTCCCCCACTTCCTGCCCAGGTAAACAACACAGATCAGTCAAATTGCTGGTTGAGAATGAGGGACGTGAAGATTGAACAGCGAAGGTAAGAGGCAATGAATATCCATTAGGGTTACAGCAGCCCAGACTGTGCCTCATTTCAATGACCCTTTTGCCTTAAAATTTCTGAGATTGGAAGGAGACTCTAACTAATCAGATTTATATCCTCTTCTTGGATGGGACTGAAGCAAGAACATCCCATCTTCACTGAAAAGGGAGGCCCCAGGTATAGTATGGGATCAGGACGCAGGAAGGTGGAAGAAGATCGGGGGCCAACAGCGTCGAAGTACAGATACTAATGCACCACTTCAGAGCCTCTAGACTCACCCATCTCCAGGGTCTTGGACGCTTGTTCCCACCACATTTCACCGCAGCAGCCAGCTCTGTGTGACTCTGATAAATTAACGTAGGCAAGACTCCAAAGCATGTCATCTCAAGTCTGTGCCATACACATACCACCCATGCTCTGTGGTGCTCCTGTTGATGCTGAGTCCCGAAATCAACAAGATCCACACAGCACCCACACTGGTTCCACCAGGAAACATGTAAGAGTAAACACCCGCCCCAGGCAGTCCTATGAACCATGAGATACAGGAGCTCCTGAGTACATTCTTCTCCCTTCCTCCCCAGGATGGACCATTCTAAGATGCAGTCACCGTATAGCCTTTTGAAAGACCTTTTCGTGGGATCAGCCAGTCAGTTGCATTTGACACGACTGAGTGACCCACGGTCTCTTGTACACCTGTTGTGTTGTTCAGCCACTAAGTTGTGTCCAACTGTTGCCACCCTGTGGACTGCAATGTGCCAGACCCCTCTGTCCCTGGCATTTCCCAGGCAATTATGTGGGAGTGGGTTGCCATTTCCTTCTCTAGGGGATCTTCCTGACCCAGGGATTGAACCCGCGTCTCCTGCATAGGCAGGCGGATTCTTTACCATGGAACCACCAGGGAAGCCCCTGTATGCCTGGAGTCTCTTGGCTTTTCCTGTCTCCAGCCTCGCTCATCACTGCCCTCACTCCTGAGTCCCTGGAGTTGCACTCCTTCAAAAAAGCTTGTGGGACACAAAGCTTCGCTTCTGGGTTTGCCTCCAGCGGACTTAGGTCAAGGCAAAATATCAGGTCCTTTTCATCTTTACCCCAGAGCTAGGCAGTCGTGCCACGATTATCTCAGATATTGATCCAGAACCATAAAACAAGAAAGCAGCAAAGACAGAACTTGATTCTGGCTCTGATTTCAAGCCCAGGCTCATTCCAGGACTCTGAGACCTCTGCGTCTGAGCAAGGCTTCGTGTAGGGGCAGGACTGGAGTGTGTGGGGAAGGAGCGATGTTTGTCTGGAGGAGCCTGTTGGGCTGAGGGGAAGCAAAGGTTGGTTGGGCAGTGAGGCTGGGCGCGGTGAGCATTGGTGTGGTCAGCCCAGGTTTCCTAGTCAAGGAGTAGCAAAATCAAAGCTCTGAGATGGATATTGAGTTTGTAGGTCAGCCCTAACAAGAGCATGGTGACGTGTGGGGGCAGTGAGTGGTCCAAATCTTAAAGCTAAGAAGATGTCTTAAGGGTGTCTCCTTTATTTTTTGCCTCTCAGAATCGCAGAAACCCCCAAGAGTAAGGGCAGAGTGAGCCCTATCCATTCCAGGGTTTCCCACTGCACACTCCTGGGAACTCTGGTGCTCCAAAAAACATTGATAGGATGCCACAAAAAGACAGCCTCCTCTAAGGGGGTCACAAGGTGCTGTGTTTACATTATGCAGGCACATGGTACCCGTGTCCTTACAACAACAAGCGAACAAAAACAACTTGATTAACCTGAATCCAGCGTCATCCCAACTTACTAGGCCGTGTCACCTTTCAAAATTTTTTTCTTCTGAATAATAAATGTTTGCATCTTGTTGCATGCTCTGTTTTACAGAGTGGCTTATAGAATAGTGTTTGGAAAAGCACTGAGATAAGTCAATCCCCTCATTTGACTATGGAGGAAAACCACAGACCAGAGAGGTGACTCAGCTTGTCCGGAGACACACAGCAAGAGCTAGCAGACACCCTGATTCCCTGGCCGAGGTTCTTTCTTCGACCTGGGAGAAATTTCCACTGCATGATTGTTGCCAAGCTATTAATGAAAATGAGACCTAAATTAGCTTCAGAAAATGAGGTTTTAGCATTGGAAAGTTTTTGACTATTGAAATTGGGAATGCAAACGAGTATACCTGATAGAAATCAATTAGCAAGTAAGAAAGGTGCCCCACATATTCTAGTCACTGTAAATCATGGCACCTCTTGGGCCCTCAGTTTCCCCTTTTGTGGGGGGCCAGGCTAGCCAATTGCTAAGCTTCTTCCCAGATATGATGGGATTCTGTGATTTCAGAGATAAGCATCAAATAGCAGAGAGGGTTGGAGACTCAGGTGGGGGAACCTGGAAGGGTGGGGGTGACCAGCTGGCCCAGCATACAGCCCCTGGCAGGCTTCTCAGCTGCCCTCCAAGGAGGACCCTTGTCCCCAAATGCAAAGTGCACGTCTCATATTAGCTTGCAAGGCAGCACTGATTAGTAATTAAACCGCTTAAAAAAAAAAAAAGAAAGCCATTAAAGCTAATGCCATCAAAATCAGAACCTCAGACTCTGGCTCATAATTACGAGCGTACCTCGAGACCCACAAGAGAGGACATTTCCATTTTAACACGCACACTGCACAGCCATTATGATCTCCCCCACCCGCCCCTGCTCCCACCATTAGGAAACCCGCTGCTGAATTCATTCGTTTTCCAGTTTTACTCCGATCCTAGAGAAAGCAGTTTATCCTGCAGGAAGGCAATGGAGAGGAGAGAAAAGAGGCTTGGCATTAGGTTGGCGTTAGCCCTGCCATGACTAGCCACATCACTTTGGGCAAGTTACAAATCACCTTGGCAAATCTCCCTTGACTTATCTGTAAAATGGGGATAACAACAGGGATTAAATGAGTCAATGCATTTCTGAATAACACATGCTGATGCCAATGCTCAGTCGCTCAGTCATGGCCAACCCTTTGTGACCCCATGGACAGTCTCCTCTGTCCATGGGATTTCCCAGGCAAGAATGCTAGAATGGGTTGCCATTTCCTTCTCCTCCCACCCAAGGATCGAACCTGTGTCTCCTGCATTGGCAGGCAGATTCTTTACCACTGAGCTGCCTGAGAAGCCTGGATAACACATAGTCCTGCTTGATGGCTGATAACCATCATTAGAGCTGGTACCTAGCACTCATCAAGCACTTACTCAAGGTATCCTGAATCTAACACCGACATGTGGCCAGCACTATACACTGCTGGGGACTTGGGAGGAGGACATGTGACTCAGGGAGGTTCATTCTCTCTGGGATGTGAGATGAATGAACACAAAATCATGAGGCTCATTCAAACCTGGGGCTCTTGGAGGCTGGTCTGAAGTGAAGGGCAGTCACAGCTCTAGCCTTGCAGGCTGGGAAGAAGAGCTGGCAGCCCTGGAAGGACAGATGGGATTCATAGCACCTGGTTCTTGCCTGGCTTCATCCCGGGTACCTTATACACATTATCTCACTTAATTCCCACAGTCATTGCCATTCCCATTTGACAGACGAGGACACTGAGGCTAAGAGAAGTCAGCCAGTTTATTCAGCATCACAGAGCTAGAAAGTAGAGGAGCCAATGACCACTGGGATCTGTGAGGTCTGACAACCCATTGTTTTTCCACAACTCTGCCTTCCTGCCAGGCAGGAGTGATGTGAATCTGCAGTAATCCTTGGCATCGGGCTGCAGAAATAGAAAGGAAGAGGGTCTGAGGCTTTAAATGACAGACTGAGAGGCAGACACGGCCCAGAAGGTCTAAGCAAGAAATGTCAGCCCCCAGTTCTTTCTGGACTTCACAGTCTTGCCTCTGAGCCAAGGCAACTCCACTCATCCAGAGCTTGGCCTGCCACAGGAAGCAAACCTCCTTGTCAATCATCCTGGCAGAGACTTCCCTGGTGGTCCAGTGACTGCAATCCACGCTCCCAGTGCAGGGGCCTGGCTTCAATCCCTGGTCCAGCAGCTAGATCGCACATGCCACGGCTGGAGATTTCAAGGGTTGCAACTAGAAGGATTCCACGTGCTGCGATGAAGATCCTGCCCACGTCAGTGGGGGTCCTGTGTGCAGTATCTGAGACCCAATGCAGCCAAATAAATATTTTTTAGAAACTTATAAAAATGTCATCCTGGTAACTTTTGTGGACTCCAGAATAGGGAATCCCCAGGCTCTCCCTTCAGCCTCTTGGAAGGGAAAACCAGCTAACAGCCTGGTGAACCAGACAGGCCTGAATTCTAGACTTCTAGAATGTTCTTCATTGCTGTGTGATTTTGGGCCAGTCGCTTCACCTCTCTGGACCTCCACTTCTATAAAATGAGAAAGGAGGACAGGAGACAAGCCAAGTTCTGCTGCCCCACCCAGGCTTCATTCTCTGATTCTGGGTGAGCTTTTGCATCCCCCCCCCCTCAAGCTTTTTAAAAATAAAATGCCTGCCCTCGGTACATGGACTTACTCTAAGGTTCACTCTTATGATTTCTCCCAGAGACTGAATTCTCTAAGGGCTTAGATACAAAAGTTTGGGAGTCTTTTTAAAAAAAACATAAAATATCAGGACCAGACAGGCCATTTTCAGACGGTCCCTGGGGCCCAGTCAGCTATTAAGGATGGAAATTATATATTCATAACACAGGATATTGCTGCTTGCTTATTTATAACTTGCTCCATTTCAAGAATATTTATTCTAGACGAGGAGGCTTGATAATTTTCATCCAATCTACTCTTCATAGCTTAGGGCAAAAGAAGGAAACAGCTCAATTGAAGGAGAGGATTTCTATTATCGGCAGGTAAGAAAAGAACACCGCCCCCCTTCCTGCAGGCCAGGAACACAGACAGATTGGGACTGGCAGCCAACACCTTGGTCTACACCAGCCTCCTGGGGTCCCTGGGGGCCCCCTTGGGATCTCACCGCTTCTGGGCAGAATCCTCTCTAATGAGGCAAAATAGAACACAAAACAGGGCAAATAGTCTCGAATTCAGCTGTCTCCTTTGACTTGGCAAGAGGTTGAGGCCCAGAAAATGGGCCTGAGGTTACTCAAGTTCACAGGGATGGAAGGACACACACACGCACATACACATACACACACGCACATACACACACACACACACGCACAGAGCCGGGCTGGGATCCCACCCAAGTCTCAGCCCAGCGCCATTTCAAGGAGGGTAAAGGAACTATTGAGTACCTACTCTGCCAGTCTCTGGGCTGGGTGTTTCACCAAGCCATCAAGATTTTATTAAGCACCAACTGTATGCCCCACCCTAGCAAGAGGAGGAGACGACGTCTAAAGAAAAATTGCTTTGAGAAGGTGAAAGCAAAGCTCACTGCAGCCCCAGCTACTCTGTCCCTCCCCTGGGAACCCAGCCCCAAGCTTGTAGGGTCATCGGCATCATTCCCATTGGGATGAGTGAGGAGGACAACGAGGAACTGGCCCAGTTCACAGGATTGGCAAGAAAAGGCAAGGGCGGAGTCTAGATTGGAACCCACTCCTGTCTGACTCAGACCCATTCTCTTTCTATCACCCCCCAACCCTACTCTGGTCAAATCCCAGACAATTTACTCTCTCTCTCTCCCCTTTCCCATGGGCACTCATCTCTGAGCATGGCCAAACCCTGAAGCACGTGGAGGAGGGCTGTATTCCAGGGAGAACAACCCAGACTCCCAGGTGCCGTTGCATGATTGTTGGGAAAAACCCATGGTTTAATGGGATGCAGCCCCTGATTACCATACCCTATGTGCAGGCACAGAAGATATGACTGCCATTCCGTACTTTCTCAACATCTTCAATTACACGTTCCCGGCCTGCTCACCTGGTGAAGCTGGAAAACCTCTTCAGGGTAACAATCGCCAGCAGTGTGTGTTTATGCTGTGTCATCTATCCCTTCTGCAAAGATTTATTAAGCACCTATTACATGGCAGGCCCTGGGCAGACGTGTGGGTGCCAGATAGGGGAGTGAGCAGAGCTGACCCACCCCTGCCCTCCTGAAGCCTCTGCTTTGGTGGAGAACTTTGGGTCTGTGCCTGGGGCACTGAGAATTGAGAGGGGTAGTTGACTGAGAGGGTAGCAGGGATTCGAGCTCAGCCAGGTGGGGAGATGGGCAAAAGTGAGCAGAGCAGAGAGAACTGCCCCTGCAGGGTCCTGCAGCGTGGGAGAGGCTTCCAGGTGAGCCCCTTAGGGGACCCAACCCCACAGGTCTGTATATGCTGCTTTAGGGATTAGGGTCTCAGCATCTGGGCCACTGAATGAAGGAAAGAACAAAATATCAGGTTGGCTTTCAAAGAATATGTGAGATTTAAGCCACCTAAATGTCCATCAACAGAGGAATGGGTAGAGAAGATGTGGCACATATACACAATGGAATATTCCTCAGCCTTAAAAGGGGATGAAGTTGGGTCATTTGCAGAGATGTGGTTGTCATGCAGAGTGAAGTCAGTCAGAAAGAGAAAAACAGATATTGTAGATTAATGCACATATGTGGAATCTAGAAAAATGATATAGATGATCTTTGCAGAGCAGAAATAGATACATAGACGTACAGAACAAATGCATGGATACCAAGGGGAAAAGGTGGGGGCGGGAGGAATTGGGAGGTTGGGACTGACATATATACGTTTTTGATACTATGTGTAAAATAGATAACTAATGAGATCCTACTGTATAGCACACGGTGAGTGTGTGTTAGCCGCTCGGTCATGTCTGAGTTTTTGCGAGGAACTCTACTCCGGGCTTTGTGGTGACCTGAGTGTGAAGGATATCAGAAAGGGAGGGAGTAAATGTCCCCACGTAGCTGATACAATTTGCTGCAAAGTGACTTAGCAGCAGTAGCAGCAGGAACTAATACAACATCGTAAAGCAACTATACTTCGATAAAAACTAATTTAAATTTAAAAAGAAAAAAAAAAAACACACAGTGCCTGAGAGTTGAGGAGCAGAGGAGGGGCGAAGCTAGGGTTTCCTAAGCAGACATTTATTCTAACCCAGCCTGTGGTGTGCATGTGAGCTGGATATCGTCCTGCCACTTAAGCCTCCATCGCTGGATCCCAGGACCAAGGACCACCTGTGTCAGCACCAGGGAGCTGGGAGCTGATTTAAGTGCCAATTTACAGGTCTGGGCCAGACCACTGCAATCAGAAACTCTAGGGTGGTCCTGAAGTCTATTAGGAGTGCAACAGGAAACTTGGAAGCAGAGTGATAGCCAAAGACCTTTAATTCAGCCTCCATGAGACTTAGTCTGTAGTGCAGAAGTTTTCTGGCCACTAGGGCACCAGTTCTCAATCCACACTGTGCATTAGAGTGATGGAGGAACTGTGAAAATGCAGATGGACAGACCTCATGCCTGAGATTCTGGTTCCCTCGGTCTGGGGAGTCTGGGCAGCTTTACTTATAAACAATCCCCAGGGGATTTTGTGGTGCGACCAAGGTGAGAGAAGCAGACAGACAGAAGGGGGCTCGGAGTCCTAAATCTGGGGAGCTTCTTCATGCACGTGCTTCCACGGCTCTGCTCCAAGCCAAGCCCCGGGCCACTGCGGGGACCCTGACATGCTCATCCCTGTCCTGGAGGAGTGTCCTGTCCAGAAGGGAGCGTGGTGGTGTGACAGTTCCCCAACCATGTCCTGGCTCCCACCCACTCACCGGCGAAGTGACGAAGCTTGCATGTTGAGAATATCAAAGCTGGGGGTCAGGGGAGGAGCAGGGGCTGTCCCAAGGTCACCTGGTGTAAGGATGAGAGATGGCTGAGCCCACCACAGAGGAAGGACTAGGCCTCCTGGGGGAGGCTGGAGCTGCGTGGGAGCAGCAAGAAGGACTTCCCAGGCATTAGGAAGCAGGAAGGATGAAAGGTCAGTGGGTGACCTTCCAGAGCACGAGAGGAAGACTAATGCTGTCAGAGGCCCCACAGGGCAGTTGAGCATGCCAATGCCCACCAGGAACCAAGATTCATCTGGGCCTCACCCCTCAATTTATAATTGTGAGAATGCAGTCCAGGAGCAGGGCGCATGTCCAAGGTCACACACCCACACACTCACTCACATAAATACATGCACTCCCTCACATACACACAGACACATGAACACATGGACACAGGAACGTACTCCACAGACTCATAGACACACAGAGACACGTATGTGACATACATATATACATACACACGGACACACTCAAACACAGACACATTCACTCACACACAGAGACACACATACTTGAACACAGAGGCACACACATATACAGATGCTCACACAACAGACACATATATGCGTATACACAAAGACACACATACAACCTATATCCATGCATACATACAGAGATGCACACAACATACATACCCACGCACGTAAAACATACACACACAGACACACAGCTCCTTAGTCATATGACCTCCAAAGCTCTTTCCACGTACTGCTTCGTGTCTCAGCCTGAGAGTTCATTGATTCTTTGGTATTGAAAAATTTATTTCTGCGTTTTTTAAGCCACAGTTCTTGCTCAGGATATCCTAAACCTTAATATCAGATAAATCATAGTGACATGAGGTTTTGGGTGGGGGAGAGGGTGATTTTCTTTTCACGTCCTTTTAATCAATAAATCATTTATAAATGCCTTTAATAGAGATAAATGAAAGCCAACCTCTACCTTATTATACAATGGGTATTTTTAACCTTTAAATACAGGGTTTGTCAGCCCAGGAGTCTATAGATTCTCTAAAAACAGGAATTTCAGATCACTTTGCCTTCCTATAGACCCCCACCCCAGGCACAGGGTGCCCTTTCGCTGTGAGTAAAGCAGTGTAAACTCCCCTTTGCTCCTTGCCTGGTAAGGTGCTCCCCTTTGCTCCTTGCCTGGTAAGGTGCTCCCCTTTGCTCCTTGCCTGGTAAGGTGCTCCCCACCAGAGCCACGAGGGAGTCAGGCTCATTCTCCTTTGCATCTAGAAAGAAACATACTCTTCTCTAACACCTTCTAGGAAGCAGAGCCCCAAAGAGCACCAGATCCAACACCAGTCCTTCTTGGGAACAACTAGGAGCCAGCAAGGCTGGGCAGGGTCCTGAACCAGAGCTCGGTCATGAAATCACTGTGCAAACACAGCCTGCACTTATCAGTCGGAGCTCAGACACATCCCTGGGGTCCCTTCTGACAGAGGTCGGGTAGTAGGCTATGACACAGGGGAGGCTCCAGGGGTTCCCAGATGGCCTATGCCAGGACCAGTCTAAAATGCATGACCCTTTAGCTTTTAAAGGTTTTTTATTATCTGAGACTTGACAATCAACTCAAAAGGAAAATACCACCTCCTCAAACAGGGAGTGAATGGATTTACTGCTTGAGTTTACAAAGCTCTTTAAGACAAGGCTCTCCCTTTAGGCTTCCAAAACCCCTGTGAAGAGCACACAAGTTATTTTTATCCCACCTCTGCATATGAGGAAACTGAGGCCCCAGAGAAAGCGCACTTTGCTCCAGGATACACTGACAAGAAGTGGATGGGGCCAAGATACAGATCTGATGCAGGGTCTGTGATCTCTTGGCTCAGAACATTCCAAAGTGGGTCAGAATGGAAGTGGTGTCCTCCCAAGTCCTGCCCGGATGGTGTGAAAAGACTGACTGTGAGCCTGAATAAAGTCATCTGTCCTTTGCCAAAGGTACCACTGCCCCACCCAGGGCATGGGGAAGGCAGGGCCTGTCATCACTTAGATCTTGGCATCTGCACAGTACCCAGCATGGGGATCCCCGGACAGGGGGTCAGATCGTCTTTGCAGAATGAATGGAGGAACGTATGTGGCTGGCTGATTGGCTGGACTCGAAAGTTGACACAGGGTGGTTAAGTGCTTTGGAGTTTTACAAACTTAAATTTTAATCAGCCTCCATCTTCAGATATGCCTCTGGACAAAACACAATACCTCTGGGTTTCCATTCCTTTGTCTAGAAACCAGGTAATGGCATCCACCTCATAGGTGTGATGAAGATGATTTTAGCTATCCATGCAAAGCCCATTATATGGTACCCAGCATGGTGACACGCTTCCATCATGGGGCTTATTTCTACTTGTTTCTGCTGGGGCTGGGGTTGCCCACCAAGCTCCCCACCTACTTCAAGTCTTGTCCACTCTTGATCTCTGTTAGTCTGCGGGATCCCTGGCCAAGACCGACAATTGACCAGTCACTACTCTCTGGCCCTGTCTGACCTAAGTCGCTCATGGGCCAGGCGCTGCTTCCCTTTACCTGTATCCATAGGCTAGCCAGACCAAGAAGAGTGACTGGATTGTCTTTTAGGATCCAGGCAACTGGGAATATCTGTGCTTTAGGGGAAACCTAACTCTGATTAGCATCAGGCATTGGAAGAGAAAGGGAAGGAAGATTTTCCCTGTCTCTGCTCATCTTCACTTCTACTCCTCCAGGAAGCTGGTGGGTGATGAGTAGAACCTACTTTATCAGCCAGGCTTCTTCCTGCTGCTTGCATCAGGGAGCCCCAGCTCAAGTGGCTTAAACAATAAGAAAGCTGTGACTCAGCAAAAGGTCCTGAGGTAGAGCAAAGCCAGTGAGATCTCCACATGGTCACAAGATGGCTACTGAGGCTCCATGCATCATATGTAGATGCAACTGACACAGAGTGGGAGGTTATTTCAACTCTGAGCAGAAACTTCCCCAGAAGAAACATCTTTGTCTATTCACAGACTTAAGCTCACACAACCTAGGCTGGCTGGACTTGGAGTCTCCTTGATTTGCAGGGTCCATGGCCCCAGCCTGACTGGGCAGTGGGCCTTGGGTAAGGACCCCAGAGCCCTACTCCTCATAAAGGTGATACAGCCACTTTATTATCTGCTCAATATGTCCTTTGATGGGGACGGACCTGCTGGGCTGGCCTGGAATATTAGCTGGGTTAATTGTCCCTTCAAATGAACAACCAGTTTAATCAAGGACTTAATGCCCTCAGCCATTCAATTATGCCTGCCTTTGGACATGCGATTCCATTACCGCCTTGGAGCCTTCCGTGCAGGAAGAATGAGATTGGCCTGTGGTGTGTGTGTGTGTGTGTGAGTGTGTGTGTGGTCATTGCCCACAGGCATTTGTTAAGAGCAAACTGTGGGCTCAGAGCCCAAGCTGGCAGGCAACATCTGACCTTGGCTGTTGGCTGCACGGCTTCATCAAGTACCCTGCCCTGCTCTGCTCAAGAGGATTTTGTCACCACCTCTCACCTCAAATGGGGTATGTGTGTGTGTGTGTGTGTGTGTGTGTGTGTGTGAGAGAGAGAGAGAGAGAGAGAAGAGGAGGCTTGATAAGATCTCTATTGGGTTAAAATTCTTCAATTAAATTATTTAAATCAAATTCAACCCACAACTCAAGAAGGGAATGGCAATCCACTCTAGTACTCTTGCCTGGAAAATTCCACAGACAGAGGAGCCTGGCGGGCTACAGTCCATGGGGCTGCAAAGAGTTGGACACGACTGAGCAACTAACACTGTCACTTTCACTTACAATCCACAAAGACCCACATTTACACGCACACATACACACACTCACATATTCCCACATCTAAGTTCAGCCATTGTTCACTCTACAAAAACAAAGGCAAACCAATAAACTTTGTTCCAGAGTTTTTCATAGAACTACATCAGAATGTTCATTTTCCAACACACCAACACACCAAAGAATGTAGCTAGAAACAAACCACATGTCCATCCACAGGAGAATGGCTACGTGTTTTCTGACACATGGACACAATACTCTGCGGCCATTCCAAGCCTGATGTGCGTCTCTATTCATCTCTACTCACTGACATGTACCTGACATATTATTGAACTGAAAAGAGAAGATTGCAAAACTACATGCTTATGGCATGATCTATCGATGGAAAATTGTGCTCATTTGAACCTCTGTGAATATTTCTGGAGAGAGAACTGTCTGGAAGAATAGATCCTCAAATTTGCCTACTGTTTATATCAGATGGTAAGGTTTCAGGAAACCTTAAGAAATAGGAGAAAACAAGAGAATGGAAAGACTAGAGATCTCTTTAAGAAAATCAGAGATACCAAGGGAACATTTCATGCAAAGATGGGTACAGTAAAGGACAGAAATTGTATGGACCTAACAGAACTTCTCGGTGGCTCAGATGGTAAAGCGTCTGCCTGTAAGGCGGAAGATCTGGGTTCAATCCCTGGGTCAGGAAGATCCCCTGGAGAAGGAAATGGCAACCCACTCCAGTATTCTTGCCTAGAAAATCCCATGGATAGAGGAGCCTGGTAGGCTACAGTCCATGGGGTCACAAAGAGTCAGACACAACTGAGCGACTTCACTTTCAGTAACAGAAGAGAAGATATTAAGAAGAGGTGGCAAGAACACATAGAACTATACAAAAAAGAATGTAAAGACCCAGAGAACCATGATGGTGTGATCACTCACCTAGAGCCAGACATCCTGGAGTGCAAGGTCAAGTGGGCCTCAGGAAGCATCACTACAAACAAACCTAGTGGAGGTGATAGAATTCCAGCTGAGCTATTTCAAATCCTAAAAGATGCTGTTGTGAAAGTGCTGCACTCATGTCAGCAAATTTGGAAAACTCAGCAGTGGCCACAGGACTGGAAAAGGTCAGTTTTCATTCCAATCCCAAAGAAAGGCAACGCCAAAGAATGCTCAAACTACCGCACAGTTGCACTCATCTCACAGGCTAGCAAAGTAATGGTCAAAATTCTCCAAGCTAGGCTTCAACAGTACGTGAACCAAAAACTTGCAGATGTTCTAGCTGGATTTAGAAAAGGCAGAGGAACCAGAGATCAAATTGCCAACATCTGTTGGATCATAGAAAAAGCAAGAGAATTCCAGAAAAAATATCTACTTCTGCTCCATTGACTATGCTAAAGACTTTGATTATGTGGATCACGACAAACTGTGGAAAACTCTTAAAGAGATGGGAATATCAGACCACCTTGCCTGCCTCCTGAGAAATCTGTACGCAGGTCAAGAAGCAACAGTTAAAACCGGACATGGAACAATGAACTGGTTTCAAACTGGGAAAGGAGTACGTCAAGGCTGTATATTGCCACCTTGCTTATTTAACTTACATGCAGAGTACATCTTGCAAAATGCCAGGCTGGATGAAGAACAAGCTGGAATCAAGATTGCAGGAGAAATATCAATAACCTCAGATATGCAGATGATACCACCCTTATGGCAGAAAGTGAAGAGGAACTAAAGAGCCTCTTGATGAAAGTGAGAGAGTGAAAAAGCTGGCTTAAAACTCAACATTCAAAAACTGAAGATCAAGGAATCTGGTCCCATCACTTCATGGCAAATAGATTGGGAAACAATGGAAACAGTGGCAGACTTTATTTTCTTGGGCTCCAAAACCATGCAGATGGTGACTACAGCCATGAGATTAAAAGATGCTCCTTGGAAGAAAAGCTTTGACGAACCTAGACAGCATAGTAAAAAAAAGCAGAGACATTACTTTGCTGACAAAGGTACATCTTGTCAAAGCTATGGTTTTTCCAATAGTCATGTATGAGTGTGAGATTTGGATTATAAAGAAAGCTGAGTGCTGAAGAATTGATGCTTTTGAACTGTGGTGTTGGAGAAGACTCTTGAGAGACCTTTGGACTGCAAGGAGATCCAACCAGTCAATCCTAAAGGAAATCAGTCCTGATTATTCATTGGAAGGACTGATGCTGAAGCTGAAGCTTCAATACTTTGGCCACCTGATGTGAAGAACTGACTCATTAGAAAAGACCTTGATGCTGGGAAAGATTGAAGGCAGGAGGAGAAGGGAGGACAGAGGGTGAGATTGTTGGATAGCATCACTGACTCAATAGACATGAAGTTTGAGCAAGCTCTCGGAGTTGGTGATGGACAGGGAAGCCAGGCGTGCTGCAGTCCAGGGGGTGGCGAAGAGTTGGACACAACTGAGCGACTGAACTGAACTGAAGGTTTCAGGTTACTTTGCTCTATTTTCCTTTTTCTGCATTACCTGACTTTTCTACAAAAGCCTATATAATCAACTTAGAACAATGCAATCATTTTTATTTGGGGACCTTTTTTAACACCTTTCCAGAGGTAAAGATTTATCTAGAGGTAAAGATTTATCCTAGAGGTAAAGATCACACTTGTCTCATTTCTTTTATTTAATCAATTAATTTCCCCTTAGCATGCAGCATGCGGGACCTTAGTTCCCAGATCAGGGATCAAACCTGGGTCCCCTGCATTGGAAGTGTGGAGTCTTAAACACTGGACCACCAGGAAGCGCCTTGAGAGGTCTAAAGCCCAGTGTGGGGCTCAGGAGACTGGGATGGCCCCAGTTTTGTCACTCACTCCCTTTGGATGCTCTTGGACTCAATTTGCTCCTCCAGAAAATGGAAAAGCTCTTTACTTCAACAACTTGAAAGGACTTTTATTCGCTCATGATGACCAGCACATACACGCTCACTGATCAGTCAAACCTTGGAAAATGCAGAAAAGTATCTGGAAGAAAACATGACCCACAATCACACCAGCTAAACAGATCCATCATTAACATTATGGTGCATTTCCTTTCTGTTTCTTTTTCTAGGCATCATGGGACGCAGGACTTGGAGGCAGGCATGAGCATGTGCACTGAGTCTCTAGTGAGACACTCCACCTCTGGACTCAGCATAGCCTGTGCCCAGCTGGGTGGCCTTGAGGGCACTCCCCATCTCTCAACCCATTTCCTCCTTGGTACCTGGGGAGTGACAGCCATCATGGTTTTCTCATTTGGCATTCAGTGAGATGAGGGCTCTGCAGCTCAAGTACTGTCCCTGGTACTGGGAAAGCTTTATGAAATTTTTGGCTGATCCAAGACGATAAACACTACTTCCATAACCCCTTACACCTCCCCTACCCCAGTACCTGATTAGTTTCTCTCATTTCAGAAGATGCTAATCAGGATAGTCCGTAGTTCCTGGCCCTGATTTCACACTAGAATTATCTGGGGAGCTTATAAAATACCATGTCTAGACTCTACCCCAGAATAATTAAATAGGAATCATGGGGGTGGAGCTCTGACATTGGTATTTCTGGAAAGGTCCCCAGAGGGTTCTAATGTGAGCAGGGCTGAAAACCACTGGTGTGCATCAAAGTACTTTAGAAAGGCCAGCACTACAGAAGCGGAAGGGGTTATTATGAAAATGTTTCTCTGGGGGTTGAAATGGGTTCCCTGACTCCTCCCCACTCCTACCTGATCCTGCTAGTAGGCAACATCATACTGTCTTGCTCAGAGTGGGGTTCTTAGTGGGATCCTAAACATTTTCTTATGACTTCTGGAGCTGGGGCTTGTGTGGCTTTAATGAGTCAGCCCTGTGCCAGGCACTGTGCTAAGCTGAGTGTTTAGAGGCAGACCAAGGGGAGACGCATGCCCTGCTACCGCACCAGCCTCTGTGCAGGGCAATTTGGCAATACCCATCAAAACTGAAATGAACATAGCCATTCCACTCCTAGACACAGAACCAATGGACAGGAGTCTTAAAATGTTCCCCCAAAGAATGTATATAGCAGCATTATTAGTAAGAGTCTAATACTAGAAACAACCCAAATGCCCATCAGGATTTGAATGGATAAGCGAATTGTGGTATATTCATACAAGGGAATACAAACAGCAATGAAAAAGAAAGAGCTTCAGCTAACACAGGGATGAACCTCAGACATACTGTTGAACCAAAGAAACCAAACTCAAGAATACATTCCTTACAAAGGAAATTCTAATTAGAAAATAATTGAATTAGGACATTCAAACATTCATGCTATGAACACCCCAGTGTTTACAATAGCAGAACATCCCTATTCACAAATGCCAAGACATGGAAGTAATGCCAGTGTCCATTGACAGATGAATGGATAAAGAAGATGTGGCTTATGAATATATAAACTAGAGGGTGGGATCCACTAGGGCAAGGCTTGTGGGGGTGCTAGAAATGTTCTATGGTAACCTATCTGTTAATCTGGGTGGTGGTTATATGGCTGGATACATGTGCAAAATTTATTGAACTCTACACTTTACCTTTGGTAAGCTAAACTTCAACTAAAACATTTCTAATGCAAATAAAATTTATATATCCTTTGCCTCATTGATTCTACTTCTGGCAACTTTTTTCTGTAGATGTATTTGAACATGGAAGACATTACACATGCATAAAATTATTTATTGTAGCATTTATTGTAAGAACTAAAGATTAGAAAAAACAAAACATCCATCAATGTGTGTGTGTGTGATAGTCACTCAGTTGTGCCCAACTCTTTGCAACCCCATGGACTGCAGCCTACCAGGCTTCTCCATCCATGGGATTCTCCAGGCAAGGATACTGGAGTGGGTTGTCATTTCCTTCTCCAACATCCATCAATTGGGGCTGGTTAAGTAAAGTACAATTCCTCTTAACCATGCAACATGATGCAGCCATGCAAAAATGGAAAAGATTGCCAAGATATATTATGAAAGTGAAAAGAGTGAAAGTGTGGGGATGCATAAATACTGTGCTGTCTTTGGGGTTAGAAAATGTAAAAGGAGACATAAAGGGAGAGAGAGAAGGTAGGGGAGAGATTAGTTTATATAAAAATAAAATAAAATATCTCTTGAAGGGCATGTGTGAAACAAAAGAGATTGGTTGACCTTGGGGAGGGAACCTGGGTGGCTGGGCTGGGTTGAAGGAAATTTTTTACTGTAAATCTTTCATGCTTTTGGAATTCTGAACCTATTACAAATTTCAAATTAAAAAATTAAAACAGCCAGGCCCCCATTCACCTCCTTCAAGGCCTGTTGCTACAGAATAGAATTTGAACATTGACCCTGGCCTGTAATATAATCCCAAACCTAACTGCCGTGCCCCTCCTCTGTCACACCTGCCACACTACTTTCTGCTGCCTCTCAAAGGTGTCATGATTCTCACCCTTGTCCTGGACCCCTGCACCGGCCATTCTCACTTTGGAAAATGTTCATTCTCTGCTTGGTGTCACCTCCTCCGTGAAGCCTTCCCAGACTTCCCCATACTTCTGGGCTCCTGCAGTCCACATTTCTTGTGTATCATTTCTCGTGTCCCATTTGTCACATGGCTCCTAATAATTAGTTTCTAGGCTTCCATGCCCTACTGTAATGTTGGCACACAGCCTGGTGCCTGGAAACAGCGTTCATAGAATAAACAGATGGATAATTTTTACCAGGTTTGAAACTGATGAGCAGCTTTTGTCTTCTACACAACGCTGTTTAGTTTGCAAATTCTGTGGAAGCATGAACTGTGCCTCAGTTTTCTCATCTGCAAAATGGGATTAATAATGATACCTATCTTCTAGGTATCATTACACTGTGATCCTTACACTGTGAGGATTAAATGCGTTAATATATGTAAAGCACATAGAAGTGTATTTGATATCACTAGTTATTATTGCTTCCATATCACTATATTGTGATGAAAAAACTATATTCTAGTAAGTTCAGAAGGTCATATGACAGCAGGTCTATATCCAGATTTCCAAGTTTCCATGACTAACCATTCTTCTATGTGAGGGAGTGCTGGGCAGGTGTGGAGCTGAGGGATGTAGGGGTTGTCACAGCATCTAGCCCTCCACGCCCAGCCCCACTGCAGGCTCCTCTGTATCCTTCTTCATGATGGGATGTGCTCACAGGAGTGGGAGGGAATTAGTTTATGAAGGAGAGAGAGGAGGCACATTCTGAATGAAAACCCTAGTCAGAAAAGGGTTGGCTGGCTAACCTAATGACTGGCTTAGGCAGTCGTATTTCAACCTTCAAACCTGATGATGGGTGAAAAATTGGAGGTAAGGACCTCTCTTTTCATCTCTTCAAGCCACCTCCCATAAATGACTGCCTGAAACAAGTCTAGAGGACATTGTAACCTTGTTAAGTTCCAGTTTTCTCATCTGCCAAGTGGGGATAGCTATTGTAAGGAAGAACGGAGATGATAATTCCGTGAAATTATGTGGAAAAGAGTTTCGGAAATTGTCATGCATTAGCAGATGTTGGCAAACAGTCAGCCTGAGGCCCAGCCACAATTTCCTTTGACTCACATGAGGCATAGCAGGATCCTCCAGTTGCCCTAGTCCCCACTATTCCCTATTGTTACTCCAGTTTGCCTCACACTCTCACTGCACTTATCTCGTCCCTGAAAGCATGTGAGTTTGCCACCCCTTCTCCACAACATTGGTTACCAAGGTGACTGCTCTTCCGCCGGCTGCCAGCGTGGATAGCCAGCTAGCTGGGGAGAGATGGTGCAGCTCTTTAAATAACTGGGATCATGCTTCTCGGCCCAAGTCATCAGATTCCACCAAGGTCCAGGCCAGAGCCCTATCAATCAGTCCTAGTACTTTTCCATGAGCTGAGAAGAAGCCAGACCTGCATGAATCCTTGGACATGCCTCTCTTTAGCCTCTAGGTACAGAGAATAAATCTACAGCCTCCTAAACATGCCAAATTCCTGGTCTGCTGGAGCCTGGAAGGCCAGATGCTGCTTACAACTCTGACTCCTGGATGCCTGAAATTCCACCATTATCAACACATTCCTCCCTGTTAAGCTGTAAAGTTGAAATATCTACTGGGAGGCATAGCAGAATGAATCCAAACTAGGCTGGAGCAGATCTTTAAGGATAACCTTGGTGAGAAGGCAGATTCTGTAAGCAGGTGAGGGAAGGGTTGAGGGGTGTCAGGAAGGAGAGGGAGAGAGGGGCAGAGAGGTGCTTGAAAATGAAGTTTCCTTTTAGAAGCAGGAGTGGCTGCAGAAGGGAAGGAGAAGGGGAGCAGAGCCTGGAAGCAGGGCAGACACTCAGGCCAGCAGTGGCCCTGGAAAGAGGGTGTGGACAGCCAGCTCCAGAGTGGGAGGGGGCAGCATCCTCTCGGAACAAACCTGCAGGACAGAGGTGGATGAAACAGCCCCCCTAACTACTCACCCCTTCTCCCTGTCGCCTTTCACCCCAACACCTATAGACACAAAGGAATGTCAACCTTTCCTGGGCTGGAGGATTCTGCCCCCATTGGGAGAGGAACAAGGATGAATCAGGTCTCCCGATCAGAAAATATAACCTGATCCGTCTCATCAAAGGCAAAGGACAGGGGCACAGGACCTCTGGTCTTATCACCAGCTCTCACACCCAGAAAGACACCTCCTTTAGGGCCAGTTCTAGGAGGGTTTGGGAGGGGTGAGGTAGAGAGACTTGGAGGCCTCCAGATCCCCCAAACTCACTGTGTGACTTCATGTGAGAAGCTTAATCTCCATCCTCAGTTTCCTCATCTGTAAAATGGGGACAGTGATGGGACCTGCTTCACAGGGCCGCTGTGAAGATTCAATGAAAGGATGCTAGGGATGGGTTTTGAGCTGAACCTTATAAAGTGTATTAGACTTTGACAGGTGTTCCAGGCAGAGAGCAAAGGTCAAGGGGTGGGGTGGAGAGTACAGGGCATATCTGGGCACCGGTAAAGAAGCTGGTGGGCTTTCCATTGGTGCTAGCGATAAAGAACCCACCTGCCAATGCAGGAGACATAAGAGATGTGGATTCAATTCCTGGATTGGGAAGATTCTCTGGAGGAGGAAATGGCAACCCATTCCAGTATTCCTGCTTGAAGAATCCCCGTGGACATAGAAGCCCGGAGGGTGACAATCCATAGGATTGCAAAGATTCGGACACAACTGGAGCAACTTAGCATGCATGCGCACCAGGACGCTGGAGGGGAGCTGGTGCTGGGGAAACCCGTTCTGGAAAGGCAGGCTACGGCTCGATGGTGGAAGGCCTCCACAACCCATGCAAACCCCAGGCTTTGTGCTAGAAGCAGTGGGAGCTACTGAGGTATCAGGCATGCAAGAGAGGCCCTCAGTGGCCACAGAAGGGATTTGTCCCAGGCTGCAGGGGTTGCTGGGTTAGGCCCATCTGGCCAAATCACACTCAGAAGCAGCCTCCTCCTTTAGGCCAGCTCGTTACAGCTGATCCCAACCTCTTTCCTTCCGCCCTTTGACCCTTTCTGTTTCTAATTTGGGTGAGGACTTGACCTTGAGGTGAGGTGGACTTGGTCTCAGACACTGGTCCAGCTCTACTAGCTAGGTAATGAAGACCCTGAACTCACAAATCTGTTTCCTCATCTGAAATGAGGGGGCATGACAAGGACTTCCCAGAGTTACGAGGGTGAAATGAGCTGGCACACATGGGTGCTGGGCCCAGTTGGCCCCTCCTCTGATCTGAGGCAGGACCTCCTGTGGGCTGGGTGTTTACTCAGCCGCCACAGGCATCTTTCAGCTCTAACTGCTCACAGCCTCTCCCCTCTGTGACTCTGAGAGCACGAAAGGAGAGAATGACCCATGCCGGGAAACCTCGAGGCCAGGCTTAGGCTTATTGGAAGAATCTGAGACAATTATGAGCCATGAGGAAACTGGTTTTCTCTGTTTTCTTTGGCAAAGAGCAGAAAACCCGCCTTGAGTCTGGATTTACTCTGAGAAGAGGTAGGAACCCGCTGTGCCTGCAAAGTGTCTTGGGGAGAGAATGCAGGCTTTCTGTGGACCTACTAAGGGCCAGGCATGGTGCTGGACACCTTCCTCCATGCAGTGATAGTTCATCATGCCTCCTGTGTGCAAGCACTGATGTATTGGGTTGGCCAAAAATTTGTTCGGTTCCCCATAAGAGTGTATAGAAAAACCTGAATGAACTTTTTGGCCAACCCAATAGGAAAAGGGACACAGCCGTGGAAAGACAGACAGGGTCCCTGCCCCAGGGAAGGGGTGGGTAGCAGATAAGAGGAAATGAAAACAAAAGCATAAATCATCTCATGGATGGATGCCATGATAAAGGAAAGCAGAACAGAAGTATAAGGGGACGGGCATACTCAGAAAGTCCTCTAAACGAGGAGAAATGACCTGTCAAAGGGAGATGAGCATTTCAGGTGGCAGGAACTCAGCCTGAACGATCCCCTACATCCTGCCTGCTCAGCCTCACCACGAGTCTGTTCTCGGAACATTGTCCCTAGTACAGGTGACAAACCTGAGGCTTAGCGAGGGAAAGTTGGCTCACCCAAGATGAGGGCAGTGGGAGGATTCGAGCCAGCCCTTCAAAGTTCACACTCCTCCTTGCAACCTGGTCCTCCTGCCCTGGACACAGGCCAAGGGACCCAGCCTTTCCCATTCTTCCCAGACTCAGCGAGGTGAAAATGTGAGCACGCCTTTCTCCAGATCCCCTACAGGGATGGCCCGTAAGCCCACAGGGACAGAGAGCCAGGGGCCGAGGTGGCTCATGTCTTACAGTTCAGAATCACCCTAAAAGGTGTTTTCCTGGGACATCCCCTGCGAGCCTGTATGACTGGGAGCCCCGGGGAAAGCCCATCTGCTTGAGCAGCAGAAGCCGGGAAACTTCCCGGTGTGTCCTCCCGTCTACTGAAGGGCTCCCAGGAGACCCGTCTGTGCTCAGCGTCTGTGGTCTGAGAGGGGCAGGGATGCCGTGGGACTTGTGAGCTGCCGTCCTCGTTGCTGGGGGAGACAGGCTGAACAGGGACTCTGTCGGAGCTAACAGCCGTCTCTCCTGCCACTCCTCCACAGCTCCTTTCATCAGGTTAGTCCAGGGTTGGGAGCCTGTGAGCTCACAGGCAGGGGAATATACAGAGGCCTCTGCAAACCTGTGGGGTTCACATGGTGAGTGAGGTGCTGGGATCCAAGGTCAGGGGCTGGCCACTTTCTGAAACCTTATTCATCCCTTCATATGAGGACAATGAGTGCTATGACACAGCCATTTCACTTAAAAAGATCTCTAACATTCCTTGTGATAATGAGTTAATCCCAAGGTATAGGTAATAATTAACTTACATACACATTCTATTATGGGGGTATTTTATTTTATTTTTTAATGGGGAACTTTTAATTTTTATTTATGTTTATTTATTTTTGGCTGTGCTGGGTCTTCGTTACCACTAGGTCTTTGCTTTAGTTATGGCAAGCAGGGGTTGCTCTGTAGTTATGGCGTGTGGGCTTCTCATTGCGGGGGCTCTTCTTGCTGTGGAGCGTGGGCTCTAGAGCTCAGGCGCAATAGCTGTAGCACAAAGTCTTAGTTGCCCCTGGGCATGTGGGATCTTCCCATACCAGGAATCGAACCTGTGTCCCCTGCACAGACAGGCAGACTCTTTACCACTGAGCCACCAGGGAAGCCCCTGAGAGTATTTCAAAGTGAATCATCACAAGAGTAGTTTGACCCCTAAGTACGTCCATGGACCAGCAGCATGGGCGCCACCCAGGAGCACATTAGAATTGCAGACCCTCAAGCCCTTCTCCAGACGTGGAAGAGAATCTGCACTTTAGCAAGATCCCCAGGTGATTTGTATGCACATGTGGAATTTTTAAAAGAAGGTATAATCATACCTCTCGTAAAACATAAAATGAATCTGGGTCAAAGATTTTATTTAACTCATTAATTAACGAGGAAACCACTAAGATGTTCTAATCACTTAGAGGAGAATGCAAAGAGTAGACACAAATATAGGTCATCAGGAATCTGAATTAATTTACAAATAGATGCATTACTGGAAAAAAAAATGCGCAGAGCAATAATCAATTGCTTTGCATTAGATACAATTTGCATGTCTATGGACAAGCATAATTTACATAGCCATCAGTTTTCTACACCTTCAAAGTTGTAAAATAGTAATGAAAGATTAAAAAAAAACAAAAGTCAGAAGTGTCTCTGGACAGGATACCCCGTAATCTCTGGTTTTTTTACCCCCTTTCTTTCTCTCCCTCCCTCCCTCCCAGCCTATCTTAGTCTTTCCCAATTTTTCCTGACACATAATAAAGTTTGATAAGCCCTGTCCTACACTTCTGTCTTCTGGCATGTCCGGACCCAGATAACCTCTACAGATCATGACTAGAGGGAACTTTTGAGCAAATCCCAGTGCTTTCAGGGCTCTGCTGGGGAATTAGCAGGTGGGCCAGACCAGGCTTCAGGGCAGCACTGGCTCAAATAGCAGAGCAGAAATTCAAAGGCCTATAGGATCTGAGTTGCCACCTACTGTGGGCGGAGTTACTTTTTGTTCTCTAAAACACTTCATTTAGGGTTCAGAGATAAAAATGTGTGTATTTGTTAGCTTTCATTTCTATTCTGTTGTTGTTCAGTTGCTAAGTCATGTCTGACTCTTTGCGACTCTGTGGACTGCAGCACACCAAGCTTCCCTGTCCTCCACTATCTCCTGGAGTTTGCTCAAGTTCATGTCCATTGAGTTGGTGATGCTATCTAATCATCTCATCCTTTGCCCCCCTCTTATTTTTTTGCCTTCAATTTTTCCCAGCATCAGGGTCTTTTCCAATGAGTTGGCTCTTCGCATCAGGTGGCCAAAGGATTGGAGCCTCAGCTTTAATATCAGTCCTTCCAATGAATATTCAGGGTTGATTTCCTTTAGAATTGACTAGTCTGATCTCCTTGCAGTCCAAGAGACCCTCAAGAGTCTTCTCCAACACGACAATTCAAAAGCATCAGTTTTTCAGTGCTCTGCCTTTTATATGGTCCAATTCTCACATCCGCACCTGACTAACAGAAAAAAAAAAAATTTCTACACGAGGTAGGACCAATTGCACCAATTGGAAATTCATCTGCAGAGGCAGTGACTCCATACTCCAAATTCTCCTCAGTATTAAGGGTGTGTTAATTAGTAGAGTGGATGTTAAAACAGGGTTTTCATTGGCACATGGGTAGTGAAGATACGTGAGTTAGCTAGAATCTGGTGGCAACGTTTCCAGCCTGAAGGAGCTATAAGAATGCAGTGAGCCAAGCAAAGGCTCCCCAGACTTGCTTCCTGAATGGTCTGTGTGTAGCCCCTGACAGGGCAGATTCTTCTCTGTCTGCTCTAACTGGAAGCAACCAGAGCGTTACTACTGTCACTGTTGACTCAGGTAGAACTTTCATTGATGATGCCGTCAGAACATCTGAAAAGACAGAGACCCGGGTCCTCACTGGGCTCATGGGACTTGCCTGGCTGTCTGGCTACTTGCAGCAACTGCCCACAGGTGGGACTCCATTCTGCCTGTGACTTATCCGCATGGAGCCTGGTGTTGAGGCTGAGGGAGACAATCTGAGTTCTCACCTGCCCCTTAGCTGTTGGCTATCAGTATTTACCGAAAAGAACTACTCGTTCTGTATAAGTAGAGTGGCTTAGGGGTCTGGAGAATGGAGCCAATGGTTAGGATTTGAGTCTGGTTGCGTCACTGCTCTTCTGGGGCAGATCATCTCAGAGGCTGAGAAACAAAACGGTTGCGGGCAGGTCTGGAGTTGAATCCCGGCTCCATTTCTCCATGGCCCTTAACTGAGCTGCTTGTTTACACCCTGCTGGGCATCAGGAATGGGGCTGGGGCTGTGAAAAACCCAGTGGATATGAACATTGGGGGTTCATAGAATCTGGGAAGAGCATGAAATGAAACATCACAAATATTGTTTTGTAAGTTACCATTATGATAGCACCATGGAAGGAAGGTTTATTGTGCAAAGGACTGTACAGGGGAAGACCTAGCCTTGTCTGAAGAATCAAAAAGACTTCCCAGAAGAAGCAGAGACTTGAGTGAGTCAGAGTTAGAGGGTATTAATCAAGCAGAAGAAACAGCAGAGACAAAGGCCTTAAGGTGGGAGGGGTTTGGTCCACTCTAGAGGTTCAAAGGGGCTTCCCAGGTGGCGCCAGTGGTAAAGAACCCGCCTGCCTATGCAGGAGACATAAGAGGTGTGGATTCGATCCCTGGGTTGGGGAGATCCCCTGGAGGAGGGCACGGCAACCCTCTCCAGTATTCTTGCCCATGGGCATAGGAGCCTGGTGGGTTATAGTTCATAGGGTCCCAAAGAACTGGACATGATGGAAGTGACTGAGCACGCATGCACACACAGGCACAGAAGGCCCATGTGACCAGTGTCCCTCAGTTGTTTGCAGGCTGGCAAACTACCTGGCACACCGCTAAAAACGTGCCTTCTTGAATCTCACTTCCAGAAATTCTGATTTCAAGGGTTTGGGGTGGGGACCTACGGATCTGCAATTTTAACAACCATGTCAGGAAGTGTCAGAGAGTAATATTACTTTGGGCCACACTTTGGAAGATATTGTCATAGGGCCTCATGAGAGTGGCACAAAATAACCAGCTCATTTAACTTCTCTACACAGCTCTCAGTTCAGATCTAACACTGGGGTTGTAAGATGGCAAGAAGATTAGAGGAGTGGTATCCAGTGCCGAACACAGAGCCTGGCATGCGACAGGTATTCAACAGGTCATTGCCCATCTGTTATTATCCTGATGCTCTGGAGGAGTGAGGACAAGGCTAGGAGTCAAATGATCCATACTCCAGCCTCAAGTGGGTCACTGATTTACCATCTCACCTTGGGCAAACCCCTCTCTTTCTGAGCCAGTAGACCACAGTTTCCCCATCTGTAAAAGGAAGGAGTATGATCACGTGACACTTAGCTCAGCTACCATCTACCATCTTGAATTGCCCACCTGGTGGGGCCCAGGGCTCCCACACCAAATTCAGTGATCCTTGACCTGGCTGCTCATTAGAACCATCAAGAAGGCTTTAAAAATACCTATTAGGGGACTTCCCTGGTGGTCCAGTGGTTAAGAATCTGCCTGCCAATGCAGGGAATATGTGTTCAATCCCTGGCCTGGGAAGATCCCACATACTGTGTGGGTCAAGTAAGCCCATGGGCCGCAACTACTGGGTATGTGCTCTAGAACCCACATGCCTACAACAGGAGAAGCCACCAAAAGGAGGAGCATGTTCACTGCAACTGGAGAAAGCCCATGTGCAGCAATAAAGACATAGTGCAGCCAAAAATAAATTTAAAATATATATATACCAATTAGGGACTTTGCTGGCAGTCCAGTGGTTGGGACTCTGCATGTCACGCAGGAAGCATGAATTTGATCCCTGGTCAGGGTAAGATTCTGCATGCTGCGTGGTGTGGCCAAAAAACTTAAAAATAAATAAATATCAATTAAATTAGAATCTCTTGAGGGTGAGTCCCAGGCATTGGTAACTTTTCAGCTCCCCAGGCATATCCAATGAGAACCAGTGATCTAATTCCTTGAATCTCCCTTATTTCCAGAAGGGTTTAAAAAGAGGCTTCAGAGAGCACCCCAGCCAATAAGAGCCTTAGACATTATCCAGCACCCCACCCCAACTCTGTTTTTTAAAAATAATTTTGATATAAATTTTTAAGAATCTTGTCTGAGAAAAATGAACATTGTTTAAACAAAATCAGATAATTCAGACTGGATAATTCACCTACCCCTGCCATCCCCAAAGGTCACGGTATTTGGTGTAATCAACTTTACTGAGGTATAATTTACATACCATAAAATGCACACATTTAAACTGTATGGTTGGATGAGTTTTGACAAATGTATTTCCCTACCCCCCACCCACTCCTTACCTCCCACTTCCCACCAACTCCCATGAGACAACACTTTAAAGAGTTTTCATTTTACTCTCTTTGGTGGTTTCCCCATGTCATGATCTTTTGTTGATACTTTCTGATTTATCTATTTTAGATTTGGGGTCATATCATTAATCCTCAACCAGCATACTGCTGAAAGCAAAGAGGAACAGAACCAATCATCCCACAGAACAACAGGTGTAAACGGGTCTGTCCTGGGTCAATTGGGGGTATCTGGTTGAGCAAACATTATCTATTGATGCCTAGCATTGATGGATGAGGATTCAACTTAGATACCCCATCTCTAGCTCACTTCCTCTCCCCAAGTGTTGCTAATTCTGTCCCTATTTCAGTTTCTCTGTTGCTTAACTTTGAAATTTTAACTAATATTTGTAACCCCATATTGCTGGGCCCATTTGATAAGGATAGCTCTGTTTCCTGCCCCCCACTCCCATTTCTGTTCCCTTCTACCTGCTAATTTCTTTTCTCTTTTATCTTTGTGTTTATTCTATCAAGGTTGATAGCATTTACTTCTATTTTTCAGTCATTATCAAGCCTTTCCTATTTTGTCTATGAAAGACCCAAGGCCCAGTGTTTACATTATGTTCATGATGCAACCTTTATCCTGTGAGCCTACAGTGTATATTGTGAGTGATCATAGCCTCTCCATGTTTACACTATGGTTATCCCTGAGTCTCTCCCAGGAAGATGCTTCCAGCATCAGCACTAAATGAATTCTCCTTTCCTACTCTCAAAATTTAGTTTCCTAAATTGAGTTTACATCTCAAAATTTAGTTTTCCTTCATATGTGAAACATTGATTTCTGGTTGGAATTTTTTTTTTTTCCTGGTTGGATTTTTTTTTCCTTCCACTCTCCCTCCTGGAGTTTCCTCTCCCTCCTTGGTGTTTCTCTTCCTTTCTCCAGTAAAAGAAATACTTGCCATTCACCATATTCCTAAAATCATCTGGCCTCCTTTGATATATCACTTGAAATCTGTTTCTTTCTTCTTTCTAGTTTTATTCTACCTGGGTCCCTGATTCTCTCCTCTTACCGTTCTGAGGGTTTCATGGGCTAGCTGCCTACCAGTCATCCTGGAATTCTTTCATATTAGATTGCTGGATTAATGCTACTAGTTTTTATCCTTCACGGTTTTCAAGTTGTTTTGCTGAAATACATGCTCAAATAACTTCTCAGAAAGGCAGCATGGGAGGTAATTTCTGAGTCCCTAAATATCTGAAAATGAGGGCTTTTTTGCCCTCACTCTTGACTGATAGTTTGGCTGGGTATAGAATTCCAGGTTCAAAGCCATTTATACTTAGCACTTAGAGAGAGAATATTAGCAGAAAGATTAAAAGCAGTCTCTGGCATGAGGCAGCCAGTGTCAAATAAAAACTTTACAATCTACTAGACCCAACAAGTCATCGAACCTCTCTGTGCCTCAGTTTTCTCATCTATAGAGATAAAAAATTTTTGTACTAGTTTATGGAGTTGTGATGAAGATTAATTTATGTATGAAAAGTGCTTAAAATAGTGCCTGCACATAGCAAGCATAAATTTTTGTTGTTGTCTAGTCCTTAAGTCATGTCCAACTCTTTTACAACCCCATGGACTATACTTGCCAGGCTCCTCTGTCCATGGAATTTCCCAGGCAAGAAGCCATTTCCTTCTCTAGGGGACCTTTCTGACCTAGGGATCAAACCTTCATCTCCTACTTTGGCAGGTGGATTCTTTACCACTGAGCCACCAGGGAAGCCAAGCATCAATAGTAAGCAACTATTCTTCTGTCTTCTATTGAAACTGATGAGAATTACAGTATCAGTCTGATCCTGCTTCATTGTCCGTCAAAGAAATACATGTTCTGGTTCTTTGTAAGTCAGTGTTCTGGTCTCAGTAGAAATGTTCAGAATTATTTCTGAACTTTGATTTTTTTTAAATTACTTCTCTGACTACTACTTCTGCTTCATTGACTAAGCTAAAGTGTTTGACTATATGGATGACCATAAACTATGGAAAATTCTTAAAGAGATGGGGATACCAGACCACGTTACCTATCTCCTGAGAAATTTGTATGCAGGTCAAGAAATTACACTTAGAGCCAGACATGGAACAACAGACTGGTTCAAAATTGGGAAAGGAATTCAACAAGGTTGTATATTGTCATACTGTTTATTTAACTTACATGCAGAGTACATCATGCAAAATACTGGGATGGATTAATCACAAACTGGAATCAAGATTGCCTGGATAAATATCAACAACTTCAGATATGCAGATGATACCACTCGAATGGCAGAAAATGAAGAGGAACTAAAGAGCCTCTTGATGATGGTGAAAGAGGAGAGTGAAAAGTTGGCTTAAAACTCAACATTCAAAAAACCAAGATCATGGCATCTGGTTCCATCACTTTATGGCAAATCAGTTCAGTTCAGTTCAGTCTCTCAGTCGTTTCTGACTCTTTCCGACCCCATGAATCACAGCACGCCAGGCCTCCCTGTCCATCACCAACTCCTGGAGTTTATTCAAACCCATGTCCGTCGAGTCAGCGATGCCATCCATCCATCTCATCCCCTTGACTAGAAATAGATGGGAAAAAAGGTGGAAACAGTGACAGATTTTATTTTCTTGGTCTCCCAGATCACTGCAGACAGTGACTGCAGCCACAAAATTAAGACACTTGATCCTTGGAAGAAAAGCTATTACAAGCCTTGACAGCATCTTAAAAAGCAGAGACATTGCTATGCTGCAAAGGTCTGTATAGTCAAAGCCATGGTTTTTTCTAGTAGTCATGTACAGATGTGAGAGTTGGACCATGAAGAAGGTTGAGCACCGAAGAACTGATGCTTTTGAGCTGTGGCGCTGGAGAAGATTCTTGAGAGTCCCTTGAACAGCAAGGAGATCAAACCAGTCAATCCTAAAGGAAATCAACCCTGAATATTCATTGGAAGGTCTGATGCTAAAGCTGAAACTCTAATACTCTGGCTACCTGATGTGAAGAGTCAACTCATTGGAAGAGATCCTGATGCTGGGAAAGATTGAAGGTAGGAGGAGAAGCAGATGACAGAGGATGAGATGGTTGGATGGCATCCTCGACTCAATGGACTGAGTTTGAGCAAACTCCGGGAGATGGTGAAGGACAGGGAGGCCTGGTGTGCTGCAGTCCATGGGGTTGCAAAGTTGGGCCCGACTTAGTGACTGAACAACAGCAACAATTCATGCTAACCTTGTAACAGGGATTATTCACTTAGTCCTCCTGCCAATTGGGTTGGTCTTGTTTTATCTCCATTTTATAAGAAAGACCTTACAGCAAGGAAGTGGCTAGAATCTGGACTCAGAAGAGGCTGTCTAATGTCTTAACTCTCAGGTCTGACTCATCTCTCTGATCTTTTCACATGCCCCTGGAGGAATTTCTACAGGGGACACCCCTGTAGGCACAACCCTGGCCCGTGGGCTGGCACAATCCTGGACCCGTTCAGCTCCCATCATCTTGGTCTTGGCTCCTCAAGCACCACATGGGCATGTGGCTCCTCAAGGGTCATTCTCCCCTCCTCCTTCTGTCTATCCCACCCTCTCTGAACATGGCACAGACCGAGCGTGCTGGCAGCTCCCCAGGGACAGTTCATGGGAAAGACTTAGGTGCTGCCTGGCCACAGTGAGTGCTCACTAATCATCAGGGACCACCGTTTTTACTGTAACTGAGGTCTGCTTCTCAGGAAAGAGGTGGTGGCGGCATAGGCAGGGCCAAGGCGTGCACAGGAAGATCTGTTCGGAGCCCCAGGGCATCAATGGCTGGAGGTGGAAACAGCTGCTGAGCCCTCGCCTGGAGAAAGCTGGGAGATGGAGGAGGTGAGAAGGAAGCCCACATCTCTGGGCCCCAACAGGAAGCCCAGCAGGCACATTCAGATGGAAACCAGCTATAATCGGGTAGTACCTCTGAGGCCCCCTTGCAGGGTGGCTGGCTCAGTGGTGAGAGGCCCGTGGCCGGAAGATGAAGTGGTGACGAGGTGACAGACAGCAGGCCCTGCAGGCAGGCAGGCGGGTGGGTGGTCACAGTGCGTGTTTCATTAGCTACCGACTAAGGATTTGCGTAACTTTCCTTTGCTGTCTCAGCTGGTAGCTAGGTTTTTAAAAATAAATTCCAGGACATCAAGCTCAAATTTCCAAAGCGGTGTCCCCAGGCCCCAGGCTGACTTCTGGCACAACTGTGTGATGAGCAGAGTTCATTCACCTAAGCCTTACCTTAGGTGCCCTCCTCCCCTGCTCAGAGCTCTCATCTCTAAGATCTTGGGCATTTCCTTGTATTCCCCCAGGAGCCTTTGTCCAAGCAAATCCCAGTCCTTCTGTGCCCTGCTCCCAGCTGCCAGCTTCAGGTCTTCTCAGCATCTCATACCAAAGTTGCATGGGGCTGGAGGAGCAGTGCCTTGGAAGGGCCAGGTATAGAACCAATGGGTCAAGGCTCGTGGCTTAAGGCGTCACCATCCCCAAGGAGAACTGGGGACCCCAAAAGGTGTCAGATCCTCTAACAGTGGGACATCCAGCAGCTGGACCACCTCTGCAGGAAAACACTCAGCACAAAGTGTGCTTGTCCATGACAGCAGTTCCCAGAGCAAGAATTCCAGAGCCGAGAAGAGCCCACAGGCTGTTTTAGCTCACTCCTTCCATTTTAAAAGATCTGGGGACCAAGCCTCAGGGAAGTGAGGTGACTTACTCTCTCTCTCTAACACATCTAGGGAGCTGCTGAGACACTGAGCCAACATCCAATTTCCTGGGGCGTGGCCCTGACTGGCCACAGCCAGCCAACTGAGCATGGGCAGCTTTCCCCAGCCGGGGAACCACCAAGAATTCCATGCAGGCCACCCAGATTCCTGGCAGCTGCCAGCCCCACCTCAGCCCTGACCTGGTGGCCGGGGCTGCTTCCCTGCCAACTCCATGTTCCCACTTGGAGCTGAGCAGTCTGAGTCTCCAATCATTCCAGACACAACAAGGACTGAGCGGTTCTACTCTGGCTTGCCAGGAGGGTTTGCAGCCAAGCCGAGCTCCTCCAGGGGCAGAGAGCTGACCTGGGACGTCAGACACAGCTTGCCTTTGGCCATCCCCAAGGCCGTGTCTGCTCTACTCTGGCTGCTTCACCAGCTCAGCCTCCCGGGTCAGAGTCTCCTCTCCACCTGGACCTACCCCACCCTCCAGGTCTCACTGTTGCTTTATCCATGGAGCCCCTGCTCCCTTGGTCTATACATATTCTTTTGCTGTCCCCTCTAGCTTTCCTTTCTGCATCATCAAATATAGTAGTGCTGTATCCCCACTCAACCTTCACCTTCAAGTTCCAATAGCACCTTGTGTACCCTGTATAACAGATTTAGTGCTTTGTCTTACTTTACATACTCTGTTCTTGACTGTGAGCTGTCACTGATTTGGTTTCAGTTATTTGCACTTCACAATCTAGCTCACTGTCTGAGCAAACATGCTGTTTGGCGAATGAGAAGAAAGACGGACAGAGGGATGGATGAATGGACATTGGATGGATGATGTATGTCAGTTCAGTTCAGTCACTCAGTCTTGTCCGACTCTTTGCGACCCCATGGACTGCAGCACACCAAGCCTCCCTGTCCATCACCAACTCCCAGAGGTTACTCAAACTCGTGTCCATTAAGTCAGTGATGCCATCCAACCATCTTATCCTCTATTGTCCCCTTCTCTTCCCACCTTCAAACTTTCCCAGCATCAAGGTCTTTTCAAATGAGTCAGTACTTTGCATCAGGTGGCCAAAGTATTGGAGTTTCAGCTTCAGCATCAGTCCTTCCAATGAATATTCAGGACTAATTTCCTTTAGGATGGACTGGTTGGATCTCCTTGCAGTCCAAGGGACTCTCAAGAGTGTTCTCCAACACCACAGTTCCAAAGCATCAATTCTTTGGCGCTTAGCTTTCTTTATAGTCCAACTCTCACATCCATACATAACTACTGGAAAAACCATAGCTTTAACTAGATGGACCTGTGTTGGCAAAGTAATGTCTCTGCTTCTTAATATGCTGTCTAGGTTGGTCATAACTTTTCTTCCAAGGCACAAGTGTCTTCTAATTTCATGGCTGCAGTCACCATCTGCAGTGATTTTGGAGCCCCCCAAAATAAAATCTGTCATGGTTTCCTCTGTTTCCCCATCTATTTGCCATGAAGTGATGGGACCAGATGCCATGATCTTAGTTTTCTGAATGTTGAGTTTTAAGCCAACTTTTTCACTCTCCTCTTTCACTTTCATCAAGAGGCTCTTTAGTTCTTCGCTTTCTGCCATAAGGGTGGTGTCATCTGCATATCTGAGTTTATTGATATCCCTCCTGGCAATCTTGATTCCAGCTTGAGCTTCATTCAGCCTGGCATTTCACGTGATGTACTCTGCATATAAGTTAAATAAGCAGGGTGACAATATATAGCCTTGACATACTCCTTTCCCTATTTGAAACCAGTCTGTTGTTTCATGCCCAGTTCTAACTCCTGCTTTGTGACCTGCATACAGATTTCTCAAAAGGCAGGTCAGGTGGTGTGGTATTCCCATCTCTTTAAGAATTAGATATGTATGGATAAATGGATGTCAGCTGGTGGCTGGCTGGATACAAGAATGAAAGAATAAAAGGATAAATGAATGGATGCTAAATAAACAAATAGGTGGATAGATGTCAGAAAAATGGATGGGTGGATGTTGGCTAGCTAGCAGGTTGGCTGGCTGGCTCTATAGATGAATGGATAGAAGGAAGAAATGATGATTGGATGAATAAATGGATGGATGGAAGAAAGAATGAGTGAATAGATAGATGGATGGGTAGAAGAAAGAAGGATGAGTGGATGGATGGATAGTTCATCCATTTGATAGGACAGTCAAAGGCCTCTTATCTCATATCTATGGGATTTCTATTTTCCCATTGCAGAGCTACTGAAGGTCCAAAGTACAAGGTTTTTCTTTTTTTTTTTTTTTCCAGAGAAGCACTCTGTTCCTCATGTCCTCCTAAGCCAATTCTGAGAGAAGCAAAGCAAGAGTTTTGGGCCCACTTAATGGATAAAGAAATTGAGATCTAGAGTCATTCAGGATTCATTCATGGACACCCAGCTAGGTTTAAAGCAGAGTGAAAATCAGACTTCTAGCCTCTCGACTCTCAGGTCTGAGCCACATATGTATGTGTACATATATAACTTTTCTGAAGCATTTGAGAGTAGATTTAGAGACTTTTGCCTCTAAATAGTTCAGCCTGTGTTTACTTAGTCTTTCTCTTTTACAGTCATGGTATAGTTATCAAAAATCAGGAAATTAGCCATTCTACAGTAGTATTTCATCTACAGACCTTATTCAGACCAGCTGACCCACTAATATCCTTTTCCTATCCAGGCTCCAATGCAGGGTCCCATGTGTATTTGGTTGCTGAGTTGCTTTAATCTCCTTTAATTGGGAACAGTTTCTCAGCTTTTTAAACATTTTCACGACCTTAACATTTTTGAAGAGAATCAGCCAGTTATTTTGCAGATGCCCCTTGATATGGGCTTGTCCGATGATTCCTCTTGATGAGATTTGGGTTACTCAACACTGGCAGGCTGCCTCAGAAATGATGCTCTCCTTCCCAGGGCATCGTCTCAGGAAGGACACAATGATTTGTCCCCTCACTGGTGAAGTTATCCTTGATCCCTGAGAGGTGGTGTCTGCCAGGTTCTCCAGTGCAAAGTTATTCTCTTTCCCTTTGTAAAATGGTGTCATATGAGAAGCTATTATGAGACTACATAAGTGTTTTGCTTCTCGTGATACATTTGCCCACCAATTTTAAAATCCATTGATGTTTCTTGCCTGAAACAGCTATCATCCTGGTGGTTGCCAAAAGGTGATTGTCTAATTCCAACATTCCTTCTACAGGTGGAAGAAGGAATAGAATAGAAGGACATTCCTTCTATTAGGTGGACTCCTTCTTTAAATAAGAGTTTTTCTTCTCCTGATTTATTCAGTCATTTATCTATATCAGTATAGATTCAGAGGTTCCTCCTTTACTGTGGGTTAAAATATATTACTATAATTAATTAATAAATTAACATTTTATCTTGAAATAATTCTAGACTCCCAGGAAGTTGCAAAGACAGTGTATAAGGTCTTGCGTACCCTTCATTCAGTTTCTTTCAATGGTTGTGTCTTACATAACTGTGGTGCAATGTCAAAGCCAGAGAACCTCATTGGTGCAATATATGTGCATAACTGTGTCATTTTCTCGTGTGTCTACATTCATGGAACCACTACACTCAAGATACAGCTTGACCATCTCGAAGATCTGCCTGGGCTCTTCTTCTACAGTCCGGTCTCTCTGTCTCCCCAACCATCTCTTGCTCATGGCAATTATCCATTTGTTCTCCATCTATGTACTTACGTCACTTCAAGAACATTACATAAATAATTCAGAGTGTGACCTTTGGAGACAGGATTTTTTGCTCAGCATAACATCCTTGAGGTTCATTCAAGTTGTTATGTGTCTCAAAATCTCATTCACTTTTATTGCTGGGTAGTGTTCCAGGGCATGGAGCTACCAAGTTTGTTTAGCCATTCACCTTTTGAAGATATTTGGTTGGTTCCCATTTGAGACTATTACAAATACAGCTGCTGTGAAGTCATGCACAATACAGGTTTTTGTACGGACATGTTTTCCTTTCTCTGGGCCAAGTTCCCAGAAGTGTAATTGCTGGGTTGTATGGTCAGTGTATGTTTAGACTTTGAAGAAACCACCAAACTTTCCCAGAGTGGCTATGCTATGTTTGTTTCTATCAGCAGCGTATGAGTGCTCCAGTTTCTCTGCCTTCTCATCAACATTATTATTGTGACCTTTTAAAAAAATTTTAGCCATTCTGCTAAGTGTGTAGTGATAATCTCACTGTGACCTTAATTTGTATTTCCTTATTATTTTTAAATTTTTTTTACTGAAATATAGCTTATTTACAATATTGTGTTGGTTTCAGGTATATAGCAAAGTGATTCAGTAATACATATATATGGATATATATTCTCTTTTCAGATTACTTTCCATTACAGCTTATTATAAGATATTGAGTATGGTTTGCTATGCCATAGAGTAAGTCCTTTTTGGTTATCCACTTTATATATAGTAGTGTGCATATTTTAATCCCAAACTCCTAATTAATTTGCATTTCCTTAATGGCTAATTTTACTTCCCTGGCGGCTCAACGATAAAGAGTCAACCTGCAATGTGGGAGACCTGGGTTCAATCCTGGGTTGGCAAGATCACTTGGAGAAGGGAATGGCAACTCACTCCAGTATTCTTGCCTGGAGAATTCCATGGATGGAGGAGCCTGGTGAACTACAGTCCATGGAGTTGCAAAGAGTCAGACACAACTGAGAGATGAACATTTCTCTTCATTTCAGTGATGTCTAACAACTCTTCATGTGCTTATTTGCCATCCATGCCTCCTTGGTGAAATGTCTCTTTATGTCTTTTGCCCACTTTGTACTTGGATTTTTTCATTCCTTACTGTTGAGTTTTAACAATTTGTTATATCTGAGTAGGAATCCTTTGTCAGATAGGTGTTTGCAAATATTTCTCCCTTATTATTCATTTTAGTGTTCAACTTGCCCTTGCTGACTTTTAAAAGAAAGTTTTCAAGTTGTTTGAAAGTTGTTTCCTCTAGACCTACCATGTGCTTGCTGGCACTTGTCAAGAGCTGTGAATATATAAGACATAAGGCAGGGTCCTTGCCCATGAAGGGCTCAGTCCAGCATCCAAGAGCAGAGAACAAAACAGATCATTTCAACACAGTGCAGTCAATGGCACAGAAAAGACGTGGGTGTTGTGTGTGGGTACACCAAGGTGAGGAAGATTGGTCAGGGGAGATGGGCGGGAGCCAGAGGATGAGTCTGCTCCTGTGGGCAGGTAAGGAGCCATGGGTGATCAGAGGAGAAATAAGAGCTGACACGGATGACCTTGAGTAGTTCAAGTACATCAAGCTCAAATAGTTCATGGCAGCAGGGCTAGGAGGCCAGAGAGCACCGTGGGGCAAGGGCTTTGTGGAGTCCCTCGGAATCGGGTTGGCATCTTTGAAGGCCCTCCGCTGTCCTGTGACCTTGGAGAAGGTCAGTTCACTTTTCTCAGGCTGAGTTTTCTCACAGGCAAAATGAGTTGGTAGTGCCTACTTCCCGAAGACTATGGGAGGATAGCAAATAATGAACGTGAAGCATTCAGCTCTGTACTAGGGAGGGAGGCAGGGCTAGGTGCTTGGAGCAGCCACTGGAAAAACAGCTGGATTGGCTCGTGGGAGGGAATTCCTCCCCTGTCCTGGCTCTTCCCGAGGGTCTCTCCTTTGGGCTCATCCCTCCCGGGGTTCACCTTGCTGAGGGAAAGTGCAAATCTTGCCCTACGTCAGCTGCTTCTCCCTGCACCCAGGACCACACCAGGACCCCGGGACAGTCTCCACCACTTCACACACACTTCCCCCGGCTCCTCCCGGCAGCACGGAAGCCTCCCTGGGCCGTCAGCCCAATGCTCTCTTTCTCAGCAGCCTTTCTTGGAAGAGTTGTTTATTTTCAGTGTCTCCACCTCCTCACCTCCCTGTCACTGTTTCAGTCCCTGCGGTCTGGCTCCCCGCCGCCCACACCCCAGGGACTTCCCTTGTCAAGGTCACCGTGGCCTCTGTGCCCCTGACTGGCTTTACTCCCTCACCTGGGCTCCCTGCAGCACTCGAGAAGGCTGACCACTTCCCCTCTTGCGCTTTCTTCCAGCCTGGCTCTCAAGGCTGTGCCCTTGCATGACTTTTCCTGCTATCCCCGGGGGACCCTCTGTTGAGGTCCCCGTCAAGTTCCTCTTTGTACCCACCTCTGACATGATGCATCTCCAAGGGTCATCCCCCAGCTCTCTGTCCGTCATCAACACCTTCACATCCCTTTCTGGTGTTTATCTGATCTCTATTCAAGCTTCCTGTTAGTTTCTTCAGTCTGAAGCCTCTCGGGTCTCTACCATGAGCTCCAGACCATTGCATCCAACTGTCTAGTCAAAATCTATCTACACCTCAAACCCATCATGAGAACAACTACGGTCACCCTCCTCCCCAGACCAGCTCCTCCTCTGCAGTATTCCATCTTTCATTGAACCCACATCACAGTCTTCTAGCTGTCACAAACAGGATGAAAAAACACAGGCAAAGGGGCAGTTGGAGAGGCGAGTGATGAGTTTGGTGTCTACTTAGGCACCAGGGATAGGGATGCCAGGGAGCAGCTCTCAGTGTGGGGCTGGGGTGTGGGTAAGGAATGAGGAAGGACTCATGGTTTGCTGACATCCTGGCCAAGCCAGGGTGGCCCTAAAGCCCAGCTGGAAATCACGGCCCTTTCCCAAGAGCCCTTCAGCCAGGTCGCCCTTGCAGGCTCAGGCCTCCCACCTTGAGGATTGTAGGTGAGGGTGTAATGATCTATGAGGGCAGAGAAGGAAGGAAGGAAGAAAGGAAGGAAAGAAGGGCTCCTCTTGGTTAACCAAGAGGGAAGGAGATAAGCAACTGAGAGGGAACTGGGAGGCTGGCAGTAAGAGAGGCTCTGTGGCCTTAGGGTTGGGAGGCAAAGGGTTAGGCACCAGAATAAGAGACATCTCATTCTGTGTGTTTATGAGGTTTGCAGAAGAAAGATTGAGTTACGCTGCACCCCACTCCTGATTATGAATGTGTGAATTTCCACTTCCTGCCTTAATCTGAGAAAGGCGGGAGGGAGGGACCATTAATGACAATGGTAAGATAACCAAGAACAAAAAAGATAGTAATGAAAACTACCTTTGACAGGAAGAGTAGAAAGGGGATGCTTGTTATGCAGAAAAGAGCAGGCAGTTGTCCTACTTTGACTGATGCACAAAAAAACATTTACTGAGGGCACCCTAACGCTTAGCCCTTCAGATACATGTCATTTTACCTTCACTGCTATTGTGTGCGGTACATGGTTTTACCCTATTTTACAGATGAGGAAACTGAGGCTCAGGAAGATGACTTAATTTGGTTTTGGTGGTGGTATATGATTCTGACAACTGTGTTCTTTTTGTTGTAGCTTTGTTCAGAATTTATCTTTAAAAATAAAGTGATACAATCATGTAGTTTAAAAGTTAACTAGTTCCATAAGATGTGTTAAGGAGACTAGCATTCCTCAGCCTCACTCCCTCATACACAAGTACTTGCAACTTTTTTTTTAGTAGCTTTTTATTTTGTATTGGAGTATAACTGATTAACAATGTTGTCATAGTTTCAGGTGGACAGCAAAGGGACTCAGCCATACATATACATGTATCCGTTCTCCCCCAGACTCCCCTCCCATCCAGGCTGCCACATAGCATTGAGCAGAGTTCCCTGCACTGTATAGTAGGTCGTTGTTGATTATCCACTTTAAGCATAGCAGTGTGCACATATCCATCCAAACTCCTCAATGATCTCTCCCCCCACCCTTACTGCAGCAACCATAAATTCACAACTTTTTAAAATAGATTCATTTAATACTTACTTCTGTACCTCTATATAACATATTTTCTATTGCTATGTCTTGATGTTTCTATTTCAGCCATTGTTAATTGACTTTCCTTTATGGAAGAGTGGGTTTTAGTCCTTCCCCTCACACACATCCAATCAGTATACATATTCACACATCCTAGTCTCCATCTTCCCAATACAGTCTTGCAGTTAATTTGCTCAGATCAATAGTCAGTCGTGACATTATTATGACTAAGTAACAGCTACTTCTCAGAGCTGATTCAAGTAGTAAACTAGAATCCATTTCCTTTTCCTGACACCTTTTTCTTTCTTTGGAGTTGATCATTGCTTTGTTTTTCCTGGTTGTTTCCATAGTTACCTATTAATTTATGAACTCAATGGGTGCTCAGAATGGCCACCAGTTGTCTAACAAGAATCAGATACACAGATGTGCACCATTTTTTCCACCAGTTTCATTTCCATGAACAAGTGTGTTTCATGGAGTTTTCCCCAGTTGAGACTGGTCATCATCTCGGTCTGGGTCGTGACCATGATCCTGAACTCTCCCATAATCATTTGGGGAATTCCTTTTGCCTCACGCTATTTCATGTCTTCCTCTTTCTTAATTCAAATCCAACCCCCACTTTTGTTGGTACCTACATCTTTCAGGAGTTTCCTCACCAAAGTGTGTAGGACTAAATGTTGAGCCCTATGGGTCTTTCTTCCTGGGCTATTCATTTTCCTCAGAGAAGAGGCTCACTGTATCTCGCCTGGAGGGTGTAAATTGAGATGCAGTTTACTAGGGGTAGCTGCTTGTTTTCAGATCTCCACTCTCATCTCAGTACAGAGATTCTGTCTCATCTCCAGGATATGGTTACAGGAGGAAACGGATGCTTGCCTAGCCAGAAGGAGCAGATTCAAAGATTTAGGGTCCTTATTGCCTGTGAGTGAATTACTTTCACTCTGATATTCTTATTTTTGCCCACTCCCTTCACCCACTTCCAGAAGAACCTGATGCTTCCAGTTCCTAAGACTTTTGAGGGTTCTGCTGTGTAAACCAGGTTGGGTTTCAGGGTTTCCCAGTCCCACTTTAGGGATCTTGATATTTTCCTGCTAAGGTGGTTGCCACTTGCTTTCCAGTTTCCAAAATTTTGTGACTTTTGTCTGTTCTCTTATTCTCCGCATCTTTATGCATTTATGTCTTCTGCCTCCTAGCTCTATCTTTACCTGGGAATCCAAGGCTGTTGCACTCTCCACAGATGCAGGTGTCTATTTGTTGATTGTGGGCAAGTCCTGTATGCGTGAGTTACTTCTCAGCCACAAGAATCTCTCAGAGAGAAAGGAAATGAGCTTCTTGGTGTGAAATCAACACATTTCCCACATAGGAGTCAAGACACCTAGACCTAGACTGTCTTGGTTGCTACCTTCCTGGGCAACCTCAAGTGAGTCATTTTACTGTTTTTTTTTTTTTTTTTCTTTCTGGATCTCAGTGCTCCAATCAGTAAAACGTTACAAATGTCACCTGCAAGCCCGCGTGAAGATAATGGGAACCAAATGAGATGCAGAAATGCAGGGAGATACAGTTCTCTGCATAGTTTCAGGCAACACAGATGAACATTCCCGCTCTCTAATTTAGGAAGCACTGAGTCTGTGCTAGATCCTCCGGATTCAGAGGTGGGAAAAGCAGGTTCTTTTCCCTGGAAAAGCTCATGGCACAGTAAAGGAGATGGTGAGCTAAGCAAAACTGCAGGGTATACATGAGTTCACAGCAGAGGAAGAAACCAACTCTGCCCACTGGGGTGAGGATTCGAGAAGAACTTCGTAGGAGCTGGGAAAGACTGCACCATTCAGAGAATAAGAAGAAAGTGTTCAAACAGAAGGACTAGGATGAGCAAAGAACAGAGACACAAATCCACAGGGCAGGAGAAGAGAGCTATAGTATCTTGGGGTTGGAGCTGTGTGGCTGGGGGTGCCCGGCTCAGGCATGCCATCTATGCCATACCCTTCTCTGTGACCCAGAGATGGTTTTCCCCTGGGAAGAAGCATGGTTGCTTCTGCCTGAGGGCAGGTTGCCTGTGGCAGCAGGATGAAAGGTGGCCCAAAGATAGACCAGCTGGAGCTCAGAGGTCTGTCAGCACGCTGGTCCCACATACCGGGGTAAGGGTGATGTGGACTCAAGTAGGGCAGGAGCAGGGGAGGTGGAGAGGAGATTATCAGCTTCTAGAGATATGTTGTTGTTGTTGCTTAGTCACTAAGTCATGTCCAACTCTTTTGTGACCCCATAGACTAATACCCTCCAGGGTCCTCTGTCTATGGGATTTTCTAGGCAAGAATACTGGAATGGGTTGCCATTTCCTTCTCCAGGGGATCTTCCCTACCCAGGGATTGAACCCACATCTCTTGCATCTCCTGCATTGGCAGGCAGATTCTTTACCATTGAGCCAACTTGGAAGGCCTCACAAGATCTACGAGGCCAAACCATCAGGACTTGGTAATTAACTGGGTGGAGGGAATAAGGGAGGTTGAGGAGTCTAGACTGACTCTTAGGCATTCATCTCCAATGGCTGGCTGGCTAGCGGGGCTGTCCACCGAGCCACGGGTTTATAGGAGGGAGAACAGGCTGTGCAGAGGAAAGCAAGAGAAGACAAAGGGATTTGATGTGGGCACTGGGAGTGTGACAGGCCTGCAAGACACAAGAGGGGATGACAGTGAGGGAGCTGAATGTGTGACTCAGGAGAAAGACTAGAGCAAGGAGCTATCTGGGCACAAGTCATCCAAGCAGAGCTAAGACCATTATCATCACTACCATCACCGTCACCATCACCGTCACCGTCACCGTCACCATCACCAATATCATCACCTTCACCATCACCATCACCAATATCATCACCTTCATCATGACTGCCGATTGTACCGCCATGACCATCCAATCCACCATCCGCACCCCCACCACCACCATATCCACCACCAGCCTGCTCTCTGAAGATTAGTTCCGTTGCCCTAACTTCCCAGAAATGATTTCTTCCAAGACAGAAATATATCACCTGGGCCCAGGCCTGCCCATAGCAGACATTCAGAAACTATGAATATTACAACCAACTAGTGACAAGCAGACATCAGTGTCAGGAAAAGAGAAGCCCTGGCTCTGTGCCTGCCGCATCCAGCCTGCCCAGGGTATCACATGAGTGGCTGGTACATCCACCCTCAGCCAAGCCCTGAGCCTGCAGAAGCTGTCCTCTGCCATCACCCCAGCCAAATATACTGGGCCAGAGCCAACCTTCTCAAAGTGGCCAGACTACTGTGATCCATGCCTGTTTTGATAGTAAGTACCCAGGGTAGAAGTCTCTCACACTGTCATCTGTTCTTTACCATGCCTTCACCCCCTCTGACTCTGAAAGTCTATCCCCTGGAGAAGCCCTCCTCCCTAACCTTCCCCAGTAGCCCTCCTATGTGCTCCTCCTACATGAGGTACCTCGGTGGTGGTGTGTTTTTGCGGTGAGCTCCTGGGTCCTCCTTAAGCTTTTCTCAGCTCCCTCCAGCCATAATCACACTTCATCTTCTCATAGAAGATGTGCTCTCTTCCCTTTTGGAGTTAGATTTCAACATGCACTAGTTGTGAGACCATGAGAAAACCACTGACTTTGAGTCTCAGTTTTTGCACCTGTAAAATGGGGATAATACCTTCTCCTTTACAGAGCTGTCTTCACCCTTGACTGAAACAGCATAGATGAGTCTGCTGGGACCTTGCCTGACACATCTAAGTGTTGTGTCCATTTCCATTACCTCTGCATTTGTCTATACCACCACCCATCACCTCCATTTTTCATTTTTGTTGTTGTTATATATGGTCTTGATTAAACGACTGAACGACTGAACTGAACTGAACTGAACCTATCTTTATGTGGCCTTGGGCTTCCCAGATGGCTCGGATGGTAAAGAATCCACCTGCAATGCAGGACAGCCAGATTCTATCCCTGGGTCAGAAAGATCCCCTGGAGAAGGGAATGGCTACCTACTCCAATATCCTTGGACTTCCTTGGTGCCTCAAATGGTAAAGAATCTGCCTGCAATGTAGGAAACCTGGGTTCGATCCCTGGGTTGGGAAGATCCCCTGGAGTGGCTACCCACTCCAGTGTTATTGACTGGAGAATCCCATGGACAGAGGAACATGGCAGGCTATATAGTCCATGGGGTGGCAAAGAGTAAGATGACTGAGTGACTAAGCATGCATGCCCGTCCATATGTGGCAGTGGTTAGATAAGAGCAGAGTCTGCATCATGTGTCTTTGAAACTCCTGAAGCTCTGTGCCCATCCTAGGTGTTCCACAAATGTTGGTTAAATGACTGAGGGAATTGACCTAGTGGCTATTTAGCAGCTGCAAATTCTGGCTCATTTGGGAGTTAGGCTTAAAGAAATGAGAAGGCACATCTTACATCCTTTTGTGTGTTCTCCAACCACACGACACTGGTTTGAGGGATATTTGTACCCTACTCCCATCCAGTTGTGTGGATACAGCAGGGCTGGCTGGCGGGAGTTCAAACAGTCCCAACGACTGAGATGACATGCCCTGTTTCTGCTGGGCCCTTGAGTGGGCCTGCACTAATCAGGGGAGGCTTCCTTGAGAAGCAAAGATTAGACCAGAAGTTCTCCAGCCCAGCTGCTCTTCAGAACTACTTATAGGCTGTAAAAACCCAACATCCATGGGCCAGACCGCGGGCCAATGAAATAAAGATCTCTGGGGACGGGAGCCAGATGTCAGTGATGGTTATAGCTCTCAGGTGGCTCTTGTGTAGCTGAGTTGGAAAAGCTCCGGGTCAGAGGCTGTTTTTGAAAGACTGGGGGGAGGCGGGGGTGAGTCGCTTTCGGGCCTGGATGTCTGATGAGATGCCCAGGGCTGTTGCCGCCCTGCTCGGCTGTGCTGCCCGTGTTCTCTTTCCCATTTTTTTTCCCACTCACCTCCAGCTCACTCTCCCTGCTGACGAGATGGAACATTTCCTTCCAGCGCCTGCATTAATAACATCGTGTATCCCCGGGGAGATTATGAGTCTCTCGCTCTGTTCAGAGCCCCCTTGCCCATCAAAGGCCGAGGGCGCAGAGGGAGGACAGGCGGGATTTACATGGGTAACTCCAATTAAGACAAATGTCAGCTCCCTCTCTGCAGGCGCCCGGTTGGGTGGCGCAGGCTGGGAGTAGGAGAGTAAGAATGCTTTGCTGTAACTGTCAGGCTCTGACAGAAACAGCCAGAAGGAAGCAAAAGGAAAGCATGGGCAGGAGGGCAGTCCTGGCCCAGGTACCCGCTGGGAGGCAGCTCACACACCCCACCCCCCTTTAGAAGCATCCTTGAAGGAGCCATTTCAGAAACACAGTTGGGCTCGCAGGCCCTTCCTGTGGGGGCTGACACCTAGAAGCACCTCCCAGCCCAGGGACCCCAGGACTGGCTGTTAATTTCTCCAGGTCTGTGCCAGGGTCCTCTCCCTGCTGAATGGGACAACCCTTCCTGTGCCAAGTGAGGTTCCCGGGCCAACAGCATCTATATCACCTGGAGGACGGATAGAAATGCAGGGCCTCAGGCCACCCAGCGCTCCTGAGTCAGAACCTGCAGGTTAACAAGATCCCCAGGGACCGGAACACACACAGTCACATTTGAACATATAAACCTGGACTCGAAGGATGACAGAGCAGTGGCGAGATGGAGACAGAGGACAATGATGTCAGGGGCTCAAAGGCCTGGCTCTGCCCAGGAGCTCCTGGGTCTCCTTGGACAGGTCAGTTTGGCATCAGTTTCCCAGCCTGCACAGTGGAGACAAGGATACCTCCACAATGAGCAACTCACAGAAACGCTTACAAATGTAGGTCATGATAGTGCTGGAGGAACCAAAAATACTAGTGCTATTAACAAGCACGTAGTAAGCACTTGGTGGAGAAGGAAATGGCAACCCACTCCAGTATTCTTGCCTGGAGAATCCCGTGGACAGAGGAGCCTGGCGGGCTGCTGTCCATAGGGTCGCACAGAGTTGGATATGACTGAAGCGACTTAGCATGCATGTATGCATGCATTGGAGAAGGAAATGGCAACCCACTCCAGTATTCTTGCCTGGATAGTCCCAGGGACACGGGGATGCCTGGTGGGCTGCCATCTGTGGGGTCGCACAGAGTCGGACACGACTGAAACGACTTAGCAGCAGCAGCAGGCACTTGAGGTGTTCTTGGACTGTGCAAATGACTTTATGTAAATCATCTCACTTAACACTCATATTTCACTGAAACACTATCATTATCCTCAATTGCAAATGGGAAGTGGTGACTCACGAAGGCAAAAGAACCTACCCAAGTATACACAGATAACGAAGGCTGGAGCCATCCTGGACCGTATATGCTTGTATAGCACGATTACCAAAGCTCTCCTCCCAAGGCCACCCTCTAGTCCCACTTTCCCCAAAGCAAAGAAGGCTCCCCTCTCCTGGGCAATACGGGTCTGACTCTAAACCGTAGGGATACCATACTTGGGATTACCGAGTTCTCCCAGTTACAAGCCAGAGAACAGGGCCGGACGCCTTACCTGGCTCCCAGTAGCCTGTGATCCTGCTCACATCACTCCCCCTTGTCAAACAGCAGAGTTCTGCAATCTTGGCCTTCTACCTTCCTTACAAGACTTCCTGAGTCAATAGAGAGAATAACAGTGTGAGTCCTTTGAAAGCTACGTAATAGAGCCATGGAAACAATGAACTTTGTAATCAAGAGAGACCAGGGTTCAAATTACAGTCTTGCTATTTATTGTGACCATAGGCAATTTGCTTTATCTCTGTGGGCCTCAGTGTACTCCTACATAAGATGGGAATAATAGCAGTCTGCTTGCTAAGGTTGTTGAAGAGATTAAAGGTGGGAGGTTTCAAGATCTAGCACAATGCCTGGCACATAGCAGGCACTCAGGAAAGAGTAACTGCTCTTTATGGTCTTCATCAAACTTTTCCTATAAAGGAATATTGTGGGTAAAATGGGAAGGCTCTGGTACTGAGGACATCAAAGAGGGATTGAGTGCAGTGAGCCAGCAAACTGTCTTGGGGCTAGGGGTCCTCAGCCAGGTGCCTGCAGATGTGTCTGGACATGGAGAGAGCTTGGGGCTTTAGAAAGTCCTGCCACCATCCACCACCTAGCTCACACAATATCAGAGAGTCTTGTATGGAGAAATTTTCTGGACAAAAAAATAATCATTGGCTGTTTTGTTTTTTTTTTTTCTTTTTCTTGGTAATTTAAGCCACTTTAGATGTAAATTACTCCTAGAATTTTTTTTTCTCCTTTCTCTGTCTTGAACAGAGCTCCCCAAGCCTTTCCCTGGCGACTTGCAGTCACGCTTATGAGCAGTGCCGGCTGCTCTCTGCTGTGACATGGGATGCCCTTGGGGACCCGGACTGAGGCCAGAGCCCCACGTGGCCACAGGTGGCTAATAGCACACCCACCCCGGCTCCGGCCTTGCGGTTCAGACACAGAAGGCCCCTGTTAAAATGGAAACATCTGAGCTGGGAGCACATTAAGACGTTGTGGTCCATGACCTCCTCCTCCGAGCGAACAAGAATTGATTTCTTGGATTAACAGCAGGTATTTGGCAAGGCCTCAAGGTGGGGGTGGTCTCAGTTTGAGAAGCAGTGAGAAGGGGGAAGGACAGGACTTGGCCCTGGAGCTTCACCTGGTGCAGACGGGAAGGGATTCAGATCTGCCCAGGGGACTTGCTAGTTTAGAGGACACCACAGTCAGGGTGGCTGAGCAGTGAACTCCCCTTGTCATCACTGAGAACATTCGGGAGCCAGGGGCAAATACAAGTGCGTATGACGGGGTGCGTACAGAAAAGGTTTAAATGCTGATTCAGGGCTGTGAGACCCCAGCACTCAGCCTTACGCACAAGGTCCCCTCTTATAAAGCAGCCTATATCTCTATCTCTATTTTTGTCCATATAAATAGCTTTTCTAAGCCAGCAATTTGGATGAAGACATGGAAAGCATGTGCACCAAATTTGCAGATGACTCAAAGCTGGAGGGGATGAGAGAATTAAGGTTCAAGATGATCTCGACAGTCAAGAATGCTAGGTCAAAAGCAACCAGATGAAATTTAGCATCAATAAATCTAATGTCTTGAAGGCAGGTTCCAAAAATCAATTGCACAAGAACGGGATGAGGGAGACCTGGCTTGACTGCAATTCACATAAAAAAAGATCAGGAGGTTTTAGTCGGTTTCAAGTTCAACAAGAGCCAGCTGAGCAAGAGGCGGTTTGGGGCGGGAAAAGGAACAGGACGGTCACATCCTCAGGCTAAGGCGGCATTAACCCTCAGTGATGGGAGCGGGGGTGCTGAATGGCAGGCCTGGGAGGGGTAGTAACAGAGTTAGCGCTCAGCAGGTACTCAGGACACTCACTTGCCCAAGTTCACACAGCCAGTGAGTGTTGGATCCACGCTCTTGACTGCTCCACGCTGCCGCTTCTCCAGCAGACAACAGCCTGTCTACTCTCTCTTCTGCATTTTACACATGAGGAAACAGGGCCGGAACCGAGAGCACACTCTGTCCACAGTCACCCAGGGAGTGAACTGAAGACTTGGGCTCTCCTGGGACCCTCTATTCACTGCTCCTTCCCTCCGCCACGCTGGGTGACTGCCAACACCTCGAGATGGCTGAATGCTTACCTTTAAAACACGAAAGCCTGGGTCATAGCTTGGGTGGCACTTATTCCACGGCAGACTCCGCCCCACCCTGCCCTACTCAGGTGGGCATTGCATGAGATTTAGCTGTTTCTTTGTCACCAGGAGTCACACTCCAAGTTAACAATTACCACGCCTGATTCAACCACAGCAGGATATATATGTTTATTGCAGAGAACCTGAGATTTTGTATTATGTCCCTGTTGATGTTCCCATGTTTATTTTTTCAGTTGTTTTTCAGTTAAGCTGCTCATGGCTTCATCTGAGGCCTCTGTCGTTTAGTCACTAAGTCATGTCTGACTCTTAGCGAGCCCATGGACTGTAGCCCGCCAGTCTCCTCTCTCCACGGGATTCTCCAGGCAAGAATACTGGAGTGGGTTGCCATTTTCTTCTCCAGGGGATCTTCCTGACTCAGGGATCGAACCCATGTCTCCTGCTTGGCTGTCAGATTCTCTACCAGTGAGCCACCTGGAAAACCCACTCTCAGGCCTCTCTACTTCTTTCTGATTTCCCACAATCAAGGGGGCTTTCACATTAAGAGACATCAAACTGAGTTTCTACTGTGAGCCAGGCATAAAGCTGGATCTTTCACATATATTATCTCAGTAATAATGAGATATTGTTATTATCTCCCAACCCATGAGCTAGGTCATTGCTATCTTCATCTGCCAGTGAGGAAACTGGCTTTCTAGGGTGACCAACCTCCCAGCTTGCCTGGGCCTGAGGGGTCTCCTGGGACATGGAAATTGGCATATTGAAACCATGACAGTCTGGTATAAATGAGGGGGGGAGGGGATAGGAGGCGGGGAGGGTCACCCTAGGCTCAGAGAAGTTAAGAAACCTGCTTAAGCTCACACAGCTAGAAAGTGGCTGAGCAAGGATTCAAAATCAGTTCCCCTGATACCAAATAAACCTTGGTAGAAAGGAATGTGAAGTCAGAGTGAGGAGTCTGGCCAACTCTCTGACGTCTGACAGACCCCTGGAAAACTTGTTTTGCTTCTGACCAGTTAGGATGTGTGAGCCGGGCGAGAGAAGGTGACCTTAGTAGTGAAAGGCCCACAAATGAGGTCCACCAAGAAGTGGATGAAGGAACCAAGGAAAAAGAGAGACAGGGAGGCTGATGTGAGACCACCATGGAAAAACTCTCACAGGAAAGAAGATACTCAAGCAGTGAGGTCCTGGAGGTCCATCCAAAAACAGGGCGCAGAGTCACTGGGAGGCCACTGTGGCTCCATGTTAGAACTTCCCAAAGATCAGGTCACTGGAAGGAGATTTCGCAGAGGGTGGTGACCTTCCTTCTCATCACTGGAGGTGTTTAAGGAGAGGCAGGGGGATCCTCTGCTGATGATCCTGCCAAGGGTTCTCCTCTAGCACATGTGAGGTGGACCAGAAGAACTCTCAGCTCCCTTCCAAAACTGGGACCTCTGGCAGATGTGGAATCTCTTCCCTCCATCTGTAAATATTTGTGCATTCCCAAGTGATAAAGCGGGGCTCTTGGCTCCCAAAGGTCAGGATGACAGGCTCGCTGGGGGGACAGTCTGCTTAGTGTTTCTTTAGGCTGTGCTTCCAAGACTTCTTGTCATCTGTGTTTGGAGTGGACACAAGTGGCAGGGCTTTTTGCTTTTTTTCCTTGCTGAGAGAGGATTGTTCAAGAGGAAAGGATGCAAATGGAGATCATTCAAGAATGTAAAAGCAAAGCTGAATGGCAAGGACATTACATGGCCACAGTAGAGACATGCCCCCCTACCCTGCGTCTTCCAGTACAGGATCAGCCTGGGGGTCTCTTCTCCCATTGCGTGGCACTTCCTGGGAGGAGCTGGAAGGGTTGCCCCACCCACTGCAGTGGGTTTGGTCCATCACCTGTTTTTAGGTGGGTGAGGAGGTGATGGGTCATCAGGTCTTTTTTTTTTCCCATGTATTTATTTCATTTTTGGCTGCACTGGGTCTTAGTTGAAGCATGTGGGTTCTTTGTTGTGGTCTGCAGGCATGGTTCCCAGGCTCCAGAGCTTGTGGGCTCTCTAGATGTGTCGCACAGGGTTGCCCCACGGCTTGTGGGATCTTAGTTCCCTGAACAGGAGTCCAGCCTGTGTCCCCTGCATGGGAAGGCAGATTCTTAGCCAATGGACCACCAAGGAAGTCCCTGGTCATCAGGTTTTGACACTCACAGCTGGGGTAGCTATGTCAGCTCCTTCCCCAAGGAGCTGGGGGCGGGGGCGCAGAGGTAGGGAGATGCTAAAATCCCAGGTTAGTTGAGAGTCAGAGGGGAGTCTTATTCTTCTTTGCAGGTCACAGCATGATTTTTATCATGGTCTCTTGTTCTTCACATTCTGTCTCTTCTACTGCATTGACATCCCCCTGAAAACACAGATCGGAGGAGGCTGTCTTTCCGAGGGCTCCGTCCATGTACATGTCCCACTTGGTCACATGTGTGTCCTTTCTCACACTGGCCTAGACTTGGCTTCCCTTCTCCATGCTTTCATTTCCATCTGAGACGGGGTGAAAAATAGCATGTGTCTCATAAGATCATTGTGGTAATTTAATGAGTTACACTGTGTAGGACTCTCAGAATAGTGCTTGGTGTTCCAGAGTAACTGTTTCTGTCTTTATTTTATTTGATGGCCAACTTCTACTCATCCTGGGAGAGCCTGGGTCATTTGCTCTGTGAAGTCTTCCTTGTCTTCCCCAGAGGTAGATTTGTTTTTCATTGATTTTCAGGTTTGAGGTTCTGCTGCTAATTTGAAGTCTCTGGGGGCAATTACTGTTTGGGACCAGCCCACGTGCTGGTCTCTCCCCCTAGATCTAGATGAGGGCGGGGGACTCCCTGGCCAGTCATAACCAACTCTGTGCCTAGTACACAGTGTCTGCCCTGTGGTAAGCGCTCCAAAATTGTTGTTGCCCAAATGAATGGAAGGATGAGTAAGTCAGAAAAAATGGTGGTCCTGAGAGCTGGCCTGTTGGTTCCTATTAGGATGACGCTGTCTTAACCTCAGGAGACCCTGCTCTTGGCTTCCCTGCCACCCCCCACACCCCGCTCTCCTCCCCACACTGTTGGACAGACACCTCATTTCCCCACTTCTCTAAAACGTTTTGGATTCAGAAAACAGCAATCGTTTAGGAAAATGGGTAATTACTGAGGGCTCAATCACGGAAAACATGTAACTCCTGGAGTCTTTAGTGAAATGTCAAGGACTTGATTAGAACAAGCCCAGTCCCTGGTGATTTGAAGAAAATATGATCTGTTTGTCCTAGAGGGGGAAGAAGGATCACTCTTTGTTTACAAACCAGCCTGGCTAATCCCTTCTGACAATATGGGAAGTCATTCTGCTCGGCTGAAGTATTATTTCAAGGCTCCCTTAAGGAAGAGCTATCTTCTACTCAATTAAAGCAGAGCCTGAACTTGCTCTGACCCCGTCATTCCGCGGCCAGGAAAGCAGGCTTGGCTCCCTCCAGCGGGGTGGCTGCCCGGGCCAGGCCGAGTGCTGTTACATCAGGACGTCTCAAGCATTTATTGAGGGAAACCACCCCTCCCCAGCTCCCTTCAGCCCAGCCCAGCGTTGGGTGGTGTGCAAGAGAGAGGGTGCTGACGAGGGAAAGGGCCCAGTCCTCCCAGCACTGCGGTTCCCAGGGCTCACCCCTGCCAGCCTAGCTCTAGCTGGGGGCCCAGCAGTCAAAAGTGATGAGCAGTGGTACCCCCCACCCCAACGCAGTGGCAGGTGAAGGCTCCTCAAAGACCTTTGAGTTCCCACCTACCTCGCAGGAGAACTCAGCTTCTACCATCCTGTTCTATGTAGGTCAGTGACTCCTAGTCAGAACCTGCCTGCCAAGCCCCGCCTCTGTCTGCAGGAATGAGCGGTCTCGTTATTTCGTGGAGACCAAACCAAGATGCATGATCTCACTGGAAAAGCACACATTCCGGGAGTCTCTCCTCCCCCCTTCCCCAAGCCTCACCAAGCCCTGGGGGAATCGGGAGGGAGCGGGCTTAGCCAGCCCGACTGCTTAGGAAAGGGTATGTTAGCTCAGAAGATCATCTATGCAGGAAAGTGTAATTTTCCTCTTGCTCTTCTCAATTACAAAATAATAAGATTGTTAAAAATCCAATAGTATGAATGTCAATATTGGCAGGAGCAGCCACAGGAAATTTAATTGCATGATGGGTGCCAGTTAAAGATGGTATGTGTTCTTCTTGGCTTTTCTTAATTCTAATTAGGATAAAATTTACCGATCTTACAGACTCACAAACAGAGGCTTGTCACCGGGCCAGGCATGGGTCCTAACAGCGTTGGCTTCCTTTTCTGAGTCCCGGGCCTTTTCTTCTCTCTAAACATCATCTCTGATTGGGGCTTTTTGCTGGTTGTGAACATCATCAGCTCTCCAGTTTCTTTGCCATGTCAGAGGACCAGATGTTTTTTATTTGAGAGCAAATTGACACATTAAATTACACTGTGCAAACATTAAAGCCAGCCGCGGGTAAACAGGCCGAGATTCATTGAATTTTACGGGTCACAATAATGTTTATGTAATTTAACAAATTCCTGCCCTGCTGCTGAGTGTCTCCCAGAAGTATTAATTTAAGAAAGATGGGACCTGCCCAGAGGCGCCCCATGCCATCCTCTTGCTGAGGCCCACTGTATTTAGATCCGGGCATCTGAATTTCCCATACAGAGTGGGGAACCACTGTGAGGCCTCACTTTGTCTTGTCTACCATTTCCACACACATGGAACCTTATGAAACATTCTTGGTTGTGGACATCTGTTGGATTTGCCTGTCCAGGATCCATCTATTATTTCTCTTGATAGCTGCACTGTGATTTTTCTCTAGGAACCATCATTTCTGTCTTATCATCAGTTTTCAGGCTTCCTTTGGGGGCAGAATTCACACTAGCGATATGGGCACATGTTGTACTCCATTCAAGACGTGGCCAATCAAAGCATTCCATTAGTCCCTGGCCTTGTGATTGGTGCAGAGGTGGGAGTATGATCATATCCAGGCCCACGAGCATCAGCCGGCCCCAGTGTCTTTATAGAAACTGGCAGAATAAGGAGCTCTCTTTCCACTGGTCTCATTAAGTGGTAAAATGTAAGTTGGGAGTTGCTGGGCACTGTTTGCCACCAGCTGGGAAAAGGCAGCCTGGGAATCAGGCCAACACAGAAGAAAGCCAAAATGGAGAAGGGCAATTCCTATGAAATTTTTTTGAGCCCTTGGATCCAGTTGTGGTTGAAGTCTACACCTGGGCTTTGGGGTTATGTGACTTAATAAATCCACTGTTAAGGTCAAGCCAAGCTGAGCTGAATTTCTGTGACACTGCATAGTCAATGCAGCAAGACATCACCCCCTACCTCTCTGTAGGAAAATGACCCCTTTCCTAATTTCCTGCAAAACTGGCATTGGCCCCCATGGGTGCCCTCTCATCTCTGATTCTCTAGTACTCTCCTAGGAGACCCACCACCCTCCACTCCAGCCAGTTCTGTTTCTAAACATACCCTGCTTTTTCTCGTGCCTTCCTTCTCTCATTTTCCTCTTATTGCCGACAGTGCCATTCTCCCCCACCCCTCATCTACCTGTCCATCCTTCAAAGCCAAGTTTAATTCTGCCCGCCACCACCCCCCACCCCCCAACAAGGAAGCCACATTACCTATTCAGAACGCTCTGCTCTGAAATCCCACATGCCTTCAGTAGGCTCCACATCTTTGGCCTTTATAAGAATTAAAGAGTTATTGAACTTTTATTGCTTCTTATATTATATGGTTGCTTTTCCTCTTCTGTTCTCTCTAGCCTATAAAATTCCCAAAACAGTGCTGGACACAAGAAATCATAGATAATTAGTATTTGAAGGTATATTAAAGATTAAAAAGATCACCCTGCCCCCACAGCTTACAGGTGAGGAAACTGAGGCCCAGAGATGTGGACTGACTTGTTCAAGGTCATGCAGTTAATTTACAGCCAGGCCAGGGTGAAATTCCAGCTGAATGTTCTTTTCTCAACACCAGGCTCCATCAATTTGGTTGATTTATTTTCTGGTTAAGTGTATGTACAGCTTGAATTGGCATCGTACCATGTACTAATGGTCCTGAGTCAGCACCTGCCGAAGAAAGAAGGGTGGACTTGCCCGAATCAAAAGATCTGGTTTCAGCTTCCAGCTGGGCTGTATGACCTTGGGCAAGTCCTACTGCTTCTTTTTTTTTTTTTCTCTCATTTTCACAACTACAAAAATGAGTCTTGGCCTAGATCTGGGGACAAGTTTTATTTGTGGCCTTCTCCCAGGGACTGGAGGTCCTGTCTGCAGCGCTGTGTGGGAAGGATCTGACGTGGCATTCAGCTCAGTAGGAAAGAAGGCCATGACCTGTTACCGCTGGCTCAAGTTCAGGAAGATGGGTTGGGGCGTGTCAGATACTTGCCCCACATGGACGAGATGCTTTCTTTCTTTTTTTTTTTTTTAATATTTATTTATTTTTGACTGCATCGGGTCTTAGTTGCAACATAAAGCACCTTTCCTAGCAGCGTGTGGGCTCTCTAGTTGTGGCTCGTGGGCTCCAGAGTCAAGGCTCAGTAGTCAACCTGCTTAGTTAGGCTTAGTTTGGGCTTAGTTGACCTGCAGCACATGGGATCTTAGATCCCCAACCTGGGATCAAACTTGTGTCCCTTGCATTGGAAGGCAGATTGTTAACTGCTGGACCACCAGGGAAGTCCCATGGATGAGATGATTTCTGAGGTCCCCTTCTATTCTGTTATCCTAGGTGGTTAAGTACTGCTGCCACTGCAAACAGAGAGCTCATACTCATCCTTGGGGCCTCTGTCAGGGCCCATCAGCTCTGGGCTGCCTCTCTGTGTAGCCTTCTGTGCTCAGGGCATCATGAAACTTCCTGACTCCAAGATCCACATCTCCACCCCACAGAAGTTCTCTTGGACCCTACCCTGGATCCACTGAGTAAGAGAAATTTGGCGTGTGAACTTGGTAGACCTAGGAGGTCACACAACTGAGAAGAGGCATGAGGTTATGGAGAAAAGCTGATGGTTGGGGAACACAAGGGCTCTGAGGAATCTATTTCCAGTTTTGCACTGGTCTCCTTCTGGCAACAGACATCTTCCCAATACCCAATGGGAAACAGGGACCTGGAGCAATAAACCGTACAACTCTGGTATGGGTTCCCCTGGAGGGCCAGGGGCCAAGAATCTAGGGTCAGCTGGGGGATCTTGTCTGCCAGTCTACTTCTAGGGGAGGTCTGCATATGGTCCGACTTCTGAGATGTCAGAAAAGTACCCAACTTGGAGGCTTATGTGCTGTCCTGTGTCTGAAGCTCTTCCTCACTTTACCCCTCTTTCAAGTGGAGATAATAGTCCTAATACTGCAAGATTGTGATGAGAGAGTCCACTGAAATAATTTACATGAAGTGCCTGGCACAAAAGACCAAGTGGTATCTGGCAATGTACCTTCCTCCCGAACCCCAACCCCATTCTCCTCCAGTCTAAGGACATTCAGACACTCATTTAACAAGCCAGTCTCTGCATGCTGGGTGCTAGTAATGCAAAGATGAGTGAGGTTTATTACTTGGCTGTCTTTTAGTCACAGTTAACTGGAATAAAATCCAAAGTACTTATGGAAGAAGAAAGTAGGATGGAGATCTTCTGGTTTATAGAAGTAACTGCCTTCAGGCATGGCTGCATCCAGAAACTAAAACGATAGCATTGGGTCTTGATCACTTTCTTCATCTCTCAGCCTGGTTTTCTGCATGTGACAGGCAAGATGGACATTGGAAGCCCAGGTCAGTTTAACAAACCCAGAACAGGTGGAAGGAAGTCTTCTGATTGGCCTGGCTTAAGTCATGTGCCCATGATGGATCCAATCATGTGGTTAGGTAAGGTAGGTCGGTCAGGCTTGGGTCATGTGACCAGGGAAAAGGCAGGGTGGAACCCCCCTCCCGCCTCCTATCCTCATGGAAGAAGCTTCCTCTGGGAAGGAAAGGGTCTTCTCTCAGGAGAAGCTGGATTGAATAAAACCACAGGGGTCTATATAGAGTGGCTTTTGGACAGGGGTAGGGGAGGGACACATCCTCTTTTAAGAAAATGATTAAAATGTTCCCTTGGATTCTTTCTGGCCTTCCCTTGGGATTTCATGCACAGCAGGCTTCCCGTCCCCCTTGCTGGGCAGGGACGATGACAGCTCCTCGTTGGCACCTAGTCCCCCTCCTGCTGCCCTGTCCAGGGGCAGGGAGCCAGTGGCAGTGTAACCAGAGGTCTCTGGGTCTTTAGTTTTCTCCAGAGAACATAATGACATGATGCTGACCGCACGGGCCATGGACGGGGGCCTGGCGGCAGAGGCTTCTGAGGCTTGTGGTTTGGTTCCTGCCAATGTCAACTCCTTTCTGTCTAACTTTAGAAACCCACGGTTGGCTTCCCTTGCATCAAAGAAGTCAAAGTAGTCAACTCCAGAGGCTGTGTATTTTTAAAACAACAACAACAACAAAATCAAAACAAAACCAGAAAGGAAAAAAAAAAAAAAAATCCAGTGATCTTTCAGAGCCAAGGAGTCTCAGCACATACACCCCTAAGCTTCAGGGAAATGCCCAGTGACTGTGGTCAGCCCAAATTAAACATATCTACTCTGTTTTTAAAGCTAAAAAAAATTCTAAATGACCTTTAATTAGTAGACCCACTTCTTTCCTTCCCATCAAAGCCAAGTGTTTCATGCAGAACTACATTTCCTAAAAAGGCCTAGGGCTAGAGGCTAAGCTCCCTCACCTTGCACATGTTAATGGCCTGCAGACAGCTTTCCTGCCTGGGTTCGTGGGTCATGGCTGTACTGAGTGGGGTGCTGTTGCTGCAGCAGAAGGGGAGGAGAGTGGCCAGGCCTTGAAACCTCAGTAAGGGGGCCTGGAGTTCCCCAAATCTCCACTCTGTTCTTTTTTTAACTGTGCAACCCTGAGCAAGTACCCTAACCTCTCTGGTCTTCATTTCCTCGTCTATAAAACAGAGGGCCCCGATACCAGGTAGACACCTCAGCGTGACAGAAGTGGGCTTTATCAAAAGCCCCAGACCCTCTACAAAAAGATGAAATCGTTGCTAATCTGTCAAAATGCCTTGACTCCTCTTCCCCCCTTTTTTCTTTCTCTTCTTTTTATTTAAACATGTCTCCCCTTTTCTCTGTCTTTGCCCCTCTCCTTGGACCTTCTTTCTTGGTCCACTCCTCCCTTGTCCTCTGGACACATCATTCATCTGGTTTCTAAGCAACAGGAAGCTCAAGAGTGATATTGGTACTAGGGAGAAGGGGGGTTTCCCGAAACGGCCAACCTGCATTTATATAGGCATCATCACCCAGACATTCTATTTGAGCATCTTTTCCAGGTCATCTGGCCAGATCCAGCCCCTTGGACATAGAGCTGTGAGAAAACATTCGTCCTTTTAGATCCAACTGGTGGTGCAACCCTCAGGAAATTTCCCTCTGCTGGCTGCCCAAGTTGGCCAGACAACTTATCCTCTGATCAGGGGGGTCACACATCATCCCAAGAGAATGGTTTACTTTTTTCTGAAGGCTGTAGGGCAGTAGAGGGAGGGGGAGGAGGCTTAAAATAAAACACATACACACATAGGAGACCAGTGAGTAACACTGATGGACTCACACAGACTTCAGGATTAATTTATAGATGCTTCTTAAGCTGAAGTGACTTGTTCAGGCAACTGGGCCAGGCCAGGCCACATTCCCTGGGCTCTCCATCTACTGAACCTTTCTGTCCTCAGCCCCAGCTAATGCAGAGAAAGAAAAGTGCTGACACTGGCCACAGGCCCCGGTGTGATCATGCTCCAGGTCTCTGCACTCAAGCCTCCCAGAATGTTAGAGTCCTAATAATTTTTTTTTTTTTTAATTTCTTCAGTTGTTTTGTTTTTTTCAATCAAGGCAAAGTTTACAGAGAGTGCAATGTACCTGTCTTTAGTATGCAATGCAATGACTTTTGATGAACATATATACCATATCAGTTTTAGTAATACTAGGCAGCAAGTTAAAAAGCAGAGATTTTACTTTGCTGACAAAAGTCCATATAGTCAAGTCTATGGTTTTTACAGTAGTCATGTATGGATGTGACAGTTGGACTGTAAAGAAGGTTGAGTGCTGAAGAATTGATGCTTTCGAACTGTGGTGCTGGAGAAGACTCTCGAGAGTTCCTTGGACTGCAAGGAGATCCAACCAGCCCATCCTAAAGGAGATCAGTTCTGAATATTCACTGGAAAGACTGATGCTGAAGCTGAAGCTCCATTAATTTGACCACTTGATGAGAAGAGCTGACTCATTAGAAAAGACCCTGATGCTGGGAAAGATTAAGGGCAAGAGAAGAAAGTGGTGACAGAGGATGAGATGGTTGGGTGACATCACCAACTTAATGGAAAAGAATTTGAGCAAACTCTGGGAGATAGCGAAGTACAGGGAAGCCTGGCGTGCTGCAGTCTATGGGGATTGCAAAGAGTCTGACACGACTGAATGGCTAAACAACAACTATATCAGTGACATTATAGAACATTTCCATCGCCCCCAGGAAGTTACTTTGTGTCCCTTACAGTCATACCCACCCCAAAGGTACCACTCTTCTGATTTCTACCACCATACCTGAATTCTGACAATTTTAGAATTTTATGCCAAAGGAATCTCCCTATATTTGTTCTCTTGTGCGTTGTTTCTTCACTGAAATTCATGTCTGTGATGTTCAGCCCCACTGTTTTTGGCATCAGTATTTGAGTCCAATTTCCTCTGACTCCTATCCCAGCATGCGAACACACCACTATTTATTTGCCCAGTGTCTCCATTTATGAATATTTCTCTCATTTCCAGTCTGATGCTATTGTGGATAAAGTTGCAACAAGCATCCATGTACAAGACATGATGTGGACATATGTTTTCATTTCTTTTAGATAAATACCAAGGAGTGGAACTGCTGGATCATAAGGAGTCAAATATTTAAATTTAGAAGAAATTTATAATTGAAGTTGTTTGTACCACTGACCCTCTCAACCAGAAATGTATGAGGGCTCCAATTGCTCTTCATCCTCACCAACATTTTGTGTTGCTGTTTTTTTTTATTAGTCACTCTTGTGTTTGTATAATAGTGGCTCATCGTGGTCTTCGTTAGCATTTCCCTGATGACTAATGATGTTCGCCACAGCTTACTGTATGTATTGGCCATTCATGTGCCCCAAGGTCCCAAAGAGTTTCTCCTAGATTTTCTTCTAAAAACTTTATAGTTTTATCGTATACCTTGATGTTCGTAATATAGCTCAAATTACGTTTGTCTGTGGTGAGAGGTAGAAGTCCATTTTCACTGTATACATCCAGTTATTTAATAGTGTTGCAAAGACTTTCTTTGTCCCATGAAATTGCTTCAACACCTTGGTTGAAAATCAATTCATTGTGTGTGTGTATATATATATTTCTGGCCTTTCTAGTCTGTTAAATTTATATCTTTGCTTGTGCCAATGCCACATTGTCTTGACTTAAGTGTTGAATCAGGTAGTGTAAGTTCTCTAAATTTGTCTTTCTTTTTCAATATTGTTTTGACTGTTCTATATCTTTGCTTTTCCATATAAATTCTAATAAGTTGTTTCTTGTCATTTGCTACAAAAACATCTGTTGAGATTGTAATTGGGATTACTTTAAAGTTGGAGAGAATTGGCATCTTAACAATATTGAGTCTTTCAATTCATTAACATGGAATATCTCTTCATTTGTACAGTTTAAAAAATGCCTGTCAGTGTATTTTGTCATTTTCATGACAAATATTATTCATATTTTGTTAAACTTATTCCTAAGTATTTTTCACATTGAGGTATTAATGTAAAAGAGCACTTAAATTTGAATTTTTTAATTTTTTGCTGCTAGTATATAGAAATACAATAGATTTTTATATTTAGAGCTTGTGTCCTATGATCTTGCTAAATTAACTTATTAGGAGTTGCTTTGTAGGTTCCTTAGGATTTTCTACATGAAAAATCATATTGTCTGTAAAGAAAATTTTAATCCTTTTATTCATGTTTTGATGCCTCTATTTTGTTGTTGTTGTTGTTCAATCTTATTTCATTATCTGGGATCTCCAGAACAACGCTGAACAGTAGTGGCTAGAGCCTTATCCCCATCTTAGGGGGAAGCATCTAACATTTAGATTGGTTACATTTATGGTAGGGCTTAGTTTTTTATCGATACCCTGCAAGAAATTGAAGTAGTCATACTCTATTCCTAGTTTGCTGAGAATTTTTTATTATGCGTAGATGTTCAATTTTTTCAAATGCTGTTTGGATCTATGATTATATAAATTTTCTCCTTTATTCTATTAATATGGTGAATTACATTGTTTGGTTTTTCAAATATTAAACCAACTTTGCATTCCTGAGATGAACCCCAATTGGCCATGATGCATTACTTTTTTTACATGTTGCTAGCTTCAGTTTGTACATATCTTATTAAGGAGTTTTGTATCTGTGTTTATAGAGGATATCGGCCTGTATAGTCCACTGAGGGTGCTATAACAAAAATATCATAGTCTGAGTGGCTTAAACAACAAACATTTATTTCTCATACTCCTGGAGACTGGAAAGTCCAAGATTAGAGCACTGACAGATTTGTGTCTGATGAGAGCCTACTTCCTTCTTCCTAGGTGGCAGCTGTCCTCTCTCTGTGTCCCCACATGATAGAAGAGAGCTTTGGGGGTCTCTTTTACTGGTGACTAATTCCATTCCTGAGAGTTCCATGCCCTCCCAAAGGCCCCACCTCCAAATACCATCACATTTGGGGTTAGGATTTCAACATTTGAATTTTGAGAGGACACAAACATTCAGTCTTTAAAGTCTGTAATGTTCTTTTTTTTATGTCTCTCAATTTTGGTATCAGGATTAGCTAGCCACATAAAATGAGCTAGGAGTGTTCTGTCTACCTCAGTCTTCTGAAAGAATTTGTATAAGATCAAACTATTTTTTCCTAAAATATTTAATGACATTTGAGTGCAACCATCAGAAACTGGAACTGGGGGATGTCTTGCAATTGTCACTCTCTTTAACAGAACTATTTAACTTTCTATATTTTTTGTGTGTCAATTGGTAAGTTGTGTTTTTCAAATAATTTGTCTATTTCACCTAGGTTGTGAAATTTGATAGTAATAATGTTGTTCATAACACCCTCTTACTAACTCTTTAATTTATAGCAGACATTGTGGGTAAGACATTGTAGAAACTCTGGATTCTATTATCTTCTGAAAAATGTTGAAATTTGTTATGGCTGTCAGTGTTAAGTTACTGGATAATCACTTTAAACTTGTAGAGGTTTGAGTTTGTACTTTCTTAAGGCATGTAATAATTGCTTTACCTTAGTTTTAGGGTAAATTCTTTGGTTCTGAGACAGATTTTATTCTGCTAACGTGGTGAAACTCAAATCTGTAGCTAGGCCACAGCTGAAATCTCTACTCAGTTTTTCCAACCTCCTGGTTAGTGTTTCCACCAGGCTTCTTTTAAAAAAAAAATTATTTATTTTTTGGCTGCATTGGGTCTAAATTACAGCGTGAGGGCTCAGTAGTTGAGGCACACGGGCTAAGTTGCTCCAAGACATGTGTGACCTTAGTTCCCTGGCCAGGGATCAAACCCTTGTCCCCGACATTGAAAGGCAAACTCCTAACCACTGGACCACCAGGGAAGGCCTTCCACTGAGCTCCTTGATGTCACCCCCATGCATGTACAATTCAAGGGTCAGTCAAAAATTTGAGGGCAGTTGACATGCAGATCTGGGGGCTCTCCTCTTCTCCCCTTTCCAGGATTTCTCTCCCAGGTTCCAGTTACTCTGGTACACTTGAACTCCAACCTCTGACACCAAAGAACAGAAATACTTTGGTTTTCCACGAGTCCTGGCTACCCCAGGCCATGCAGATAGGGGTACAGTGCACTCAGGGGAAGAGTCATATAAACATGAATCACCCAGTAGAGCTGTCTTCTTCCAAGGACCAATCTAGCTCCAGTTTCTGCCTGGTTTTGGCAGCCTTCCAATTCTTTCAAATACTTGTTTGTACATTTCATTCATACATTAAAACTACATTCTGTGAGAGAGTTAGTCCAACACAACTGCTCTGACATTACCAGCACAGGAAATTAACCACTTAACTATTAAAGTTGGGGAAAGCGATGCCCAGAGAAGAATAGAAGAACTCTGAGCCAAGTCTCAGGTCAGGTTTGCTGGTTCCTCTTACTGTATCTTGGTGGTAGGTGACTTTTGATGCTTCAGAAGGAGCTATTGAATGAGATTCATGTAGCCTCAGGAGCCTCACTGCAGGCTTCAGGTGGAGAGCAAAAAGGAACATGAGAAACTATGAGGTCAAGAAATTACGAGGCCACCAGAAAGCTAAGCATTATGTCTTAGAAGCAGAGGCCCTGCCCACCGGCAGGCTCAGAGGACCAGAGATTTCACAGCAGCTTCAAGCATCACCTGCACAATTCTACCTCTGTAGTCCAGACCCCCTGGAATCTTAGACTCAATATGTCTAGAACCATTACGGTGCTCTCCATCCATGATCCGTTTTCTCTTGTGTTCCCTAGCTCTGATCACAGCCCTACCACTGGGACTCCTCATTCCCAATACAGGGGGCCTGGGTTTGATCCCTGGTCAGGTACCTAGATCCCATGTGCCATAAGACCTCACACAGCCAAATAAATAAATACTTTTTTTTTTTTAAAGGCCCTACCACCCATCTTCCTGAGTGTTCATCTTCCCAGAATATAAGAGCTAGTCCTGGACTCTGTCCTCATGCTTTATAGAGACTCATACAGATCCCACATCCTGTAAAACCCAGGAGTCTATCTCCTCCTTCTGGTCCCTGTTTTTGTTCAAGGTTTCTTCCCTTCTCCCTGGCTTGCTGCTGTGAAATCTGAACAGGCCCCAGCTCTGGTGAACTACGCTCACCCTCCCCTCGATTGCACTTTTTCCAGAATTTTTTTTTTTTCCCCCTTAAGCCCTAAATAAGATCCTTCCCCTTCTTATCTACTTAGGGAACTCAGTCCGGTGGTGAAAACAGGCAGATTAACAACTGGCTATAATACAAAAGATAGATGTGAATAGTAATTGTGAACTTGGAGAGCATCACATCCCTTGTAAGGGCCACCTTCCTGTCTGCCTGAAGAGGACTTCTGAGGAGACACTAAGGAAGACAGATGAGCATTCTCAAAACCCCCTGGGCTCCATTCCACTCCCACCCCACACCCCACCTATGCAAAATCAGGAGATCTAATATTTATTAAGGTTGGTAAAAAAAAGTAATTGCATTTTCCAAATTGTGGTTTTGGACTGTGAATTTCAAATCATTATGACTAAGCTCAAACACATCTTTATTAATCAAAATAGGAACCATTACAATCAACATATTGCTGCCAATGTGAAATAAGTTTGTTAATTCCTGTAGCATAAGAATCCACGCTTTAGGATTTGACGAACTCTTGGAAAGCATTTTCTGCCTTTTGCTGGTTGAGGAAGTTGTCGAGATGTTTGAAGAAGTGGTAGTTGGTTGGTGAGAGGCCAAGTGAATATGGCAGATGAGGCAAAACTTTGTAGCCCAATTCGTTCAACTTTTGAAGCATTGGTTGTGTGACATGCAGTTGGGCTTTATCATGGAGAAGAATTGGGCCCTTTTTGTTGACAAATGCCAGCCGCAGACATTGCAGTTTTTGGTGCATCTCATTGATTTGCTGAATATAGTTCTCAGACGTAATGATTTCACTGGAATTCAGAAAGCTGTAGTGGATCTGACTGACAGTGACCATGAACCTTTTTTGGTACAAGTTTGGCTTTAGGAAGTGCTTTGGAGCTTCTCAGTTCAGCCACTGAACTAGTCATCACCAGTTATCATAAAATCCACTTTTCATCACAGGTCACAATCTGATAAAGAAATGGTTCATTTTTGTTGCATAGAGTAAGACGACACTTCAAAACAACTTTTTTGATTTTTAGTCAGCTCATGAGGCACCTACTTATCAAGCTTTTTCACTTTTCCAATTTGCTTCAAATGCTGAATGACCATAGAATGGGTGATGTTGAGTTCTTTGACAGTTTCTCCTGTAGTTGTAAGAGGATCAGATTCAACGGCTGAGGATGGCTCTCAGTCGGTCGTTATCAATTTGCAACGGCTAGCCACTCTGCTCCTCATCTTCAAGGCTCCCATCTCCGTTGCAAAACTTCTTGAACCACTGCTTTACTGTACGTTCATTATTAGTTCCTGGGCCAAATGCATTGTTGATGTTGTGAGTTGTCTCTGTGGCTTTATGACCCATTTTGAATCTGAACAAGAAAATTGCTTGAATTTGCTTTTCACCTATAGTCTAAAATAAACATAAAATAAACAGCAAGTAATGTCATTAGGAAAAAAATATATAAATTGAGAAATGGACACTAAAATTATGTATAGCATAGCCATATTTATTTAAGAATATATTCCAATATAAAACAGCAAAGTTTAACAACACAAAACCTCAATTATGTTTGCACCAACCTTCAAAGGAGGGGAAAAAAGTTCCCCAAGCTCACGTTTTCAGAAATGAGACTGAAGAACAAAAGGAGCAAAACAAAACAAAAAAAAAATGTTAAATAAGGTGTTTAAACTTTTGCAATAACTTCTACTTTAAAATAAAATCAATTTCTCAAAAATTGGGGGAGGAATTCCTCCCAATCACCAGCTCCAAGATTCCCATTTTAAAACTAAAGATGTGGAAGTCGCTCAGTCTTTGAGACCCGATGGACTATACAGTCCTTGGAATTCTCCAGGCCAGAATACTGGACCACTCCAGTGGTGCCTTTCCCTTGTCCAGGGGATCTTCCCAACCTAGGGATTGAACCCAGGTCTCCCACGTTGCAGGTGGATTCTTTACCAGCTGAGCCACCTGGGAAGCCCAAGAATACTGAAGTGGGTAGCCTATCCCTTCTCCAGCGGACCTTCCCGACCCAGGAATCAAACTGGGGTCTCCAGCATTGCAGGCAGATTCTTTACCGACTGAGCTATCAGGGAAGCAAAACTAAAGGTAAAGATGGGCTTAATATTTTCAAACTTCAGAAAGTAAAAAGGGCAGACAATGAGACGTCGCCCAAAATAGAACTTCTCTGCACCCTCCATCGCTCCTCTTTAAGGAAGAAAATGATCATTATCATCCTAGACAGCTCACAGGGTTGCTGCTTGTTGCATATTAGACAACAAATGCGAAGGCCCTTTGAGAAATTCAGAGTGCTATGACACAAGGAATTACTATCCCAGACACATTTATGTTCATTTTGCCTTCCTTGCTTCAGTGCTCCCAGGCCAATTAATATTCCAGAGGCACAGAATAACTTGAAGAATTATAGGTAGGGACAGGCCCAGAAGGAGGAAATCTTTGAAATTCCCAGGAGACAATGGGAGTCATCACTATTTCTAGCGGGCAACAGGACCACACAGGGATCCTCCTAGCCTCATTTGACCACCCGTGATGGCAAGTGCCAGGCAGACCATGAGCACTGGGGGGAGGGCTGACCCTGGGCCCTCACCTAGCCCCAGTATAGAGCCCACAGCAAGGACCCTAGGTGCAAATCAGAGGGAAGCGTCTTGGCTCCACTACCTCCCCGCCGCGCCACGTTGGGAACTTCACACCTCTCCTCTGAGTTCAGTTTCTGACCCTGCTCTCCACTCCACCCTCTGTGCTGGAGTTGCGGGGAGGGTGAGATGAGCTCAGGGATGCAAAAGCCTCCTGGTAAACCACATGAACTGCATACATTTCCACTGCTGCTGTCATAGTCATGCATGCAGCCGGCATTTGGTGGAATAAGTCCATCTGTGCAAGCAAGGCCTTTGAAGGTATCCTAAGTCTGGCAGGCTTCAACCTAAGCCAGTTATGGAGTGTGGTTTTCATCAGGAAGGCTGGCGGGAGACCAAACACCACATAGCCTGTGAAGCCTTAGGATGCAAACTCTGCCCCTGCCGGACAACCCTATACCAAACCATCCAGCCTCCTGTCCTGGCCTTTTCAGGCCTCCGTTTCCACATGGCACTTACTTTTAGGGTGGCCTGTGGATGAATGCTTTCTTCTTGCTTTTTTAAAATTTACTTTTAATTGGAGGATAATTGCTTTACAATATTATGTTGGTTTCTGCCATACACCAACATGAATCAGCCATGGGTACATATACGTCCCTTCCCGCTTGAACCTCCCTGTCACCTCCCACCACATCGAGGTTGTCACAGAGCACCGAACTTGAGCTCTCTGCACCATCCAGCCAGTCCCCACTGGCTATCTATTTTACATATGGTAATGTAGATGTTTCAATGCTGCTCTCTCCATTCGTCACACCCTCTCCTTCCCCAACTGTGTCCACAAATCTGTTCTCTATGTCCGTGTCTCCACTGCAGCCCTGCAAATGGGTTCATCAGTACCATCTTTCTTTCTTTAGCTGGGGACTCTTAGGAAAGGCAGTAGGATTCAGATTCCCAGCTGGAACCCCAGGCTGTCCCCTTAATTGATTTCCTTTGTTTGCTTTGAGTCCTCAAAAATGTGTCGACATCCGTTTGGAGCTGCCTTCCGCCCGGCACACGCTGGCCAACTTTCTTCAATTAATGAGCTGAGACTGGAATTGAGAGCCTCACTTTTCACAGCCGCAGCAGGGACTGACCCTGCTGTGGTGCTAAGATAAAAAATACACTGTCAGTGCTACATCTGTGGAATATAAGTTAATAAGAAGTGGACACGCCAGCTTGCATGGGCGATGTATCCTCATGGAAGACTATTATTTTGGCTGTGGCTGGACTTCTCCTTCCCTCACCTCTGAACTTGGCTTGCCGGCTGCCTGCGCCTTTGCTCAAGCCTGTCCCCCACCTAGCATGCCCTCTCTGTGAACTTTTGGCTCATCACAACTCAGCCAGCCTTCAGGGCCCAGTTTCTTGGATTTTTCATTCAACCGACTGATGTTTGCTGTATGCCTACTGTGTTCCAGATTCGTTTTTTAATAAAATTTTTATTGGAGTATAGTTGTTTTGCGATGTTGTATTAATTTCTGCTGTATAGCAAAGTGAATCAACCATACACATACACATATCCCCTTTTTTGGATTTCCTTCCCATTAGGGTCACCACGGAGCATTAAGTAGAGTACCCTGTGCTACACAGTAGGTTCTCCTTAGTTATCGACTTTACATCTAATAGTGTATACATGCATGTCAGTCCCAATCTCTCAATTCATTTTCATATATTCATTCTAAAAACATTTCTTAGGTGAGTAAGATAAACGCTGCTCTTATTCTCATGGAGTCACAGACTTGGAAGAACACAGAAAATTTCAAGGGTGTGACATGGTGTGACGTGACTCTAGTGTGACATGGTAGGTGCAGGGCAGTAACAGACATCTGTGTGGGCTTTGGGTACCGGGAAGGGGCACTGACTTCTGGAGAAAGTGCTGCGATTTTAAAACTTTTTTGTAATAGCAAATTTCAAATTCAGACAAAATTGTATAATGGACCCCTATGGACCCTGTTCTAATACCTATCATCTCACAGCCAATCTTTTCACCTATATTCCTATCTATCTCCCTCAACGAAATCTTGTGCTGTTCTTATGCAAATCCCAGGCAGCACTGTATTTTATTCATGAATCCACAGCCCTTCTTACCTGCACACCTTATTGGCTTTAGGTTAGTATTATAAGCATCATGAGTAGGGAGCCATTGAGGTGTTGAAAGACTATTAACTGGTCTTGGCATTAAATAAACCTGAGTTCAAAACCTACCTCCCATATGCACACACTGTGTGATATCAGTCAAGTTACCTAAACTCTCTGGGTCTCACATTCTTCACCTACAAAATAAGGATGATATGACCTAGCTTCTAGTGTTGTTCTGAAAATTAAATGAGACGTAAAGTGCCTAACATGATACCAGACACATAGTAGGTGTTCTGTAAATATTTCTCTCCTTGTCTAGGTTTGCCCTGGATAAAAATGAAAGTAAAATAAAGTGACTGAGTAAGCTTGACAATGGCACTTCACTTCTGATGTTCTAAGATGCACGGGAAGCTGCCAGAGGGCGGACACCTGACCATACATGGTGCAGGTCCAGCCCAGACAGCTGCTATGAAAAGCACTTCTCTCTGATGTCAGCCTCCCTCACCGACTCTTTCTATCACAAGGACCTTCCACCAGCTGCACTTCTACCATTGTGTGGTTCCACCCAAGACAGACATTGCATAGGTTTTGTGAAGTTCAAGTCAAGAAGTCAACCTTGACTTTTACCTCTCTTAACTTTGGGGAGAAGGGGGCATTCGGCCAAGGTGAATGTGTGCACTCAAACCAAGCCCCCTAATCTTGCTTTTAAAAACCTTGACCTGCTCTGCCAACTGTTGCAAGCACCAGATTCCTCTCTACTCTGGGTGGCAGCAGACGATAAAGCCCCTAGAACTCAGACAAATGTGGCTGACGCCAGAGAGGAGTCAAGGGCCTGGCTGCGACGTCTGGGGCCAGCTCGGTCTTGGACCTCGCTGTGTGTTTACAAGTTTCTCTTTGACAATTCAGTTTTGAAGATGGGCTTCATTAAAGGGCAATTATAGGTTAAGTAACTTGTTGGCTCCCTGCCTAATGTGAAAAACTCGACTGTGACAATCAGATAATTTTGAGATTAAGCAAGACAGCAATTGCTACTGAAAGAAAAAGCTTAGCAAGAGGATAAAAGACTTTCCCCAGCCATGACCTCATCCCAGCTGCCCCGTCTGGGCAGGAAGTCTGAATCCAAGGAAGCAGCAGGCTCTGGGAACCTTTGGCATCAGGGTGACCTCTTCTGGAAAAGGGGATTGCAGAAGGCAAGGCGCTTACCCATCCGGGTGGCGACATGCCCCGCTTCCTCCCGGGCTCAACTCTTCTAGAGGCTTCTCACTGGGTCCTGAGGGCCAGCCTACTGGTCTCTACCATGACCTCTGTACCTTACTCTTCCCCATCACACATTTCTGCCATATCGTCCAGTGTCCCAACTATATACCTAGAAGGCTGATTCCTCCCACTTTTCTTACTATCCGTGAAGCTTCCTGACCCAGAAAAGGATGACACACTTCAAAATTCCTAGCACACTTTGTATCGAATGGGAAACTTTCTGTTATATGTCAAAACCCCCACCCCAAAATATGGGCTATGCTCAAACAGGGATTTATTGACTCATGTAACTTTTGGGCCTTTTTGACAGGCCTAAAGATGACTGGCTTCAGGGATGGTTGGATCCAGAAGGTAAAGATGCTCAAAAGGAAATCCGGCTGTTGTTATCAAAATGGGGAATAGATACCAAGAAGACCAAAACCTAACATACTTCTGTTCTCTGTCATGCATGTAAATGTCAACTCCTTGAAAACTCTATCTCCAGAGGGGTTTTTAATTCCAAAAGGGCAGTGGTCCTGAGTGATCCCCAATCCCTACGAGGCATGAGCGTCACCTGGCAACTCACTAGGAATCACTTGTTCTGAGTCCGCCCCATCCTGATGAATCAGAAACAATAGGTCAGGGGCCAGGAATCTGTGCTCTAACAAGGGCTCCAGGCACCTCTGATGCTCTAAAGTTTGAGGACTACTGCTGTAGGTCAAGGGCTGTATTTCACATTCCCTTATCTTTGGCATTTAATATTCACTATGTGAAGTAAAATAAATAAATGAACACATAGAGGGAGGCCCTGAGCTGTTCCTTTGAAGAAAGGCATTAATTACTCAAGGTTCACTTGGGTGCCTGCACAGAACTCTGGCCAATTTAGGCATACATTTAGTCTCCTTCCCCTATTCTATTGGCACATGGTAAGTGCTTGAGAAAAAAACACAAAACAGCTGTTTTGATTCCTATGTGCCAAGCACTGTGTTATGTTCCAGCCATGGGTGGTAACAAAACACAGACCAGGTCTCTGTCCTCTGCAGCCACAGGCTAGCAATCACGAAAAAGTCAGATGAATGAATGAAAATGGGGTACTCTGGGAAGTGCCCAAAATGAGAGATGCTGATAGAATACCAGGGTGTATCAGGGGAGGGGAATCCGATCAAGGCAAGGAGGTGAGAAAGGCAGAAACCGGATTTGCTGGGAAACTCTGGAATCAAAGAATCAAAGGAGACCTGAGCTCCTGGCCTCAGGAAGACCATACCCAGGGCTGCCCCGAAGACCACAGCAGTCAGGGCTGGTGGACTCCTTGTTCTGGGCTCTGCCTTTAAAAGAACTCACTATCAGTGTTGTTTTCTCTCCACTCAAGCATCAAATTCTAGAGAGGAAGAAATTGCTTGGCCCCACATAGCCAGTTGCCCCATGCCCGGGACTTACTCAGCCAACAGCTAGGTAGGCAGGAGAGCACCCCAGACAAGGGTCCTGAGGCATCCTCGAAAGCCAGCATTGCAAAGTGGTCAGCTCATTCTGATTTTCATGAGACTTTTTCAGTTTTAGCATTGCAAGTCTCTTGTCCAGAAACCCCTCATTGTCTGGCTCAATCTGGCTCTACTTAAGCCCCTGAAGCCCCTTGGGATGGAGGCCACATGGGCCAAGGCCTCCCTGCCTCAGCTCCTTTGATCAGTGCCACCCTCACTCCACCCAGTTCACAGTCACATGGGCAGCAGGCCGGAGGGTAAGGAAAGATGATCCAGGGGTGGTCAGAGCCAGAACCTGTGCAGGCCTTGCCCAACTCATTGGACCTTCCTGGGCCTTTCTTTCTTTCTCAATGAGACTCTAAGGAGTCTGGACTCTGGAATCCTTGCTCCTCTGAAACGTTTGGGTGTGCGGACCTCTCTGCTCGACTCTGAGATGGGGCTGGGTCAGTACAGAAAAAAGAAAGGGTGGTTTCTCCTCACACTGATTTATAATCCAGTTACACATCATTCAGGTGATGAAAAAAACAAAACAAGCCAAGCTGCTCACATTTCCTCATCCAAGTGCAGGACACAGACACCAGAGCCCGGGTAAGCCCCGGGAAACCACTGGGGGCTTCCTGGAGGAGGGGCTGAACTTAACTCATGTGCTGGGTAACAGTGTTGAGGCTCCCGGGGTCTCCCTGGCTTCTTCCCCCACATCATGCAAAATCTTGCTTCTTTAGCCTCAGAGAGCTGCAGATACTTTGTTAGAGGGTGCACTCAGATCTGGGTGGACACGGGGACTGGATGGGGGCAGAGGGCAGTGAGTGTGACGCTGTGATTAAATTCACCTTTGAGGCTGGACCAAACTTGCTGAGGCTCAGACTCTGGGCAGTCGCCCCTCAGGTGGTATTTAAGAGGCGTTTGGGGTGTAGATCTGGACGGCTGAGTGGGGGGCTACGGAGTACACCGTAGTCCAGTGCAGGGACAGGGAGGGAGGCTGGCATCTCTCATCAATTTGTTCATTCATCCAATCAATATCCAAACCTTTACTGAGCTCCTGCTCTGGGTCAAGGACTATTCAGGGCACTGGGATGGCAGAAACTCCGTATGTTCTGCAGTCATTGCTGGGTATTTAGAGAATGTCTCCAACACCTCATTTTACAAATGGGAAAACTGAGGCCAGACCCAAGGCACACAGGGTGTCAATGGCCTGCCCAAGACATATCAGCAGTAGGCAGGTCCCCACCAGGAAAATGGGAATGACTCTGGGATGCTGGAGCCTTATATCACCCGAGCCTCAACCTGTAGGACAGGGATGCAGGGGCAGGTACTACAGGTAAGGTGCAGCTTCTGGGGCTGGGAGGGGATGAAAATATCAGCACCAGCTGAAATTCAGACAATTAGCCACAGGGCAAGTTCAGCATCCCACCACCCCAGGACAGAGGTGCCCAGGAGTCTGGCTAGAAGCGGAACTGAGGTAAAGAGGGCTAAGCCCCAGCATTGTGATTTCCAGCCTTGGAGAGACTGAGGTGCTAGGCTTGGTCCTGAGTGACTCAGGTGGGGCTGCAGCATCATAAGAAGAATGACAAAAAGAAGCTTCCCAGGTACCTGGCATGCATTGTCTGGGTAAATACTAGCAACAAGTATATCCCCATATCACAGACGAGGAAACTGAGGCACAGGAAGCATAGGTTCTGGTCCAAGGCCACACACCTAGCACCTGGTCGAGCTGGACTTGAACAGAGATAGTTGGATTCTAAAGCCCATGTCTGAATAGCATCCCCACCCCCTCCTTATGTTTTAACTTATCTAGTACACACATTTTCAAACATGTACAAAAGTAGAGAGAGCAATTATATTGATCCCAAGTGTACCCACCATCCAGTTTTAGTGTGGATCCACATTTTGTAAACTTATTTAGTCTATAGACCTACTATATTCAGGAGGGGGCTGGAATATTTTAAAGCATATTACGGACATCGTGTTTCAGCACTAAACACTTCAGTATGCTTATCTAATGGACAAGACTATTTTTCTTTCACATAACCATTATGCCATTGTTTCACCTATGAAAGTCAACATTGACCTCTGGAGGTCATCTATTGCAACCTTCCCCAATTAGCTCAAAGATGCCTTTTTTTTAAACATATGTTTTGGATGTGGACACTTTTGAAAGTCTTTATTGAATTTATTACAATATTGCTCCTGTTTGTTTGTTTTTTTTTAACATTTTGGCATTTTTGGTCCCCATTTTAGCTCCCCGACCAGGGGTCATACCTGCACCTCTTGCATTGGAACGTGAAGTCTTAACCACTGGACTGCCAGGGAAATCCCCCAAATAAGCCTTTTTACAATTGATTTGTTCTAATCAGGACCAAACTAAGAGCTACCCAACACATCTAGCTGCTTGCATCTATCAGATGCTAGTTTCCCCTCCCCCCACCCCAGCCAATGATGTGTCCTTCCTTTTACAGATGGGAAACTGAGGCAGGGTTCAAGGGGCAGGGCCAGGACCATAATGCAACTGACTCAGGTCCACAGGTCTCCCCACTGACAGTTTAGAACCCCTCTCATTTATTCTTTTCTATTTTTGAACCAGCAGAGAAGTTAGCAAGAACGGGCATCCTTAAGCACTGTGAGTTCTCAGGATATAATTCACTTTAATCTTTTAAGCATTTGACAGTATTTGCTCGAAAGAAGGAGCAACAAGTACATAATTATTGCACTAATTAAGCTGCCAAAAACACAAGCGTGCAGCAAGAGCACCTTTGAAACGGGGAGCCCACGACGCATTAGCATCTGCTGTAAGCTTATTAATCACCTAACAGGCAATTAGCAAGCTGTTACTGTTTGAGGCTGCTATGTAAATAAATTCTTGGGTTAATTTCTTCCTCTGATAATAAAGAAAACATTATGAAAATTAGCTAAGCGACAATGTAAATGATCTTCACTGTTAATTATATGACGGTGTTACATATGCAAGGACCCCAGTGCTGATAAGGCCCCGGCTCCCTCCCTCCTCATCGGCCACCCCCAGCCCCCACCTTGGCTCTGCCGCTTTAAAAATAAAAGTGTTGACACAGGTAATGGGGGCGGGAAGCTGTGGGGACTGAAGTCACAGCTGTTTGCTTGCAGCTTGCCCAGAGCAATTGCCAATGCTGCAAACCAGGACGGAGCTATTTCCTCGCTGGGACTTGAGGAGGCCCTGGGCTGCCTGTGACCCCAGCTGGCAGCAGGGGAGCAGGGAAGAGGTAGAAGATGAGACCGGGGTCCTCCCCAACCCCGGGGCTGCCTGGTCCCACAGGCTTCCCTGCAGTGTTGAGTTAAAGCTTCCTGGGCTCCTGCATTGACTCTGTATGTGGCATCTGGTAGGCTGCGACCTCCTGGCTCATCCATCAGGCGTGAAGTGCAAGGCAGGTAAGAGCTCTGGCTTCAGAGTTCAGATTAGGTCTCCACCACACAGGGGCTGTGTGACCTTAGACAAATGATCAAAATTCCCTTGGCCTCAATTTCTTCATCTGCAAAATGGGGATGGTGGTAAAAGCACCTACAAAGAGTTGCTATGAACAGTGAAATGGGATCCTCGGAAAGTCCTTAGCATAGAGCCGGTCTATGGTGGGTACTCAATCAGTTCTGTTCAGTTGCTCAGTCATGTCTGACTGTGACCCCATGGACTGCAGCACACCAGGCTTCCCTGTCCATCATCAACTCCCGGAATTTACTCAAACTCCTGTCCATCAAGTCAGTGATGCCATCCAACCAACTCATCCTTATTGTCCCCTTTTCCTCTTGCCTTCAATCTTTCCCAGTATCACAGTCTTTTCAAATGACCCTTAAAAGTCAGTTCTTCGCATCAGGTGGCCAAAGTATTGGAGTTTCAGCTTCAGTATCAGTCCTTCCAATGAATATTCAGGACTGATTTCCTTTAGGATGGACTGGTTGGATCTCCTTGCAGTCCAAGGGACTCTCAAGAGTCTTCTCCAGCACCACAGTTCAAAAGCATCAATTCTTCAGTGTTCAGCTTTCTTTATAGTTCAACTCTCACATCCATACATGACTACTGGAAAAACCATAGCTTTGACTAGATGGACCTTTGTTGGCAAAATAATGTCTCTGCTTTTTATTATGCTGTCTAGGTTGGTCATAGCTTTTCTTCCAAGGAGCAAGTATCTTTTAATTTCATGGCTGCAGTCACCATCTGCAGTGATTTTGGAGCCCCCAAAAATAGTCTGTCACTGTTTCCATTGTTTCCCCATCTAATTGCCATGAAGTGATGGGACCGGATGCCATGATCTTAGTTTTCTGAATGTTGAGTTTTAAGCCAACTTTTTTACTCTCCTCTTTCACTTTCATCAAGAGGCTCTTTAGTTCTTCTTCACTTAACAGATGGGAACCCTTATGGCAGAAAGCAAATACTCACTACATGTTCACTATTACCACCAGCACAGACCTGGTCACTGATTGTTTGCCGAGTGCCAGGAACCCAAGGGGAAAGGCGCAAACCTGCCACCCCAGAACTGAGACAGCCAGCAGATGGGTGTCAAAATAACCAGCCCACCAGGTCCCACAGGCCACGAGCTGGAGGACAGAAACAGACAAGAACTGACCTGAGGAGAGAGGGACAAGGCCAGTGTCTCATTTCCTGGGGGACTGGGTCTTGGATGTCGGTTCTAAACAAGTCCACTGGGACGTTGTGTAACTGCTTTGAAATCAGGTAGCAGTTTGTCTCCCTTTAAGAAAGCTCTCTGCTTGAGTCTTGCTTATAGGGTTTTGGGAATGGAGAGATGGATGGGACAGGCTCACACAAGGCCCGACACTGATGGATGCACGATAAGAAAGGGTCCCTTAAATTATAAAAGAGATGCCGGCACAGAAGGCTTCTCACAAGGCTCAGCCCCTGAGTGCATCAAGGTCCCCTGGGCAGAGGAGAGGGGCCTTGTCATACTGTTGACAGTTGCCCAGATGTCCGCATCTTGATGACCAGGTCCAGATGCCCGCTGCCTTATACCAGCCTTTCCCAAGCTAGTCCTCTGAGATTGTCAAGGAAGAAAAAGGGCTTATGGTCCATTTAGGTAGGGAAGCACTTAGTGACACAGGTGGCATTTACTGTGGGACTCTTCTGAAAATTTAAACGCTTATATGTCCAAATCACAAAGTGTTATTTCTCCCACACTTAAAGAGCCCCTACAATCAATAAAAAGATCAGCAACTCATTTTTTAAATGGGTGAAGTTGTGCTTTTTTATTCCCTAAAAATGCAACTACACAAGAGCCAGCAATTCCAATCCTAGCTACACACTTTAGTCTGGACATTTTTACCCCTGTGCACCATGTCCCAGGATCGCAGTTCCTGATTAAGAGCCTGGAAGTCCTCTGTTCCCCACTCTGCTCCTGGGGACTCAGGCAAGGGACAATCCAATCCTTTTATACCTTTAGATTTGTCCCATGTGATATATCAGACATATATCTATATGTCTAAATGCTAAGATGCCTTTGATTCACCAAGAGGGGTGTTGATATAACATGTATACATTTTCTACTCTTATTTGACTCTGGCCCCTTTTTTCAGGGGACACCTGTTGACCTCCTGACATTCCAAGGACATAGCTGGTAACCACAACACGCCCCCTGCTACTTGAAGTCCCAGTTCTGTCCTCTGGGGTCACCCCGACGATCTTTACCCCATGACAACCTCCTTGTAAATGGAAGGCCTGGCTCATGGCCTTACTTTTCTCCCCCATCCCTTTTTTTCCCCAGCTAAGGGTCTTCAACTTCTTCAATAAGGTCTTTGACAGGCTCCCCAGGCCCTTCACCAGCTCAGCCCCTCTCCTCTCTGTAGTCTGCCAACCCTGGTATGTCCTTTAATCTGTGACATCTCGAAATAAACACATCTCAGAAAGCGGCCCACAAGCACAGAGGACTGTCAGGTCATCAGTCCCCAGGCTCTGGGTGCATTGCCTCTGCCCAGGCTGTCCATGTAAGAGGCAGACTTCTCTGTGGGCAGCTGGATCACGCCACAGGCTTCTATTGATCTTGTGGTCAACAGAAGCCACCCCATCCCCCTTGTCACCCCAGCCCAGGTCTTTTACATAAGACGGCTGCAAGCCAACTTCCTGCATCCTGTACTTAGGCGATGATTTTTCTGAACCTGAAATGGAAGGTGTCGCATTCATCCCTGTTATGCTCTGTCCTGCTAGAGTGGCCGCTGGCAAGGCCTACAGCATCGCATGAATCCTAAATTGGGCTGCACGGGCCAGTGGAAAAGATAGCCCTGGGGCTGGTTCTGCCACCTGCCAGTGGTGTGACTTTGATCAAGTCCCGTCTCGTCTGAGAGTGCGGAGTGGCTCTGAAACACCTGGGTCGTCACTGTCCCTTCCAGCTGTGTGCCCAGCCTCTTCCTGTGTCTGCCTCCATCCAGCTGCTTACACTCTCGTGTTGACAGTTTCAGGGCCCAGGAGAGAACTTGAAGGCCACCGGTGACCTCCCTCTCGGTCAAACGGAACCATCTGTCAACCCATTGGGGTTATGCCTGTTCCATGAGCCCTTTGCTGATTTATGATCCAGCCGAGGTTTGGGTCCATCTTCTGTTTATCACTCTGCCTTTTCTCCTGCACTGCTTCCTACATGTGGAAACACCCAGTGCAGTGTCTGATCTGAAGTCTAAGCAAAGTATGTATCTGTTTGTTTCCTTTTCCTTCCATCGCAACCTTGCTATGACAACCGTCTTTGCTTCCTAAGTCCTGCCTTCTTTTATACTCGATAATATGGCTTTGAAAAATGAGTGAGGGCTCTGTGGCAAACCTGTTTCTCCAGCTGATCACTAGGGGCTCACAGTTGTCCTCGGTGGTCCCCAGGGGCCTGACTCCATATTAACTCCCATTGATTTGGAACAAGGGAAAAAAATCATTGAACTTGTTTTGCCTTAGTCTTGGGTTAGGAAGTGGGTTTTAGTTCTACTCTCTGTGTTACTGTATCCTAATCCCACTGGAAAACCATTCTGAGCACCTCAGGAATCTTTTCTTGCAGAGACACAGGAACCCAGATCCAGGAGCAATGCCCTTTCTACAAAATAAAAATAAAATGGAAATGTATCCTCTGATACATTTATCTAACCACTGAACAAAAAATACTAATGTGACTAAAGAGAGATAAAAACACTAATCCTTAGCCATGAAAGGAAGAAAATTCTCTCACTGTTATTGGGATGATTAAATGCAGCAGTTGATGTGGTCTGTCCCAGCATGTTCTAGCTATTTCATCTTCTGCTTTTTCTCTTGTACGCCTGGGATATTGGCTCCAGTTATTCTGGTGTTAGGGCTGGAGAGGGCCTAAAAGCTATACTAACTGATTCTCTTTTTACTGAGACCCTAGCAGACAGGCTAGTGGCAGAATCTCCTACCCAGAAACTTTGCACATTCATAAGGTGATAATAAGAGCTAACATGCATTGAGGGCTGACTACATTTAAGCACATAACTCTACAATAACCTTATGAGGTTATTTTATAGTAATTATTTTAAAAATTATTATCTTCCCAGCTTTGCAGAGGAGGAAAGAGAGAAACAGAGAGGTTAAGAGACTTGCTTAAGCTCACACAACTAGACATGGCAGGGCATGGTTTAGAAGCCTGTAGGCTGGCCTATGCTCTGACCATCACACACAGTAACCTCTTTCACAAACTCCAAACTGCAAACCCTCCAGGACCCAAGGGGTCAAAGCAAGGCCTGGGAAAGAGCCACTGGATTCTCCTGCTATCGTAAATGTGTGAATCAGTGTGTTAAGCGCATCCCCAGAGTTGTGCAATCATCGCCTCTCTCCAATCCCAGAACATTTTCATCAGCTCCAAAGGAAACCCCAATTAAGCAGTCCCTCCCCATTTCCTCCCCCATCCCTCCCCGCCCAGTCTCTGGCAATCACTTTCTGTCTCTACAGCCTTGCCTTTTTTGGACAGTTCATCTAGATGGAATTATGCAGTATATGACCCTTTGTGCCTGGCTTCTTTCACTTAGCATCCGGTTTCCGAGGTTCATCCATGATGTAGCGTATGTCTGCTTCATTCCTTTTTATGGCCAAATAATATTCCTCAGCAGCACTTCCTAATCAACATGGAAGTCAAGGGTCTGTTCCACCTTTGAACAGAGACTTCTCAGGAGACAGGCAGGTGGACACAGGTGCATGTGAAAGGAAAAGGGAAACAGAAAAAAGATAAAAAAAGAAGAAGGCGAGGGGGGAGAAAGGGTGGGGGAAAGGGAGAGAGACCACATTTGAACAAGGATGACTACAAGGAGCAGGGCTCAAGCAGATGCAGCTTTCAAGTCAGGAGGGTGAGCTTTGGTGACACTCAAGTGTCAGGAAATAGTAGACACCAGAGTTAGGTGGCCTGGCTGGGGACAAGGTGTCAGAAATCACACAGTTAGTCCTGTACTTCCCCGTCCACCTGGTTTTCTCACCCCCTTCCCTCCCTCTTTCACACGTGTTCTTAGGCGTGGCTGGCGCCCTGCAGGCCTGTGAAGGCAGTGGAAGTCCCCTGGTCCTCTGACTCTGCCCCCAGATTTGGAGCAACCTTTTTCCTTCTCTCTGTGGGGGGAAACAGGGTGCAGTTCAGGGTCACTGCAGGACTGCCTACGGTTCCTCTGCAGGAATCAGAGATGCTGAGACCCCCATGACTTAGCTGCAGGCCAGGGCTGTGTTCCCACCCTCGGGACCGAGGAAACGGACCAGAGCAGGTGTGCCTGCCATGTTAGGCAGGGAGATGGGGTTGGGGGTGGGGAGTGCAGCCTCTCTCACTGCAGGACACAGGACAGGGCTTCCTTGGAAGGGCTCAGTCAATAACAGACCCTAGCTCTCCCCTGAGCTCAGAGAGTCACACTGGGTTTGGCTTCTGCTGAGCCAGGGAGCCAGACCAACAGAAATATTGACTAATGTCAGGTTTAAAGACTTTTGATGTCCCAGGTTTGTTTTAGCTTAACAGTTCAGGGAATTAGAGATTCCCTTCCGATTCAAACTGGTTTGCTAAGGGTCTTTCATTCCCCCTCTCTGCTTTGTTTTGAACATAGCTTTGAAAAGTGGCTCGTAAGAGAAATTCATATTTGGCTTTTGTTCAAAGATCAACAAGTAGGTGCAGTTAGTTCTGGTCTGGGCTTGAAGCTTTGGTTCAGAGACAGGGCAACGCCACCCTTCACACAGCCGGGGAAGGACCCAGTCACCACTGCCTGTTCTCAGCCACCCCAACTGCAGGTTGACCTCCCCCCTCTCCACTTCATGCTGCATGTAGTCCAGGAGCCCCAGCCCTCAAACCCCAGTGAGTCTCCGGAGGGCAACACTTTGATTGATTTTGAAACTCTGACAGTAAAACGGTTAATAAAAACCTGATAGATCTGTACAGAGGTGCTTTCCACATGGTGCGGGCCCTGCTTAAATGAGTGCTATTCCCCATGGCTGGGGACCTGAAACAAAGGACGGGGTGTGTCAGCACTGCCAGGCGCCGGTAGGGACCCCCGACTTCCCCTGTCTGCTTTGGTCTCCAGTGAAGACGGAAATGTCTGTCTCTGGTGACCTCGCTTCCTCTTTCTCAGAGGCAACGGATCTCAAAGTGGGGTTCCCAAACCAGCCACAGTATCACCACCTAAGAATCTGTTAGAAATGCAAATTCTCAAACTCTGTCCCTCCTTGGGGACCCCCAAACTCTGGTGGGGCAGGGAGTGAGTCCAGCTCTTGTTTTAATCTCCTCCAGGAGATTCCACTGTAGTCCCCAGTCTGAGAACATCAGCTCTGCAAAACACCACCTCTCTGGCCCCTCCAGTCTTCAGACACCCTGGGTTTTCAAACCTTATATTTCCTATTGAGAAACATCTAACAAATTCAGGAAACACCAAGTCTGAAAGTCTCATCCTCTGTGGACAGGGCTTTACCCTTGGACAGAGGGCAGAACCCTGCTTCTCCAGCCCTGGACACTGATGTGTGCTGACTGATGTGTCCTTTTCTGGGGTGGGGTGGGTGAAGGAGCGCTTGTGGCCCCAACTCTTCCTGCTGGTTCGGAGAATCAGAATGAGAGGGGTAGAGAAGCATGGAGGTTAGGAGCATGTGTTTGGGAGTCAACACACCTGGGTTCAGGTGCCAGCTGGGCCCAGTGCTGGCTGTGTGACCTTGGGCAAGTCGTCTCATCTCTCTATACCCTTTAGTTCCTGCATGTGAAAACTGGGGATGATGATAGGATCTATCTCCTAGGGCTGTAGTGAGGATGAAATCATCAGCGTGTGCACAAGTTCTTAGGACATGGCCCTGCCCCTCTCCCAGGCACCACTCCAGGATGCTCTCATCCACCTCCCTTGGGCCCAGGGCTCTGTGCTTCTATAGATGCCCCCATCCCAGTGCTCCTGTCCTTGGAGAAGCAGGAAACCCAAGGCAGAGGCTTGAGGATGGTGACATGGCTCTGTCGCTGCCACTATTGCCCTGAATGGGATAGCAGATCCTGGCAGTTACTGGTCCCCTGTGGGACCATCATGATTACCAGGGACAGTGGCCCCAGGGAGCCGGCCTGTTCCCCAGAGGAGAGAGCAGAGGGCACTGGAGAAGCAAGAAAGGACAGCAAGAGGGAGAGAGAGGAAAATAGATGGAAAGAAAGAGAAGGGCCATGAGAGAAAGAAAAGAGAGGGAGAACGGGGGAAGAAAGATGGGCAAAGACAGGAGAAGTGGGAAAAGGAGCCGTAATCGGGAAGTAACCAGAAGGTGACTCTGGACAAGGCTGAATGCAACCCACCCAAGTGTTTTCTTTAGTCCAATCAGGTTTTGTTTCTTTCATTCAAACCCTGTGTCTTCAGATGAGAATGTGCCCTCCTGTAGGCCACAGCCCTGACCCCTCCCTCCTGTCCTGCCTGTGAGCCCCTGCAGGCCCTGGACTTTAACTCATATTCTAGAGGAACCAGTGGCCTCAGGCAGCCCACTGGTCTCTGGGAAAATCATTCAGGATGCAAGCATTTGGTCACGCCCAAGCAAATGTCCACTGGGGTCAGCAACTTCTAGCTCAGCATGTGGTCCCAGTCTGGGCTGTTTCTGCTTTTTGAGGCGAGGCCTCTGGGGAAAAGAGGTCTGCAGAGAATGGAGGAAGGAGTGAGCCTGTCAGGGGGTGGGGAGAGCCAGGAGGCCTGATGAGCCCCCTCCCCAGGGGAATGAAACTAGAGGCCAGCAGGGATTTCAGGCTGGAGTCAGGGACACTAAGATTTCTGGGATCTTCTCCCCATGGAGTCCCTGCTCCCAGTTATGGATGACAAAATAATCAATCAGAACAAAAGCTGATCTCTCAAGAAGACATACAAATGTCCAACATGCACGCGCAAAGATCCTCCGCATCACTAGCAACAAGGAAATGCAAATCAAAACCACATGCAATGCCACTTTACCACTTCATACCAAAACGAAAAAAAGGTAAAATAACCAGTGCTGGAGAGAATATGGAGAATATGAAGAAACTGGAACCATGTATGCTATCGGTGGGGATGTGAAATGAGTACAGCTGCTGTGGAGACAGTCTGGCAGCTCCTCTAAAGGTGAAACAGAATGATTCAGTAACTTCAGGTGTATTCTCAAAGGGAGGAAAGCAGGGACTGGAACAGATACTTGCACACCTGTGTTCACGGCAGCATTGCTCACAGTCACCAAAAGGTAGAAACAACCCAAGGGCGTCTCCATGATGAATGGATGCACAAAGTGTGGGCCATTCACACGGTGGGTCATTACTCAGCCTTAAAAAGGAAGGGAATTCTGACAGGCTGCAATGTGGATGAACACTGGGGACCCTATGCTCAGTGAAAAAACCTAGTCACAGAAGGGCAAACACTATCTGATGCCATTCACATGAGGTTCCTAGAGGAATCAGATTCACAGGGACAGATAGTAAGACAGTGGGTGCCAGGGGCTGCGGGAGGGGGCTGGGGAGTTCGTATTTAATGGGGACAGTGTCAGTTTGGGCAGATGGACACGTTCTAGGGATGGGTGGTGGGGAAGGTAACACACCATGTGAATGTGCTTCATGCCACTGAGCTGCGTGCACTTAAAAATGGTTAAGATGGTGAATTTTATGTTATTTTTTTATTATAATTTTAAAAACTTCTAATCAAATGCACTGCAATAAAACTTAAAAAGCTGCATAGAATTCTATATACACATGTATGTGCACACATGCGTGTAAAACTGAACTGTGATAAGCTCTGTGGACGCATCGGTATCCATTTTCTAGTTTCATGTTGCCCTACATATATTTTTAAAATTGAAGCATAGTTGATTATAAATCAACTATGCTGTTTAGTTTGAGGTGTAATACTGTCTTACATTTATGCAAAATATCGGGGAACTGGGAGAAGGAACTCAAAACCTACCTGCACAATTTCTTGTGAATCAATAACTATTCCAAAATAAAATGTAAAAAAAAACTCAACATGAATGAGTGATCTAAATGTAAACTATAAAACCATGCAGGTTTTAGAAGAAAATACAGGAGAAAGAAGAAAGTGATGTTAGACAAAGAAATCTTAGACATAACATCAAAAGCGCACACAAAAAAGGGTATAACAATGGGACAAGATATAACAATATAACAAGGATATAACAAGAACGAAGGACCAGCTACAGACCTAGAGAAGGAATTTGCTAATCATATCTAACAAAGGGCTTTGTGCCAGGACCATATAAAAAGTTGTCATAACTCGACAATACAAAAACAAGCCACCTGATTTTTTTAAGTGTAAAAAAAAAAAAAAAAGAAAAGAAAAACACCCCACTTCACCAAAGAGGATGTTGGTTTCATGGCTCCTAAAGGCACAAGAAGTTGATCAACATCATGAACCATTCTAGAAATGCAATCAAACTCATGATAAGACACTGGCTAAAATAAAATATTCTGACAACGGCAAGTACTGACAGGGATGAGAGATGGCAGGAGCTCTGAAAGAGAGCTGGCGGGACAACAGCCACTCTGGGACGCAGACGGCAGCGCCTCAGAAAGGGGGACAGACGCTTGACATATGATGCGTCAATCCCTCCGTGATATTTACCCTCAAGAAATGAAAGTTCAGCTCTATACAACAGTTTCTACCAGAAGGCTCAGAACAGCTCCACAAATATTCGCCCCAAACGAGATACAACACCAATGTCTTTCAACACTGTCAGACAGTGGTATATCCGCCAGGAACGCCACTCAGGATAGAAAGGGAGCAGGCATTGGCATCACAGAGCTCGGATGAATTGCAGAGGCATCAAAGTTCATGCACTGTACTACTCCATTCACAGGAGATTCTCCAAGAGACAGAACCCTGACGGTGCAAGGAGAACAGATGGCGGTTGCCGGGGTTAGGGCCTGGAGCGGGCACCCAGGGAGGTAGAGGGCAATAGAATGGTTCTGAGCCTGACTGTGGTGTCTGGAAGAGAATGAAGAGGAGAAACAGCTCATAGATCACACAAATGCAGAGCCAAGCCTCCAGTAAGCTAGATGAGGTCTGGAAACTGGACCACCTTTAGCTTGTGTGATGCCAAAACATAAGAAAACCAAAATACTGGCCACAGTACCTCTCTTGATGTTGCAGTCTGTGTCCGGTGGCATCTCTTCCAGCAGACTCCCGTGGTCCGGCACACTGGTGAGGATGAAGAGCACTGTTAGGGTGTGGGCTCACCAGGAGAACGTGCCAGTGTCTGCAGGCATCCTAGACTTGCCACTCCAGGCTGTGGCAGCCTGAGTCTACCATCTGGCCACTCCTCCAGGGAGGCCTTGCCCACAAGCACAGGAGACCATGGCTTTGGCCCCTCAGCACCCTTGGATTCAGCCCCCTGCATGGTGCCTGGTCCTAGCCCCTCTGCCCTGCCCCTTGACCCCACACACCAAGTCACCGCAAGACCACTGCAAAAAGGATGCTGGGAGTGAGTCTTGGTGCTTGTTCTGCAGTCTCCCACAATCAAGTACTTTGTATTCTTTTTTTTTTTTTTTAACTGTTTATTTGGGCTTTTTGGTCTAACCATGGTGACATGTAGGATGTTAATTTCCCAACCAGGAATGGAACCTATGCCCCCTGCATTGGAAGCTCAGAGCCTTAACCACTGGACTGCCCAGGAAGCCCTTCAAGTATTTTTTGAAGTATATACATATTTAGACATGATGCTGTTGTACACTTAATAGATTTCATTATGGTATAAACATAACTTTTGTGTGCACTGCCAGGAAACTGAAAACTCACATGACTCCCTTTACTGTGATATTTGGCTTATTGCAAGGGTCTGGAAACAAGGGCTTGATATCTCCAAGATGTGCCTGTATAAGCAAGTGTATTAAATAAACAATAGTACAGGTGTTGGTACGTGCTCAAGTTCTTCAGTCATGTCCGACTCTTCAGTCATGTGACCCCATGGACTGTAGCCCACCAGGCTCCTCTGTCCAAGGGATTCTCCAGGCAAGAATACTGGAATGAGTTGCTATTGCCTTCTCCAGGGGATCTTCCCAACCCAGGAATTGAACCCACTTCTCTTACATCTCTTTGCATTGGCAGGCAGATTCTTTACCGCTGAGCCACCTGGGATAAAGCTAAAAATGGTGATGGAGTACAAAAGACTGAAGTTTGGGAAAGCCTGTGTTGTCCCAGACACAGGCAGAGCCCCACCTGGACTGCGGACTGTTCTGACGCCATTCTGCAGCACGTAACACAGGCTCGGCCCAGGAGAGGTGGCAAAGGCTGGCGCTGAGAACATGTGCAGAGGACGCAGTGTGCCCAGGCTCATCCAGGACAGAGGAGATGCTCAGGGCACCTGGGTTCTGGGGCTCATGTCCACATCTTTCCCCCTGCAGCCTTTACCCTAGTAACCCTCCCCTCTGAGGGGTGCATCTTGGGAAATCTGCTTTCCTGGGGGAGCTTATGACCCTGCTCTCCAAAAACAACTGGAGACAGTGGAGCTGCAAGTGAAAGAGGTTTCATTGATGTGCTACCTCTGGATGATTCCCTCCTTAGGAGTTTGGAGGTGCCATAGCTGGTGGGGGGCGGGTGTGGAGCTGAAGCCCTTAAATCCCTCAGAGGCTCACTCTCCTCCTGCCTCAAAAGGGTGTCACCTTGCACCATCTCACTCCTCACTCCTTCTGCACTGGGTGAGGAGTGAGATGATGCAGGGAGGGCGGTGGGAAGTTCATGGCACCGTAGAAAGGGTCTGACTTGCTCCCTTTCCCTGGCTGTCTGAAGGTCAGCCCTGACTCCTCCAACCCGCCAACCAGGGCTCCCAGGAAAGCCCAGAGAAGGGGACCAGTGGATGAGGAAACAGCCCCTGCAGCATCTCTCAGCAAGCTCAACACTGCAAAGGTAGGCTGCCCACCACGCAGCTGCCTTTGTCAGGGAAATTACTCTGGCCCAGCATCATTTTTTATGTGCCTGTTCAATAAAATAATTATTGATGGCCTCATCCATTTAAGTCACAATCAAAATAGCAGCCAGGATGAGGCAGCCCTATATTATATCACCAGAGCGAGAACTATTTTCTATCAATTCGCAAATACATTCACATTTAGGTGAAAAATTATGCCATCTAAGATCAAATATATCAGAGGCTGGGAGCCAGGAGGGAGCGGGCTGGGGTCTGAGGGCTTCTTCATTATTCATTAGTGAAGCCTGTGGGAGAGCAAAAGAACAGCTGTCTGCCTGCTAGTGGGCATCAGTGGAGGGTGATGAAGAACTGCCAGTGCCCAGTGGTCTCGAGGGATGCTGACCCATCCAGGAGCCAGGTGGACCAAGGACATTCCAAGGAAGGAAGAATGAATATGTGTGAGTTAAACAGGGGATAGGCCCCCAACTCCCCAGGTGTTAGCCATGTGTCAATTCTGGAGCAATTGTCAGCATCCAAGATGGTGGCACAGATGGGGAAAGAGCCCAAAGGTGGAACCTGAGCCAGAGTAAAAAGTAAGAGGGAGAGAGAAAGAAAAGAACACTCACCAAATGCTGCCATGTGCCAGGCACTGTGCTGGGTTCTTGGCATTAACCATCTCATTGAATCCTCCAACCCATGAGGCAGGCAGCACTATCCCCACTGCTGAGTGGAGGATGGGAGGCTCAGAGAGGGACATTCACTCCTCCAAAGGTACACAGCTTGTAAGGGACAAAACCCAACTTTCACCGTAAATCTGCTGCAAGTGAAAGAGATTTCACTTGTTGTGTTATGGAACCCAAGCTGTATTATGGAACATGGCCTCATTCAGTACCTTATTGGTATGTGTGTTAGGTGTACAGAATTGAGATTGTCTATCTACTTATTAGGGGATTTTGTTTGTGTTTTGGAAGGAATGTGTTAGACCAAGGAACCAGCACTGCTTTTTTTGAGAACTGGAAAATTGGGAAGAAATAATGGATAAGTAGATTTGTAGCTGCTGCAGGGTGGGGGAGGGGGCTGTTGGGAGGAATGGGGAGTGGCTACTAATAGGTATAGGCTTCTTTGGTGGGGGATGATGGAAATGTTCTACAACTGATGATGCTGATGGTTGCAAATGTTTGTGAATATGCTAAAACCATTGAATCGTACTCTTTAAATGGGTAAATTGTATGATATGTGAATGATATCTCACTAAAACTGTTAAAAACAAACCACGGCCATGTTTATTTCTTAGACACCAAGGCCTCTGATACCTTGCTTGCCCTTCCTGATGGCAACCTTTAACCAGCCCTTTAACCCAGTGATCCTCAATATTTTTGGCACCAGAGACTGGTTTCGTGGAAGACAGTTTTTCCACAGACGGGGGTCCAGGTGGGGGTGGGGGGCCTTGCGAGCGATGGGGGATGGATGTAAATACAGATGAAGCTTGGCTTACCCAAAGCTCACCTCTGGCTGTGCAGCCAAATTCTTAACGGGCCACAGGCTGGTACCAGTCCATGGCCGGGGGTATTGGGGCCCCCTGCTTTCATCCTTGCACACAGATCTGTCACCTAGTTTCCCACTCTTCAACTACCCACCTTCTGCTACATGCAGCCATTTCTGCTTACCCCACCCTGGGCTCCCCACCCAGGGTGCCCTGTTTTCCTGATCCACATCACTGGTCTGATCAGTCACCTGAGCTGAAGCCACCCACAGCTGGAGCCAGTAGGAGGCCCGCTCCTCCAGGGCCTGAGAGTATTCCCTGGGGCCACCTCCTCTGTCTGGAATCAGGGTCACTCCAATGGCCAGGGCCACGGACACCGACCTGCTCACCCTTGGCTGGTTGTGCAGATGTCACAGTGGACCAGTCTAGAATGTGACTGTGAGACAGAGGACTGGGCTTAAGTCCTGGCTCTGCCTCTTAGCTGTTCTAAGCTCAATTGTGGCCCCCATCCCACATTCTCATGTTAACGTCCTAAGAATGTGGCTGTATTTGGAGATAGGGTGTTTAAAAAGGTAATTAAGGTAAAATGAGATCATTAGAGTGAGCCTCCATCTGAAAGAAGCAGTGTCCTAATAGCAAGAGGAAATTAGGACACAGGCATGAAGGGAAGATTTCATGAAAACACCAGAGAAGACAGCCATCTGCAAGCCATCAAGGGAAAGGTCTCAGAAGAAATAGCCTTGGGACTTCTGTGGTGGTCCATTGGCTAAGAATTCACATTCCCAATGCAGGGGGCCTGGGTTCTATTCCTGGTCAAAGAACTAGATCCCGCATTCTGCAACTAAGAAATTAGCATGCTGCAACCAAAGATCCTACGTGCAACAACAAATATCAAAGATTCTGTGTGCCTCAACTAAGACCCAGTGCAGCCAAATTAAAAAAAAAAAAAAAAATTTTTTTTTTTTTAAATAAGAAGCAGCCTTGCTGCTTGAGTCAGACTTCTAGCCCCAGAGCTGTAATAATTTCTTTTGGGTAAGCCATCACGCTGTGGTACTTTGTTATGGCAGCCAGAGCAAACTCATACACTAGTTATGTTACCTTAGGCAAGTCATTTCACTTCTCTGTGCTTCAGTTTCCTTTTCTGTCAAAGGGAGATAATACTAGTACCTACTTCCTAGACTTGCTGTGAAAATTAAATGAACTAGACAAGTAAGGGTCTAGACAGTGTCTAGCACATAGTAAGTACTGTTTGTGTTACTGATTATTATTCAGGGACACAGCTACATATTTTCCAGGGTCAACAACCATAATCAAAAGTCAGAGTTTTACTTTAATAGTCATTCCTTTAGATTCACAGAGGTATGCCAAGATATATGGCAAAATTTTAGGATATTTTGCTGCCTTATTTGACAAAGGAAAAGCTGTACACAATCTCTCAGCAGGGATCAAATAACATCAGAACATTATACAATGGACTCTATGCAGCCATTGACCAAAAAAGTCTATTCCGAATGCTAGAAACTCAGACACATGAGGATTGCAACACTTAGCACAATGGTATTGGACAACCCTCTTTGTGTAAGTAATTAAGTATGATATATTATGCACAGATAGAAATATTGAGGGTGGTATGCATATTTTTTTTCTTTTTTTTAGAAAAGCCTGTTGATAGAGGTTATCTAGGAGAGAAACTAGAGTAGCAGCGAGGAGATTTTTTTTTTAATTTTATACTATTTTGAAATGAATGACTTCCTTTTTAAAAAAAGTAATGTCACAGGATTATTTGGGTAGTGGATCGTGGGTCACTTGGCTTTCTAGCCTTTATTTTTCCTTGTTAAACAACACAACAACCAAGGCCTTAACAGGAAGCTCTTATAAAATGGCCCTCTGACTCCAGAGGTACCACCCTATCCAAGTCCAGGCATGGATTTGCTCATTACTGTTCCCTGCTCTGAAAAGGTCAAAAGCCTGGGTTCCAACACCCATTCTGCCACAGGAGGGCTAAGTGCTTAAACTCCCAGGGCCTCAGCCCCCTCATCTGTAAAACAACATGTACCCTGACTGCCCTCCCTTGCAGGTCATTGGCAGGATCCAAGTCTCCATGGGAACTCAGCTGTCCCTGCTTTGCGTTCCTCCCCTAGGGTCAGTTCCAGAGCTTTTAAGATGCCAAGGAAAACTGCAGGGTCCCAGAAACCCCAGAGATGAAGCCCTCTGGGCACCCTCTGCTTATAAGACTGTCACACCACTAACCTCCTGTCACTGGGGCACTCAAGCGGCTGCAAAGTGCCTGCTGGGTACAAAGCAGAGCTGTGGGCTCAAGGGGGACGTGAGCTGAGACACCGACCCTGGCTCAGGGGGCTCCTAACCTGGGCACGGAACAGCTCCAGGGCAGAACTAAGCAAGGATGCAGAGAAACAGGGACAGGCTCCTTCCGGCTGAACGATACATCCAAGAGAAGCTCTTTGAAGTGATGAAAGAGGGTCCTATTTGCTCCTACAAAGATGTGGGGGAGGGTATTTCAGAAGAAGAAAGCCTGAGAAGAGGTTCAGGTTGGCAGAAGGAGTGAGAAAGAGCCTCCTCTGAGGTTCTTGGGAGGCTGGGGCAGAAACTGATCCAAACAACAGCGCCCACTGCCCAGGCAATACTCCAGACCACACTGGGTGCCGCTAGTCTCCACGTCCCAGCACACTCCTGGGATGGGCTTCCTGTGCCTAGCTCTGTCCCACTGGGCCCTTGGCTCGGGGTCCCAGGGGCCCCTTTCCTAGGCTTCTGCCCCCCTATATTTGAGGCAGCACCCTTTTCCCGCCAGGGGACTTACGCACACTCAAAGTCCACTACGCCTCTCATGATTGCCCCCTTTTAGGGCAGGCATGTCTGGAGGCTTGCTCATTGTCCCAGCCCACTTGGGCCAAAGCCTGGTGTCCTCCAGCCTTATCCACCAGACGAGACCTGGCCTGTGATGGAGAAGCCAGTCACAGGAAGCCGGGAGCGGCAGGCACCACCTCACAGGCCCTGGGTCCAGGAAGGGAGGACCTGCCCAGCATCACATGGCTGGTCAGTGGACAAACCGCGTCTGGTCTCTGTGCTCCTAATCTACTGGAGAAGGGTGCGTTAGTTTCCTCCAGCCTCCCAAAGACAGCCTTTCCTGCCCTCAATGCCCTAAACCTCTACTATTAGCGACTCTCTTTTACAGATGAGCAGTGACAGCCCCTACAGAAATGGAATTAGGAGGACCGAGTGAGGAGGAGTAGGGCCTGGCAGGCATTATTGCCTCGCACCTCTGCGGGGTAGCAACACTCTTGCAAACCCATCCAGCAGCTGTTCGCGGAGCACTTTCCCACCATTAGCTCCTGCCTTCAGGAGTTGGGCAAACGCCAGCTGGGTTTGGGTGGGAGGGAGGTTGGGATCGGAAGCCTGGCCCCACAGGTGCAGAGAGCCACCAGCAGGCTGGGAAGAACAGCAGGAAAGAGGGAGCAGCTTGGGAGCTGAGGGCGATGGCTTCCCCCTAAATGTCCCAAACTTGCACAGCTGGCTAAAGATGAGAATGATGCTGGGGCGAAGCCTCTTGGCCTCTGTAGGATCAGTGGTTGAGTACCAGGGTGGCTCAGGCAGGGAGGCCTTCCCAGCTCTGAATCAGATTCCAATTCCAGAGTCTCCATGCAGGGGGATGAGCCCCAGCCAGCCAGAAGGGCCAACCCCAGCTGCACTCAGAGGGCTCACGGGTACAGAAACAGTTCCCTGAAGTCAGGAGATCCCAAGAGGGCTACAGGTGCAGGATGTAAATCTAGTGACTGAACAAACACCAGTCTGCACGGAGCCGAGGTGGGGCTGGAACCTGTAGCAAAAGGCACTGCTGAATCAATAAACTCAGGCTGTCTGTAGCTGCCTGGGGGTTCAGTCTTCGGCCCTCCAGACACGGCGGATGGGGTGTGGTGAAGGTGCAGTGCAACTGCGGGGTGTTCCTCAGACCACTCGGGGCAGTGATGGGAAGAGAGGGAGAGTGAGGGGACCCACCTCCCCGGAAGGGTGAGGGACCCCAGGTGAGTCCCAACAACACCTGCTCCAGGCTGACCCTCTCCAGTGGGCCTGGGATAAAGTGACTGAGCAAAGGCAAGTTTGTAAAAGGGAGGCCGGTCTGCCCAGCGGGGGTCCATGTCCTTTAAGAGAAGGACCCTGAGCAGAGGGAGCCACAGCGCAGAGAGTGTGAGGCAGCAGGAGGCCCAGCCTGGAGCGGGAGGAGGACCAGGAAGAGGAAGGGGTTCTTCCCCCACCATGTGGCCGCCCACCCCACCCGCCTCCAGACCCAGGGACCCAGCCTCCCTTGGGCTGGTGGTGGGCGCTGGGTGCAGGCCTCAGCGGCATCCAGAGAATGACTGGGGCCCAGGAGTGAGTTTGGGGCACCTCCTGCTTTCTGGGGGGTGGTGGGTGGGTCTTGCTCCCTGTGAGCATGTGTGTGCATCTATACACAAACACACAGACACATTCATTCAGGAAATACTTATTAAGCACACTGCCCCCCAGAGCTTGCTCCAGGTGTTGGGAATACAGTGAAAGTGTTAGTCACTCAGTTGTGTCTGACTGTGATCCCATGGACTGTAGCCTGCCAGGTTCCTCTATCCATGGGATTCTCCAGGCAAAGAATACTGGAGTGGGTTGCCATTCCCTTCTCCAGGGGATCTTTCAAACCCAGGGATCGAACCTAGGTCTCCTGCATTGCAGGAAGATTCTTTACTGGTAATATAGTAGAGAGAGCAAAACAAAGCCGACTCTCCGAGCACATACAGTCTTAACAAAAGGATGGCAAGTAGAAAGGAGACACTATCTGTTCTTGTACCGTCCACTATTTAAATTCAGTTCCATGGGCCATTAATTTTACTCTTCTTTCTGCCCAGACCCTGCTGCACAGCCTGGGGCCATAACCAACAGCCCCACCCTGTCCCCTTCCCCCAGCTACCTCTGTCTCAGCTCTTCTTCCCTCTCTTCATCCTTACCCCGCTCCCTTCATGCCCCCCTCCCTCACCACCTCTAGGACTCTCCACGGACCTCTCTCTCTCTCCCAGCAGGGGAAGCTGACCACAGGGACCTGGAAGGCAGGAGTCAGCTGATCTCCAGAATTTACACCTGCCCGAGCACCTCAGGGAGGAAATCTACCAACTGTGCCCAAGTTGACAGGTGGACCAGCTTGGGAGCAAACTGGCCCCCCTAGAGAGTCAGCCAGGTAGGTCTCCTGTGTCCCCAGACATCCCTCAGACCCTCCTTGTCCCCAAATAAGAATAGCTGCCATATAGAGATTGCGTCTTCCCATCCAGGCTCTGGCTGAGCCCTAATAAGCATTATTTCATTTAACTCTCCCAACAGTCATGTGCAGTGGGTAGCATTACTATAGCTTCACCTCCCCAGGGACTTTCAGAGAGCTCAAGGGGACTTGCTGAGGTTACAGAAGAAGAAAGTAGCAAGATCTAGACTGGAATCCAGGTCTGCCTGATCCCCAAGCTCATGCCATTGACCCCATCTCTACTGTTTTCTGCAAGCTTTCCTCCATGGGAACTTCTCTTGTCTTCCAGTGGTCACCAATAAAGCCCACTATGTTTGTCACTCAGGGCCATTTGCACTTACTCCAAATAACTGAGTATCTTTCTAGACCTAGATAATATATCTGTGACGGTAGAATTTCAGACAGACAGGGGCGAAGTGATCATCTTCATTTGGGAACAGGGCCTTCCCAGAGGTCCCACAACCAGCCCACACAGAAAGTGGCCTCCTTTCTCATAAGACTGCACCCTCCCCACTCTGAGTTAAGCAATCAGACGCTCTGTTCCCGTGTTCACTACTCACCTAGCTTGGCTCCAAGGCAAATGTTCTAGACCTATTAATTATCACAGGATAATTAGGAATGGGGAAATCCAGGCACAGATAAAATCAAGGCCTTCCCCCACCTGCCCCCACATTCCAATCTGGAAATCCTGGGATGTGCTGTGTTTGCCTGTCATCTCCACCCTGTGGCTCCCCCCAGACCAACCCAGGCTGGTGCCAAAATGCCCGGAGGAGAGCTAAGCCCTGTCTGGGCCTGCTCAGCCTGCCAGTCACATCAACATTGGATTCCCAGAGAAACCCTCCTCCTGCCCACCCCAGAGGTCTGAGATCTGAAACAGCTTCATCCTTGCTCCTCATCCCCAAGGCCTGAACTGTCTTTCACCCTTCCCACCTCCCCACTCAGAGGGTAGAAAACCCTGGAAGACCCTGGCTAGAGTAAGAGACTTTAATCAGGCATCCATGCACCTAAGAATGAGTCTCTTAATTTCAGGTCAGGGACACCGTCACCCCGACCCTGAGATACTCGGCAAAATTCTTTATATGTGAACATAGCTGCATCTATCTGGGAAGACCCCACACCCTGCAAGAGATCCTTTTCTAAAAAATATTTATTTATCTACTGAGTCTTAGTTGTGACACACAGGATCTTAGGTCTTCGTTGCGGCATGCAGGATGTTCAGTTGTGGCATGCAAACTCTTAGTTGTGGCATGTGGGATCTAGTTCCCTGCCCAGGGGTTGAACTCGGGCCGTCTGCATTGGGAGCTTGGAGCCTTAGCCACTGAACCACCAGGAAAGTCCCACAAGAGACTCTTAAAGAGCCCTGGAACCTCCCTGAGACCTCCCATAGAAGAGGGGTAAGAATCTCTGCAGTAAGGCTTCATGGAGATCAGCCCTTAATATACTTTACAAAGAACTTAAGTATCTGGAACTCCTCTAAGTCTTGCAACTATGCCAAGAGGCAGATTATGACTTAATGGTTGGGAGCACCACCCTCCAGTCAAACGGCTTGAGTTTTATCCCAGTGCTGCTAATTGTTATAGAGCCTCAGTTTTCCTATCTGAAAAGTGGGGCCACAGAGGCGTGGGAGCAGGCAGAATTGGATGAAGACAGTCAAAAGGTACAAGCTTCCAGTTACGAGATAAGTGAGTACTAGGGATATAATGCACAACATGATAAACATAATTGGCTCTGCTATACATTATAGATGAAAGCTAAGAGAGTAAATCCTAAGATTTCTTATCACAAGGAAAAAATCATTTTTTCTATTTCTTTAATTTTTTTATATAGACGAGATGAGGCATGTTCACTAAACTTATTGTTGTAATCATTTCATGATATATGCAAGTCTAGTCATTATGCTGTACACCTTAAATGTAAACAGGGCTCTATGTCAGTTATATCTCGATACACTGGAAGGAAAAATGGAATCACAATTTTCTCTACCACACAGAATTACCATAAGGATTAAAATAAAAGAGATTCACCAAGATAGTTCTAAACACTCTTTCTGGCCAATAGTAAGTACTCAGTAGGTGTTAGGGCTTCCCTGGTGGCTCAGATGGTCAAGAATCTGCCTGCAATGTAGGAGACCCATTCAATTCCTGGATTAGAAAATTCCCCTGGAGAAGAAAATGGCAGCCCACTCCAGTATTCTTGCCTGGAGAATTCAATGGACAGAGGAGCCTGCCAGGCTATGGTCCACAAGGTGGCAAAGAGTCAGACACGACTGAGCAACTAACACTTTCACTTTCATAGATGTTAGCTACGGTTTATCACCCCATTTAGGAAAGGAGACTGGAGCTCAGAGAGGCTCACTGACTTGCCCAGGGTCACATGTAGCACAGCCCCAGGTGGGAGTCCTCTCCGGAGTAGAATCTGGGATGGGATTTTGAGAACACTGTCAGGCCAGCAGTTGCTGGGGGCTGATGTGATACTGGGGGTGCTGCTGGGATCAGGTGGGCCCAGGGAACAGAGGCGCCTGCTGAGGGGCTAGCGACAGGGGAGGATGAGCTCAAGCCTCACTGGACTCATGAGCTCAGGGGAGCCGAGCTCTAGTTCTGGGGCTCTCCCGTGGACTGGGCAAGCTCCTCCCCTCTCTCATCTATGAGATGAGGTGGGGGCAGGACCAATCTGCAGGATTTTATCCCATAGTTAGGAAGCAGACAGATGAGGCTCAAAATTCCCAGGCGGTATGCAGGGTCAGACCCATCTGAGATGAAATGAGCTGCCTTGGGGCTGCTACCAGGTCTAGAAAGAGTTGGGCAGAAGTTGGAGGACCACCTGCCCAGGAGGCAGTCGAGTTTGGTCAAGTCCCACATCCACTCATCTCCAGTGAAACCTCCCAAACAGCCTGGGGTCAGCTGGGGATGTCCAGGATCCAAAGGCCAGCCTCAGATAAACCAAAGGACACACAGCCTCTTGGTTTCTTCCTTGGATCATACAGGCTGGCTGCTCCAACTGGAGCTTGTCAATCACTGGCATGCTATGCGGCTTCAGTCCTGCCCAGCTCTTTGCAACCCTATGGACTGTAGCCTCCCAGTCTCCTCCGTCCATGAGATTCCCCAGACAAGAATACTAGAGAGGGTTTTTATGCCCTCCTCCAGGGGATCTTCCCGTCCCAGGGATAGAACCCCCATCTCTTACATCTCCTCCATTGGCAGGTGGGTTCTGTACCACTAGTGCCACCTGGGAAGCCCATCAATCACTGGAGGGACCCCTAATCATAGTCTAAGGGAAGAGCCACAGCCATGGACTCAAGCTGAAGTTACTTACAGTCAATATTCACTCTTTCAGCGAGACCAGGACCCTGTATCTCCCTCCCCATCCCCTACACACCCCAGGGCGGAGGAAGGCCTATGGATGGCCCTAAGCAGCCCTGCCTCACTTCTGAAAACACGGTTCAGAGCTGTGAGGAAGCACCCCAGCGCTTCAGAAGACCTCCCTGCCCTGGGGGACCCCAAACACCCCTTGAGCACAGAACCCAGCCCAACAAGGTGGACAGTCACAGCCCAGGCAGCTCACCCATCTGCACGCACCTGAAAAAACAATCAAGGTAACCTGGGCATCGCTGCAGACAGGATTGGAAGGACTGGTTCTGCCCATCCAGGATGGCAGCATAGCACTAGGATGGCCCAGCAGAGACTTGGACAGAGGCCAAGACTCCTCCAGAGGTCAATGGCAAGACAGGCTGCTTCAGGGAGGGATGGGGAGGACGGAGAATAGGAGAGAAAAAGAAGGAACGGGTTGGGGGGAGGGAAGGAGGGTGAAAAGAAGGGAGGGGGAAGGAGGAAGAGGGGGGCCCTTCACGCCTCTTCAAACTCCCCATCCCTCCCTCTTCCAGGCAAAATATTCTTTCTCTAAAATAAAATAATCATCATCACTCCCCCTTCATCCCTTCCCTTTCTGAACAAGAGCTTTGTAACACTAGATGGCTGATCCGAAAATAACTATTTTGCCCTTAGACGGAATCTTTTTTTTTTTTTTTCCAACAGGAGAAGCTGAGATATTTTGAAAGCCACCCCCGAGGCAAGAAGGTTGTGCATAAGGCACTAATTGTCAGCGCTCCCCAAGGGCGGCCTCAGGTTGGCAGCGCCCGTTCCCCGGGGGAGTCTACCTCCCTCACTCAACCAGCCAGGCCAGCTCCCCCAGCCGGGCGCGGAGGAGATAAAACACAGGAACACAGATGATCTTACATAACCGAAGCGGGACTGAACATTTTCAGCAAATTACCTCTGTTATGAGCTCTGCCATAAAATCGCCTCACAAGTGAATTTAGTTTTTCTTCCCTCCGTGCCCAATCAATTAGCACATGAGTAATACCAAGCCCATTAGGACAAACCGATGCCGGGGGAGTTGTGTCATCTGCTATAGAAATGATTGCTTAATATACCAGTTGGCTCCGAGGAGCTCTTAGCCACACACAATCTTGCCATAATCAATAGCAACAGTCAAGCGATGCTGTTTCCAATGAGAACACTGCTGGGCAGCTCCGGAGCCTGGCCCAGTGTGGGGCTTGGAGCCGAGTGGGCCCAGAAACCAGGGCCCCTCCCGCGCCTCCCACCTCCCTCCCCTCTCCCCGGTGCCCTTCCAAGCCAACTGGAGAAGCCTGTGGTGACTAAGAGAAATGGAAACTCAGAGGGAGCGAGACAGAGAGACACAGGAACACAGCAACGGGGCGGGCATTGTGGGGATGCATATCCGGGAGGGAGAAGGAGCCCCGCCTTCCTCTTTCCTCCTAGCAACCACAGAATGGGCTTTCCCTGGGAATATCTCCAGGCTCCTGGGAGACCAAAACCTCCATGGAGTTGAGCCTGTGGGCTGATACAAGTGCATGTGTGTGTGCACACTGGTACCCCAGGGCATAAACAAGGCCAAGGACCTACACCTACTTGTGTGTATGTACACGTGTACGCTGGTATGTGCATGTGAGTGCACGTCTGAGTGCAGGTGTGTCCATGTGCTCCCATTACTCCCCGCGGTCCTGCACAATTAGCCAGCCTGCCACGCCAGTCTGTTCTGTCACAACCCTGGGTTGTAGGAATCCAGAGGTCAAAGCTAAGAGCATCTCCCCTGATTGATGGACAAGGGAAGTGGTGAGTCGTGGTGATCCCAGATCTGTGTGCAGCATCCTGGAAAAAGCTTCTGGAGTTTGCTCAAACTCATGTTCTTTGAGTTGATGATGCCATCCAGCCATCTCATCCTCTGTCATCCCCTTCTTCTCCTGCCCTCAATCTTTCCCAGCATCAGGTTCTTTTCCAATGAATCAGCTCATCATGTCAGGTGGCCGAAGTATTGGAGCTTCAACTTCAACATCAGTCCTTGCAATGTATATTCAGGGTTGATTTCCTTTAGGATTGACTGGTTAGTCCAAGGCTCTCCAAGGGACTCTCAAGAGTCTTCTCCAGCGCCACAGTTCGAAAGCATTAATTCCTTGGTACTTAGCCTTCTTTAGGGTCAGTCCAACTCTCACATCTGTACATGATTACTGGAAAAACCATGACTTTTTTATTATACAGACCTTTGTCAGCAAAGTGATGTCTCCACTTTTTAACACACCTGTCTAGGTTTGTCACAGCTTTCTTCCAAGGAGTAAGCGTCTTTTAATTTTGTGGGGGCAGTCACCGTCCACAGTGATTTTGGAGCCCAAGAAAGTAAAGTCTGTCACTGTTTCCTAGCAGTGGGATTTTGCTCCCATGACAGTGGTGGGAGAGCAAGTGGGTACAAAGCGTACCGGAAGGGATGGACTTGGGCCTGTGAGGAGGTGCTGATTGACGTCTGGGTATCCGGGATTCGGGGGAACGCGTGTGGAAGTGAGTGCCCAGCCCTTTGAAGTGCTGTATTTCCAGAAGCACACTGAGAAAGAAGCCTCTTCCCCTCCCTGGCCTCAGCTTACCCATCCATACAACGAAAGAAGGGACTGTATGAGCCCATCGTCACTCCCAGGTCTGATGCCCTGGGATTGAGTTGCAGGCTTCCTGGGGCATGTTTGATGTGAGCTAGCATCTTCTGAGGATGGAGAGGAGGAAATGGAGAGAGTCTGGGAAGGTGTGAGTGCATCCCCAAGGCAACGAGGCACTCCTTGAGCCCCACCCCTACCCCTTACTGTGAGTGCGGAGTGAAAGGCTTTCTTTCACTTCCCTAGTCACGTGTAAGTGACTCTGCAGGGGCAGAGGCGGGATGTGCTTCCCGATCTTTCACTCACTGCCCAGCCTCACGTGGTTACGTGGTCTCTCTGAGCCTCAGTCTCCTTACCTGTGAAATGGCATTGAGGGTGGCACCCGCCCGGGGTAGTCGGTGAGCATGCAGCGAGGAGCTCCTAAGTGCCCGTCACTGCAGGGAACAAAACAGACGGACATCCTGCCCTCAGGTGTTGGTGACTGGGTGGAGGACAGATTAACAAGAAAAACAGAATGTCAGGGGTGGTAAGCATTGCAGAGAAAAATCAGAGGGAATGGGGTGTAGGGGAGGGGTACAGGGCAGTTTAGTGAACAGGGCTGGAAGAAAAGAGATCTGTCTCTGGACCTCAATTTCCTCATTTGCAAAGTGGGTATAAGGCCACCCACCTTACCTTCTCCTGGGCTTTTATTAGGGAATGATTATGGTCCCTTTAAATTATGGGATTGAAAGCCTGAAGGGTGAAACAGAACCCAGGGGTGACTAGTATGAACGGGACCAACCGCGTGTGAGCTCCTGTTAACTGGGTCAGGGCCACAACTCAGGGCTGGGATGTCCCCACCCCAACCCCAGCCTCCCTCACTACTGAGCTGGGCTAAAAGGAAGACTCACTCCCACCCCATTCTGTCTCTCCACCCACCCTCTGTGCCATGGGGAGCATGCAGCCTCCTCTTCTCCCTCAGGGCTTTCTCCAGCCCAGAGCTCCAGCCTAAGCCCTGAGCCCCAGCCTCCCTGTCCCTATGCATAGCAGAGAGGACCGGAGACACTCAGGCCTCCAATCACTGCACAGAGAAGCAGGATTTTTGGTGAGTAGAGCATTAGACTTGAAGACAGGAGTGCTAAACTTTAGTGCCAACCCTGCTTCCAGCTGCGATGACACCATGAAATTCTTGGGGTCTCAGTTTCCTCATCTCTAAAGTGGGCATAATACCACCCACTCTATTATATCACGGAATTATTATTAGAGAAGAAACAACTTAAAAAAAATTTATGTGGTTGCAGCATCTTCGTTGCAGCATGTGGGAGCCTTAGTTGTGGCATAGGGGATGTAGTTCCCTGATGGGGAATTGAATCCAGGCTCCCTGCATTGGAAGCAAAAAGGCTTAGCCACTGGACCACCAAGGAAGTCTCAGGGAGAATCATTTTTTAATGTAAAGTAAGCAGCTTAGTAAAGCAAAAGGTGTGTGAACTTCTAAAACAGAGGCTTGAGTTCTAATCCTAGCTAAGGAGCTTCTGTGCCCCTGGATCTTGAACAAAGTCTTTTCTGAGGCTACTTCTTCCTCTGGGAAGTAAAACTTGCCTGGTGACTGATGTAAAGATTAAATAAGCCGGATAGGGGTAACTTCTGCTCCCTTTATTGAGACCTTGACACAAGTGAGGCCCTAGAAAAGGGCATGGCATTACCAGATGTTGCAGTAGCCCTCAAGGTAGTCCTCAAGGCCTGCAGATACCCCTCGCAGGTTGAATAGGCAGACCTTTGCAACCCTCTGAGTTTTCAGAACAGATGGGGTATGACTTCCAAGGCTAGATCACTCAGACTTTCCTGCTTCTTCTCCTCCCCCCCCCCTTTTTTTCTTTTTGATATGGACCCTTTTTAAAGTCTTTATTGAATTTGTTACAATATTGCTTCTGTTTTATTTTTTGGCTGCATGAGAAATGCTGGGCTGGATGAAGCACAAGCTGGAATCAAGATTGCCGGAAGAAATGTCAATAACCTCAGATATGCAGATGACACCACCCTTATGGCAGAAAGTGAAGAAGAACTAAAGAGCCTCTTGATGAAAGTGAAAGAGGAGAGTGAAAAAATTGGCTTAAAACTCAACATTCAGAAAACTAAGATCATGGCCTCTGGTCCCATCACTTCATGGCAATTAGATGGGGAAACAGTGGAAACAGTGGCTGACTTTATTTTTCTGGGCTCCAAAATCATGCAGATGGTGACTGCAGCCATGAAATTAAAAGACGCTTACTCCTTGCAAGGAAAGTTATGACCAACCTAAACAGCATATTGAAAAGCAGAGACATTACTTTGTCAACAAAGGTCCATCTAGTCAAGGCTATGGTTTTTCCAGTGGTCATGTATGGATGTGAGAGTTGGATATAAAGAAAGCTGAGCACAGAAGAATTGATGCTTCTGAACTGTGGTGTTGGAGAAGACTCTTGAGAGTCCCTTGGACTGCAAGGAGATCCAACCAGTTCACCCTAAAGGAGATCAGTCCTGAATATTCATTGGAAGGACTGATGCTGAAGCTGAAACTCCAATACTTTGGCCACCTGATGTGAAGAGCTGACTCATTGGAAAAGACCCTGATGCTGGGAAAGATTGAAGGCAGGAGGAGAAGGGGAGGATAGAGGATGAGATGGTTGGATGGCATCACCGACTCAATGGACATGAGTTTGGGTAAACTCCAGGAACTGGTGATAGACAGGGAGGCCTGGCATGCTGCGTTTCGTGGGGTCGTAAAGAGTCCAACATGGCTGAGCGACTGAACTGAACTGATACGGGATCTTAGCTCCCCAGCCAGGGATTGAACCCACAGCCCCTGCATTGGAAGCTGAAGTCTTAACCACTGGACCGCCAGGGACTTTGGACCACAAGGCAAAAACCACAAGGCAAAAACAGTGGTTTTTGCCTTGCCCCCTGGGATCACTCTTTGTGGAGGAAGCCAGCCCCCACATCATAAAGACCCTGAAGCTACACTATGGAGTGGCCCCTGGGGCAAGGAACTGAGGCCCCCAGCCAACAGCCAGCATCCCCTCACCAGCAGCGGAAGAGAGCCATCTTGGAAATGAATCCTACAGCTCAGCCAAGCCTTCAGCAGCCCTGCGGACATCCCCACAGCCGCCTCAGGACAGGCCTGGGACAGAGCCACCCAGCGCCAGGGCTCCTGAATATCACTATCCTGAGTCACCTGCACGCCTAGCTCTGTTGCATACGGTTTCAACGTTATCAGGAAAGCGAACGCTATGTGGCCCACACACGTCAAACACAGCACTTCACGTGGACTTCATTGTACTAATTCCCACTACCCCTCCATTAACCACCAAGTTCCAGGATCGCTGACCCGCAGAAGCTGTGAGAAATTGCACGTGTTTAGGGCTGTGGTCGCATTTGGGCCAGCCGGCGCAATAGCTAACAGATGCGAACGTGGTCTCTGGCCTCTTTAACCTGGTTTCAGAGGAAAGGAAAGGGAGCAGAGAGGCGGGAACAAGAGGCCGTGTGTGGTCAGAAACCAGCCCATCACAGCGTTAGGATCTTCTCTGTGTGCAAGGCCCAGGGGATGTGTGTGATTATTCCACCTGAAGGCCTGGGAGGTGATGGATGAGAAAGAATGGTGGAATTCAACCGCTTCCTGTCCAGAGGGGAGGGGTTATGACAGGAGGAAGGCCTATTGCAGCCCTGAGATGCAGATCCTGGGCCCTGGCCTCGAGGAGAGAGTGAGTGAGCATGCTCACATTTCAACATCTGCTGTGTAAAGTCCGATACTGGTGCACTGCACCCTTGCCTGGTACTCATATCCACAAAGGCCCAAAGTCTCCCAGGAAGGGTTACTTTACTGTGATTTTCAGAAGAGGGGAAAATGGGCTCCTTTGCTCTCCCAACAGCCTGGCCGCCCTCTGATTTTCACAGGTAATGGGGCAGGCAATTGCCCGTGGTGAATGAGCGGGACCTGTTACCTGTGGGTGGAAATGGGTAATGAGAACTTAAACCCAGAAGCATCCCCTGATCGCATTAGGGAGGCAGCTTGCAAAAATGATTAGGATGGTTTTAATATCCACCGATCGGATGGATACCCATCTCCTGCAGCGACCTCAGACTCATTAACCTAGCAGTCCCGCTCAAGCAATCAATCTCTCATGCTGGTGGAGTGGCCTCAGTCCCAGACCTCTCCGGGGGGGCCTCCCAGAACCCAGAGATTTGAAATAATTAAAATCCTATGTGGCATGCTGCAACTAACTCCCCTTAAGCAAAACTTGGATAACCCTTCAGACCTTATGTGAGCGAATAGCTTTAACCTTCCTGCCCTGAGCTGGAAAGCGGGGCCAGAGCCAACCCACTGGAGTGTATTCTGTTTCCTTTTACCTCCCTGCCACAGAAGTGCTCCTAAGAGGCAGTGGGGTCCACTGGAAGGAGCACCAGAGCCCTGGCGCTGGCTCAACAGCCGGTGACCATCTCATCAAGCCACATCCCCTCCCAGAACCTGTGGGTGGGGACAAGAGGACCAACTGGCCCAGCTTACTTCCGGTCCTCTATCACGGATGACCCGTAGAATTTTCCCATGTGTTCCTGAGTTAAGTGCCTTGTGTTTTCCCTCCCAAAGCTCGCCTGCTCCTACCTGGCCACCATTGTTCTTTTGTATTCATGTTGGCACTTCTTTCACCTTATGTTTCTTCTGCAAATCCTATCATCTTATCTTTGCAAAACTTCACCCATCCCATTGCCTGACTCGTGGTTGGATTACATCAAGCTCCTCCTCTTAAATTTCCTATGCCAGCCTCTTCTTTCCCCTTAAACACAGCTTTCAACACATCGTCCTTCTGCTCCTAGACCAGCAGGGCCTCCACAGAGCATGAAGCTCTCCGTAAATCCCCCATTATGGCCTTGTCTTCTGGCTTCCCAACACGCACCCTTCATCACGTGGCTGCTCTCCTTGCTTAGCACCCTCATCACCTGCAGGCTCTGCTCCTCCTCTCACCTGGCTGCACATCATTCCTCACGCCTTCCATCGCCCTCCTGCCCAGCTCTGCCTGTCATCCTCGCAGAAGCTGGACCTGCCTGTTTGTCTCCTTCTGGTCCCTCAGCCCAGAGCTCCTGCCACCCCTCCATCACTGACCTCCCGGCTTCACACAGACTGACTGACTTGAGGGTCACTTGCTCATTTCACTTTAATTTTTCTGTTTGAGCAGTTTGTTTCTGCAGTCTGATGAGATCTTTGAGAATCCCGTCAGCTACACCTCTGCAAAGCCTGGAGCGTGTCTTGATCACTGTAAGTACACAACTAATGTTCCTCTTCTTTTAGTGCTAGGGTGTCTGCCCTTGAGGAGATTCCCTGAGGAATACTTTGCTAAATTTGCATCCATAGAATTTAGAGCTCAAAGGGACCCAAGAGACCTATGTCTAGATAAAGAACTACATCCAGTCCTTGACCCATCTCGATGGAAGACTAGACTGTAAGATGAGAAGCAACATTCACTTTTTTCTGGACCTCAGACTTTAGATGGGGAAAAAAAAACTTAAAAAGTGTTAGCTGGGGGACTTTCTTGATGGTCCAATGGCTAAGACTCCACGATCCGAACGCAGGGGGCCCAGGTTGAATCCCTGGTCAGAGAACTAGATTCCATCTGCTGCAACTAAAGATAAGATACTATGTGACACAACACACACAAAAAAGCATTAGCTGGGTAGCAGGGGAACTGGACCTGGGTTTAAGTGCTGCCATTTGTTTGCTGTGTGACTTTGGGCAAGTCATTTGACCTCTGTGGGCTTCAGTGAGGAATCGGTACAAAATGTACTCCAACGGGTGCATTTCACTTTAGAATACACGCGTGCACACACACACACAGACATACACACACGCACAGTTAGTTTTGCTTGCAGAACTTTGTAGGGCCTTGTCTCCAGGCTGAGCAGGGAAGAAAGAACTTCATCTTAGAGGAAAACATTGGCAGAACACTCGATGACATAAATCAAAGCAAGATCCTCTATGACCCACCTCCTAGAATAATGGAAATAAAAGCAAAAGTAAACAAGTGGAACCTGATTAAACCTAAAAGCTTTTGCACAGCAAAGGAAACTATAAGCAAGGTGAAAAGACAACCCTCGAAATGGGAGAAAATAATACCGAGTGAAACAACTGACAAAGGATTAATTTCCAAAATATACAAGCAGCGCATACAACTCAACACCAGGAAAACAAACAACCCAATCAAAAAGTGGGGAAAAGACCTAAACAAACATTTCTCCAAAGAAGACATACAGATGGCTAACAAACACATGAAAAGATGCTCAACATCGCTCATTAGTAGAGAAATGCAAATCAAAACCGCAATGAGATATCAGCTCACACTGGTCAGAATGGCCATCATCAAAAAGTCTACAAACAATAAATGCTGGAAAGCGTATGGATAAAAGGGAATGCTCTTGAACTGTTGGTCGGAATGTAAATTGATATAGCCACTATGGAAGATGGTATGGAGATTCCTTAAAATACTAGGAATAAAACCACCATGTGACCCAAAAATCCCACTCCTAGGCATATACCCCAAGGAACCAAAATTGAAAAAGATCCCATTGTTCATTGCAGCACTATTTACAATAGCTAGAACATGGAAGCAACCTAGATGCCCATCGACAGATGAATGGATAAAGAAGTTGTGGTACATATACACAATGGAATATTACTCAGCCATAAAAAAGAACTCAATTGAGTCAGTTCTGATGAGGTGGATGAACCTAGAACCTATTATACAGATTGAAGTGAGTCAGAAAGAGAAAGAGAAACATCATATTCCAATGCACATATATGCACATCTAGAAAAATGGTTCTGAAGAATTTATTTACAGTACAGTGATGGAGAAACAGACATAGAGAACAGACTTATGGACATGGGCAGAGGGGAGGAGAGGGTGAGATGTATGGAAAGAGTACCATGGAAACTTACATTACCGTATGTAAAACAGATAGCCAACGGGAATTTGCTGTCTGGCTCAGGAAACTCAAACAGGGGCTGTGTGTCAACCTAGAGGGGCGGGGTGGGGAGATGGGAGTGAGCTTCAAAAGGGAGGGGATATATGTATGCCTATGGCTGACTCATGTTGAGGTTTGACAGAAAACAACAAAATTCTTTAAAGCAATTATCCTTCAATAAAATAACAAATGGGGGGGAAAAAAAGAACTTCATTCACACGCCTCCTGAATCTAAGCTGCTGAGAAGTGGCCCCAGTGCCTCAGCAACTTTGAGTTGCCCACACCACAGCTGCCTGCTGTCCTTTCTTCCCCATGCTGCCCCTGAGCCAGGCTGGTGAGCCCCCTTCAAGCCAGGCTGGCACCTCAGCAGGCCCTGGCTGCTCCCCCACCTTCCCTGAAGCCTGGCAAGGGAGGGCCATGGGTGGGGGAGGGAGCTGGCTCCCTTCTAGACGGGACTGTCATGGAGAATCACCTCGGGCTGGCAGCTTTAGCATCATCTGGACAGGTGGCAGCCGACTGAAATCTCCCTGAAGCCTGTCAGAAGAGCCTGTCCACCTCTCCTGGCCCAGCCCTTCCCCTGGTGTGGCCTCGGTACCACCTCTATCACCGTGGGAAGCCAAGCCCCAGGTCAGGACAGCAGCCTTGCTTTCTGAGGGCACATAGTTTTCTGGACCAGTCTCGGAGGTTGTGGGGTTGATGTGGATGGCACCCAACTTGAAGGTATGAAGAGAGGCACAGTAAGAGGAAATTCCAAGAGAAAGAGGCCCAGAAGCAAGTTCCTCCCCCAGGGACAATTCAAGCATGCAAGAGCATGCTAAGTCACTTTAGTCACTTTCGACTCTTTGCCACCCCATGGACTGTAGCCCTTCAGACCCCTTTGTCCATGGGATTCTCCAGGCAAGAAATACTGCAGTGGGTTGCTATGCCCTCCTCCAAGGGATCTTCCTGACCCAGGGATTGAACTTGCATCTCTTAACATCTCCTGCATTGGTAGGTGGGTTCTTTACCACTAGCGCCACCTGGGAAGCCCCAATTCAAGCATATCCTTGGGCAATACTGGGCCGGGGTGCCTACCAGTAGGCACAGAACGCCCAGTAGACAAGAGATCTCTCTTCTTCAACTCTTTATTTTGACAGAAACAGCCACCCATAATCAACAAGGAGGAGACCCCTGGACACTTTCTAAAACAGCCCCCAACTTCCAGAAACATTGAAGGCCATTAATTATTGACCCTTTGGCAAGGGCTTTGCCTCTGTGGGAAGAAGCAGCCCTGAAATGCTCTCCTACATAGACCTGTAATGACCCCCTGTGTTATCACCCACTAGATGGATGAGGAGGGGGCCACGTGCAGGCCAGCTTTGCAGCCTCAGCCTCCTGTCCTCCCAGCCTCCCCGCCAGGTGCAGAGGCCTCAAAGCCAAATTGTTAAAATACTATCACCCTCGTTGTTGCTCAGTCTCTCTGTTGTATTTACCTCTTTGCAACCCCACGGACTGCAGCACACCACGCTTCCCTGTGCTTCACTCTCTCCCAGGGTTTGCTCAAACGCATGTCCATTGAGTCAATGATGCCATCCAACCATCTCGTTCTCTGTGGCCCCCTCCTCCTCATGCCCTCAATGTTTCCCAGCATCACCATTATCATCTAATAAAAAGGCCAATCCAGGCAGCCCACCTGCCTAATCGGGGCACCTCATGAAATTCCCATCACAAGCAAGGCCAGGGCTTGAAGATCAAGAAAAACCCAGCACTGAGAAAACAGATTCCACCTCTTCCTTATTTATGACACAGAGCATTTTTATATAAGAAAAGCCAGCCATAATTTGCTTATAAATAATTGACTTCTCCAAGATTAAAATCTCTGGAGGGACTCAGTTTATTCACAACAAGGCGCTTCTGCCTACAGTGCAAATTAGGCCCTTTCAAACCTGTCTTATCTCCACCCCGAACGTTATGAAGAGTGATTTTTTTTTCCCCTTCATCCCCTGTAATAACCTTCAACTAACCTTTAAACCGGAGTGAATAATTTAAATCTTATTTTCATATCAATGGAGGAGTCAAGCCAAGCAATTATCTTTTATCTGTATATTCTGTCGTCAGAGCGGCAGGCATAATCAAGTTTTCCCAAGCGAGCCAGATGAGAGAGAGAGAGGAAGAGTGAGAAAAGTGAGAGATGGTATCTGAAGACATTAACGCAACTATGAATTATTCAATAATGAGTACAAGATCTGTCATAACACACACACACACACACACACACACACACACAGAGCCTTATATCTGCCCATTGTTCCAGGCAAGCCAAGGCTGGGGTCTGGAGGAGGGATACCAGGAAGCAGCCCGGCCTAAGCATGACAAATCGGCAGATCATCTGCTCAATTAGGGCCGAGAGCAGGTGCATGGGTCGCTTTTGCAGCCTAGGATGGCACTGTTGTGGGCCAAACAACAGGCGGAGGGAAAATACCTCATTTGCGTGACAGTGATTTAAAGCAGCTCAAGCTATGATTTTGCTAAAAGGGGTTGGGGGAGCAGAAAAAATTTCAGGGAGGGGGTGTGGGAGAGAAAAGGGAAGATAAAAAATAAAATAAAAGTCGAGAAAAGGTTGAAATTCCCCACGGTGCTCATTAAAATTCTACAGCACGCATCTCTTCCCGGGTCCCCCTGGACGGCCCGTGATCATTTTTATTAATTCATAAAATATCGCACCAGTGATTGAGGCTGATGATTAGTGGGGCCGACAAACAGAGGAGCTAGTGAAATATTGCAGCCGCTCCTATCGGGTCCCTCCGAGTGAAAACACAGACGTCACATGAAAATTCATCCTCCAACTGGGCGGTGGGCAGCTAGGCTGGCTGGCTGAGGAAGCAGGCGGAGGGACCGGGGTGTCTGCCATTGCTCCTGCCGCCCCAACTGTCTCCCTCATGTAGACACCCAGTGGTATCGCAGACATTTCCCACCCCCATCTCTTGGATTGTGGGAAATGCCTGCCTGAGACGGAAGTGTACTTTAACCTCCCGTGTGAAATGGATTGTCAAGCATTGGCAAGAAGCAGCTTGGAGGTTTGCATTAGAAGCGAAGCTCCTGGCTTAGCAGCTTGTGTGGGATGAGCAAGAGAGCCGAGATCTCCCACACTCACCCCAGGCTCTTTTTTAAATGTCCAGGCGCCCCCCCCCACCCCAGAAATTCCATTTAATGGTGATAGAGGAACCCCATCCCTGGGTATCATGTAGTACCACCCCCACTGAACAAGTATGGAAGCTCAAGGTTGGCTAAGTTCAATAGTAAGAGTGATGTCTCAAGGGTAGCAGGGGCAGAGGTCCTGGCTGCAGGAAAAGCAGTCCAATTTTGTGTTCAGTTGTGATGATCAATCATTCTCTCAGGTTTCTACTGTAATTCTTTTGCCTTCTAGTTTCTGATACTATTTTTACTAATTATTTTATTCTTGGTGTGAGTCCATATTTTAAGACACATCAGGGACTTCCCTGGCAGTTCAGTGGTTAAGACTCTGTGCTTCCCCTTCCTCCCAAGGGGCACATGTTCCATCTCTGGGCAGGAAACTAAAATCCTTAATGCCATGCATCTCGGTCACACATCATGTACATACTCTGTGATGCTAGGTAGGAAGAAAGAAAGACTAGATCGGCTTTTCTCACCACTGGCCTCACTCCAAAGGCTTATCAAATGTAAATCTCAAGGAGGAGATGAGACATGGGAATCTGTATTTAACCAGCTTGCTAAGTGACTCTCCCTCACTCACATTTGAGAATCACAGGCCCAGAGAGATCAGAGCTCAAAGTGCAGCCCTGGCTGCACTTTAGAATCACCAGAAGACTTTGTGAACAAAAAAAATGGTTCCCTTGGGACTTCCCTGGCAGTCCAGTGGTTAAGACTCCATGATTCCAGTGCATGGAGTACACAGATTTTATCCCGGGTTAGGGAATTATCATCTCATATGCTGAGCGGTGCAGCCAAAAAAAAAAATAAAAGTCACAAAAAAATGTGATCCCTAGAAATTTAGATTCAATTGATCCTGAGATGAGACCCAGACACTGGTGTTTGTTAAAAGATTTCCAGGTGTTCCCAGGGAGCAGCTGAGATTGAGAAACACTGAGAAATGACAATACTAGAATCAGTTCAGTTCAGTTCAGTTGCTCAGTCATGTCCGACTCTTTCAGACCCCGTGGACTATAGCACGCCAGGTTTCCCTGTCCATCACCAACTCCCGGAGCTTACGCAAACTCAAGTCCATTGAGTCAGTGATGCCATCCAACCATCTTATCCTCTGTCATCCCCTTCTCCTCCCGCCTTCAGTCTTGCCCTGCATCAGGATCTTTTCAAATGAGTCAGTTCTTTGCATCAGATAGCCAAATATTGGAGTTTCAGCTTCAGCATCAGTCCTTCCAATGAATATTCAGGACTGATTTCCTTTAGGATGGACTGGTTTTATCTCCTTGCAGTCCAAGGGACTCTCAAGAGTCTTCCCCAACACCACAGTTCAAAAGCATGAATTCTTCAGCGCTGAACTTTATAGTCCAACTCTCACATCCATACATGACTAATGGAAAAACCATAGCCTTAACTAGATGGACCTTTGTTGACTAGACTACTAAAATAGTCTCCCTGATTCTACCCTCTCAGATCATCTGTATCTGATTCCACACACAACCATTTATATAGTGCCTACTAACCTAGGCAGAAAAAAATAAATAAAAGAAGTAGAATGAATTACTTTAAATATATATTTATGATCCTATTCATTTTATCCCTGGACACAGAGTCCAGGCTAATTTGCATGCACAGATGAAATACTTCAGTTTTTACTTAGAAATTAGCAATGCTATCTATAATGTGGGAAGAAAGATGTACTAAGTTCTTATATGATAAACTCAAAATCGTTTTCCCTCTCAATTAGCTTGTGTAGACATCAGGCTTGCTGGATATACATTCTGCATTTAATGTATTTGTATAGCTTCTACTGGGATCATTTTAGGATTCTGAGCTCCCAAATCTAGAAGTATACAAAGGCAGTTTTCATCTTATAGCTTTGATTTCAAAGTAAAGTCTTGTTTCTCCTGAGCGAGTAGCTTAATTTTAGACTTAGTGCCAGCATTAATCGTAAAACTGATTGGGTGGCCTTCTTTGCTTTAGCCACTGGGGAACTCAGGGCCAAATGTATATGCTCTCTATATTAACCTTTATCTCCTCTTTCTGACTTAGAATGTAAGTACCCAAATACGGATAAAGAAAAATTAAGTAATAAGAGCTTGTGTTGGTACCTGTTGGATACTCATCTATCACCTCCTAGACCAGAAGGTCACAAACTCGAATGCCTTCGGGGACCAGGAAGGCTGCATAAGTGAGTGAGTGGAATGGGCTTGGGGCACCCTAGAGAGAGGTTATGAAAACTGGGGAGCAATGTCCCATTATCCCGTTTAAAGGCTCAGAAATTAAAAATAAAATGAGTAACCACTTCATTGGTCAATCAAAGCACATCTGCAGGCCAAATCTGGCCCCCTAATCCATGGGAGAATGCCCAGGGCCCAAGCCTCCAGGACATTTAGGTAAGGGACACTTCCCTCATTTTGGAAAGTTTGTTTACACAAGCAGCCAAATTTTCACTTTGGAATAACCATTCCAGCCTGAATGAAGGAAAAGTATTAGATTCCTGATTGAAGAGAAGTTGGTGCCCAGGAAATGTTTCATAAATGAGCTTTTGAATGAGGTTCACCCTTTCTGCTCTCAGAACTCTGCTCTGGAGTGCTGTGAGTTATTACTAAAGCAATACATGCTCATTGTAGACAAAATAGAAATGTGGGAACATGCCAAAAAGAAAACAAAAGTGCATATAAGTGAGACACATAGAGGCACATAAGCACTTAGCACCTCAGTGTAAACATTTCAGGCATGTGTGTGTGCTTTCGTGAGTACAGGGCATACATCTACTTTTATTTCCAATTTACTTTCTTTGGGGAACTCCTTTATTCCAGGGAAGGATTTATTATTTTCCAAAATTAGTTTCTTAGCCTCCTAAGGAATATTGCATAGTAAATGTGAAAGTCACAAAATCTCTTCCTCCTTAATTAAATGAAAAAATAAGTTTAAAATAATTTAAAAAATAAATAAATAAAATGGCAAAAAGAAAACCAGAAAAATATTTCACAAAATTTTAGAAGAAAACTTTCCTGAAATTAAAACTTATGTCTATACTTTTTTAACTTTTTATTTTGTATTGGGGTATAGCTGATTGACAATGTTATGATAGTTTCAGGTGAACTGTGAAGGGACGAAGCCATACATATACACGTATCCATTTTCCCCCAAACCCTGCTCCCATCCAGGCTGTCACGTAATATTGAGCAGAGTTCCCTGTGCTGTATATACAGTAGGTCCTTGTTGGTTATCCATTTTGAATATAGCAGTGTGTTCATGACCTTCCCAAACTTCCTAACTATCTCTTCCCCCACCACCCCCAGCAACCATAAGTTTATGGTCTGTGAGTCTCTTTCTGTTTTGTAAGTAAATTCATTCGTATCATTTCTTTTTAGATTCCACATATAAGGGATGCCATACAGTATTTCTCCTTCTCTCTCTGACTTACTTCACTCAGTATGATGCTCTCTAGGTTCATCCATTGGAGAAGGCAATGGCACCCCACTCCAGTACTCTTGCCTGGAAAATCCCATGGACGGAGGAGCCTGGTGGGCTGCAGTCCATGGGGTCGCTAGGAGTCGGACACGACTGAGCGACTTCACTTTCCCTTTTCACTTTCATGCATTGGAGAAGGAAATGGCAACCCACTCCAGTGTTCTTGCCTGGAGAATCCCAGGGATGGCAGGGCCTGGTGGGCTGCCGTCTATGGGGTCACACAGAGTCGGACACGACTGAAGTGACTTAGCAGCAGCAGCAGCAGGTTCATCCATGTTGTTACTATTGGCACTATTTCATTCCTTTTAATGGCTGAGTAATATTTCATTGTATATATGTTCTACATCTTATTTATCCATTCCTGTGTCGATGAATATTTAGGTTGATTGCATGTCTTGGCTGTTATACGCAGTGTTGCAATGAACACTGGGGTGCATGTATCCTTTCAGATCATGTTTTTCTCTGGATATATGCCCAAGAGTGGGATTGTAGAATCATATAGTAGCTCTATTTTTAGTTTTTTAAGGACCCTCCACACCTTTCTCCACAGTGACTGTACCAATTTACATTCCCAAAAACAGTGTAGGAGGGTTGCCTTTTTGAAAAATTACATCTGTACTTTAAAGCAGAAAAAATGCAGAACAAATCATACCACAACATATCTTGATGAAGTTACTAAAATGATAAAAGTAATATCAAAATCTCAAGTTTGTTCAGGGTGAAAATACAAATCACATCTAAGAAGCAAAGTCAAATGACTTAATAATTCTTCACAGAAATATTGTATGCTAGAAAACAATGTAAAAATATCTACAGAGTTTGGAAATGGGAAAATAACCTGTCAATTTTATGCCCGAGCAAAATTTCCATTCATGTATTGGGTTGGCAAAAAAGAAAAAAAGATACATCAAAACCAAAAGTTAACATACAATCTATCCTAAACCTCAACCTAAGAGGAAAAACTTAGAAGTTCTAGAAAAGAACACAGGAGAAAATCTTTGCAACCTGTTGCAAAGTTCTATTAGATAATAGTGAACAAAGGTTTAGAAATGAAAGTGATCAATAAAGAATGGGAAAAATATGTGCAATATAAAAACAGACAAAGAATTTGCGTCTAGAATGCAAAAAGAACACTTATGACTCGATAACAAAAGACAACCTAACTTAAAATGAGCTCATATTTAAGAGATCCTTTACCAAAGAAGATGTCTGAAAACTCATATAAACACATCAAAATAATAGGCACATAAAAAAGGCTCATCCTCATTAGTTATAGCAAACACAAATTATAACCACAAGGAGACAGCACTTTATATCCCTAAAATGTCTAAAACAGAAAAGACTGACAATACCAAGTCCTGGCAAGAACATGGACCAAGTAGAACTGTCACCCACTGCTGGTGGAATTGCCAACACAATCACTTTGGAACAGTGTCAGTTGCTCATAAAACTAAACATACATCTATTATATGATCCAGTCAATTGAACACTAGGTATTTACCCAAGAGTAGTGAAAACATATGTCCACATAAAGATTTTATACAAGCGTGTTCATAGCAGCTTTATTTGGGGTAGCCCAAAACTGAAGACAATCCAACTATCCATTAACAGGTAAAGTAGTTCAACAAATTGAGGTATTACCATGCAATGGGACACAACCATTAATAATTTAAAAAAACCTCCTAATAAACACAGCAATGTGGGTAAATCTCATGGACATTATGCTAAGCAGAAGTTGCATGCAGAAAAATATAGACTTATTATTTCTTACATATGAAGTTTTAGAACAGACTAAAATAACTATTGTGATGATTATTTTAAGGGGTAAGCGGTAAGGGGAGATTGACAGTAAAAGGGTACAAGAAAATTTGGGGGAAGATGGAAATGTTTTATTGTCTTGGTTGTGGCAGTAATGGTAATGTGGGTACAGACTTTTGTCAAAGTCAACAGCTTTTATATTTAAATCAGAATGTATGAATTTTATTGAATGAAATGTATACCTCAATAAAAGTATAATTTTGTAAAAAAAATTAGTAAACCTGGAAATACAATTATAATACATGTAGTGGATAGTAAGAACTATTTTTCTTAAAATAAAAAGATATCTTGAAACACAGTGGTTAAAAATCTACCTGCCAATATAGCGGACACAGGTTCCATCCCTGATCCAGGAAGATTCCACATGCTTTGGCATAACTAAGCCCATATGCCACAACTATTGAAGCCCACACACCTAGAACCTGTGCTTCACAACAAAAGAAGTCACCTCAGTGAGAAACCTGTGCACTTCAACAAAGAATAGCTCCCACTCTCTGCACCTAGAGAAAGCCCACAGGCAGCAATGAAGATCCAGTGCAGCCAAAAAATAACTAATTAACTAAAAGAGGAAAGTTAGGTTTAATCCCAGTAGATCATCTGGAAGTGTATGTGAACCAACAAATGAAAACAAGTCAATAAATTACAAATGAAATGTGAAAAGATGCTCAACCTTACTTATAATTAAAAACACATAAAATAACATTTATCAGTTCTCATCCACTAGATTTACCAATATTCACAAGATTTATAAAACAGTGTTTCTTGGGATACATGGAACCCATACTCTAATATACCTCATCATTTTTTGATGAAATTGATACATTTTTATAATGAGAAATTTCAAAAACAAAATCAGTTCATCCCCTCTTTGGTTCCAAATGACTTCATGACTCATCATTGCTCTTGAAAGTACACAGTCCTTAGCCTGGCAGCCAAACCCTCCACGCTCTGGATCAATTTTACAGCATCAGCAGTATTTTTTGATGCATATTCCCTCACTGAATCTTTCCAACAGCCCTATGAATTTGGGTCCAGCTGGGCCACTTTGGACCCCCAGCACTTAGCATAGTGTCTGGCACACAGTGGACGTTCAGTAAATATTCATATTCAATTCATCACTTCTACTACTATATCGAGTCTCAGTCTATCTCACCTTTATGATGTGCCTAACCTCTGCAAAATGTTGTCTCAGGGGAAAGAGAAAGAAGAAAGACTGGGATGCAAAGGTGAAGTCATGGTCCCTCCTTGTGACTATGGAAATCAAAGAGTTCAACTGTAGGATGTCTGGCCTCACAGTCACACCACTCCACCCCCGTATCTGCGAAGTGTGGCCAGGACGCCAAGGATAGCACCAAGATGACCTTGGACAAGTGGGACAAGACTTCCAAGTTCACCTTGATTTCTTCCTTGAGTTCCTCTCATTGTCTCCCAATTCCCACACTCATCAGGACCTCAGGATGTTATCCTGGCACCACCTGTTCCTCCTCTCCTTATATATCAGGAGCCACCAGAATCTGGTATTTCTCTTCTCCAAAGCATGGTCCCGAATCCAGGATCTAGAAGAAAGGGTGTTAACTAAAAATGATCCTTAACTAGGAGAATGAGTCCCTGCTGGTGGTAGTGATGGGAGGTGGGATCTCTATGTCTAGAGAACTCCTTTCCTCCTATATTCCTGTGGACACAGGCTGTATCTGATCACCACAACTCACACCACTGAACACCAGGATTAAGTCAGCGACACTGGCTGACTGAACAGTTGTCCCCACTTCTCACACTTCTCCCTGAGCACTAAGCCCAAAGTGATGGAAGAGAGGGCAGATCCTTCAGAGAGTGGAGGGCCTGTCCTCAGTCAAAGAGCTGTGACTTAACCAGGCAGCTCTAGTAATCATACTGCTACATGATGTCCACAGTAGACTGAAGATGCCCCATTGGGAATGGGGTCCTGAGCTAGACTGGCTGCCAGCTTCCCCCAGACTCATCCGAACCTTCTTGGGGAGCTCTTCTGGGAATGCAAAGAAAAGAGGATGAAAGGGAGCATCAGGGAAGTTCCCCCACAAAGGCAAGAGTGAGTAAGTCATTTCGGACACTAGTGGTTTACAGACACTGAAATCTGGAGGCCCAGGAGGAAAACTTTTAATGAAAATAAGTCTTTCAAATACCATCCAGGATTTTATTTAAAGAAGTGATTCCTTCAGAAGTGTAAGTAGGGGGTTCCCAGGGTCTAGGACGCTTAAGGCCAATCAAAGAGGAGCCTCAGGCTGTAGGTTCAACAGAGGAACTCAGGAGGAAGGCATCCCTCAGAGAAAGAACAAGGCACTTGCATTGGGGGCTGGCACTGATTCAGCTGGAGAAAACAAACAGCACAGCTCCAACCCTCCAGATGATGTCGGAACAGAGAGAAAGACACAGAAGACAATGCCTTCTCCTCTCTTGGAGTCTGCCCCCTCTGGCAACCTGCTTTCCCTTCCAAAGAGGCCCCTGGGGGGGGCTCCCACCCCACAGCAGACCCCGGTGCCCACTCTCCCCAGGCACCGGGCTAAGCTGACCGGTCACTGACCCTTGTTCTGTCATTTTGTGCTCACAGCCACCTGTGAGGTAAAGACCATTACTGTCCTCATTGTTATGATCAGAAACCGGGCTCAGAATGTTAAAGAAGTTGCTAAAGGTCATGTGCCCTGTGAGAGAGAAGACACGAATCCAGATATGTTCCGGTATGTTGGTTGCCATGCCGGTGGCTCAAACGGTAAAGAATCTGCCTGCAATGCAGGAGACCCAGGTTCAATCCCTGGATTGGGACAATCCCCTGGAGAAGGGAATGGTTACCCACTCCAGTATTCTTGCCTGGAGAATTCCATGGACAGTGGAGCCTGGCAGGGGGTCCATGGGGTCTCAAAGAGTCGGACATGACTGAGCAACTAATGCGCACGCACGCGCGCACGCACACACACACACACACACACACATGCTCTCCCAAGAATCATATTTGAGGGGATCCTGGGTGAGAGTTGGAGATCCCATGAGATTCATTCTGTTCAAGGGTACAAATGATCAGGCTCACAACCCAGCTATATTCCAGCAAGCTTTGAGGGACATAAAATCAACATACTTGGAAAGCATGAAATGATGTACTTAATTCAGTTGGCAACCGCAGCACAGAGCAGCATCATTTTTATTCTCCTGTCGGCTTCTTATCATGAGAGACCCAAAGTTCAGAACATTATGGAGCCGGGTAAGGTCTTCTTTTCCAACAGAATTTTAGAAAAGTAAGTTCCAATCTCAATTCTACTCCCACATGCTCTGTGCATGGCTTTGGAGCCCAAGAAAGGAGGTGAAACATAAGCTGGGTCTAGGAAGATGACAGCATTTGGTGAAGATGGGATGGAGGGCAAGGTCTGGAGGTGGGCAGTCCTCTTCTCTGGGAGCAAGGGTCTCTGTCTCCAGAAGGAGACAAGCTATGCCTATAACACTGTCTGCAGTGCGATCATTCCTGCCAGGAGACTCCCCCTTACCGGAGATGTTCACTGACTCTTCTTGAAGTAGCACCTATTGGGCTGATCACAATGCACAAAGCTTGCCCATCATGCTCACCTCCCATCCTCAAGCCAAGCTGGTGTTTAACAAAAAACTGTCACTGTGTATACAGCATTGATTCTATGTATGAAACAAATAGGGCTTCCCCAATAGCTCAAGTGGTAAGGATCCACCTGCAATGCGGGAGACACAGGAGACTTGGGTTCAGTCCCTGGGTTGGGAAGATCCCTTGGAGGAAGAAATGGAAACCCACTCCAGTATTCTTGCCGGGAAAATCCCATGGAAAGAGGAGCCTGGTGGGCTATGGTCCATGGGATATCAAAGAGACACGACTGAATCAACTGAGCACGTATGCATGCATGAACTAGATAACTAATAAGAACCTGCTGTATCTCACAGGGAACTCTATGCAACGCTCCACGGTGATCTAAATGGGAAGGAAATCCAGAAAAGAGGAGCTATATGTATCCCTACAACTGATTCACTTTGCTGTACAATAGGAACTAACAAAGCGCTATAAAGCAACTATACTCCAATAAAAATTAATTTTAAAAAATAAAATATAAAAAAGTGGATATGTGGATATGTGTAACTGATTCACTTTGATGTACACCTGAAATGAACAAACACAGCCTTGTAAATTAACTATATTCCAATACAACTTTTTTTAAACCTAAAAAAATGCTGTTCCTGTAGGAAGTGGTGGCCGTTTTATTAAATGGATCCAATTCAAAGAAAACCATTCATTTTGACAACACTCACATGGGGAGTTCCAGCAGGAGGTAGTGCCTCCACATCTAACAGACACCCCCAACACAGAGGGAGATGGTGGAGACCAAGCATCCCTGACAGTCACAGTACGATATCAGGTCTCAGGAACTGCTTTACACTTTCAAGCAAGAACTAACTTGGATTCTCAGAGCAAACAAACCTAAAATGAGAAATCATTCCCTCAACTTTGAGAACACGCCCAGTCTCCCAGACCTTCCCTAATTTCTTCAAGAATGGTCTCTATGCCAACTTAAATATTGCATTTGGTTGGGAGAGGAGGACCCACAAGCCCAGAGTGGAAGTCAAATTATTCCACAAATACTGCCTACTTAAATAACATTTTAAAAAAATATATCATGTTCAGTGGTGAAGAACTACTAAATTATTGAATTCCCTGAAGCATCCTACAGGCTTTAAAGTAGCTCATGAAACCCCATAAAAGAACGTCATAAATAGTCGAAAAGGAATGCTGGGCTCCATGTCAGAATGCCTCTATGAGCCAACGCTAAACATCTTCATGTAATCTTTCCACTTAAACCAATGATTAAACAGATTAAACAGATGATTAAACAAATAAAGATTAATGGAACAAGTAAAGTAATCAAATCTGTATGGGTGTATAAACGAATGATTCCAGACAATATTAGAACAAATTGTCTAAAACTAATAGCGAATGCTTCAGTTCAGTCCCAACAGCTTTTGTTGGGCTCTCGCTTGGATGTAATCAAAACATTTGTTTAAACTAAGATGGATGTGAGGCCCTAAGATATCAGTTTCTTGAAAGGGAAAAATAAAACAAAAGCAATGTCTTCGGTACTGAGGTTGGCACTGTCAATAGAGCTGCGTGACTGAAGGGCTTGTGAACCTCGTGTTAGGGATATGTGGAAGCTTCATGTCGCTCTGTTTTGTCAAAGAGGCTCTGCTCACATGATAAATATAAGTGAGTCGAAAGAAGGTGGATCTGAGAGGAAGAGAAAAAACTGCTCAAATATCCTCCAACTCTTTTGTTGTTGTTTAGTCCCTAAGTCGTGCCCAACTCTGCGACCCCGTGGACTGCAGCATGCCAGGCTTCCCTGTCCTTCACTAACTCCTGGAGTTTGTGCAAACTCAACCATCTCACCCTCTGTCTCCCCCTTCTCCTCCTGCTCTCAATATTTCCCATCACCAGGGTCTTTTCCAATGAGTTGGTTCTTCTCGTCAGGTGGCCAAAGTATTGGAGTTTCAGCTTCAGCACCAGTCCTTCCCGTGAGTAACTCTTTAGAAGTGTCAAGCGTTAGTTGCTCAGTCATGTCTGACTCTTTGCGACCCCATGGACTGTACCCCTCCAGGCTCCTCTATCCATGGGATTTTCCAGGCAAGAATACTGGAGTGGGTAGCCATTCCCTTCTCCAAGGGATCATCCTGACAGGGATTGAACTCAGGTCTCCTGCATTGAAGGCAAATTTTTTACCACCTAAGCTATGAAATCTCTTTTAATTATCAATCACTGATATGCTAATTATAGCATTTGCTTATCTGTTCCTTCTTTCCTGGAGAGTAGGCCAACTATTCCCAATGCACTGTGGGAAAGAATAAAATGGAATTTCCTAGCAAGAATGCTCTATTTAGATTTTTTTTCATTAATTAGAACTACTGAGTTTCTTGCCCCTCCTTAGAGTAGTTACTTGATTTCAACCCTACTGGCTGACTCAGGGGTTCTAATTTGCCACTCATTTGTAATTCCTAGCAGAGGGAATCCAAATCCTTGTTAATCCAAGTGTGGCCCTTACCTGGGAGCCCCAACCTGTTGCATCGGGATCTACATTTTAACATTTATCTCAGGAAGTGTTTGAGAAGCCCTGATATGTGTAGTTTGGACCCTATGAAATTTCCTAGGCAAGTTGACAAATGGATGAAGAAGAGGAAGGGCCATTTTCATTCTTCAAGGTAAAGCTTGTACGAAACACTTTGAAAAAGTTGCTTTGGGAAGAGTGGCTCTGAAACAGGAGGGAAGGGGGCAGGGCATAGCCTTGAAAAGAATGACATAGCCGTAGGATATGATGAAAACTGATTAGAACCAACTAGGTTCAAGATGGTAGAATATTCAACTTCCAGTGGACATTGAGCCTCGTCATACACTCATTGTAACGCAGCAGCCAGCTAAATGACACACCCACCAGTCAACCATCAAAGACTAAAATGTGGGTGATGGCCCATTTCCTGGAAATCTCTGCCCCTTCCCCAAAACAGTTGGAATAATCCTCCCATCCATTAGCCTATGACATTATCCAGCCCATTGAAACTAACCATGCTGTATTTCGAGGCCACTCTCTCCTTCGGAGATGGCCCACACTCTGTCTATAGACTGCGTTTTCCTCTAAACAAATCCACTTCTTACCTATCTCTTTTTCTCTCAATGAATTCTTTCTTCGAGGAGACATCAAGAACCTGAGCTTCATTAAGTCCTGAAACTGGGTGTGTGATCTCAGTTAAAAGATCACAGATTCGTGTCCCAATCTGAGCTGCATGGTTTCAACTGGGGCGTGGGTGGGTGACATCTGCTGCAAAGTTTCAGCCAGGACCACAGAGCCTATCACTGTAAGTAGATCTCACATATGCCGTCCACTCAGTAGGGCCTGTCTACTCAACGTGTATTCAGTGTGACAGATAGCTAGGTGGAATGGCTGGATGGCAAGCAACAGAAATTAGACAAGTCTGAGCAAAAAAAAAAAGGTGAGTTATTTGCTCATTTGTTTTATATAAAAATACAGAGTGCCCTCCCCCACAGACCCCACGACACGATGCTGCTTCAGGAAAACCTTGGGCTATAGTCTGGCAGCCCTCAGGACTCCCCCTTTCACCCCCACTCATTCTTCTGCTTCTCCCTGAGTCTCTACTTCATGCTCTCTGCAAACCAGCTCTCTCTGCCTACAGTAGCTGCACAGATCACAGCTGCCTGCCAACAATACCCAGGGATACACAGTATTTCCAGCCTCCTGGAGACTTTGTCTCTGAGGCCAAATTATAAGTGCAAGGTTAGAGAATCTGAAATCTGTTTGGATGGTGACCACCGGATCCAATCAGCTAGGAGAGTGGGAGCATACAGAACAGCCAGGCCTATGGGGAACCCAGTCCAGTGCATGGCTGGGTGAGGGAGACAGAGACACAGAGGTGTCCTCAAAGAAGGGGAAGCATGGCAGCTTGCCCAAGGTCACACAGTGCTGACGCCAGAGTTTGAACCCAGAGGTAGTCTATGACAGACCTCAGCCTGGATACCCAGCAGGCCCTATGGGGCTCCTGGGCACCAGGCCTTTGTAGCTCCCATTTCTTTGATTATAGGAAACAGCCTTCTTTCGGCCTCCATGACCTTCTCCAGGTTCCAATAGGCAGATTCAAGCAGTTGTTAATCAGGAAAGGGAGAGAACATAAGACCAGGGAGAAACAATCCAGAGCACCCTTGGGGCAAGGTCCTGGCTTCCCATCAAGGAATACATGACAATACATGACAATATCTTTGAGCTATTTTGCAGGTACTGAAACCCCCTCCAGATGGGAGAACTTAATGATTAACAATGATATGCTGACCACAAGCATGTAGACGCCAGACCAGTTGGACCTGAAGTTTGATGATGCTGACTAATACTTACCTCACTACCAACCCATCAGAAGAATGTCCATGAGCTGATCATGCTCTCTTTGAACAGTTACTATAAAAATTCTCACCATCTTCCCCAAATGGGGACACGTGGTTTTGAGAGCATAAGTCCACTGTAGTCCCCTTTGCCTGGCAAAGCAATAAAGCTCTCCTTTTCTACTTCGCCCAAAACTGTCTCTGAGATTTGACGAGGCACCAGGATCCAGAGAAACTGAGTTTTCAGCCTCAGCCTCCTCTACCTCCTCTTTGATATCCGCCTGGATCCCGGCCCAGCCTGGGTCCGTGTGAGGCAAGCGAACCTTGTCATGAGCCTCCTTCCCCTCGCTTCATGCTAGCCTCTGCCTTTCAACACCCAGACTCTGGTCTTCAGTACTCATGGGATGGTCCCTCATGGCTCAAAAACCACCCCAGCACTGGGGTTCCTTAGCACTGACATCCTCAGATCCTGATCTCTGAAGGTGATTTGCTCCCTGATACAGGAAAGCAATCTGTGTGATGTTATGGATGCTTAAGTGATGACACGTCAGCCTCTGGAGTAACTCACTGGTGTTTTAAGAGAGGCCTCTTTAGAGATGCTTGCTGCTGCTGCTTAGGTGCTTCAGTAGTGTCCGACTCTGTGTGACCCTATGGACTGCAGCCTGCCAGGCTCCTCTGCCCAGGGAATTCTCTAGGCAACATAGAGATAGCACCTGCTCTGAAAGGTGGAAGGTGCAGAGCTATCACAGTTTCTAGGGGAGATTCTGGGAGTGGAATTGCCTCTTAGGATTCCCTATCATTCCCAAATCAAGTTATTGAGAGAGAAACAGAGATCAAGACAGAGAAAGAGAGAGAGAAACTTGTTAAAATGTGAGAAATGTGGGACTCCCCTGATGGTCCAGTGGTTAAGAATCTGCCTTCCAATGCAGGACCAAGTTTGATCCCTGGTCAGGGAACTAAGATAATGCGTGCCTCTGAGCAATTAAGCCCCAGAGCCACAACTACTGAGCCCGCGTGCTCTGGACCACATGCACCACAACTAGAGAGAAGCCCGTGAGCCACAGCAAAGAGCCCAAATGCTGCAACTAAGACCAGATACAGCCAAATAAATGAATGATTTTTTTAAAGTGAGAAACGAGTTAAAAACAGAAGTCCAGCATGCCCCTGGTATGCTGGATCAGAATCCCAGGAGGTGGAACTGGGGAACCTGTATTTTTAGTGAATCTCACTCCCCCACCCTACCCTTGCAGATGATGGGCATGGCCAACCCAGATGAGCACTTGGGAACAACTCAAGTGGCCAAATGGGTTATAAGAGGTACCTTGTTCTATGGTCAAGCAGCAAGTTGGTGGTGGGCTTGAGAATGCTGGGTCTGTTGCCTTACATTCTAGTAAGTAGCTCCTAAAGCAGGGTCAGGTCCAAAGAAAAACCAAGGGAAAAAAAACCCAAGAGCAAAACAGAAAATAAACTTTCTTAGGCAGGAAGACATGTCCAGAAATACCCATAAGAGAAACTTTACTGCGAAGCTGGTAGCCTCACAGCAAGATTCCAGAACCACCCTCTTCCCTGGGCCAACGAGAGTCCTCCTCCCCACCCATCCCAGGGCACCAGCTCAAATGGGTCAGCCTGACATACTCCCGACCTGACATTAATACTAAGTGCTAAGGAGAGGAAAAAGGCAAAGACCGCAGAGTCAAAGGGTCTCATGTTCAACCCTTGGCTCACATCTGAGTATATTATCTCGGCACCTCAGTGCTGAGCCTCAGTGCCCCCAGAAGCAGATCCCAGGAAGCAGGCTGGCCCACAGGTTGTTGACTTTGGAAGGAATGAAAGAACTGGAGAGAAGGACCAGCCAGCAGAACACGCTGGAATCCTATATCATGCATACTGCACTAAGTCTCCTCAGTCATGTCCAATCCTGTGCAATCCCAGGGACCGTAGCCCGCCAGGCTCCTCTGTCCATGGGATTCTCCAGGCAAGAATACTGGAGTGGGTTGCATGCCCTCCTCTGGGGGATCTTCCCAACCCAGGGATCAAATCCATGTCATGTTTCCTGCATTGGCAGGCGCATTCTTTACCACCAGTGCCACCTGCGGAGCCCTGGAATCCCATATAATCCTGCATGGTCCCATATTGTCAGCCACTGCTGGGTGACCTTCTGAGCAGCCTTATGAAGTATGTTGTACAACAGTTGCCCTGGGGGAGGGACAGAGAGAAACTTCCTCCCTTGGCTTCTACTCCTCGCTGGTCAAGGGCGGCTCCATGGCTGCCTTCCTGCACACTGGCTTCTTGGACGCCTCATGCTTTAGCATCACAGAAGGCCCAGGGTAGGAAGTGAGAACGCCAGAGCCAAGCTGGTAAAAACCCACTAAGAACCAATCATCACAGTGCTTGGAGCAAGATGAAGACAAAGATCTTCAATGACACCAGAAAGTATAGATGGATAGAGTTCCCCAGAGGGTTGTTACAGGAATTACAGGATAAGAGCAGTGTTTCAGCCTGGAATCTGAATTGCAAGCAACAGACACCAGCTTTGGTTACCACAAGCAGAAAGAACCCTCAGAGTTCACAGGAATCTGAAGAATAAGACTTGGAAAGTGAGAGAAAATACTAAGGTAGATGCAGATGACCAAAGAGTAGAAGGCTCAATCAGCTCTTTGCAAGGACAGACTGCCTAGGGCACTTGCTCCACAGCCATGGCCACTGGACTCTGTCATGAGTCCATTCAAATGGTCCCTTTGTCTTTGATAATTTGCTCATTATTCAGAGTCCAGACAGGAACATCTGACTGATGAGATCTGGGCCACACATCTAAACTTAAATATTCCAGGATGACTAGGGAGGCAGCATTTTGCCATATTTGCTTTCCTAAAGATATGACTGAGCCTTCCACCCAGACTTCCCCAGAGGAATCTGGGATCAGGCACCCCAAAGAATGAAAATCAACCCACCACCTGCCATGTGGGAAGTGTTCCCAATGCACAGGCTGACACTTGGTAGATGCTAAATGAATAGCAGTTCGTGGTGTGTAATGAAGTTGTCATTCTGACTCTCTGTACACTGTGCTGAAGTCCATCCCACTCTCCTACCTCATAGGTGACTGACCAGTGGATTTCTAAAAGGAACAGCAGCCCTCATTAAAGCAAAGCTAAAGCCCCCCCAGGGAAGACTCCCTATGGGAAAGGGTGGCTGTGCTGACAATTTCTCAGCTGTTTTCACTCAGTTTTCCCTCCCTGCAGGATTCACTTTGATTTCCGCAGCTCAGGGAGATGCTGAGTCTCCCTCAGAAGTCTTTGATACACTCAAGCCCTGGACAGTTTGAGGCTTTAGGGTTTGTGTTAAACAGGGAGGCACTGGGGACTTCGCAGTGGTTAAGATCCAGTGCTTCCATTGCAGGGGATGTGGGTTCAATCCCTGGTTGAGCAACTAAGATCCCACATGCCATGTGCTGCGGCAAACAAACAAAAAAAGATCTCTCTCTCTCTCTGTGTGTGTGTGTGTGTGTGTGTGTATCTATCTAGTTCCTTTATTAAGAAAAAGAAAGAGGGAGGTACTGCCACAACCATCATGGCGTGGTTTAGTTCAGTTCAGTCACTCAGTCATGTCCAACTCTTTGCTACCCCATGGGCTGCAGCATGCCAGGCTTCCCTGTCCATCACCAACTTCCAGAGCTTGCTCAAATTCATATCCATCGAGTCAGTGATGCCATCCAACCATCTCATCCTCTATCATCCCCTTCTCCTCCTGCCTTCAATCTTTCCCAGCATCAGGTTCTTTTCCAATGAATCAGTTCTTCACATCAGGTGGCCAAAGTATTGGAATTTGAGCTTCAACATCAGTCCTTCCAATGAATATTCAGGACTGATCTCCTTTAGGATGGACTGGTTGGATCTCCTTGCAGTCCAAGGGACTCTCAAGAGTCTTCTCCAACACCACAGTTCAAAAGCATCAATTCTTCAGCACTCAGCTTTCTTTGCAGTCCAACTCTCACATCAATACATGACTACTGGAAAAACCATAGCTTTGACTAGATGGACTTTTGTTGGCAAAGTAATGTCTCTGTTTTTTAATACGCTGTCTAGGTTGGTCACAGCTTTCCTTCTAAGGAGCAAGCATCTTTTAATTTCATAGCTGCAGTCACTACCTGCAGTGATTTTAGAGCCCAAGAAAATAAAGTCTCTGATTCCATTGTTTCCCCATCTATTTGCCATGAAGTGATGGGACCAGATGCCATGATCTTGTTTTTTTGAATGTTGAGTCTTAAGCCAATTTTTTCACTCTCCTCTTTCACTTTCATCAAGAGGCTCTTTAGCTTTTCTTCACTTTCTGCCGTAAGGGTGGTGTCATCTACATATCTGAGGTTGTTGATATTTCTCCCAGCAACCTTGATTCCAGCTTGTGCTTCATCCAGCCCAGCATTTCATATGATGTACTCTGCATGTAAGTTGAATAAGCAGGGTGAAAATATACAGCCTTGACATACTCCTTTCCTGATTTGGAACCAGTCTGTTGTTCCATGTCTGGTTCTAACTTTTGCTTCTTGACCTGCATACAGATTTCTCAGGAGGAAGGTAAGGTGGTCCGTTGTTCCATCTCTTGAAGAATTTTCCAGTTTGTTGTGATCCACACAGTCAAAGGCTTTGGTGTAGTCAATAAAGTAGAAGTAGATGTTCTTCTGGAAATCTCTTGCTTTTTCTATGATCCAGTGGATGTTGGCAATTTGATCTCTTCTTCCTCTGCCTTTTCTAAATCCAGCTTGAACATCTGCAAGTTCATGGTTCATGTGTAGTTGAACCCTGCCTTGGAACATTTAGAGCATTACTTTGCTAGAGTGTGAGATGAATGCAATAGTGTAGTAGTTTGAATATTCTTTGGCATGGCCCTTCTTTGGGACTGGAATGAAAACTGACCTTTTCCAGTTCTGTGGCCACTGCTGAGTTTTCCAAATTTGCTGGCATATTGAGTGCAGCACTTTCACAGCATCATCTTTTAAGATTTGAAATAGCTCAACTGGAATTTTATCACCTCAGGTAGCTTTGTTTGTAGTGATGCTTCCTAAAGCCTACTTGACTTTGCATTCCAGGAGGTCTGGCTCTAGGTGAGTGATCACACCATCATGGTTATCTGGATCATAAAGATTTTTTCTGAATAGTTCTTCTGTGTATTCTTGCCACCTCTTCTTAATATCTTCTGCTTCTGTTAGGTCCACACCATTTCTGTCCTTTATTGTGCCCATCTTTGCATGAAATGTTCCCTTGGTATCTCTAATTTTCTTGAAGAGATCTCTAGTCTTTCCCACATGGCGTGGTAGCCTGTGAGTATTGGCAGGGAGTCTAGAGAGTTTCCTTATTGGATGAGGATGCCGAGTTCAGAAAAGTTGGTCCAACATCACACAGCTAGTGAACAGCAGGCAAGGACATGATTTAGTTGCAAAATCCCATCTCCTCTTTTCTTTGCATGGGTCAGCTACCTGGCCCTGTCCCAACATAATGCTTTAGCCCTATCACATCTCGAGAAATTGCCTTTAAAAAAGCTCACTAGACACAGGAACAGGCAGAGCCCTACGTCACCCCATCACTCACTCCTGAGTAACAGCCCTTTTCCTCTCTATCGGCATAAGGTTGATGACACAACACTTCAAGAGATGATTGCATGCATGCTAAGTCACTTCAGTCATGTCTGATTCTTTGCAACCCTATGAACTGTGTAGCCCACCAGGCTTCTCTGTCCGTGGGATTCTCCAGGCAAGAATACTGGAATGGGTTGCCATTTCCTCCTCCAGGATATCTTCCCGACCCAGGGATCAAACCCTTGTCTCTCACATCTCCTGCATTGGCGAGTGGGTTCTTTACCATTAGCGCCACCTGGGAGACCCCAAGAGACCATTACAGTGAGCAAGTTCGAAGACCATGAAGCTCTACAAATGTGTTAAGACAAGGATTTCTCATCTGGACCCAAAACCAAGTCCTTCTGGATCGGGAAAGAATTTAGGAAACTGTTAAGTTCAATTACGTTGTTTTGACAGGAAGAGAAACCCAAAGATGGATAGTGACCTTCTCAAGCTCACAGTGCTAGTCAGTGGCAGATCCAGGCCTAGAGTTTAATCCTGAACCCTGGATTCAGGATTGGTGAACCTCCCATTCCACATTTGGAGAACATTTCCAGAACCAAATCACTCAGCAGTTTTGTCATCTCTGATAAAGTTTGGCCAACTTTCACCCTTCCTTTGTCTTCAAAAACAGCATCCTTCTAGTCCCCTTTGCAATTGTCCACTGGCTGTCCTAAAATTACTGCAGTCTCATGTGCTTATTTTAGCTACAGTGGGTCTGAAATTTACACTCAGCTTGTGTGAGCTTCTCAAAGCCAGAATCAACCCCCACACATGCTTGTCTTTGAGTGTAGGCCATTGAAGTGCAGGCCAGTTATGGCCAAAAAAATCAAGGAGGAAAGGATTTAGCAAGCTTCTGCCCTCTCCACATTTCCTGGGTCACTAGAGAAGCTACTTCCATTAAGAATTCTCACTCGTCTGTAACACAAGAAATAAATCAGATGCTCAACCAAACCACACTGCCAGGGTGGCCTCCCCACCAAGTGTCAAGGAGTTGGCACTGTGGGCACCAATATTTATAGATCAGGTCAAGCAGTGACACATTAAGGATGTTCTAAGAAACAGAGGTCTTTACATGCTTGACATCAGCAGGGGAGGATGAAAGAACTGGAGCACTGGGGATCTGTAGAAACTTTCCAGCAGCCAAAAGGACCTGGAAGGCAGCATGGGAGGCAAATAGGAACTCCCAGGAGACTGTTAACACCCATTCCATTACCCACCAGTCCCTCCAACTTGCAGTGGTTGTTTGAATTGCGGGTGTTTCAGCAAACAGCATACCTCCCAGCTTCAATTCATCTTCATATTCCTACAGCGCCTAGCACACAGCAGGGACCCAGGAGCTGCCTGCTGTATGCTATGTCGTGTGACCTCATGGACTGCAGCCGCCAGGCTCCTCTTGTCCTGGGATTTCCCAGGCAAGAACACTGGAGTGGGTTGCCATTTCCTTCTCCAGGGGATCCTCCCAAGCCAGAGATTAAACCCACATCTTTTGCGTCCCTTGTATTGGCAGGCGGATTCTTTACCACTGGGACCACCTGGGAAGCCCCAGCTCCCTGATGAAGGATTTATTTAATGCGGTTAATGGCATAAGGCACTTTACAAAATAAAGTGAAACACGTTTTGCTCACAGAACAAAGTTGTCCCCAGCCAGGGGACACTTAGAATGACCAAGCAGACACCAGTCAATGACAGTGTGTGCTAAAGGGTGTCACCAGGCTCCTGCCTTTGAGCGCAGACAGTTTGGCAGAGAACGCAAGTGGCATACACACACACACACGTGGTTTGGCTGATGCTTTTCATTTTTCATGTACTTCCTCTTTTGCCTGCTTGGAGGGTGACCTTCCCAGTCCATCCCAGGGAACCATCTGCCCGGAAGCAGATTAGCCTTTGTTTCAAAAGGGATGCAGAAAGAAAGATTGAGGCAATTTTCAGTTATTGACACACAAAATAGGATTATACATTAGGGCAATAGTTTTGTAAGCCAAGCTATTGTCTCAAAGAGGATTTCTAAATTCCTTTTTAGCCTCTGTTAGCATACCAACTGCCCCAGAATCCCCCTAATGAGCGGACAAATCCTGGGACCTATTTGCCATTAAGGTTCAGCAAAGATTTGGAGTTAGAAAGGGAGAAGCTATGATGAGTGGAGGCCCCCAATGTCCCCTGCCACACACACACATACACACACACACTATTATGGCCCACTGCAGCAGGGAGGACTGAGTCCCTCAGCAAGTAGTAGACTACAGGGCCAGTGGGCTAGACACGGATCTGTCTGTCCCTCTCCCTCCCCCTCCCCCAACAGGACTGCATACCATGAGAGTTAAAGAGAGACTGAGTCAGCCAAGGGTGTCCTTCGGATCCGGCCAAGGCCAAGCCAAGGTCTTCCCATGCCACTGGCTCTAGCAATAAATGCCCCCAGGCAGACAAAGCAGGAAGCATGGAGGAAATTCTTGCCAGGGACTTGGACTCAACACTCACCTCCACACAGATTTATTAAAATTTTATAAGCCCCTCTATATATATACACCTGGACCCCATCTTAGCAAGTACAACAGCTAAGTATTTTTATTCACATGAGTAAAAATGTTCCTAATGAGACTGTTTAAAATGATCAAAGCCAACTATATTCAATCATATTAAACAATTAGTTAATTTTCTTTTCCCACTGTTCATCAAGATTGGGAGGGAAATCTGGTTAGGTTTGGGGAAAAAAACTAGTTATATTTTATCTGCAAATATTAATTGTGTGAATAATCAGATCAGCCATGTACACATCTCCTATATAAGGCAGGGTGTGATTATAACCAAATGAATGGAAAGATAGGAAGCTAGTGAAAATCCAGAGAACCAGTCAAGGATAGGATGGGCATTTCTTGTTTCTCTCTACCAACTCTCCTTTCTCACTTCCTCCAGTCATCCTGCTTTTCCTTGAAGGACTATACCTCCCCTAGTCCACATGGTCAAGGTGAGGTTGTCAGTCACAGCCCCCCTGCTCCAACCAAGGCTTAGACAAATGCTCCTCTGACCAATCAGAGAAGTGTCTATCAACTTGAATGCAGTGATTGGTACAGGATGAGCACCCCTCTCACCAATCAGAGAAATACCTCTTGATATGAACACAGTGATTGGTTCAGGATGGATACTGATCCATGGAGGACCAATCAGTCTTCTCTGTTCTTTCATATAAAGATGCTGGGAAGGGTGGGTTTTGGGGGAGGATACATTTTGCTTTTAAATTTCAAGCCATAAAGAACAAAGCTTGGGGCTGCTGGGGAGAGTGCATACTTTTTCCTTTTTTTTTTTTTTTAATCCCATATGAAGAAGAGCCCTGACGTACAGAAGGAAACAAAGAAAAGAGATGGATAGGGAGAGGCAAAGTTCCAAATACACAAATTGTTTCCTGGATCCATCTGTGTCTAAAGTTAACCTTAGATTTCACAGTGACATGAATCACTAGTTTCCATTTTTTTCTTCTCAAGCTAGTTTGAGATGAATTTCTTATCATTACCATCAAAAGAGAAGATTATTTATACAGAAATGCTAAGAAAGTTACCTGGAGCAGTTAAGTCCAGAGCTAACCCTTGGAAAATGGGAAGTCTACTTGAAGTCTATTTGCTTAATTTTTTTGTTAACACAGATAGAGAACATAGAAATTAGAAGAGAGAAAAATGAATGCAGGTACCAACAGTGGCGGGCAGCATGTGCAGTAGTGGGGAAGAGTCAGGATGCAGAGCGAGCAGGGAGCAGTGGGACTAGGGTCAGAGGTTAGGCTGGGCCCAGACTACCTAGACCCTGAATAGCAAAAAGAGGAGGGTCTTCTTTTTCCCTACAAGCAGTGCAGGTCCATAAACAGTGTTTGAGCAGACTATGGCAAAACAGAAACAGTCTCATGGGAGGAGGGCTCTGACCCTGAAGCCAGAGATCTCATCCAAAGGAAGCTGCAGCTCCCTGGTGGTCATCCCCACGCATTTTTATGTCAGTGGCTATAATCACAGTCGGAATGAGCGTTCCACAAGAGACCTTAAGGAGCATGGAGTCCCAATCCAGCTTTTACAGAAGAGGAAATTGAGGCCCAGAGAAGGTACATGTTTTTCTTGAGATCATCATTAAGCAAGTCCATGGTGAAAACCCAGACTAAGGTCTGAATCCCCACATGCCTAGATTGTGAAAGAAATGGCAAAGTGTCTCTATGCAGTTTTCCTCCTAGGCCAGTTAGGAGACCTAACACTTACATCAGTTTTCCATTGTTGCATAACAAATAGTACAAACATAGCACTAATAACTTCCAAAGGCATGCATATATTCGCTCAGGGTTCTGTAGGTCAGAAGTCTGGCACAGCATGGCTGAGTTCTCTGCTCATGGTATGACACAGCCACAATCAGGTATTGGTCAGGCTGAGTTCTCATCTAGAGGTGCTGAGGAAAAGTCTACTTTCAAGCCCATTCTTGTTGGCAGAATTCAGTTGCTTGTGGTGGTAGGACTGAGGAGACTGCTTTTTGTCTGGCTGTCACAGGAGAGCTGCACTCAGCTTCTAAATCTCACCCCAGTGTCTTGCTCTGCGGCCCCTCCATTGTTAAGCTGTAAATGGTATGTTGAATCCTTCCCATTCTTCAAATTTCTGACTTTCTCTTCTGCAACCAGCTGGAGAAACCTCTCTACTTTTAAAGGGCCCCTGTGACTAGGTCAGCCCCACCCAGTTATCTCTATTTTAAGGCCAACTGATTAGGGATCTTAATTACATCTGCAAACCCCCTTCATAGTAGTACTAAGATTAGAGACCGATCGAGAGGAGTTATGAGTCCTGGACTTCCCAGGTGCTGCTAGTTATAAAGAACATGCCTACCAATGCAGGAGACTTAAGACAGCTCAGGTTCAATCCCAGGATTGGGAAGATACCCTAGAGGAGGGTGTGGCAACCTACTCCAGTAGTCTGGCCTGGAGAATCCCATGGACAGAGGAGCCTGGTGGGCGACGGCCCACAGGCTCACAAAGAGTCGACACGACTGAAGTGACTTAGTGCACACACACACACACACACGTGTCCAGTAGCCATGTCACACTACCTGTGCATGCTCAGTCGTTCTGACTCTTGGTGATCCCGTGGACTATAGCCCGCCAGGCTCCTCTGCTCATGGAATTTTCCAGGCAAGAATACTGGAGCGAGTTGCCATTTCCTCCTCCGGGGGATCTTCCTAACTCAGGGACTGAATTCATGTCTCTTACATCTCCTGCATTGCAGGCAGATTCTTTACCACTGTGCCACCTGTCTAGGGGATTATCTCAGAATTTTATCCCCAGAGTACCACAGTGCCTCCTGGAATGGACCACTCATGAGGGGAGTCTGACAGCTTATTTCACTGAATTGGAGTGTGTGTGTGTGTGTGTGTGCATGTGTGTTGGGAAGGTACATAAACACACACAAGGCAAACCTACCATCTCAAATAAGAAAACAAACTTAAGGGTCAAAGCAAGAAGAGCAGCTTCTTGTACCACCCTGCATCTGTGTGGTACACCTGTGTTGTTCAGTGGCCTCTCCTCATAACTGACAACACTGTAACCCATTCAAGTTTGTTCTGTAAAACTGTAAAAGTGTAAAAAAAAATTTTATACTGTAAAATTCGGTGTAGCCACTAGCAATTCCTTGAGAGCTCCCCCATTTGTTATTTCTAGAACCCCAATGTCCTACTATTTCTGGTATGGCCACTTCCACCCCCTTCTTGCAATCAACCCATGAACCTCAAAAGAGCTGCAGTATCCCTCACTCTCTTGGGCCGGCCTGCTTTGGTTTCTGGACAGCCTGGAAAAGCCATCAGAGTAGTGATCTGTGCGCTTGGCCTTTCATCAGGTTGTAGCAATAGGCGGCTCAACATCTGGGTCACTGGCCTGGGTCATCTGCCAGGGACCCAGGAGGTTCACTCTGGATCCCATCCAGCCCACCCAAGCACCTTTATGTCAACAGATTTGTCCACGAGCCATGTGGTCGGTCTTCAGAAAGTGGTTGGCACTTAGCTCATTTAATCAATTCCTTTACAGAGAGCTTGGAAGAGCTGAGAGGGAAAATCTGCTCAAATGGAGAAATCCAGAGGGAAGCAAGGTGGAAGGGAGAAGACACTGATGTTTGAATTCTGGCCTCTGACTTCCCTCCCTCGCCCTTTGGAGCACCCCACTGCCCACCACCCTGGAATCTCGGAGCGCCTGATGGGCCCCGCAGCAGGAACCCCGCTGTCTAGGAGAAGCAGCAACTACCACACTGCCTTGTGCTCCAGCAGAGCCTGACTCTGATCCTCCCCGGCTCCAGCAGTCGGCTCAGCTCCGAGCAGTTTGTTTTTTGAAAAGTCTCATAAATTTCCAAGAAACTTCTCCAGACAACTGTCACGAGGCTGCACCTGCCAAACAAACACAAACAGAGCTCTCCTCCACCAGATTAGTTACTTAATTAAGAAGAGAAAGAGACAAGGCACATAATGTGGAGATAATTACCCGTCTTGCCAAGTCTCCGAGTGTAGCGTGGCACACGCCGGCAAATTGCAGCACTGCCGCTAATGCATATTCATCCAAAGTTGTAACTGCTGTGAACATTTTCCACACAGACAGCAATATGTTCAACCAACAATCTGAGCTCCCTCTCGGATTCCAGCATCTTCCCACACCCTTCCCCTTCCTTCCCGGGCTCCTTCCTTGTCTCTCTGTGAAGGAATTTGCTAAACAAAGCAAATAGCAAACAAGTTACAAGCAAATGTGATCAAAACCCTCTCCAGGGATGCTGCTGGGAACAATCAATTCTGGACCCCAAAATGAAGTGTTTGGATTTTTTTCCCCTAACCTATTGACTCATTTAATTTAATCTCATGTAATTGAATGACAAGGATTTATTGAGGGTTTGTGTGCCCACCAAGTGCTATAGAGGCACAAAGATGAGTATGAGGAGGTCTCAGCCTAGGAGACTCACAGTCCATGGAGAGAGGAGCTCTCCTCTGTGAACTAGGAGGGTGGGTATTTTGTTAATCCTACTTGACAGATGAAAACACAAGACCAAAGAGATTAACCCTACTGCTAAAACAACATAGTAACTAAATAGGTGATATGGACCTTGAACCAATATTATATGGTTGTGTTTAGTCGCTCAATTGTGTTTGACTTTTTGCAACCCTTTGTACTGTAGCCCACCAGGTTCCTCTGTCCATGGGATTTTTCAGGCAAGAATACTGGAGTGGGTTGCCATTTCCTCCTCCAGGGGATCTTCCTAACCCAGGCTTTGGAGTTATGTCTCCTGAATTGCAGGAGGATTCTTTACCCATCTTATCTGTATTATCCGACTCCAAATCCTATGTACAAAGCAAACAAGGGGAAATTCTGCCTTGGAGACAAAGGAGGACAGAATAAAAATCAGAGCCGGGGAAGGCCCAGGAGATGGCAGGGGGAGGGGGTGTGTCTGCTCCCAGCTTTGTCACTTACTAATTCTACTACCTCTGTCAAATCACTGAACTGCAAAGTTACCAGTTTTCTCATAAATAAAATATAGATGGGACTTCCCTGGTGGTTCAGTGGTTAAGAATCTGCCTTGCAACGCAGAGAACTAAGATCCCACATTTTGGGGAGCAGCTAAGCCAGAAAGAAAGACAGTGAGATCAAAGAAATAGAAATACTGGTAAGACTAAGTAAAATCAGAATCCTAAAACTGCTCTCTGGGATAGTGCCTGGATAGTGCTTGAAAGGACAAGCAGAGCAAAATCGAAGAACATGAAGAGAGAGGCAGGAAGTGAGATGGGAGCCTCATGCAGGAGATGTTATTTGAGTGTGGCTTAATATATAGCAAGACGTTCTCAGAAAGAAACGGAAGCCAGGACATTTCAGGACATTCAGATAAATGCATGGAGAACATTCAGGAGAGAGAGTCAGAACCTGGGATGGGGTGAAGAAGGAGATCAGGAGGAAAGCTTAGGAAGCCCCAGGTGCTATGTGGCCTTGAATGCCAGGGTGAGACATACACACAAAGGCATTTGGAATATAGTTTGAAAAGTGGTGCTAAGTTTAACAATTGGCAGTCAGGCCTTTGAAGAAGAAAGTCCATGAGGAATCCAATACATCCAGAGAAGAAAGAATTTGGCCTGTTTCCAGAACATGCTCAAGTGGTAGGGAAATTGACAATGTTTGACAATGTCGTCAATTTTGTTTGAAAGTACATCCTTATCTGATATTCTGCTGTCTCTACTCAACCTTCTTCATCCTAGGCCACCCAAGAGAGCCCATGAGAAACCATATGCAATGTAGTTTTTAAAATGAATAGATTAACTCACTTCAAAGAAACTCTAAATTGCCTTTATCATTTCAGGTTAGGCCCTGAGGACCTCAAAGGATATTTAACGGAAGACTATAGTTGGCCTCTCTGGCATAATCTAAAAAGCTCAAGACATAATATTTACTAACCTTGCCTCTCTTTTACCCTATGGTATTACCTCTTTAAACCAAGGATAACAAACAGGCTTCAACTGGGATGCCAGATCCAATTCACGGGAGCTGCCTGGAGTACAGGGTGGTGAAGCACTGTGAGGACACTTCCGATTCAGAGGGAAACCGTGCCATGATTGATTAGTGATGCCTGTCAAGGACATGGTAGGGAGGCATGGCTACTTAGATATTTGCATCCCTGGCAGTTGTCCCTGGGCTTTGGGCTAGTTTAAGCCTTCATGGAGTCTTGGATTATTTCTCCCCGTTCTGAAAGGAGTAGAGAGCAGGCAAGAGCAACAGAAGCTACCAGATACTGAACTCTTAGAGTTTTAGAATGCAGGGGAAATGGTTTTCTTCTCTGATTGCCCTTCCATGTCTAAGGATGAGGAACAGTCTATTACAGCGGTTCTCAATCTGGGATGGGGTAAAGAGGGGGATCAGGAGGGAAGGTTAGGTTGGGGCCAGATGCTATGGAGCCTTGAATGCCAGATTATTCCCTATGCATCAGAATAACCCAAGAACTTTTGAAACGATGCAGTGGCCCCACAGAGATTTGGTTTCAGTTGGTCCAGGGTGGGTTCAGGTGTCAGCATTATTCAAAGCTCCCCAGGTGATTCTGATGTGCAGTCACGGTGGACACCTTTGTGCCAACTGTAAGCCCAACTGAGGAAGCAGCATGACTTAGGCCCTGACTTGGGCCCCACCAGGAATTTTCTGTTCCTTGGGACTTCCCTGGTGGTCCAGCGGTTAAGAATCTGCCCTGCAATGCAGGGAAAGTGAGGTCCATCCCTGTTTGGGGAACTAAGACCCCTCACGATGTAGAGCAACTAAGCCCCTGTGCTGTAACTACTGAGGCCACATACCACATCTCAAGAGTCACAGCACAAGATCCCGCCTGACACAATTAAGACTTGATGCAGACAAATAATAAATTTTTTTTTAAGTTCCTGTTCCTTGAAGACCTGGTGAAGGTTCCAGTCCTCTCCTGGGAGGTGCAGGAAGCTCAGTTGGTGACATGAGGCCAAGACACAAGGATATGAGACTTGTGGGGAGACAACTCATTCTGTCGGTATTAGATTCCACAGAGACGGGTTTGAGCCAGGCCTGGGGTCAATGGGCAGACTTTGGATAGATGGACTAACATGCACAGCATGAAGTATGGGGTCACAGAACATGGACAGCAACTGGAACAAGCTGGAGCAGAGGCTCTAGAGGGGAACAAGGGGGAGGAAACCACAGTTGTCCTGGGACCAGGGCCACGTGGCCTGAGAAGAGCTTGCTGAGAACTGAGGTCATGAACCTGCCAGGTCCTGCCAGGTGTGAGCGCTATCCAGACTTTTCTGCCTGCCAAGTCTTTCTTCTGGGAGCCCCACCTCTAGCCAGCTTCTGGCCCCAGGTACTGCTTTCTCCGTTTGTATTTCCTATTGAAACGAGTTACTCGAAACCAAATTTTCCTTCTGGCCACAATGTCTTTCAATATAGTCTAATTCCAAAACTAGACTTTCAGAGCGGACTTAAAGAGCCTGCCCATGAGAGTTCACTGGGGCCTCCCTCCTTCCAGATGGAACAGTGGGCTCCCTCAGCTGGCGTCTCTCTGCCTGAGCCCCAAGAATCCTCCCCACCAGCGTGCACTCCAGGGACTGCCAAGAGCCTGTTGTTTCAACTTGGCACCTGCCCATGTTGCTTCTCTTGTCCCTTCCTGTCTCCCACCTGTTCACAGGGACTTCTAAATTAGTCATCTGTTGTCAAGGAAACGTTCTGCTTCCTCTGAGGTGTGAAGCCTGAGGGACTCAGTTATGGGGGAGGGAAAAGTGATTTACCGGGGCTGGCGTGCTGCCTACATTCATCAATACCTGGGTGGCAAAGGCTAGAATTCTCTGGAAAGGTGTGGTCCTCCTACTCCCAGCATTAGCATCAATGGAAAGGTTTGTTAAGACGCAGATTCCTGGCCCCACTCTGACTTCCTAAGTCACCACCTCTGACAGTGGGTCTCGGAACTGCTTATGGTGCCAAGAGACTCATGGTGGGAGCAGAGTCTGGAGGTCAGAAAAGAGCATCTCCGGCTTGGCCAGTGTGCAAAAAGCTTCGGGAGGACTGTGGCATTTCCTCGGACTTGACCACATTCGGCTGTTTCTAATAATTATGTCTTTATCACTTGATATTTGTAGAACTCTGTGTGTGTGTCCCAGAGCTGAACGCAGAGATGGAGAGGAAGAGACTCAAGGATTAAATAATAGAGAAAACCAGAACTGTGCTTAGGAATATTTCCTTTGTGCCCTGTTAAGCAACTTCCAAATTCCTAGCAAATCCTATGAGCTCTCCCAGCGAAAAGTGCATTCCCAACTTGTTCAAGAAAACTCAGCATTTAATTAGATCTCCATTTCTGATTGAAACAGAACTAAAAGAACAGCAAAGGTCAGAACCCTTTTGTGCTGGAATCAGAGACGCACAGCTTTGCCTGCTCCCCAGAGATCCATAGAAACGATTCCCCATGGTCAGAGAGGCCAGAGGCTCCCTCTCTATTTATGTATCTGGTGACCATTGCCACTCAGCCCTGTGACATACTAGAATCTGCTTTGAAAGCTGTAAAGCCCTATTCAAGTATGGGAGATGATTGTTACAGGTGTTTGCTCTCCCCACTAGCACTGCTCATGCATCTGCTCCAGGTCAGCAGCTTTGCCGTGCTGAAATAGGAGGGAAGCGGGTAGGGCACAACCTTTGAAAGAATGACATAGCCCAAGGACATGACATGAACTGGAACCAAACAGGTCCAAAATGGCCGACAAGTCCACTTCCCCTAGAACTTGAACTTCAGTATACACTCACTGTAACACATCAACAAGCTAAATGACACACCCAGAGGTGCCACAACAGTTTCAAGTGAAGTGAAATTGTTAGTCTCTCAGCTGTGTCCAACTCTTCTGTGACCCCATGGACTGTAGCCTGCCAGGCTCCTCTGTGCATGGAATTCTCCAGAGAAGAATGCTGGAGTGAGTGGCCATTCCCTTCTCCAGGAGGTCTTCCTGACCCAGGGATCGAACCCGGGTCTCCCCACAGATACTTTATCGTCTGAGCCACCAGGGAAACCCTGTGGTCGCCCATAAAGACTGCAAAGTAGGTGGTGGCTCAATTCGCAGAAATCTCTACCCCTTCCCCAAAATAACTGGAAATAATTCTCCCACTCATTAGCCTATGAAATTACTCAGCCCATAAAAACTAACCACACCGTCATTTGGGACCTCTTACCTTCTGAGAGGGCCCACACTCTGTGGAGTATGTTTCTCTCTAAATAAATCCATTTCTTACCTATCACTCTGTCTCTCATTGAATTCTTTCTGTGATGAGACATCAAGAACCTGAGCTTAAGTCCTGAGACCAGGTATGTGATGTCAGCTGAAAGATCGTGGGTTCAATCCCAACCTGAGTTACACGCTTTCAGTACATCATCTCATCCCATATTCTCATCCCTATTTCACTGATGAGACAACGGAAACATAAATGACTTGCCCAAGTCATACAGTTAGTGAGAGACAGGGTTCTGCGTGCTTCTAAGAGAAACCCCCTTTCCATTACCCATCATCCATCCCTGCAGTCTTTTCTTTCTTTAATTGAAGCCAGGATCCTCTGCACTGATACTGACATTGAGTCTGACTCTCACAGCATCCAAGGGGGCAGCAACACTTTCAAACCAACTCATTTTAATTTCTTCTGATGAAAACCACTCGCTGGTATATACACTTGGAGACTGTTAGGAGGAAGAAGGCAACTATGGGAGAAGCAGAAAACTCTGGGATGTTGGGCAGTGATGCCTCATGCTGTAGGGACTGTCTGCCCATCTCCTTCCTCCAACACATGTTCACCAAACCCTTACTGCTCCACAAAGTTTCAGCAGTTGGGGGGTGCATGGGGGAGAAATAGAAAACACGCCCTGCTCCCCAAGAACTCAAATTCTGACAGCTTCAGTGTGTGCCTGATGCTGAAGCTCACCTGCTCTGTACACTGATACTGAATCAAATCTCAAAGACAGAATTTGGGGTAAAGTAGAAAAGGATAACTTTATTACTTTGCCAGGCAAAGGGGGCCCACAGCAGGTTAATGCCCTCCAAACGATGGTGTCCCCACTTGGAGACTTTATAGTAATTATTCAAAGAGGGTGTGATCAGCCGGTGGACATTCTTCTGATGGGTTGGTGATGAGGTAAGTAGGAGTCAGCATCATCAAACTTCAGGTCCAACTGGCCTGGGGTCTATATGCTTGTGGTCAGCCCTCCATTGTTAATTGTTAAGTATTCCCACCTGCAAAATAGCTCAAAGATATTGTTGTCTGTATCTGTTAATGGGGAACCAGGATCTTATCCCAAGGCTGATCTTAACTGTTTCTCCCTAGTCTCTCATTCCCTCCCTTCCCTAATTAAAAACTCCTTGAATTTGCCCACTGAAACTCAGAGAAGGTCATGGAGGTTGAATGAAGGCTATTTACCATAATCAAAGAAATGGAGGATACAAGAAGGCCCTGTACTAGGAGGCCCACAGGTATCATGCAGAACCCAGCCCTTCAGCCGTTCTTTACAAGGAGGTGAATGGAGAAGACTTTGCTGTTTTTAAGGAGGGGGTTATTGGCAGGAGGATGGGGGCATCTCAGTGACAACCGAGATGCTCTAGGGGGCACATCTAGGTGGACCTGGAGGCTCATTCTCCAGTCAGTGGACCAGCAGGGAGATTCAGCTCCTCTTCTTCACACAATTGATAAGCTTCCCTCTGAACCTCTTTCCCCTAACAAGGTAGAGCACTATGGAGACAGGCATCTTTGCCCAGCGCATCCAATCCTGTGAGCCTGGCCTGAATGTGCTCTGTGAGGGAGGTCATCCAGGCTCTGGGGCTGGGAGAACCCTGCTGCTTCTCTACTTGGAAGTTTTATCCCAGGGTGCCCCCCTTTACATGAGACCGTCTGGCACCAGATGTGTGGATGGGGCGGGGGGCTTGCTTTGCAGAACAATGGCTATAATAAAGGTATGAGTCACATGACATGATCTTTGTATTACTATAGAGTGGGATGAGAAGACAGGATGCAAAAACAATGAGACATTTTCTGCATCTGGGCTGGTTCTGATGGGTCAATGATTGCTGTGGAAAATCCTTTAGAGACAGCTGCCTGGGACAGAGAACATAGGTGGAGGGCTTGATAACAGGTCTCCAAAGGCCATGTATTTCCCAAGGGAGTTCTCAAAGGGCACCCTGAAGTGCTGCAGCGAGGCCTCCAACCCAGAGAACACTTGCCCAATCAAGGGCATCCTGACAAGGACCTACAGGTTCTGTCATGACTGTGGCAGGAAGGGCACCCCTTCCAGGACCTGAAAGTAGGCTCTTGTCTAACAGTGGGGAATGAATTGTCAGAGGAGATACATGTGCTGACAAAGCAAGAGACTTTATCGAGAAAGGGGTGCCTGGGCGGAGAGGAGGAGGGTAAGGGAAGCCAGGAGAATCGCTGTGCTATGCAGCTTGAAGTCTTGGGTTTTATGGTGATGGGATTAGTTTCTGAATTGTCTCTGGCCAATCATTCTGACTCAAGGTCCTTGCTGGTGGTGTGCGTGCAGTGCTCAGTCAAGATGGATTCCAACGAGAAGGATTCTGGGAGGTTGGCAGGACATATAGACCAAAGCCTCCTCACTCCTTTGACCTTTCTCAAATTGTTCTGGTTGATGGTAGCTTGTTAGTTCCATGTTCCTTACCAGGACCTCCTGTCATAAGATAACTCATGCAAGTGGTTGCTATGAGACCTGGACAGGGCAGGCAGTTTCCGTCAATGGTTTCCCTGACTTGACGATGGAGTGTTCTCTTCTCCAAGTGTCAGAAACAGATGCCGATTCCCCACCCTGGGAGGCAAACAGAGCTATGTCTGCTCCCTTCTGCTTTGGCTCTAGACGCTCAGTCTACCATTTCCCGATTTCTTTCTTTCCTGGATTCACCAGGAGACTGAAATGTCAGTGAGCAGAGCCCCATCCTCCTCCGGCCTCATCAGGGGTCTTCTCTTAGGGAGACGGGGCTCCTGCTCTGTGAGCAGAGAGGCTGTGGCAGGCCTGAGCCGGTACCTTATTGTCTTATTTAATCCTCCTAACCACTCTAGTCTCCTACCATCCATGCCCCTGTCTGTGTCCTCTGTGGTCAGACTGCATTAATTCTTGCCTCTATCACTTTTTTCTTCCTTTTTTAAATGACATATCTTTTTGTTTTTGTGGCTTTTTTGTGTGTGTGGCTGTGCCAGGTCTTAGCTGTGGCCCACGGGATCTAGTTCCCTGCCTCTTTCATCGCGAGCATTGAGTCTTAGCCACTGAACCAGCAAGGAAGTCCCTCGACCACTCTTGAGCGGCATGAACTTGGCAACGATTCCTAACTCCTGAGCCCTCACCCCTGCCTCCATAAAATGGACCTCTTAAAAACACTGACCTCTTCCCATGTTCTTGTGAGGATTCAAAGGGATGATGCCAAATAAAGAACATGTCACCCCATCTGGCACAAGATGAACACATTTGCACATAATGATTCTGTGTGTTGTTGTTATGAGCCCAGGGAGTTATGAGTGACTTCCTAAAGGTCACACAGCTGATAAACAGCAGAACTAGATTTGAACTTAGTTTTGACTAATTCCAGAGTTCATTTACCAGAACACCTTATGGCTGTGGGTCTAAGATGTAGTCCAGGACCAGTAGCATCAGCATCACTGAAAATGCAAATTCTCTAGCCTCATTCCTAAGGAGTCAAAAACCAGGGATGCCCCCAGTGATCAGCCTACCCTCCAAAGGATTCTGAGAGGCCTTGGTGTGGGGAAATACAGTGGGACAGTCCCTCAACTTCCCTATGGCCTCAGCCCACCCCTCACTCAGACAAAACTTCAGAACTTTTTAAAGCTCCATGCAGGAAGTACCAAGCAAAGCAAATCCTTAAGAACTGAGAGGATGCGGCACAAAGGAGCAATTAGAATCAAGGAGGAAGTTAGCACTAACAGGAGGGTAGTTATTTTGAGTGAATTTTTTAAAAAATAACAACAACAACATAAGGTGAGTCATATCTTCATAAATTCACAAAATCCCTCTCCTTCTCCCATGCCTCCTTTCTCTGTGCATCCTCTCTCCATTCCTGGTCCTAAGAAGGGCCACAAGGTCCTGCATGGTTTATGAGGACTGCGTTTCTCCCCCTATGCAACCAGGCTCTTGAGAATGGGGGTGACTGGGCGTCAACAGCTGCCACAGTGAGATCTAGAAAAGAAAAGGGGAAAGAAAGACATGCCCCTTTTCCAAGGGAAACTGGGAGAAAAAGCCCAGGAGACCCCAGTGCTTGTCAATGGAGGGACCAGGCAAGCCAGGTGCTTAGAACATCAAATTTAAGGAGACACTTGCCAGACCCAAGAGTAAGTACCTCTTGAAAGTTTGCACCCTTGTCCTGGCCCTACGTGAACGTAAACCTATACTTTGACATTAAAATGTTGGTTTCTCCCAGATAAGTCACCTGAGTCAGGAGAATCATTTTATTCTTTGATTGGAAACAGCCACCTGCATCTGCACAATAGACAGGTGAGGGCCCAGAAACCTCAGCTAACACCTGCTTGTGACGATCGTGCATGCGGAGCGAGCCTGCCTCACCACACCAAGGTGGGACCCATGCTGATGGTACAGCACCCTAGGGACCCCCGTCTGGGCCCTCCCAGCTGCCAGGAGGTGGTGCCCGCCCATGCCAGCTGCCGGGCCAGCCTCTCTGTGCTCAGGAGCCCTGCAGAATCTGAACAGACAGCAGGTGGGAGCCCCACCGGGGAAGGCAATGAAACTCACAGCCATAAACGAGTTTATTATTGCTGTTAACTCAGGAAATAAACGTCTCGAGCACTAATAAAATGTTGTGTTTTCTGTCTTTATGTCTCAGAGCTGAGGTTTTTCCCATCACCACGGCTGCTTGGAGCTGGTGTGGCCCTCGGTGACAGGGCCAGGGCCTGCTGATGGGGGTCTCGGGCGGCCCCTCCTCTGTCACCCAAGCCCCACCTGGTTCTTTCAGGAGGTGTCAGGAGAGGTAGGCACAGTGGAGGGACTCAGCCAAGGAGGAAACTTCATATGGAGGAAACTCACACATACCTTGGGTACATAAAGAAGCATGATCAGGAACTTCCCTGGTGGTCTAGTGGTTAAGAATTTGCCTTCCAATGCAGGGAACATGGGTTTGATCCCTGGTCGAGGAACTAAGATCCCACATGCCACAGAGCAACTGAACCCGCATATTGCAACTGCTGAGCCCCTATGCTGCAATGAATATCCTGCGTGCTATACTAAAATGCAGCCAAAAAATAAATTCATTAAATTTCAAATAAAAAAGAAGCATGATAATTTCCTCTCTGTTCCAGTGCGGTGTGTGCTGCATGTGTCTGCAAGTGTGTATGCTGAATGCATATATTATGAACACTTACATTATGAACACTCAGCGTGGAATTGTGGTGACAGGCCAGTTCCAGCTTTCTCTGAGTCTCCATAGAGATTATGCAGAGACCCTCACGGGGCTGACATTCTATAAATTCATGACTGGATTTTTGAGGACAGAGTTCCCTTGACCAGGTAGGCCCTGGACAAATGCAAGTGAGGACAAATCCGTAGGGAATCTTGGGTTCTTTTCTGGCCATGGGTCATGTTTTGGTTGGGTCAAATGCTAGTTACTGTATCAAGTAAAATTGAAATCATTAGGGGCTTAACACAAAATAAATTTATCTCTTGCTCCACAAGACTGTTTCTGGTTAATGGGCAGCTCTCCTCCACATGGTGACTCTGGGATCCAGATTTTACTCATCTTGTGAGTCTGACCTTCTCCAGGAGTCTCTGAGTCCTCTGAGAGAAGGCAGGCTCCTACACCATTGGTAAGAACTAGTCTTATGGCCCAATGGTTTGAAAGGGAGCCTGGGAGATGTAGCCTCTGATTGAGCAATGGCCTTAATATGTGAAATTCTGGTAGACAGCTGGTGGCAGAGACCAGCCTGTTAGAGGGATGAGCAAAGAAGCCAAGGTCTCAGGCTCCCAGCATATAGGGTTGAACCTGGCTGCCCCAAGGCCTGGCAGCTACCCCACCAGAAGGCCTCATTGTCACCAGGGTCAGGGGAAATGGAAGGAAATGGATGAGTGACTCCACACAGATGCTCTCAGCTTCTCCAACTGCAAAATGGCATTTCTAAGAGTACTTATTAACACTTTCCTGGTTGGGTCAGCATTAAACGAGATGACACATGTGAGCACCCTCAGCCCATGATACCTGCACTGTGAATGTTAATTACTGAAAGGAGAATCTCCATTAGAGCCAGCGAAGCTGGGAAAGAGGCAGTTTCTGTGGCTGTGGGAAGGAGACAGTCTACTCTGCCCTCTGTCCTAACAAAAGTCCCCAAATCTGAGCCTGCGGTCCTTACATCTGAGCCTGGCCAAGGCTTTGTAAGTTAGAATCATGTGTGTGTTCTTGGCTTAAAACCACTCAAGCAAAATTGAACTGACACCAAACACCTTCCCTTAGACAATGACTGTGGACACAAAAATCACACAGAGAGAAGGAAACAAACTTTAAAAAAAAGAAAAAGATGCAGTTTTAGCTATAGATGCTATAAAGCTATATTTAGTGCCAGTTTAGCACAATCTTATACTGCCTTACATTATTTGAAGGTTTAAATGAGTCCACCAATCCAAAATAATCACCCTGCTAGGAGCTTAGAGAGAGAGAGAGAAATAAGAGATGTGATGTCCTATTCTCAAATTGCTGATGCCAGTGGAGATGTGGGAAAGGACAGCCATTCTTCGTTAAGTGAGAACCCCTGTCCTGATAATAAACAAGGGCACCACAGCTGGGATGGCCCCAAGGGAGGGCAGGGGTCAGGTTTCGGAGTTGCCTCTTCCTCTGTGGCCCCTCTGCTTGGTGATGGGCATGGGTGTGCACTGGTGGGGATGTGCAATGGGCCTGGCTTCCCCACAGGCAGGTTGGCTTTCCTATCTTCACTGAGTCCCTTGAAAACTGTCTGTCCTCGACAGATGTAAAGAATTAGCGTTGAGCTGTGTACACAGTGCATCCAAAGGTCTCCCCCGTGGTCAGCCCACGCACCACAAGTTGCATGAAACTTGCTTTAATGCAAAGGGAACAAGATGTTCTCTTCAGCTCTTGGGGGTGGCCCACATGTTCTACAGACTCTGCTGGGTGCATGATAAGGGCTCAGGACATCATCAAATGCAATCAGTGATGCTGCTGGTATTTCCCCCTCCCTGCTCCTTTGCCTTTTCTCCCCACTCTCTCCCTCTACCCAGGCAGCTGAGACAGTCTGCAAAGAATATTCTTGAGTTTACCAGATTCTCCTGCACTAATCTGAAGGCGCTAACCCAAAAGGAGGCGAATGGTGTGTGTGTGTATGTGTGTGTGTGGGGGGGGGCGTTCCCCTCCTTGGCCTGGTTGAATGGAAAAAACACAGATTTGGGGGTCACACTGGTCTGGGTTCCAATCCCAACCTTGCCACTTACTTGATGTAACTTTGGGCAAATTGTGCAACCTTCCAAAGCCACACATCCCTGTGTGCAAAATGGAGGACCTCCCCACTAGGACTTATGCAAGAGGTAAACAGGATGACTTAGCAGATACTAAAGAGCTGTTAGCTTCCTTTTCTTGTGCATGCATGTGTGTGTGTGCTAAGTCACTTCGGTCGTGTCTGACTCTTTGTGACCCTATGGACTGTAGCCCACCAGATTCCTCATGGGATTCTCCAGGCAAGAAAACTGGAGTGTGTTGCCATGCTTTCAAGGACCTGGGTAGCCACGCAGCCTCGCTTCTATACTCCACTCTGGAATTTCCACCATTAGAACTTCATCTCTTAAGCCTTTGATCCTTCTAAAAGTCCAGTATCCACTGGGAGAAAATCCGCATAGTAGAAAGATCACAGAGTGAGGGGGACTGGGAGACGCTGAAAGGGAACATGGAGACGTAGATTCTTACGCTGCATGGCAGGGAGATGCTAACTCTGGTTCTAATCTAACCAGTCGGCAGCAGGCACTGAGAGGGCTGTGTCAAGGCCGCTGTGTTGAGGATTCTGAGGTCACTTTTGGCTTGGGGGAAGGAGGAATGCCTGGTCAACTGGTGATGTCTGTGAATGAAGACAAGGAGGTCACTGGGTCTCGAAGGGTGTGGGAGAAAGGGTTGACAGCATCCTAGGTGTTTTTGTTCCTGGGTACTCAGCTGACTTGTTCCTCTGCCTGCCACAACCCAGATTATTCCTCTAGGAGTTCTTCCTGACTGGTCTTCCTAAGCTTTTCCTGCCCTTTGCTTTCCTTTCTCTGGACCAGTGCAGCCTGAGTGGCTACTGAGCATTGCTATGCTTTACTGTAAGCCCAGCTGCTTCCAGCCAGAGCTGGCTCTTGCCCACAGAGGAGAGCAGTTTTGAGCATGCAGCACCATGCCTCAGCATCCTTCTCCCCAAGCCTCATTACGATATTGTCGATATTCCCCTCGAAAGGGCATCTCTCCCGACGCCTTCGCTTTTTTATTAATGTGTGTGAAGGCAAGTCAAGCCTGATTATCATGAAGACAATTGCTAAATCCCTCCTGGAGAAGGCTCATCCAGACTGCGTAGGCGGTTTAATTTCAGAGACCCATTAATTGGCAAAATTGCTTAAGCAGCTGCTCTTGATGTCATTTCAGGACCACGTTGCGAGAAGCAAAGAGGAGGGGAGTGGGAAAGAAGGGAGGAAGAGGGCTTCCCAGTGGCCAGCCTGCTCAGCCTTGTGAAGCAGGCCATCAGCTCAGCATCTGCCAAGGTCCACTCTCCTCAGGTAAACAGATATCAACACGAGGAAGGCCATATCACAACCTGTGTCTGTGAGTGTGCTCAGCTGCTCAGTCATGTCCAACTCTTTGCAGTTCCATGGACTGCAACCCATCAGGTTCTTCTGCCCAAGGAATTTTTCAGGCAAGAATACTTGGATAGGGTGCTGCTGCCTCCTCCAGGGGATCTTCCTGACCCAGGGATCGAACCCACATCTCTTGCGTCTCCTGCATTGGCAGGTGGATTCTTTACCACTAGCGCCACCCGGGAAGCCCCTAGCACATAGAACCTGCCATAAATAAAGAGCTAAATAAAGTCTTGTTACAAGGAACATGCAAGGTTTATGTGCATGGATCATAAAGTTGTCCATTATTCAATAAACATGTGCCAGGCACGGTGCTGAGTAAAGAGTGTGGGCCTCATTTGAGAAAGTCTGACAAGCTATCAAGGGATGTAGACCTGGGGAGATTCTGAGGTGAGTGTAGCATTCCCAGCTCAGGAGACTGGGGAAATGTTTGCAGAGGAGAGACTCAGAGCTGGAACATGGGAAAGGGACATAGCAAAGCTTTTTGACACCAAAGCCTTCCAGAAAGCTACAAATACAAAAATAAATATCTACATGTTCTGGTTAATATTCAGAAGACAGACAAATCCTGGGATGAGCATGTTTTCTAAAAAATTACTGAAGCATAACACATGAAGAAAAGAAGATATATGTTAAGTAGATGCCTCACTAAATTCTTATATTATTATCCCCCTTATAACTGCCACCCAGATCAATAGCTAGAATATTTCTAGCTCCTGAGAAAGCTCCCCTCCCTAATGCCTCCTCCCAGTCACTGACACCCCAGGAGTAACTCCCCCACCCCGCCTTTTTTTTTAACTGTGATCACCACAGATTGGTTTTGCCTGGAATTGTAGAGAAATCTTTCAGGTCTGGCTTCATTCACTCAACCTTATAACTGTGAGACTCATCCATGTTGTACAGAGCTATTGGAACAAATAGGCTTTTAATGAACAGGCCCCTGTGAGCCCAATTCTGGCAAAGACTTCTCATTACCTATCACACATCCATTTCCCTTTCTTACTAGCTGAACTCCAATTTATATAGGGTGGTTACACACACACACAACTATAAGACTACATTTCCCAGACTTCCCTGCAGCCCAGAGTAGCCAATGAGACGTCAGTGAAAACCACTCAGTAGGGCTTCTGGGAAGCTCTTTACAGGGGACTGAGTCAGCCAGGAGGCCTCCTCCACCTCCCTCCTCCTTATGCCTGGTGTGTCGACATGATTGGAGAACCAGCGGCCATCTCAGGCCCGGAAGAGACTTGCAGATAGGGCCTTGTGGTAAGGAATGCAGAGCAGAAAGCCGGCAGAGTCTGGATCCCTAATGACATCCTGGAGCCTCCATGTGAACCCTGGATTGCTTTCCTCCAGGCTGATACTTGGGTTTTCAGTTACAGGCAGGAGAACTGAATCCTAACAACTAGACCATATTGGTGCCTGAAACCTCCTGGCTTCCATATGGTGTGCATGGAATAAAATCCAGATTCTTGGCCATGTCCCCCATAGCCCTGTGTGATCTGGCTTACTTTCTGAGTTCTTCTTCCATTCCCTCCCTTGCTTTCCATTCACAGGAACCTTCTTTCTCCTCCTCCTCAAATACCCAGAGCTCTTTTTTGCCTCAGGGCCTTTGCACGTGGTATCCCTCTGGCAGGAGCTCTCTTTCCAACATCTCCCTGGTTTCTCCCATTGTTCAATAGCACCGTAAGCACCATCTCTTCAAAGAGGCCTTCCCTGAGTACCTGATCTAAACTCGATATCCCTGGTATTTTGCATTTGGGCACTTACCATACTTTTTAATTATACAGTCATTTGTTTATTTGTCCAAAGCCTGTTTACTCCCACTAGACCTCAGTTCCATGATGGCAAGGACTATGATTTTGACATATGGCAAGTACTTCAGAAATATTTTTGAGTTAATTTATTAATTTGAGGGAAATAGAAAAGAAGTTACAGTCCCTAGCTGAAAAATGAAGTAGACTACAGACCTCAGGTCTACAATAAAATGAAAGCAATAATATATAAGATACCAAGATGAGTCAAACAGAGAACCAAGAGACCAAGGCCAGATTGGTGGGGGGACGTCAGGGACTCATACAAACAGGCAGTGTTCTGAGAATCTGCAGAAGAGGACTTGAGTGTGATCAAGGAAGACTTTGTAAGATGAACACAACTATAAGAAAGAGAAAGAAAGTAAAAAACAATCAGTAGATGGAGGAAAGTCTATTCATTAGAATCGAGTTCAGTTGTGACAAAAGTATCAAATTAGCAATGGCTTAAAGAAGATACAAGTTTGTTTTACTCTCACATAAAAGGTCTTAAGTCACCAGGGACATCTGTGCTTTCAGCCTTGCTTCTCTGCCATCGTGAGCACATTACTGGATGGTCTGATATGGCTGCTCATGCTCCAGCCACTGCATCCAGAATCCATGAAGCAGGATGAAAGAAGAGAAAGGGACAAAAGATGTATGCCAGTTTCTCTTACCATCTCATTGGCCAGAATCTAGTTATATAGCCTGTCACAGCTTCAGGGAAGTCTGAGATAGGCAGCCATGATTCTGAGCCCAGATAAATGTCAGGATTCCATTATTAAGGAAGAAAGAGTGGTAAGCCATTGCAGTGTCTACCATAGGACAGGGAAGGCATTCATTTTGTCAAGGTGTGGTAGGTTGCAAAGGGGGCCATGATACACTGAGGCTCCTCCCATCGGGAGGTGGAGCCTGTTTTCCCATCCTTCATCCTTCCCATCCTGGACTGACTGATGACTTGCTTGGGCCAACAGCCTGTGGTGGAAGTGACAGTAGGAGGGAAGCCATTTCTAAGCCTAGGCCTAAAGGGACCTTGCAGCTTCAGCTCTTGCTGCCCTTCTAATACTGCTGCCCCAAGAACAAGCCTGGGCCAGCCTGCCAGAGGAGGAGACACCAAGAGAAGAAAGAGCAAGGCGTTCCTGCTGACAGCTAAGTGATCACCAGGCACACAGGCAAGGCCACCCAGGACCAGCCAGCCCCCAGCCCATACTCTTTCAGCAGAGTACACACATGTGAGCAAGCAGACTAGCAGGGCTAACCAACACATGCGTGAGCTGTATCAATCATTATTTTGAGTCACCAAGTTTTAGTGTGGTTCCTTACACAATCTTCTTTGGCAATAGACACCTGATCCAGGTGGAAAGGATGCAGGTAAGGAAGTGTGGGAGGCTGAGTGGAGAGGAGACTTCTTGGGAGGCTGAAGTCAAGTCTGCTTCTCCCAAATGGTCCCGGTGATGTTTATTTATTCCAAATTAAGAGTCTTCCTGAGAACCAAAGTGCTTTAAAGGTGCTTTGGCTGGAAGAGGGAGTCAGGAGTCCCAGACTCCAAAATTCCACCATCTGTAGCATCTGTGTGGCAAGAAGTTAAGTCCCACCCCCTCTCCTGTCCCCAGGCTCATCTGCCAGTGATGCTGTGCACTTAAGCCTCAAGGCACCTTCAATGTTTATAAGGACAAAGTTAGCTAATGAGGAAACAAAGAAGAAGAAGCTGGGATGTGGAGAAACGGGTTGTGGCGAAATGGGTCGTGGGACGTGAATTGTTGGAGAAACTGCAGTGATCTGGAACAGAAACATTGACTCAAGGTAGAAAGAAGGGGCTCAGTGCCGCCCCCAAGTGGCCATGGCCTTCCTCTGAGGGTCTTTCAGGTTCCTAAACGGGCTCTTTGCAACCACTCCTTGTTCTTCCCTGGCAGAATCACAAAGACCCCAAAGCAAAAAGTAACTTTGATCTGCCTAAGCTCTCTCAGTGAAGAGGTGACAGCTGGAATTTCAGCCCAGATCTCTGGGTTTTGGTCCATTGCACTTGCTACACTGATTGCCTTGACACCATATAAGTCAGAGGGGCCATGGGTGTGAGACCTTGTGGCCCCAGATCTTGGATGTCACCAGGTCCTTCTCTCCATCCAGTTGTGACTGGCCCCTGGACCTCTACACCTCCTCCACATCAGAGGAGCAAAGAACTAATGGATGCCCCAGGTTGCACTGAGCTAAGACTGCTCTGGCATGTCTTTATGGTCACACAGCTCCCCTCCCAAAAGTGGGCAATGGTCAATCCCCATCTCCCCCAGTGCCACTCTGAGTAAGAAATATAGGCCCCAGAATGCAATTGTACTGCCTTCCCACACCCAGAAGGTGGGTGGGCACCTCTGCTGTTCTAGTGCCCAGCAATCTACTGGTAAACTTGGCCCCCGGGGACCACGTGGGTTTCAGATGCTCCCCACCCCCAATCCCCACTTAGAAGCCTCATCTGCTTTCCTGGCTTCTGCCCAAATCACTGGTTCCTGCTGGGACTGGCCACCTGTTCAAAACCCCAGCTCAGCTGAACCCAGTGACCAGTAGTGCCCCCAAGTAAAAAGGAGCAGATGTTCTGAGTTCAATATCTGCTCTGCTGTTTGCTGGCTGTGTGATCCTGGGCATTTTAGTTAACCTCTCTGAGCTTCATACCTGAAATAGACATGATAACCCTCCCCCCGTCCCAAAAGGTGGTTGAAAGAATCCAGAGTAAACTTTTATTTGGTTTTTTTTTTCAGAGTAAACTTTTAAATCAAATCATGTATCCATCCATCCATCTATCCGATTGCCTGTGGTCGTTCTGAAACATAGCGGGTACATGTGGTCTCTCAGAGCCCCACTCTACAGTCTCCAATCCCCCCCTATCCCTGAAAACTACATTTCCCAAGCTCCCTTGCCTGCTGGCTTCGCATTACGTTCAGCCAATAGGAAATACCGGAGGGAGATTGAAAGGCAGGAAAGAGGAAGAGGTGGCTGTGGCCCTGGGGGCTACGCAGCAGCAGAAACAGTTTCAGGAGCATCTGCAGACTGGTGGCTCAGACGGTTAAGAACCCACCTGCAGTGCAGGAGACCTAGGTTTGATCCCTGGGTTGGGAAGAGCCCCTGGATGAGGGCATGGCAACACACTCCAGTATGCTTGCCTGGAGAATCCCCACGGACAGAGGAGTCTGGCAGGCCACCGTCCGTGGGCTCTCAAAGAGCCAGACTCGACTGAATGAGTAAGCACAGCACAGCTGCAGAAGAGCAGACCCTCGGGCTCCCACTGGGTGGCCGCACCCAAACGTGGCAGCGGGGCTGCACAAGGGCTGTGGGCCAAAGGTCCCAGGGCAGGAGCGGCTTCTTGGTGCAGGGTCAAGAAGCCTCATTTCTGTTTGCCCTCTGACCTTTTAGCCCCTTATAACCAATTCCTTGCATTATATCCTTGAAACATTTAGAGCAGTTCTGGTCTCCTGCCTGGGTCCTGGCAGATGCCATGGCCAGCAGGTGACCCCCATCTGGAGAATTTCTCACTTTGTGCATCCTTCGCTGAACTCTAGCCCAGGCTCTTTGGGTGGACTAGACCACCTAGGTACTCCCACCACCACATACATACAAACACACACAGCCTGACCCTCAGACCAGTCCCAGACTTGGGGCTCAGTTGCTGTACCCCTCAGGTCAATGAATTGAAACCTTGCTTCTCCAGTCTGTATCTAGCCCCTCCATTTTATTTAACTCCCCCACCTCTCCCTGCCCCAGGCCTTGTCTTGGCCCCGTCAGTCCTCAGCTCACTCGTTACCCACCCCTGCCAGGGGAGCCCAGCCACCCCAGTAAGAAAGAACCCTCAAGTGTGTGTCCTATCCACCCCTGGACAAAGCACAGGAACAAATGGTTTCTGCTGCCAGCACAGCTCAGAGGTGGCTCTGGGGCTGGAGCAGCCCCATAAACATCTTCCAGTCTGACCTCTGCTCTTCAGAATTACAAGATACGATTATGCCCATTGTATGGATGAAAACAGTGTGTCTCAAAGAGTTGCAGTGACTCACACATGGCTTTCTTCTGAGAAAGGCTTCCATCTGACATCAACACTCAACTTTTCCCATTGATGGTTTTTCCAACTCCTCTGCCCTGTCTTAGGTGCTCACGGGGTCAATGCCCCTCACTCCCATTACACAGAGCCCTCAACTCAGGCTGAGTCCCTGGTCCTGGACTTTCTTGTCCTAAGACCCCAGATAAAACACATCTCAGATTCCATGTCTGTTGTTATTTTCTGCCAGAAAGGGGGAAAAAATTAATCTATCCTGAAGTGTCAGTGAGCTGAAGGGTCTTCTATTGCTTAGAAACACATTTCTTCTGATTCGAGGTCTTCAGCCCATGGAGACCTGTGCAGGATATGTGGTCTCCTCCCTGGTGGGCGCTAGCTGAGTGACGAGCCGTCCACCCACCACCACCTGGAGTCATGCAGTACACATTTAGACAGTGGCCCGGCCTTTCCAGAGACCATGCTTAATCCAAGGAGCACCCTGTTAGAAAGAACTCATGACCACGGGTCAGGAGACCTGGATCTGATCTGGAATCCTCCATGAGCCCCTGACTCTCTCACTATTGAATTCTGTCTTCTCTCCCGAAAAATCAGGGCATGTGTTTGTGCAAAACTGAACACCTATATATGCACTATCTCATCCAATCACATGAGAGGCAAGGCGGGCCTCCCCTGTTGCAGAAATGAGGGTATGGAGGGCAGAGAGTTAAGGACTTGCTCAGTATCTCATGGTTTAAGAGAGCCAGAGTCTAAAGGACTTCCCTGGCGGCTGAGTGGTTAAAACTCCACGCTCCCAGAGCAGGGGGCATGGGTTCAATCCTGGTGGTGAAACTAAGATCCCACATGCTGTAGGGTGTGGCCTATAAAAATAAATGAATAAAATCTGGGGACTTCCCTGGCTGTCCAGTGATTAAGACTTAGCCTCCCAGTGCAGGGGGTGCTGGGGTCAGAGAGCTAAGATCCCACATGGCAAAAAAACAAAGCATGAAACAGAAGCAGTATTGTAACAAATTCAATAGGCTTAGAAAGAAAGAGAGAGAGCCAGAGCCTGACCTTGGACCCTGTTCTCAGGCTCTGCCTCTGGTCCTTCCGTAGTCACTTGGGAGCAGGAAACTTTGTAATCTGTAAAGGCTCTTAAGGGTTTGTACCTGCGCACCCATGAGATGGCATCCTGGGCAGCGTGGGGGGGGGGGGTGTCACAGGGCTGCTGAGGTCCGCGAGCTCTGTCCATCTGGGTGGACCCTTCTCCAGCTGAAGCTCTGAGCTGGCTCCTCAAGGTGCCGGGTGGAATCCCAGTGTTTCCCCGCCTGCCTGGGCCTGGCAAGCGGAGCCTGAGAACAGATGCCGGGCACCTTGTTCTTGGCGAGAATGATGGATTTGTGGGTCCCCTTCCAGGAGCTGCACTCACTCCCCCGGTGCACGCTGTGTCAGCCCATCCCCAGCTAGTGAAAACAAACAGAGCCATTATCCCTCCGCTGACTGCCACGTAGTCTATTTATACCACTTAAGACGCGGGATAAATGGCTTCTCAGTTTCATAATGAAAGGAATATTTCATTTCGCAGAGCTGAGGAACTGTTTATTGAGTATAAAAACAACATTTATACTGTGTTTTGATAATAAACTGATCTGGAAGTTGGTTCATTTAGGCGATGGCTTGCATCTAAATTGGTTGTCTCTGCTGAGATTGGTGTGGGTAGTGGGGATGGGGGTGTGTGGATGGGGGCAACAGGGGTTCAAAGTGCCTGTGGTCAAGGGAGGCTCAGGGCCCTGAAATGCCCTTTCCATTGATCACATCAACTCACCAGTCCTCGCAGCACTCTTTTTGGTGGCTACCGTTACTATCCCCATTACACAGGTGAGGAAACTGAGGCACAGAGAAGCTCAGAAGCTTCCCCAGGTCACAGAGCCAGTATTAAACTGTATTAAGTGGTACAGTTTGAATTAAATGCAAGCAGACCAGTTCCAGAGCCCACCCTCTTAACCACCATGCCAAAGATTTGTTTTCAGTCTGAGAAAGGTTTAGAAGGTGACTTCTCTGGTGGGCCAGTGGTTAAGAATCTGTCTTCCAATGCAGGGGATGCAGGTTCGAGCCCTAGCCAGGGACTAAGATCCCAGATGCCACTGAACAACTAAGCCTGCAACTGCAACTAAAGAAACCCACATGCTGTAAACTACAGTCCGTAGGGTCGCAGAGAGTCATGATTGAGCCATTTCACTTTACCACAGAGGATTCTAGGCCTGTGTTACAAGGATAAAGAGGACCTTATTCTGAGTTTGCATCATCATTCACTTTCCAGCTGCGGAGTTTTTTGATGAGGAAGAGACAGCAGTAAATATTCACCCAAACCAGTTCACATTCC